>NC_091733.1:23676749-24926749 GCF_030179895.1 Drosophila kikkawai
AGTAGAGCAAATATTGATGGCTGTACGCATAATTCCAGGGTCTCTTTAATTAGCAGACAAATTAATCAGCGTGATATTTGGGTGTAACATAGGTGACATAATACCACCGGAGTCATATTAAACTCTAAAAAAACAACAAACTATATCAGGTGGCTGCGACTGCTATGTCGTGTTACCTTCCAAAAACACTTGTATTTACTATGTTAAGTTAAATATTTTTGATTGAATTCTAACTGTTTCTCCCTTGTACCTTTTCCAGTAGCTGAATCTCCAAAAACAGGAAAACCCAAAGCGTAGAATCTCCCTCATAATGTATCCCTTCGTAAGTTGCCAATCCTTTTTAGACGAGCCTAAAAACCTTAAAAGCATCATTCACTCACCAAACTCTTATTTAAGCACGTTTAAATGTATATAAATTGTATATAAATTTTAGAAAATATTTAAAAAAAATATGTAAAAATTATATTCAGAATGGAAAGAGAAGTGCATGATCTAGAAGTCATATTTAATACATATATATAAATATTATTAATAATATATTCTAGACTCTAAAATATTATATTTATTTTTTACAATTTAAAAGAGGGGCTTTTCTTTGTTTAAAAAAAAAAACATAAATCTTTAATATTTCATTTCCAATCTCAGTTGCGTGAGCTTCATCAAAGCTTGACTTTGCAAGCTTATCATTTAAAAAAATAAATACTTTGTATAAATATAATCTTTTATAGGGTACTGGAGCAGGATATCCACCGCAGTATCCCCCCACTTCCAATAACGAGCCACCGCGAGCGCCCTTTGGAGCTGGTTGGGTGCCACCGATGCAGCAGAACTCACCATACCCACCACCCACTGCCACCCATCAGACTCCTGCTCCCTATCCGCCAATGTCGGCACCATATCCGGCTGCTCCGGCTCCCTATCCCACCTCGAACCACCCATATCCATCTGCATCATCACAGCAGCCGCACCACCACCACCACCAATACCAACCAGTCTCGAACACACCCTATCCCATGGATCGTGGATTTACCCCGGCCATGACGGCTGGCTATGATGCGGGACCAGGATATGGACATGGCTATAGGCATGGGCATGGACAAGGGCAGCAACAGTGGCAGGGACAGGGGCAAGGGCATGGTTATGGGCACGGGCATGGTCAGGGCTATGGGTATGGACAAGGGCATGGGCATGGTCAGGAGCACGCGCATCGGTCTTTCCCTCCAGCTCACAGAGAGGTTGGTCATCAGACAATTGGCCATCAAAATTAGCACCACTCGCTACCCTCTTTGGGCGGGTTTCCACACCACAAAACAAAAATTCAATCATTTCACCAGTCATTGTCACCCAAGAAGGATCTTAACCATCCAATGATTCTCATCCATCCCTCGTGTGTGTCTCCTTTTTTTTCAGGGAACTCCTACTGTGTTGCCGGCGCAGGACTTTGATCCCGTCAAGGATGCCCACGACTTACGCAAGGCCATGAAGGGCTTTGGCACGGATGAGAATGCCCTGATCAACATCATTTGCCGGCGGACGAACGAGCAGCGCCAGGAGATCCAGCGCCAGTTCAAGACGCACTTTGGCAAGGACCTCATCGAGGATATCAAGTCGGAGACGAGCGGCAACTTTGAGAAGCTGCTCGTTGGCCTCCTCCGTCCCATTGTGGACTTTTACTGCGCCGAGCTGAACGATGCCATGGCCGGAATTGGCACCGACGAGACGGTCCTCATTGAGATCCTGTGCACCCTGTCCAACATGGAGATCTATACCATCAAAAACCAGTACTTACGCTGTAGGTTAAACGTAGGTTGTTCGCATGGAAACATATTAATTCTCTAGCTTTTGTGTCCAGTGTACGGCGCTCACCTGGAGTCGGAGCTGAAGTCGGAGACCTCGGGCAACTTCAAGCGACTCCTCACCTCGCTGTGCACGGCGGCCCGAGACGAAAGCGGACGTGTGGATCCCGCTGCGGCCAAGGATGATGCCCGGGAGCTGCTCAAGGCCGGCGAGCTGCGGGTGGGCACCGACGAGAGCATGTTCAACATGATCCTCTGTCAGAGGAACTATCAGCAGCTGAAAATGGTAAAGAGAATCATTTAATTTTATTATTATTTTTTATTATATATATATTTTTCCTTTTACCTTGATAGATATTCCAAGAGTACGAGAGCATCACTGGCCACTCCCTGGAGAAGGCCATCAAGAAGGAGTTCTCCGGCGACATCATGGAGGGCCTGATTGCCATCTACAAGTGTGTCACCAACAAGGCCGAGTACTTTGCCTCGCGACTGCACAAGTCCATGGCCGGCATTGGCACCAACGACACTCAGCTGATCCGTGTCATCATCACGCGCTGCGAGGTATTAAGAGCTAGGAGGAGGGTCTCTTTTTCTTAATTTCTTTTTGCTTAAAACTGATTCTTAATTCCAGATTGATATGACAGAAATCAAGGTGGCTTTCGAGCGTTTGTACGGCAAGTCGCTGAAGAGCTGGATTAAGGTATGTGCAGTTTATCGATAAAAATAGATAATTTATCGTTGCAATAAGCGATAAATATTATATTATATTTATTATTTATTTTCAGGGCGACACCTCTGGCCACTACAAGCACGCTCTCTACGCCCTGGTGGGCGAACAGCGCTCATCTTAAGAATCTCTTTCTTTAAACAAAAAAACAAACAAATCCAAAATCAGATCGAACCGCAGAGATAAATCAATTATTCGAATATGTAATCTCCTCAATTTTTTCCCTTGTATTTTATGACTTGCATATACATACGCATACACACACTTTGTAGACTCTAAGTGCTCACAGATAATACCTGATCGGGACCCATTCCCAAGTCCGTTTGTTTGACAATTTTAGGATCTGATCTATTAAGATGACCGACCACTTCATTAGGATGTAAAGGAGTCGCCCAGTTCCACTTGCTACTTGTTTTTTCACACACCCATAAAATGTTATAATTAAAAAAAACCTAAAATCTAGTATTCGTCTCAACCTGTGCCTCAAATGTAACTCTATTGCCTAACGCTAAAAAGCATTTAAACCAGCGAACATACACCGAACTATATATATACACTATATATGTATGCATTTTGAAGCGACTAAGATTTTATACACTTACATATATACTATACATAATCGTGTTTATTAAACGATTTCAACTTCTAGTTTGCTCTCACTGGAATAAATTATTACATATGTTGTTGTTCTCAGTAATCGGCGACAGGGGTTGTTGTTATGTTTCTTCTGGGGGATCCCAAAAGTAGGCTCCATCATAGCTTGAGAATGCGAACCTCTATGAACATGGCATCGTTCCTCAGATAGTTGCGACTGGTGATCACCTTGTGCGGTATGTGAAAGTACTGGTTGCTCTGGATAAAGTCATCGCTCTTCTTTCGCACAAATATCGTTTTCACATAGTCCTGGGCCTCGGCCATATTCGAGCTTTGGTCACGGATCACAATCTCGGCCTGGAGGCGACAGGGCCAGGCCAACAGCGGATCATATTCGCCGGATAAGACATTGAGGCAAGCAATCATATTCCGACCCTTCCAGGTGCCCTTGCCGTTCAGGTAAATGTCCAGCTGCAGGGTATTAAAAGAGTCATTACTTTAGGTTTTTGGTTTGCTTTGAAAGAGGGTACACTTATAAAAATGTTTACCTAAAATCGCCCTTAAAAAGCCGATTTTTGCAAGTACATTTAGAAATTCGCAGAAGAGACGTTGCCAGAAATGTTAGAACCAGTTGGGAATCATAAGCGCACGTGTGCGGAATTTTTAGCTCCAAATTTTAGGGCAACTTCGCCCTGGTTTCACGACAAAATTGGCCATCAAAACATGGACACATTATCTTAATTCTAATGAAAATTTCCTTAGTTTTAGGGCAATATTTTTGTCGGGCGATCTTTCTTAAATCTATAAAATTATTTTTACAAGTGTAGACTCACCCTTAAAGCATAGCCAAACGCCTTGTTGGAGAACATGGCGCTGTGCAGGATGGTGTCATACTGCTTGGCCTCGTCCAGCTTCTTCGAGTAGTCCTTGATGCGCCAAATCAAGTGACCTAAAGAAGGCACTGGGATTAGGTAAACCCTTAGTATGCTTAAGACACCTTACCCCTGATATTTTGAACACTGGCAATGCGCTGCTGCATGGCCATTTGGTTCTCCAAATCCGACAGATTCTGCATGGTCTGGTGGAGAGCTCTGTCCAGCTTGTCGCAACGCTCCTCCGTCTCGCAGACAATGTTCTTCACATTCTTCACCTCGTAGTCCAAGGTGGCCTGCTTGGTGGTGACATAGTCACTGTTGCCCAGCTTGGTCTTGATGTCCTCGTTGATCTGCTGCATGAACTCCTCGATCTGGAAGAACTTGTCGCTGCAGGTGGCTTCAGCAAATGCCTTCAAGCCGAGATAGTGGCTCACTCACCGATTCTGGCGCTCGTTCTCAAAGATAAGCTCCTCCAGCTTGAGGATGTTGTCGTTCAGCTGGTTCTGGTGGAAGGTCACGTCCAGGGAGAGTTGATTTACCAGTTTCTGGGCCTCGTCTAGCCTGGATTCGACTTGCTCCTTAAGGGACTTTGGTGGAAAAGGTAAAGTAAGAAAGGATTTATATTTATTTAATTATAAAACCAACCCACCTGAGTGATATTGCAGCAGTATTGAACATCCAGCTGGTTCTGTTCCAGGGCATAGGCTCTCTGGGAGGCCTCCTCCTCGATTTGGCGACGCAGTCCTCCAACCACCTCGTCCGTGTCCCGGTTCCAGTCCTCCACCACCTGGTTCTGCTTGCGGATATTACCCACATCTGTGATGAGATGCAGGCGTTGACGTATCTCCTCGTTCAGCACCGAGCGAATGGTGCCCACATCCTGCTCCAAGGCCTGCAGGCGATGATCGGACTGCTGCTGGTCCAGCCTATCCATGCTGGCACTCAGCCGCTGGCCATTGAGGAGCTGCTGCTGCTGCTTGGCCCGTGGGCATTCTTTCAAATGAGAGCGCATGCGGATGCGTGGAATAAAGGCCAGGCAGCCCTTGGGGCACTCTTCCAAGACCTGGCCGCAGTGGATCAAGTGCTCCTGTGGGGCAACAAGTATATAGAATCAGGTGGAAGATCGAGGAGGCAGTTACTCTTACCGTAAAAGTCTGCGCATCAAACCATTCGTTGCAAAACAGACACGACGACTTCTCATACTTGATTATGGTGGTGGACTTGGCCGGCTCCTGTTCCTCTGCCTGGTCTGGAATGATCTCCCGCGACAAGGCCTTGGTAAAGGACATGGTTAGAAGGGGGGAAGGAGGAGGTAGAGAATTCAAAAATTGATTCAATTTGTATTATTTTTTAATGCTGCCAGAACACCGCCCTAAACACACACTGAACGCAGAACGTTGGAAATGATTAAGAGAGCCTTCCTCGGCGTGGTAGTCATACCCGCACACATGGGCACTTTTGCGCGCTGATTACACCTCATGGACATGGACTCAGTTTAGATACTGCTGCTACTCCTCCTCCTCCTGCTGCTCCTCCTCCTCCCAGCTTTAGGCGGCCGTGAAATCTATGTGCGATAGCGAGCACACATTGCCCCACTATTGAGTATTTGGTACTAACCCAGCGAACTCTTCGCCGGCTCTCCATAAAACGCAACTGGAAAGGGCCTACTAATAAAAATATTAATTATGTGAGCCACTCCACTCTCGATCTCTGCCAGAATTCGCTGCGAATGTGCCACGAAAGAGTGGGTGTTATCTACCTACGAATACACCCATAGACTCCCGTGCGAGATATCATTATCATCGAAAGAAAAATGGGCTCACGAATGGAAACGACGCCATCAACCAGATAAGGCCGTAATGGGGTTAATACACTTGTAAAAATTTTTACCTTTAATAAAATATTTAGAAAATTGCACTTAAAAAGGAGCCAAAAGCTAGACGCCTTAGATTTCAGAAAAAAATAATCTGTAAAATCAGAAAAATAAACTAAAAATTAATATAATAAACTAAAATTTAGGGCAATTTTTGTTGAGTCTAGAAAAATGGTCTTGTTTTAGGATTATTTGCCCAAAAAATATATTAAAGTGCATTTTTTTTTTAACTTAAGAAAGATTTTCTTACTCTTAAGACTTTTTGAGTGTTTTCTAAAATTTAAAAAATTTTTCAAATTTTAAAAACATTCACAAGCACATATGTAAGTAACACATACAATACCACATAAAATCACAACCAATACACACACACACATACACTTGCCACTGTATAAACCTAAGGCTGGCTACCATTACTTCACTCCAGGAATGCTAGAACCAGTTGGGAATTATATGTGCACACGAAAGACAATTTAAGAGCCAATTCGCTATGGCTTTTAATGGAAATTTGACCAGAAAAACAAGTGTAATTTGCCTTTATATTAAGAAATAAACTTAAGGAAGCAAAACGCCCTTAATATGAGAAAAATTAATTATTATAAAATGAATTATATTAATGGTGGCTTGCCTAGATTGTTCATCATTATCATTAACAACCTGGATTTGTCATCCATAATAATAAATAATAATAATATATAATGTTATAATAAAATATATAATAATAAAACCTTGTTTTTACTTACACTTTAAGAGCTTTATCGCCTTTTTTCAGTAAAAATCAAAAAACCAAAACAATTAAATTTTTCAAAAAAAAAAGGTTTTTCTTTAAAAAAAAGAAATATGTACACAAATAAGGCAAATAAATAAATTAGCGGTATAAAAACTATAGCCTAGAGGGGTCTCTACAAGTACGTATTCTCGGCCTTCTCGCGCATCTTCAGCTTCCGCTGCTTGCCGGGAAAGATACTAAAGTGCTTGATGTTGAGCGCCCTCTGCAGCATCCGGATGGTGAAGTCGGGCACCAGGCAGGCCACGCTGGTCAGCAGAAGCCACAGCCAGACGGGCAGCGAGGCCAGCAGGTTGTTGTAGGCCCAGTAGATGTCGGTATCGTAGTCCCTGAGAAGGTTAATGAATTATAAAATATTTATAATATATATATTTATTAGAAATACTCACAGGTTGATGACATTGTAGATAACCGTGGTGATCACAAAGCCCAAAATGGAAATCACTATGGTGAAGATGTACCAGAAGGAGAGGTACATGGACTCCAGCCAGAGCTTGAGGTTGACCACCACCACCACGGTCCACATGAGCAGGGTGCCAAAGCAGGAAAAGGCCACCGTTTGGCCATAGTTCAGGATCACGTTGTTGTAGGAGAACAGGCAGAAGGCAAAGTAGAAGATGATCACCGAGTGATAAATGGCAAACAGCATCCACATGAGGAAAAATGGCCAGTGGAGCTGCTTGTTGTCCGTGTTCTTCTTGTACAGCTGAGGGGTTCTTAAAAAAATATAAATAAAAAATTATATAAATAATTGTAGAGATTAGGTAGCTCCACTTACTGCATCAGCTTCTCCTCGGTGTAGGGCTTCTCGGTGATGGCTATGAACAGGATGGGCAGCGAGGTATATATCACATTGTACAAGGTGAGGAATAGCGAGTCGTAAACGGAGGAGGAGGAGAATAACGTGTGGAACTGGAACAGGAACATAATCCCCATAAAGACAATGTTCTTGTAGAAAAAGTACAGCACCAGCAGGCACAGCCGGACGCTATGATAGTGACCATGGACCAGGAGCAACCGCTTCAGCATACAGAACTTGGCAAAGGCAAAGTCCGCACAGCGTGCCGCCTGTCTACCCTCCCTACCCATTATACCAATGCCCACATGCGCCTCCTGGATCATGGACACGTCGTTGGCTCCATCTCCTATGGAGGCCGTATTATAGTTCTCATTGGAGGACTTGATCAGCGACACCACCTCGCTCTTCTGCAGCGGACTAAGACGGCAACACAGCACAGCCGTGCACTTGACGGCCACATCCCGGAACTCGGAGCTGACCTCGGCCAGGGCCACGCCCAGGCTTTTGCCATCTATGAGCAGAGCACACTCCTGGCCAATACCAAATATAATCTCCCTGTCCAAGGCATTCAGATGTAGCAGCATCTCCTCCCGGTTTTTGCAGTCAATGATGAAGTACTTCTTGGCATCGGGCGGTATGTGGCCACAGGACAGAGCTATGTTCAGGGCAGTCTCCACCTTGTCGCCGGTGAGAACCCAGATTTTAATGCCCGCCGCCTGCAGCGAGACCAGGGTATCGGCCACATCATCCTGCAGGGCATCCTCCACAGCTGTGGCGCCCAAGAGGTCAAGATCTGAGAGGAGAGGGAAACAAAGAGAAAATTTATAGAAAGTTTATAGAAAGTTTATACAAAATTTATAGGAACTGTTTAAAAAATTTAAAGAAAATATATAATTATAAATTATAAAGACTTACTGCTTTCGATCTTGGCATAGCACTCCTCACTGAGTTGCTTCCGGTTCTCCAGCGAGCTATTGGCCTGGGCCAGCTCTGTGAGGAAGTCCTGGTACTCTGCATCCGCTATCTGCCGCCTGGCTATGGCCAGTGTCCTCAGACCAAGGCGAGCAAAGTCACTGATGTGAGCATCTGTCTTGGTCACCAGATCCGCCGAGCTATTCGCGCACAAAGGAAACACATAGCTTTCGGCTCCTTTTGTGTAGATCCATCTCCTCCCCTCCGCATCCTTGACAATCACACTCATGCGCTTGCGATCCGAGGTGAACTCAAGGACATGGAGACGCTGGAAGGTTTCCTCTTTGGGCTTGGCACTGGTAAACGGACGCTTGTAGTCCATGTGCGGCGGCACAATGCGCACACGGAGCACCTCATCATCGTCGCCGGTATAGACCATGCCCAGATTGGCACAGGCCTCCACCAAGGCCTTCTCATCCGGACTGGAGGCCTGGTAGTCTAGGGTACTAAAGGGTAATTGTTATTATAGAGAATATTTTTTTGAGGTTAAAGTAAACCCTTACAATATAAAGTCACGGATCTCGTTCTTCCTTCGCTGCGACTCGGCTCTTACCAGCATGGTGGGCTGGCGGGTGAAGGTGGGCGCCGCATAGGACTCCCGGGAGGCGGTGCTGGGTGAGCGGAAGAGTACCCCAGCAGGCGGACTACTAGGAGCTCCTAGAGGATTGGAGAGATACGCATTGGGCGCTCCGTAGGAATGGGCCCTACGATGGCCCAAAACCGGACCCGTGTTGGCCTCTCCAAACTGCGGCAGATCTCGCTCCGAGGTAGAACGTTGGAATTGCAAGGAAATGGGACGCATATTGGGTTGTTTACTGATCCCATTACCAGTGGCACCACCACCATTCTGATCAGTTGGACTCGCTGGCGAATCGCCAGCAATGTGAACACGGTTGGCCCGGGCAAAGTTCGGACTCCGTTTGACCACCACTGGACGCTTGCGACGCTCCACGCCATAGCCATCGTCGGAGACCAGCAAGGGATTGACATCCGAGGAGGTAACCGTGAAGTTGCCATTGTTGGGATGCGACGACACCGAATTCTCGATGGTGTGGCTCACATTGAGCTCGCTCTGCTGACTAGAATTGTGGCTCTCCTCGGTGATGTCCGAAATGGAGTACATCTCGGGCGGACCTGTCTTGTTGGCCACTGCAGCTGTACCAGCCGTTGGCTCCTTTTGGCTGTTGCTGGCATCGGCCTGCTCCAAAGACCCAGAAGCCACCTGGACAGTGTGACAGATGCTCAAGGCCTGGAAGAAGATGCGCTGGTTTGCCTGTGGGAAAAATAAGAAATATAAAATATTATTAATATGGTTTATTACTTTTTAAACTGTTAATATGTCTCACATTAAACTTGTTAATGTCCAGGAGGGCCTTGGTCTCCTCATCCTCTAGCCGCGTCTTCTTGAACAGGAACTTGCTGCCGCCTATCGAGCACTGCTGGAAGTTCATCTCGTTCTTGGTCAGGGTTCCCGTTTTGTCCGAGAAGAGAATGTTGATCTGGCCCAGCTCCTCGTTGAGGTTCGAGGTGTTCACCACGCACGGCTGATCGGTCTCGCTCTCGTACAGCTCCTGGTCCCACTCCATGAACAGGCTGCCAATGACGCGCTGCAGCTCAATGGTGACGTACAAGGAGATGGGTATAAGGTAGTTGAAGAGAATAAGGAAAGACAAATAATCCTGCAGGAACTGCTTCACACTATAGCTATCGGTGGCATCGCCCAGGTAGGTCAGCTTGGGTATCACAAAGAGCTCGTTGTAGCTGAGGAACGAGAGAGAAATCTACTAAGATCAGGATTCTTTTACCTTCTAAAGACTACTCACCGCTTGAGGAAGTACAGCAGTGTGACGATAGCTATCAAGGCCACCAGTATGACAATCAAAAACCGATTGATGTACGTCTCACTGGAGGCATTCTTGTTCCTGGTCAGCCTACTGTTCAGCTGCAGCTTGGTGATCATACCGGTGTACACGGCACAGCCAATGACGCACTCGGTGTTCTTCACCCTGGAGCCGCGCAGCAGGACATTCTCGGCGGACAGGGGAAGCACCCGCCCCTCGCTGCCCTTCAGCTCGATTTTGCCATTGAAGCTATACAGATCTGTGGTGGGACTCTCGCACTCGATCATGCCCAGCTTGTGCATCTCGGACAAATCCACAGTGGGCAGATCTCTTGGCACCAGCAGGGTCTTCAGATTGGACTCACCATCCAGATTGGCGGTGGTTATAAAGCACTTGCCATGTGGGTCCGTGGAGCGCAGCAAAACCAAATCGCAGGGTACATCACAGTCCCGTTCGACCACGACGAGATCACCGGGACCCACGTCCTCGGACTTGATGATGGCCTCCTTGCCATCCCTGATGACTGTGACAGGTGAGGCATTGACCACGTTGTCCGTTCTGTAACGAAGAACATCTTCATAGCCCTGCTTGGCGGCGGTCACAGCGATCACAAAGACCAGGGGCAGCAGGGAGGTCATGGGGGAAACGGGACTATCTGAGGGGGGAATTTTATATATATTATAAAAAATACTATAAGAAATCGGAATCATCTTACCTATCAATAGGGATATTATGGTCATCACCAGAAAGTAAAAGTTGGCTATCCGCCGGAATTGCTCCAACAGATTCTGTGGCAGGAATGTGATCAGGGTGTATTTTGTGGATTTGATGCGATTCTGGCCCTTGGCCTTTTTCTTCTTGACATCCTCGGGGCCACCGATTTGTATTTGAAGCCAGTCATTTATGGTACTAACTCTGGATCCCTGCGAATATGTAGGATATAGAAAGGGTCAGTCTAGAACCTCCTGGGGGAGTTTATCTTATCAGAAACTACGGAAATTCCTAGCTAAATTCCACAACTAAAAACTACAAAAAATACATTTATTGGCTTCTGAATAAATCACTCTTATATTCATGGGCACGAGTGTTTACCTATTAAAGCAATGCTGACAATCTTTTTCAAACATCAATATGAATGAGTTTGGGCTATGGGGGTTAATGGGGTTAATTAAGTGACGAATCGCACCCAGAGAAAGAGAGAGAGAGTACGGAAGAAGGTTTCTATGCAAAGTATATTGTGCATCTGAATATGGCAAAATATGTTATGATCAGAGCACATTGTAGGGAGATCAAAAAAAACAGAGATTTTGTAGATTATACAAGGAGAAAGATTTCGGGAGCGTTAAGAAGAGATCATGTTATGATTTCGGGAGCTTTAAGAACTAAAGATAATAATAAAAGCGAATTTTGGGAACTATAAAAACAAGATATCATGTTAAAAGGAGATATTGGGAACTAAAAGAACTGAAAATCATATTAAACGGGGTTTTCAGGAGCTTTTAAAAGAGCAGCTTAATGTTAAAAGGGGAATTTTTGTAACTTTAAAAACTGGGAATCACGTTAAATTCAAGGTTGAAGGGTTTCCACTTAGGACCTAAAACCAAACATTATATTCCCGCAAACTAGTACCAAGTTCAAGTAAATACTAAAGTACCTAATAAAGAATCTAATAAGTACTTATAACCCTTTTACTATAAGCAGTGTCTACTCCTTTGCACTTGACTTGCAACTCGGTTCTTCAAAGAAACAAATAATTGGAATATTATTGGGGTTGTAAGTCTATAAATAGTTGAAGAAAGAACCCTGCTCTCATATCTTTTTTATAGGAAACTCTTATTGTCCGAGGGGAGGGCACCTTTTGAAGAGGAAGGGACTGTTCCAGACTGGAAATCAAATGATAACCACAAACTGACAGACGGTGATTAGATTATAAATAAAGAATACATAGAACATTTAAGTTTTTGTTTTATTTTTTTTTTAAAGGTACTCACTCGCTTTAGTTTAAAATACTTAGATTATGGTATTAAAGTCTCTTAAATTATTTTTTTTTAATTTTAAAATCTCCCCAAAGATTTGAAGAAATTTATAAATAAGAAATACCAGTTTCAAACAGAAATTTCTCTCAAATTTAAATACATTTTAAAGGCAAGCCAAAGCTAAGCTTAGCTATAAATGAATTTATTATTTCAAGGGCACATTTGTAAGTAATTTCCTTGCCTTTTAAGGGTTTCTATTTTATAAGACTTGTCCCTAAGATCATTTTTACCTTACGCCTGTTCCATAGAAGCGCCTCCTTGAGATGGTACGACTCCTGCTCGGCCCAGACCGGTGGCCGATAGGTGGTACCAATGCGATCGATGCGTCGAAATCCGCTCAGATAGTCATGGCCAAAGAAATTCATTGTCTAACACAAACACCCAACACGGACACGGACACGGACATTGACTGGAACACCTGTCGCCTGGCATTTGGCTTGGTTAGCCTTGGAAAGCGTTTCATCTCTTGAGGGAATTTACACGAATTTCCACAAAACTTTGCAGGTGATGTTCCCGTGCTAAGGGAAGCACCTGCTGCTACTGCTAGTTTTCTATTGTTATATTTTATTTATATTTGTACATAGAGAGTGGATTTTTCTCAGCACACTTAGGAAGCGTATAAACGTCTAAACGTATAACCTTAAAGCGATGTTAAGTGGTCAATTTTAACACTTCAATTGAAAGGTTCTATGATCATTGTGCAAGCGTAAGTGCGCTCTACACTGTATGTATCGTTGCGTGGTACATATATTTGCCTTTTGTATTTACATGGCTCTTAGCACACACACATCACACACACACACACACACACACACACACACACACTCTCTCGTCACGTAACATTAAGGCTTAAACCTTAAGCCGGTTCTATGCTCTTTCCGATTTTTGCGATATGTATGGCATATTCCTTTGTGAATCGATATCCTTTCGATAGGCAAACGATAACTCGCACAAAAAGGGTAACATCAATCACAAATAAGCACAAGAAATAACGATCGGTAAGCGGGCCGCGTGATGAGCTATGTGCGATGTGCGACGATGTGCGCCACTGGAAAGCCGTTCTCACACTGAGAATGGGAGGTCTGCGTCGCTTCCACCTCCAAGTCCCCCCCCCCCCCTAGTTTGGGGTACCCATTCCCCTACCCCATGCCCATTCCCATTCCCATTCGGATCGCATTCACAGCCTCGAAAATTGAACGTATAGCCAGAGCAGAGCAAGACCCACGGGGGAGCAGCCAATAAAAGCTCGAATCTTATTGACGTCGTCGAGTAAAAGTTTGCGATACACACCAGGCCGAGGCCCAGGCCTGATGGGTTCAAAGTGCATAGTTAATTTGCCATATTGATGACGTCGTCGCACTTTTTCTATTTAAATAAAATCACATAAAAAAGCCCATTGTTAAATTTTAGGAAAACTGACACTACACAATATACCCATGACGTTTCTAGGGAGAATAAACCAAGTCTATAAGAAATGTTTGTAATATTTTGGGAAACAGGAAGTTGTTTTCCTTGAATTACCAATTTCTTAGGATTATTATGTTGAAAAAATTGTATAACATTATCTTTGTAATTATTTGTTAAATTGAATTATTATTTATAGTTTAATATAAAATATTAAAAAACAATAAAAACACCAACCAACCATAGTTGATTGACTTAACAATAGATGTAATGCATAAAAAATAAATATTCCTTTAAAAAAAATCAAATATTTCCGGTCTTCTTGAGGAGTATTTTGATTTTATTTAGTGAAGCAGTCATTTCCGACCCCCTAAAACATATATATTCTTGATCAGCATTAATAGACGCATTTTTCTAGCCATGTCTGGAAGAAAATTATATTTTTGCATTTTTCTCAAAATTTTATAGGGGGTTACATCGTTAAAATTGCCGAAATTGGCAACAAAAAATAAAAGTTAACAAGAAGTTAAATTAAGTAAGCAGATTTATTGAGATTTAAAAAACTAACACAAAAATGCTTTCCGAATGAAATTTAATGCAATTTTGGCAAAGTTATAGCTTTTTAAATTTTGATATTTTCACAAAAATTATTAACAAAAATTGCACAATTAAAAAACAAATTTTGTTTATATTTTTAAATTTTTAAAAATTAAACAAAATATATATATATATAAAATAAACGTAAATTCAGTAAAAACAATATTTAAAATAAACTTAAATTCAGTAAAAAAAATATTTAAAATAAACTTAAATTCAGTATGTTGATTTATAAATCTAATAATAACTAATAAAACACATTTTTCCTAATTACATGAAATGCCATGGCTAGTTCTAGTACTGTGAAATGACTTTAAAAACTGATAAATTTGACCAAAACTTTGTTGTAGTATGTAATCCCAGGGCGTTGATAAAGCTAAAACTTTGAGCAAGTTTATATATTATTATATATATAAACATATATACTATAGTTCAAAATAATAGTGCGTATACGTAATGTGTATACCTAATACGTATACGTAATGCGTATACTCAATGCGTATACGTATTTTTACAGGCGTATGTGTAACTTTGTCTGTGTTTATCCTAATAAAATATGATAACTATGCATAAGTAGCTGTATATCAAGGCAATAACTAAAGCCTGAAATTGAAAACATAATTAAAAACATAAATTTTAAACGAATACAACCTCTCTGCGATCCCTGTAAACTCTAAATATATACTCAAGAGAAATCTTCAATTACAGGGTATACTAAATGTGAGTCCAATGACTATCACCCCTTATGAAAAACACCGCCAGTTAATGATTACAAAAATGCCAAATTTATATCTTGGCAAACCAGAATATAATCGTAATTTCTTTCAAATACAAGATCTTTTTAATTTAAGGTAAATACAAACGAAAAACCTTGAAGCCAAATGAAGGATTTTGAAGATTATAGAAACATGATACCAGCTACCAGCTATCAAGCGTCGGTACTTTTTTTTTTTTTTGGCTGTTTATTTCACGAATATAGATTGCTTTCCGGATAAACACACACTCACGTACACTCAGTTGGCTATGCCCATGGCTATGACCTAATACCCAAAAGAATTCACACTGTTTGTTCCTGTCAATCGAAGTTCAATCGAACCTCCCCAAGGCGGAGACTCCGACTCACCCTTTTGCGAAGAAGCCTCTCGAAGAACTTATCCATGATGCACGCTGCCTTTTGGGATATATCCTGGGTGTAGTATATCCTCTCAAAGTTCTCATATATATACGGATGGGCTTACTGGGGACAATGCGGCACCGACGCGAAACAATAGCATAACTACAACTGACCGATTTCAGTATATCTCTCGTTTGGAATAGCTCGTTGCCTTCGAATTGGTCGTATTGCTTATCGGCAACTAACTTTTGGTAACCAATAGACCCACTCTTAGCGTTAGTCGAAGCACAGACACTCTTTGATTTTAGACCAGTGTGTTTAGAGATAGAGACAGAGAGAGAGAGAAACACGCAAAGTGAGAGAGAGCTATATATTCAATCAATGCAATACGGAGACGTCATGAATGTGCACAAAATGCTTTATCTTTATGGGTTACACCCCGTTTTATCAGCCCTTTTTACGTGTGTTGGCTCAACGTAACTTGCTTTGCACCGACACATTCAAGGCTCATACACTCACAAAAATATAAGGTATATTACTAGTAATTGATAGTTGTAACAACACGCAGGCGTAGAGACCTTCCGCCTCTCAAAGCGCCCTTCCCGAACGAACTGAAAACATCCGTGCAAGAGAACCGAACCGGGCGGCCCCCTCACATAATCCCATATCCCCCTGCTTTCGGGTTCAGTTTCAGTTCTACTAGTAATACGTCTCTCTCTTAGTCCCGGGGCTTGGCCATATCTCTCGCCCATATGTACTTAAAGAGTAAACTGCCAAAATGCTGATAAGATTGCGGGGATATCTAAGTGCCGGAGCACCTCAGCTGACTAATCGACGACGGTGTCAGCGGACAGCGGTTACCGGAGCAACTGCAGCCGCTTATCATTAGACTGGGCTGGGTTGGGTCTCAGTTCGGTTCGTTTCGTTTTGGTTACATTATATGACTTGATATCTTGGAGGGGGGGCAGGAGGAAGCCTATTTTATCTGATCGACTGTGAGCCTGAGTATCACCATGATCGAGGCAGTTTTTGTTGTTGCTTGGTTCAAGCATCTCGACAAGTCACTTTGGGAGTCTATAAACACAACGATAACAGGTGGAGAGATCGGCATGGACGCGTGCCAGTAGGTATCGCAATTGTACCAAACGAATTTGAGTGGATTTACTGCCTGGCATTTCACCATAACAATAGAGCTTTTCAGGGTAGAAATAGCGGGAACTTTTCACTGTTTCAATTTAAATGTAACTGTATTTCACTATTTAAATATAAACTTTAACTTTAATATATATAAAATATATTATATTTCACTTTTTAAACATAAACTTTAAAACTAATAGATAATCCTTTGATGTCTTGGGTAGTTAGTAAACCTAACATTCGGCTTGAGTGGGGATTTCACTATACAAGAAGAGCTTTTTCATAGCTCACACTTTGGGGCTTAAGTTTGTTTTATTTTAAATAGATTATTCCATGTTTAGCAAACACTTAATTATATATATTATAAACCAACTTCACTTGCACTATTAAATAATAAAATAAAACAAGAGGTATCCAGTTCTGCTTCCTTAAAACCACAAGGTAATTTGCCTTCCAGTTAAGAAATCTTAAGACTTCAGGTCTCTATAAAGTCCTGTTTGAACACTGACTTTAACCTACCATTTTATCCAGCAACTTTTAAAGCAAAGTCTTCCTGAAGTCTTCCGAGAAGTTGATCCTAGACTGTGGTGCCGAGCGAGGTCCTCCTGACCAAACAAACAAACAAATATCGGGTGACAAACCACCACCAGTTCGTTTAACGTGGCCAAATCAAATACGAAAAAAATAACAAAAAGAGCTAAAAATATATTTATATATATATTATTATTGTACACTGGAGTACGATGGAAAGAGAAGCCTTCCACGCGCAAACTGATCTATCGGCAAACTGTCGAAGAATTGTTGATAGCGTTACCACTAACAAAAGCCCATGCGTACCCTCTATATGCTGCTCGCCAGTCGGACTTTGCATGTATGTTCCCCCATATATTTACACCCATAGCCCACCATGGCACCCAACCCCAGTCCACACCTGCACCCGGGCAGGGTCTTACCTGACTTATAGATATTGCCAAATGGGTGCAAAAAAAAAATATTATATAAAACAAGTGCGTTGCACCCGAGAATTATGGGGAAATCGGCAGCATATTATCATCAGCTTCGGATTCGGATTCGGAATTGGATTCGGATTCGGATTCGGATACATATGGACTCGGACGCTCTCCTGGAGACTTGCTTCGCATCGCCAAAGGGGGTTTCCACGGACACGGACTCGCTCTTGGTAGCAGCTCAGCTGGGTCTCTCCCTCTCTCTTAGCCGCTCCGGACTGTTTGCTGTTTGCGATTTGCCATTAGCCGAAGAGATAAAGTCGATAACAATATCTTATCGTGAGGCATTCCCTGCCAACCATTTGGCGATTCTCGAATCGCCGGTCGCCAGAAAGAGTCTTCTGGGAGTCGCTTTGGCGATCATTGGTGAAATAATTTTCGAGAATCCCGAAGAAGAGTCTTCTGGGAATCGCGGTGGCGATTGTTGATAGACTTATTTACGAAAATCCCCAAAAAGAGTCTTCTGGGAGTCGCTTTGGCGATTGCTGGATGACTGTTTACGAAAATCCCCAAGAAGAATCTCCTGGGAGTCGCTTTGGCGATTGGTGGAGGACTTATTTACGAAAATTCCTAAGAAAAGTCTCCTGGGAATCGCGGGGGCGATTTTTTGGCGATTTTTTAAGCAGCGTTAAAAACTAGGAAATGAAGGAATGAGGGATTAAAGTACCGTACATAGATGCAAAGCAGAGAATGCGTCCGAAAGCAAAAGAGTTATACAAAAACAAATTGCATTACATTTGAGTGAGAATAGGAGTAACAACCGAACGTCTTTCAATATTTCTGTGTTCATTTAGTCTGACTTCGATCTTTTGTCTTTGCGGTCGATCTATATGTAAATTTCAATTGTTCGGTAAACTATTTTTGTTTTATTTATTTGTTTTTTGTTTTATATTCTTTGGAACTAAAATGAGTTCCTAATCTAAGGCAAACGAATGTTTGATGCTATTTATCCTGAGCCTTGTGAAAAAAAGAAGAAACATGTGAAACAAGTGAAAGAAGTGAAACAAATAATGAAACTGACTTGGCGAGGAACAAATACAAAACGTATTTTCAACGATAAAAGGTATTATTTAAAATAGTAAAATAAATAATTGAAATTAATTTAATTTTAATTTTCTTTTGTATAGGTGTTGGTTTATGAAAGTTCCCGAATTCTTTTGGATTTGTTCATGCGCAGGATAGAATAAATAAGAAACAAAAAAAACTTAAAAATGAAGGAAAAGAAAATAAATATTTTAAATTTAAGCTTAGTTATGTCGAAAAATTATGAAATTAAATAAAGAATGACAAAATTAAAAAAACAAAAACAAAAAAATTAAAAACTCTTATACTCTCTTAAGGCGACACTTCAGCGACTCTTCCACAAGACTCTTCCGCGAGTCTTCCATAAGACTCCTCTGGGACTCCTTCAGAAGAGCCCCCCGCGACTCCCTTAGAAGAGTCGCATTCGTAGGTACATTTTCTCCCAACAGAAGATTGGAAAGCGATCAGAATGCGATGTCGCAGGCGATCAAATTTATCTTCTAGAAGAGTCGCAGGCGACTCTTCCGCGATTGAAATGGTTGGCTGGGATTGAATCACATGGACACACATATCCATCGTAGTCGTAGTCGTAGTCGTCGTTGGCGTTGGCGTTGGCGTTGGCATAGCCTGAGCCGGAGGCGAGAGCCGGAGCATTGGTGCTTCGTGACTCACTTAACACGGGAATGATGGGGTCTACGGCGGCTGGTTGCCCCGGGACATCCGGTGAGGTCGGGTCCACAATTGGGGGAAATCCCTATTCAAATAAATGTAAACAAAACAAATTTAAACACTATTTGCTAAATGAAACAATTAATTTCAAATATTTAAATGATTTAAAAAATGTTTTTTTAAAGAGATTTCAGATCCTAGGTGATTTTTGATACAAAAGAAGTTTTAAAGGATCATAAATTATTTCAAAAAGTGTCCAAAAGTATGCTATATTTTTCGCAACAAATTTACAACATTTATATCCTAATTTTAAAATTTAAATAAAAAAAATCATAAAATATAAATTAAAAAATATATACATTATATTTAAATTTTATAAAAATATATTAAATTTTAATTTGAATAAAAGTATATGTTGAATTTTAATTTCAAACTGAATTTCTTGCGGAATAAGTTTTTTAAAAGGCTTGGTAAATTTGTACCTTCAATAACCACTAACTTTTTGAAACACCTTATACATTATCTTTTTGCTTACAAGCTTATTATATATATACATTATCTAATTAATTATTTGCTTTCTTAAATGAACATTAGCCTGACTTTTGTTATTAATTATGCAATCAATTATTACATTACAACAAAAACAATTTTATCAAAAAATATATTACAATTGTAAACGAAAAGAGTACACTAAGATTAAATGAATTAATTGTAATTTTAATTGTAATTGCCGCTGTAATTATTATTTATCTAAACATTGAAGATATCAATATTATTATTTGTATTATTTATTTTAGTTAAAGTCACATTTATGTATGTACGTCTATCGCCATTATATCGTCCGGTGACTCACCATCGGGATTTCTGACCCGAACCCGATGTCATCGATCAGTTTAATGAGTAAACATATTATAAATATGGCTGCCGGAAAAAGAATTTTTGGAGCTTAAGGCCTATCAAGTACAAATATATGAATGTCATGGAAAATAATCTATTTCCACACAATCAAAAAATCATTAAGAAAAACCCAATAATTAAGGTTAATATTCAATTGAATAAGTTTCCATTAGGTGGAAACTAAAGGGAAATAACGTATGTGGGTTTTATTAAGAGAATTTAATGGGATAGGTCCTTGTGGAGAAAGATATTTTAAATAAAATAATAAAATAAAACTTTTTAAAGAACTATGATGTATTCTATCAAAATATAATCATGAGACTATCAACTAGTAGATCTTCGAATCTATATTTGTTTATTTATATAAACATAAATGCATACGTAATAAATATATATGTTTTCAGCCCAAAAGTGTGCTTAAAAGTAGCTTCATTTTATTTCGGTTTTACTCCACCTTTTAAAGCTTTTAATGATTAAATTCCTGACCATTCTTTCTATTTAAGACCATGATAATCAGTTCACAAAAATACAGATAAAAGTGAAGAATAAATAAAAGAATAAGAAAGGGAATAAACTAAATAATAAAAGAAATTATTTCAAGGACCCTACACTGGCTCCATTTCAATGACTAATTTATCTGAAATATAGAAAAATATTTTTAATGATTTTAATGAAATATTTAAGATCAAAACTTGAACTTTAAATATAAAAAAAAATTAATGGAAAGCTATAGCAACACACTTAAGTATTTATTATATTTTTAAAATTTTTTATATTAATTTTTTACATTTATAAAACAAAAGTATATAGGTTTCCTATCAAATTAGGCCCACTGTTCATGGTCTAATATAAGCCAAGAACTTAGAAAAACCCCTCAAAGTGCTTCTTTTTGGGGTAATCGAAATACACGATTAGAAATCCGATTAGGAGGCGTTGTTGTTGTGTTTTTAGTATACAAAATATCAGGTGGATTTGATACTGGAATTTTAAATAGCCGATAATATTAATCAGTATACGAAAGTGAACCCACAGCTGATATAATTTCTGAAGAGGCTTTGACACAACAGACATATGTACATAAATATACGTTAATAATTGTGTAACAAGTACTTATTTTCATTGTTCTAAATGTTTATATTAAAATACAAATTGATTTTTAATCTAATATCAAAGTGGAAACAGTAAATTTAATCAGTGTTGCCGATATCTACACCTAGAGAAAATATGATTGATAATAAAACAATTCAAAGGGGAAAATAACTAAAAATAAGAACCTTGAGGAAATTGATTAATATTTCATTATATAATATAATAAAATATATTTAATTATATAATATATTAAAAAATATATACAATTTATTATAATAATTTAATTTACATGTACATAAATCCAGATTTTTCTTTTTCTATCGAATTTCAATAAAACCGTACAAAATCGGTCATAATTTCTCTGTGTGCCCTCCTTTGGAACCCTCGACTTTGATGTTTCCACTAATCTATCATCGCTAAGCCTGCCGGAAATAGGAATTCTCCTAATCTAAGTGATTATAACCATGGAATTACAATAAAAACATATCTTATTTTTGGATGGGATACCATACCTCTCTCTCTCTCTACATTTGACAGGCCCACTTACAAAGCCATAGTGTGTGTGTATCGGAGGCCCATTCAATTGGCACTTTTGCACAATTTGAAATGCCACCGAAAGTCAGTCTTACTTCTGTTCGGAAAGGTCTCACGACGAGAGCTGCAAGGAGGCACTCGCTCGCTTGGATTTTCCGCAGGAATTAAACTCGAATTTTGGTATCAAAATCACAGAATAAGAGAACAACCATGGGGGCTGAGGGCAAGAAAATGTCAAAGGTGGATCCACCCTTGCGGATTGAGATCGGCGGCATCGAAGGCCATCGAAAGCAGAGCCTCAACCGGGTGACCACCACCAAGTACACTTGGCTAACGTTTCTGCCACTTAATTTCTATGAGCAGTTCCGCCGAGCTGTTTACTTTTACTTTCTAATCATCACCATTGTCTCGTTCTTCGTAAGTAAGTTTTGGAATAAAATCATTGTTGATTTTTGGATTTACACTCAACTATAAACACACAGATGACACCATATCCCCGCTGGTTTCACTGCTGCCTCTGCTCTTTGTCATGATCATCACGGCTCTTAAGGAGGGCTTGGAGGACTTTTCCAGATCCAAGAGCGATAAGTTAGTCAACACGGCCAAGGGTAAGGGAGAGTAAATAAATAATAATTAAAGTTAACCTTTTAATTTATAAAAATATATTCAATTACCAAGTGAATCCTCTGGGTTAAGTATAGAAAACAAATTTTTATGACTGCCATTATTCCAACTGATTAAAGTCTATCAACCGCCAAACATTAGATTAGTTGTTATTTTAAACGAAAGACAGTTAAGAGTTTAGTGGCCTTGGCAACATTTTTATTTGAGTACCTACCCTTTACCTAAGGTAAAGGCAATGGGAAGGAATCGCTTAGGTACACCAAATGAGAATCTCAGAGAAAGGAGCTCCTAGGTACAAATTATAAAAATTTCATATTAAGGTACTTACCAGTAGAGTATGAGAATGGCAGAGGTGGGCCTTGCTTAGGTATACAGAATGAGAATCGCAGAGGGAGGCGCTTCTAGGTACATACTAAAAGATTTTTGGTAAATAGGAAAGCACTTTAGGTACAAGGGCAAGGTACCTGAAGGGCATGAGAATAGCATAGAAGGGCCTTGCTTAGGTATACAGAATGAGAATCGCAGAGGAAGGCGCTCTTAGGTACTTACTAAAAGATTTTTGGTAAATAGGAAAGCACTTTAGGTACAAGGGCAGGGTACCTGCAGGGTATGAGAATGGCAGAGGTGGGCCTTGCTTAGGTATACAGAATGAGAATCGCAGAGGAAGGCGCTCTAGGTACACACTCCTAGGTACAAACTATGATAATTTCAGCTAAAAGTCTTTGCTTAGGTACAGGTACTGGACATAATAATCGTAAAAACTCTGTACCTAGATCGCCTTTCTCTCATATTCTCATTCGCTCAGCCAAACCTAATCCTGTCCAACCTCACATTCCAGTGACTGTCATCCGCAATGGCAAGGAGGAGGTCATAGCCTCCCAGTTCGTTATACCCGGCGATCTTGTGGTGGTCCGCAATGAGGGAGATGTGCCCTGTGACCTCGTGCTACTGCAGTCTTCGCCCGGATCCTCCAAGTGCCACGTGACCACGGCCAATCTGGATGGAGAGACCAACCTGAAGACCATATTGACGCCACATAACTATGAGCTCGGCTCGGGAATGGGCCAAGGCTGCATTGTGTGTGAGCCCGCCACCCCGGATCTGTACAGTTTTAATGGACGCCTGGAGCTCAAGTCCGGGGAAGCCGCTTTGCCGCTGACCATTGATAACCTGCTGCTCCGTGGCGTTCGGCTCAAGGGCACCGACCGAGCGGTGGGCTGTGCCATCTACACGGGCATGCACACAAAGCTGCAGCTGAACAGTCGCTACACGGGTAACAAGTCCGCCTCCAGCGAGAAGTACATCAACAGGTTCATGGTGGCTTTGATCGTGGGAATGGTCGTGGTGGTGGTGGTGCTGTATCTCATCCAGCGGTAAGAGGAGGTCTCACAAAAGTTACTCTCTTATATTATACCCTTCTTTTTCGATGCAGTCACAAGGAGGCCAAGATTGTGCCCACCATGCCTTACCTGGGCCCTCCCACCAACTTTAACTCGGCCTGGCAGATCTTCGAGGACTTCCTCTCCTTCCTTTTGCTCTTCAACTACATGGTGCCCATTTCCGCCTATATGAACATCGAACTCTATCGTATCTTTGGCATGCACTTCATGCACAACGACCTCCATCTGTACGACGAGGAGACCGACCAGCCTTGCCGAGTTAATGCCTCCAACCTCAACGAGGAACTGGGCCAGGTCAATATACTATTCTCGGACAAGACGGGCACTCTCACCAAGAACCTCATGAAGTTCGTCAATTGCTATGTCTCGGGGCAAAGCTTCCAGCTGCAGAAGACCCAGCTTCTATGCCAGGACACTGGCGAGCAGCTGGAGTTGGGTAAACTCGATGTGAGTATCCTTGGGAGTGAGTATCCGGGTAGCAAGTACTCTAATCCAAATCCATCCAGGCCGAGGCCAGCATCTTCTTCGAGGCTTTGAGTGTCTGCCACACCGTGGAAGTGCTTCAGGGAGCAGCAAGCGAGAAGCCAGCGGAGTCCACATCCGAACGAAGCCGCCTGATGAACGGCGACATTGTGGGCCGCTATCAGGCCTCCAGTCCCGACGAGAAAGCCCTGCTCGAGGGCTGCGCCAGTTTGGGTCTTGTCTTTGAGGGTCAGGACAAGGACATACTACACATTCGTCGGTATCCTTGGGCAGGAGGCGGCGGCACTAGCACCGAAGAGCTGCGTTACGAGCGGCTTCATGTCCTGGAGTTCAGCTCGGAAAGGAAACGGATGAGCGTCATTTTGAGGGACTGCCAGAGTGGCACCATCTGGCTGTATAGCAAGGGAGCCGAGAACATCATCTTTCCGCGATGCAAGCCAAGTCCGCGTCTGGAGCAGACTGATGAGCAAATCACCAAGTATGCCAAGGAGGGTCTACGCACTCTGGCCGTGGCCCGGCGTACTCTCAGCGAGGAGGAGTTGGCCAGCTTTAAGGCGGAGTACAACAACGCCAATATACAGCTAAGCAATCGCTCGGAGCTCATAGCCAAGTGCTATGAAGCTGTGGAGATGGGTGAGTCTTTCGAGAATACCTTTTTGCCTAGGTTAATACCAATCTGATCTTGTCCAGGTCTTGATCTCCTGGGTGCCACTGCCTTGGAGGATGCCCTGCAGGAGCAGGTGGGCGAGACTTTGGAGGCCCTCCAAAGAGCTGGTCTGAAGATTTGGGTTCTCACCGGCGACAAAGTGGAAACTGCCTTCAATATAGGCCTGGCCTGCCGGCACATTCCTCCCAACTCCAAGCCCCACTTTGTGGTCAATCTCACCGAGGTTTCAGTTTTAAAAGCACGTCTCCAAGAGCTCGAAGCTGCTGAGGCAGAGGTTTTGGTGATTGATGGAGCTACCATTGCCGCCCTGCTAAAGCATTTTCCTCGCGAATTTGCTGATCTTGCCCTACGCTGCCGGGCCGTGCTCTGCTGCCGCCTGAGTCCACTCCAGAAGTGTGAGATCGTGACGCTGGTGAAGAAGCGCAAGAAGCACATCACAGCGGCCATTGGGGATGGGGCCAACGATGTGTCTATGATTCAGGAGGCGCACATAGGCATAGGGATAGCTGGACGCGAGGGTAAGCAGGCGGCACGCTGTGCTGACTTTGCCATAGCCCGGTTTGAGATGCTGCAGCGGCTGCTCCTCGTCCATGGTCACTACAACTCCCAGCGTTTGGCTTTCTTGGTGCTTTTTTATTGCTACAAGAACATCATCATCACGGGGTGTATGGCCCTGTTCCAGGTCTACGATCTCTTCTCCGCCACCAATGTCTACAACTCGCTGTATCTCTGGCTCTTTGACATTGTCTACATCTCGTTTAGCTTCACGTATTTGGCCATTTCGGATAAGCACTACAGCGAGGAGAAGCTGCTCAGGTGGGTGAATCCTTGACACATTCCTTAAGAGTATCCTTAGAACCCCTAAACCGACCCTCCTCCCTTTTCCTCAGACATCCAGAACTCTACAAGACCCTCGCCCACAATCGCCAGGCCTCCATGGGTGTCTTTACCTTGTGGATCCTTAACGGCTTCCTGCAATGCTTCATCATCTTCTATTTCGCCTACTGCCTGCTCAACGATGAGAACGTGGTCCACAATGTGGGACAGACTGCCAGTTTCCAGACCTTTGGCACCATGCTCATCACCGTCATCGTAATCGTGGGCAACCTGAAGTTACTCCTGGTGGCCCGCTACCTCACCTATCTGAACCTGGGAATGATTCTGGCCTCCATTTTGGCCTTCATGCTGACCACGTACCTCTACAATCTGGACACCAGTGGCGAGCTCTATGATGTCTATAACCAGTTCCTGGCCTCGCTGCCCCTGTGGCTCTACACTATCGTCTGCTCGGCGGCCTGTCTGCTGCCCGATTTCGTTGTCAAGGTGATCAACGATATGTTTCGGGTTCCCAGGGCTCTGGGGAAGTTAGCGGAATGAATCTAAATCCCCATTTCAATTTAAAGTATCCGACTGTTTAATAGCACAATTTGTAAATAAATAATATGATATGAGATTGTGATTTTTTAAATTCAAAATTTTCGGATTTTCTAATTTTGTCTATTTTTGAATTTTCAGATTTTATTTTCCGATTTGTAGTATCCCAGTAATTACAAATTTAAATAAAATATATATATATATTTCTTATTTTTTTTAATTTTTAAATTACAAATTTAAAGAACATATATATATATATATATTGCTAATTTTATTAAATATTTTTATATTTTTTTGACTTACACATATAAAAACAAAGGCATATTTATGTAAATTAATGAGTATTTAAAAACTCTCTTTTGATGGGGAATATTAAGGTCTAAAGGAACGCTCCCCAGCCAATGTACATGACAGCCAAGTTGTCCAATTTGGTGGCCTCGTTAATAAGGAAGTTCACCTGTCCCTCAGTGGACAAGGGAATGCTGTTGGCCCGACGCTTGACCTGGAAAAATAATTTTAAAAATATATTAAGAAAAAGTATAAATAAAATAATTACAAAAATATGAATAAAAAATTATAATAAATAAAATAAAATAATTATAAAGATTTAATAAAAATTATAAAAATAATTATAAATAAAATAAAACTGTTTAAAAAAATAATTTAAAATTATAATAAATAAAATAATTGAAAAAAAAATTAATTAAAATTATAATAATAAATTAAATAAAATGATTTACTTAAAATTATAATAATAATTATAAAAAACATAAAATTTTTTATAATAATAATTTAAATTATTGTAAATAAAATAATTTAAAAGAATTAATTAAAATTATAATAAAAATAATTAAATAAATAAAATAATTGAAAATAATAAATTAAAATTATAATAATAATAATAATAAATTAAATAAAATAATTGAAAAGAATTAATTAAAATTCAAATAATATTAAATAAAATAATTTAAAAAAATCAATTAAAATCATAACAAAAAGTAAAAATCACTCACATGCCCCTGCAGCCGATCCGCTATAAGCTGTACATCGTTGTGAATCTTGGCGGCGGCACTCCCATTCTTTATCTGGGCTCCCACATCGTAGACGAACGGCCGCAGCATCGACATCAGGGTCTTGGCCTCCTGCTTGAGCAGCCGCAGCGTGATCTCGCAGCACTTCCGGTAGCTGCCCTCCACGCCCAGCGGACCCATGGCCGCGATCATGTTCTGGGTCAGCCGAAAGGGCACCACCTCCGGATAGGCCAGCAGTTCACCCTGATTGAACAGGCAGTTGAAATCCACATGGACAGCGTCTCCATTTCGTTCATCAAACAAAATATTCTCGCCATGCCGATCGCCCAGGCCTAGGATATAACCCACCATGGACATGACAGCCACGGTGCGTATGTAGGTGTTCCTGGCCTCATACCAGCTGTGCAGGGTGGCGAAGCGTTGACGCAGCCACTCCTGGAACACCGGCGGATGGGCGGGCAGCAGCTGCTTGAGGAACACCTCACGCTTCCGCTCCAGCGGATCGTGCAGCGGCACGGCCAGCTGATGCAGCATCCGGCTGGACATCACCTGCCCCCGCTGAGCATACAGACTCATGCAGATGCTGCGGTACGACGAGAGATTGGGCAGCCACTCCACCAGGCCGCACTCCTCATTGAACGGCAGCACGGCATAGGTGCGTATATGAAGACGCCGGTGCCTGGCTGGCGCTGACTGATGCAAATACCGCTTCACCAGGCCATTGAACTCCATCAGACGGGCATCGCGACGCAGGTCATCCTTGGGCTTCACCAGTACATCATAATCCTGGCCATCGCTGCAGCGAATGGTTAGCTTCTTGGGCTTGGCCGCCGAGCGCAGAATCAACACCGATTCCTGGAAGCCACTGATGTAGATTTGCTGGTAGGGAAACCAGTTGCCAGTGGAGCTGGAGCTGGAGTTGTGCCCGGCCAGAGGTGACAGAGATGTGGCCTCGGAACTCAGCGGCAAAGTGGGCTGCATATACTTCTCAAAGGGCAACAGGATATTCGAGAAATCCGCCTGATTGCAGAGCTTGGTGAGGCGTCTATCCAGGTCGCTCAGCTTGTAGGTGCGATCCAGGGCCACCTCCTTGTTGGTCAGCTCCATCAGGCGCTCGGTGAGGGAGTTAAAGTCGCTGAGGAGCTTCTGAAAGGTAGCATTCTGGAGCCTCCGATCGGTGAGCACCAGCTTGCAACGCTTGATCCTGTTGGCGGTGGCCGACTTGAAGTGGGGCAGAAGCATCCACAAGGACTGCTGCGGATACTCCTCCACCAGACGCACAATCACATTGCGCAAAACAGCAAAGGCCTCGGCATGGGGATGACACAAGCGACTCAGCATCTGGGAGTAGACCGTGTAGAAGACAGAGGTGGGCAGGACAGTGCAGCAATTGCTCAGCAGATCGTTCATCTTGCGCACCTGCTGGACCTCATTGGGCGAATTTTCCGCCGTGTCCAGCCACAGGCTGATCACCCGCGGCATCGACTGGTAGACATGCTGGCTGCCATACCTCAGGGAGCGGGCGTAGTTGAAGAGGATTTGGATGAGCATGTCATCGGATTCGTGGGATGTGGAGGACACCTTGCCCAGCTTGGCCTCGCGCATCTTTTCCAGAAACTGCGCCAGCTGCACATGACAGCTCTCGGACTGCTTGTGCACGGCAATGGCATCCTCAAACTGGCGGAGCACCACGTCGGCGCACAGGTGCATGGATTCAGCATTGTAGACAGCCTGCAGGTACTTGCCCTGGAAGTACAAGTGTCGCTGATCCTCCGGCATGGCCTTGACATTACCCTGGCAGGCCAGACGCATGCTGGTTAGCTGCTCCTCCAGGTAGTTGATGGCCATCACCTGGTCCCCCTTCTGCCAGAGGAGTTTGGCTCTCTCAATAAACAAACCCGGAGGCTTGTAGTCCCCCGCCTTGAGTATATACAGCTGGGCACGCTGCAGCTGGCCAGCATTCCTATTGATCTGGGCACTGTTCAGCCAAAGCCTGGCCAGCTCCGTCTGGAGATGGGGCAGTAGATGCTCCCGGCTGGAGAGTCTTTGCTGGAGCTCAGCCAGTAGATTCCGGCGGAAGCTGTAGATGGGCTCTTGGACGCGAACCTGCGGCTGGATGATCTGCAAGCGGTACTGCCAGTCCTCAAAGTACCTGAGCATGATCCTCTCCTGGTCTTCCGTAGCCGTATCACCTTGTTCCAGCTGCTCCACCAGCTGCTGGCTGCACTGCAGCTCATGGACCAAGTGCAGCTTCAACACGGAATCATAGGCATTGGCATAGGAATGCTGCTGGACAGCCGAGCAGCTGCGCAGCTGCTCCAGCACCGAACCTCGCATCCCATCCAGCAAGCCTTCGAATTGCGAGGGAGTGGTAAGGGGTCTCCTCAAGGCCAGGCAACCCTGAGAGCACTGGGCAGGCCAATTGGACTTGAGCTCTTCTAGAGGCAGCTGCTCCAGCTCATCGTAGCTGCCCAGGCGCCACAGCAGCTCCGACTTGCACTCGGCAAAGCACTGCTCCGAGTACTGATCCTCTGGTAAACGCTGCCATAGTCCTTCAGCTATAAGCTGGGCTGTCCTTGGAGTATCCCTCAAATACGCATCAATCATGGCCTGGATATGCTCCGGCTGCAGCTGGTCCCCGCTGGAGAGCAGCTGCTCATAGCAGGTGATCATGTCCTGCTGCCGCTCCACCAAACGATTCACCACAATATCCTGGGCCACGCTTACACTGTCGTAGCTGCGAGCCTGCACTGCACCCTCCACCGAATCCGAGTCCATCAAGGAGCCATAGACTTCCACGAGGAAGGTAAACTGTTCCAACAGGCGCCTGGGCTTGTCCTCCTCCTCCTCCTCCAGATAGCTTTCCAGGTAGCTCAAGGCGCGGGCATACTCGCCGCAATTGTAGCTGGCCCGCGAGACCAATAGCTTGGGAATCTCGGCCAGAAACTCGTGAATCTTTCGGTAGTTTTTATCTATAGTTTGTGGTGGCTTGCCATTGGTACTCCTGCCATGCATGCGCTGCCATTCCCTCAGCCAGCGCTGCAAAAAGTCCAAGAGTTCGGCGCACAGCTTGCCGGCCAGTCGGGGCACATGACTGGCTTCGGCGGCACTCCTCTCCTGGAAGGATCCACCTTCCCCCGTGGGTTTGGTTAACTGCTGCTTGGTTCCCGCTCCATATTTCCTAGACTCGAACTGCTTGAAGGCATTCTCCTTGATCTCGCCCAGCTCCTGCTGGTTACTGGAACTCCTCTTCTCGTTGGCCCTCAAAACGGTCATGAACTCCTCGAGTATCAGCCTCCGCTGCTCTTCGCTGCACTCCAGCAGGGCATGCAGCAGGATGTAGGGATAAAAGGTGCTCAGCATGTTGCCATCCCGCTTGATGCAGGGCTTGTAGGAGTTCAGGAGATGCCGCGTATCCGACGAGGTTTGTATGTAATCAATGAGTCGGGCTGCCCAGAGGAAGGCCCACTCCTCGTAGTAGTAGTAACTGCCAAAGAGCGGCTGCTGTTGCTGCTGCAGGAGGGAGCTGGGCCGCTGGCAACTGGTGTAGCAGGAGTGGAGCAGGGGCTCCATTACCTGGCGCATTCTTTCCGGCAGCGATTGCCACAACTGCACCTTCTTGTGCTCCTTCGGAGAGATTCCACAAACAGCCAGGGTCTCCTGTATGGCCAAGGAGAAGCTATCCACATGCTTGGTCTTCTGCTGGAACTGATAGCCACGACACAAGGCGGTCAGGGCCAGCACAGCAAAGTCATCGGAGAGAACACTGAGGGGCATGGGCTTGGAGCTGGCAAAGTTATAGTTGGAGGGCAAATAGCTGGCATCGATGGCACCCAGTTCGCCCAGGCACTTGGCCGAGGCCATCTGGAGTTGCCGATCATCGTGCTGGCAGCCAGTCATCAAAACGTTTACAATCTGCTCCAGCATGGGCTCCAGCGGCTGCTCATTGAGGATCATGCGGTTCAGCTGGTTACGTCGGCGGCCAAAAAGCTCGCCGAGATGCTGCAAGGCATAGATACGCACCTGGAGGCACTCGTCCACAATGTGCTTGTGGAGAAAGCGCAGCTGATCGCGGAGTTGGGCAGGTGATTCATCCTGTTCCGGTGCTAATCCTGTTCCTCCTGTTCCTCCTGCTCCTCCTCCTCCTTCCCCACTCAACACCAAATGCGCCGTGTGCCTGCGTATGCTTCTCCTTATGGCCGGCGACACCTCCTCCATCCTCTCCAGAAAGTACAAATCCGTTATGTAGTTGCCCAGCATGGAGGCATTCCGCAAGATCACAAACTCGTACAAATCATTCACCTGCGAAACACTCTCGCTGTCTGCCAGCAGCGGCTGCAATGTGGCCACAATCCTGCCCAGCGATGGCCCCAGCTCCTGGACATTCACCACATGCAAAAAGATGTGCCAAATCTTCAGGCAAATCCTCTGCAAACGCGGCTCGTTTAGGGTGTGTACGAAACTAAGCATGGCTATGATCTTGAAACGAAACTGGGTCACATGCTGGGCACCCACGAAGCGCATGATCTGACCCAGGCTGTACAGGGTCTCCTCCTTGAGGGGCTTCTCAAAGGTCGGTTCACTGAGGCAGCTCTCGAAATAGGTGATGACGCCTAGGAAACGCTCGGCAATGAAGGTGGCAAACTCGGCATTGGCCGCCTGACTGGACAGCTCCGAGGGGACACTTCCTCCTCCGCCAGTGAACTGCAGCAGGCTCTGGAAGGAGCGCATGACAAAGGTGGGATTGCGATTAAAGTAGATGAGCAGTTCGGCCACAGTTTGCTGGAAAAGAGAAGGAATTTGTGAAGAAACCATTGATAATCATTAACAAGTAACAAGTAGCATTGACAAGTAACCCACTCACCTTCACATCAGCATTCATGAGCTGCTGCAGGCTGGACTGCGTGCAGCTGACCACCAGCTCAATGCAGCTATTGGCCAGCTCCGGCTCCTCGGTGAGGTAGACATGGGTGTAGATGCGCAGAAAGGAGGTGGAGAACAATGTGGCAATGGGCTTGCGCAGCTGCTTGGCTATCAAAACCAAAACACCCTTGCAGCGCGGCTCCAGGATGCAGTGCGGCAAGACCATGGCAGTGAGGAAACGATGATACTTGCAGGTAAACTCCTGGACGCACGAAAAGCCCAGCATTTTGGTGAGCTAAAAAGAGAGCACAAAAAATTACAAACAAAACCGGGAGAGAAGGAGACTCCTGCTACCCACCGCTCTAAGCGATCTGGTGAAGCGCACCCCCTCTGTGAGATACGCAGCCAGGGCCAGGCGTATGGTCAGATCCAAAGCATCTCGGCGATACCAGTTCCACAGATTGATGGTCTGCACGCCATGGCTGGCACACAACTCACTGGCGGCCAGCACAGCCTCTTGGGCCACCAGCGAGTGGGTGTTGACCAGAAAGAAAAAGGTCATCTTGAACCAATGGAACAGCCAGATTTCCTCTATGTGGGGATCTGCAGCAGAGGCTATGATGATGCGTAGAATATTTCGCTGCCAGGTGATGCTCTGCTCCGGCAAAGGCCTCGCCAGCATGGCCTTAATGGTCTCCAAGACAAAGCTGGCAAATTGTGGCATCAACTCGGGCATGGCGGGCACCAGGAGACGGAAGGTATTGGCCTGGACAACCTCCAAAGCCTTGACCTCCTCCTTAAGCAGCCGCATAACCAGACTTGGCTCCAGGCTCAGCCTATCCAGGTGGCGGGTAATGAAGCAGAAATCCGGCTGGAACAGCAAATCCCTGGCTATGGTCTCCAGTGTCACAGATGAGAACTCCAACTTGGCGGGTTGCTGCTTGCATTTGCCCAGGTAAATCCCCGGAGGAAGGCCTTCCGGCAAGGCTCTGCACTTGGAGCAATACAACTCAATGTGATCTTTGACTTTGAAGGCAAAGTGGGAGGAGCAGCAAACTAAAAGGCGTAGGACTTGGTTCCGCTCCTTGTGACCTTTTATACCCGGCAAAACCTTGACCAGTTGCTCCTGCTTGATGTAGCCCGCTATGTACAGCTGGGGCAGGTGGTCAAAGAAGGCTTCTTGCTCCAAGAGACTCGTGTAATGCTGGGCATAGAAGGATTGCAACTGGGTGTGGGCACTCGAGGGAGTGGCCTCCAGGCGTATGGCACACAGTTGATCCAGCTCCAAGCGACCCAAGGGCAAGGCCACGCGACTTTGGAGGAGGCTCAGCATTTGATGTTGCGTGGGCGACTTCAAGGCCTGACGAATGCTCGAGATTTGCATCAAAAGCGAGAAGATTTCCATTTCGGTGGGAGATAATTTGGCCTGCTGCTCTAGCAACTTCATGGCCAGGCTGTTCCAGTTGATGTCCTTCACCTGGGGCAGGTCACACTGCAGCGGCAACTTGGCCAACACAGCTGGAGTTAGTCGGGTAGCTTCTTCTTCCGCTAGCTTCCTTTGGCTTTGGTTTAAGATGAGCTGCTCCAGCTGCTTCAGAGCCCGCAAAATGGCCACCATTAAATGTAGCTCTTTGGGCTTCTCAGGATTTGAGGATAAAAGACCCTCCTGGATCAGGATCTGCACTGTTCCTGCCCTTATGCCCTGATGCTTGAGGCAGAGCAAGGCCATTAGTGGCAGTAAATGTTCAGGATGCAAGCGCCAATGACTCATCACCAGCTGATGCAGGTGCTCCAGTTGCTCTAGCGAGGCTGTCCCTAGGTTTAGCTGGCCTTGCATATAGTTACTGGCTGCCTCCAGCAGCTCCTCCACTTCCAGGTTAGCCGGCAAGCTGAGTAGCTCATTCAAGAGGAGATAACCCAGTTGCAGGGCTTCCTGATCTCTTAGATGTTCCCTTAAAACACCCAGCAGTTGCCTCGTTATAACCTTCAGCTGCTTGAGCTCCTCCCGCGTCATACAGCCCACCTCCAGCCACTTGGCCACCAAGGGCCACATTATAGTCAAAGCTTCAAGTGTAAGCTGGGCATAATGGCAGACATCCGGATCTGTTGGCGACTGGGATTGCAGCACTCTGTGACAGTAGTTCAAGCTCACCAGCTTGGCCTCCATGTCGCACTCCTTGAGGATGTGCAGGGCCTGTCGCAGGCTGCCCGAGAAGATGCCTGAGTGCGTCGAATGGCCAATGAGTTGGGCATGCTGGAGCACCAGCAGCAGACTCTTGGCATACGAATCGGCCCTCGCCAGCGGCAAATGGACATCTTCGAAGGCGCAGAGTGGATCAAATTCCTGGAGGCAGGCCACATCGCATTTGAAAATGGCCAGGCACAGGCTGTGTTTTTTATCCACGCGACTTAGTTGTAGGTGCAGCTTATCCAGAGCCTCGATGTAGGCCAGGACCAGGCGCTGGAATAGCTTGGGATGATTGGAGCAGCAGGAGCTAAGGATTTTCCTTTGCAGATTGATGCACTGACTGGAGGCCAAAAAAATAAGAACATTATTAAAAGTTGAGGGAGGATCTTGCTGGCTCACCTTCCATCCGCAGCCTCGCTGAGGCACCTGGCCAGCTTGTTGAGCAGCCACAGGAGGAAGGTGTCCTGGAATTTGTTGTTCAGCTCTCGGACCAGCGAGCAACTGATGAGGCTCGGCTCCTGGCACAGTATATCCTCGATCACCGTGTACACCTGGGCCAAATTGGCACCGTTGCGATTGACATGGTTGTACAGCAGCTTCCACATGTCCTTCCGTTGGTTCGACATGGCGGAAGATTCTGCTTTTTAATTCAAACAAATCAAATTAAAAGCAAAATAAATCAAAACAACAAAAAGCGCGAGGAAGACCGGCAACAGTGTGACCGCTTGGCAGTTAAAAATACCAAACAACAAAATATACTTACTCGTTGGCTTATCGATAAATCGATTTTGATGGTGTAAACATGGCATAATTCTAGAATCTACATTATTTTGCCTTTATCAGTTTAAGGTCACATCTAATTTTGGAAACAACAAAAAAGCAGGAAAAAAACAAAAAATATTAAAAATTATTAGTTTGTTAATGTAAATCAGTTTTTGAAATGGAAGTGGAATACGACGACTCCGCCTGGCAGAGCCGCGCCAAGGCGCAGTCCAACACGGAGGTGAGGAGTGTGGGCCAAGCCTACTCTGTTTTGTATTCGTGTTTTTGTTTATTTAAGCCTGCACTTAAAAAAACATATTTAAACTTAAATAATGTTTGTTTTTATAATAATAAAAGGAAATGCACGAGGACAACCCACAGAAGACGATCCAGGAGTGCTTGGAGAAGTTCCTGACCCCCGACTACATCATGGAGCCGGGCATTTTTACACAGCTCAAGCGCTACTTCCAGTCGGGCGGTTCACCCGAGGAGGTGATATCCATGCTCTCGGAGAACTACAAGGCGGTGGCCCAGATGGCCAACCTGCTGGCCGAGTGGCTCATTCTGGCCGGCGTCAAGGTGACCGAGGTGCAGGCCATGGTGGAGAATCATTTAAAGGAGATGATACTCAAGTCATTTGATCCCAAGAAGGCCGACACCATATTCACCGAGGAGGGCGAGACGCCCGACTGGCTCACCGAAATGATTGACCATTACACGTGGCGTTCACTGATCTACCGGCTGGCCGAGGAATATCCCGACTGCCTGATGCTCAACTTTACCATCAAGCTGATCTCGGATGCGGGCTTCCAGAGCGAGATCACCTCCATTTCGACGGCGGCCCAGCAGATAGAGGTTTTCTCGCGCGTCCTCAAGACCTCCATTGTGAAGTTTCTCAACAATCCGGACGATGTGCATGGGGCCATCCAGGAATGCGCCCGCATGGTGTGTCATGGCCAGCACACGTATGTCTACTCTCAGGTTTTGATCCAGGTGCTCAGCCAGGAGCAAAAGGGTGGCTTCAACATGAAGCGTCTCTCCCAGGAGATTATCAAATATGCCTTACAAAAGTGGGTATTATGGATTACCTTTTTTCAAGCAAGCTCATCTTTATCTCTCTTCTCGCAGCAACCAGAATGTCACACCCATAACGATGGCCTTGAATGGCTCGGCAGTCTATCCGCAGGCCTGCCAGGCTCTAACTTCCATGCTCACACGCAACACACTCAATCCCGCCGACATTACCGTGCTGTTTCGCAATTACTCCGGCTCCGATCCGCCGCCCATCGATTTGATACGGAATCCACAGTTCCTGGAGCTTCTAGTGGACGCTTTATTCCGTTCCGGCGTCAAGATCAATCCCGAGCATAAGCCAAAGTACATGTTTTTGCTCGCCTACGCATCGGCTGTGATTGATCAGCCGGCCAAGAAGCGGCCCATGACGGAGCGAACCCTCAACAAGGAGGAGCTGAAGAGCACAATTCAGGCCATCGAGAAGGCGCATGCCATCTGTAACGTTGACCAGGGCTCCACGGAGCTGATAGCAGAGCTGCAGACGCTCTACAACTGCATCAAGTGAGTTTCAAGAGGAGAGATAAACCTCAAACACAAATACATTTCTATGCTTTTACCCTAGATATCCCGTGGTGGGCGTTGGCGTCATTCGATGGATCGAAAATGTGGTCATGGAACCGTCCTATTTCAAGCTCTCCACCGACAGCTGTCCCACCCATCTGGCCGTTCTGGATGAGGTGGCCGCCGTGCATCCCACTCTGCAGCAGCAGATCCTATTCCTGCTCATCCGCCTGTTCGAATCCAAGCAGGATGAGCTGGAAATTCTTGTCCAGCTGGAGATGAAAAAGATGATATTGGACCGAATGGTTAATTTGCTAACCCGCGGCTGTGTTGTTCCCGTCCTGCGGTACATCAAGCAGTGTTGTGCCATCGAGGACACCGACATCTCCCTCATCCGGTACTTTGTCACTGAGGTCCTGGAGACCATTACCCATCCCTATTCGCCGGAATTCGTGCAGCTCTTCCTGCCGATGGTGGAGAATGAGGAGATCACGGGCACGATGCGGGGCGAGGGTGACAACGATCCCGTGGGCGAGTTTATAGGTGAGTTTTTGTGCAGATTTTGGTTGATGGAAACTTTGTTTTTACTAATTCTTGTTTCAGTTCACTGTAAGGCGCACTACACCACCGTGTAGACAGTGGATAGTCTGCATCTTTATAATTTAATTGTAAGCTCTAAAGTTTGTAATATTGATTAAAACTAAAGTCCATTTACAACTCCGTGGCTGGGTCTTTTTTTCGGGAAAGAATCTAAGGAAAGTAGGGATTACAATCTATAACAAATCATTCACTTTGGACTCTCTTTTAAGTTCAGCAAATGGTTGTTTAAATCTGAAAATTTTGTATAATAAACGAATTTGAAACTCTTTACTTGGTTTATTGTTTTAGTTACTTTACTTACTTTACTTTTTTTAAACCAATTTAAAACTAAAATGAGTAAACACAGTCCAATCTTCGTATAGTTTACATAATTTTATTGCAACTTCTGCTTTTCTCTTGCAAAAAAGCTCCTTAATTCAGCTTGAATGCGTGTTCACAAGTCTACATTTTGGCCAATTTGTTCTATTATCGAGTTTTTAGATAAAAACTCTTAAAATTTATTTTAAAAAATATTACAAATAAATGAAATAAAAAGGAAGAAACCTCCTCGCGCGTGATCTGCACACCCTCCCATATATATATTTACACATTTCGTTCGTTTTCCTGTCGGATTTTAGTTATGATCTCGTATTTATACTACCAATTTAAAACAAAAAACACTTGTCGTGAAATCAGAGTCGAGCAGCAGCAGCTAAAGGGCACACCCACCCACAAGAGCTGCCTCTCAAGACCAATTTCCACACAGAGTTTACATAAAAAATAAAAAATGTCTTTGGCACGGGAAGATCTTTCGGTTGACGTTTGTTTTCTCAATGCGTTGGCTTTCAGTTTAGTTTAGGAAGCGCTTGAAACCGCTTGCAAAGGGGGAAGAGCCAAGGCAAGGAGCACGCCTATGATGGCTAATCTATGCTATACATATATAGTATATAGTATAGTATATATATATGAATATATGTGTGTGCGTTATGCTTTGGTTGGCAGCATTAAGTACTTTTTTGGCTAACTACAAATAGTTGTTTGTTTTTGCATTTGTTTTGTTTGCTTTGCTTGTTAGTTATTCTTCTTCACATCCTTGCTATCCCCATCCTTGGCCTGTCCACGGCCCAGAATCTTAGCCAGGCTATCCCAGATGCCGCCAAAGAAAATGGCACAGCATAGATTCTCTAGCGGCAGGAAGGGATCATGGATGCCCAGCAGAATCGATGACAGCTTAAAGTAGACCAGGAATATGACGATGCCAAAGTAAACCAATGCATGCGGTGCTGAGATCCAGTCGGTCTTCTTGTCCAGCACAAAGATAATAGATGCCAGCAACGATGCCTTGGTGTAACTACAAAAGGATAATGGTGATACATGATCTAAAATCAAGATCGTCATATCAAGGAATATACTTACAAGCTTGGCTGCATAAACTCCATGGCCGTAGGGGTCCAGGCTCCTCGAATTAGACGCTCGATTAGCTTGGTGAAGCCCGCTCCGTTGCCCTTGAGGGTGCCTATGATGATCATGATTATCCAGGCATTGGGATACAGCTTGGCCGCATGTCCCACACCGTCGTAGACCTTTTTTGCCCTATATATCTCCTTCATGGCACTCGCTACGATCTTGACGGGCAGGAACTTGGCCACCTTGTAACCAATATCGAACGGCGTGTAGAACACCACGTACCTGGAGAAGGAGTATATCAATTACTTGGGGGAAATCGGAGGGGCTCAACGCTTCTGGCTAACTTACCACACGGCAGTGCCAACAAGTAGCTGGCCGGTGTTCTTTAGCGGAGCCAATATCGGCTCGCCCAGCAAGCCGTTGGCCACCATGCCGCCGGCAAAGATCACCAGCATGGTGGAGAGCCAGCAGGCAAGCGGATGTTTCCGCGAAAATGCCTGCGCATTGGCACCCAAATCCTCGCGCACGGCCAATGCGGCTAGCAGACTGTGCGCAATGTCAAAGAATGGAAACATTTTCAGCTTAATGACCTGGTTGGCCACGTCCAAAAATGCTTCCGGGTCCATGATCACAGCCTTTCTTGTGTCCTGCCTTCACGGGTGATAATCTAAAAAAGGTAAAAATTTAATTTATAATATAATTATAGTAATATTTTTTAAATAAAGACAAGTTTTTGTAGTTTTTAAGGTTCTACCAAAGACATTAGAGTCAAGTTAACTCTATTGTCTTTGGTTCTACTTATAATTGGCTTTAAAGTTTTGACATTCTCCTCTGTAGAATCACAGAGCGATTTGATCTAGACTTGGTTTACATTTTTTATGTGTTTTTCTTATTAGTTTCTTCATTATTTAATACATATCAATCAATATTACCATACTCTAGTTTAAAAGTAACAAAATAAATATTTTAAGCAGCTTTAGACAATTTCCCACAAAAGAATTCGGGCTATTTCCAAAAATATTGAGCTGAAGAATTAACAAAATGTCCCCATTTGTGTACGATTTGATGTACACATGTATGTATGTACATATATATGTACATATGTTACATAATAACGCTGCTGCGCATTTTGTAAATATTATAATGCTAGTAATTTTGTACTCTTGAAATATTAAGTGGTACCTCGTACCGTACACCTTAATTTTTGGGACTGTAACGAATACAGGCCTCTTCTCTTATGTATGTATGTACATCCCCCGCTTACATCAAATGCAGATACTAACGGTTCGCAGTCTGATTTTCAAATTCAATTGAGGCTTCTGGTTGATTGAACTGCAGTCGGACGGGCGCCGTGCATTGAATGGATGGGAGGAAAGTTGTCGAATTGTGTTTTTCGTGTCGACGAAGAAACATAGAAAATAAAAAAAAATTCGAATAAAATTTGTCGCTGTTTTTGCCGCAGCTCCAAAAATAAATTTTCGCTAATGAATCGGTGAGGGCTGTTAAAAGAAGCGCGCCGGGTCGGGCTAAACACATGTACGAATGGATGGTTCACATCAACAGTGGTGGTCAATATCCTAGCGCCCAACGATCGTCCTGCAGTTCTATATATTATTATGAATATTTAAGTTTGTAAAATAATAGATACATTTTTTAAATTTAAAATTATTTTGTTATTTATAAAGCAAATAAATCGATACAAATTGCTCGAAGTTGCGAAAAACTACATTTTTTTCTTTAAAATTTATATTTATAGTTTTATTTAATTAATTTTTTTTGTTACACGTCAAAGGGGTTCTAGTATATCTCTTAAAGGCTTGTAAAATCTCGACTTTTGTAGTACAAATATTTGGGTTATATACTTTTAAAACTTAGTGATGTGCAAATACTGATTTAAAAGTACACACAAAAAAATAAAAAACAAAAACATTTGATCTGCAGCTCTAATATCTTGGTCACAGCTGTGCCTTCTGCTTGCATATGTACACACACATATACATGCGCCTTATGGCTATTTTCGAGTGGCGTAAATTTGGAGAGATGTATCTGTACATCCATATGTACATAGGGATGTACGGATGATAACATTAATCTACCACTATGTATCTCAACAGTTAACTTTTACTGTTAACATCCAGGCACCTGCAAACTCTCAATCACTCACACACACACACACACGCAAGCTAACGAGCGCGGTCGGTCCCCAACGTATGCGGATAAATGAATAAAAATAACCAGGCAGTGAATTACCTACGTCTAACACGCGAGCAACGGATAACGGATAGCAGAGTGCAGCACGAGCACGAGGAGACTGGGCCTGGCCAGGTCCGTAATCCGTATATTACACGCTCGCTGCTCCGAGAACATGTTATATATTTAGAATTTCCCAATTTTTCGGAGATTCTCTCGCTCTGCACCATGCGGCGTTGCCACCTCTGCGAGTGCGGCTTAAGTGTAACCAGCTGCTGTGTAGATACAAATGTGGTATTTTTCTGAACAACTTTCGGCATTATAAGCGAAAAGCCTAGCGAGCATACTGCAGCACTAGTGTGTTGGTTTATTTTGTCAATTTGCAAAGTTCTCGGAGAAAATCAAAACAAATCAGCGACGCGTCGAAAATTGCCACCTTTTGGCACCGAATCTCAGCCGTATCTCGAATTTACACAAATAAAAAAACCCACTCTTAAATACAGCGGCGGCTTACACGTACATATGTACATATGTACTTACTTGGCGTACGCACATGCCTTATTTGCACAAAAACCAAGTGAATGTTTAACTTCCATAAGTGATATTGAGGTCGAGATCTGAGGATAAAAGGTGAGCGATTTATCTCTTTTGTTGTGCATTGTGCGTGCTTTAATCAATGGCTTAAGTTTTGATTTAACCACTTTTAACACACGAAAGCCAGTTGTGCTTTCATCTACCACCTACTCCAGCCAATTTCCCTATGTATATGTATGTATGGATGATGTACATATGTACATACACTGTCTGTTACGTTTGTTTGTCACGGCCAACTTGTATGTACATACATATAAAGTAGTGTCTGGAGTAAATAAATAAATGCCTTATACCCTTCCTTGGGGTATACCGCAAAGCAGCGAAGACGGCACATACCGAACTTACCCGTCTTAGTCTTATGTGTTTGTCTCTTGTTTTTAAAGCTTTGTGACCCAAACTCTACACAGAGCCAGCTTTCTGGTGCTTGTGGCTTACATCTTGTATCTGTCGCTCGTATATGTATGTGTATGTGTGTACATAACTGTTGTTTTAAGATGGGAGCAAAGAATACGGATTATTAGGGTGGTCCTTTTTGCCAAGAAACTTCAGGTAGTAGAACCCCCCAAAGATGGCCCAAATATGGCTTTCTACCTTCTCAAATAAATTCAATTTAAACTTATACTTTTTAAATATTTCTATAAACAATAAGAATTAGTTCCCTAGTTAGGGCATTCTAAGCTTCGGTCTTTTTTTTATTTGTTTTTGTTTATTAAAAAGTCACTCGTATCAAAGTTTTTTGGCGATTTTCGGTCGTTGATGTGATGTGTGAATCTTGACTAGGTATTGGTAAAGCCCATTTAAATATTTTAAAGGTCGTCATCGCCGCAACGCGTTCATTCATTCCGTAATCTCCACTGTCAACGAGTTTCTTTTGCGGTAATGCAGAGAGCTATGCTTTGAGTAACAAATAATTATAATATATTTTAAAGGCTTTATTTAAATCGAAATATATGGTGATTTACGTATAAAAACCCCTTTTTTATATTTCGTAATATTTAAAAATTTCAAAATTGTTGATATTTTCATAATTAAACATCGGTGTAGCGGTAATTTTGAGTTTCCAACACTTGTTTAAAAATTGTGAGTAATTTATAATTTATATGTTGGGGTAACTAAAGGGCTTCCAAGATAAAAGTAATTCCAAGAAAGTGACGAATTCTAAGAATTATTATTTTTATCTTTAAGAATAATAAAGAATATTAATGTATTTATATACAATAGTTGCATCTTTGAATTTCCCAGATTGCAGGCACCAATTTTACACATTTTTTGAGGTTCACACAGTAGAAGACACAAATACAAGTCCCACATTCCGTGCATGTTTTTATTTTTTGTGCCATTTCAATGTTAAACTCTACACAAGTCGACGATTTTCAGATGGCTTCCAACTCGACGAAGAAAAGCAAATCCTCTGGTATGCGCATATTGTGGATACCGGGCCGAAAGTCTCATTCCAAAGGCCGCTTTAGTACTACCAACAAGCACATCTCTTACTCGGGGCCGCAAAAGAAAAGCGAGGTGTGGTCCCTGGGCGGCAGCAAGGCACAGTCCGAGCTGATTGACTTGTAAGTAAGATGGTTGAGACGGAGAAATAGGGGCCAAACAAAGCAATTATTATGACTAAAATCGAAAGTGTTAACCACAGCTGTGTCCTAATACCGTTTTACTTATCTCAACCTTTGTTTATTTGTAATATAAAATGATGATAACACACAACTGCTTCCACATTTCAGACCCTCACCCGATTTGGCTGCACCCTCTTCCCTGAGCCTGGTGGCCACCTGCTCACTGGCCGCTCAAAGCGGCAAAAGCGAATGCACTTCGTCCACTGATGGTTCATCGGCCATCGTATCGGAGACTGCCACTTTGCCGGCCACCCCCGTAACCACACACTTGCCCAATCTGAGACCCACATCCTCTCTATCGGAGATTGCACCCTCGACACCATCCACCAGAGCCATGACTTCGCCGAATGTCATTACCACCGCCGAGATACAGGACTTTGTAAGAGCAGCGCACACACGGAGTAACCACTACATGGGTAACTAACTTTGAGGAGTCTCCTGTTTGCAGCACAACTTCATGGGCCCCGAAGACTTGCCCAAGGTGCCACCAGCCGCTGCAACTGGTGAAACGGAGGTGGTGCTAAATAGCTCGGCGGGAACCACAGCCTCGATAGCAACGACCTCCTCGCCGCTGGCACAACAAGGAGCGCAGGACGCGGCCCATTCTCAACAGACGACGCCGCAGAAGATTAAATATAAGAACCATAATAATAATCAGGTAAGCACTAGTTGATGATCATTCATTTGGGGTTTGTATTAATAATTTTGTAAATATTTTGATCGGAAATTCTTTGGAAACAGGAGGATATCAACTCCATAGAAAGCATTTCCAGTTTCCCCCGCTTCCAGGGAAACGCCACCGACTTTGACTGGATCGACGAGATGGTGCAGCAGCGCAACTGCAACGAGATGATGCACAAAAACAAGCGAAAGAAGGCTCCGAAGAAGGGCATACTCGATGGCAGCCTGCAGTCTGAGGCCGATCAGCTTGACGGCCAACTGTATAGCTACAATAGCAATGACAAGGCCAAACTCAATTCGTCCAAGGGCAGCGATGGCGACGACGAAAAGGTTGTCAAATGTCTGTATTACTCGCTCATGTGCTGCGATTGTACGATTTCGTAAAGAGTAGCGAGTGCGATTACAGCGAGATCCATGTAAAATACCTCTCAACTACCTATGTAAAAAGACAAAATACATATATACATATATATATATACTTGATTTTTGATACCTAGCTTACACACATATAATCTCTGCAACACAAGACACGGAAAAAGAATGAAAATAAAGTATTAACGAATTTATAATGATTTACATGGAACATATATCTGCGTATCTATGAGCATTTGAATAAATGTAATCCAAATTCCAACTACAATATTTTGTAGTTTTGTCTTTTGGCCTCAAAAAATAGTAAATAAAACGAAAATGTATTAAGAATGTACATATTTCATACGATATTTTGTAAATAAAATACTTTCTAAAAAACAATGCAAAATAATGTGTAAAATATAATAACTATGGGGGGAATAAATACATAAAAATGTATTTCTAATTTCAGTCAAAACCTTGCCACACAGCGAATGAGTCATTTCCGACCCTATAAACCATATATATTCTTGATCAGCATCAACAGGCGAGTCTTTCTAGCCATGCCAGAAGGAAAACTAATTTTTTCAATTTTTTTTGAAAATTGTCGTTAAAATTGTCAAAAATTGGCTAAAAATTAAATTTAAAATAAATTAAAATTTAGTATGCAGATTTATTAACCTTGTAAAAACGAACACAAAACCACTTTCCAAATTGAATTTACTGCATTTTTGGATTTTTTATGGATTTTTTAAAAACTCGATTTTTTGCAAAAAAATTTAAAAAAAAAATGCAAGAGGTTAAATCATTAAAATTGTAAAAAATCGGAAAATATTTAAATTTAAAACTAACACAAAACCGCTTTCCGAATAGAATTTAATTTGAATTTAAAAATGTAGCCATTTTCTCAAAAAAACCGAAGGGGGTTTTTGGCCAAGTTTTGACATTTTAAAACTTTAATTTTCCAATAATATAGCCCCTATACCTTCGCTTCAAATAATCGTTACAGTATCGATGCTATTTATAGCATCTCTTTGGGTATTAAAACCAGGACTATCTCCCTTCCCGCCATAAATAAATAAGAATAAACACCCAAACATACACATACACACATGAGGCAACTAGTTTCAGTTCAACTTGACATAACATTTTTCATAAAAATTTAATACAAACATTAAATTTACAAATATATATATATATAAAAACAATTCACAATCACATATAAATTTTTTATCATTTTTTTTTGTTTTGTTTTGTTTTCGGATGTTAAATATTTCGATTTCGCTATATCCTCCCTCAAAATAAGGTTTAAAATTTACTATTTTAGTCCAGAGCAAGAAATCCAAGATCCAAAGTTCTTGTTGGTACGCATTACGTGTGTGTGTTTTTCATCAATCAATCAATCGGATCAATCGGATCAATCGGATCAATCGGATCAATGAATCAATCAGCTACGGCTTAAGTGCTCCATTTTTGCATTGGGTTTAATATCATGCATTCCCCTAGACCTTCTTGCCGGCGCCGCAGCGCCAGCGCAGTGAAACTCGATCGCATCAATATCATTTGTACTCTCTATGTAAAATTCGTTTCCATGAATTGTGCCTTTCTTGTAGACCCGATCTCGATCCTCTTCGGAATTATCATCCTCCTCAGTGTTATTTTCCTCCTCATCCTCCTCCTCCTCGTCGCCACCACCACCACGACCATTGTTGAATATCAATCGAGCCTCGCTGGTTCGCTTGCGCTTCTTGCTGGCTATCTTTCTGTAACGCACCGAGTTTCTGGTCACGTGGTTGCTATTGCGCTGCGGGATTTATTTTTTATATTATATTATATTATATTTTATAAATAATAATTACCTGTAAAACAGCAAAGATTATGGAGAATATGGTGATGATCAGCAGGCAGATGGCCACCGCTATGGCTGTGATGGCCGTCAGCGGCGAGTCCAGCCTTAGGACAAACTCATTGCCATTACCCTCGCTGCCCATGGCTCGAGCCGCATCCGAGGTGTAGCCGCTTTTGTAGGCACCCACAACTGTGCGACGCTTGCCGCCTGTTGAGGTAGCCTTGCACTCGCCTGAAATATACAAGAATTTATATATTTATATACAAAAAAACATTAGAATTAATTTCCCACCAGTTTCCGCATCGCAATGGCAGCAAGGAGCTGACGTTGACGTTGAATTCTCAGCTGCCGTCTGATTTGGACAACAGGCCACACACTGGCTGTTGAGCTGATCCAGGTGGAGCGGCGGGGCACAGGCCTTGCAGGCAAACTGTCCAGGGCCAAAGCAGGAGCGGCACGAATCATGACAGGTCTTGCATGTGGCTGTGGTCGAATCATAATACTGGGAGCTCAGGCATTCCATGCACAAGCCACCATCAAGCATGGAGTGCGGCGGGCACGAAGAGCAGGCCAAGGGACCGGCATCTAAAAGGATATATAAGTTATAAGTTTAGTTTCTAAAGTAAATTTAAGTAACTTTTCTTACCGTTGCATGTCTTGCAGTAATGATGGCACTTCTGGCAACCAAACTCCGACTTGTAGAAGCCCTCGGGACACTCGGGATGACACTCGCCGGCGGCCAATTGCCAGCCAGTTGGACACTGAACGCACTGGTTGCGCCTCGGTCCGCTGCAGGTGTGGCAGCTGAGGTAGCACTTGGCGCAGATCCCACGATCGCTGTAGTACCTTTAAAGCCCCAAAGAAGAGTTAAGACGAGTTAATAAGATTTTTTAATGAATTTTACAAGTAGATTTTGAATTTACCCATCGGCACAGGTGGTGCGACATTCGCCGTTTTGTAGCTCCAAACCCTTGGAGCAATTGCTGCAGTTCGTCCGCGAGACACACTGGCTGCAGGTATGCAAGCATGGCGAGCATACACCCGCTGTTTCCATAAAGAACCCATCCTGGCAGCCACTCACACAACGGCTCTGTTCCAGCAAACGATTTGGTGGGCAGGACATGCAATTTGTCTCCAACTTGCCGTTGCAGGACTCGCAGGAAGCATGGCACGATCGACACTCGCCGTCCGCTTGGCTGAAGAACTCAGCTGCAAGGATCCGAAAGAGAGAGCGATTTAGAGGGGAACATGAAATCTAGGAGGCTTCATTTTACCTTCACTGCAGCTCTCACTGCCTGTCACAATACACTTGTCTCTCTTGGTCAGCGTCCAGTTTTCAAGGCACTCGGAGCAGGCGCCACCATTACTGGTACAGGTCTTGCAGCCATCCTGGCAGGGCATGCACTCGAGCCTCTTTTTGTCCGCATAGAAACCATCGGGACAGCTATTAAGGCATTTATTTTGCCAGGCATACCGACTCGGCCGGCAGGTGATGCAGTGTTGGTCCGTGGGGCCGTTGCAGGTGGCGCAAGTCGAGTGGCAGAAGGCACATCTATGCATGTAAATAGAAAGCTTTAGTTTAAGATGCAAAGTCTAGGCAGCTGCTACTCACTTGTTATCCTCCGTTTCGTAAGTGTCCAAGGGACAGGCCGAGTAGCATTTGTTCTCGTGCATCACCAGGTGATGATCGCAGCTGGTGCAGTACTCTGGATGATCCTGGCAGGAGGCACAGTTGGGCTCGCAGGGTACGCATGTTCGGTTGCGGCTATCTGTTATTAGTTAAAGAGACGATAAATAAATACTAGGGCTGCAAATAAATCGATTTTCAGGATATCGATTTTTTCTAACAAATTTTTTTTAAATACATAAATATAAAAAAAACTATTTATAGCCATAAATATATATGTATGTATACATCGATTTTCATCTAAATAGATTTTTATTATAAAACTATATTAAGCTAATTTATGTGGGAATTTGGGGAACTCCCATGTCTCTATCTCTTTCTATTTCAGCACAAAATTCAGAAATATCTAGATGGTGTATCAACATTTAACGGAACAATGGAAATTTAAAAATTAAAAAAATCGATTTATAAAAGATTTCGATAATTTCGATATCAATTAAATTTCTTTTTTTCAACACAAAATAAAGTCAAAAAGGGTCTCAACTCACTTTCAAAGTATCCATCGGGACAGACTTGCAGGCAAACAGCCAGATCGATGACATGTAGGTGGGCCGGGGCACAGGTGAGACAGCTGTCGGGTCCTGCGCCAGCGCACGTCTCGCAGGTATCATGACAGGGCCAGCAGATGCCCACTTGGTTGGGAAACGAACGCGGCGGACAGCGGCTAACGCAGGTGCTTTAAAAAATTAATTAAAATAAATTAAACATTTTCCTTACACTTGATGGCTTCCTTCTCTTACTTGTCCAGCCGGTAATGACTGCAGGCCACGCACTGGGTGGGTCCACGGCCATAGCAGCCGGAAGAATCGCATTCAGCATCGCACGAGTGCAGAATAAGCAGCTTGTTGCCGTCCCTGGCCTCGCTCACGGAAGTGATAGGTGCTGGTGCTGCTGCTACTGCAGCGGAAGAAGTGCTCACATTTTGGCCATCCAACGTGGCTGTGGCTGGCTCCGGATTGGATCCGGCACTGGTGAAGATGTTCTGGTAATTGAGGTAGCTGGCAAAGCTGTCCGTATTAAAGTTGCCGCCCTCATTGGCCGGCTGGCCAATGTTCGAGGCGGACGGGAAGAGGAACGGATTCGTGTGGGAGCCAATGGGGCTGCTCCGCAGCTGAGGAGGCCCGCCGCCGTTATTGAGCAGCTCGGTGGACTTTAAACGCATCGGCTGGCTGGAAGTCCCGTAAAAGATGAGCTGCCACTTGGAGAGTATGCCCGGTTGATTGACACGCCGCCTTCCGCCATTGATCACCTGAAGGGTCCAGCGTCCCTCCGCCTTCTCCCCCCAAAAGTGCACACTGAGGAACGGCCAATCATCAAAGTTGGACTTGACAATGTCACGTGGGCGCTCAAACAGCAAAGTACTGGTAGTGCCCATGGGCGAGGTGAGCAGAATGCGCAGGTTTCCGCGCGGGAAAAAGCGCAGCGTGATGCGACACTGAACGTGCTCCAGGTAACGCACCTCGTTGATGGTGCCAGCGCATCCGTTCACATCCATGTGCGTGGCTAGTGTGTAACCAAAGGTACCGTCTATCTTACGATCCTCGTTGTTCTCCCGCGACTTGCAAATGTGCTGCGGCGGCACCGATGTCCACTGTTCCGCCAGCGAGACCATTGCCCCGGCATCCATCAGTCCGTAGCCAAACTTGTGGCTATATTTGCGCCTCACACCGTTTAGTGTCCAACCGGCCTCCTTCTCCAATGGCGCCGGGCGCGATGTGTAGACCACCAGATATTGCATGTCGCGCCACGTCAACTCCGGATTCGCCTCCAGTGCCAGGGCACAGATGCCAGCTGCCAGCGGTGCCGATGCAGAGGTGCCCGTATGCTCAACGGTGCAGATATGATCCGGTCGCAAGCGTCCATCCATGTCAACGGTGGCCACGCTCTTATCATGCCCCGGTGTTCCAGAGCTGTAGGTGGTGGCCAAGGTGGAGGAGCACTCCTCCAAATACCAGGGTTTAAAGCCCGCCTGTGTGGCACTCGATATGGAGAGGGTAAAGATGGAATTGGTGTAACCATCGCAGTTGCAAGAGTCGGTGTAGCGACCGCCATTGCCGGAGGCCCACACAAAGATCGAACCCTTGCCCTGCCGCCCGCTGGTCACGCCATAAATGAAGGCTCTGCGGGCCAAGGGTCCCGGCCCGTCGACAGTGGAGCCATCATCCTCTGGGCCCCACGAGGCGCTATAAATATCAATGTGGGCGGGATTCAAGCTCAAAGCCTGCGCCTCCACCACGTCGTTGACCTTGCCATCCAGCATGCGAACTCCTGCAGAGAGATTAGAGGAGGAGGGTTTGAAAAGAGTGTGTCTCTGGATTTGAAGTTCGAATAACTTACCACCAATGCTGGCATTGTAGGCCACACCAACGCCACAATAGTTATTGAAGGCCACAGCTGCCACCTCGCCGGCACACCTGGTTCCATGCTTGTTGTCGCCATTATCCTGGGGCGTGGGATCCGAATCATTGCCATTAATGTCGAACGAGGCATCAGGATCCTGGAAAACATATAGGACCTTGTTAGCATCTATGGTATATGTGTGTTTTCTTTTTGTAACTTGCATAGTTCTGAGCCAAATCTGGGTGATTGGTCTGGATGCCATCATCTAGTATAGAAACGACCACACCTTTGCCCGTGTAGCCCTTCTGCCAGGCGGGACCCACATTCATATCCAGGCCATCTTTAGCGCCACCGTTCTGTTTTGGCCAAAGGAAAAGTAATCATGATTAAGTAAGCAACAATTTAGATAGATCTTGCTATGTTAACAGTGGAATGATGATTCGAGACCTTTTTAAACCAAACTTCTTTTAGAGTCATTACTCAATTAAAATATAACTTTAGCAATTTAACCTCAAAAGCTACGAATATATTGTGGCTATACAAAAAATAAACTACTCTAAAAACATATACATTTTGTATGTATTTATGAAACGTATGAAGCATGCATTTAAGTGAGAGATGATCACATACTTTACTCACCAGATACCACTGTTCCTTAAACAACGGATCCGGAAATATGGAATGGGAGCTAACATCCCGATACTCCATGTGCCCCGAGTGCGTTGTGCCCAGCGACAGGGACGATGTGTCGGGTGTAAAAGAGAGATGTGGATTTGGATCCACAACATATTCGCCCGGTTGCCGCAATACATTATACGGACTGTAGGTGGGCAGGCTCTGGTAGGGACCGTCGCGCTTTCGCCGCACTTTCTCGTGTTGCTGCTGCATCCATTTCACCTTTAAATAACCAAATAAAATAATTACTAAACATAAAAATCCTGGAGAGATGTCCTTCCTCACCTCATTCTCGGAGGTAAGCAAACCCTGATGCTTGCGGCTGGAGCGCAGCGAGCGCTTAGACACGTGATGGTGCTGGAACAGGTAATAGTCATCGAGGGCTCCAATCTAGACAAGGAAACAAAGAGCGTAATGAAAGTTGCGTTGCGTTGCATAAGAAGATATCTTCTTACCTGTCCCTTGTTGATGAAGCCATGCTTGGCGGCTATGAAATCAGCTACATGCTTGCCGGAGGGAATGTTGACAGCGAACTCATTCGTGTATATCGCCTCCTCGGGAATACTGTAGGCGCCAAAGATATCGATCCCGTCGAGGTCGAGGCTATGTGGCGAGTGATGCTGATGATGATGATGATGCGGGTCAACACGTTCATTGTTCGCACTGGCATTTATGTGAGTATTTTCATAATTATTAACGTGTGCGGCGGCGGCGGCGCCTTTACTAATGGTCGTCTGAGCCTGTGCTTGACCCCCATTGTCGCCTTCCGGCACTGCACTGCGGCGGGGGTCAGTATCAGTATCATCCGCGGGCAAGGTTGCTACTGCTACGGCTGCTGCTGTTCCGCGGTGATCAATTTCGTTACTCCGTAGAGCGCAACTACTATGTTGGCTTAGGATTACTAAAACTAATACAAAATATATACAGCTCTGTGCCATTCGGTTAAATGTAGATAAATAGATCCTATTGAGTCTTGCATCTGGAGTTTTTCTGGTAGCTATCGCTTGCGCTTTCGCTGTCGCTGTCGCCTCATGGCCTTGGAGTCTCTTTCTGCGCTCGATCTTTCGATACGTTGGCTCTCCGGCAGATAGCTCAGAAGTGCCGTGGGTTCTTGGTGTTCCCTTTTCCTTCTCCGTGGCTAGCAGCAATGCGCTTCCGTTATGTCCTGCTGCTGTTCTAACGCTTCCAATGAGCCCTACTGTATCATCCGGCATATCTAACTCTGTTCAGGCTATGTTGGTATTAAGGTAGTTTGATTCTCCCCAAGAGTCCTTTTGCGGCAAAGAGTCCCTCCTCTCCTGTTGTCGTACTCATGTATGTAGTATATATTTTTCGGTTCAGCTGTCTGGCGTATCTGTTGGAAAGAGAAGAGAAGATGGAATCATGATGATGAGATCTTGGCGAGCTGTGTGCTCGCTCTCTGCCTCTCCAACTCCAAATGCAACCTTGGGCTGCTGTTAAACGTGTTGACCGCCCGCTAAGCCAAATGAACGCTGTGATTCATATATATTCCCACTTAAATATATTATATTTATATAGCCGCAAAGCTCTCTCATTGAAGAAGACTTCAGGGGAGTTTATCACCTCCAACCGACATCGGTGGTGGTGGTGCTGGTGCTTCCCCTGTGCTTATGTGTTTGTGTGTTTACTTATTAATGGGTTCCCATTGTTTTCCTGATGATATAACAGACAAAACCCACACAGAACAGAACAGAGTAAGTGCAGCTTCACCACCCTGGGGGGAATTACGGTTTGAATTAATGACTCAATGGCTAGGCCAAGGGGGAGTGTGTGCAACCAAGTTGAAGCTATCACTCGCAGTGGCAAGTTGTCAAACCAGCCGGAAGATTGGGACTGGTCTCTGCCATATCTATATACTTATGACACGCATGGCGTATACGTAATTTGCCATGATCGCATATCTCTCTCCAATCGAAATTTGATAATCTTCCAAGTGGGGATTGATTGAACAAGAGATGATGCCACCCGCCGGCGGGCATGAATATTCATGGAACCTTTTGCTTACTTTTGCAAACTGGAATATCCCTTCCACGTAAATTTGCATTACTTTTATAATACATGTTCATATTTCCATATTCCAAGACTTATGCGATAGTAAGAAATCTAGTTAGACGGAAATAAAGGCAGTGGCAGTTGGATAAGTAGAACTCTTCCGAGGAAAAATAATAACCATTTTCACTAGAATCACAGTTTGCTTTATTTTTTCTAAAATTTAAAGCCAACAATTGGCTGGAAAAATCCACAAGTCATAGGCAAGGGTTAAGATTTGTCTCTGGTACCGTTCTACGTGGAAAGAATTGGCTTTGCAAGCGAAACAAAACGAAGAGCAATTTGGACTCTATTGTTTGTCAACTATTTGAATATTCAGAATGTGCAACATGTAACCTCACCGCACCTCGCCACACTCTCACACACACACACACTCGCACCCACAAGCCATGTTTCCTGCAGTCTCGGGTGTTATATACTGACGGCTTTCGCCTGTAGCAGCGCCTGATTATACATGTTTGGAGAGAAAGAAAAAAAAAGTGCAGCACTGACATAACCGTTTTGATATTCCTTGTACACAATCTCACGTCCCAACTGGATGTTTTTTTTTGGGATGTATGTATGCACACTTCTGTATGTAGCGTCGTCGTGCTTGTACATACGGTATGTGCAAGGGGAAATCTATGTACGTGCCTGATGCACATGAGGCTATTTATTATCGATAAATTTGTGTACGGTTTTTCGGAGTGGGAAGTTAGGGGTTGGGAGAAGGGGTAGGGGGTGGCGTGGCTTTGGTTCACTTTTTCGTACTTTATGTGGCAGCACGTAGATATGTATGCGCGGTATGTACAAATTTATGCATGCGCCTAAATACATACATATTTACGTACATACATACAATAAAAAGTAGGCTCGAACAGATTGTGTACGGTTTTATCACACACATATTGATTCCGGTTTCTGTTTCACTGTGCCATTCGTTTATGAAACATATGTACGCATGTATGTGTGTACTTCACTTTGCCGAATCTGAGCATGACCATGTGTGTGTGTGTGTGTTGAGCCGCGTTCGTGCATTTGGCTCAATCACTTATTTATCAAATCGCACACCTCCACTTAATCACCGATTTTTCACCGCAGACACCAATTTCACACTAATTGCACACGGGCAACAACAATTAAGACCCAAGCCACCTTTCATTTGAAGTGCGGGTGAACACACACATTCGTACTTTACGCGTCTGATAATGCAAATGTGCAGTTGTATTGGTGACTTCCTATACACATAAACAACACTACGTAAGAGTTGCCATTTCAAATATATGTATGTACATATCAATTGCACGTAATGCATACATACATTTGTATGTATTTGTATACCTACATCACTAAGCATAAAATTGGCAACAACGACGATTCAACAAAAATTATTTCTGACCCTCTGTATGTATGTGTGGGAAACAGATCTTTTACAGTCACATTTTAAAATAAATCACAGCATTGTTATTAGCACGGCTGGTTTGGGCTTAGGTTTAATTTTATCAACGCAATCGAAACGACTGAAACTGAAACTGGGACTGAGACTGAGACTGGGAAGCGAAAGAGAACGCGGTGCTTACCATGCGTACATAGGAACTAGCCGAACGAGACGAAAACGAACGGACTCCAAGCCGACCGAACGAACAAACGACGCAACCTCGACTGCGCTCCAGCTTAAACTGAACTTTATTTTGAAGTTAATACATATAGCCAGCGTTAGTTGTTTCTTTCTCGCTGGATTTGTGCTAACCGCATACACAAACACACGCTCACGTACATTGCTATCGTCGCTTGTATTTACATATGTATGCAAGTGTGTGCATTAAGACCCATGAAAGCACAGCTTTTGGAGCTTTCAAAACAAAACAAAATGCAAACACATAACACGCAACTGTGCTGTAACCAAACCAATTAGTATTACGTACGCACCCATACATAGGTGCATGCCTACCTGTGTATGGCCAAATACACCTTTAAGAAACTTTCGTACAAGCCGAGATGTACGCTCGCTGCATACATACATCATACAAGCGTACTCTGTATATATGTATGTATGTAAATACATGACATCGGGCTGAGACCCTCTCCAAGCTGACATTCAAATATGAGATACCACATAGCGAACAGCAGAGATTTGCGTTTGCCGCTTTTGTACATACAGGCATACATATGACCTGAAATAATTAATCTAGTCGTGCCAAAACGTCCAATGTGTGTGTCCGGACTCCGGATATGTAGGAGCCTAGATTTAGGAAATCCCCAATTCCCAATATGTACATATGGATGTATGCACCTATGTACATATGTATGCGTGTGGTGAAGGCAAGAGCGCCGCTTTTAAATTATCTGCTTCAAATCAAACATTTATTGGCGGTTAGGACAGGTTATGGTTGCTCTGTTGAGAACTGGCATGTGCACACGCAAACAAACGCAAACACATTTAATAAACAAAACTTGATGTAATTGAAATGGTACTTTTGTATCTTCATAGGTTTAATTATTTTGGGAAATATTCAACCGGCACTAAGAGGGTTGGTTTTCTGATGTTTTGGCTTCAGCTATTTTAACTCGATGACAAATATATAACATTATTAAAGGATATTAAATTAAATTAAATTTATAAAATATCTCCCCCTTACAAAGTTTTTTTTAATTTACTAAAATATTGTGTTTTTATATGTAAATTTAAAATAGCGCCTTTAAAATTTATAAAGAAAATGTATAATTTAGAATTTTAATTTTATAATTTATAAAAAATTTATAAAATACAAATCTTCACAGAGAATTTATATTAACAAACAATATTCAGTGCAAAATTAATAAATAATCTTTTTTTTAACATCCGCATTTGAATTTTCTAAAAGTGAAATAAGGAAATCTGTGTAATTTTCATGTACATTTATTAAAATATCTCGTTAAAAGCTTGCGATCATCAATTATGCAGGACCTAGATCTTGTCGTCTGATGACGCTTAAAAATATAATTAAAATTCTACAAAATTACTTACGTTATGGCCAAACGATTAAATTTTCCTTAATATTTAAAGAACATTCCCTTAATAAAAACAATAAAACTGGTCAAGTTTCAACGATATTTTTTTAATAAAATCTTTTTCGATAACAATTTTTTCTAAAAATACGATAACGATGATTTCTTCCAATAATAAAAACGCCATGAAATCCGAATAGATTATGTCTTTGGCACTGGCATAGGCATGTGGTTGGGGGGGATCGTCAATAGATTTGATCTCCTGCAAACATAAGTTGGATTAGTTAAAATATTCAATTATTATCGATTATTTAAAAAAGCAGCTTAGAGGGAGGGCCGCCACAAAAACATCGGCAGCAAACTGACGTTGATCGGTTCAAAAACCAAGCAACTTCGATCGAACAATTGTAATTTGAAACACCCGAAAAGCTCGGAAGTGTTAATATAAACATATAAACATAGGTTACCTGATTGATATTATAGGTTATCGCTTTGCTGTCAGTCTTCTATTCGACTGCTTTTGCAAGCAAAAACAAACAATATATAGTATGTATTTGGCGGATTTGAGAAGCTATTTATATTTTCCTCTGTAATTAAAGGCTTATCGCCGGCTAGGCCCCAACGATGTTCATTCGGGAACAGTCTTCGAACTGACATCACACCATCAGCTCTCTCTCTCTCTCATCCATAAAACAAGTCTATAATTGGTCTCTTTTGCGGTTCGCCCTGAGCCAAGCACGATATTTTGGGGCATTTTGTGCCCTTGCCAAAATCTTTAATAACTGGTACTGGCAAAGTAAAGCGTGTTAATAACAAAAGGAGACAAACACGAGTTTCCATCAAATGATTTCATTCAAACAGATTTTTTAAAGTCAAATCCGAAATCATCAATTGCCGCTCTCCTCTTGGCAGTGTCATGCGCAGGAACTTTGGTCAATTTCGGCAAAAAACCTTTCGGGTATACATCGGATTTGAGCCTTTAGGAATTTGTACTATGTATGTACATATATACCAAAACTTAAACTGTTTCATATTCTATGAAAAGCTAAAACCACAAAAATTATAGAAAATTTAACAAAAATTCTGCAAATTAATTGCTTTACACTGCATCTAGTTTCAAATTTTGTTCTATAATTTTGTTATACAAAATTTGCATTTGTAAGCAATTGTAGATTTTGTATAATTTTGGATAATCACTGATGGATCACTAATGATGATTGTTAAACATACTGAAGTGGTGTATATGTAATATATTCTTTTCATCACCATCTATTGCATTTGAGTGAGAACTAGAAACAAGGTGGTATATCTAATATTTTGTTTTTATGTGATTTAGCCATTAGCCACATGAATTTGAATTTTGTTTCTCTCATTTCTGTGCATTCTAGGCGCGTGCAGGATAAGATATAGCGTGCTTTTCCTGTTCCTTGAACAGAACTATATGAAAAAATCCATCAGTGATCAGAGATCTTGATGCTGTTGTTGATGTATACCAAGGATAAACGTTGTTGATCAATAAGGAGCGACGATATTTCCTTTTTCGAGTGTTTTTCGACCTACAGGAACTTGATTTTAAGTGATCTAAGTCAACTTTTGTGAAATATCCATTTAAAGCCAACTAAAACACAAAACATTTGAAATATAGAAACCTATTTCGTATTACTATACATAAGTTGAGGTATATTTTACTAGACTAACCATTGCTACACTGTTGAAAATACCCTCATATTGCTTACCCATTATAGAGCACTCAATATATTCTATAAAAATATATGAAAATGGTTTAGGGATTCCAGTGCTTCTTAAAAAAGCTTTTCAATTGGCAAAGGCTGATATTATCAATATTTTTACCTTGTATATATATTTAAACGACTTTCCGGGTCAATTTCTTCAGTGGATACACTTCCGCTGCAAGGGCTGCTGTTTTCGAAGCATATATTCTCCATATTTTGTAGAGTTGACATTTTTTCTAGCAGTTCAAACCATTGAAGACTGCTTTTAAGCATTTTTTAACTGGTTACTGGTTCATCGTCTCAAAGTGTTTGCCTCGTTCCAGTATTTGTTCTTGGTGCAGTTTACTTTTAGTCCAAAAATTCCAAAGATCGGATATAATTTAAGGTAAAACAAATGCTTTACGGTTAATAGACAATCGAGTGGGTTCTTTAACTCGTAATGATTTTCTTTATATTTATAAAGAAATGGAAATCATTAAGGTTTGTTTTAGGTTCATTACTTTGTCTTCTGAATATTTAGAGGTTTATTATTATTATTATTTTTTTTTTTTTTGATTATTTTGTCCTATTCTTTGAGTGCTGACATATTTTTTGACTTGTGTTTTATGCTTACATTATAAATTATTTTTAAGTAAAAAAAATATGTATATTTGATAGATTTCAGTTTTTATAAACAAAAAAAAATTAATCCGAGCACAAAAAGCACATTGAGAACATGCTATGATACAATTGTGTTGCCTGTTTTAAGTAATTTTAATAATAAAAAAAATATATTTGCTGTGTTAATGGTATTTTAAATAAAAATCGTGTAATTTGCTAAGCTGCCTGAACAATGCGGCAAAAGCATTAGCTACCATTACATTAGCTACATAAAATCATAAATGTATAAAAAATTTAAATATATTTTCAATGCTTAAGAATTTGAAAGACTAATTTACAAATTACTGGTTGATGTTATATTTAATGTTTCGATTTCCAATAATACATTATAAATTTTATTCGCGGTGCTTGTATGTTCTCGTTGTGTAAATTTAAAGTATTATAATTGGTTTTAGATTATTTGTTTTTTTTTTTTTTGTTGTAAGAAACAGGTTAAAACAATCTTTTTGAGATTTCTTAAATCTCTCATCACAAAGTGACCTCAAGGAAAAGTGTTTTGTAGAATTGGAAGACTTTAAAAAGTCGAAAAAAAAAACAATTAATACCGGAGATGGTCTTTTAAATCCCGGTTTCCACACAAGGTACAAGGTACTATGTACGAGGTACGAGGTACAAGGTACGAGGGTATTATAAATTGTCTCTTTCTTTCTTACTTGTTTCGTAGAGTTTTATTAACTTTCCCAAATGGAATGCTTATTTTTATATTTTTTTTAGTTACAAAGAATCAATTCCTTAGGAACTGAAACCAGTTAAAAGTGGAGAAGAGGAGAGGTTTTGCCGAACAGTTGGAGAAATTAGTAAGAAAACATTAAATTGTTTTTTTAATAATACAAAATCGCCAGGATAGAGCAGAAATTATGCCAATAATTTCCTTATTTAATTCCCACTTTGAAGTTCTCAATAAGAGTTCCTTTATGGTTGTAAAATTTGCCCACAACAAGTCGCCGTTAAAATCAATCATCAATGCCTGTTAACTGCATAATTGCTTGCGGAAAATATAATAAAATATATGTATATATAAAAAAAAATATATTTAGCGACCCAATTAAGTTTCTGCATTGTCCCATGATCCATAAAAACCTTACCAGAGAACCGAGGAAAAAACATTCCAAGGCAAAACGTTAACGTGCACCAACAAAGGCCAAGGTGAGGTGTCTGTCGTTCGTGTCCACAAGTTTCTGGGATGTACGCGGTCGGTGTCATTCACATCCCTTGCCTTGGATGTAATGATAAGGTGAAGAGGTTGGCCGCGGCATAATAATATATATAATTCAGAACTTTTGACAGAAGATTTTGGGATCCATAAATATTTAATGTTCCATCAAGCGATGTTTCAATGATACACACAATTTGATGTCTTTGATATTATTCAATGAAGTAATAATTAAATGAAATTATTATTATTATTTAGCTTTTGTGAATACAATATCCCATTATATAAATCTGAAAAAAAAGCATGTCTCAGCAATAAGAGACTTGGGAGAGGTCCATTTCCCTGAAATCATCGCAGTTTCACCGATGATTCATTTTATTTGATATTTTTACGATAATTGGAAAAGCGTAAATTGGCAATCGAGCCGAAACGATGAAAATAATACTGTCTTTTGCCAATCACAATATATTCAGAGCGAAATGTAAAAAAAACCCTGGAACGAGTTGATTACCCTTATCGAAATCCTTCGCATTTTGCGATATCACATTCCATATCGATAAAAATCGATAAAATACGATTTAAAACAAATTAAATAAGCGGCAATTATTATTTTTTTTTAAATGGCTTAGTTAACTAACACCCACATGAGCTATTTAAAAAATTATTATTCGATAAATAAATATTAAACCGGAATAAAAAATAAAAAAACACTTTTATCAATAAAAAATCAAAAAAGAAGAGAAAACAAAATGGCTTCACAAGTTTAGGAAAAATTTACAATTTTGTACCAATGAAAATTAAATCTTAAATTTTTTTTTAATACCCATTAGTTTGATGAAAAAATGAGACCTCTTAAATTGAAATCGTGCAAAGGGTACACATTCTAACACTTTTCCAACGATATGCATGCAAAACGCGGCAAATCATCACTCACGTTATTATGAAAAACCTGTGAAAAGAACGTTATTAAGAAATATTGGTTGGGATTTAAAGGGTATATTAAAGGGTAATTAAACAAGGACAGGGTGTTACCTGTTCCCATTCGCAGTCACATGTTATTAAGAAAGCGCGGACATCGATTTCGTTCTTCATTTCTATAAATTTAGTCATATTTCTCCCCAAAATATTTAAAGTATTCCCAAAAAATACACTGCAGCGTCAGAAATTGTATGGTGAAAAGATCGAATTGTATCGCCATTCTTACAGTTACATCGTAACCTTTTAAAAAAATAGATATACCAATTTAGAGAAATTTACCAAGTAACTATGGAAAATAAGTTTGGTTTCCCCTTTTCCCAACTTTATAATGCTATATTTTCAACTTTTTCAGCTTTTTAAATCTCAAAGATCTGTAGATTTGAAGCTCTTAAAATAAATATTCTGAGAAGTTTCCGCTATGCGAAAATGTATAGATATATCCCCCATCCATATTTTATATGTAAAAAAAAATTCAAAGTAGAAAATTAGCTATGTAAATTTTTAAATATTAAAAAAAGTCTGACAGTTGTATCCCAAAATGTTTCATAAAACTGAAAAGATAGAAATCCATCGGCTGACCGAAGTTAGCTTCAAAGTCCATTTACTTTTTTTGAATAAAATATTTTATATGAAAGTATTAAATGGTCTTTAATATAATTTTTTGTATAATTTTAATTCCCAGTATAAATTAACTAAATAAACCATAAAAAATTCAAATTTAATTGTGTATAATTTACACTGTAAATCTTTACCAATTTTTTTTTGTTAGTTTCTATATTTCTTTTTTACAATGAATATAAGAAAAATGGATTATCAAGAAAAATTTTACATTGAAAATTTAAAAAATATAAATACAAAAATTAAAGAAAATTATACATAAAGGCTTCTAAATTGTAGAAATATCTAGAGATTTTCAATTAATTTTGTGTTAGATTTTAAATTAAAAAAAGAAGAAAAAAAAAAATACCCCCCGATAAAAAAAATTGATTTATTTACAATTGCTAATCGAAGTTCTTAGGCATCCGTGCGCTCGCTCCTGCGGCAGCATATACTCACCATTAGTTAGGGAATTGGTAAATTAACAAATTAAATGATCGTCTTTTGAATTCAAGTTAAGTATTTATATTATCATAATATATTTCATTTGCATGATAGACAAGAAAAAAAAGTATATAAAACATATTACTGGATCAAAATAAACACTACGATTTATCTAAAAAATGTATCGTTATGATTAAATAGATGTAGATGTTGTTTCTGGTTTCTCGCAAGTGGGAAATATTCATTATTTAGTTTTATTCTCAGCATTTACTGCACTTGTCTCTTCTTTTTTTTTTTTATTTCTGATGTCCGAGTCAAGATTCATCATAAAAGCTTGACAGTCGAGAGATACATGTTTTACTTAATCAATGTATATTTATGGATTTATTGGTTTTTGGGATCGTGCAGCATTGCATAGGATTATACGATACGTGGGCTCTCTTTTTTTTTTTGAGATTTTAATAGTTTTTTTTTAATCTTTCGCAGAGCAAAACAAAGTCAAGTGTAAATTAACGTAATCATTTTGCCTGTGAGTGGAGCATACGTTTTATATTTGTTTGTCATCCTTATTATTGTATTGTTTAATATGCTCTCCAGAGCGTGTCTAAAAACGACGACGTCCCCATGGGGCGTTATTTCCTCCGCCATTATTTCCGCGTTGATTTCCGCCTTGGTTCATATTGTTAACCCCAAATTCAAAAGCGAAGGAGTCCTAGTCAAGCAATAAAATATAATTGTTGTTCAATTCAGAATGTTTTTTTTTCTTTTTTTTTTTTTTTTTTGTAGGAGAGGTAACGGTATAACCCAATTCAGTTATAGGGGAGGGGAGAAAAGAGAGTCATATAATAATCCCAAATCAGTTTAGATATCAACTTCACATCCAAAGTATAACGCATGTATAATATACCCAGAAAAATCCTTTAGGGATTTGGTTTCATTGTATAAAAAAAAAAATATTAAGAGTAGGTATTGTTGGGGTTCTTAGTATGATGATTCATACAAGTCCATTGGAAAACAAATATTAAACACATTCAAGAAGCTCTCAACATAACTATGTAGAGCTGAAAGAGAAGTAGCACTTGCTAGAATAATAATTACAACATATATGCACTCGAATAATATGTTTAATTAGGTTCTGATTAGAAGATATAGGTCTTTCAGGAAAGAAGTATTCCCACAGCCCACCCACATAGTTGCATTACTTATTATCAGAGCTCTTAAATAACAGTTCTCCTTGTTTTGGTTCCTTCTTTATGTTTAATGTTACCAATTTAGGATTTTTAGAACCAACGGTATGGGGAAAAGCGAAATTAAAACATTAAAAATATTAATAAAAAATTCTATTGAAGGCAACCATAAGGTTTTTCCTAATTCACATTTGAGAAAAGTAATAGATCTATGAAATTAAAAAAAAATATATAATAAAAATAAATAAATTAAATAAAATTAAAATTTTTTTTTTTTAATTAATAAGAATAAAATATAAATAAATTTTAATTTAAAAGAAATATCTAATGAAAATAAAAAAAATAAAATAAAAATATAGAAATCTTTCAAATTAAAAAAAAGAAAACAAAAAACGAATTTCGAAATCCCACCGGCTGAATATATATCCCACTCTTCTGAAACACTATATGTTTCATAATTGAGAGTACCAAAAAATGGTTTCATCTGTTATTTTCGAGCTCTGCTCAACACTCCTCATCATATCCCCGAACCCAAATGATCCCATTTCAGTGCAGCGAATTGAATAAAAAAATACAAGTCTCAAAAGTTCCGAAAAGGAAACTCAACTAGGTAATGTTGTTGATCAATAAATCAACTTCCTTCCCTTGCAAATTGTTTAAAATATCTATTGGGTTTCATATATGCTTTAGAGAAGCCATAGACAGAGAGGTAGCTCTGCCACAGAAATGTGGTAAGCGTATAATTTTTCGGCAAGTAACAATTGTTAGGTCTTGAAGAACATACCTGCTGATTGGGTCCACCTCCGGGACCAGAACTGTTTCCAACCATGGTTGAATTGTTGTTGTTATTGCCTATATTAAGAGAGAACTCAGGTTAGATGCTTGGTGATAAGTTTAATAGTTATTTGTTACCTCTAAAAACTTCGAATGGTGAATTGCTGTTTCCACCAAAATTGTCAAAGTTGGAGCTGTTATTACCACCACCACCACCGCCGCTGCCGCCACCGAAGCCCTCATGCTGATCCAGCAGTGAGTTCAGCTGCTGTGCCTGCATAAACAGCGTGTTCTCCTGCTGCCGCCGGCGCATGTCCTCCTCCTGCCGGATCATATGGTTCTGCATCTCGCCTTGATGCCTACGCATGGTCTCCTCCTCGCGCTTCCGCATATCCTCAACCTGCTTCTCGCGCATCTCCCATTCCAATTTCTTGCGCTCGTTGTCAACTTCGCGCTTCCTCAACTCTGGAAAATTATACAATTAACTATTAAAACTCGAATGAACATTCTAAATATCTTATATTTAGAATATCTAAATTGGTTTCAAGGGACAGCAAACGTGCTTCCATTGAATCTTCAATTGTGAAATATACAACGTCGGCTGTATATATTACAACTCAAAGGAATAAATTACATAAATGAATAAGGTACATAAATTAACATAAATAAATAAGTCATACCGACCACGACGGGCCATATATCCTACACCCCGAGAAGCTTTTATCTGTATATCTTTACCAAGTGACCACATTTATTTTAGTTATCAAAAGAAAATATCTCAAAATTCCGATTTCCGCAGGAATTTGAAACGGATAATTCCAATTAGAGGAGAATATCGATATATTAACATTTATCGATATCTGAAGAGAAAGTCAATATATAATTTAATATTTTTACGTTGTCATAAATATGCAATAAAAAGTAGAGCTGATAATAAATTGATTTCCAGTAAATAGATTTTTTTCGATAAAAAATTAACAAGTAAATCGATAATAATCGATTAAAATAGAAAACGAAAATAATTTACATTTTATTTATCGATATTTGCTTTTAATTTTGATTTTTGATATATTAAAATTTAAGATGTTTTCCATTAATATCATATTTTTTGCATCTCTTGAAACTTATTTAAAGCATAAATGGTATATTTGCGGGTCGACCACCGATTAATCAATAATTGCTACCATTCCAAAGCCATAGAAGTGCGAAAGGCCAGTTCTAAGTGGAACAGTGGGGACTGTTTTCTCAAAAAGCAACAGAGATAATACATACATACATAGTATGTTAACAATCAACAGTAATTGTCGTTGAAAATATATAGAAATATAGAAAAATTCTCCCCAAAGTAACCCTGCAAACGTAAAATTATGATACTTGATTTTATACTAACCTTGCCGCAAGAGTTCCGTTTCTTGCTCATAGCGTGCATACTCCATCTGAGCCTCCAGCTTGTCCTCCTCCATTTTAAGCTCCCGCTTCAGTGCGTCCTGCTTGCTCTTGTACAGATCGTGCAATTGCTTCCACCGCGATCCGTACTCATGCTCGAACGAATTGTGATCGGCAAATCGCGGGCCAATTGAACGCTCCTGGCAAAACTCGGGCATCTTCTTGTTCATCGTCTTCTCTGGCAGACCATCATTGTCATCGTTCACATCCATTGGCTCGACCAGGCATGGACGGAGTGAAGCAGTCAGGAAGAAGCACTTCTCATTGCACAGTCGCAGGCATGCGCTAGCGGATGACTTCTTGGCAAACTCAACGACACCCTCGCCAGTGTGGCGGCCACGATCGTCGACGGTGATAATGGCCCGCTCGATGGGACCAAAGATCTCAAAGGACTTGTACAGCAGCTCGTTCGTCACGTACGGGGTGAGATTACTAACTCGCAATATGGTTGCATTGGGTGCGAACCGGACACGCAGCTGGCGACCCTTACGCATTGAACCGTCAAGAGCACGCTTGGCCTTCTCGGCATTCAAATGGTAGTCGACCTTCAGGAATGTAAAATTCTTGTCCAGATTGGAGAAGATCTCACCAATTTCGCCGTACGGCTTGAATATCTCGCGCAGCTCATCGTCGGTAATGTCTCCAGTTAGATTGCCCACATAAAGTCGATTTCGGCCAGAGAACTTGGTCTCGGCCGGCACCTCGACGGGTGGCAACTCCAAGGTGGGTCCAGCAATGCTGCGTAACCTCTGGGCAATAAAGAAGTCTTCGCCACCGCGTCCACCGCCTGCGCCAGGACCACCGCCGCCACCCATTGCCGAATTGTTCATGCCACCGGGACCGCCCGATCGTTGATTGCCGCGATTTCTGTTGTCCCTCTGTTGATGCTGAGGTCCTCCAGGTCCTCCAGGTCCACCACCGTGACCACCACCACCACCACCACCGCCGCCGCCGCCTCCGGCATTGCCGCCACGACCTCGGAAGCCCTGGTTACCGCCTTGACCACCTCCTTGTTGCTGTCCACCTTGACCACCTGGTCCTTGGTTGGAATTCTGATTCTGATTCTGATTCTGGTTTTGGTTTTGGTTTTGATTCTGGTTCGATTGGTTTTGATTCGCAGGCTCATTGTTCTTGACTGGAACATTTCCTGCGTCCGGCTTGGGCGAATCGTTAACGGGCTTTTGCTATATGTTGTATTATATTATAGAATCAGTTAAAAAATATAGTTAAATATAGATAAAATAAAAATATATCAAATAATTTATATTTAAAATTTATATATATATATTATTTTACTTATATCTAATAATTGTTAATCTTTAAAGAAAATATATTTGAAAAATACTAAAATATTTCGGAATTTTCGGAATTTTTATTTATTAAATATAAACCTAAATTAAAATTATGCTTTTTTTCTATTATCTTTAAATTTAATCAATATATTGCAGTAAAAAAAAATTATAAAAATAGTTAAAACCTAATAACATACATACGACACCCGCATTCTCCTTACAACTCATAGATAGCTAATAGATTCTCATAAGTAATTGTACAATAACAAGCAATATGTCTTATCTGGATGTACGTACAAATAAATGTAGATTCAAATATCCACACAATGAATATACAAAAGGCCGGCCAATTTGATCATTCTAAGCTGTTTGCTTCTTTAGTTAGTTTGTGGCGGTTTATATTTGTTTTGCCGTGAGTGTACATCCAAATGAAAAACACACAGAAATTATTGAAAAATCAAGCAATTACTGAATTTAAACTCTCAAGGGTTATGTTTTATTTCATCCTAATAATGCACATAAACATTTGTACATACATATGTAATCGGACCTAAATAAACACATACATACACACATATTTTGCTTAGCTCTGCCTTTTTTAAGCAAGCGCGAGCGTGTACTTTGCGTTAGACATTTTCTGTCGGTTGCAGTTGTTAATTTGTATGTACATACATAGATACATACATACAACCACATCTTGGAGAGTGTACGGGTAAACTCTCCGAATTGGTAAATGGTTGATGCACAAGTGAGCATATCGAAATTAACCAAAGAGAGATATGTTTGTATGTATGAATGTAATTCGCAATTAGAAATACAGTAATGTATACATAAAAGTGCATACTGCGAATATAGAATATAAAATTTACTTACGTTTGCAGAATTATTTTGGCCTTGGAAATTTGGCCGGTTTTGATTGCCTCCTCGGTTACGATTGCGATTAATCCCAGCGAATCCACCCTTGTTGTTGGCAAAGTTCTTATTTTGATTCGGGCCACCACCACCAGGTCCTCCGCCGCCGCCACCAAGAGCACCGCCGCCGCCACCCGTTACTCCACCGTTCTGGGCATTTTGACTGAATCGTGCCTTCTTTTCAGATGGACTTCCATCGGAGGAATCGTTCATTTTCTGGGCTAGTTGCTTGCCGACATTTTTGTTTACTTGATTGCCCCTTTGCTGCCTTTGCGGCAACGGATTCGTGTTCTTATCTTGCTTCACGGCACTTTCCATTGCAAATAATGTATTTGTCGACAAAACTGCTTTATAAAATTCACTGTGCAACTGTAGAACAAAGTTGAATGTACTGTCTAAATGGAAATGGCACGACAAGAAAAATGGCCGAGTTGCTGCTCGTGCCTACACTGGAACGCGTGAAATGGAACAGAAACTAGCACAGGCTGTATGGATATATTTATTATGCACCGTTTCCACTTCAGCTACATTTAGAATTTTCGGATTTAGTATATCGAATTGTGGCTTTGAATTAAAATTAGTTAATTTATTTAAAATTTAATTTGTTAGGTATTTCTTTTGCTACCCCATGTTAAAATTGAAACAGAAACTTTAAAGAAAACACATCTAGTATCTGCGTTTTAAGATATCGATAAAAAAAATGCAGGTAGATGAGAAAAATAATACATTTTCTAGACTTTATTAAATTATTTATTTAATTTAATTTAATAATTTGTTAAATTATTTTTTTTTTAATTTAACATTTCCAAAATGCATCACTTATTACAATTTTTGTCGATTTTAATGATGTAACCCCTTTCAGAATTAAAAATAAAAACCTGGGTATATATCATGAAGGAATAAGTAATTTCAATAATACAACCTTTAATTAATATTTTTGATTTATAATTTATATTTTATTCAGGTTTGAATCTTATATACTGATACTTCGATTCTATGATGTTTATGCATTAGAAAAGCCTTTTCTTCCAAGACAACATCCATCATTTGAAGACTATCTAAAAATAAAATGGCACGTTTAATAAATGAATTATATAAAGTTTAATTTTAGCATTAGAATATTCACAAACCTATTTCGTTGCATCCTTTTATCAACCACTTGATGCATTCTTCAATGGGCAGGGATAACATTTTCCGTCGAAAGAATTCGAATATACTGAGTGTTGCAAGTGTGAGTGCCTTAAGCTACAAATATGCGTAAAATGTTATATAATTTTTATTAATTTTAATCATTCAAAATACTTACAGCAGCAAAAACTATATAGTAGACCAAGGTAGTGGGAAGCAAAAACAAAATAGTCGAGAAAAATATAGTGGCAAGATATAGCTGTCGATTCATATAGTTATGAGCCTCGATGCGGCCTGGAAATAGGTCGTATTTTAAATAATTTTAAATCAACTTTCATCACTTTCTAAGGTATTTCTAATAATGTACACATGCCTTTTAAAATATTGTACCGATTTCCTCGCACCACTTGCCATAGCACTGACAAGCCCTTCTTTTCCACATTGAAGAGCCTGGGAAAAATAATAATTGTAAGTAGATAAATCATATTTTTGCTTTAAATTCGTAACTTACACTCTTGTGTAAATGTAGAAACAATGCGAATGTATTCCAATTATGGATATTAGGTCCGCCAAGAGGGCTATCTGGAATGTGAAGCCAAGGCAACCAAATACTCCTATGGCCAAGAACACTTGTCGCACCAACGGTTCGATGAAATCTATTCAATTGAAAAATCTCAAAAGTTAAATATTACTGGGATATGATATTTTAAATATATATATATATACCCAAAAAGGTAGACCACAACTCAATGTGATATTTAAAGCAGTCAAGGAAGAAATTATTCAAATGTATATTCAGCTTGAGACCAATAGGACTGCCCTCCAATACCTTCAACAGGCTGTATAATTGATCAATAACAACCTGAAATGAAAATAAATATAAATATTAGATGATTCTACTTCGGAGATAGGCCCAACTTACGTGTGATATCTGTATAAGAAAATCTCCTGGTTGTGTGGCAAGCGAAAAGAGTATTATCATGGAAATAACACCCAGTATTCTATCCAAAGCAATATTTATAGGACGAGATCTATACAGGGTTTACAAAAATAAATAATTAAAAATGGTATATTCAGATGTATTCGATTGTACCCAAGGCAGGTACAAGTACATATCAAAGATGTAATCTGAACTGCACTCTTACCGTGTATCACAAGTTGACTGCCATTCTTTAAAATGCTTGTATATAGTCGTATGCACTACTATGCTGTTCACAAATACGTTTTCGGCAATATATCTAAATATAGCCATTGGAGAATTGGCCACCATAAGGGTTAACGTACGTAGAGCACTCTTTTTGGTACTGTTCTTTGGTCTTTCAACTCCAGTTGCCGGCCGTTGGGCCAGCTTAAAGAGCTCCAGGAAATCACAATCCTTGCAGTCATCATTATATTCTACATCGAGTTTATTGGATGCCTCCTCGCCGCCGCCTCCACAGTCAACGAACCAATTTCGTATGGTTTGTTGTTCATAGAGGATTAGTTTAATGTGCTTTAAATAATCTGGAGCAATGCCTATATAGACCAGCGATATATTGGGCTGACTGCTGACGTATGTGAAGCAGACCCGCATATCGAGCTGTAGGTATTGATTTTGATCCGCATTGAAGTCGGCATTAAGGATGGAGCCCAGGAAACGCAAATTGCTGGATAGATGATCCGTGGCTCTGCCGGCACTCAACTCCAAATCTGCAGATTCCACAATGTGATATGCAACGATATTGTCTTCTGTTATTATTACTTGGCCATATAAATTGATGGGCTTTTTAAGGTAAAAGTAATTAACCGGTAAATATATCTTAATGCTCATAATTGCACTGTCGGTAGCGACATTCCTCCAAAATTAAAAACAAAACAATGTGTCCCACGGTGTAATACCAAGAAGGTTGTGTACAATTTGTTATGACGTCACAGATCGAATTGTAAAACTGATCTAAAATGGGAAAGGAAAGAAGAACACACAACTTTGGGCACCTAGTAAAAAGTTACAAGTTTTTAAATGTAAATGTGTATTAATTAAATACTCTTAATTAAATGTTTTTAATAAAATAATATGTAATCTTCTTTATTGCCACCCCAAAATGGTGAAGCATGCCGATTAATTGTTGACCGATAGTTTGTCAAAATGCGGCAGTGCGCTCAAGCTGTTCCATTCCGTTATTTCCCAGTTTTCACGTGTTCTGTTTTATGTCGTTTCCAGATATTTGTATTACTATACGCAATAGAGGGATACATTTTTTTTATCGGCATTTTACATATAGTTAAAATTGTTTAAATATTTAGTTTTTTGTTCTTTTAAATTTGACAATGGGATACGATGGTAAGGCCTAAGAAAATCAACCGTTCAATGGAATTGAACGCGTCAAATTGGAGTGTATAGATGCACAAGTGTGTGCATGGCAAATGCATATGTGTGTACCCAAATATAAAACTAGTAAAAAAAATATGGGTAAATTGCAAAAAAAAAGTATCTTGCGCTACTGCGAAGTTGTTAATTAAATACGTGTATCCAATAATGTTTTCATTATTTACAAATTAAATATTTTAAATGTTAATTGTACGGCGTTTAGTTTCCGACTTTCGCATTTCGATTTTGACCGGTTCAGCTTACCCTTCTGGCGGCATACATACACAAACATACGCATATGTATGCAAATACAAACATACATACATACATATATGTACATTTTAAAACCAAGCTGGCTTTGCGTTTATTTTTTTTTTAACCCGCTTATATTTTTGGCTGGCAATTAATTTGGTTTTAAGCCATGTTTAATATTGCAAGTGAGCATCTCGATTCCTTGCCACTGGCCTTTGTACGTTTATTGTACATTATTGGGGTTAATTTGTGATATACGTACTTACCTATATACACATTTCTTTCTTCATCCTTTTCCACTTTTCTTCTTTTTCAGATCGCGAACGGGATCGGGAGAGACGCCGCCATCGCTCCCGCTCAAGGGATCGCCATCGCGACCGCTCAAGGGACCGACGCCACCACCGGAACTCGAGGCGCAAGCCATCGTTATATTGGGATGTGCCGCCACCGGGATTTGAACACATCACCCCCATGCAGTACAAAGCAATGCAGGCATCCGGCCAGATCCCCGCCAGCGTTGTGCCAGATACGCCACAGACGGCGGTGCCGGTGGTCGGGTCAACAATCACCCGACAGGCTCGTCGCCTGTACGTCGGCAACATTCCGTTTGGCGTTACTGAGGAGGAGATGATGGAGTTCTTCAATCAACAGATGCATTTAGTTGGCCTCGCACAGGCGGCGGGCAGTCCAGTGTTGGCCTGCCAAATCAATTTGGATAAAAACTTTGCCTTCCTGGAGTTTAGGTCCATTGATGAGACGACCCAAGCCATGGCATTCGATGGCATCAACTTGAAGGGGCAGAGCTTGAAGATAAGGCGCCCGCATGACTACCAGCCGATGCCGGGCATTACGGATACGCCGGCCATTAAGCCAGCTGTTGGTAAGTTTAGTCTTACACATCCATTGATTTCACAGTTTTCATCTCAAATTTTCCTTGCAGTGTCCAGCGGAGTTATCTCGACTGTGGTTCCAGACTCGCCCCACAAAATTTTCATTGGAGGTTTGCCCAACTATCTAAACGATGACCAGGTTCGTAATGGATTATTATAAATGTTGTTGAGCTCTCTTTAAAAATATATGTATTTGCATTCCCTTTTCAAGGTCAAGGAACTTCTGTTGTCCTTTGGCAAGCTACGGGCATTTAATCTTGTTAAAGATGCGGCCACTGGGCTGAGCAAAGGCTATGCCTTTTGTGAATATGTGGATCTGAGCATTACTGATCAGGTAAAAGCAAGGAATATCTATCTTTACTCGGCTATTTAATTTTGTTTTGCTGCTTGTTATTATTTCAGTCAATCTCTGGCCTAAATGGCATGCAGCTGGGTGACAAGAAACTGATCGTTCAACGGGCCAGCGTGGGAGCCAAGAATGCTCAGAATGCAGCCAACACCACTCAGTCCGTGATGTTGCAAGTGCCTGGACTGTCGAATGTGGTGACATCGGGACCACCGACCGAGGTACTCTGCTTGCTCAACATGGTCACGCCGGATGAGTTGCGTGACGAGGAGGAGTACGAGGACATTTTGGAGGACATCAAGGAGGAGTGCACGAAGTACGGTGTGGTGCGAAGCGTGGAAATACCACGTCCCATCGAAGGCGTGGAGGTTCCCGGGTGCGGCAAGGTCTTTGTCGAATTTAACTCGGTTCTTGACTGTCAAAAGGCCCAGCAGGCACTCACTGGACGAAAGTTTAGTGATCGCGTTGTGGTTACTTCATACTTTGATCCCGACAAATACCACAGACGCGAATTCTAGATAAAAACTGATTTAAAAAGAAAAAAAAAAAACAAAGCTAAAATCATATTTCTTACATTCACTGAATTGTCCAATAAAAATATCACATAATAAAAGAAAACAATGCATGAGAAAGAGATCTTGTCAAGGAAAGAGACAGAGGGTATGGAATAGAAAGAGAAGCACATAGTTGACTAACCTTGGCAACCAACTGAGCCTTTGTTTGGAGTTTCTAAACAACTTTAGGGGAATCAATACATTTTATGATGATTATTTAGATACTTTCATGAATTTTACTTAATTAATTTCTTTAATAAATTGATTTTACTTAATTAATTTCATTAATAAATTAATTTTACTTAATTAATTTCATTAATAAATTAATTTTATTAATAAATAAATTTCATAAATAAATTAATTTAATTAATCAATGAATTTAATAAATAAAATAATTTTCTTAAAAAATAATTTTAATTTAATTATGAAATTAAATTTATTATTAAATTAATTTTATTAATAAATAAATTTCATAAATAAATTTAATTAATTTAATCAATTAATTTCATAAATAAATTTATTTCATTAATAAAAAATTTTAATTTAACAAGCTTACCTTAGCCATTTTGCCACAACAAATTATATGAAAAATGGCTAACAATCAACTAAAAACCACCACAATATATAGTATAATGTATATATAGACAGCCAACGCCGTTAAATCTTTATTTGGCATTAAACAAAAAGTGTATATATATATATGTACATATATGTAAGTATAAATAATATGTGTAAAAACAGTGTTTAGGTAGGGCTGCACCCTGTTAGATATGCATTTTAAAGAACAACGATTGACACAATCAGTTAAAAAAAGGGAAAATAGAACTACTTTATTTTTAAATGCATTAAAATGATGTGGAAAATAACATGGAAATGGAATGCGAGTAGCGCAACCAAAAGGCACATCTGTTTCTTACTCTTTTTTTTTTTTGCTACAATCGTTCTCATATTATTCTTAATTATTTTAATGGAAGTTCGTTATTATGGTAAGTAGCATATTTTACAACACAACCATTCTATTAGTAATAAAAAAAGGTTTGCAGTTAATACTTTAAACAATAAATTTTGAAAAGAACCATAAAGCAGGGACCGTAAATAATGATTATCAATGTTTTCTTTAAACAAAAAAATCAGAAAAAAGTATGCCAATCGACTACAATTTGGATGCTCTTTCAAGATTAGGGTCCCTGCTATAAAGTAGTTTAAAAACTATTTTAAAATGGAAGTTATTATTTCTATTATTTTTTTTTGCTTTTAAAAAAATTTACTCTCTTCTCCTCCTCTTCAAAGGAATGGTTACAATACACACACATACACACACAGAGACACACACAAACATACACACATAGAACAACAAGGAGTAAAGGATGCAGAAATCTCGCTCTATGGGGAAGTGACACTGGCAATTTTCACATTGACCAGCAGGGAAGACAGCTCCAATTCCTCACTAAACTTGTTGCGCAGGATGACGCTGCGGTAGCCCGGCCGGATGCAGGCCAGTGGATAGCAGGCCTGGGCTATAAAATGCGTTTCAGCAAACATATCCTCGTCCTGGACCTCAAAGCGCAGAATGGCAAATTGTGGATTGCGTACGGTAAACTCACACATCTCATTCCACACCGGATTAAAGCCATTCTCGTTGACCTTGGTGCGGTATTTGATGCCCGTGTCAAAGCTGGCGCCAACGATTTCCACCACAATCTGGGGATTGTTTGACTTGCCGCCCCGAAACAGATGCCGGGCGGCAATCAGACGTATGCTGACCTTCACCTCGCTGAGGCCATCGGACAGTGGATCGTTCGGATTAAAGCTATCAGTCTTCATAAATGCCGGCTTTAGGATATAGCCGCACTGTCCATTGTTCCGGAACTTGGCCTGGTTCAGCTGCATGGCCCTGTCGCCCGTCTGATAGTTGAGGGCTATCATCTGCGAACCGATATTCCAGAATGGCATTGGATTAAAGTTGGACGAGTCCAGTCTCTGACCCTTGGGATACACCCGGCTGATCTGGTTGCGATGGTAGGAGAGAAAGAGCTGGGTGTTTTGCTGAAAGAATTGCTTTTCCGCCTTCGTTTCCGGAAAGCTAGACATTTCCTGGAATATCCACGAGTGCTCGCGGAAGGGTACACTGCGGAAATATATTATCAAGTCGGACATCTCCTTGGCCACCCGGGCTGTGCGCTCTTTTTTCCGTCGTTCCGTTGCCAGCTGGCTGGCAAACAGTGCCGCATCCTGGATGGCCTTTATCCACTCGTAGGCCGTCTCCTGGTTATCAAAACCGATGACAAATGGATTCTGCATCGTTGGTGTTTGGATTTGAAGCTTGAAGATAATGCCGGGCTCGTTGGATTCGAAGAGCGAGGCGACGGCACCGAATATTTCGATGGATTCAGTGCGTCCATCGGTGCCATCTTCGTTGATCGAGTTGTAGTCTTCCGTGGCAGAGTCAATGACCTAGAAGAGGGATTATTTTAATGTGGGTTTAGTTTTGTGATCTATTTTAAATTTTTTTTTAATTATTATTTTTATTTTTTTTTTTTGTATTGTTTTATAATTTTATATTTTAAATTTTAAGATTTTAATATTTTAATATTTTTATATTCTTTTTTTTTTTTAATTTTAATTTATATATTTTTATATTTAATTTAATATTTTATTTAATAATATTTTAATATTTTTAATTTTTAGTTTTTAATTTGTATATTATTTTATTTTTTTTATTTTTAATTTTAATTTATATATTTTTTTATTTTGTTTTTATTTTATTATTTAACCAAGTTTTAGGGATATATTTACCTTGACATAGTTGGCCGGCAGATGCTTCTTGATCATGCCCCCATAGTCCCCAATCCACCACATCGAGTTGTCCCGCTGGACATTCGTGATGATGGCATGCTTGGGGAAGGACAGCTCATCCGGCTTGTTGGCCTTGTAGCTATACAAAGCCTTGCAGGTGACATACTCCTCCAGATTGGAACCCATGTAGTTGGAGGCGGCTCCATTGCCCACATCATGCACCCGGTCATTGACCTCAGCCAGGGCTTGACGCAACAGTTCTTGGGACACCGGATGACAGAGCTTGACATTGCGATACAGCGGATTTCGTGTGTAATAATGGATGAGGGAGACCAGGGACTCAAAGTTCATGGTGTCGATGCCATAGAGTCGTCCCTCCTGCATGATCCGGCAGTGCTTGATCTTCCGATTGATGGTGAACGAGATGACAAACGCATTCACGCTCTGCACCGAGGGTCGTACAAGAAACGAACCAATATCCAGCTTAAAAAGACCCTGTTCGGCCTGTTCCTTGGTGGTATTTGGATGGAACCACTCCTGATCCTCGTGCTTCTTGGGCTGCGGCACGGGCTCTTTTAATATAATCGAAAATTCCGAGCTGCGCAGCATGTTGTTCCGATAATAGACAATCAGCGAGTAGAGCGAATCAAAGACGAAATTCTCCACCAAATAGTACTTGATGGAACCGTTCTCGTGCTTCAGCTTGATGCGGCAATGGTTGGGTCGATTGCGTCGCCAAAACGATAGACTGTAGTCGCCCACAAAGGTGGCTGATTCGCGTACCAAAAAGGTGCCATCACCCAAATGGTTGTACTTTTTCAGAAGATCATCGGCCTCCTTTCGGCCGCCTACAAAAAATGATTTAAAGAGAGGTTTATGTTTGCTTTCCAGAGGATTGAAGGCCTAAATATTAATCAGTAACCAAGACAAGTTTAATTACCACTCTAAAGGCACGCACCTTCCAGTTTTCCATGGAACCAATTCTCGCCAAAATGCAGCTCATCATTGGCCGAGGTGTCCTTCTGCTTTTGCTGCATATTATTGTTCAGCGAACAGGACGACGACAGGCCAAAGTCATCATCCTCCGAGTTGCCATTGCGCGACTCATTGATCTCCGAGGAGTATATCAACTCCTGTTGGGTCAATACAAACTGATACAGATTCCAAGACTTGTCCACCGGATCCTTGAAGTACAGCAGGCCATCCTTGACCACTTTTCGCATGTTATCGCCCTCGTTTTCACCGCCTCCCAGTCCACCACCTGCTCCTCCTCCTCCGCCGCCGGCGCCACCCAAGGAAGATCTATGGGTCAGAGAGCCACCATTGCCGCCAATCTCATCAAACTGCGGTAACTTCTTGTGCTTGAGGATGATCTTGCGCCGCAGCTGGTAGGGCGAGGGCAAGTGCTGCTCATTGCGATCGCAGGGCTGGGTGAGCAGCATGTCACCAAAGACCTGTAAGAATTAGGGATCACAGATTACAGATTGAAAGATTTCCCCAGGAGAAATCAGACTCACCTCGATCAAGGCCTGGGCCATGTTGCGTTGCTGCTCCAAGGAGCAATTCTGCTCGATGGACAAGATGACCGGATATTCGGAGGTGGTGAAGGCATGATCCTTGATCGTCTTGATCACATCCATAAACTTGATCTTCGAGGTCATGGTGTGGCCATGGAAGATGTACGGCAAATTGTCCGGTCCATTCCAGCAGTCCAGTTCGATGCAGCGACAGCCCATGCGCAAAGCTCGAGCATAGGCCTCGCAGGAGGACTCGCTGGAGAACTGATCGCCCGTCAGGTAGGTGTTGTGCGAGGAGGCTATCCAATAGGAGGAGAGCGGCTGGTTCATGTCCATAAACACCGAGTCGTACTTGCTGTTCCACAGATCATTCTGCTTGGAGAATAGAAAGTCCATGAACTCCGAGATGGACAGATAGGGTTCCTGGACATCCCTTTCCACATCCTGCACGAAGTCCCGTATGAAGGTGGCTATGGCGGCGGCACTCAGCTCGCTGGCACTAATATCCCGCTGCTCCGTCTCCAGGAAACGCTTTAATTCTGCTGGCCTCACCGTCTGCTGGTCTTCAGAGTAGGGAAATGGAGCTCCTGCAGCTCCTCCTCCGCACATCACGCTGGGAAAGCTAGTGGGCAGCAGTAGCTTCTGGTAAAGACGCGAGAAATCATCAAACTTGAGGTCATGCTTGCGCCGTACATCCTCGGTGAAGCACTCCATGAACTTGCTGGTGGTCATCTTGCAGCTAACGCCGGCCAGGAAGAGCTTAAAGTCCTTGATGGTCACCTGGGCCGGCGATGCCTCCGATGCCTTGGCCGAGTGCGAGTTGACATTCTCCATTTGGTAGTATTCGCGGCGTAGCCAGCGATCAATCTGCAGCGGATACGGCGCCCCGAGCGTGTCCCTGACCATGTAACGTAGTCCACGCACCCAGTTATCCGCCTCGATCTCCGAGAGCGCCACCACAGAGAAGCTCTTTAGCTTAAAGTGGCTGCCATACAGAATGACAAAGCACTTGCTGCTCTCGAAACGCTGGCAGTCGTCGGCGAAGAGGCGAAACTCCTTCGAGTGCTTGCCCACACGGATCTCCTTGATTTCGCGCAGCTGGATGGCGCCTTCGTAGTCGGTACGAGGCGTTTGGGCGGCCACCGTTGCCCAAAGCAGCTGGCGCGTCTCGCGGATGAGCATCAGGTGGCGGCGGTCCGGCCGCCGCTGCTTCCCGTACAGCTTGGTGACAATGGTGCCCCTCTCCAGCATGCCGATAGTCTGCTCCATTTCGCCCAGCAGCGGGGCGTTCATCGCGCTGAAGCAGCTCATGGTGATACTGGCTGATTACAAGTTCCTGCTGCGCTCCCCACTCCCAATTTGTGGCACTATTTACTCTATTTGCTCGCCTGTTGCTCCCTTCATCGACCACGAAACGTATACACACAACCAGTGATGCCGGAATTTCTACAGCGAAAATGGCTAAAAATGGCAGCTCTAAGAAAATAGCTAAAAGCTATATGCAAAAGTAGCGGGTACGAGTATAATAGATTATTTTCATAAATAAATTTAAGTGGTTTAAAATATGAACGTTTAAATTAAATTACTTTTAAACAGGCGGAAGAAATAAGTAAATAAATAAAATTAATAATAAAACTGTGAAACAAGTAAAATGAAGCAGCTAAAAACTAGCTAAATCTTGCCATCACTGACCGCTATGGTTGAGCCTCTAGTATTTTTTCCATGTATTTTTACAGGCCCGTTTTCTGGTCACACTTGCGCGATCAAAATTTAAAGAAAAGCTTTTAGAAAGTAAATAAATCAATATAAACCGAAACTTTAAACAAATTGAGCACATTTCATAATGTATTTTATTATTTATTCGCTTAATTGTAGATCTTGGCCTACGTGGGTTACCACTCAGCCGTTTTAAGCGGAAGAAGTCGAAGAGTTGAAGGAGCTCCGCTCTCTCTCTCTGTTTCTCTCTTTCTCTCTCTCTATTTCTATCTCTCTCTCTCTTTCTCTCTCTCTCTATCTCTATCTCTCTTTCTCTCTCTCTCTCTCTCTCTCTCTCTCACTCTCTCTCTCTCTCGCTCTCTCTCTCTCTCTCTCTCTCTCTCTCTTTCTCAGATATAATTAAAGTCAACGCAATCAAGGATCACTTCACGCATCCGCTGCTTAAATGTGGCCTCATTGCCCGCACCCAGGAAACCAGCTCCCTGAAGATCGGTGGTTGCTCCAGCCTCAATCCGATCGCTGATCGCTTGAAGATCGGGCACATCCTGGCCCTGCATCGTGACAATGGGCAGGACCATCATGGCAAGAAGCAGGCCCACCGCCGACTTGGTTGCCACCTGTTGCTCAAAGGCAGGACGCGGCATTAGCAAATCCACTTGCTCACCCAATCTAAGAAACAAAATAAATAAGAAATTCATTTTCTCAAAGAAATGCGATTTTTACTCACCTCCTCAAGTGCTGACCCAACTCCAGGTAGTACTCTTCCAGCACCTGGTTGAGCTGCCTCTGCCGGAAGCCTCTCGATGTGCAGGTGAAGAGAAAGTAGGCCAAATCGGTGATGGGAGAGGCATAGCGCATCAGCTGCCAGTCAATAAGGCGAACATCCTTCAGCTCACCTTCTTCGCCCCTTTGGTACAGGATATTGTTGTTCCAACAATCGCCATGGCAGATGACAGCAAAGGGTTCGCAATTGGAGCCACTGACCAAGGGTAGCAGCAGCTCGAAGTATGAGCCCCGCGAGAAGTATGCCTCCAGGCGCAGCCTATAGGGAACATCGTCATCCGTCAGCGATGACAAGGCACTCCCCTTGAGATTCTCAAAGTAGACCCCCAAAGCATGATCCTCGCGTCGTTGCTCAAAAATATCCACCAATTGCTGGAGTCGATGCATCCGTTCGGGACACTGACACTTTCCGGCCAGAGACAGGGCATGTAGCTTGGCATACGAACGGATTACATGGAGCACATGATCCTTGGGCAAGTCAACAAATCGATTGTGAAGGGCAAAGCCAGAACAGGATAAATCTTCCAGCACGATGCACTCGTTGGGCTCATCCTGGCGGGTGCCATAACAATGGGCATGCTGCTGGAATCTATTTTCAGTTGGGATTTGCCACTTCTCCTGGAGCACCTCGGCCAGGGGCAGAAAGTCCTCGTAGGCAGCAGTTTCCCGGAGAAAGCAGGGACGTGCAAAGAATTGCTTGCGGCGCACACGATTCTGGGGTGGAAGCTTGACCACCAGGCTGCACTTGGACTGGGCATGGGAGATGGTGGCGTCTACCTGGAGACGCCAAACCACGCCCAGATAGTTGTCACCCTTGGCACTGGCACGTTCCAAACGCAGGCCGGGATTGGGTCCCAGTTCTGGCCACAGTTGAGCAACCAAATGCCTTAAAAATTGTGTCACCTGCTCATTGGGTAGATCCTCCTCTTCCTCGTTCTTCCTCTTCGGAGGCTCCTGTTCTTCTGGGGTTTCCTGGGTTACCTGCTTATTGGGCAAATCCTCCTCCTCCTCTGGAATAAGTTCGATGTTCTCTTGTTCTTTTGATGGCTGATGCTTCTTCTCTTCCTGGGACTTTTGCTCATCTATGGTTTCTTCATTTCCTTCTGGTTCTTCTTTCAGTTTCTCTACAGGATCTGCAGCTGGTTCCTCAGGAATATCTCCAAAATTCAGATCTTCAGTGGGTTCATTGGTCAGCTGTTCCTTTGGGGTTTCTGGTAAAACTGGTGGCGTATCCTTTGATATACTTTTATGCTCTTGTAAAGGTTGTATTATGAGTTCCTCTCCTGGCTTTTGCTGGTCCTCTTTTAGTCCCTCTTCTGTTTTCTCCACAGTTGTCTCTGTGTCCTTGTCTTTGCATTTGTCCTGCACCTTGATCTCCAGCATTTTCTTAATATTTTCCAAAGGATCTTCATCTTCAGCTTGATTTGGTTGTGGGTCCTCTTCTAGATCCTTTTCCTTGTACTCTTGTTGTCCTGTCTCTTTGGCATCACTCTTTTGGTGTTCTCCCTCCTCATCCTCGTCCAGCGTTAGTTGCTTCTCCCTGGGCTGCTCCATTGCGTATTGCGCCACCTTTTCGTCTGTGATTCGCTTTTATATAGAAAAGTCAGCCAAACCGCTAAGACCGCAAATCAAGCGATGCTGCGGTACTCAAATTCCCTTTCATCCTTCCATCTCACTCTGATTGCAGCAATAGAAACAGGTTACAAATGGTTTCCGATTGGGAGAGGCAACAATATAATATTTATTTATTTTTCAAATTATTTTTTATATATTTTAAACCCAAAGTTAACAATAACAAAAATTATAGATTTATAGTATATTTCGTTGAACTTTTAAACATCTTTGTTTTGTTGTTAACAAAATTCCTTAAATTATATAAATAATTTTATACAAAAAAGAAAACCTTTTTCCTAAATAAAAATATGGAAAATAAAGCTTCTCGCATTCTCCCCGACGGGGAATTGAACCCCGGTCTCCCGCGTGACAGGCGGGGATACTAACCACTATACTATCGAGGACTTGGTTCTACCTTGTCCAATTTTTATCGACATTATATGTATAGATTTATTTATAGCACAAACCCACTCGGAACTTGTTTGCATTTGAATAAATTAAGAATACTATGGGATTAGGTCAACATAGCCAAAGATTACATATATAAAATACCTTTAATTTGTTATATTAAATAGCAAGTATTGTTTTTGATATTATTTTCTTGACTTAGATAGTTATACATATCTATGAGCATGTAGATTTTAAGCCTATAAAATTATAGTTATTATTATATTATATATATTATAACTAAGATATTGTAGGGTCTTATCTAGAAGCTATGCTTATTATTCAAATCTTTCCAAGTTCAAATATATCTTGTAGATAATATATAAAATCACCTGTTCGGTGATGCAAATTATTGGCTTTATTAGTTTCGTACTTAGTTTATTTTCCATACTTTAAGTGCTTTTTGCCATCGGTAAAAGTGAAGTGTGGTCGAGTGTTCAAGCCGTTTTGCCACCTTGTAAACGGGCAGCGACTCTTGTCTCCGCAAATGCATCTGGCAGATACATAGATACATATATACATGCTGGTGTGCAAAGACACCGTCCGCCTTATCAGCCCTGCGATTCTCTCTGACCGATATTGAAAGAGGGTGTTGCTGGGATGTGTGCTGTTCGGCTTCGTTTTTGGTAAACAAGATAACATGGAATCTTCCAAATACTTATAAATACACTAAGCATTTTCTGATTGGAAATCGCTGAGTAGATAACGCCCCAGCCATATACCGAACCGAATCCAAATATCAGAGCTCTACTAGTCCAGTTCAAAGAGCGGGGCAAAGGAAACCAGCAAAACAAAAACAAGAAAAGCCGCTGCGGCAACAAAACACTGAAAGCAAAACAAACAGCGAAATAATAGAAGATCAAGTCGTCAAAGAAATACTCTTTCTTTTTTCTTGAAACGAAAAAATAAATTTGGGAGATTTAATTGGTATTTATGTGATTATTTTTTTTCAAGCATTTTTGGTATGCAAGCTTCTATGATAGCTGTGAAAAAGCCTAGAAATTTTCATAACCCTAGCATTATTATTTCCCAAGTTACCATAGGTTTTGTTTGTTTGATTTATATAATTTTCTGCAAGATTTTTGGTATAGAAGCTAACCTATCAGCCGTGAGTACTCCCAGCGATTTGCATGCTTTTAGCACGCTTAGCTCCCAGGTTTCCATAGGTAGTCTTACTGATTTAATCACGATGCACCTGAGAGAATCATCATCAAATCACATTGATTTCCAGCAGCTGCTGCTCTCTGGGGGCCACACCCTCTTTTGCGTGTCGCATGTATGGTCGCCAAGTGCCAACGCCGGCGAGAGAGTGGCAGCAGCAGCAGGAGCTCCAACATCAGCCAGCAACAATGTCGCTGCTGCAGAGGGGGGAGGAGTAGGAGGAGAGGAGTAGTAGTAGAAGGAGAGGGGTAGTAGTAGGAGGAGAGTAAAAGGAGAGGGGTAGTAGTAGAAAGAGAGCAGGAGCATAACAGCGTAGGAGCTGTGTAGAGCAGGGGGGGAGAGGGTGGTGGAACTGGGGGGCCATATGCAATGTACATATTAACAAGAAGCCGGTCTTTTTGTCTCTGTTTTTATTCGTCTTTCCTTTTTTTTTTGTATTCGTTCGCATCTTGTTGTGATCACTCTGCTCTGCTCTGCTCGACGCCGGGCTTGTTTTTGCGGCGCATTTAATGAACAACTGCTGCTGCTGTTGCTGTTGCTGTTGCTGCTGCTGCGCCGTCGTCGACGCTGCGTTTAAAATGCCGTTGCGGCAGCGCGGCGAGCTCAGTCTAGCCGCAAAAGTCCAGCAAGTCAGTCCCAAGGAGGAGGAGAGAGGCAGAGAGAGCGCGGTTTCTCCAATAACCGATTTTCGATTGATTTTTTGATTTTTTTGATTTTTAAATTCAAACTCAAAACTAGTCACAAAAGCAAAACAAAATCAAGTAAAATCGAACTAAATAATAAAAAAAAAAACTATCCAAGATGTCGCAGCCACTCAAGTTTTACTTTGATTTCCTCAATCAATCGAGCCGGGCCCTGTATATCCTGCTGGAGGCCTCCAAGATACCCTTCGAGGCCATACCCATCTCGATGCTCAAAGGTGAGTGAGAGTGCTACGTGCTCGGTGGCACACACACCACGCACCACGCACAACGCACAACACACACGCACAATGCGGCTCCAAAGGTCGTCGTTGTTGTCACACATTTTCTATGCATTTATGCTTAGGCCCTTTGTTTCCAAAAAAAAAAAGAAAAAAAAAACTTATATATATATATAAAAAATTTTCCGCTCGTTACAAATTCCACTAGGTGGTTGTCGAAAACGTTTCCAAAACGGGGAAAGTGAGCGGTTGCAACAAACAAATAATAAAAAAAACAAATATTGCAGCTACAATTTGTTAAAACAGACGACAGTTGATAAGGAAATAATTTAAATATTTTTGGTCTATTGTTATATGGCTACTTCCTCTGGAAAATCTACAATGATTTACTTAATCGCTTCCAAAAAAAAAAAAAAACTGCCCAATCATATTAATTATTATAAACAAGTGTGAACCAATTTAAAATGAAATAATCAGCAATCGGAGGCGAACGTGAGATTTGTTGTTTTTGTTTTTAAATTTTTGTGTTTCTTTTTTTGTTTTTCTGTTTAGGGAAACAAGTGCAAAAACATGTCTTTCGGGCAGTTTCAGGCATTTTTTTAGCGGTGCACTTTGAACGTGTTTACAGTTGATCTTAACCCATAGGGGCGAGGCATCGACTTGGGCTTTTATCACCTGCCTGCAAACCTTAATCGTAAGCATACAGTTAAGCCCCTTAACAAAGAGCTGAAAAAATCGATTAAATCGATTTAAGCTTATAAAAATATTTTAGTTGTAGTTAACTTAAAGTTTGTTGAATAATTTTTAATAGGGAAGTATAGAATCTTTACCTATTGAAGCTAAAAAAATGAATCTTAAATTGTCAAAGCAATTTCTAGGCACATATCGATTTTAAATCGATGAATATGAGTATTTCGCTAGCTTACTTATTTTCAACTGGAGTCATCTACTACTTGGGGAAGTAAGAGTTGTTATTTTGAAGCAGTTTAATTTTTTAAATTTAATTTTATTATGAATTTTTAGGTACTTAAACTATAAAAAATTAAAAATTTTCATAAAATGGTAAGCCAACCGATTTTTAATCGATTAACAAGGACATTTTCTAGCTCTAATTCGTGTTTTTTTTTTTAACTTTTAATATAGGAACTCTGAAATAGAATTTAATTCAAGAATAAAAAAATTTTAGTTTGTGATTGTATTAAATTTTAAATCCAAAAAGAAATCCAAGAAAAAAGTATCGAACCAAGAAAACAATCTAATTAAAATCGATTAAAAGGCATATTTTATAAGCTCCTATACCCAATCGGTTAAGTTCGATCTATCTAAGTTAAACTGTACTTTACCAACTATTATTAATTATAAAAAAACCGAAAGACTGCACTTTGATCGCCTTGTGTTTACCTTCTGCTGATGGATCTTGGCGTTGCTTTTATCATCTGCTCGCCAAACTAGGACACTTATCAAATTTAGATTCAGATTGCCTGCTGATTTGTTTGCCACTTTACCCTATTGTTGATGTTTGTTGGTATATTATTATAATTTTTTTTTTGTATTTTTATTTGCCAAGCTGCGCGTGCGCTTAGCACTTTTTCAAGAAGGGGAGCGGGGTCTCTCACACCTCGTCGTCGGTGTCTTCTTCTTTTTTTCCACTTGGTCAAGGTTGGCGGAAACGTTGAACGTTGGCTCGGTGGAGGCACTGCCTCTGGGCTGGTGGTCATAAACTGCAGAATTGATGCGAGGAGAGGGGATGCAATAATCAGCAGACTTCAGACAGAGACCAGACCCATTACGGCCTGCATATATGTATAAAATCGTGATATGTGGTTGCTGACGGGTTTGCATTTCTCGGCTGACGTCAGGCTATGCAATCCAGTTGGTAAATTAATATCCGCATCTGATATATGTATATGCTAATCCCAAGGAGAGTTTTCTCCACTCCAAAAGCATATTAACTAATTAATTAACCAAGTGCAGTTCCCTTTATATTTGCTATTATTTGAAAAGCTGAGAGATCTGAAGTCAGTTCTCCCTCTATACCATACTTTTTGTTTGTTTTCTGTGCAGCTAGAGGCTCCGGTTTTTAGAGCCACTTGGACTTTGCACCTTCGGAGTGCAGCGAGAGATCGGCGCTTAGAAATCACAGAGACCACAGAGTCGCTGCATTCGAACAACAACCTTGTGGAGGTTAAAGACTCCAATGCGGGGGCAAACATTTACAACTATTCGTTAGAGTTTTCTCAGTCATCGTCTCTTGAGTTGCTTTCATGCCGACTGAGCGTGACGTTAGGCCAGGAATCTAATCTGGCCAAGACTTTACGAGCCAACTGCAATTGGGATCAAGTGGAAGGAAGCCAGCGTTTGATTGTTGTGTTAGCAGTCATTAAAAATTGATATTTCTTAACCCAAATTGGTATGGCCTCTTTAAAATTATCTATGAGTAGGTCTAGGGATTTTCAAAGCTTTCCAAGGCTTGTAAGCCAAGTTACTAGAGGTCATATGGGTATACTTTTATAACCAGATAAACTACAAGTCAAGGGCTCTTTAGGATAGGTTCTTTAAAATATATACTAATTACTGGGCGACTTCTAGACCCTTTATAAAATTAAACAAGTTAAACAATTCAATCCACCTTAGCTACATGTTCTCCCACAATCTTTAATCTAATAATCACCTTGTGCTTCCGGCAGTGATCTTCTGATCTCTGCATCAGTCCCCTTTGTCAATCACGAATCTCTCACGTTGCGACAACCTGCTGGCTCTCTAATCAAAACCAATCCGACCTGCTAGAACCATCGGCAGTTTTCCAAATGACAGCAATTAAAAAAAAATTGAAAAATTGCCATTGCTATTTAAATCTAATCAGCTGATATGTCCGGGAATCACAGTCGTTGCTGACTAATCAATTAGGTTTCCATGGGGTTTGCAGTTAATTTCTGTGTTCTATTTACACCAGCAACCCACAAACTCATCATGAAATCAATTTGCCTGTGTGCTCATCAGAAAAAGGGTTATATTTATAGAGATTGGAGGAGGCCAAACAAGTGCTGCCCGGCCACTTCCACTCCCACATCCATGGTGACCTTGATCGCGGTCTATTGACATTGACAGTGACTTTGGCCCACCCCAGAAGACACGCCCCCCTTTTGAGGGCAATAATTCTTTCATTGCTGATGTTGCCCTGTGTTCCTCCTTATCGTTATCTAAATTTTGGTTCCCGAAATTCAGGTTGTGATTCAGCCGGCACCTGTGTTGCTGAGCAGAGGCAATATCTAAGTGGGATCAGGCGATCTAAACGGGCATCGGATGATTGCAGCCGAAGAAATGAAACCTGTTCTTATTGAATTTATATTTAGAGAGTTTTATTTATATCGGAACTGATTAGGCAGTCGAAATTTGAGGAAACACTGAACGAATTAAGTTTGGAATTTTATGTGCAACAGGAATAAGTTTGGGTTTGCGTTCCCAATTCAGCATGTGGTAAGGAAGAGATTCAGGTATCTAAATTTTAAGGAGCTACGTTCTATACACTCATAAAAATGTTTATCAAAATTCACCCTAAATTTGAGAAAAATAGAAATATTAGTGAAGTAAAGGAAGGATTTTCCAATTTTAGAAACTATAAATATTATTAATCAGAATCAACGGGGGATTCTTTCTAGCCTTCCCCCCCACTTTTTTCAATATTGTATAAGGGGTCGAGTCTCTAATTTAAACTTCAGTTTAAGATTAAGAAGATCGTTAAGCTAAAAAAAAATAAATATTGTACTCACATTTGATTTCCGCTGGGTTACCACTCAGAAGATGCTAGAACTAGTTGGGAATTATAATGTCAAGCGAGGGTAAATTTTATTTATTTTTTTTTTTTTAATTAAAAAATTTATATATTTTTATTTTATTTATTTAAAAATGAATTTATTTTATTTTAATTATATTATTATTACTCTTTTTATTATTATTATTATTTTTTTATAGGGTTCACTCTTTATTTTAAAAATATGTTTTTTAAAGCCTTTAATTGACCCTCTTTCCCTTTTTTTTTTACCCCTTTTCCAGGCGAACACTTGACCGGTGAGTTCCGTGATAATGTTAACCGGTTCCGCAAGCTGCCGGCCATCACGGATCATGGCTATCAGCTGTCAGAGAATGTGGCCATCTTCCGGCATTTGGCACGCGAGAAGCTAGTGCCAGAGCACTGGTATCCCCGTCGCCAACTGGGACGCAGCCGGATCGATGAGTACTTGGCCTGGCAGCAGACCAATATGGGTGTGGCCACCACGGAGTATTTCCAGCAAAAGTGGCTGGTGCCCTACCTGCAGAAGACGCGACCAGCGGATAATGCGGTAAGTGAGATCAAACCAAGATCCTAGATCAAACCTCTGGCAGCTAATTCCTGGATACCTTTGATCCTCAGGTGAATCTCGCTAGCAAACAGCTGGAGCACACACTCAATGATTTCGAGCAGCTGTTCCTCAACTCCCGAAAGTTCATGCTGGGCGACAATATCTCCTATGCGGATCTCAGTGCCATTTGCGAAATAGATCAGCCCAGTGAGTGATCAATCTTGAAAGAGATTTTCTTGAATAAATATTTATATATAAATATATATATTCCTTGTTTCAGAATCCATTGGCTACAACACCTTCCAGAATCGCAATAAGCTGGCCCGCTGGTACGAGACGGTCCGCGAGGAGCTGGGTCCCCACTACAAGGAGGTGCTCGATGAGTTCGAGACCAAGCTCAAGGGCAGCGGCAGTGGGCAGCAGGGCGTGGCCCAGGCGGTCAAGCAATAGCCAAGGGCTCCCCAATCCCTGGGCCCCGTCCACAAATCTTATCGATCGATTACCAGTCCTGTTTTTTTTTTTGTTTGTCCTCTTATAACTCTAATATATTTTATATATCTAATATAAACTCTTTGTAATTATAATTGTTTTTTCAATTAGTTTTAACCTTCTGCTAACCCTTCTGAACCATCTTTCCTATCTATCTTATCTCTTTTTTTATTATTTTGTGTAGCTTTTAACTATGATTATTTATCAAATTATTTGTGAAATTGCTTATTTTCCCTTCTTCTAATATATATTAGTACTTATGCATTCTAGTACTTAGTTGTTAATTATATGTATCTCTTAATTAAACGTATATAAAGTGATGATTGTTAAAGAAACTCAAAGGGGATTGTGTTTTAATTGCAAGGAAATATCAAAACTTTTCCATATTTTCCTGAAAATTCGATCTAAAAATCTATCTGAAAAATCGATATATTTTTAAATTAAAAAAAAAAAAAAAATAGATACACTGAAAATAGATTTATTTGTAGCTCTAGTATGTGCAATAAATCGATATTGATTTTTAATATCTTACCAATATAATCGAAAATATATCGGAAATGGTTTAAGGATATTTTCTATCGCAATATTTACATCGATATACGATATTTCCTCTCTTCCACATCCTTCCCAAAACTCCTTCATTAGTACAATTTACATTCACGCTTTATTCATTTGGTTTTTGGGGCTTTCGCACAACGAATACATGATGCATGTGTGTGGATGTGGATGTGGGTGTGGGTAGGTGAGGTGTACAAAATAGGATCCTCGTGCCCTGTTTTATCACAATTAAAAGTTTTTGTATGCACAGATTGAGATAGAAAGAAAGTTAGAGAGAGTTAGAAATGCTTGCTGCACAAGATAACTTCTTTCCAGAAGCTTCACTTCATCGTTGAATCCGGAAAAGCATCTCGCGGCGGCTTGAAGCTCAACATCATGATGTGGCGAGCATAGGACTTGGTGGCCCTAAACAAAGAATCGGTGCCATGCAAGCGATCCAGGACACCCAAAACCCCAAAACAGTTGTTGAATCTATCATAAAAAACCAAATTAAATATTAAATTTAACAAATAATCTGCAATACTTACTTGAGATGATGAAAGTCATGGGCCTCGGGACTGGGAAAGAACGGCAAATGGTAGCCGGAATGGGCATTGAGGGTGGAGAGTATGGCCAGAGCAAACCATAGCCAGGCGGTGGCCACATGGCTGCCCATCAGAAAGACGCCCAGAAAGGGCGGCAACAGATTACTAAAGATGTGCTCAATGGGATGGCAATAGATGGCCGTCACCGATATGGGGGCCGTCCACTCATGATGCTGCTTGTGGATATACTTGTAAATGTGCTTGTGATGGAGCAGGCGGTGCGAGTAGTAAAAGCCCAGCTCCTCCATCAGGATGCAGACGGTCAGCTCGAAGCAGACCCAATGGAATGTGGGCAGATCCCGGATATCGCTGAGTCCCCGGATCTCCATCAGCCGGTAGCTGGCATAGGCCAGAGGTATGCCCACAAAGATCTGGTTGCACACCACGCACCAGATAACCTATCACAAAATTGATATAAGGTCAATTGATGCTTTTGCACAATTAAATCAATCAATCGAAAACCTTTAGGAGGCGACGCACTTCCACCGGCTCATTGGTGCCCGGCTGGATTTTGTATTTGCGCAGACAGGCGGGTCGGTTGGTCAGGTCCATGAATGTGTACAGGGTGCCCACGGTCCAGTAGACGATCATGGTGAAAATGGTGGTGCCAAAGACCCACAGCACCATGGGCTCATCGCCTGCAAGAAGGATATTGGTTGAGAGTTTAGATTTTGTTTAGTTAGCAACTTAATTTGGGATTATATTCGGGATTGTGGCTAGGCTTCGAGCCTGATATTCAGTGCCCAGACCTGTTTAATAGCTAAGAAGAGAGTTACGGCTCTCGGGCACAAAAATAATCTTTACCAAAATCAAGCTATCTTAAGAGGGAGAAAGAAAAGACCGTAATAAGACAGTTCTTTACATTTCCGGTATTTTCAGGACCTTTAAGGGTTCTTGCAAGCTTCGTTAGGAGTTCTTTGATTTTTAAATTCCAAATTAAATTAAGAATAATATTTTTTTCATTATACTATATGGGTATTTGCGATTCTGGTAAACTTCCTTAGAAATTGTCTTTGAAAGTGCAAATTAAATGAAGAATAAAATTTCTTCATTATTTTTTATGCTTGAAGAAAAAAAATTTATGATAAATAAGCTTAATGTTGGGGAACAACCTGTCATTTTAATGGGGTTATAAAAGTGCAACTTTAATTGTTTAAGTAGTACAAAAATAAACAAAATAAACTAATAAAAGAAAAAACCCCCCTGAAGATCACTAATTACCGAGTGTAAGCTTAAGCTATTTCAAGTTTATGGATAAAACCTTTGGTTTGTTTGGTCAACAATATATAAATATTTGCCATGTATAAATAGAAGTCTAAATAAAAAGCACAAAATAAATTAAAAAATAAAATTAAGAACTTCGAAATACAGAGAATTTATATTTAAAAAAAAGTTAAAATTCAAAAAGTGCTATGTTTTGACTTAATTTAAGTGAACTTAAATAAAGAGTTCATATATTTGGTTTTGGAAAATTGTGGTATGAGTAACCGCGACGATTCACTTTCGTAATTGGCAGCACTTCTGCCCAGTGATTGTATCCGTATCTGTAGTTGTAGCTGTAATTGTATCTGTATCTCTGGCTGTGTGTATCTCTGCAGCTTTGTGTGCCGAGAATTAGTAAACAAAACAGTTGCTGTTGACATTTTGTGTGAGAATTGCAATTTGCAATCCGCAAAGAGAGGAGCAAAGTTTAGATTCTGACTTTTGCCCCTGTCCCAGCTTTCTTCTTTCTTCATTCTTTGTGTTTTTTTTTTTTCGTTTCTTCCGTTATTTCTCTTCTTTTTTTCAAGATTTATGTACTTACCAAAGGAGTCAATGAATTTGTCCCATTGTGACTGCCAGAAATCTCCGGAGGCGCCCCAAAAGCTCTGCAAATGCCTGGCATACAAATAGGAAACCTCTGTGAATTTCTCCTCCATCGTTGGCACTTTCTACGCGTTTCGTTCTAATTCTTCCCTCCCCCGGCAAATTCTTCAATTCTTCACTCTCTCTCTGTCTCTTCCGTGTCTTCCGCACGGTTCCGTCTTTGCTACTGGGCGTCGCAAGAGCAACTGGCCAATTTTTGATCGCCGAATCGAGCAGCAAAAATAAAACCCAGCTCACAAAAATAAACAAAAAACAGAGCTCAAGCCCGAGTTTTGCGCTCAAAAAAATCACAGAGAGAGAGAGAGAGTGAGAGTGAGAGTGGGGAAGAAAGAAAGCCTGTCTTCGGACACCGAAGCTTTGTATACCCTAGCAGCTCACCTCTTTATAAAATGTAAAAGATAAGTAAAATTAAATGAAACAATAATAATTAAAAAAACAATGCAGATTTCTTTCTAAAAAAACGATGTACTCAAAGGATCTTCTTATCAAAAAAAGGTTTTTTTTTTTAAATTAAGATCTAAAAACCTTTTCAAATTAAAAGAAATTTTTAAATAATTTAATTAATATTTTAAAATAAAATATTTTAAGATTTAAAAATCTTTTCTAATTGAAAGAAGTTTTAAATTTTCAAATTAAAATTTTAAAGATCTAAAAACATTTTCTAATTTAAAGTAAATTTAAAATTAATGAATTATTTAATATTTTAATAAGAAATATCTTAAAAAGTCTTTGATCGATAAATAAAATTAGATAAATTTCGATTGTCATCTGCTAGGGTATATTCAAGAGCGAGATAGTGAGAAAGAGAGAGCCAGATCTAGCCGAGATTACCAGGTGAGCACATTGCGAAACAGAATGAAAGCAGCCAGGGCGCAGGTGATAATGAAGATGACGCTGTGCAGCGACGATAGCCAGACATCGGCGGTGCGGGTATCGTCCCAGTGCTGGAGCGGCGAGCAGGAGGCCGACTCCTTGCCAGCATGCTGCCACAACAAAAGGAAATGGGAAACAAATTACAATCTAACATTTCCCAGGATAAAGGTTCACTTACCTCGTTAAGGTTAAGATAAACCGTTGGCAGCCCCACCTTCTCCTTCAGGCTGCCACCGCCCGACAAGTTGCTGTTCCCAGCCGGCTGCTGCAGGCTTACCGAAACGGGCGATGCAGCGGAGGGGGAGGATAATGAGGACGTGGACGAGGAGGAGGAGGAGGAGGATCCGGCAGAGCCGGAATTATTTGGCGGTCTTCCGTGCACCGGATTTGACATATTTTACGGATATTATTGTGCTTTATTTTCACCGTTGTCCTTCGAAACTGATCGAAACCTTTCCTAAATTGTTGCTTTTGCGACTTTTCCTATTTGTTGTGGCTCTTTATTTGGTTTTCCGTGTCCTTGACATTTAACGGCACTTCGATTTTTCTATTTCCCATCAGCTGTCATCCTTGAACGGAGTTCTGGGTTCTAGTGTGCGTTGTATTGATTTTTATTGATGTCGTCGATCGCATTGGGCAATTTTATTTTATGCTGTTAACTTTGGACATTAAAAATTCGAGTTTTTAGAAATATGATTTTGAATTTTTCAGTTTCTCCGCTTTAAGCGAAAGTTCACACACACACACATGCAAAAGAGAGAGCCGATGAAACTATCGATATGTTTACATTTGGTTTTTACATACATACGTAAACATACTCTTTTACATAAATATTTGTTTATATTTTTAGGCATAAAGTAACACTTGTACAGAAATATCTAAAACTGAGCTATACTAATTATTATTTTTAATTAATTTTATTATATTGGTTTCATTTAGTTAACAATAAAGAATTTGCAAATGTAAAAGTACATAAATTCTAATAAGAATTTAGTTTAAGGACATTTAAATATATATTTAATATTAAAATTGATTAAACAAAAAATTTATAAATTTAGTTTTATTAATTAATTTGTTTATTTTCCTAGCACTTTAATAAATTAAAATAAAATTAAATTAGTTTGAAGATATTTTGAAAAGTAAGTACCCCAATCAGCCAGCAACACCCACCCCCTCCTCGTGAGCCACCGATAGCTCGACCCCTTTTAAGCCTATCGATAGTCGGCGAAGTCGACCACCATTATGTCATCTCTACATGCAAGTGTATAAACAACCCACAGAAGCGAAAAAGTAAAGAAATCACAGGATCTGTCAGTGCTTTGCCCTGTGTAAGTGATAAAAAATGACAATTGGCAACAAGCTGGCGCCCCAAAAGCTAGCTGTAAATTATGCCGTTCCTTTCCCGCGCACTGAAGATCGCTTTCTGAAGAAAAAAGAACAGAAAGAAAAGGAGAACTAAGCCGAAAACGAAAAAAAAAGAAGTAGAAATCGTGTTCCGGTGAATGATCGATCGGTTTGGTTTTAATTTGATTGGTTTCTGTGCTGTTTGTGTTCCTAATCAGACCGTTATCTTTCTACTTTTCCCGCCTAGGAATCGCAGCCATGGAGGAGTTGTCCGGCTCTGCAATGGGTTACTCCGGCCAGCCAGCCGTTGCGTCACGTGGCCGCGGTCGCGGTCGTCCGCCAAAGTGGGCCTCTGTGAAACGGGATTCTCCAGCTGCTGCTGCTTCTGCTGCTGCTGCAGCTGCGGCATCACCCACGTCCCTGGAGGCTGATGCGGATGGCAGCCCCAACGAGTGCCGGCGTAGCTCGCGCAAGAAGATCATCAAGTTCGATGTGCGGGATTTGCTCAGCAAGAACCGGAAGGCTCACAAAATCCAAATTGAGGCACGCATCGACTCGAATCCAAATACCAATACCAGCATCCCAACCACGGCTGCAACTGGCTCGGCTCCAGCCTCCGCCGCCGCCACAGCCGCCAGCGGTAATAGCAATCGCCTGTTCTCCATGTTCGAGAGCAGCCACCAGTCCCTGCCGCCACCACCACCGCCGCCGCATGCCTTGGAGATCTTTGCCAAGCCCAGACCCACACAAAGTCTGATCGTGGCCCAGGTTACCAGCGAGCCCAGCGTCAGTCCCGTTCAGACAGTGGCTGCCCTGCCCGTGGTGGCTGTCCGGAAGCGCGGTCGCCCACGGAAAAGTGTACCGCCAGAAATGGCAGTTGCTGTGGCTGTGGCTGCTACTCCCACCGCTCCCAGCTGCTCGGACTCGGACACCAACTCGAATTCCACCAGCACCAGCACCTCCACGGGCAGCGGCAGTGGCGGCGAGGCGGCAGCCGGAGCCTTTGCCGGCTTCAAGCGGAAGTCCAAGCTACGCGTCTCGGTGAAGCGTTTGAACTTGTCGCGTCGTCTGGAGTCATCGGATTCGGGAGACACGCCGCTAAATATCACTGTGGTGGGTGCCTGCACCTCACCGCCGTCGTCTTCCTCGTCAGTGGGGGATCCCCTAGTGCTGCAGGATGAGAATGCCTTGGATGAGGAGCCGGAAAAGCAACCACTCAAGGAGCTAGCCACAATTCATGTGCCGGGGGATAACTCAGATTCCGACTCGCAGATTATATTTATAGAAATTGAGACGTCGGACACGGGCAAGGAGGAGGAGCACGAAAAGGAGCAGGGACAGGACCAGCAGAAGCCAGAGCAGGAGCTCCTGCCTCCTGCCCAAGTGCAAGAAATCGAAATTGATCTCGAAAAGCAGGAGCCAGATCTCGATGAGATTATGGTGGAGGTACTGAGTGAGCCACCTAGTCTCTGGTCTGCCGACGATGAAGATGATGAGGAGGGCAGGCCAGCGGCACCGGAATCCACTGAATCATCATCACCGGCACCGCGGCGCAGCAGGAGATCAGCCATGTCGCTGGGATCCACCAGTCAGGGTAAAACCCTGGAGGAAACCTTTGCCGAGATAGCCGCTGAGAGCAGCAAGCAAATCCTAGAATCAGAGGAGTCACAGGGTCAGGAGGAGGAGGAGGAGGAGGAGCAGCATGTGCTAATAGATCTCATCGAGGATGATAGCCAGAGTGGCCTGGAGGCAGAGGAGGTAGTTCGTGTTAAAGAAGATGAGCCTCAGAAGGTGGAAGTACTTTCAGAGGCAAAGGAAGTCAAGAAGGAGGAGGAAATGGGTTCAAGCTCGAAAGTTGCAGCTGCTGCTGAGTTCACACTGAAAGAGGAAGCTACTAAAAGTGAGCCAATGCCTGGAGAAGAGTCTAAAGCGTCCACTGAGTGGGAACAGCCTCAAAAGGAAGTAAGGAAAGACTCCACCAAATCCCTGAAAGAAACTATAACCTCAAAGGAAAAGTTGCTTATAAAGGAGGAGGATGTGGTGGATGTGGAGATTGTGGAGACGTTAGAGCCTGTGGAGACTGCGGAAGCTGCGGAGAGTGTAGAGCCTGTGGAGACTGTAGCGCCTGTGGAGAATGAAGCGCCTGTGGAGAATGAAGCGCCTGTGGAGACTGTAGAGCCTGTGGAGACTGTAGCGCCTGTAGAGACTGTAGCGCCTGTGGAGAATGAAGCGCCTGTAGAGACTCTGGCGCCTATGGAGACTGTAGCGCCTGAGGAGACTGTAGCGCCTGTGGAGACTGTAGCGCCTGTGGAGACTGTAGCGCCTGAGGAGACTGTAGCGCCTGTGGAGACTGTAGCGCCTGAGGAGACAGTAGCGCCTGTGGAGACAGTAGCGCCTATGGAGACTGTGGAGACTTTGGAACCTGTGGTAACCCCAGAACCAGAAGCTCAGTCCAAGCTACAAGTTAAAGATTTACCACCCGCCTCCATGAACCCAGAGGAGTCACCACAGCCAGTAGAGGAGGAATCCCAAGCTACTCAGCTAATATTCAATGAGAGTGAAAAACAAACAAAGCTCGAAGTGGAGCCGACGGCTCATTTGTCAAATGATGAAAATGAAACCCAAACAACATCAAATGAACAGCTTGGAAGGGGTGAGCAGCCTGAGCTAAAGGCTTTAAGCAAGCAAGAGGTTTCCATAGCAGTAGCAGGAGCAAAACCAGCGGAAAGCGAGGAAACCAAAAAAGGCAGGAAGGAAGAGCAGCAGGAGTCCAAGTTGCCAGAGAGATTAGCTTCAGCTTCATCATCTTCATCGTCATCCTCGACTTCTTCGTCTTCGTCGTCGTCGTCGTCGTCTTCATCGTCGTCGTCTTCTTCGTCCTCGTCTTTGTCTTCCTCCTCATCAGCCGCGGTAAGCATGAAAAAGTCCAAGAAAGAAGGCCTGACCAAGAAGCCAACTGGGCCAGAAAGAAAGACCTCGACATCCGCAGCAGTAAAAGATCTAAAAGAAGCCAAGAAAACTCAGCCAGGAATAAAGGATAAGAGCTCACCTTCCAGAGAACTCACACAGGTCACCTTGAAACAAGAAAAAACTATGGAAACAGAAGCCATTTCCAGCAAGTCAATCAAACCTGTAAAGGTAGTCCCCTCTTCGGGAACCAAAAAAGAAATGGAACGCGAGAAGTCCTCACCAGAAAATATGGTTTTAACCAAGAAGAAAGATCAACGAAAATCTCCTACCGAAAAAGAAATGGAAACGGCTTCAAGGGATTCACCCAAAAGTGAAGCAAGCGCAAAAAAGCCATCAAGCGACAGCTCCACGCCCAATAAAACCAAAGACAAGTTCTTTGTGGAATGCGATGCCATGTTCAAGGCCATGGATAAGGCCAATGCCCAGATGAGACTGGAGGAGAAGAGCAAGAAAAAGATTAAGAAAGTGCAGCCAAGCAAGGTGGAATCCCCTGTGCCGGTAGTCTCCATCTCCACTTGCACTTCCTCCTCTTCCAACTCCACTTCCACCTCCTCCTCCTCTTCACCCCTAGTTCTACCAAAAAAGTCGCTGGTACACAGAACCACAAGCTGTCGCAGGAATACCGTCTACGAGGATTCACCCAAGTTGGAAAGAAGCAGCTCCCCTAGCTCTGATGCCACCACAACACCACCCACACGGGTCACCACGCCCCTGGGCAAAGCCAAGCGAGCCAAAACTACAACCAAACCAAATTCCAGGCGCAGCACAATATCTGAAGATTCTCAACCAACAATTTCCCAAGGATCCTCCTCCGCGGATGCCTCTGCAAAACGAAATCCCTCAAAGAGCAGAGACTCCTCCGAGATCAAGGATAAAGCCGACTCTCCCATACCCACCAAACTGGAACTGCGTCGGAATACCATATGCGAAGAGCGCCAAGCTGAGGCCAGTCCAGCTGTACCGGTGACCAAGCGTCGCTACTCGCTGCATCCCAAGGCCTCGGCTGATCTCTTGCCAGACATCCACAAATCCGCTGGCAAGAAGCGAGCCAGAAAAAGCAACAAGACTTCGTCACTGAGCCGCCAGGATTCCCTAGACTCCAGCTCCAGTACCTCTCAAGGACAAGGGAATAATCATAAAAAGAAACTCCTAATCCTTGAGAACGAAGAGTCCTCGGAGTCCAATTCTTCGGGGAGCAAGATTCAGCGTTCGCCTGAGCAAGAAGCACCCGATACCCTCAAGGATATAGCCAAATTCATAGAGGATGGGGTCAATCTTCTGAAGCGGGATTACAAGGTGGCCGATGAGGAGGACGAGTCCCAGCCAGGAAAAGAGGGACAGACGGAGGAGCCGCCTCCACCGACCCTTACCGAGGAGGATGAGTTTTCGCAGCGAGTGGCCAATATGGAGACACCGGATACCACGCTCTCACCCTCGCCCACGCAATCCAACTCGGAGGAGACCTGCTCCTCCTCCACCTCCTCCAACAATGGTGGCGTTCGTCGCTCGCATCGCATCAAGCAGAAGCCCCAAGGGCCCAAGGCTAGCCAGGGCAGGGGTGTGACCAGCATGGCCTTGGCTCCGATTAGTATGGATGAGCAACTGGCCGAGCTGGCCAATATCGAGGCCATCAACGAGCAGTTTCTGCGCAGCGAAGGACTTAATACCTTTCAGGCTTTGAGGGAGAACTTTTACCGATGCGCCAGACAGGTAAGTTGAAGTTTGGATTAACTAAGAACGGGAATATATACTAATCCTTCTCCTTCTCCTCCTCCTCCCTCTTCTCTTCCTCTCACAGGTGAGCCAAGAGAATGCCGAGATGCAGTGCGACTGCTTCCTCACAGGCGACGAGGAGGCCCAGGGACACCTCTGCTGCGGCGCCGGCTGCATCAACCGAATGCTAATGATCGAGTGCGGCCCCCTGTGCACCAATGGCGATCGCTGCACCAACAAACGCTTCCAGCAGCATCAATGCTGGCCCTGCCGTGTCTTTCGTACCGAGAAAAAAGGCTGCGGCATTACAGCCGAACTGCAAATCCCACCCGGTGAATTCATCATGGAATATGTGGGCGAGGTCATCGATAGCGAGGAGTTCGAGCGACGGCAACATCTCTACTCGAAGGATCGCAAGCGGCACTATTACTTTATGGCTTTGCGCGGCGAGGCCATTATCGATGCCACCTCCAAGGGCAACATTTCGCGGTTCATCAATCACAGTTGCGATCCGAATGCCGAGACCCAAAAGTGGACCGTTAACGGGGAGCTGCGCATAGGTTTCTTCAGTGTGAAACCCATCCAACCTGGCGAGGAGATCACCTTTGACTATCAGTATCAGCGTTATGGCAAGGATGCTCAGCGTTGCTATTGCGAGGCCACCAATTGCCGGGGCTGGATAGGCGGCGAACCCGACTCCGATGAGGGTGAGCAGCTGGATGCGGACAGCGATAGTGAAGCAGAGCTGGAGGAGGACTTGGAACTGGAGACGGAAACAGCTGACCAGGAGGCGGGCGAGTCGAGGAAGATAACCAAAGCCAAAATGCCCACGAAAATCAAGGTCAAGCTGCCGGTGGCCAGCAGAAAACGCAAGGAGCAGCAGCCACAGCAGGTCAAGCCCAAGGATCGGGAATACAAGGCTGGACGCTGGCTAAAGCCCAGCAGTGCCGCTGCCTCGGGTGAAAAGGCCACCCGTAAGCCCAAGGTCAGCAAGTTCCATGCCATGCTCGAGGATCCCGATGTCTTGGAGGAGCTCTCCCAGCTTAGTCGCAGTGGTTTGAAGAACCAGGTGGACACCTTACGCTTCTCCCGCTGCATGGTAAGAGCCAAGCTACTCCAGACCCGCCTCCAACTCCTGGTGGTTCTCACACGCGGGGAATTGCCCTGCCGCCGGCTGTTCCTGGACTATCATGGTCTGAGGCTGCTCCATGCCTGGATTAGCGAGAATGGCAATGATCAGCAGCTGAGGGTGGCACTCCTGGATGCCTTGGAGTCCCTGCCCATACCCAATCGCACCATGCTGAACGACAGTCGGGTTTACCAGAGTGTCCAGCTGTGGAGCAGCAGCCTGGAGCCGCCACCACCCGAGGGAGCAGAGATGATGGACCCGGCACAGTCGGATTTGCACAAGCGCATGGTGGCTCTGCTCCAGAAATGGCAGGCTCTCCCAGAGATCTTCCGCATACCCAAGCGTGAGCGCATCGAGCAGATGAAGGAGCATGAACGCGAGGCGGATCGCCAGCAGAAGCTGCAGGGCACTGCTCTGGAGGATCAACGGGAGCAGCGGGAGAGCACCAGCGATCGCTACAGACAGGATCGCTTCCGCAGGGACACCACCAGCAGTAGGACTAGCAGCAAACCCATACGGATGAGTGGCAACAATACCATTTGCACTATCACCAACCAATCGAAGGGCAGCAATGGAGCCATGGATGGTAGTAATGGTGGCACCAATACTGGTGGCCAAATACGAAACGATAATCGTCGAAGATCCGATCTGGGAGGATCTTCCACAGAGCCCAGACGCATAATATCCAAGGAGCTAAGGCGGAGTCTGTTTGAGCGCAAGGTGGCCTTGGATGAGGCGGAGAAGCGGGTTTGCAGCGAGGATTGGCGGGAGCACGAGCTGCGCTGCGAGTTCTTTGGCCTGGATCTAAAGGTCGACACCAAGCAGCTGCCGTTCTACCAGAACACCGAGACGGGGGAGTGGTTCAACAACGAGGATATGCCCGTGCCGGCACCTCAGCAAGTCCAAGCCATGGTCTCGCCGGAGGATGCCGAGGATGCCCCTTCAAGTGGTCAAGCTGTGGAGTATAAACTCCCTGCTGGAGTAGATCCCTTGCCCTCGGCCTGGGAGTGGCGTAGGACGCCCGATGGTTATATCTATTACTATCATCTCCGTGAGCGCATCTCCCAATGGGAGCCTCCAAGCGCTGAGCAGCGTCTCCAGACCCTAATGCTGGAGGAGGACACGGCAGCAGCAGCAGCAGCAACGCAGCAGCCGCTGCATGAGCTACAAAATGAACCCGAGCTGCATGCCACCGAGCTCATCCAAGTGGACACCGACTATGTGGGCTCGCTTAGCTCGAAATCCCTGACCCAATACATCGAGGCCAAGGTAAGGGAACGCCGGGAGCTGCGACGCAATCGCTTGGTCTCCGTCCGTGTGATCAGTCCCCGGCGGGACGAGGATCGCCTGTACAACCAGCTGGAGTCGCGCAAATACAAGGAGAACAAGGAGAAGATCCGACGCCGCAAAGAGATCTATCGCCGGCGCAAGCCAGATGGCGAGGTGGCAGCTGCAGCTCCTAACCCAGATGAGTCTTCTGGCAACTCCCTGCCCATACAGGGTTATCTCTACTCGTCGGATGAGGAAGCGGCGGATATAACTGCTGCCGTTGTGACTGCTGGCGGAGAGACGCCCCTACTGGTGGGTGGCCTCAAGGTGGACGAATTGGATGCACTCAACATGGAGCCGAGCACCAGCCAGGCTGCCCTGGCGGCTCTGGCCAGTGGCTCGGTGGGAGGCAGCAAGCGCAAGCTGCCGATGCCGCCCCATGTGCCGGAGTTGAAGAAGCAACGCTCGGAGAATCGTCCCAAGAAGATCAAGAGGTATGCTGCCTGTGTTTTAAAACTTTTTTTTTTAATTTAATTGGTTTTATTTTGCAATCTTCTCCAGCACTTTGCCACCTGCTAAGCTAAGGGAGGCCCAGGAGAAGTTCCGCTTCGATGTCAGCGGCCTGGTGGCCGAGATTCTACGTCCCTATCGCAAGGAGAGCTGCAAAGTGGGACGCATTTGCAGCGATGAGGATTACAAGTTTTTGATTAAGCGGGTGAGTTTCGAGCCGTATTTCAGCCTTTGTTTTGAGGGTATACAAATAATTAGTAATAAAATTATAATTATAATTTAAGTATATTTCTTTCTTATTTTAATGATTTATCCTTCTGTTGTTTTCCCCCTCTTCCAGTTGAGCCAACACATCACTGCCAAGGAGATGCGTTATTGTGACGAGTCCGGACATGCTCTGTCCTGCACGGAATCTGTAAGACACAAATCGTATGATTTTATCCATCAATACATGCGTAAGAAGGGCCGCATCTATCGGAAGCCAGCAGAGCCAACTCCAATTTAAAGCTAAAAACAGACGAGCCATTCCCCAAGAAATCGTTTTCCACCAACAGATTCCCTTCGAGGGAAGGAAAACTGCATGTTGTTTATACAATTCCTTCAGAAATTGTTTTACACCAACATCCTTTTTTCGTTTTACACCAACATCCTTAAGAAATCATCCTCCGAGGGATGGAAAACTGCATGTTTATACAATTCCTTCAAAAATTGTTTTACACCAACATCCTTTTTTCGTTTTACACCAACATCCTTTTTTCGTTTTACACCAACATCCTTTTTTCGTTTTACACCAACATCCTTTTTTCGTTTTACACCAACATCCTTTTTCGATTTACACCAACATCCTTAAGAAATCATTTTTACACCAACACAATCGCTTCCAAATCCGTATGTTATTTATATAATTCCAAATCCGCATGTTGTTTATACAATTCCAAATCCGCATGTTGTTTACACAATTGATATCCCCAATATTAGAAGATAAGCGTATCATCGTGACCTACCCTTCAAGGCGGGGTAGCATCGAAAGTTAATACAAATTTAAGCAACAACAAAAATACTAATAAAATAATTAGGTTTACGTGACAGTTCCAAACATGTACAGATAATCGTTAAGCAAAAAAATTACCTAAGTTTAAGTTCAATCAACTTTGCTAATAAAAAATTTGCTAGAAAAAAACTCAATGGCTAAATTGGGAAAAAAATAATGTTTTCTTTTTATTCATTAACCATTGAATAAGTTAAAAAGTAGCAGCGCCAAGTACAAGGATAGGGATTTGAGGTTGAGTGATGAACGATGGCGTTGGGAAGGAGAGACACCCTACTGCTGCTGCTGATGGCTGCCTGGGGCAGTCTCACCTGCCGCTGGCGTGCGATTGGCCTCCTCTGGCTTCATGGCGGGGAACAAAAGAACCTCCTAAAAGAGAGATAAGAACATGTAATCTAAAATAAAATATTCCAAATATAAAACATACCTTAATGTTGTTGGAGTCGGTCAAGAACATGGCCAGACGATCAATGCCCATGCCAAAGCCACCGGTGGGCGGCAAACCATACTCCAGGGCAGTGCAAAAGTTCTCATCCACCAGCTGGGCCTCATCATCCCCGGCGGCCTTGTCATTGGCCTGCTGCTCGAAGCGCTCCCGCTGCACCACCGGATCGTTCAGCTCGGTGTAGGCATTGCAGATCTCCTTTTTGGCCACAAACAGCTCGAAACGTTCCGTCAATCCCGGCGAGCTGCGATGATATTTGGCCAGCGGCGACATAATCTGCGGATGCTCGCAAATAAAAGTGGGATTCACGCAATACTCCTCGATGAATTCCCCCACCAGCTTGTCCAGCAGGCGGGCAGTGGTGCGCGGAGCTGGGCACTCGACCTGATGCTTGGCGCAGAGCTGCGACAAAAACTGATTGGTTTCTGTCGTATTAAAAGTATCCGCCGATGGGAACTTAACCTGCAGCTTCTCCTCCAGCGTTTTGATCATGGAAACGCGCTTGAAGGGCGGCGTAAAGTCTAGCTCCTGTTCGGGTCCTTCGGGACCCTCGGGATGGTAGGTGATCTTGTAGGAGCCACGAATGGCCTTAACCATGCCCGAGACTAGCTGTTCGGTGATGTCCATAATGTCGGCATAATCAGCATAGGCCATGTAGAATTCGCATGTGGTGAACTCCGGATTGTGGGTGAGGTCAATGCCTTCGTTACGGAACTGGCGGCCAATTTCATAGACACGATCCAGGCCACCCACCACCAGCATCTTGTGGTACAGCTCGGGGGCAATGCGCATAAACAGGTCCATCTTCAGTTCGTTGTGATGCGTTACAAAGGGCTTGGCTGTGGCTCCACCGGCGATCATGTTCATCATCGGCGTCTCGATCTCCAGGAAGCCCAGACGGTCCAGGAACTGGCGCACATACGAAATGATCTTGGCGCGAATCTGGAAGTTCTCGCGGACTTTGTTGTTGAGAATGAGATCCAGATACCGCTGGCGGTAGCGCGTCTCCTTGTCCTTAAGCCCAAAATGCAGATGCGGCAGCATGTGCAGGCAGGGTGAAAGCAATTGGATCTCCGTGGGCATCACCGACAGTTCACCCTTCTTGGTCTTGCCGGGATGACCTATCACACCGATGATATCGCCGCGACGCAGCTTGGCCGTGTCGCTCTCAAACTCGGCCTCCGACTTGTAGGACTTGGCGCTGGCCATCACCTGAACCTTAACACCCTCTCCACGCAGATCGTAGAATATCAGCTTGGCTCCAGACTCACGAATGGCATGGACACGTCCAGCCACGCTGAGAGTGACATCCTCCAGCGTCTCGCCGTCTTTCAGCTTGGTCTCGTACTTGGTTATGAAATCCTCCAGGGATGTGCTCACATGGAACTTGTGTGGATACGGATGGGTGCTCGGTGAACGCTTTAGCTCCTGTACGGCGGCAGAGCGAAGCTTGAAGTACTCATTTGGGGAGATCTCCTCCTCCTCGGCGGCGCTGCTCTTCTTCTTTTGTGCACCATCTGCAGCTGGAGCTGCAGCCCGAGTGGCCTCCTTTTCGGCCTTTTCCTTAGCTTTTTGCTCGGCCTTTAGGCGGCGCTTGAGCTCACTGGAAAGGAAGGGGAAAATGTCCAGGTAAATAAGTAGTTTTTCAAGAAGACTGTCGGGATAACAGAGGATTATGGAGTGACCTGGGTGAGGACTCCCCCTACATCCCCGCTATCTGTTACGACAGCCTAAAGCAAGATGAGTAACCCACAGTTTGGTCCGTTTGCTGGGTGCCAACTGCAGGCTGCTCACGTGGAAGGCAACGACGCCTTGTCCGCCACTGGAGGCCACGGCTCTCGGTCGCCAGGCCTGCAGAAGTGCTCTCAGGGCACAGCGGGCGAGCATTTTCTTTTCGTCAATTGTATATTTTTATGCACAAGATATTTCATTAGCTCTGCCACAACTGGAACGTTGCCGCCGCACTGGGAGCTTCGCCCTAACCTCACACAACAACACTGCGCTGCGGTGCTGCGTTGGCCAGCGGATTCTTTCGGGGACACTTACTTCTTGGACAGTTCTCCACTTGCAGCGGCCATGCTGTTGGTATTCGGTGCTCACTGGGTTGTGTCCGAGGGTTCAGAAGCCGCGGGATTCGTTTTTAAAAGAGTGCCACACGAAAGTTTCGATTGCAACGGAGCGCCGGGCAGCCAGTGTGGCCAGTTTAGCTGGCTTCTAGCCAAATTTAGCTAGTTTAAAAAGCTTTGATTGGATTTGGCTATTTTCAGGGGATTTAGCTAATAATTCATAATTTAATTTATATTAAATAAATTAATCATATAAAATAAATAAAATAAATTTAAAATTTTATATTTAACAAGAATTTTAATTAATATTTTTTACTTTTGAACTTTTAATTTTCTATTTATAATACTTTTGGCTTTTTTTTGTATATTCAAGTGCCTTCTCTAACGACTTTGATAGCTAATCAGCTGTGACTTATCGATAATGCCAATCGATAACAGGACCGTTGTATTGCACGTGCGCTCGTTTTTTAAAGAAATAAACAATATTGTTTAGCTGAATTTAAGCTGAAGGAAACATGGCCGAGTTCATAGCTGAGATGCAGGAGCGCCTGCTGCCGGAATACGAGCAGATGAAAAACTACAATGTATTCACGCCGGATCAGGTCAGGTGAGAGAGCAGCGAGCCGGTGCCTGGGCCTGGGCCAACAATTACAAACGAACCATTTCTTGCAGGGACATAGTTAGCCGGCGGGAACGCCTGTTCCTGAAGATCACCAAGAGCCACCTCACCATCAGCGATTATCTAGAGTTCATACTGTACGAGAAGGACATGCACCAGACCATCACCGAGAAGGAGAAGAAGATGCACGTGAAGCTGACAGGTTTGAAGGCCTCGCTGGCCACCCGCATTATGCGTTTGTACCGCGAGGTCCTGGGTAAATTCCCGCATGACCGCCGGCTATGGAACAATTGGATCAAATTCAGCAAAAAGGTCAATCCCGTTGAGGTGGCGGGCATATACGAAAAGATGCTGCTGGTGGGTAGAATCTACCAGGATTTTAAAATAAATAAAAAATATTTTATCTCTTTTTAGTACCATGGCGATGTCCCAGACTTCTGGGTGGACGCCGCCTGTTGGCTTTACGAGTACAATCGCCTCAACTTTGATCGCGTGAAGGATATCCTACTGCGCGGCCTACAAAGACATCCCGATTCCGAGGTCCTCAACAAGTGCTTCTTTGACATCATGCTCAAGGAGGCCTCGCTGGCCAGCAACGAACGCAATCTGGCGGAGAACACACTATCCGAGCAGGACATTAAGCTGGAGCGCGTGGAGGCGGTTTATCGTAACAGTATGACCAATATCACACATCTCGATTACTTTGTGAAGCTCCTGGAGAGCTGCGAGGATCATGCGGAGCTCACGCACAAACTGCAGCGACTGATCATCGATGACATGCAGGAGAAGTTCCCCAGAGAGCCGGGCCTTTGGGATTTGCTGGCCCAGCGCGAGCTGCGTGGCTATCACCTGGGTGATTTGGCGGAGAATGAAGAGGAGCCGCCGGCAGATGATAATGCCAATCGCGATGGTCAGCCAGCCAGCAAGAAGTCCCGAAACCAGGCCAATGCCCGCTCTCTCAAGAGACGCATTCAGCTGTGCGTTACCGTGTACAAGTCGGCGGTGGAGGAGGTGCAAACAAAGCAGATGTGGAGCCGATATTTGGATGCCATGTTGGCTCTCAACAGTGACACCACCACAGAGCGGGTCCTCAAGCAACAGAGCCTGGCGGATGCCCTCGAAGCGGGCCATCACTCCAAAATGATGGGCGTTAAGCACTATGCTGTGCTGCGAAAGATGCTGGGCAGTGCTCCCGGCGGCAGGGAGACAGCGGTCACCATACTCACCGAGGCCTTGAAACGGGACGAGTCATCCGTGGAAATGCATGAACTCCTGCTGGCCATGCACATACAAAACGACAGCGAGCCGCAGGTTTACGAGCTCTTCAATAAGATGCAAAGGAGCGTGCGTAGCGAGGCGGCAGCTTTGCCGTTGTGGCGCAGCGTCATCCTGTATTATCGGACGCGTCAGGATGCACTGGGTTCCCGGCGGCTGGACGAGATCTATGCTTTGGCCTGCAAGTCGCCGTGCGTGGAGTTTGGTGAGCTGCGCTCCGATTATCTTGGCTACCTGTGGCAGGTGCGGTCCGTGGAGGCGGCACGCAAGGAATACTCCAAGCTGGCCATCCAGCCGCCCATGTCCCTGGCCCTGCACCGCAAAATGGTTCAGCTGGAGAGCAGTCTGGCCGTTCGTGTAGGTTTTATATACATTTTATACATCTTTATTTTGGTTTTATTATTCCTTTTGTTTATTTCTTGACAGGATCAGGCGAGTCTCAAGTGCTGGCGCATGTGCTATGAGTTTATGGCCACCTATTTTGGCAAGACGGAGCCACGCGTTTGGGTCGAGTATCTGGCCTTTGAGCGGGATCACGGCGAAACGAAGAACATTGCTTTGCTTACGCAGCGGGCTCTGACCTCACTCCAGCCTCAGTATGTGCCCGCCTTTGAGGCGGAGCGAGCTCTGGCCTATGTGGGTGCCTCGATAGCTGGCTCATAGGTTCATATTTAGATTTCTTTACGTAGTTTTTAAGCTGAAAGCCTCTCTCATGGGGAAGACTAGCATAAGTAAGCTCTTTTTTTCTTAATATTTTTTTTTATATTTAGAACGACTTTTGTAAACAATTTCTTAGTAAATATATATAAAATTATTTAAAGAGGTTTTTTTGTCTTGCAATTGGGTAAAATTCTGTAAAAATATCAAAGTTACGATGTTTTTATACAGATAAAACGATTTTAAATAGATTAAAATGATTTTTTCCAGCTTTACTTGCTGTTAGGAAGTATTGTTTACCCCGTAAAAAATGTTAATTACGTTTTTTGAATATCAAAATTTTAAATTTTCAAAGTTTAACAAGTTTTACACAAAATAAATCGATTTAAAATCGATGAAAAATTATGATTTGTTAGATTTATAAACATTTTCTATGATTTTTATGCTCTAAGGAAGTATTTTTAATGCTATAAAATATGTTTATTTAATTTCTGGCAGATGTTAAGCATAAAAAAAGGAAACTCTGTCTAGATAATGCTGACTCTGTTGCTGTCTCTGCCTCTGCCGCGGCTGGCTTCGCTGTCCGCTGGCTCGCAGCTGCGTCGCCCGAGCTTTTCGCTTTTTTCGGTTTTCATTTCGACTTTCAGCCAGTTCCCCTGCGTACGCCGTGGCATCAGCACGCAACAAAACCGAGTTCCAATCCAATCCAAATCCGATCTGATCTGATCTGATCCCATATATACATATATCCTCAAGCGAAAGCGAAATCTCAAACTTAACTCGCCGCCATGGAGTTCAACAATCGTCTGCTGCTTAAAATCATTGAGTTGGTAAGCTAAAAACTGTAACTTATTATTAATTTATTATTTATTGATTTAGTTTCTAAAAATTCACATTTAAAAAGTAAAATGATAGACCAAGAATTAGTAAAAAATAGTAGATAAAATAGTTCAAGTAAAAGTAAAAGTTATTTAGAATTAAATACTTAAAAAATGTATATAATAGAAATTGTTAAAATTAAAATAAATCAAAAAAAAAGCTATAGTTACAATAATAAAATACAAATAAAATTAAATAAATACAAAAATTAAAGTAATATAAAATAAAATAAATTAAAATAAAATACAAAAAATAAAAATAAAATAAAATAAAAAATTCAATAAAATTAAATATAAAAAATAAAACAAAATAAAAGAAAGCAAAAGAAAATAAAATTCAATAAAATAAAATATTAAAAATAAAAAAAGAGAATAATAATATACAAAATATAGATTTTTGTCTTTGAAAATAATTAAATTATAATAAATAATTAAATACTTATCTAACACAAAAAAATAACTTGGCTTAATCATCTTTTTCAAATAGGAAAACAAATTTTAAGGAAATTAAATTTTGCTAATTATGAATCCTTAGAAAAATATTTATTAGCAAATTTCAGATAAAAAAATATACTCTATTTCATGGAATAATTTTCTCCAATTTTATTATTATATATTTTACTAATTCTTGGTAAAAAACATTTATAATTTTCCATGTATCAAGCTATAATTTTCTGGCAGCTGCATTTTTTGGGCACAATATTTTTTTGTGTATTTATTTAATTTTTTTAATGATTCTTTTTTGTGAGCGTCTCTGTTGTTTTCGCACCCCGTCCCCGTCCCCGTTCCCCTTTTCAATCAATTTCCTGTTGCGTCTTTGAGTATCTTTCATCCCTGGCCTTGGAGATCCAGCAACCGGTTTTGGGACCACAACAAATCCCATGACTTCATTGCTTTGCCACTCTTTGTTATTATTTGTGTCTTATATTTCTTGTGTATTTTCTAAGCCGGTGCGTAGTTTTATGTTCCACCGCTGCGTAATGCTGATAGTATGATGATGTCGAGAGATGATGATGTCATGACCTCTCATCCAGCGATTTGTGAATTTTTTGGTCTTTGGCTGATGTCAGACATTTATTTGATCTCCTCCGATCGGATCCATAGCCTAAACCATTCGGTCTAATTTGATTTCATTGTTCATTTATATCAGGTACAAAGCCACAGATACACAGAAGATCCACAGATACAGATACAATTGTCAAATTGTCGAGTTTAGTCTGTCTCAATTTATTATATATATTTTTTGTGACTTAATTAAGGCGGCATCCGAGACTTACTTTTCGGATTTAGCACATATGACATCAGATTGTATAAATCTGAAATGGTATATAGCAATGGCATTATAATTCGATCGGTCTAAATTTGTCACAAACCCCAAGAGGTTGCCTTCACATTTTTTAATTGATTGGCTTTATAGATTGGGTTCCTTTTTGTGTTTTTATTTGGAAATTATTGATAATATTCCTCACTGTCTCTGCTATTTCTTAATCATTTCTGCCATTAACCTTTTTATATATATATATTTTTTTTGTTTACAAGATGTGAATAATTGTTTACACTGAGGTTCCTCGGTTATTTGCGAGTTGCGCTTATCTTTGGCACAAAGAAAGGCATGTCTAGTATATAGAAAAATTATTAATAATATATAAAAAATATATCAAAAATGTATAAAAAAATATATAAAAAAATATATAAAAAAATATATTTAAAAATATATTAAAATTATATAAAAATAATATAAAAAATATATGAAAAATATATAAAAAGTTTTTACAAATTTATTAAAAAATATATAAAAGGTACATATATAAAATTTAAATTAAAAATTATAGAAAATATAGAAAANAATATATCAAAAAATCTATAAAAATAATATAATAATATAATATAAAAATAATATAAAAACTATATATGCTATCTGTATTGATTGCTAAAGTGTTCTGTATATAGTATTCTATATAGAACTTATGTACGTAAATTTATTTGCATCTGTAAACAGTTATCAGCAAGACGATGAGTCAAATTGTTGCCACAACAATTCTTAAAAAAAAAAAAAAAGAAAAACAAACATTTTATTCAAAGATTGACAGTATTAAGCTAGACTTTTGTTTTATGTATTTTCTTTCAGTTTACAATTTGCATTTATCTGCATTCGGTTTATACCTGAAACTTAATTGTTATTCAAATCAAATTCTCAAAGTGACTGACAAATCATAAATAAAACTCTACCAGGTTTTTTAAAAGATATAGTAGGGTTTTAATATATACTATAATATTATTACTCATTTTTTTAACAAAGGCTAAATATTATACCAGCCTTTTCTCAATATTTATCTAGCAAAAAATTGTACTAAGTTAAAATTATAACTATTTAGAGCGCATTACTCACACTCAGTGATCTTGGGGCTCGGCTCCCGGCTATATAATTTCAATTGCGACTTTGGGCCTCCGATTACATCACTTGGTGCTGTGCCCAGCCAGATGAGTGACATCGCTACGCGTTGCGACCCACTTGCCGGGCACACTCAATATCTGGCCATGTATATATATACTTATATATATGTATATATATATCCGATACGAGCCGGGCTTTGCAATCACGTCTCTCCATTCATTGCACTGACTAATCCGCAACAGGCTGGAAAATTCATCAATAGCTGCACTGTCAGAAATATATGTTTAATAATAGGAGGGATATGTTGATGATTAGGAAATATTTTTTTATATTTTAAATTTTTTTATAAATCAAATGAGGATATTTTTAATGTGATAATGAGTCTGGGAATGACAGAGAATGTCTAGCAAAATTAGATATACAAATTAATATTAAAAAAATGCGATATATGAGCTTAAAATCGATAATTTGTTTAACATATCGAAACATCATTATCGAAAAACGGTACATAAATGAAATAAAATTAAAAAAAAATATTTTTTAGAAAATATAAATATTTTAAAATTAAAAGCGATATAAGAGATATATTTTTACAACTTTGATAAGTTATCGATATTTTTTATATCATTTTTAAAACGATATTATTTATTTCTCTGTAAACTTATTTACTCATTTCATTATTTTGTTTATGACTAGAAACCTCCAATTATCGCCTTAAGTTCTATGACTAAAGTTCTAAGAAAAGTGTTTAATTTGATGACTAGACACAGAGGAATCTGTGTATATTTTTTTGATTTTTTTTCTGTGTACCTAAAGTGATGACATCATTGTTCACATGGCCAAAAACACAAAATAAAACCAGAAAACGCCTATGCCCATGCCATGTGCGATCGGCGAAAGGTCGGCGTTGCATTGAGTAAACAACGACGGAGCTCGGAGTGCTCACCGAATAGCTAATTGGGCTCTGGCTGTTCCTTGATTATCTGGCCAGCCAGTAGCAGCAGCAGCAGCAGTTGGCCTTAATCAGCACACCACCAGCCCCGCCCACACCAGAGGCGTTATTTATTTATTTAATTATTTATTTTGTTTTATTTTCTTATTTTTGTTGAGTGCAAATATCAATGGACAGATAAGAAGGCACAGAAACTTGGCCCATTGACGATGAGAAATCCCAAACAACTCGTAAATATTTTTACGTGCTAATAAATATTTTAACTGCAAATCGGTGTGTTGAGGCATTTGCTGTTTAATTTTGTTATTTTGTGCAGAGATTTTCTTTTAGTATGAGAATAATATTATTAATAAAAAAGAATAATATTGAAAAAATTACTTTAAAAAAGGGATATAATATTTTTAGAATATAAATTTTACTATAATTATCAGTTTCTTTAAGACTTCGCTTTTTTGTTCTTTTTTTTTTAAGTGTTTTTTTTTTTGGAAATCCATTTAAGGGGGGATATACATGTAAGCGGTCAAAATTTTGCCATTTTTCGTGAATTTTTCTTTATAAGAAATAGTCAAGCAATCGTCGTGAAACTTTGGATATAGTTAAAAGTAGAATCAGAGATGATAAAAAAATTAGTTATAAACAATATTTTACAAAATGGCGGACTTATGGAACATATGCCGTAGCGCCTCGAGCTTTGAGTTGCCGTGCTATGGACACGATAGAGCTCGTAATTCCTGTCCAAAATCCGTAAACTAAATTTTTTTGTATTCAATACACCTTTATCTTCTATTTGAACCTAAAAAACCAAAAAGAAATCAAGACAAAAAAAATACATTTTGATTTGAAGGAAAAAATGCCATTTTCAGGTGATCAGTTTTCACTTCCCACCCTCTTAAAAAATAGTAATACTCAGTTTTTTAACAACCATGTAGGTTCAAATAGAAGATAATTTCATGCTGATCATAATAATTTTTGATTCACTCCGATATGTTACATAGTTTTTTGTGAATCGTGTCCAGAGCATAGGTAGAAATGCAAAAATTAGAAGCTGAGAAAAAGACGTTTAAAGTTTTTGATGCGCCCACGTTAACACTTGTGAACCTTGCGTGCATACTTGATTTGAGGCACTTAGAGTTGGAATTCGACAATGAAACTTACACACTATATTCTTTAAATAATAAACTATTTTTTAAACCAAAAAAAATTTACCCAAAAAATGTGTGGTTTACATGTATATCCCCCCTTAATGGTTTTTCCCCTTTTGGGGGAATGGCATGTCAGGTGGCTAAATAATGAATCGTTCCCTAACAATATCAATTAAAATTAAAAAAAAAATTAAATAAATAAATAAAATTCAACCTAAGGCTTTGCCAAAAACAACTGCCAATTGTGGGGGGCGTGACTCGGACCCTGGTCCCGGGAAAGTCATTCCGGGAAATACTTTCGACCACAATCAACTAACTAACTGGCTGGGTTTTGTGTGTGTTGCCATGTGTCTGCGGCAAATAAGTTTGTAAATATTACTACGAGCACAATCAAAAGTAAACAATGTTTAGTCATAAGGTGAAGCTAAATATATTTTTATAGGGCAGATATTTCGAGGAAGCCAGTTTTATTTGTTAAAGAAAATAATTCAATTTAATTATAGTTTAAATTGAATAAATAAATAAAAATATATATTAAATGATTACGGGTTATTTATATGCATTTAGCATATATTTTTATTTATTTTAAATTAAAAAAATATAAATAAAAATAATAAAATATTTAAATATATATAAATATTTGTTAAAAAATCCCTAAAAATAATACATTCACTGAATTATTAATTTAAATAATTCTTATTTATTTTTTATTTTATTTATTAATTATTTGCTTAATTTTATTTTATAGCTTATAATCAATATAAAATTCTTCATTTTAATGCTGAATACTTAACAAATTTTGCTCACATAAAATAAATTATTTAACGATTTAGATCAATTACGTGTATCACCTATTACTGGCACTTCGTGCCCCGAATATTCGGGTGTTAATGTCATTTTTTCGATACACAAAAATTGTCTGGCAATTAAACAATAAACGAAGCCATAAATAAATGGCAAATGGCAAACAACATTCGGTAATTATTGACACACATAATTGTCTGCGAAAAGGAAATGTATATATACAAACATATATCTAAATAGATATATATATATATATATCCTCCTATCTATCCTATATGTACGTAAACGATAAACAAATGGTGAAATGCTATTTTATGGCCCCGCCACGAGTGTGGGGATATGGGATATGGCAAACATTTGTTTATCTTGAACGCTAATGACCTAATGACCGGGCGAAAGCTCCCTCCTTGCATTACAAAGTCAATACTAGGTGAGTCCTGGCCTGCATCCTGCGGCGGTGGTGGTCAATTAGCCTCGTCCTTGTTCTAATTGATTGATTGCTAAAAGGGAACGGGGTGTGTCACACTTATTGACATCCCACACTGTCGCCCATCCATATTCCATATTCCATATCCCATATCCATATATATCGTTACGAATGGCCATATCTGTATCTGTTGCTGTCATTTATCGCCCGGGGGCTTTATGGGGATAATTTTCATAGTTGATAAGCAAATCGAGTGGGCGTTGAATTAATTCAGCGGCTTTTCTTGTTATATGCTAATTAAAGGCTTTTTGGGGTAGCTTCAAAATAATGTTAAAAATGACTTGGGGAAGCTTCTTGGAGGGTGAAAAATTAATACAATTAAATATTTTACTTTTAATTAATATTTTAATTTAATTTTAATTAATTAAAATTGACATTTTTAATTTTAAATATTTAAAATGACTTGGGGAAGTCCCTTTGAGGGTGAAAAAAAAAAAAAATTTGTATTCTTCATATTTTTAAAATTAAAAACCTTGAAGAGAAAGCTTTACTTTAAATTAATATTTTAATTTAATTTTAAATTAATTAAAGTTGAGATATTTATTTTTAAATATTTAAAATGACTTGGGGAAGTCCCTTCGAGGGTGAAATATTAATAAAATAAAATACTACTCATAATTTTTTAAAATTAAAAACCTTAAAGTGAAAGCTTTACTTTTAATTCATATTTTTATTTAATTTTAATTAATTAAAATTTATTTATTTTTAATTTTATTTAAAAAGAAACTTTAAAACCTATTAAAATTCTCCATATATTTTTTTTAAATTTATAAACCTCAAATAAAAAGCTTTACTTTGATATTTATATTTATTTTTAAATTTAAATAATTCCAATTTAATTTGAAAATAATTATTATATTACCCGTTGGACCACTCCTGCTTGTCAGCAAAAAACACCCAAAAAAAAACATAAATAAATAACTGGAAATAGCAGCATATGGCACAATATAAAACCCATTAAGTCCATGACGCGTTGAAATTTATCTGATTGATTTCCATGAAGCTTTTAGTGCCGGCTCTGTCCACAAAAAACAGGATTAATTTCGTTTGATAGCAAAAGTAGACAATATGGCAGGATGGATAAATCAAATTACACGGCTTATTCGATTATTGTTACCAATTATATGAAAAGAAAAGGGTAAAGATTATTTATTTATATCGTTTTCATACATATACAGCTTTATCTTGATTATAAACAGTTTATTTGATTTTATTTTATCTTATCGGTTTGATTTTAGTTACTATATTCGTATATTATAGTATCGAATATTATTGAAATTATCGAAATAATCTGAAAAAATCGATATATTTTAGTGGATTTAAGAGGCCTTTGATGAACTCTCTCTAGATATATTTATTTATATCGTTTTCATACATATACAGCTTTATCTTGATTATAAACAGTTTATTTGATTTTATTTTATCTTATCGATTTGATTTTAGTTACTATATTCGTATATTATAGTATCGAATATTATTGAAATTATCGAAATAATCTGCAAAAATCGATCTATTTTAGTGGATTTAAGAGGCCTTTGAGGAACTCTCCCTAGATATATGATCTGCCAAGTTCTGTTACTTCTCTTTCTATTGCTCTCACCTATCTTTGTGTCTTACTTTCCACTTGGAGTCCTCGTCTCTCTGTTTCTGAATATTGTCCGGTCTGTGAATATATATATAAAAAGATATATCTGTCTGTCTGTCTGATTGTCTGAGAACCGAGTTGTTAACTCTCCCAAGGCCTTCATCGTGACGAGCATTATACTGATTGAGACCGCATCGGACCTGACCTTCATCCGCCAGGCGATGGTTGTCTATGGGACACTCGTGGGATATGTGGTCATATGTGTCACCATTGGCACAGGTAATGCAGAGTTTGCCCCGTTGCTCATCTTGGTGCCTCTGACTGGTGCTTGATCTTTCAGGTCATTTGATGGGCGTGGCCGTGGACAAATTTCTTGATATTGTCTTCTCGCTAAATGGCTTCATTCTGTTCATATCCACGGGCACCATTATGCTGGACCAATGGATGGGCCACTGCAAGTCGGAGAGCGACAGGAGCAAGCTGCTGGTCTCGGCCATCTTTTGCCTGTCCAATGGGGCTTTGTTTGTGGGCGATATATTTGTGGTTTTGAGTACAGGATAAAGGAAATTTTAAGATTTTAAATGGAAATTAAAATAAAATATATATATTAATAATAAATATCATTTATGAAAGGAAATTCAATTTTTTTTACAAATTTCTTTTTATATATATTTTATATTTGTGTTTATATTTTGGAATCAAAGAATCCTTGAAAAAATTATATATTTAAGGGAAATAAATGTTGCTAAATATATTTTTTTGTTTTAAAAATATCCTGAAAAATTAAAGAAATGATAATAAAATCTGCAAGGTTTGTTTTCTATTTTTTAGGTATGCAAATTAGCTGTAAGAATTTATATATATATATTTTTATACAATTTCCCATATTCATAACCCTATTTAATCACTCTTTCTCCCTTCTCCAGGCCATTGCCATCTGCTGCATTGTGATGTACGAGGTGGTGGGAGCCCTGTCCTCTCGTCCCCTCATTGTTTGCGGCACCATTGGTGGCTTCACAATCATTTGTGGCGTTCTGCTGATCGGTGAGTAACACCTTTATCTCTGTTTTTTATATATTTTTCTATATTTTTTTTATACTTTTACAGGACACGTGATCAATTCGCTGGTGGAGAAGCGCCTGAATGCCCTGATCTCGCTGATTGGCTGCGTGGCCTTTGTGACCTCTGGTGCCTTGGTGATCGATGAGTGGCATGATGCCATCCTGCAGAGCGACAGGAAGCGTAATGCCATTGCCGCCGGTTCGCTGATGATCATCAATGGGGCTGTCTTCCTACTGGATACCCTTTCCATTTGCCGAACGTAAAGATTCTTTTACAAAACAGAACTTTATTGTCAGCTAAATGCGCTTTAAATTACTGAATTTTTTTTTTTGCAAATCGAATAACTCATGAAGAGAAAAACGAAGAATCTAAAAAAAGATATATATAAATATATATATATAGAGAGAGAGGTATATATGTATAGGTATAGCTGGGGCAAGGGGAAAATTAACTATATTCATTTTTAATGAAAATAAAAATTAAAAAAAGGTTTTTATTGAGAAAAGAATTATTTTATTATTTTTTTAGCTTGAATATTAATTTTTAAATCAAAATTAAATTAAAGAAAGAAATTATAGAAAACAAAATAATATATAAAGTTTAATGATCAAAATTCAAGAACAAAACTCTTCAAGATTTAAAATTTTTTTAAATAAAATTTAAATAATTAATTTAATTATAGAAAGGTTTTTATAAAGAATAAAATAATAATCAAAATTCCCAAAAATTCAAGAACAAAAATTCTTCAAGATTTTACATTTTACAAAAAATTAATTTAATAAATTCTTTAATATCTAGCAATTTTCCCATTGCCTTATATATATACCTAAATATTATACCCAAATTTTTTTTTGTATGAACATCCATATTTGTACATGTGTCCATGTATACGTTTTGTATGTAGCACTTAAGCTAATCTCAGATTTATGCACGCCGCTAAAGATTCCCATTGCAGGGAGCTTGAAAGAACCTCAGATTATTATTATATTTACAGGAATCCATTAAATATATATATGTATATGCGCACATACACACACCAGTACACACATCTCTCTGTTGGCTATATCTGTATCTGTATCTGCGGTTATTATATGCTAAGCATCTGGCCATGTCTTACATCACCATAATTGGCCATGCTCCTCCGCCATCCCGTAAATTGCTCATAATTGCCGGAGCGAAGGCGAGCTTCTGGGAAACTCCGACCTGACGTCACGTGCCAACTGTTTTGCAAAAAAAATTCCAACTTCAATCTGGCCGGGAGGTTGTCAACTTTAACTTTCCGCGGGCTTGAGAGGATTGGCCGCTTTCCCAGACTCAGGCGATGGAGCAGTGTCGGCTTTCTCAGGGCTAATGACAGGGTTTTAACAAGGGGGATTAGCTTGGGTTTAGGGGGAGTTGGCTTTATAGGGGAATTAAATTTTGAATTTTATTTTATTTTTGATAGTTTTTTATATTTAATATTATTTTCTTATATTAATTGGTTGAGAGTTCTTTGATGGAAGTCTGCAATTGTTGTTGCTCTCGAAAAGGGTTTTATTAAAATTATTTTTTTTTTGTCCAGAATTTAGACTTGGGAATTATAAGAGGACTTTTGGTAAGGCCTTTCTAGGTCATTGGTCTTAAAATCATATATTTTTTTTATAGAAAAGTTCGTTCAGTTATGGAAAGGGTTTATATTTTTTAAAGAAATTTTAGAAACTACCTTTATTTTTTTTAATATAAATATTATTAAAAATTTTTATTAAATAATTTATATGAGTTAGATTGAAAGTAAACTTTTATTAGAATTTCTTATAAAGGGGATAATGATTAGATGTTTGAAGAATTCTATAAAAAATATGAAGAGATATATTTTGGATTTAGATCATTTTAGTTGATGTTTGGATTTTTTGTGTTAGAGAAATTAAAACAGAAAAAAATTAGAGATGTGATCCGAAAACATTCTCATTTTGTGTATTTGTCCAATAAAAAAAAACCTTAATATTCCTTACGCTTTTGTGTTTGTTTTAATGAGAATAAAATACACCATAAACATTTATATATATTTAAAAAAATAATAAGTGAGAAAGAAAGAGCATTCTGTGATTGTTGTTAGCTGGTCAAGGCATTCTCAACCCCCATCTCCTTTTTTATAATTAAGCAATTTATTTAATTTCATATTATTTCTTATCCTCTTCGCATGACAACTCTGTGAAAAAATATGTATATATATACTATATACTATATATATAACCCGACAACAACAACAAAAACAACAACAGACGCACTGTGGTGCCGGTGTTAACGGAAGATCCAAAGAAAAATAAAGTCGAGATAAATCGCTTTTAGAGATACCGCCAAGCTGTTGGATCCACAAGATACAAATGCCGCCGCCAAAGACTTGAAACCGACTTGTGATTTATATTTACATTTTGTTTATAATTTAATTTGTTTTGTGTATTTTTTTTTTGTTTCCTCATATTTATCTTTTTGCTTTAAATCTCTATTAAAGTCTCTCTTCTTTTTATTTTTTTCGGGTAAATGGTAAAGTATCTAAGTATCTGAGTAAGTATCTTGGGAATGTAACTTGCTGTTTGCCTGTTTGCGATCTCTTGCAGCGATTGTAGCTAACAATAATTGGCCGCAATTACTTGGCTTGGTCGGGGGGGGTTCAATGTCAGGGTCACAAAAATGGGGGCTGGGATTTTGCTGCCAACCACAAGTTTAGAATTTTAGCTTATAGAAAATTTGTAGTCATTTTTTTGAATATTTGCCTTGCAAAATTTCCATAAAATTGTGATCATCATGATGTCCTGCGATTTTGAGATTCAAGGCAAGTTGCCACCGGAGGCCTTTGAATTGTTTGCTGCTGCCCAGGCCTTGGCCATGGGACTTCGGGGATACATCAGCCAGGTGGCCGAGGACACCTGGAAGGGTGTACTCCAGGGTGAGGGCAAGGTCATCGAGGCCTTTAAAAAGTTTATAATGGCTGCCGCCGAATATGTGGAGGCCATCAGGGAGTTTGTCATCAAGAATCTCAAGGACATCGAGGCTTACACCTACAAGACATTTGAAGTGCAAAAGAAATAATTAAATTTTAGAATATATATTTCGTATATTTTTTTTTTATTTTTTTTAAAGAATTTTCCATTAGATAGCATCTCACAGGTTTTGGCATTTTCATCGGCTCATTATGAATTGCATGATGATTGGCGATTTATGGGAACCGTGAGCTCTTCTGCAATGCCTCTTCCACGACTCATTCTAGGACTTATCGTCCGATCGTGACTAATGAAGCTAATGACGCCCCACACCCCATCTCCCCCTCCCCCTTAACGAATCCGGAGGAGGAACATAACCTTGTGGCCATTGCCGATATCCAACTGGATATCGCATGCCTCGGATGCATAACCATGTACATATCTGCATCTGTTAGCCGGCTACAAAGTATCTGTATCTGTGGCTAAAGCTGTATCTGTATCTGTGAATGTATCTGTATCTGTATCTGTATCTGGCGGGCATGCAAATCGGAGACATGATCGACACGATCGGGGTGTTCCCGATCCGAGCATACACACCACCATGGACAGCGGTTATTTATGCACTCGCGGATCCAACTGACGACTGGGAACCCGTTCGTTCCGTCTCCCAACTGCCACTCGGATAATGTATCTGCAATGATATATGGACAGCTAATCTATCATGGCCCAAGCAACGTTACAATTTTATGGGTCAATTTGCGGACTGCGGACGGGACGGCCATTATCCGAATGGGTGTGTGTGTGTGTGTGTGTGTGTGTGTGCAACAGGTAGCCAGGTAAATTTGTTTTCCTATAAAATACAGGGAAAGAAAAGATATTCTGTATGAAATAAAATCTGGAATTAATAATAATTTTAATATAATAATGAAATAATAATAAAACAATAATAAAATAATTTTATATATTTTAAATACTACTATTATAATAAATAAAAAATATGAATGAAAAAAGTCATTAAAACTGTTAAATAATATTGAATTTTGTCAAAGAAATAAAATAAAACAAAAAAATATTATGTTTATCATTAGTTTAAGGGTTTTTTTGTTTATAAAATATACACTTGAAAACAATGGTTGAAAATACTTTTTAAAATTATTAAATCTTGAATTGAAATTTATAAATTTTGATATTTAATTTAAATTTTTAAGCAATAACAAACAAAACTTCATAAGGATAAATTTTGGTAACTATCTTAGAATTAAATGTAAAGCTAAGACTTATTTTTTTAAGTGCAAAAATACACCTGAGAAATGGTCTTGATCTATATACGAAAAAATCTCAAACATTTTTGCAAAATTAGGATATATGAATATATTTTATTTATTAATTTATATACAAAAAATTTAAATATAGAAAATAGTTCTGGTTTTGCTTGTAAAAATAAAATAAGGCTACGTATGCTTAATGTTGAGATCATAATCATAATAAATCATACAAAAAAATTGTTTAATACTTTAATATTAGCCTAATAAAAATTGTGCTTATAAATATTGTATCATTACAATTCCTCTTCTTAATTAAATAATTAAGGTAGTTAAATGTTTTTAAACTATCTTTTTATATAACAGTTTCTTACTAACATATCTTTTAATTCATATTCATTTAAAATAAATTTCGAATTATATTTTTTTAAATTAATTTATTAAATTGTTTACCTTTTTTAATTCCTTGCTCTAAGAAAAAATCTCCAAAAAAGCCATGCCACCATCACTGATCGAGGCAACACATTCGCAGCTGGCGTCGCAGTCGGGATCGCTGCCGGCGTCAAATCACGACCGCGCTTTGGCGCTTTTGGGGGGGCTTTCGAGGGCAGCGCTGCCCGGCGCTCTGCCGGCGTCGCCTGGCCGTTCAGTTCGCTGCGAGCGCTGGAACGCGAAAGTCGAGGAGAAATTCAAGCGCGGATGAAAAGGCCATATTGCAGCCATATTCCAGTTGGGGAATATTTTTTGAAAAGCGCAGGCGTGCAACGGTTTTTATTCGTCTCGTCGTGGTTCGCTTGGTTATTTTTTTCGAGTGTGGTGGCTTAGTGAAAATATACAAATTTTACACTGAATTGTTATTTTTGTGCAAATTAATTTAACGATGCAATAACAACAACAACAAGGGCGTACAACTAAAGAGTCAACAGCAATTACAAGGCACTCTATAAGTTAGAGGAAGAGGTGAGCAAATATTTCCATAAATTTGTTGATCTTTCGTTGGGTTTGTTCGGTTTTTTTTTAGATTTTTTTTTGTTTTTCGTTTTAGTGTTTAGTATTTTTGTTTGTTTATTTTTGTTGCCTGATTTTTAAGGTTTTTTTTTTGGCAATGCATTTGAATTAAAAACTTAAAGAAATTTTAAGACATTTTGCAGATAAATTATACACTTTAAGATATTGTTGTTAAATATTTAAAGTGGTTTTTTTTTAGTTTTCTGTAAAAATGTTTAAAATATATTAGGTAAACCAAAAAAAAAAAAATTATATTAAGACATTACATAAAAAAAATATTATATAAAAATCTTAAATTAAATTATTGTTAAAAATTTTAAGCGCTTTTAGAATTTTTCCTAAGCTAAAAATAATGTTTGTAAGCTTTTGTTTAATTTTTCTGTAAAAATATGTAAATATTATAAATATGAAAGGGTAATAAAAAAAATAAAATTAAAGGGATACAATTTAGAAGTCAATGAAAATATTTTTATATTTTTTAAATAATTTAATAAGGGTTACTTTTTTAATATTAAACACAACAAAGAGATTTGGAATAAATTCATAAACAGTCTAAGTATAAACCCCTTCCCAACTTTATTTTAAATATGAATAAATATAATATAAATAAAAAAATATAAATAAATAAAATAAAAATTAAAATATTATTGAAATAATATAATAAACAAATAAACTATAATATAATATAATATTATATAATAAATAAAAAGAAAAAACCCAACATCAAAAGTTAGCCTTGAATTAAACTAGAAACCCTCCAAATAAACTTCTATTTATAGCGAAATAAATGGCAAACTCATAAAATAAATAACAATCTAAATAAATAGTTATTGGTGTATTTTGTTGTTGTTTTTTTTTTTATTTATTTATTTCTTTCTGTGTGCCTATCCCAGCACTCACACACACTCACAACAACAACAGATGCAGGTACACGCACACCTAGGCATAACCTCATTAAAGTTGTCGCTGTTGTTGTCCTCATTTATCCGGACTCCAACTTGGAAGATGGAGTTCCAAGAGCCACGGACTCAAAAAAAAAAACAAAAAACAAAAAAAAACACTCTGAGCCGTCTTCGATTATTGAGCCCGTTTGACTTTTTCCCCAACAACGAACCTGTTGGCCCCACTGGCAAAAAGCGAAGAAAAGACACAAAAAAGGCCAAGAAAAATAATAAAAAAAATCTGAACACAAAAAAATATAAAGAAATAAAGTAAAAAGTAAAAAACAAAACGTGCTCTGGTCAGCCTCTAGAAATATGCGAGTCTCTGTTGAGTCTGTTGAGCTCTTTAGCTCTTTTCTCTGCCTCAATTTTATTTCTCCACCCGTCGTCCGTAGAACCCATAAGGCGTACAGCCGTAAAGCCCATAAAGTGCACTAAAATAGCGGCTATAGTCTACGTATATATTATATATATACACTCTGTGTACTTGACCTATCCAAATTGGGCTTCTAGGGGCGGATAAGCTTGCACTTGGCCTCAATTGGGGATGGGGTTTTTCAGGGTTTCCCCAAAGAAAGCTTAAGCTTTTGAGGAATTTCATCAAATAAATTGGGGAAATGTATACTAATTGAGGCTCAAATAATAATTTTAAATATATTTAATGTATCATAAAGTATTTTAAATGTATAGAAAATATATATATTAAGTATATTATTATTATATTACAAAATAAATTGAGGAAATGTTTACAAATTGAAATTGAAATAATAATTTTAAATATTTTTAATGTATAATAAAATATTTTAAATATATAAATAATTTATAAATAATATTAATATTAAATAAAACTTTTTTGTTTGATGTTTGAGCTTCCCTTTTACTTATATTTATTTTTCTAAAGTGAGAAAACATATAATATATTTTTATATTATATGATTTAGGTTTCTTAGAGAACCTTGTAAATTAAAAAATGTTTTTTTTTTTTATATATTCACTTATATTTTTATATATTATCTTAGAATTTTTGCAACTTACCGAAATTATATCTAAAAAAATTCCAGTTAAAAGTAATTCCCCGTAAAAATAATTATGGATTTCAATGATGTAAAATCTATTATTATTTTGTTAAGCAAATTTAGAACAGTCTCCATTGAAATTTACCATACTTTTTCCATAATTATAAGGCTTGCTTCTAGCCCGAAGCTATCAACTTTTAAACCTAGCTCTAGAATCTGCACACAATAAGAAATTATTAATATTATTTCTACACAAAATAGAGGAATAAAAACAATAAACAATATAAAAGATTGAATTACTTTTATAATTTTAAAATTATATCTAAATGAAAAATTGACAAATACATTGACGGATTATTCTATTAATATTTAATCAATTTTTTTGAAACTTCCTACAAAATGTATCAGATATTTTTATGGAATTAATATAACTTTAATTAAAAATAAATAATATTGATATTATTATTAATATTAAAAATATTACTTTTATTACATATTATTCAAATTTAAATATTTTTAAATAATTATCCGAAATGGGTTAATTTATTTTTCCTTATGTTGAAATTTCAAGTGATGTTCCATATTTACTTTATAAATCCGTATAAAAGTAATTTAAAATTTAATTAAATGTTATATAATTTCCAGAAATGAGCTTTTTATTAATTTTACTAAAAATAAATGTTTTTTTAAGCTACCAAATATAAATAAATTTATTTTAAAATCCTCTGAAGTAATTAAAAAAAAAATCTCCCCCATATTTTGCCATATTTCCCCCTTTATTTTAATAATTAAAAACCCCTAAAACTACACCTATTTTCATCACAGTGCACTCCAAATTCAATTCAGTTCAGCTCGCCTTTGGCTCAAGAGCAATTTTCGTTTGGATTTGCCCCTTCTGGCTCCTCCGAGAGCCCCCTAAACTCTTTAAAAATGATGATTACTCCCAGGCAGCATCTCTCGGTGGCCGCCGCATCATTATCGCCGCGCTTGAGATCTAATTTCTGCCGCTACAATTTGCCACACGACTTGTTTTGTTTTATTATTATTTATTCTATTATTATTATATTTTTTTTTTTGGATTTCATTTGATTTTCTTTGTTGCGGGTTGTTCGGGTCCGAAAGGAATTGAAAGTGCGCGCGCATGCGCAATTAAGGCCAAGTGCGCGCAAAAAATAAATTCAACAAAAAATAATAAATAAATATCAAAAAAACAAAAAGAAAAGAAACAAAAAAAAAAGTATTTAAAAGTCAGGAAAAAGGTAAAATGTTGGCTTTCGGCTGAAATTCACTTTTTATGGCCCAAAACGGAAGGGGGTGGTGGTGGTGCCGCAGAACCCAGCTCCTCCAAAAGCCAGTTAGTTGGTGAAAATCCAGCGCATACAGGTTATAAAGATTTATGATCACTCTTGATACCGTCCGTCCGTATGTCGACTCGTTCGGCCTTCCCAAGTAGGTGAAGCTCAGGTGAAAGAAGCAGATAACGAGGCTGCCTGGAGTTGGTCTTTACTTAGTTTTCTTCCTTTTTTTTAAATTTTATTTTTACCTGTTTTATCTGGGTCAGCATTCTGTAGTTTTTTCTAACAAAAGAAATATATAACTAAAATACAAGCAAGAAAGCAAAACTTTAATTGATTACAAATATATAATTGATTATAAAATATAAAATACTTTGAAGTAAGGATTTGAAAAGCAACAAGATATGTAAATGACTTGGTTTTTTTAACTTTATCACCTTAAATAACCATAAATAAAAGCGTTACAAATACAACTCAATAATTCACTATAATTCCCAATCAGTTCTAGCAACTTCTGAGTGGAAAAGCAGCTCAGTGCTGAGATAATGTTGGTTTTCTAAATTTTAAAATCTCGTTAATCTTTACTTTAAGTTTAAGTTAGACATATTCTTTAATATCACTAACTTGAGCAATGAAAAGAATTAAAACTTAAAGTTAGAAACGTTTGCTTAATCATAGTTGTGACATTTCAACAGTGACCTTAAATATATTGCTTTCGTTAATTGCCATGTTTTCATATTGATTTAAAGTTCAATTCCTTATCCTCTTATTAAATACTAATTGCAATTATATTACTTTATTTTTTACTATAGTATTTCCTCGGTTAATTACACATGCATCAAGTTGTTTGTTCACCTTCTTAACGCTGTGAGTTTAATTGCTTACAAAATTTCCCACCATTCAAACGTCTTTTTTGATACCCTAGAAGAGGGTATTATGTACTTTATATAACTGTAAATTTAATAGAAAAAATTAAGAAGAATAATTTTTATAGTTTATGCGAAAAATAATGTGTTTTAACAAGGAAGCTTTTCTTTTCTTAATTCCTTTGGATTTACGAATTTAAAGGGTATTCAAACTTCTTCCTTTCTCTCCCTTTCCCTCCCCCTTTTAATACCCTTTTACTTGCAATTTTAATTTTATTTTATAATTATTATTTTGTTGTTTGCCTGCGAGAAAGGCATAATAATAATAAAAAAGCAAAGGAAAAATAACAATTACCAAGCCAAGATACAACTCATTAATAACTTGCATGGCAAAAAGTATTTTTAATTTTTAATTTTGCTGTTGAGATCTTTTTTTTTTTTTTTGCTTTTGCTGTTGCTGTTGTTACGGTTAATGTTGGAATAACTATTCATGAGACTTAAACGGGTTAAGTTGAACTGAACTGAATGGAAACTTGCTTTCTAACCAACGAACGTAACAAATACACCCACAGACCCATCCAAGCATCCAAAAGTTTTGGTTTTTTTCAAGTGTATTTGAATGCGGGTAGCAAAAATCAAAATAACAATAAGAGTACCTCGAAGAATGGCTATTTGGAGCTATTTTCTATATATAGTTAAGAGCCAGCTTTGTAGGCCCAATTGACCTTAAATTATTGACTTGGCATCCGGCGTTGGCGTAATGTTTCAAAATTCTTGTATTTATTTTTAAGGCAAACACACGCATATTTGGCTTTTGGCCACATTTGGCTGTTCACATGCAAATCGGGTTTATTTCCATTCCATGGTTTTATGAATCGCTCGTTTTTTTTTTGTTTTTGTTTTGTTTTGGTCAATTAACCTGCAATATCCGGGCAAAAAGCAAAAAGCAACCAGCTAAAAGCCAACAGCAACCCGACCAATTACAAATGCAGAGCAGGCTTTTGAGACTCTCGAGAGTCGTGCCACATGCCACATGCGAGCTTTCACTGATCCAGCCAAGCAAGACTGGCCAGCTCTCGGATCTTGCGGACCCTGATCCTAGCTCCCAAGATCCAACAGCCAAGATCCAACAACCAAGATCCAAGAGCTAAGATCCGCACACGAAGCAAACGTGGGCGAACTTTCCCACGTCCACACTTGGCCAAGGAACTGGAACTGCACAGGGAGAAATTCTAGAGATTCAATTTGTAATTATAGAGTATAATATATATTTTTATATATTTTAAATTATTTAATTTTAAGGGTAAAATTCAGGCAATTTTAATAAAAATTATTATATATCGAAAATGTATCAATAATTCACATCGATATTTAAGCGATGAATCGATATCATATATAGCATCAATTAAAACTATTAATTTAAAAGATGTTTTTTGTAATTATGTTAATTCTGCAGCTAACAAAATCATAGATTTCCTCTCTGTGTATCCCATAAAACCCCGTCACGCTTCGATTTGTTGTTGTTCTGCAAAAATAAAAATAGAAAAAAACCCAAGCAGAGGTGTCCAAAGAAAGCCAAGAAAAATACACAAATTTCACAAAATATCAATAGATGTGTGCGGCGGCAACACATCAGCAAAAATCTGACAGCGGCCAAAGCCAAAAACACACAAAAAGTAACAAAAAAAGATCAGACCTGGGGGCCAAATCTCATGGCGAATTTGATGGGAACAGGCTGAGATTATTGGTTCCAGTCTACAGTCTCCCGTCTCCCGTCTCCAGACCCAGACCCAGACCCAGTCCTAATCCCTGGCTTTAATGCCAAAAAGTTCTCAGCCAAAAAGAATCTTGGACTGCACCTTTCACTCACAGGCGGAAATACAGAGGAAGAAAAAACTAGAAATAGAAAGCAAAATATTCAAAAAAAAGCATGATTGAAAGAATATATAAATAAATAATTAAAAAGAATTTTTAAAAAATTTTAAAAGGATTTTTATTAAAAGAAATAATAATAAAAAGGAAATTAAATATTAAGTACAACTTCATAAATTTATTATAAATTAAAAAACCTTTAAATACTTAAATGGATAAATAAATATTAAAAGAAATATTAAATAAACTATAAAAAAATATTTAAATAAATGAAAATTTAACAATTTGTATAGTTTTAAACATTTTAAAACTAAAAAAAAAAAGAAAAATAATGAAATGAAAAGGAAATGTTATGTATAACTATATAAATTAAGTATGCAATAAAAAAGTTTTAAAATAATTAAATAGAAAAGAAAAATATTAAAATAAATATTTAATAACCTTTAAATAAATTGTATATTATATAAAAAATTAAAAATTTGTATATAATTAGCAAAAGTTTTCGTACAATCAAGACAAATCTAAATACAATTTATTTATTTAAATTAAAACGATTTAAAAATAAGAAAAGTAGCTTAAAAACTAAATGGGATAGGTTTTATTTGATTTTTATTTCAATCATGAATAGAGGCTTATGTTTAAATTAAATTATAGGCTTGGTCGAATATATTTGGAAATATTTATGGCTTTCATAAAGAACTCTTCTCAATGGGATGGGCTTGAAGTGCTTTTTAGGCTCCATAAACATTTTGTTTGGGGGTGTGGAAAAAATAAAAAACAAATGAAAAAACCGGGTTGCCTAAGCAAATTGTTAAATAAACAAAGTTAAGAATTATTTTTCCAACTAAAACTGGGGGAGAGTTGTGTTGTTTATATATATATTTACGTGATTCGAGTTAAGTTTGCCTTTTGTTTGAAATTTCCTGCTCAAAAGCACGGCTCAAGGTCATTGGGTACAGAGACCAAGTCACAGAGTTACCTATATATACAAATATATATATGTATTTAGAGCCCACACCCGTTCTACACCAAACAAAAGGCTTTTTATTTGAAATGCGGTTTGGCTTTTTCGTTTTTTTCTTTTTCATTTCGGAGAGGCTTTAATTTGATTTCTCGATTTTCCATTGCCTCATATGCAAACATATATCGTAATCGTTATCGTAATCAAATGCATCACTGACCTTTTGCAATAATAATCGAAAGTGAACGAAAAACGAAAAGCGAAACCAAACTCGAATGAAAACGAATCAAGAGTTTCCCAATCGAAAAGCTTGAAAATAATGTGAAATGCATATCGGTCTCACTTGGATTGCGTCTAAATGAAAAACTGAAAAACAGAAGAGATACCAATAACAAATAATAATAATAATAGTTTGGTGGAAAAAGAAGAGAGACAGAGAGATAGATGATGATGAAGAAAAGAAAAGTTGTTGCTTTCGTCACGCTTATACATTTTTGTTTATTTTTTTGTTGTTTTTTGTTGTTCATCTTTTGGACTTGGCTTAAATCTTGAATCCGCATTTCCCCTACTCATTCTCTCTCTGAATTCAATTAAAAATTCACAATCAACCATAAATAAAGCCCAACTTGGCAGCCTTTTCTTTAAATAAATATTTACTGAATGCAAAAAAAATGTTTATATATATATATAAAAAAAGAAAAAATAACCAAGAATACTAAGCCAAAAGTAAACAAAACAAAGCCTCAATTTGCAGGCCTCGAATATGCTGCACAGTGGCTTTAAAACAGCCAAAAAATGGGCAAAAAATCTTTGCAAATGATTCATGCGTTCTTGAGCAAGTGAATGGCATTTGGGAACTTCCATTGGATTTTTGTTAATATTTTTTTAATGGTTTTTAACAGTCACAAAATAAACTAATATAATTTATTATTCACAAAGCACTTGGGTTAATTATTTTAACTTTAATGGTGGCCTTAGTTTGGCATTTCTCCCCATTTTTAAGCATTTAAACTCTCATATTCTTCAGAAAAAGTATTTTTTAGTAAACAAAAATTATAACAACAAATATGTAACAAATGGAAATTGATATTATATATATATAAATAAATAATAAAATATATAAATAAAATAAATATAATACCCTTAAGATAGTAGACTACTTCCCCCATGCTCTTCAGGAAATATCTTTACTCCTAACTGCAGTTTATTAAATGGAAAAACCCGAGTCAACAAAATTGATTAATACTATCTTTTACTTCAAATCGCCGCCATATCTTATCGGGCGAGTGCATTCAACTATTGGGTTAAGCAGTTAGTGTGACTTCAATGCCCCTTTGCTTACCTCCCAAGCACGGTGGGGCATTTATTTATGAAACGGAGGTAGTTAGCACTCAGTGTATGCATAAAAAACAAAACAGAAAAATAAAAAAAAAATACAGCGAAATGCGACTGGCGAGCGTGGGAAAAAGCATTGGCTAATATCTCGGGCCAAGTTTGACCAGTTTGTGGGGATGACGACGACTTCCCCTTGCTGCAACGCAGGCCAACAACGTATATTACTCATACGCCGCGTGGCACGCTCTCCAGACCGCTTTTGTACCCATCATATAGAAGTCTTTTTTTTTGTTTTTTTAGGGTCAAAACACTTGAGAATATCGATGGCGGATCTGTTATGATCTAAAGACTTTCATTCATAGAAACTTTCAAAAAAGAAAAACAACGAAAAAAACACAAAATCACTTCCCAAGTGACCATCAAGAACTGGCCGTTAAACTGGTTTTTTGGCTCTGACTCTTTTGGCATAATTTTTCGTATATTTTTTGTCGTATTTTTCATAGTTATTCGCATATTTTTGTTGTTGTTGTTGTACTTCTCCGCACCCTGGCAGAATACGATTTGTGCAGATACATTTCGCAGGCAATCTAACAGTTGGCTGCTAATGTGATTTGTGAATGTTTCGACGGCTCTGTGTGTTTCGCAAGCCGGAGTAAATAAATTACATTGGCAGTTTAACGACGACGTCGTCGTTGTAGTCGTTGTTGGAAATTGTCGCCGGCCGATCGGCGGCTTTTGTTTGAGTCTAAGATTTCCCCCCTCCCCCCAAGTTTTGCAGTCATAGCCCATATCCCCTCTCCCTTCCTGCCCCCTAAATTGTTGGCCATTTAACGAGCCAATAGATACAAAGCCATACCACACAATGGTCACACGGGCTAGCGCAAAAGATACAAAGATACGCGGGCACAATGCGAGGGAAATATGTTTGAATGTGTGTGATTTGAGGTCAGCACAATAGCTACCATTAAGCGGGAAGGGGAATATGTGATGGCTTAACAGGGCTAAAAGCCTAAAATTCCTTAGATTTTTAGCTTTTGTCGCCTTAATTTGAAAGTAATACGCTTAAGTAATATTATTTAAGTTTTAAGAGTGTTTTTTTAGAGAGTTTCTATTTAAGCTAATAATATTTTACTGTGCTAAAGTACTAGCTTCTTCATTAATTAAAGTATTTTATTTTTTATAATATTTTTTTCCAGTCTTACACTTGATTTTTATACCCTTTAAGGGTATTATGATTTTAGTCAGACGTTTGAAAAGCAATGAAGGAGTCATTTCCGACCCTATAAATCATATATATTCTTAATCAGCATTAACAGGCGAGTCTTTCTAGTTGTTTCAGAGGGAAAACAATTTTTTTTAAATAATTTTGAAAATTTTATAATCATTAAAATTGTCAAAATTTGGAAAAATATGAAATTTAAAATAAACTTAAATTTAGTATACAGATTTATAAATCTTATAAAAGCTAACACAAAACGGTTTTCCGAATTGAATTTAATGCATTTTTGGCTTAGTTATGGATTTTTTAAATTTTGATTTTTTTCAAGAAGTATAAAACCAAACAAAATAATAATAAAAAAAAAAATTTAACAAAAACAAATTATATTAAAAAAATTTACAGAAAATATTTTATATATGTCCCACCTTATATATATAAAATTAGACAATTGTAATATATTTTCTTGCATTTCAACTACTCTCTTGACCCCAACTGTGCGGATACACACAACCTGCTGCCGATGAGCTTCAATGGTTTGCGATCGCTTGATTGACAGTTATCTAACCGTTTCGACTTAATACAAGTGTTTAACGGTTAGTCGGCGTGGAGAAATAGTGAGAATTAGTGCGAGATAGTGCAAAGATATTTATTTACTTGCCGCCAAGACAACGCTATCAGTTGCGGGTTACACAGAACAGCACTTATCTGGCGATATCTGGAGCAATGGAACCTGTTCATTACACTGATAAAACAAGCCAACACAAATGACAATGGCAGTACGATAGTTAACGATTCCGGGAAACAGGAAGCTCGCCATGAACGTGCCATGGAGCTAAATGTATCTTTTGCGGTCGGATTCTAGCCATTGACTTACTTTGCTTTGCTTTGGTTTGCTTTGAATTCATTAGAAAGGCACAAATGGAAAGGTTATTTTTGGTGGTGTTAAGATATAAAAATATATATAGTATATATATCTAGTATAAATATATAAAGTATATAAAAATTGAAGAAAAAAGCAAACAAATTTTAAACCCAAAAAGTTCAGAGATATTATGGTACAATTTTAAATTAAGAAAGTATATATGAATATAATATAAATTTACATATAAATAGAATAAAATAGATATAATTATAATATAAAAAATAATATTAATTGCTAAAAATATAATAAAAATAGTATTTAATTTATGGGTACAAATTTTTATATTTAATATGGAGAAATGGACCTGCAAAAATTACAAAGATTACCAAGATTGCAAAAATAAGATTTGTAAGACACTTTTTGTTACTTAAAAATATTTCAAAATCAAAAGCCAAAGCCCAAAGCACACCTCTGACCCTCGCTCCAAAAAAAATCGCGAACTTTGTTGACTTTAATTTACAAACCTGGCCAAGAAATTGTAGGTACTCTTTGCCTTGTTGGTGGTTACCCCATCGCCAGAGTTTTGCAAAAATTGCCAGAGCCATAAATAAAGAGCCTCTGCCCTCGGAAGAGGACACAGCATGACCTTAACCTTAGCCCCGATTTCCACTTGTTTTTTTTAGCCACATTTTGATTGGAAGTCGAGGGAAATCGCGCAGAAAAACACTATATATCTACAGCAGAGTTATATATGTTAGAAAAACCAGTTGGCCAGAGAACCTTACAAGTGCCTGGCTAGCGAGATCTTGGCCCGAACGAGTTGGCCAGTTGGAGTTGGACAGATACAGATGGAAATCGCTGTAGAAATATGGGTCGTGCGACAAGAAATGAGAAAGTGCCAGTGCCAGTGCCAGTGCCAGAGTGTGGTCGAAGCGACCGTTAGAATTGGCTTTATGAATGCAAGTCTTGGGCTTGGCATTAGTTTGGAGATGGAAGATCGAAGAGCGACTAATGGCAGCGAAAAAGAACCATTCGAAGCGTGCGAAAATTTTTGTGATTCGATTAAAGAAAATTGCTTGGGGTGAAGGAAAATTATGATAGAAAAGAGAGTTGGAAAGGAATAAATTAATAAAATAAATTTTAATAATAAATTAAGACAGCAGCGGGGAGAAAAATATATATAAAATAAATATATAATAAAATAATTCTGTAAAAAAGTATTTACCAGATATCCTTAAAAATCCTATTTACTTGAGTAACTTTTTGGTATTTTTAGTGTCTTAATTTCTTAACAAAAAACCAAATATTCCAAGACCATCATTAGCTGATAAATTGGACAGCATTAATTAAATGGCTTGCCTCTTTCGCTATCGCCTTTGTCTTTGTTCATTTATTTATTATTTTGGCTTGCCAGTCCGAAACTGTCAATGCAGCAAGGTCATGGATTTAAGTTTAAGGAAACGACTGCCAAATCTAAGAACTTTTCAAGATTTCAAAGATAAATATAGGGGGGCTTAAACTAGACAGAGAAAAATTAACCAAACAGCAATTAAGATAAATGTATATATAAAAAATTATAAGTAAAAGAGGTTAAAAAAATTATAAAAAAGAAAAAAAGCCAAGTTAGGGTAAAATATATATAATATATAATGTATAAACAATATAAAAAAATACATAATAAATAAATTATATAAAATATATATAAAATTTAAATAGTATAATAAAAATATATTATGTACTAATAATAATAAGTTTAAGAGGTTAAACAAATTTTAAATTTTAAATTTAATATATTAAATCTATACTCCAGTTTATTTTTTTGAACTGTTGAAACAGCTTAATTTAATTGAATTTTTAATTTATTTATTATATTATCCTAGCGCAGTAAGTTTACACCTAAAATTGTGGCACTAGTCACATAAATAAATATTTAAAAATAAATATTTTCAGTATTTAAGATATTCCCAGTTTCAAAATTATAAAAAAATATTTAAAATGTAAAAATACATAAAATTAAAACCTCTACTTCGTAATCCTTTACAGATCCCCATCAGAATGTCGGCTGCCACGCACATGGCCTTGCCGGCTCACTCCATTGTCCCGCCACCCCCTGGAACGCCACCTGTGATTACCGCTGGACCAGCTGGTGGCCCCCATTCCCATAACCCTTCCAATTCTAATGTGAAGCGCGGTCACAAGCGCAGTGTCTCGCTGGAGAATAATGCTCCTCTGGCCCTGCGTAGCACGCCCAGCCTGGGGCAGTCCTCGCTGGGATCACCTCTGCTGCAGTTTGGCCAAGGGCTGAATCCCGGCCAGCCTGCCTTTCACACGGGCACACTGAAGTCACGGCAGGAGCAGCGGCGTCTGAGCCAGAAATTCGGCAGTCACAGCAATCTCGATGACGAGGGTGTGGGTTTAGGCCTGGGCCTGGGCTTGGGCTTGGGTGTGGGCCTGCAGATGCGCAGCAAGTTCCAGAATATACGTCAGATGTTCGAGCTGAGTCGCAGTTGTGTGGGTAATGGCGGCGGCAGTTCCGGTTCCGGTGGCGGTTCCGAGGAGGAGGCAATGCAATCTTTGCCAGCCACGTTGCAGCCACAGCAGCAGCAGCAGCAGCAAAGGCGGACCACGCCCATTGCCAGCGGAAGTCGGGCGCAGCAGCAGCAGCAACAGCAACAACTGGGCGAGGCGGAACAGGTGAGGCTTAGCAAAGGGGTGGGGTTTTGGAAACTGAAAACTAATAGAAAATGAAATAAAATCAGGTAAATGCAAATTATTTATTGTTTACTATCCATAAATTATTTATTATTTATTTTTTAAATATTTTTTATTAATCAATTACCCATTTTATGACCTCTCCAGACCAGCAGCGGCAACTTTCTGCGACCAATAGCCTTCAAGCCCATACCATTTGAGCCGGATTATCGCATTGCCTGTCAGCAGCAGCAACAGCACCAGCAACAGTTGCAATTGCAGCAGCAACAGCAACAGCAACACCAGCAGCAACAACAGCAGCAGCAGCAATTGCAGTTGCAGCAGCCACACCACCAGCAACATCAATCGCTGCAGCTGCCATCGTCAGAGGGTTCCGCTGGTGGAACGGAGCGTTATGGCTATGGATCAACACCATCGCTGGCCCCCCTGCCGCCGGCAGCCAGCCAGAAGTTTGGCAGTGAGTAGCAGTTAACATTACACACATTATCTAGTTTGAAGTTAAAGTATTCCATTGGCATTGGGAGTGTACATAAAAACTTGAAATATATATTACCCTGGGAAAACCATAGCGAAGTGTAAGCTAAACTAGCATAACTTGTTTTCGAAAATTCTTTGAAAATTCCTTAAATTAATATAAATATTTATATCTTAATTATTATTTTATTTGTTGACTATAGGCACCACAGATCTGCGTCATCTGGCCGCCCGGCGTCGCAACCATCGCCTCCTGCAACGCTCCAGCAATGAGGATGCCCTAACACTGGACCTACTAAGTCCAGGTGGTGGCCATGACAGACCCGATGGAGCCAGCAGGTAAATATTCCTAGGATTTATAATTGAAAACCCCAAATAAATGAGAAGTCTTCAGTCGTTGAGTTTTTGTAAGAAACTGATTTTATTTCATTCAAACCCTAGCTTATATAGCTAACATGAGAATGTACATTGTAGATCTTAGTTTTAGACCCACGCATCGGACAGTTCCCGATCGTGAGAAATATTCTATGTGCGATAAGGGTGCACATGTCAACCCGATCGTACATATCTTAAACAAACCCAGACCGCTCACAGGAGGTCATATTTCGGGTTACTTGTTACATAGGCTCAAGTGGCGGTTTCAAATAGCTATGCACACAAGTGCTAGACAGTGCACTGTGGCCGGGACTTAATCGCTAACAGATGCGTTCTTATTTATAACCGTGTTCATGTTTGAACATTCTGCCAAGGGCCAGCATGGTGTGGGTGTATATTTAAATTAGTTGCAATTAAAAATAAGTGGACTGTATTTTTGTTGTTTAACTCGACATAATTCATTTTGCAACTAATATTTTACAACGCCTCTGTGTCATGGCTTAATAAACAATTACAATTTCATTTAAATTATTAATTCATGTTCCTGTGTGAACATTCTGCTAAGGGCCAGCAAGGTGTGGGTGTACATTTAAATTAGTTGCAATTAAAAATAAGTGGACTGTATTTATTTTGTTTCATTCGATATAATTAATTTTGCAACTAACATTTTCATAGGCTTGCATATACTATTTGTTTTTAACTTTTTACTTTTAATTCATCAAAATTTGTTTGTATTGTATTTCTTTTTTTGTTTTGTATTATTTTTCTTAATTTTTGAAAAAATTTCTATTTGTTTTAACTGATATTTTATGACGTTAACTCCAGCTTTATAAATACCTCCGAAGTGAGGTCCTGCCGGGGGAATATTGAGTTAAGTAACTCCTAATTCTGCTGCTTTTTCCGCTTCTGCCGCGCCGCCGTCGTCTTTAATTTTGATGTTGTTGTTTTTTGCTGCTGCTGTCGTCGCTGCCGCCGTTGTTTGTTGTAGGATGATTTCCTGATGCCGCCTGTTTCTGTATCGTCGCTGCGGCCGTCGTTGTTGTTGCAGACTTATTTGTAGTTGCTGCCGTGAGGTCGTCCCTCCTTCTCCTTTTCTCCGTCAAGGGCTGGGTAACTTCCACACAATATCTTAGTCGATTTCTCGACCCCAGAAAATTGTTTTATTCTTATTTTCTGGTTGCCATATCTGGCATTTACAAAAAAAAAAAAAACCAACGAATGGAGTTGGAAAAAATATTAATAAGGACTCTTATTGTCCTTTAATTTTAAAAAACCAACCAGTGGAGTTGGAAAAAATTTTTTTGTTTAAAAACAAAAGGGACTCTTTTTTGACCTTTTGAATTGTCGTTTTCACGACCACCAAAAACTTTTTTATTATTGTGTTTTTTTTTTTAATTTGTCACGATAGGTCTTTTTTTTCACTACCGCGACTTTTCGATGTTTTAGGCCTCGAAAAAACGCCCACAATAAATATTTGTTATATTTATTTTTTAATTTTGTCGATTTCTCGACCACTTTTTTTTTAACAAGAAGGACTCTTTTTTTTATCCTTTTGCATATATATATATGGTATATGTTGGCCATTTCAAATACCATAACATAATTTAATGCACTTTTTAATTTTTTTTTTTAAGCACATTTTCTACTGATATTATTGCAGCACGCCTTACCATTTTTTTCATGGTATTACAGCAACCTAAATGGTGCTTGTTTTTTCTTTTAAAACATAAAAGACTCTTTTGTGTCTTTTTGTTTTTATTTTATACTCTGTTCCTTACCACGGGTGGGGGAAACAAGAGTTAATTATTTTTGCAGCCTTAATATTTTAAGGTGCTGATTTATAACTCTGAACCTCTTACCACAAGGGGGAAAGTTGCAGAGCGGTCGAAGGACCAAAATGAAAGACCGCCCGAATTAGAGGACGTCTTCATACGGAGTTATTGTTACAAACTGATTTTATTTCATTCAAACCCTAGCTTATATAGCTAACATGAGAATGTACATTGTAGATCTTAGTTTTAGACCCACGCATCGGACAGTTCCCGATCGTGAGAAATATTCTATGTGCGATAAGGGTGCACATGTCAACCCGATCGTACATATCTTAAACAAACCCAGACCGCTCACAGGAGGTCATATTTCGGGTTACTTGTTACATAGGCTCAAGTGGCGGTTTCAAATAGCTATGCACACAAGTGCTAGACAGTGCACTGTGGCCGGGACTTAATCGCTAACAGATGCGTTCTTATTTATAACCGTGTTCATGTTTGAACATTCTGCCAAGGGCCAGCATGGTGTGGGTGTATATTTAAATTAGTTGCAATTAAAAATAAGTGGACTGTATTTTTTTTGTTTAACTCGACATAATTCATTTTGCAACTAATATTTTACAACGCCTCTGTGTCATGGCTTAATAAACAATTACAATTTCATTTAAATTATTAATTCATGTTCCTGTGTGAACAATAATATATTTATATTATTTATACTATTTTATATCGTTTTTTTGCTAGCAAAAGCAGCGGCGGTGGCACAGTGGTGGGCAGCAGCGACCTGACGCCCTCACCCTCGGACTCCGGCATCTCGGAGCTGGAGGCGGCCCTCAAGGATCGCGACTCGGAGCTCTCGTACCTGCGGCAGGCCATGGAGCACAATGAGAAAGTAATTTTCCAAGTACAAAAGGTTACAACCTGGACGAATGCCATTATACTATAATTTTCTATTTATTTAATTGGATTTCTTCATTTCTTAAATTTTTTTGGAATTTTCCAACCAGGACAAGGAGGTCTACTGGGAGCACGAGACCCAGCGCTTGAGGCTCTTCTATGAGGGCCAGCAAAGAGAGTGCCAGCTGAAGCTGCGCAAAATGGAGCAGCTACTGGGACTGCAGCAGTTCCAGCTGAAGCAGCACAAGCTGCGCCAGTCGGAGCAGGTGAGCCGGCTGCAGCAGCAATTGGATCAGGCTAGGGATACCAGCCTGAGTCTGCAGCAGCAGGTGGATGCTTTGAGGTCCCAGTTGGAGGACAGCGAGTGGCGGGTGTGTGAGCGTAATGGAGAGATAGCTTTACTCAAGACGCAGCTCAAGGAGGCGCATGTAAGTTATATATTTATACCCTTGCAGGGTATTATAATTTCAGTCAGAAGTTTGCAACGCAGTGAAGGAGACGTTTCCGACCCTATAAAGTATATATATTCTTGATCAGCATCAACAGCCGAGTCGATCTAGCCATGTCCGTCTGTCCGTCTGTCCGTCTGTCCGTCCGTCTGTCCGTCTGTCCGTCCGTCCGTCTGTCCGTTTCTACGCAAACTAGTCCCTCAGTTTTAAAGCTATCTGAATGAAACTTTGCATATAGTCTTCTATATACTCTCACTGCTATATATGTCGGAACGGGCCGGATCGGACGACTATATCATATAGCTCCCATACAAATGTTCGATAAATTTTTAGAAAAAAAATTATAACTTTGCTGTTTTTCAACATTTTGGCACCATTTTTTAGATATGACCATTTTATATTATTTCTGAATTTTGGTAAAAATTTTATGAAAATCGGACGACTATATCATATAGCTGCCATAGGAACGATCGGGAAATTAATAGAAAAAAAAATTATATATTCGTTGTTTTTCAACGTATTTTCATCTACTCCGGGATATAAGCTTATTTTATTATTCTAGAATTTTGGTATAAATTTCAAAAAAATCGGACAACTATATCATATAGCTGCCATATAAACCGATCGGTAGATGTATACAAAATGTAAAGCTGGGAATGCAAAACTGTAACTGTCAAACTGTAAACATAATAAGTATAGGTAAAATGTAATGAAATAATATCTGCAAGGGTATACAAACTTCGGCGTGCCGAAGTTAGCTTCCTTTCTTGTTTTTTTTAAATATTAAAAATTCAAAGAAAACCAAATTAATGTTATATTTTTTCAGCTGGAAATCAATGTGAAGGATCATGCTATTGTGAGCCTGAAGCACAGCAGCAGCAACAACAGAAATAGCAGCAGCAGCAGCAGCAACAACTGTGAGACATCGAAAAGCCAAAGTCAACCAAAGCAGCAGGTGAAGGAGGAACATCAGCAGCAACAACATCAGCAGCAGCAACAACATTCTCCAGAATTAAGCCAACATCAACAGCAACAGCAACACCAGCAGCAACATCAACAACAACATCAACAACAACTTCAACAGCAACTTCAACAACAGCAGCAAATTCAACAACAGCAGAAAAATCAACAACAGCAGCAACATCAACAAGAGCAACTTCAACAACAGCAACTTCAACAACAGCAGCAACATCAACAGCACCAACAACTTCAACAACATCAACCCAAGTCACAGCCCGACCAGCGACAATTGCAAAAGATCATCACCCTGAAGGATCAGGTCATTGGAGCTTTGACCAGCGAACTGGCCAAGCTGCGCAAGGAACTCTCCGATCTGGCCATTGCCCATGAATATGGCGAAGAGCCATGTGGTCGCTATACACGTCTCAAGCAGCAGTTGGACAATCTCAATGAGATTTGCCAAAAGACAAGGAAATACACCAACACCACCACGACAACACCATCGTCGCCGCCAGAGGTGCCGCCCAAGCTGGATCTTCTGGTGCAGCGATTGCAGTTGGATCAGGGACAGGTGCCGCAGCAAACGCTGGACACGCTCATCGAGGAGTCTACGACATATGCCGAGGACATAGCCAAGTTGAGACAGAAATTAGACGATTTTCGGCTGAATTTGGAGCTGGAGAAGCGTCAGTGGTGTGCGGAGAAGGACAAGGTCCTGGGCTATCAGAAGCAGCTGCAGGCTCACTATATACACATGTACCAGAAGTTAAGATGCCTGGACACGCAGGGAACAGCAATGGCAGGAGCTGCTGGAGGTGAGGTTGGTAATGGGAAGGGATTGGAGTGAGTGGAGAAATAGCTAGAGCTAGTGGTTTGAGGTCACTAGCTAAAGGTAACTGAATATTAAAATGAATGAATATACTCTGAAAAAAATATAAATAAATACAAACGAAATATAGAACCTTCCACGAGTTAGAAGAGATTAAAAAATTACTAGTAATGGTGCCTAAAATAAACCTAGAACCTTTGATAATGTACCTAAAGCAAATAAATTTATATATCAAATAATATTGGAAATTCTTTTAGACACCTTAAAAAGTTATTTAAAATTTAAAGGTTTCCTATACAATTTGGCTTAGAACTTTCTTGAGAAAGAAAGGATTTAAAAAAGGACATATTTACAGGAAACCTTAAACCTTAAACCTTAAACTTACCTGACTTAAGCCAAGGGCTGCCTTGACCTCCTGCTATGATCCTTCCCTCGGCGATAAATAATACACGATTTTTTAAATATTTTTACAAAATATGCATATTTAATTTTTTTTGTTTTTAATATTTTACAAATATATATATATCAATATATATATGTATGTATACTTTTAATTTATGAAATGTAATTACGCACGAGAGAAAAAAAACCTTTGTGATTCCGCATACGTGAATAAAATAATAATAATATATATATATATAATATGTCGTTCCATTATGCAATAAAAAATTATGTAGTAACAATATACTTTTTATTGATGAGGGCCATAAGTCAGAGCTAAAATAATGGGCTAATGACTCAGCTGGGCTTTATAATATAATATATTAATATAAATGGTAATTGGTAATTGGTAGTTAACAAATATGTAAAAAAAAAATTAGGTAAAATAAAATTAAATACAATCTTTTATCATAGATTACTTCGTAGGCTTAATGCAGAGGCCTGTCCTGGGATCAGCAGTTTGTCAGCGGCAGGATAATAATTAAACATATATATATACTAAAGGAGGTCGATTTGTTTGATACAATATATATAGTGCTTTTTTTTTAACAAATCATTAAGTGATGAAATAATTCTTACAGCTGTAAAGTTGGTAAATGATTAATTCTTTAAATGAAAATTATTCTTGAATATATAGGTCAATTCTTATCCCATTTTTCCTTTAACCCTCCTCTTTTTTATATATTTTTTAATATTTTTGAACAACTTTTGCTCTTTACAAAAATATTTAGTATACATTTAACCATTTACTAATGAAAGATTTCAAGTAGTTCTCCAAAATAATCAACTAAATATTTTCATTTTTCATAAACCAAAGTTTTTTTTTAACAAAAATGAAATATTTTGTGTTTTTCGTTTGTTTTTCTTTTCGTTTGGGGTTAAGTTAAGTGGAATATGAATATTAAATGAATTTTAAATGTTTTAAATATTTTTTTTTACGGATTTTTAATTTTAAATATATATTTTTTATGGATTTTGAATTTGAATTTAAAATATTTTTTTTTAATGGATTTTGAATTTAAATTGTTAAATGTTTTAAATATATTTTTTAAGGATTTTTCAAATAATAGTTTATGGTTTTATATATAAAAGAAATTACAAAAGAAGTAACTTGTAATTTCTGAAGTTTTTGAATATATTTTTAATATTTTAGCAAGTGTTTTTAAGATTTAAGATCCCAAGAAAGTATTGAAAAATGATCAAAAAATAAGTTCCAAATTGTAAATCAAATCATCAGCTTATTCCCATTTTTAAAGTAATTTCCAATTAATTAAATTTAATTTCTTTTTAATTTTCATATTAAATTTCAGATTTTTGTATCAAACAAATCGAATTCCCACAATCCATACACTCATCTCACAGACACACACTCACACACACACACACACACACATAGATTCTTACTTATATATATTGTTGTTGGTTCCTCTAGGCACACTCCTCCACATAGGTGGCCGGAAAGATGCCAATATGATTTCTGAGGGCTCCCAGCCACCAGCCATCGTCCTGCTTGGCATGGACCTCAATGATGTCGCCGGGACTCAGTTCCAGCTCATCGTAGAGCTTGGGGGTGTAGCTGTACAAGGCCTTGCAGCGACCTAGGATCGGACCAACCACGCCTTGGTCCTCGTCCTCCTTCTGGCTATTCTGCAGATCCTGCGCATTCTGATAGAAATGCTGCGTCTGCAGTGGATTTGGCGTTTTATTGGGCATCGGCATTACCGGTTGCTGCTCCTCATCCTCCTCGTCCTGCGAGCTAAACTCATCAAAGTCCGAGTCCTGCTGATTGGAACCACCATCCGCCTGGCCGCGATCACTGTGCTGATGATGATGATGATGTTGATGATGGTTATGATTGTTGGCCAAAGTCTTGGCCTTGACAGACATGGCCGCCACGGCGGCATTCGTTGTAGAGATTATCTTTGGTTGGCTGGTAAAATTGGTCTCAATGTTGCTCTTGCTCCGGTTGAAGGGCTTCACCACCGAACTGATATCCGTGCAGGAGCCATTGCTATTGGTGTGGCTGCCATGCAGGTGAGAGCAATGATCATCTGGAAGCTCATCTTCATGGCCAGCAGCGGTGGCGGCTGTATCGGTGATATCAAGAGCGGATTGCTGGTGCTGCTGCTGCTGGGATTTGTCGTTGTTCTTCAGCCAGTTGGGCACTTTAAGGATGCTCTGCTGGAGGCCAGTGCGGTCACGGGTGATCTTTAGGAAGAGATAAATTAGTTAAAGCCATAAAAGAAGCCTCAATTCCTTACCTGTATATGCTGGGCCAGTGGATGTGTGGTCCTAGGCTTGTGATCCAACTCCAAGAGCGCCGAGTGCAGCTTGAGACGGGCTCCCTCCAAGTAGGTAAGCATGGAGCGGATCTGCAAGGTTCAAAATCCAAGTTTATATACATCCAAAGAATCCCTTACAAATCTTATTGAAAACCCACATGGTATAGCTTATCGGTGATGTTTTGGTGCTCCTGATGGTTCAGCGATTGCGACAAACCCCTCAAGCCATCACGGGAACGACGCTCTCGCTCCAGATCCGTCTTGACCAGCTGCAGCAGCTTGACCAAAGCATGCTTGCGTCGCTCTCGGTTCATGGCCAATGTGGTGTGTTCACAGTAGAAATCCGGCAGCAGCTGCTCGCTGGGTCCCTCAGAATTGCGCCGTATGTGACGCACCACCTGCATATCCTTGGACACATTGCAGGCCTCCAGTTGCGGCTGCAATCGGGCACTTAGGCCACCCAAGATCGGATTCATGTCCGCTATGAGGCGGGCATATTGCTGGGCAAAGTTATGCATATTGCCCAGACGCTGCTGCTCGCTGCTCTGCAACTGGGCACTGCCCCGGAGCACGGCCATCTCCCAGTCAACCCTGGCCCGCTCGGCACGCACACACAGGGTATAGTACTCCACATCGGCTCGCTTGACCGCCTCCTCGGCCTTTTTGCGTTTGTTGTCCAACTTGACGCAGTCCTTTTCCGCCGACTTGAGCTCCTTTTCAGCGGCCTGCTTGTTGGGTCCCTGGTGGAGCAGGGCAATTGAGGGGGATTTCTGGATGCGTACATCCAGCATGGCGTCTTGGAGTTTTTCGTTCTCACGAGCAGCTGTGTGGGAGGCCTTTTTGGCCTTGGCCTCGCTGGCCCGCCATTCGCCCAGGACACGGGCGGCCTTGTCCACGTTGCTCTCCACCTGGTGAGGAGGAGGAAAATAATTATTTATAGGGAACATGAAGGATTGGTTTTTCCCTAACTTACCGATTTGCGTGCCTTGTGATGTCCCTCCACCACTGTCTTGAGCGGCTTGACCAGCTCATCTGTTAGAGAAGCCGCCAGCTGGCGATGGATATCGCTGCGGCTCTCCATTTCCGTGGCCACGCCACGCCAGGCATCGGCCACGCTGCCAGGGATCTCTCTGCCGGCCTTGTTAAGCTTATTGGCCAGCTTGGAGAGGGATTTCGAGTAGATGAGCTCGGAATCGGCTCTGGAAAAGGGAATACAGTCAAGGAACTGCCTTTTTTGTACTTTAAAAACTAACCTCTCCTGCAGGACAAATATAAGCTCCTTGCTAAAGTCACCGCCCTGCTTGACATATCGCCGGAGTTCCTCAAAGCCGTTCTGTCCCTGTTCCCCCAAAAAAAAGTAATAATTAATAATTATTTAATAATTAAAACAATAATTTAAAAGAGCAAAAGGGTTATGTTGCTCCTTCACACCAACGACCACAACAAGTAAGCCCTAGAGATGTCTACCTCATCCTTGAACCGCTTGGCATGCGGCGACAGATCCTCCTCGCTATTCCTATTCGACATGGAGGATTCCATTTCGGTGACATCCTCACAGCTCTCGGTCATGTCACGACGACTTCGTTCCGGCGACATTGACTTGGCATTCGCCTCCGACTGGTTAAGATTATTTCTAGACTGGGCCAGACGCTTCAGCGGTGTCTGCTGACGCACCACCTCCTTGATCTTGAAGCTCTCCTCGCCCAGCCAGTTCTTCATGCCATGCCAGCCCTTCCTTAGCTTCTCCTTGTTGTGACTAAAGTTGATTAGTGTCTGGTTCTTATTTTTGAGTAAAGTGATCCTCCTCTCGCTGGGCCTCAACTGATCCCTGTGGGTGCAGTATTCCAGGTCAATCTCACGACTAAAGTCCTCCGATTCGTTAATCTGACGGGAAAGCTCCTGCAGCTCGTCAATGGACACGAATAGATTCTGGGCATTCAGGCTCTGATAGCTAATGGACTTGAGATCGAAATCCAAGTCGCCGGCATTGCTGCTGCTTGCCAAGCTCCGGTGGCTGCTCTGCTGGGAGCTGCGCTGCGAGAGCTTCGAGTTGAAGTACAAGGAGTCCAGGCTCTTGAAATTAGCTTGCTGGGCGGCAAAGCCACCGTTGGGTATGGGTGTGCGGATTATCTCCTGGGATGACTTTACGACAGGCTCGTTGTTCTCCTTGTTATTATCACTGGCCGCCAGGCTCAGCTCACTGGCCCCGTACAGCTCCGGCAGCTCGGGTAGATTCAGATCCAAGTTGCCCAGCTTGGCCGGCGCCGTTACATTCATGTCCAATGCCATCGAGTGGGTCTTGTGCAGGTAGATACTAAGCTCGCTCCGATGAAGATTCTGGACCGATTGGGACTGCATCTGCTGTCGGGCAATGCGTGGTCTCCGGATGGGAGGTTCCACCTCGTTATTGGATTCGTCTGGAGTCTTTGGCGGAGTGATGGGGGTGTTGGCTTCCTCAACCGTAACCTCGGGCTCGGGATCGGGATAAGGATCAGCGGGATGATGCTTGGGCGTTTGAAATTGATCCTGTTCCTCCTCGAGTTCCTCGTCCAGGCTTCCGGCAATATCTGATTTCCCTTTCTCACCCAGATCTTCTAAGGGTTTCACATCCTCCAAGTTAATTCCATCTTTTTCTGGTTGCTGTTCCTCGTGGTCCCGATCCATCCTCTCATACTGCTGTGGCGTGCCCCTGGCGTCCACAAACTCATCCTCATCCGAACTCTTGGGCGTTAGAGTGCGAATAACGCTGGATGTCTGGGCAATGCCCCCACCAATCTGCTTTAGCCTTGCCTCGGTCACATCGAAGCGATCCGTATCCAGCGTGGTTGTTGATATCAAAACAGGTGCTCCGATTTCCAGACGATGATCCTCCGAGTGACTGCCGGTCATGTTGTAGCTGCCGTGATGCAGTTTGCCCGGCGACACCAGGTGATCTCCACTCCCGGGATGATGATGTGGGTGCTGCTGCTGATGGTTATCTCTGCCCGTGTGCAGATTCATGCTGCCCAGATGACGACGTCCCAGTACCGAGTACCGTTTGATTCTTCCAAGAAATCCTTTGGCTCCACCATTGTTATTATTTGTGTTATTATTATTATTGTTATTGTTCGTATTGGCATTATCCGGTTGGGGCAGATCGGCGGCACTATCTTTGCCGCTAACCAGACGGAATTTATTCACCCGCAGGTGGTTCATCGTTGACGGCTGTTCGATATATGACACAGAAAAAATATTACAAAATCGGTAATTTACACCAAGTTCTTCCTGTGCGTATGTGAAAGTGCGTGAGTTCTTTCTTTATCTTTCTCCCTCCTGGAGGTAGCTGCAACAACGAATACAGCGAGGGTAAAAGGGAAAGCAAACAATGGCAAGAGAGCAGCGCTCAAGAGAGAGAATCGAACAGGAGAGTCGACTTGAAAATGACGCGTGCTGATGGGAAAGTTCCCGTTTTTCCTTTTTTTCCAATTGGAACGCCCACTCTTGCTAGTTGCCGATAAGAAGTCGCATAATTATGACACGTGTGCAAATTTTTACTAACTCTTGAAGTTATTAATAAAATATAAAAGATAAATTTAACTATTAACAAGTAGTGTGAGAAAGTGGAATGCTTTTTTTATAAAATCTTATGTTTGCCGTTCAAAATTAATTAATATGCCTCGAATATACACAGTTTCGTATACATATGTACATGTGTATGTAGGCCTCATCATTGCCCTAAGGTAACCTAAATTCCATTGGTAGCCCCTTCTTCATAACAAGGTAATCCCGTATACCCAACCCTTATCCCCATTTAATACCCTGTACTAAGTAACGCTAGGCCGATGTTCACCTAAATAAGTGCATACAAACATAAGATGCAGCCAACACACAAAAACACACCGAACATGAGACAGTGAAAAGGGGGAGGATGAGAAGAACAAGGGACTCAAGGAAGGTGCAAAGAATCAAGTGAAGAGAGGAGTGCAGGGTCTCCACCTTCGGTCATGCTTGTCCGCTCTTGTTGCCTTGCGGTGACCCCTGAGTCTCTCTCTATTAGTTTTCTCCCCTCCTCTTTGCTCCAGTTTCGATGCAGGTAGAGATTACAAAACGGTTCGGCCTGTTTATTGAGGTGCAAAGAATCGAAGAGGAGTGAGAGCATAAAAGGGGGGCTCTCTGTGAAAGAAGGGCGATAGGAGAGGGACAGTAGGAAGCCGACTCACAAATCGCTGCGTTGGCCACTGCAAACAGAACAATGATTAATCGCTGCCGGCACCCTCATCGACTGCAACTTCAGTTTTACTTCGTTTCTGTTTTATATCTGGCCGATCAAGTGTGGCTATATATTCAATACAATCAATAACAAAAGTGTAATAACTCGTTGTGTGATTAAAATTTAAACAGTGACTCGGTTAAAATGTACGTGAGCGGCAGAGCGTCGGAAGAGGCACTAGCAGAGCTTTCCAGCTTTTCCAGTGGATTAAAGTCTTGTGATCTTCAGGTAAGTCTGAACTAACTAAAAAATTATGTTTAAATTTTAATAGAAGACCGCATCATATAGTATTGTATCATAAAACAACAACATTTTAAGTATTATGCTATTTTTTTGCCCCCCACTGTTTCCTTTTCACTGTAAGCATTTCTCCGCTTTGCATTTCTGCTGCTCCTCTTCATTTTGCTCTTTTCGCCATTCCGTGTGGGTAATTATATAAATCATTTATTTATGAACTATTTACTTTCGAGTTAAGCCAGATAATGGCTATACTCGACGATTTCCCCCATTTCATTTACGCCGCCGGAATGAAATGCAAATTGTTTTTTATTTTTCCCTGGGCAAATCATATTTTTTTTTTCTAATTGCAAATGTTCATACATAAATACATATGTATGTGTGTTGTTACAATTGCATGGCAAAGTTTAACAGAGAGCGGAGAAGAGGGAGGGGAAAGAGCAGAGGGAGTAGGGAGAGTACTGGATGTTGGGAGAGTACTGGAAGTAGAGAGAGTACTGGGGACAGGCGACGATCATCGGCGGAGCTCATTAGGCGGCTGTTGTTGTTATAACTGTAATGTGATGTAAGCTTCGTGCCAAGTACAGATGTACATACGTATGTACTAAATACATACATACATATTCATCTGCACTCTACAGTGCGCACTCTATTATAAGACTGTTTCGAATATATTCTTTGAATTTGGAATAAACTAATGTGGGCTATATAAATAATCATTTAAATATTAGATTTTAACTCTACTGTTCTCTTCTATATTCTCATTCATTCTTTTGTTTTGTTCTATTCTTTTTTTTCAGCTTTTAGCGAGTGGTCACTGTACTAAAGAGAGCTTGTATTCATGCTTGTATCTGGGTTGCCTTTGTTACAGTTTTCGCGATTCAAATGGCCGACCTGCGAAACCGTAGTAAGTAAAACAATTTAATTACATTTTGCACTTGTTTGTTGTTGCGGCTAATAGCATTTGCATCGAAGAAGCCGAGCGGGCTAAAAAGGAAGATGCAAAAACAAAAAAAAAACTTAACAGTAGGGGGGAAGCCGGGTTAAGCAAACAGGCGAATAAACACAAAAGGCATTGGGGGGCACAAGGGGTTAATCACTCTGTCTGCGATATGTCACGTTTCTGGGGAGGCAAGTGGAGTGCGATAAAGTGGAGTGTGTGACAAGTCAAAAGACAATTCAACTAATGAGCGAGCTTAGCTTAAAAGCCGCCCAAGCAGTCGAGAAAGCAGTGGGCAAGCAGTGCCTACACTGGGGCGGAAAAAGGTAAAACCAGGAAGGGGAAAGGAGCGAGCTAGGGATGCTTTAATTCTCAAGAATCCTTTTCTTACATATATTTTCTGATTGAATATTTTTGTATCTATTATTTTATTTATTTTAATTAAAAAACCAATCTGAATTTTATCATGCTTGTTTGAATAAAAATTAATTTAAATATACACATAGTTGCTAACCGGATAAAAAAGTTTTCTTCACTTAATGAATCTTATCACAGTTATCTAAGCTTCTTATTCTGTTATCCAAACAGTGGTTATAAAGTAATAATAAAGCAAATACTACATACAAACACCAGAAACACTCGACTGGAAAACTTGTATATATTTTTCTGGATTGGATTTATTTTATTTCTGAATTTTCAAAATTTATTTCAACTGCATGATATGAAACCGAAAAAAAGGTGGGGCAGAGGCGGAAAACAAACCGAGAGGAACCTGCAATTATGGTCAGCCTCCTGCCAACTTCGCGTTCCAGGTTTAAAAGTCAAATAACATAAATTATGGCCAGACGGACGGCGGATCATACATATGTACATATATAGGGGGGGCAAAACCAACCAAGACGAACGGGGGGGAAGTGGGAAAGGTGGTTCTGAGATCGGGATTGGATCGGAAGGACTACCCGCCCGTGGGTCCAAGATCGCTCTCTATAAATAGAGTTGCCAACAACTGTGGCAATTGCAGCCACCGACAATTGCCTTCCCCCCGATCCCCCCTGTTTTTGTGCTCCTTCTCTTCTTATGGCAATTTATGATTAATAAAAGGAATTAATCGCACAAAATGCCAGCGAGTGGCCATAATTGGTGGCACTGGCGGACTCCTGTACGGCCAATGGATCACAGTCAAGGTCGGCCCTTAAAGGTTATATCCTCTTTATACCGCAGTTAGATCATGTTTGCCAGTTCTCTTGAATATTCTACGTTCACTTATTTTCATTTTGTTTTCTTGTTTTTTTTTTATCTAAATTGGTTTATGTTCTTTTATATTTAATTTTAATTTCACTCCCGCTTTGCAACATTTCTATCGACACTTAACGATGTTCGACTGATTTATAATATCGATCGACTTCAGTTTTTATAACAATTTAAGCCTGGAAGTGCACTTAGAGAAATTAAATGATGAAAATGTCGCCCTAGGGTATAAGTAAATTTTATTTTATTAGTACAACTTAAAAAAAAAACTATTAAAGGTTTGAAAAAATCTATAAAAATAGAATTCAAAATTATTTTGATTAACTTTTTAGAGCTTTTAATAATTTTAATTTTTAATAAAGTATTCATAAAATTTGTGTAATAAAAATAATTAAAATTATTTTCCTATTGTTATATTTTTAATCAATTAATTATTTACATTTTTAATATAGTATTAACAACATTTTTTTAATAAAAATAATTAAATTTCTTTTCCCATAATAATATTTTTAATTAAAAATGATCAATGATAGCCTGATTTTTCTTTGTGTTTTGCTGAAAAAGACCAAGTACCTCCATGTACCTATGTACCTATATGTACCTCTCAATGCCTGACACTAAGAACTACCTTTTATATAGAAAACGATTCCCATAAACAAAAAGTGCGAATGTCGCCCGAACACCCAGATGTGGTATATAGCCCATAATGGGTTTCGTTTTCACCTGAGAAAAACATTGCAGATATTTTCCGACCAACCGATCGTGCACGTATCTATGTATCTCTGGGATGGTGCAAAAGTATCTAGAAATCTTTGGCGTTGTTATGCGACTATTTACTTGGCATTAATCTCATTCCAACGCTGGATCCACCAGTAGTTTATGATGCGCATTTATCTCATTTAATGTCTAGAACAATAAACAAATCGCAAAGCGTGTTTTTGCTGCCAAAAAACAAAAAGGGAGAAAAGGCAAAAACAAGTGAGAAAAGCTAAATAGATTTTCCTGGCCTTTGCACTTCGCCTCGTGCCCGATCGGTTGATCTTTCGATCTCAAAAATAGATAATGAAAATAAGCCAGAGCAGCAAAAAAAAAAAAAAGTAAAGTAAAAACAAAAAAAAAACAAAAAAACTCACCGAAAAAAACCTTATAAACAGTGCTACTCGTGTCTGTATGTCGACGCTTTCTGTTTCACTTACGCAAATATTTTCACAACTTATCGCGAGATGTTGCGCCAAATGCGCAGGGTCTGAGACCCGAATGCAAAAATAATTCTCTTAATGAGGCATTCAATGGCGAACCGCTCAGTGTTTGCCTTTCCCCGCATTTCTTTCAAATACCATTCAAATGGCAAAGACAGTTTTTTACGAGTTCATATGTCTGTCTGTCTGTTTGCCCTCTAATCTCTTTTTTCCCCCACCCCAACCACCGACCGATCGACCACCTGACTCGGGTAGGTCACGTTCGGCTGGGTGTTGGGATGATTTCATTGAATGCGAAACGAGATATCTAAGATACAGGTGGAGATAGCAGCGGGTATCTGTAAGATAAACGGATTACAATGAACGATAAGGAAGTTAAGCGATATCTTTTGGGTAAAAGATGCTGGGTAATCGTTATATTTAGGAGAAGTGAGCTCTGGTATAAGAAAATCTTTCTTTTTATAAAAACTTTTTATTAAAAAGTAATTACAATTAGCTTAAAAATTAACACAGAAAGACAAGTCAGGACTAAGAGCAAATTAACTTTACAATACGTTATACTACTTGCACTTATAACACACTTAATTACTTAAGTTTTTTGCTGTAAATATTTTTTTAGAGTCTCTAAAATAATATTAAGCAACACGTGTTTATATAATTTTATGTTTCGGAACTGCAGCTTCCATGGTTATTTTTTTTTTGTTAGAGATTAACTGAGGTTGCAGTGCTTTATAAATAAGAAAAACGTGCCCATTGTCTTGACCTTATATTTATAATCTGTATGTAAACATTAACTAAATAAATACTGGCAAAAACTAATCTGCAAGAAGTAAGAACACATTTAAAAAGTCTTTTTAAAAGTTTTAAACTTGATACTTTTTAGAGAAACAGATACAAAACGTGACATTTTTGTTAAAGATAATTTATTTCTTTTAAACAATTAAAAAGTCCAAGTATTATATAATGAGATCCCCTTTTAAGAAATCCCAAACCCTATATCTATGATCTGTAATTGTAATGACCAAAGTCCGTGTGTCGTGCAGAAGTCAAAGTTTCTGTGATTAAAGTTAATTGAGAGAACCTCCCCCTCACAAGTTAGAAGTTTACTTCAAATTAGTAACTTTTACAAAGGAGAAGTGAAGCTTTTACTGCTGCTGCTGCTGCTGCTGCCTGCACTCGGTTCATGTGGGTGTCAAGGGGTTAACGCAATTAACCCATGGCACCGGCACCGCCTCAATCAATTTTCTTCCCTAAATGTCATTGACATGCAATGTTGCAGCAGGCAGCAAATTGACAGAGGGACACGAGGGTTTGAAAAGCTTTTATTATATTTTTTTTTTTTTTAGTTTTTCTTGGGTTTCTGTTTCTTTTTTTTTTCGCCTCAATTCTTCTGCCGAATGCCGTTAGACGAAGACAACGAATAGTGGCCACTATCTCAGTCACTCTTAGTGGGCTCTTAGCACCCGTCAATCTTGTTAGAAATGCGTTTGAAATTCTTCTTGAAAAAAGGGCAAGAAGAAAGACCAAAGAGCAGACACGTCTAAAAAGCGGCTGCATTTATTTTTATTCGACATTCGGTCATTTTGGGGCTTACGCTTTGTTTTTTCGTCATTGTGTTTGTCTTTGTAATCCGTTGAATTGTGTGTGTGCCTAATTAACTATATAGAATTGCAGTGGAGCCTCGAAAGTGGGAAATTGTGATGTAACAATTTAGAAATTAAAAAATAGATATTAAAAATGCTTTAAAATAATTCTTCTTGAAATATTATATTTAAAAATCATTTTAAAAGTATTAGCTTTTTAAAATTAGTTTAAATAAATGTGTTATTATTATTAAATTATTTTAAAATATATTTTTATTGAGATTTACAACTCATAATTTATAGACTTTTAAAGAAATTTAATCATTTATAATATTTTTTTTATTATTATTATTTATTTCTTTGACGATATATTTTTATATCATAATAAACAGATTTTATTCTGATTTATTTTGACTTTTAAAAAATTTAATCATTAATATTATTCGTTCTTATATACATCTAATTTAATAACTAATTAAGAATAATTAATATAAAATTTCAAGAAATATTTTAAATATTTTAAAGTTTAGATCACCCTTTTGCAGTCTTCACTGTATCAAAAGATATCGACTCGTAACGGTATATCGTTATTCAACAATAAAGTTCTGCCAAAAGCCTAACAACAATTGCTGGGTCATAAATAATTATGCTAATCGCTGGCTAAACCAAAGAACTCTCGCCATCAAAAGCAAAACCAACGGTCATGTAAAGATCACATAATATCTATAAATATATACATATATATTTGTGGATATATACAGACATTAAGACGATATATGTATATACATATATATGTACATAGATGCGTGTAGACATCATCGTCTATGGTTTTTATTGTGTTCTATTTGGGAATTGTACAAAAATAATTGGCACATATTCAAAGTTGTTTAGACTGTTTTTTTCGGTTATTTGGTTCATTCCATGAAAGTCTGTGTTGCCAACGAAATTCGCCCCGTCTAATTGCAGCTGAAGAAACATACGTTTTTGTGCATCTGACAGATGCGTTTGTCATTTGTCATGGGCGCACAAACTTGAGCTCATTTTTGGAAGCGACAGGAGGAGGCAACAAGGTCGGCCGGCAGATAGCACCAACTATAAAGGCCCCCACCAAAGACACTATTTGATTTGCTTGAAAAATAGACACACACACATGAGATATACAAAACAGATATATATATGTATATATATATACATCTACACGATGCATTTGCGTCAGTTTTGTATCTTGTAGATGCAGAATCGAAACACGAAGAATAGAAAACCGTTGCAGGGGGTTGCCAGAGGCTACAGCAAGTGCTCCAAAAATTATTTAGCGCTGTTTTTAAATTCTCAGGGAAATTGTATTTCATAAAATTGTATTTTCTGTGAGTTTTGTTGGAATCGCAAAGAATATAAACATCTTAATGGATTTTTTTTAGTTCTAAATTTCATTTATGCAGTTTTTTAAAACTGTTCTTATATAAATTTAAAAAAAACTTTCAGTAATTGTTAGTAAATGATTTTGAAAGCTCCCTTTTGAATGAATCTGAATTGATATAATATAAATTAAAGTAAATATATTTAATTTATATTTATATATTATATAGAATATAGAATATTCTATTTATTAGCAAATGTTTTTTTAAATATTTCCATAGGAATTTCTGTGAGAGTTTCTGGACAATATTAATATAACTTGTACTTTTTTACAGTCTAAAAAATCCCTTAAACCTGTTTTTTTGGAGAGTATATTCCATATTTTCTAGAGAACTCATATTCTATCCATATTCCAAACTGTTTGAAATCGAAAGCAGTTAAAGACTTGATTGTTTTTATCGCTCCATTTTTTTTTTACGGCAGGGATTTGAAAAGTCACACGAAAATAATTCTCATTCAATTTCAAATGAAATCAATCAAAAAACAAAAACCTAATTCACTGCATTCTCTTGTTGTTGTTGTTGTTGTTATTTCGCACGTTTCACACACGCACACTCAGAAAAAAAAAACAATTAGATATTTCGTATTGCGGTTATGCAAACAACAAAATATATACACATCTACACATAAAAATATGTATAGATGGGAGGGAGAATTGGTGCAAAATTTACCGAAAATAAGCTAAACTCAAATGAGTGCAATTATTATTATTATTATTTTTTGGTATTATTATTATTATTGTTATTTGTCTACGGCGGCTGTGGCGACATTTACAGCAACGCGCGACGTCGGCGTCGGCGACTAAATTTAGAACGGATCAAAACAGCGACGTCGACGGGGCACAACGCGCGGCAGCAGACTGAACTGCCGCCGGTGGGAGCTCTGCCAGAACGCAGAGCGCCAACGCAGACAGAGGCTGGGGAGGCGGCAGCAGCAGAGCACAGTGGGGTGGCTTTTACAAATTTCAACACAGAAAAATAATGAGATATATAAGGGTTTTGAACACATATAAAAAGTGGTGAAAAATATTTAAAGAAATATTTTTTAAGAGAAATTTTGATAATCAAAAATTTTAAATTTTTAGAAAAAGTTTGGAATTGGGTTTTTTTATTTTTAAAAACTCTACAAAATAGACTGAAATAGTATTTGTATTTAAAGATAATTACTGACAATATTTTTTTTTGTACCAAATTTAAACAGTTTGCATATCAATGTCTATTATAAAATATTAATATTATATTTAAGTAAATATTTTATTAAATTATTTAAATATTTTCATTTAATTATTCTATTACTTTATTCTCAAATATATTTTCGCCTGATCCTAAAATTAAATTATTCAAGAGTAGAATAATAATATAATTAAAAATATTAATAATTTTGGGTTCTACTAAATATTTAAAAATTTAAATATTATATTAAATCTAAAATCAAAACAAATTTCCTCTAAATAAGTTGAATTTCTTGCAATTTCTGTGTATGTATGTAAATTTCCAACTAAAGGTCACTGTTTTACCCAGAGAAATGAATATCCACCCCACTGTATACAGTGCAGTGCAGCAAGCCCAAGGCAGAGCTAGACATAAAGAGCAGCAAGAAAGAATGCAGCAGATGCATTTGGGAGCAGAGGGCGAGAGACAAAGATATAGAAGGAGAGAGCGCTTGGAGCATGTGCACCACAGTCCATGTGCATCGTGCTGCTGCGCCGAAGCAGGAGAGCTCTGAGCTCTGCCTCTTTCCTGGATGCTGCGCTGCACCTGTTGTGGCTCTCCACTCGGCGCTCCTGCTGCTTTGTTTTTGTTTTCGTTTTTGGTTTTGTTATTATTGTGGACAACACATCGCGTAGGCCACATATTTGAATGGGAGACCGCTGCGATGACGCAGACGCAGACGGCGATGGTATTACGGTACTAGCGCAGCCGTCGCGTCGTCTGCACAGCATGCAAAGCGGTACGGTACTCGCTGATTGGCCTGCCAATGTACCGTTGCACAGTGGGCCTCAATCGATCAGCGGCATAATTAATTAATTAAATACTTAATTGGTAATTGGCAAGAGACGGAAAAAAGAGAAATATCTGAAGATTGTACACATGTTTATGGCGGTTTGCTGTTGATAGAAACATAAATACATTGTGTTGTTTACTTTTTTAGATATTAATTTATATATTACATTTTATTAGAGCGTATATTTGATATTTTTGTAAGATTTTCTTTGATATCTTACAGATATTTCTTGATGCATCCAAAAGATGAATTGAGTTTTTGGGGGATCCTTTATCCAACATTTCAAAACCATTTATTGGTAAGTATATTTTTTATAGTTTTATATTTTTATACCTTTGAATTAAGATTATTGTTTGCTTTAGTTATGATACTTGTAAAGTTAAATTTTCTTAAGAAAATAAGCAAATAAAAATATCCTTGAAATATCCCTAAAATGTGGATATATATTATTAACTAGTTGAGGCATCGTATAGTTGGCATAATAATTTGTACATTTTTATTATTATTTATTAATATATGATTTATTTATCAGTTATTATTTTCCCAATTTAATCCCATGATCAAATTTTGAAATTCTGCAAGGGTTATAAAATCTTTCGCATCCCGTTGGCAGCTTCCTTATATGTCACATTTTATGTAGCTTCGTTTTTTCACTGCATGCATAGGACATTTGCTCCACTGTGCACCATCTCGGCTTCGTCTGCAGAGTGATACAATAAATTTAAGCAGCTAAATAGCTAAAATGCACGTGCTGAGTGAGGAGACGGCGACGCTGACTGCCGTTGACAAGTACCGGTATTATGGTCGCCGGATCGCTGGATCGCTGGATCTTTCGGATCTTCGGATCCCGGTTGCATAACCATAACCATGGGCATGCGCTTCAGATGCGATTTATGCAGCTTGGGTGATGTGGATGGTGATTATAATCGGAATAGGAATCGGAATTGCTGGAAACCGTTCACACGACACGAACGGCGCGCGAAGCAGCCGGCGCTGCACTTGCCGCTTGACCGACATTCGCCCGGCATAAAAACCCGTACTTCGGGTTTTCCTCGCCGGCAACAACGAGTATCTTGTATCTTTTTTTTGTTTTTGTAATTTTTTTTTGGCGTTTGAAAAATGTAAATTAACCCGTGTTGTGACATTTATGAGATGCATCTTGTGGAGCTGCAATACTAGCTCCAAAGACATATTGTAAAACAGAAACTTACTTGTCATTGTCGTTGTTGTCTTTGGTCATTAGGCGAAGGTGCAAAAATACTCGGATTAACACTTTTGAAATCAGCTTACCTGTAAAGGAAAAATATATGGAATTTGTTTTTAGATGCAATCTAGTGGGTTATATAATTGCTTGTGGTTAATGAGTGACTGAAATTAAATGAAGCAACCAATTCCTTGGAAAATAACTATAGTTATAGGTCTTAATACAGCCACCGAAGAGCGGAAAATCTGAAAACTCAAAGCTTACTATATCTACAGGTTTAGCCAATACCAAAACCAATTTACAAACGCTAGAGAGGTTTTACACCTGTTTTCTGACATAGCCAAGTTTCACACTAGATGGCTTTATTTTTTAATTTTTTTTTTTAGAAAATATATCTTTACATTTAAATATTTTGTGAATTAAGTTTTGAATTAAATCTACGAAAATTAATTTATTAAAAATAAATTTAAAGGCTTATTATTTTAATTAAAATTGAAGTTGAATACCATCAACACAAAATATGCTAAATTTGTATTAATTAATATTTAAAAAAGTTTATTTTTATTATTTAAATTATTTTTATTATTTTTCTATTAAGGGAAACTTTGTAGAATTTTTTGTGTAAAGAAACTTCCTTTTAAAAGTCAAGACTGTTTATTTAAGCTTTATAAATTGGCAAGTGTGTTGTTTGCTTTTAAACTTGAAATAATCAATTGTGTGGAGTATTTTGGCTTCCGTTTTGCCTTGGACTGTTTTTTTTGCCTTTACTTGTTACTCATTACCTGTAGCTATCTTTCTAGATGTTTAGTTTTTGTTTGCTATTTTGCTTTTTTTTATTTACATACAACTTGCACTTGGCTGCTAAATACCGCCGGTGAAACTGGTTTAACAATCGCAATCAATTCACACCGACTTGTAGAGGTTATTGGGGGTGGCTGGGGCTGGGGCTGTGGCAGGGGCAGACGACACATAATAAATTTAATTTCGATGGCAGATCTCAATTGTGTTGCTAAACAAATGAGTTAAACGCTCCAATGGGTTGATGTCACCCGCATCGTTCATACATGCAGTATATATGGGATCTGTTTAGTTCGGTATTCGTGGATCGTTGGATGTGTGGGATGCAGATGGAGAGCCGGAATGCTGACACTGATTTCGGGTGCGATCTTACCTGTGCATTACCCATTAGCGCATCGTCTTCGGTCCCAAGATTCACTTCAATCGGTTGCACCTCGTCCAAGTTGACATAGATCGGTTGATCCTCGCTCACGCTCTGGCGCAGCCTTCTCTTCTCGTTACCGTTTTCGCTTTGATTCTTTCGCTGATTTTGATTCTGATTATTCTCGGCTTCCTGGGCTTCTAGCTTCTGCTGTTTCTTTAGGTGGGCATTCAGATTAATGGCCGACTTGGACTTGGCCTTGGCATAACGCGCCGAGCAGCGCAGGCTTTTCAGTACTCCATAGGACCGGGCATTAGCCAGCTTTTTACCCCAGAGACAAAGATTTATATAGATACTTTATATATAGAATAGTTGTAGGTAGAAAATAGGTAGGAATATATATATATATATAGACACAGAGGGAAAGCGGGTAATATGGACGGGACTAGTGCGCATTGGGGTAATTGTTTAAATAATGTTGAGGGATTATCTAATCGAATGCTTCTTAAATATAAACAGAAACCTGAATCCCATGAAATGTTCTTTAATGAATCAATTCCTAAAAATATGCGATGAATGGTAGCACTCAAACAATAATAATAAAAACAAAAAGCTTGAAAGAAATGAGTTGTTAACAAAAAATATATATAAAGAAATTTAATTTAATTAATTAAACAGGCTCTGGAGTGCTTTAATTTAAAACTAGCAGGTTTTAAGCCTGTCCCAAAATATAAAGTATTTTATTTATTTATTTAGAAATATTTATTTATTTTTTATTGCATTTATTTACCTAACTCTACATCAAATACCTTTAATTTTCTTATAAAAAAAACCAAAAATGAAGTAGAATCATTAATAGAAACCTCAAATAGCAACGCATTAACTTTTTATTACGTCTACAATTAGTTTTTCACATTAAAAACAAATGGCCTTTAAGGCGAAATTTTCAAATGTTGATTCGCAGTGCCATTAATTTTGACCGCAACTGTATGCAATTACACACATGGATGGTATAAGCATAGAAATGGTGAAATGGGATGGTTTGTTTGGGTTTGGGCCTGTCCACTTTCTATTAACTACGTGACGGCATGCCCATATATGATCACGAAAAGTCCAAAAAAAAAAACTATGGCTTTGCCAACTTCCGGCAGGAGGGGAAATAAATAATATATAAAATACAGAAAAAAAAGTGCCTCCAAGACGGAAAAACAAGCTAGCGCGAATTCCAGGTGAGGATGATTCAAGGCGCGTTAATGCACCTCGTCTTTACTTTACTGTCTATATATAGACACATGACCGAAGCAGTCAAGTCAATGTCTGTAGATAAAACCATTGAACTAAGTAGCTGGTAATGACAGTAAAATAAATGTTGCACTTGAAATAAATGTTGCTATCTAGCAAAGAGTGATCTTTTAAATGGAATTAATGAATATTGATAAGATAATAATGTTTAATGTTTAAAAATATTATTTAAAAATTAAAAACAAATTTCTTATTTTTACTTTTTAAATTTAAATTTTAAATGCATTTGTATATATAAATTAATATTTTAAAAATGTTTATTTGCACACCGTATGCTTAATAATTAATATAACTACATTTTAGATATTTTTTTCAAGTAAATATTTTTTTTTTTACGTTATAATTAAAAATATTTCTATTAATAATATATTTATATTATTTTCTTTCACTTTAAATGCTTTAATATATAATTTAATAATATAATATTATTATACTTAATTTTTAATAAATTTAAATTTTATATATATCCTCTTCCAAGTGAATAATTTTTTTTTTTATAATTAAATATATATTCCCCCCTTTTCGCGTGGTGCATTGCAAGTGCTTTGATCGTACAGGCAAATCACCGACAATTGCTACACCGGCATTGCGCATACGCCCCATTGGCTGTACACATGTGTAGTAGTTGTAGCAAACTGAGTATCGAGTACAAAGTGGGCCAGCAGCAGCCAGAAAAACTCGATTCTGTCCAGCGATTGCCGAAAGAAAGTCCATATGTTTGCGTAGAACAAGTTCAACCAGTCGAACAGTAACCGAGTCTAGCAAAAACAATGATTAAATACAGTAAACTTCCAATGGCCCTCAAAAAAAAAAAAATGGTAGCTTAGGCAATGGATAAATGGAAAACCAAAGCCTAGATTGGATTCCCCTCCTTCGAAATTAAAAAAAAAAGTACAAAACCTGGCTGAATGCGGAACCAAGCTGGCGGATATTCGAGGAGGTTGCCACACAAGTTAACCGGCGACAAGTCGGATGAGTCTCTTGCCCAAGAACTGGATTAAAACTGGCCAAGGTCTTTGTGGGTTGCTAAAAAAATTAAATAAAAACTCGGAAACCTGCTGCTATATAACTCACATAAAAAAAAAAGAAGGAGAGTTCTACATTTCTTGAGGCAATTAGAGCAAACTGGGGAGTGAGGCTATAAATAAGCAAAAACAATGACAAGGTTCCTCTTTTTTGGGTGGGTTGAGCTTGAAATGGGTGGGGTTTTCGACATTTTTATGGCAAGGTAATTGTAAGATTGTTTTTTTTTTTAATATAGATTAGCATATGCCAGGGGCTTGGAAAAATATTGTTTACAGTTTGTTAACTGAAAGAAAGCTGGGCAAAAATAGCTACAAATCAAATTAATTTGAATAGGAATTATTAGTGCAATTTTTATACATATAGATTCTAATATATTTTATATAATTTTGATATATTTTGATATATTGATATATATTCTATACATTTTTTTATATATATTTATACCCCTGCAGGGTGTAATAATCATTTCCGACCCCATAAATCATATATATTCTTGATCAGCATTAACAGGCGCTTCTTTCTAGACTTGTCCAAAAGAAAACTATATTTTTTGTAATTTTATCAAAATTTAGTAAGGGGTTACATCGTTAAAATTTTCGAAAATTTATAAAAAAAATTGAATTGATGAAAATATGCATATTTGTTAACGTAGAAAAAAATAGCATAGAAATGCTTTTTGAATTGAAATTAATACATTTTTGACTTAGTTATGATAGATTTTTGATTCGAAACCCCGATCCTATGGCAATCTACAAGGGTATGCAAATTTCGGCTTCCCGAAGTTATTATCCTTTCTTGTTTTATGAATTTTAATATATTTTATTTCATTATATATTTTTGTTTATTTTTTAAAAATTATTAAATATTTTAAAATAATTTTAAATTTTTTTTTAAATAATTTTAAATATTTTTAAATAATTTTAAATATTTTTAAATATTTATAAACATTTTTAAATAATTTTAAATATTTTAAAATAATTTTAAATATGTTTAAATATTTATAAACATTTTTAAATATTTTTAAAAAATATTTTGATATAGTTTTATCTATTTTTATATAATTTTAGATATTTTTATAATTTTTATAAATATTTTTAAATATGTGTAAGCATTATTTTATACCTTAAAATTTATTTACTTCTCAAACTCCCCTCGTTTTTGCTGCTTTTGTAATTAGCTAAATTCGCATTTCGCTACACGCTCCACAGCCCATTCACAATGCCTTGCATTGCGTCAATGAAAATGCACGTCGAGAAGGAAGCGTCCGATTAGGCCGCCACCCACCAAGCCCACCTGTGCACTTGCACCTGTCAAATCAAAAACGTGGCTAAGGCAAAATCGATCGTCTCAAGTTCAACGAACTGTCGCCAAAGCAGTGGCACAAGGAGAACGACGACCAGCGGCCAATTAAAGTCAAATAATTGCTAATAATTAACTTCGCATATCAAGTATACGCATCAAGTATACGTAGCAAGTATACACATCAAGTATACGCAGCGTAAGCCCAAAGGAAGTGGCCATGTCCAAATTTTACAACTGGCTTTTATGGCACTGACAACGGAATGATGATGGTTCAATAGCCGCCAAAGGAGAGAGCATTTCTGGGCCATAAAGGTAAGGTCTTTCTTTGCTTTGTTTTTTATTGTTAACAAGAAATTCCATTAATTTCATAATTTTATATTATAGGTTTTCGGGTTGTTTAAAAATTAAAACAAAATTTAATTGGAGTGAAATGGACTACCTAAAGTGTAAGTAATTAATTAATTAAGAAATTAATTTATGAAAAAAAAAACATTATAATATTGAGAGACAAAAATTAAGGCCCACACTTGATGTAAATTTTTATATTTGTTTTTACAGGTGAAACATAATTGTGTGTAAAAGTGAAACAAAATTAAATTGGATTAAAGGCCTCTTCCAAAAGGTAAGTAATTAATTAATTAAGCATTTAATTGATATAAATACAAAATATAATATTAAGAGACCACAATTAAAGCCCACACTTGATATAAATTTCATTATTTGTCATTACAGGTTTTTGGGTTTTTAAAAAGTGAAACAAAATTGTGTTTAAAAGTAAAACAAAATTTAAATTGGATTAAGGCGTCTTTCAAAATGTAAGTAATTATTTAATTTATTTACTTGATGATTGAAAAATACCATATATATTTTTAAGAGACCACAATTAAGACCCACACTTGATGTAAAAACCTTCAGCTCATCCCCAACTACAAATACACATACATATTTATTTCTAGAGCTAACTAATTCAATTGAAATAAATTGAAGCGAGTTGCCATTGTTAGCATACAGCCTTGTTGCACTAACAACAATTATCTGGCCATTGTTAACACAACTCATTCAATGCCTGATATTGAGGGACCTAATATGTTTGCTCTAAAAAAAATTATAAAAAACTAGGTAGTATTTCAATGCAAGCCCAATTATCTATGTATTTAAAAAATTCATGGGGAGGATTTCAACCAGATATTTACTTGAATTTCACATTAAATTATAAAAACAGAATAGAATTCCTTAATTTATTTATTTATGAATTTATTTGTTTTTTTTTCATTTTTTTATGATTTCGAAATAAAAACTTCTTTGTTAATATTTAAAGAAAATTCTTAGAATTTGTGACTCTTGTGACTCTTGAATTCTTTCAAAATATTTCTTTGAATTCCTGACTAACTCTCTCTCTCTTTTCCTGTATTTTTGCCAAATTTTTGGTATACATTTTTACAATCTTTTGTTTTGGCCGTTGACTTATTTTGGTTGCCTCTCTTATCTCTTATCAATAATTACTTTTTTTTTGCAAAATTACCTGCCTTATCGAAATGCATTTCGCCACCTTCGCACCCCAACGGAACATGGAAAATTCGCTTCTATTTTTTTGCTTTTACTCTTGTTTTTCATATTTCAAAACCTCAAATTGTAGGTCAGTGTCAGAGTGTCGTTGCTCCACAAGACCATATAAAGTGACTAAAGGGGCCGCCGCCAATGGCCACGCCCCACGCCTGCGACTTTAGTGACTAAGTTCAACCCGATGACAAATATTTTCAGCTGTAATTTATTTTGCGTTCTTCCCAACCTCTACTTTGTTTTGTTTTATCTATGTATCTAACTATCTATATATATATATTCAGCCCGTCAACAACAACAATTAGTGGCATTCAGCGAGATATATATTTCAACGGAGAAGTCAGGATGAGTGTGCGAATGGGGGCCCGCTTTCAATGTGAAAATCCAGTGGGTTTTTCGCTACAAACTCCCACCTGAACTGAAAGCTAAAGGTTTTTGGTGCAAAAAAAAGGTGAAAAACAAGAGAAAAATGGCTGAAAAGGCTTGAAGAAAACTCTTTTAAAGCTGGCTAATATGAAGCCTAAAAAATTAATTATTTCTGTCTCATTTGCATGTTCACATTGCGATTTTCTCACCTTCTTTTGGAAATGAGAAATTTTATATAAAAAAAAAATAATACGAAAAATTAAAAAATAAGAAGAGATGTCAGGAAAATCAAAATATAGGTTTTAAATATTTAAAATTTACATATTTAAAGAAGAATTACTGAAAATAAGTCTATATATAAAATATTATATCGATTAATTTATATTTTATTTTATTTATCGGCCGTTTATAAAAGGAATATTAATTCTTCTGCTTTAAATATGTACGTTTTAAGTATTTTGAAATTAATTTAAATTATTTACTTAATTTAATAAATTAAATAACATCTTCCAGAGTTTTTTTTTCGATTAAATATAAAGTAAATATTGATTTATTTATATTCTCTTTTACGATATATAGCATTATTTTCCGTTTCTAAAGATTCTATCAATTATTCTGCTTTAAATAAATACGTTTTAAATATTTATAAATTAATTAAAATGACTTTTCTTATTAAATAAATTAAATACAATTTTCCAGCGTTTCTTTTCGATTATATCTATATATTTTCGACATTTCTAATTTCGGTATATCCAACTTTACTTAATTATTTATTTTTTCTATCGATTTACATACATCTTTAAGACTCTTCAAAGCATTTAAAACAAAAGCCAAAAGTTAGTAGCCATTCATCGTGACATAAATGTTTAGGTAAACTGCAGTTTTTATAACAAACTGCCAGCATTTGTACATTAAAACCTGTTTAACGAGCCCTCGTTCTATACAGAAATATGATATACTAAAAGCCTCAAGTATTTTGTTTAGTATCTCTCTTTAAAAACAAATCAAATAGCTTTATCTTTTTATATATTTAAAGCTATAAATTATCTAACATTTAATTATATTTATTTAAATCACCTAATTTTATGTCTTGATGGGTCAAGTTTGCAATTCAATTCAAAATTCAAAGTGTGTAGATTGTGGAGAAAGGGAAAAGACAACACCATTCAGGCATTTGAATATACTTTCGAAATGGCCGAGAAATCGAGAAGTCGAGAAATCAAGAAAATCGAGAAATGAGAAACGAGAACACTTCTGCTTCTTCTTTGGGGGGGCGGCCTTTGTAAGTATCTGAGAGATACACTTGTCGCGGTCTTGGCTGCCTTTCTTGTTCAACCGATTTAAACGAGGCCAGATCTCCTAGGCCAGAGCCCAAGTCTGGGCACGTTTTTGTTACCAATTTTATGTGTGCTTCTGTGTTTTTCTGTTTCTGTTTTTGTTTTTGTTTCGTTTTTTTCGTTTTGTTGTCTCGAGTTTTCTTCTTTGGCTTCTCGAATCGGTCACAGTCTGAGCTGAAAATCAATTACCGTTAATGCTGGCCCACATACGAGCAGTTAATATGGGTTATAGCATTGAACGTGACTTGGCTGGAACCAAAGACTTTTGGCCCGATCTTCACAACAGAAAAAAAAAATAATAAGAAAAAAAGGAAAAGCTACGAAAAACAAATATATTCATAAACAGTGAATACTCGATGTAGGGAACTTAGTGTTTGGCAATCTGCATTTTTTTTTTTTTGCTTCTTAAAAACATATTTAAAATAATTAAAGTACAAGTCATTATTTTATAATTCAAATTTAATTTATATTGAATTTTTAATTTTTTTAAATTATATTTAATTTTAATTTAAAAAACCTTGTATTTTTGAGGAATTTGTTACGACTTAATAATTTAACATATTCCTAAAACCATATTTAATATAATTAAAATACTATATTAATTAAATTATTTAAATGAAATTTTATTTTTAAATTTTTAAATTTTTTTAACTTAAAAACCTAATATTTTTAAGAATATTTTAAGGACTATATACTTTTAAGTTTAAAACTTATCACCCTTATCGAGTGTTCACTGTAAATAAAATAAGATTTGTACGTCTTTGGGGCCCCCTTCAAGGTCAGTGGCCAACCTTTGCAGGGGGCTTTAGTTAGTTTTAGTGTGCACACTCGTTAAAACGGAAAAGGGCAGCCCTAAAAATCTGAACAAATTTAATTAAAAATGCAGAGTGCGGCAGACAAAGGCGAAAAGAGAGTTGAAAAGAGAAATAATGATTATTTTTAACACAGTTGCCATCTTTTTTTCATTAAATCTGTCAACTGGCAGCCAAAGAAAAAAAAGAAGAGAAAAACAAATAAAAAAAAGAGCAGCAAAAAGTGGCAATAATAACAAGTCGGGGATAATAGCTAATGCCCCAACGATCCATTTTAGCGACTTTCACTGTTTAATTGTCGCAAAATTTCATATTTTGTTGCTTATTTTTCATATTATTTTTTTTTTTTTTTTGCCAGCAATTTCTGTGTTTGGTCAGCAGTAACAAGCGGCAATAACAAATGTATCTCTGTATCTCATGATGTGCAAGATACGAGTGAGTACTTGGAAATTTGTATCTCTCGCTTATATAAGCCCCTCGAAGGGAGCTACCGAGATGCCCGAGTAAACAAATTAAAAGAAATCTTTGTTGTTAAGAAACTTACTTACATTTTTTTTATATTCATATATTTTTTTTTTACTTTACTTATTTTTTTATACTATATTTTTTTTACTTTCTTTTTATTCTAGTTAATTAGCTGGCTTACTAAGTATTTGTGTAATATTTAAAATATTGGTTGGGCAATATTTTCGGGTGATTATGAGTATTGGAATAAGTGACTAAGCCTGGAAATAATTTTAGTTTGTCGTTTTTTGTATTATATTGCATTTAAACATAGATTTTTATCTAACTGGGAAGACAGAAGAAAATCAATACATTTGTACTAAACTTTCAAAAATCTCCCTGAAAGAAAACCAAGTAAAATGGCATTCTGTAGACCCTAAAAAGTCTTTCTAAATAGTCAGGTAAAAGTATCTGTATCTGTAAGTGCAACTGTATATATGTATATCTATGGCTGTATCTGCATCTGCAATCATTGCAGTTGCCAATCATTCGATTAGGTATTAGCCAGAAAAATGTACTAACTGCACACTTATTCATAATTTGGCTAACCAGTTTCTCGAATTGCCTTTCGGGGCCCCCAATCCCCAATCCCCGGGAAATCTTCAATTGAAATCTAATCTGTTTTTCCAAAGAGGGCGGAGGAGAAGGTTGGCTGAAGGAGAAGGTTTTCCGCAACAAAGAGCCAATTGTTTGGCAGCAAATTGGGCGGGCATTAAATTGCATATGATCACGGGACGGCTTTTCCTCCTTTGAAAATTTTGTATTTCTCCTTCCGTGAACCTCATTCGAATGAGCTGAGTTGCGTTGAGTCTTTCCCCAAACTCTTTTTATTTTTCTTCATTTTTTATACAGTTTTTTTTTTTTTTTTTTGTTTGCTGTTTCTTTTGCGAAACGAGTCTTCGGGGGTAATTAAAAGTTCATTGTCGTTGAAGGCCTCCAACACGTTGTGGAAATTATTTTGCAATGTCTGCCCAAAAAAAGATACGAAAAAAAAGGCAGTGGCAGCTTCCACACACAACTTCCCCAACGTTTAGTTTGGCTTCTTTTTTTTTTTTGGGATGTCTGGCAGAGGCGAGAGATTTTCCCACATGAAAAACTTGAAGAAAAAAAAAACTGAGAAGCGATGACAAAATGTGCAGGAGGCTTCGCAGCAGCGTCATCGCCATCGTCATTGAGTGAAAGTTGCTGATGACCATTATAGTACATACTAAAAATATATATACACTATACAATTGCATATATATGTATATGTGTGTGTGTGTGTGTGTGTTTGTGTTTGTGGGGGCCATGGCCAATGCCTTCACGACAATTTGCCGTAATTGAACTTGAAGCCAAAAGACCAGGAAGCGAGTTTCCTTTACAGATTGCAGCTGCTGCACCTGCGCATCTCGCGGATCGCGCATCTCGCGGATCGCATCTCCCCCAGAAGCAGATAATCGTTAAAGTCACAACGTCAGTCACGACATTTGCGCAATCGTCTTGGGTTTGGGCCAACTGGTTTTTCATTTTTTATTATTATTATTTTGTTATTTTTATTTTTTGGGATCGTCTGAGGGGGTGTGTATGGGAGTCATCAAAAAGCTGGCTTATTTGAATAAATTAAAAGTCCCAAAAACAAATAATATTCTAAAAATTCTAGGGTTCTATGTACAACAACAAGATATTCCCATAATTTATTTAAGCAAAAAACTCTTTTGAATAAATATTAACAAAGTAAAGTTATTACTTGTTTTTAAATAGAGTTTCTTCTTGGATTAATTAATTTGTATACAAATTTCTTATATATACATTTCTTTCCTAATTTTATATATTTGAAATTTATATATACATTTAAATGGTGTTCTTTTTACATTAATAACATTTTGTGCAGTACTCAGATTTCTTTCCATTTCTTTTTGTTTTTGTTTGGAATTGTAAAAAGAAAGTGCTGGCGACCTTCAGCTGTAGTATGTGATCTAGATTGCATGTGGAAATTGTCTTGGGAAATTTCTAGGAAAATGTAGGTGGGTTTTTTTCGCGTCAAAACAAAAAGTGTCTCCAGGCTAAGACATTTCTGGGTTAATTTGCTACTTCGACAATTTAAAATCCAGGTGAAAATTTTATAGAAATAAACCATAAATTACTTCTCTAAATAATTTACAAAAGCAAATAATTATAAATAAATTTATTTTAAAGAATTATAAGAAAACACTGAGCCTTAAACATTATTAACCCAATTTTTATTTCATTTTCGTTTCCTTCAAAATTCCCATTTCATAATTTTTTCATTGACTATTTAAGATATTTCTCAATGCAACCCAAGCATTTCTTTCCAAATATATTGAGGGTGTTTTTTTTTCGAGATAAATCACTGTAAATAAACAGGTTACACCGGCAGGGCCAATCGTTTGACCCGCTAAAATGTTGAATTTAAATTTAAATTTATGCAAAAACTGTTCGACTTTCGTTCGATCCTAATAAACAGGCACAGATTAGCGCAGAAATGTGATTAGGTTCGCTTCCAGTGACCTCGACACCGTTGGTACGGTGATAAAGCGAACTTTTCTCGGTTGCATGTGCCTGCGGAGAAGCTGCTGCTACTCAAGTCGTCAAAATTCTCGCCATCAAGTCAATATTTCAGTCGACACATTTGAGTGCACCGGGAAAAAATTAAGCAAGATGCCAATTTTAATATTAACTAGATTTTTTGAAGTGAAAAGGGGAGAAAGATACATTTTTTGGGGAACATTTTGAATGTTGTTTTTGTTATAAAATATAATTAAAATATTTTAAAGGAATAAATAAAAATTTGAATAAATAAATTCTTGATCTAGATTTAGTAGAGAATATTAAAAATAATTTTATTCCAATAAAAAAATATTCTTTAAGGGAATAAATAAATATTTAAACAAAAATATATAGTAAAGAATATAAAAAATGTTTTCTTATAAATAAATATCTTTGAAATGAATAAATAAATATTTAAATAAATAAATTCTTGATCTGGACTTAGTGGAAAATATATTATTTAATATTTACAGAATATTTTCCCAATTTCAAGAAGGATTCATAAAGTCCCTAAAATAAATCTTCCATAAATGAGATGCCTAACCTGAGCTCCTTTTCATAAAGTTTCATTATTAATTTATATTATAATCTTTCTCTCTGTGCTATAAAAAAAACCCCCCCCTTAGCTTTCAGTGTATTTGCCAATCGATGGATCGCACTTGTTGAGCTGCGAAATTCGACTCGGAGAAAATCGGGTCATCTCGAGCGAGATGCAAGGGGCCACTTGGCCAATCGGGTTACAGATGGCCACACAGGTTAATTAACGATTTGGACCAATTAAGTTGACGGCCTGATCTTTGCTATCTACACATACACACACACACACACATATATATACATACAATGTGCAATATGCATTTGTAAAATGTGTGGCAGATTGTGACAGCGTTAGTTTTTGGGTGCAAGGAGGTGCAGGTGCAGGAGATAGGCGAGAGTGTGTAGAGTGCGAGTGTGCTGAAGAGTGTATCTTTGGGATATAGTGCTGTTATAATTGCATTTAGTGCTGGTTGGTGCTGGCTGGTTAGTCGGTGGTAATTAGTGGCAAGTCTAGGCTCCAAAACGAAACTCGAATCGATCGATGCAACTCACCCATGAATTATCGCGAAATTGTGACATATTTCGGGCAGCCGCAAGGGGCGGTTACGGTTTTTGTACGTTTTAATAATGATGATAAATAATTGGAGACCGTCTTAAATGGATTTATATATTGCTATATGGAGGTTATTTATTTTTTTTATTTTGTTTTTTATTTTTATATATATATATATATATATTTTTTTTTAATTTATATATATTTTTTTTATTTTTATATCTTTTTATATTTTTTTATATTTTCATATATTTATATATATATATTTTTTTAATTTAAAAAAATTTTTTTTTTATTAAAATATTAATGTTTTTGATTTTTATTAATTTATCTAAAGCTGATAAATAGTTTTATTTCTCATTTCTTATTTCTTATATTTATTTTACATGCAAAAAAAAAAAAACTGGGACGGACAATTGTTATATTTTATTTTTTGCTTTAATAATTATTATTATTAATTATTTGTATTTAAAAATCATGCATTTACTTCTCCTTTTGCCGCACTGTTTACTCTTTTTTTTTACTTTCAATTTCGATTGCTGCCTTTTTCTTTGTTTGTTCGTTGGCTTTTCGTATAATTTTTGTTTTTCTTTCTCTATTATTTTTCAAATATTTTTTTTTTTTGCGAATTTCACAGTTTTTGCTTAATTTATCTAACCAATTTGTTAGCTAAGCTGGACACACACAAACACACACACAGCAGAAACTCACACACGGCAATGCAGCTGAGCGTAACGCATGGAAATGAGTGCCTCAGATACTTTTGTATCTTGTATCTGCTGGCTGCTTTCTGAGGCGTAACTGCCAGCACGATTACGTGCGACAAGTGTTACACTGGCCAGCAAAAGCGGCAGATGAGGCTAGAGGTGCTTTTTTTTAATAACAAAATTTTAAAAACAAAAAAAAAAAAAGAGACTCGAAGTGGTAAGATCGTTTAAGCCGCACGCGCGCCTCTCTTTTTAGTTTTATTTTTTTGTTGACGAACCGAACTCGACGAGTCTGCGCCGCTTACTGACTCGGACTCTTGGCTTTTGCTTGTTACCTTCGAGCTGCGAGCTACGAGCTCCATGCTCCATGCTCCACGCTCCCCGGGCAACGCTCTCCACCAGGTCGCCGCTCACCGCTTCACAATCGCAATTGCAATCGCCGGTTGATGCCGCTTTCTAAACGCTCTCCGCTCAACGCTCACGTTCGATGCTCTCTGTGATAGCCGGGGCTTTCTGGCCACAGTGGGACAAGCTATACGATTTTTCTTTTGGTAAAAGAAAGCCTAGAAAAGCTGGTCTAGATACCTTGAAATGTTTTTAAAAATTATAGATAAAATATTTGTAGTAAACTAGGTAACTTGGCTGGGAAAATTATTTTAGATAGATTGAAATTTAAAAAATATATATAGAAGGAGTCATTTGCGACCCTACAAATCATATATATTCTTGATCAGCACAAACAGGCGCTTCTTTCTAGCCTTCTCCGAAAGAAAATTTTTTTTTTTTTTAATTTTTTCAAAATTTGATAAGGGGTTACATCATTAAAATTTGCAAATTTTGGAAAAAAATAAAATTTTAAATGTGGTATGCAGATTTGTTAACCTCATCAAAACTAACATAACTACGTTTTCAGAATTGATTTTGGTACATTTTTGGCTTGGTTATGGAATTTTTAACATATGGATTTTTGATATTTTGCCTCTTTACTTTGCAAAAAATGATGATAAAAAATTATAAATAATTATTAAAATTAAATTAAGTATGCAGATTTATTAAGCGTAAAATAACTAACACAACAGCGTTTTCCGAATTGAATTTACTGCATTTTTGGCTTTTTTATGGATTTTTAAAAATTCGATTTTTTATAAAAAATAAAAATTCGCCATTTTCTCAAAAAAATGTAAGGGGTTACATCATTAAAATTTTCAAATTTTGGAAAAAATTAAAGTTTTAAATGTGGTATGCAGATTTGTTAACCTCATCAAAACTAACATAACTATGTTTTCAGAATTGATTTTAGTTCATTTTTGGCTTGGTTATGGAATTTTTTAAGATATGGATTTTTGATATTTTGACTTTCATTTTTCAAAAAATTATTTTATAAAATTATGGATAAATATTAAATTTAAATTAAGTAAGCAGATTTATTTACTTTTGAAAAACTAACACAAAACCGCTTTCCACATTAAATTTAAAGCATTTTTGGCTGAGCTACAGATTTTTAAATATTAACAATACTAATCAAGTTCAAGTTCAGAGACATATATATATAAATTGTTTACTCTCTCACCTTTGCCATGACTTATGGCAATTTCCGTTTTATGACGTTTGTTGATAGCTGAAAGTAAATAATCTTCATAAAGATTGTTCCCCAAGAAACCATGATTCACGCACTACAAAGTCTTGAGCCCAAAAGTATGCGTTGGCCTCCCACAACCCAACCCCAGAAAAAAACACACAATAAAATTTGAGTTTGAAATACCAAAAAAAAAATATATTTATTTTCTCATAAGTCAGAAAATGTACATTATAAGCAATTTTGTGGATGATGATCGGTTGTCAAATATTAAGGATTAGCTAGCTTAGAATGGGATCTCTTTTTTTACATGTATTTTTATAAAAAAGTATATATATAAATATATATATTTATATATTAATATTTATATTTATAAATATATATTTTTATATATTTTTTTTTACAATGATTCGCAGTTGCTGGGGACAAAAAAGAACTCAGACGAGCTGGAGGCATATATTTTTTTTTATTAAAATTTTTGTTGCATTTTGAAAAAGAATATAGGTTTTTTGCTTTTATGGATATATTTTTTAGAGATCAATGCAAATGGCGCTACAGACTAATGTACAACTATACAAGGTTAATTAGTTGCGAGTCCGTGGGTGTGTTATGTATGTGTGTGTGTGTGTGTGTGTGTGCGGTGTGTGTACAATACGAATGCAGCATAGCCAATCCAGAATGCTCTACGTTCTCGACTTTCCCGTCACAAATTGCCTCTCAAGCGAATCCAGTTCGTTTTTCTTCCGAAGTCTGTCTCGAAAAATGTAATTTTAATTTGTAGTTTTTTTCTTTCGTAATTTATATCGATTAATTCGATGGTATTTTGGAGATTTCCTTTACATTTTTATAATTTTTCTTATTTTTTTGCTAAATGCTATTTCAATTTCTCCTCTCGTTAATCTTAAGTAAAATTGAATCAAATTCCTCAGTGCTTGCAGTGCATATCGTACTTAGTAATTCATGTTGCTTCATTTTTTAACCGCTAAGTCTATGCTTAGTGACTAAACTAAAAAAAAAAATAACAAAAAAAAAAAGAACAGAAAAATTAAGAATTATTATTCATATCTTGGGGGCTGTATCTTACAGTGCTTCTTAGTGGATATAGGATTCCGTTTGTAGGATGTAGGATTCCGAAGCACGAAGCTATAGAGCTATACATATAGGTTATATATATATATATATATATATATAGGTAGTATTGAACAATTTACAGTTAAGCAGTTTAGAACTCTTCGATAGAAATACTTTCAGACTTGCATAAGTTTATCATTAAATATATATATATATATATTTGATGTATCTGGGGAGTATCTCTGTGTGTGTGTGTGTGTGTGTCTTTCGATGTCTGTCCCAAGTTGCAGCTTCAGAGACCTTAGAAGAATGTGAAACTTGTCAAGGACTTGTGTTATTTACAAGGATGTGACTCGAGGCAGGTCCAAGTCAAGAGCTTTGTCTTAAGGACCAGAAGAAATACTCTTTCTTTGGCTTCTTAGGACAAAAACCCTTAACTTGAACATTCCTTTTTAAAATAAATAATTAACTTGTACATATATATCCTTTATTGGGTCTTTATCCATATATTTAGTTTATATTTATATATATAGTATAGTTACTCGTACAGTTAGGCATTGTTATTAGGTATATCTGTTTGCATCTCGCTGCTTTTTCCTTCTCGCTTGTATCTTCTATCTTCTATCTTGTATCTTGACCTTTACAATTTTCTCAATGGTTTTTATTTTGTTGTTTTTTTCGGTTGCCTTACTTGCTAGAATTTTCATAAGACTTGCGTTTCATTTTCTCCATATTTTGTTCAAAAGTTGCACTTAAACGATTCGAAAAAAATATATGTATATATATGTATATGTCTATATGTCTATGTATACATATATATATATATTATATGTTATGTATGTTTATGTCCTTTTTTTATATTCATATATATACACATCATGCAGTAATTGCCGCCAATTTGTGTTATCTGTGTGTCCTTGTTGGTGGCTTGGGTGTGTGTTGTGTGTGTGTGTCCACCTTTTCCTCCTCCTCCTACTCATCCTCCTGCTCCTCCTCCTCCTTCTCCTCCTCCTTCTTTCCAACTCGTTTACAAAATCCATGAAAATATATCCTTAGTTTGGCTTGGACCCGGTTGTTCTCCGAACAGCTGTGTGAAAGTGCCAACTCAAGCACTCCGCTAGCCCTTTCCCGCACTCTTTATATATATTTATTTTTAAAGTTAGCATTTAGCTTTTGCCATTTTTAGCATTTCTCCTTGTCTAGATTTAAAGTTTGCTTTCGTTTCCTTTGAAAATCCAACTAAAATCTGCCCAAATCCTTTGACTACAATTTCATCTTCGTATAAAAATAAAGAAGTACTTGTCGAAAATGAACCACGGATTTTTTATAGTTGTAATTTTTTTCTCTCTGGTTTTCTTAAATATTTTTTTTGTTTAGGGTTAGCAAATTTGCTAAAATTGTCTAGATTGTCATTTGCTAAGTATTTCTTTATTCCTTACACCAACTCTGCTCTACTGCATATGAATTTACAGCTGCGGCTGGCTTTATAGTTTATATGAAACAGTGCAATTTTTATATAATTTTTATTTTTAATTATAATTAATTAATATTAATATAATTAATTAAATATTCCAAACATTTGGAATTTTTACCAATGAAAAAGAAATAGTTTTTGGTAATAATAGATCCATTCTTATTATTATTTTTTTTTTAATTTTAAATATACATAAATTAAAAAACAAAAATTAAATTCAAATTAAATTATGAATTTCCCTAAAATCTAAATCAAATGTTTATATTAATTATTTTATATAATTTTATAGATTAATACATTTTATTAAAAAACTGAATTTCATAATTAAATCAGACTAAAAAATTAATTTATTTCTTGTAGTTTCTATGTTTAATAATAAAAATAAAATATTTATATTATTAACTGATTAAATATATCAAAATAAACACATTATGGTGGATAATATATTTCATATTTTAAATATTTTATTTGTAATTGAAAACAAAACCTTAAATACAATTTTATTATTCATAAAAAAAGGAATATTTCGACTTGAGTTTGTTAATATCACAATAAAATATTTTTATTCGCATTAATTTTCTCTTTTAAAAATTAAAAATAAATAAATAAATTCCAAATAATATTGAGCACTGCATATATTCTATTGCCCGCAGCTGTAGTATCCATTAGATGCCGCAGGCGGTGGACTGTGGGCTGCGATTTTGGATCCTGGTTCTCCAATTTTTCTTTTTGGGGGGCACCTCTGGTTGGGGCGTATTGGCCGGAAGCCCGCTGCTAACCGGAATCCCAATCGCCGTTTCCACCACCACCTGCAGCAGCCTACAATGTGTGTTGTCTGTGTGTGTTTGTGTGTTTTTTCTGTGAAATCCAAAACATAATTACCCGCAGGAATGCATACGCTGACCCCTTTTAAAAATGGTTTTGTCCCAAAAACCCTCTCCGGCTTTCCCGGTAGCCGGAGCCACGGCTATCCGGGCCAAGTTTTAACGGCGAAGGTTAAGTGGCTCCCAAAAAAGAAGGGAGAGAGCTGCATTCGGCCAGCTTTACTCGTAAAGGTTATCGATACAACACTTATCGCTCTTATCGGTGCCATGTCAATCGATATACTGTATAAGTGAGACTTATCGCTAGAGCTATCGCTATTAATCGTAAAGGCTGAAGGAAATCGCGGTAAACGTAATTGACTCGACTAAACACGACTATGTATAATAATATATATGCGGAATTTTTGGAATCTAAGCAAAAGAAGGATTCATTTATTAGACTAACGGCTATTCTGGATATTCGTAATAACATTTTTTGATTCGATAAAATGTGTGTGAGTGTGTGTTTGTTGTATACATATATTATTATATTATTACTCATTGTTTAGGTGCAGGGAATACGGAATACAGAATTATAGGGTATAGAATATAGAGGGTAGAGTATACATAGATAGTCTTTGTTGGTCCTTGCCTGCTAGCCGTCGTCTCCCTTTAGAGGCGGGCAAGTAACCTATGGGGGGGGGGGAGATACACCCAAGTCTTTCGGTTTGAAACGCTGAGGGTTCGGGTCTGAGTTTATAAATGGGGATATATGGTATGGATATATCCTAAATACGAGTGTAGGTACAGCTAACGGGGGTTGTGCATTCTAGTCTGTGCATCGGGACTGTGTGTGTGTGTTTTTCTTTGTCTGAGCGAGACAGCTATTGAGCTCGGCAAAACGCTCTATCTCTCTATCTCTTTCTTGATCGCTCTGTCTATCTCTTTCTAATCGTGCTGCTGCTTTTGCTGCTCTCTGTCTTATTCGCTTGTCGATCAGAGTATTCAAGTTTTTACTTAGCCTAGAATTCCAAAAGAAGTACATTTAAATATTATTTTAAATATAATATTATTTATAAATAATGTGTGTTGTGTGTGTGTGTGTGTTGAAGGTTTTATTTCGATTATTCAGTAATATCGCTTCGCTCTCTCGTTCTCTCTCTAATTAATTAATTAATTTAGATATCACAATATAATCATTAATCGTTAATCAATCGGTAAGTGAAAACAAATTAATTTCGAATTTCGAATTTACACTCAATCTTTAATTAGGAAATTAAAAGTTACCTCGTCTTGCTAGCTTTGCTTTACAATAATTTTTACCTTCTCTCTCTCTTTCTCTCTTATGCGAGCTTACTGGCTAAAATGTGTGTTGTCGAGTGTTGTTTGTATTTTCTTTGCTTAATTTTATATTAACTAATTTAAAAAAAAAAAAACAGTGATTGCACAAAAAAAAAAGATTATCATTATTTATTAATTAATTATTAATTATGTCGTAGGGTGAATGCTTCGCCTCCTTCGTCCCCGTCCCTCGTCGCCCCCCTTAGATCCTGGTCTGCACCTCCAGATGCATAAAACGCTCTTGACCTAAGCGGGAATCCCAGGGCGTTTTTTGTTTTTTGGAATGTTGATTTGATTTAATTTCAAACATTTAGTTTCGTTTTGATTTTAGTTGTTGTTTTGTTTGCATTATTTACAAGAGAAGTTCCAGGTGTTTATATTTTTGTGTTGGCATAGAAAGGAGAAATTTGTAAATATTAAAATTACGCTCTCTTGGCCATCATTATGTTTCGTTTTTCTGTCCGTCCAATGGATAATATGATGCTGGTGGGGTATATGCTTTGTGTTTTTTCTCTAGCAATTGCTCTACATGGAGGGGGCCGGCGGCGAAGTATTCGAGTCATTTAGGGCCCAGCAACTGTCCACGGGCTGCGTTCCCTGCTTACTTTCCAAATACGTTGCTATCTCGTTGGCGTTCTTATTGAAGGCCACCATCATGGCCGTGTTGCCGCCAGAGTCACGGGCCTGCAGGTTGGCGCCGGCTGCCACTAGCATAACGCAGATATCGCGGCGATTCTGCTCGGCGGCGATGTGGAGTGCGGTTTGCCCACTGCAAGAAAAATAGGGCGAAAATAGGGGTTTTTAGAACATACAAATATATACAAAAAAAAATTATATATATTATTATATATATTTTAAAAGAATATAAAGTTAGGAGAACAAAGTTGCCCAAGTAAGAATTCAGCAAGAAAGAAAGTTAACTTTAGAAAGCCAAAGTCGAAAGAGAAAATGGGAACACCCTGTAGGAACAGATTTAACTGGGAAATTAGGCGATCTAGAATTTCCTGCTAATGTAGACTTGGGAATTATAAGCCAGGCAAGGTAGAAAACGACAAGGATAATGCAAACACCCTGTTGTACGAACTGTATTACTTAATTTAATATATTTTATTTCCTGCAAAGTCGGACTTGGAAATTGTTAGGCAAGAAAACTGGGAACACCTTGTTCGAACTGATGTAGGTGGGACATAAAGCCAGGTAGGATTTCCTGCAAAGTGAGACTTGGGAATTATAAGCCAGGCAAGGTAAAAAAAATGAAAAGGAAAAAGAGCAAATTTTATTGCCTGCAAAGTTTCCAGCAAGCCAAAAAAGCTGGGAACACCCTGTTAATCGTGGATGGCAACTGTACTTACAGCTCCTTGTCGGCCATGTTGATGACGCGTCGCGTGGCGCACGAGATGATATATTTAACAATGTCCTTATGGTTGTATTTGCAGGCAAAGTGCAAGGCGGTCTGTCCGTTCTTGTTCACTGACTGCAGTGAGTATCCTTGTTCATGTAGTGCACGTAACTGCAAGAGAGCGTTGTTAAACAGGAATTAATTGGGCTCTCGACTATATTTGTAATTTCAACTACAGCTACAGCTAATCCGGTATATAATATACAATTAATATATATAATTTGGCATACGGTTAGGTCAAATATATATCGTAATAGTTATGCTACCATATTGAGGTCGCCGCTCTGGGCTGCTAGTAGTACGGCATCGGAAGTTTGCTCCAGTATAGGGCTATTATTCAAATGTATATATGTGTGTGTGTGTGTTTTAGAGAGAGACAGAGAGCGCATGTGTGTGTGTGTGCATGAAAGAGAGAGAAAATAAAAAGAGAAATTCAAGCATCAGTTCGGTTGGGTTTTATCATTCGTTTTTTTTTTCGATTCAAATGTAGATGATACGAGAGTAAAAGAGTAAGATAGACAAAAAGAATAGAGAAAGACAGACAGATAGATAGAAAGAGAGACAGAATAGCCACAACAGACAGTCGAGTAATAATAAGGAAGGAAAGAGGCAGCTAGTTATACGGAATACCTGAATCCATAACCAAAAACATCTTCGTTGAAACTGAATAAACGATCTTTGTTGCTGCATGCAAAAGTTATATATATATATATATATTTTGTACAGAAAATAGGAAAATAATTGAATCAATTGAATGAAATCAAATCAAAAATGAAAATGAAATTGAATCAAATCAAGACGGAGGAGGATAGATTGCTCAGGGAAGGAGAGAGAAAGAGAGATAGCGACAGGGAGATTTTGTGTGTGAGAGAGAGATGGCGGATATTTCGTGGAGCATGAAAAAAGCGTGTGAAAGAGAGAGACAGAGAGAGAGAGAGAGAGCGAGCTAGCTATATGAGCAGGCCGAACGAGACAGACAGCTGTCACCAAATGATCCAATTAAGGAGAGAGGGAAAGGGAAAGAGAGATTTTGAATTAATTGTTGAAATTTTGCTGCGACTGACTATTAATACCGTCTTGCTCGGTTCATGGTCGTCTCTTTTCTTCAAATGATTTTGATTTTGATTTGAAATGAAATGCTGAACGAATCGGGGCTGGGGACGCTTTTTACCTCTTCCACTTCATCACTTTAATGGGCTTGGAGCCAATTTGCAAATCCTCATCTTTAGGTTTTTGGAATTACAGTGTATTTCGAGTATATATATATATGTATGTATCGTGTATCGTGTATAGTGTGTTTGTGTTTGTGGCAAATTCGAAAAGAGAGTTAAAAATTGTTAGTAAGCCATCGAAATCAAACAATTACAACTAAAGTTAACTATAACTATGGTTAGGAAATCAAATAACTAACTAAATACTAGCTACCAGAGGGCACAATTGCAAGGCATCAAACCTACCCGTTTCCGGGCCATTTTGTGTGTGTTTCTGTTATCGTTTATCGGTTTGATATTGGGTTGGTTTTTGTTTTGGTTTGTTTTTTTGAGATGGGATCGTAACGAATACGGTTTGGTCCTTGCTACGGTTAACTGTTGATGTAAGCCGGGATTATATACCATTAAGTGCTCGAAGGTAATCGTATTTAATGCTCTACTTACATGCGATCGTGGCAAGGACTAAGCTGTATTCGGCTCCTCGCAATTAGGATATCGATTCTTATATAGCATGTGTAGGTAGGTATGCGAGTGGTTTAGTGTGTGGGCTAATGTGTTTTATGCATTCAGTTGCGATCGAAATAGTATTGTACAGATTTTACAGATTTTAAAGAATTTCTTGGACAAGTAAAAGATTCAAAAAACCATAACTAAGTCAAAAATTCATTGAATTTAAATCGGAAAACGTTTTTTTGTTCATTATTTTAAGGTTAATAAACCTGCATACCTTATTAATTTTAATATTTATCCATAATTTTTTTATAATAATTTTTTTGGAAAGTAAGAGGCAAAATATAGAAAATCCATATATTCAATATTCTATAACTATGCCAAAAATGTACTAAAATCAATTCTGAAAACGTTGTTATGTTAGTTAATTTGAAAATTTTAATGATGTAACCCCTTATCAAATTTTGAAAAAATCGAAAAAAATTTTTTTTTTCGTTTAGACAAGGCTAGAAAGACGCGCCTGTTTGTGCTGATAAAGAATATGTATGATTTATAGGGTCGCAAATGACTCCTTCACTACCCTGCACTCATTTGACTGAATAATAAATACCCTGCATGAAAATTGTATTTCCTTTCCCCCCAAATAAATCGATTCTCTTCGGTTTTTTGTGGCTTCTTCTCGTAAAGATTTATAATTTACAAGCTCTAATCTTAGATTAAATCTTAAAAGAGATTAAAAAACAATCCGATTTGATCTAGATTGGCTATAAAGTACTTCTAACAGAACTCAATATATACATTTAGATGGTAGACTATATTCTCCTTTCGACCGCAACCTGGTTTCTCTGAGTGTAGATGCTCTGAGTGATGGGGACATGCAATTATCAACATTAAACATAAGGCAATGCAACGAAACGAAGGATGTGAGTGGACAGGACAACTGGCAGCCTCCACTCCGCTTTTGCCCACCCCCGCTTGGATTTGTGAGGATTTAGGGAAGGATTCAGGGGGGCTTCCAGGAGGAGTATGAGGAGATTTTAGATCTCGATGCGCCGCTTGCGGAAGTGGAGGTGCAGAAACATGCGCCTGTCCAAGTACGGCAGCTGCTCGGCCACATGCTGCTGGTAGAGCTCGAGCCGCTCCTGCAGCGGCAGCTCGTTTGCCCCGCCGCCACCGCCGCCATAACCCCCATCCCCATTCAAGCCCGTTCGTGGCGGCCAGCAGCCAGCCAAGAGGCGGGAGGAGAGCCTACCCGTGCTGCCCGGGCCACGGCCCTGGGCCTGGTCCATTTGCCGGCGCTCATTCTGCGCCTGCCGCTGCGAGAAGGCCGCAAAGGAGCGCTCCTGGTCCGGTGTCTGTGGCATGGTGGCCGCCTCATGGTCCAGTATATACAGCTCATCGATGGCAATGTCACAGATGTAGTGCAAGTGCTCCTGGGCGCGATCAATGCGGAAATAGTGCTCCGCAGTGCAGGCTATGACAGGGGAAATTTATATTAAAAAAAAGAGAGGGGGGAAGGATGTGCCGAGACTCACAGTCGATGAAGCACCAGTCCTGCGAGACCTTGGGATATGAGATGGACTCCTCGAACTTGGAGTTGAGCATGTTGCGGACATGCTCCAGATCGACCTGCGACTCGATCTCGATCTGGCCCAGCTTGTTGGCCAGCTTGCGCAGCATCTCCTTGTCGTAGTGATACTGCTCGTACTGCTGCATGGTCACCCGCAGGATGTGCAGCTGCATCTTCTCCAGGGGATTCACCCTAAAAACAGAAAAAGAATATATATAAAATATATAAATTTGTTGAGAGTATCAAGGAAGACTCACTGGACATCGCCGCGTCCATGCTTCCTTTTGGACAGCATCAAAGCCTTGTTGAGCAGCTCGATCTCAATGATCGAGGGCTTCACCCGGCAGGCCTCGCCATCCACCTGCATGGGTATGGTGCGCCGGGTGATGATTCTTGCCTTGCGGCACTGGCAGATGCAGGTGCCATGCATGCCCGCCTGCAGCATGGGCAGCTGGTAGGTGGTCAGTCCCACCACTTCCATTAGGCCGTCGTCAATCGAAGGCTTGGCAGAGCCAAAGGAGTCGTTCCAAGGATGAGTGCCGCCGCCATAGCTAAAGAATAGGGTTATTTATGAATTATTATATATTTTTACTAATAATTTTAGCTAAATTTTAGCTAATAATTAACTAATTTAAAAGCTAGATTGAAAGGAAAGGCCCATCTACCCACCTGGGAATGTTCAGGAAGAGCACCGCATGGCAGCCAGCATCCCGTAGCTTGCCGGTGAAATCCTGGCCATCGCACTCCAGGGTTACCCACTGGGACAGGTTGCGATACTGGCGCAGGATCAGATCCTTGCCGCCCATCTGGCCATAGTACATCTTGTTCCTTAGCCGCGAATTGAAGCGCTCCGGATGCGCTTCGCGTGCCTCGTGAAATTCGAGGGCAATGTGGGCATCCACACCGAATGAGAAATAATTGTTGATCACATTCAGGGGCACATTTGCCTTGCTCCTGTCGACATGATCGTCGCTGACATCATCGTTGGGCGTCACCTTGACGCGCCAGCGATCCATTAAAACGCACTGCGACATGCCAATCTCGCGCAGTATCTTACCAATCGGTTCATCCGTATAGCCCTGAAGTTGGAGTTGGAAGCACTGTTGTCATTTTCGGGTGCAAAAATGCCGGAAACAAATGAAATCTAATTTACTGCCACAATGGTAACTCAATTGTACGTGAGACAATGTGTGTTAGATACTTAGATACATTAGTAAAACCCTAAAATCACCCATACGCAGTGTTGCCAGTGGTTATTTCTAAGATATATTATATATTTAGTAAAGGTTAATTAAATATTATGCTTAGTAATGGGTTATTTGTAGGTTTTAATGGGAGTTTTGGGTTAATAGCTTAGGCATAAATTAATAACCAATTAAATAGAAGTAATATTTTAAATAGAAATTAAAAAATGAAGCCTTAAATTCCTTGATTAACTTATTTCTAATATATAAATATTGTTAAATAGATGCTTAAATGTTTAAATGCTTTTATTTTGGCTTGAAATCTGGCTTACGTGTCGTATGAGTGTAATTTTCATCTCAAACTTGAAGCAGACTTATATCAAGATATACAAAAATGTCAATAAAATATTTAAAATAATAAAAATAATGAAAATAATGAGAGCTCCTAGCGCTACTTAGTGTGGTAAAGGTAGCAGGTGTGTTCATTAGTCAAAAGGGACAATGGTTTACTTACCCCGCCCCATCCAAGAGCGCGAGCGAGATCATTTCCAGTGCCCAGGGGCAGGACACCGACGGCCGGGACCGGCTGCAGGGGTGGCTGGATCTGGTCCAGGACGGACAGGACCCAGCCCACAGTGCCGTCGCCGCCGCAGGCCAATAGCCGCAGATTGGGGGCCTTGCGGAACATGTCGAGGCTGAAAAGAAATATAAATTTATATTATTATTTATTTATATATTTATTCAATATTAATATATATCTTTTGTATACTCACCCCATTTTAGGACCCCCCTGGGTGAGATCAAACACCTGGCGCGGATTGAGCAGATGCTGGAACTTGCCCAGGAGCTTGACACCCTGATTGCCACCGGATTTGGGATTAATAAACACAATGACCGGGATTACCTCCGGCGATGGTATTGGCTTCACAATGAACGCCCTCGGCTCCTTCTTCTCGTCCTTGGCCTTGTGCCGACGCTGTGTATGCTTCTTGCTCTTGTGTCCACCACCCTGTCCGCCGCCGCCGCCGCTGCCAGCACCGGATCCACCGCCAGCTCCTGACCCGCCACCACCACCGCCCGCTGAGCCCGAGGCGGCATTGTTCTTGTTGCTCACACGAATCGAGGACTTGAAGTTGCCCTTGTTCGGCAGCTTCACAATCCACGACGGCGGCACAATGATGGGCGCATAGTTGCCTGAAAGAGAGAGGGAGCGGAGAAAAAATAATAAAATAAATGGTATTTTACACAAGAAACAACATATAACAATTGTATTTTTCCAAATAAACTCAGAACTACAAACTTTTCCCAGTATAAACTCAGCAATACAAACTGTTCTCAGTATTAACACAGCATCACAAACTGATCCCAGTATAAACTCAGCGCAAAAGTATGCCATGAATTGCGGTCTGTTGCATATCGCTCAGTTGATTGCATGATACTGGCAGCCTCGACGTATCTATGCTCATGACCTGATGTCTGTGCACAGCTGTATTGAGCAGGCATAGATAGCTGAGGCAGATGTCGATGCTTAGTCTGTTGTTGTGTAGCACATTGCTGCTGTTTCAATGAGTGCAGCAGGCAATAAGCTAGATCAGTGCACAGATACTGCATGATCATTGACGATGTTGCCATCAGATGCTGTGCATGAGATGCCACATTGCAATGCAGCATTTCAGCATTACAGATTGCATTGTTGAAATATGTTGCTTGTTGCAGCAAACTATGCTGAAAATTCATACATTTTCAGCACAGCTGCATGTCGCAGAGTCGCAGATTACCTGCGAAACTCACATACATGATGCACATCAGCTGTTGCTCGCATTGTGATCAGCATCTGTCAGATTCATTCACAGTTGCTTAGCTTGTCGCCAGCTTGATGTTGTAACAATGCTGAAAATACAGTTGTACAGTAACACACATGATGCCATGAGTCTGACATGGTGATCAGCTGCAGTGCTTCGCCAACTCACTTAGCTGCATCATTGCCATGAGCTTCTGTCTTCGTGCTCGAGCTGCAGCCACTGATTCGAGCTGCAAGTCGATTCTGCATTGTTGCAGATTACTGAATGATGCAGTCAGCGCATATCACTCAGCACAGTTGATGGTTGTTGTAGCACAGTATGCTGAAATCTATTAGATATTCAGCAATTACACTGGAATGGCAGGCAGGTAGATTTGCCGCAAACGATTTTCACCAGACATGGCCTGCTCAGCTGCGATTGCACAGAGTGCACAGCATATTCACACGAGTCACATTGCTTGAGAGCAACGATTGCAATACAGCTCATTAGACATGAACAACTGTTGCTAGCTGTTGGTAGTACTAGTTTTTGTTGCAGCAACAGATGCCATTGGTACAGCTTGAGCAGTGAGAACAGGATTTACTCTAGTGCAAAAAAAATTTTCACTCAATGGTTTGAGTCCATGCTATATCATTTTTGAGTGAAAATTTTTTTTGCACTAGAGTAAATCCACCTTCTGCTGATTCTGTTCGCCTGGTACTTCACTCCCAGAAATGTATGAATTTGTACTGAAAATGGCCAAATTGAAGCCTCGTTGTTGCTACAACAATAAAAATAGTACTACTACAACAAATGCCTTTAACAACAACAACAGTTGTTCATTTCTAATGGGCCTTTGAGTTATTTTAATCGTTGCTCTCAAAGAGTCAACGAGCTGATCTGTGCAATGAGTGAGAAATGTTGAATTTGAGTAAAAAGAATTCTGTGCACTCATTGTGGCTCTCCAAATCCCCGAAGGCCGTACCTGACGAGCAAACAGCGGGAGAGCGAAGACCGTATCTGAGATGAGCAGCCCAGAGAAATATCGTAATTTGAGTGAAAAATTCGTTTGCATTAAAGTAAATCCACCTCCTGCTGATTCTGTGCGCCTGGTACATGAAATCCAGGAATTGCTGAATTTGTACTGAAAATGTATAGATTTTCAGCATAGTTTTTGCTACAACAACAAAAACAATATTTTTACAACAATATCAATTTAACAACAACAACCTAGATGATCTGTGGGTTGAGTGAAAATGCTTGCATTGCAAATAATGCTTTGCACTCAATTCGGCTCTCTAATTTCCCGAAGACCGTAACTGGCGAACAAAGAGCAGAAGAGCGAAGACCGTAGCTGACGTGCAGCTCTGAAAATCAATTGAGTTAAAGAGCTACGGTAACGGCTGCTCGAACACAGAAGACGGAAGCTCAGATGAGCTGATCTGCAGCGAAGAGTAAAACAATGAGTGGAAGTATTAGAATTGAGTGAAAAAAATGCTTTTGCACTAACGCAAATCCACCTTCTGCTGATTCTGTGCGCCTGGTACATGAAATTCAGGAACTGACGGATTTGTACTAAAAATGTATAGATTTTCAGCATTGTTTTTGCTACAACAATAAAAACAATATTTTTACAACAATATCAATTTAACAACAACAAGCTAGATAATCTGTGAATGAGTGAAAATGCAAATTGCATTGCAAATAATGACTCTCCCAATCCCCGAAGACCGTAACTGGCGAACAAAGAGCAGCAGAGCGAGGACCGTAAGTGATGAGCAGCTCTGAGCAATATCGTAATTTGAGTGAAAATATTGGATTTCACTAGGTAAATCCACTTTCTGCTGATTCTGTGCGCCTGGTACATGAAATCCAGGAATTGCTGAATTTGTACTGAAAATGTATAGATTTTCAGCATAGTTTTTGCTACAACAACAAAAACAATATTTTTACAACAATATCAATTTAACAACAACAAGCTAGATAATCTGTGAATGAGTGAAATGCTTGCATTGCAAATAATGGCTCTCCCAATCCCCGAAGATCGTAACTGGCGAAAAAAGAGCAGGAGAGCGAAGACCGTAAGTGATGAGCAGCTCTGAGCAATATCGTAATTTGAGTGAAAATATTGGATTGTTCTAAAGTTAATCCACTTTCTGCTGATTCTGTGCGCCTGGTACATGAAATACCAGAATTGAAGATTTTGCACTGAAAATATCTAAATTTAAGCCTTGTTTTTGCTTACAACAACAACAAACACTGCCTCTATATAAAACAACAACAATTGTACAACAACAACAAGCATCGATCGCTCTTGCAATTACGTCATCGCTCAAATCGCTCAAATCGTTGTGCTGCCCAGATAAGTATGCAACATAGGCAAGAGACGCCGAATTGTCAGGCCAAATTATGGTGCATATTTTGGGCTGAACAAATATGCAACAACCGGAGGCTTCAATTCATGGCATACTTTTGCGCTGAGTTTATAATGAGAACAGTTTGCAATGCTGCGATTATACTGGGAAAAGTTTGCGATTCTGCGTTAATACTGGGAACAGCTTGTGATGCTAAGTTTATACTGGGAACAGTTTTTAACGCAATAGTTCGGTTTTTGACCGATAGATGGCCGCAGCAAAAACCTCAAAAATACCATTTTTATATTTAAAATCTAAGAAAAATCTAGTTTACTGTAAACAAAATTCTTTTAAGGTAAAAAAAAAACACAGAATTCAAAATATTTTTATTTAAAAATAGCAATCTTTTACTCTTATAAAACTATGGAATATGCACAAACATTTATTTATTGCAAAAGAATAAATATATATATTATCTTTTTCTGTGTGTCACACTGTTTGGCCTTTCCGGAAGAGCTAATTGTGTGAGTGTGTGGAGCGGAGTGGCAAGTGCTTAAGAATTGCCAAGCAACTAAATTCAATTTACCACCTTTAAGTTTAGCTGTGTGAGTGTGTGTGTGGGTGGGAACAAAGGGAAAAGCCATGGAAAATAGAACGGAGAAAATGGGAGCTAGCATAACCGGCATACCAAAGAGCAATTATGAATGCCACAACTTGGCCAAAAGGAACTGCTGCTGCTGCTCAAAGGAGGACAAAGGATCCGATCCAAGTCACCACCACAGCCCCACATGACACTCCCCACCCACTCGTAATTCTATTTCGTGCTGTCTTGTCTTCATCTCCGGTCATGTCCTTGTCCCTTCCGCCGCCCATTGCTTGCTTGGGATACCGGGATGGCAGGCAGCCAGGCAGCCAGGATGACAGCCGGAGTGTGCATAACGGCATTTGCCGTTGAGAGAGAGAGTGTGTGTTAACAAGATGCTCATTGAGACACTTTATAAAAACGTGAACAGGAAGCGGTTAAGTCAGCATCATCATCATCATGGGGACTTTGTTGCAACATTCCCGTTGCCAGGAATGCCGGGACAACTGGGACAGTCAGGAGACTAGGTGCTGCTGACTGCCAGTTAGCGTTTTATAGCAATTACTTTAATTAAAAATAGTTTACATTACGCCCGCCACAGCCCACAGATTGCGGCTGAGCAGCTTTCTGGGGAATTCGTCGAGATGATAAGTCCAAACAGATGGCGCAAAGCCATCCTTTGGGATGTCCTTGGCATTGACATTTGTGATTCCCAATGCCTTCCCACTGCGCCCTCCCCCTTTTCCATATGGCTAAGCTGCTAGTTCGGCTTATTGGCAAACGCTTGACCTTCTGAATTCTGTGGATTTTCCAACTCCGCAGGAATTCATCAGGATAAACAATGAGCGAGGGACAAACAGATGGCAGGATTAAATATGCGCTTGCTTTATGAACAGTCTACAATTAAATCATAAATGCATTATGATTTGCTTTGGTTTAATCACTACCTAAAGGGGCTATTTTCCACTACTAACTTTGGAAAGTATATGTTTGAATACCTTTGAAGTTTGGAATCATAACTAAGGCAAAAATGCCCTAAATTCGATTCGGTAAACGTTGTTGTGTTGGTTTTTTTACGGGTAAGAAATCTGCACACTAAATTTAATTTTAATAATTATTCATAATTTTTTATCATCATTTTTTGCAAAGTAAAGAGGCAAAATATAGAAAATCAATAAATTCAAAATTCCATAACCAAGCCAAAAATGTACTAAAATCAATTCTGAAAACGTTGTTATGTTAGTTTTGACGAGGTTAACAAATCTGCATACCACATTTAAAATTTTATTTTTTTCCAAAATTTGCAAATTTTAATGATGGTACCCCTTACATTTTTTTGAGAAAATGGTGAATTTTTATTTTTTGTAAAAAATCGAATTTTTAAAAATCCATAAAAAATACAAAAATGCAGTAAATTCAATTCGGAAAACGCTGTTGTGTTAGTTATTTTACGCTTAATAAATCTGCATACTTAATTTAATTTTAATATTTATTCATAATTTTTAATAATAGTTTTTTGAAAAATGAAAGTCAAAATATCAAAAATCCATATCTTAAAAATTCCATAACCAAGCCAAAAATGTACTAAAATCAATTCTGAAAACGTTGTTATGTTAGTTTTGACGAGGTTAACAAATCTGCATACCACATTTAAAATTTTATTTTTTTTCCAAAAATTTGCAAATTTTTATGATGGTACCCCTTATCAAATTTTGAAAAAATTAAAAAAAATATATTTTCTTTCGGAGAAGGCTAGAAAGAAGCGCCTGTTTGTGCTGATCAAGAATATATATGCTTTATAGGGTCGGAAACGACTTCTTCGATGTGTTTTCAACTACTGACTAAAAATCGAATGTCCTTAAAGGTTATAAAATATCGCATTCTATGCTTAAAATTTCATTGAACAAAATATCCTATAATTTTATTATTTGATTCAATTGTTGAATGTTTTCTTGTAATTATATTTCAACCATTATAAATTAAATGTAGGCCTCTCTTTAGCTTAGTTAATATGTTCGATTGATGATTGAATACATCAAACTGTGCATTGATTTATTGCTCATAAATCGCCACGTTAAAATATTGATTTTTAATAAATCAATAATTTTTCAAATACCATTTGAGTATATATATTTATAATACAAATATTTTATTTATAATTTCTATTTTTAAACTTATTTTAGACCAAAAAAGTCCTTGCTGCCCCAATAACTATGCTACAAATTGTTCACCCACCAAACGAGAGAATTCAAGTGATTGAAATGGCCCATTCTCTCAGGAGGTACTTTTTCGGGCTCGCTTTTAATTCACAAATCTTAATTAAGTTAACGGACCGCAATTTATTTGCATGCGCGTCACGTAATTAATCAAAAGGACAAAGGACGTAACGAGACGGGGAAGAGGGAGATAGATATCCCTGTGTGAATATATGCAGGACTCACCCAGACGACACTCCTCGCCGATTTTGGCCTGGTTGAAGCAGGACTCCTTGTTGTGGTAGATCTCATGGCACCAGGCGCAGGACAACGCCACAATCTCCTTCGAGCCGAAGAGCTTGCTCTGCACCGCCTGCTTTACGGGAGAGATGGGGATCAGTATAGACCATACAGAAAATTAGTACTGAAGGAGTCTGGATTTTTTGTTTTTATTTTGTTCCAATAGGAATATATGCATTCTCGATCTCTTCATGCTTGAAAACTAGTTATTATTATGTACACATAGAAAAATAATATTTGTTTGCAGAGAAATGAATTTTATTTTAAGTTATATTATTTTTAAAAATTATATTAGTGACTTGAACAAGGGAAAAAATTAATTAAATTGAATTTAAATTATTTTAAAATAGGTTTTTGTAAATATGAAAAATATATTTGTAGGTAAAATTTAATTATAAACAATTGAAAAAGAGAATCAATTTATTAATTTTAATTGAAATTGTTTTTATTTATATTTAAAGGTATGTTTTTCTAACCAATCTAGCTGGAAAATATATTTTTAGGCAACATTTAATTATAAATAATATAAAGTAAGTATTTTGATGCCCCAAAAACCAATTTCTCTATCATTAACGTTAAAATTCCCTTAAATTTTTATGAAAATTTCAATGGAAATTTGTATGGAAATTTTAAGGAAAATTTGTATGGAAATTTGCATGGAAATTTGTATGGAAATTTGTATGGAAATTTGTATGAAAATTTCAATGAAAATTTGTATGGAAATTTGTGGTTTTACCCATTGAACCGTTAAGAGGCCCTCAGCCAACAAATAAAAACTCATTGAATATTGTATATCGCTTTATCAATGGAAAAACCGTGTGTTTCCAACAAGAAACTGAACAAAGCATAAACAAATGAATATGCAAAATACAAAAAAAAATGTAGAAAAAACCCAAACTCAGGTAAAATGCTGCTTTGGTTCTTGAAGTAAACCTACCTTTCCGCACTGCTTGCACTTGCCCTTCTCCAGCTTGCGATGCACCCAATGATGGTGGGTGGTGGTCTGCTCCCGATACTGACGGATGCCCACATCCCGATAGGTGGGCTTGCAGGCCAGCTGGCTCTTTTCGTTCACAAACGGAATGCAGTTTTGGTGCGCAATCAACTGGCAGGCGGAGCACTTCATCCGCTGGCCGCTCTTCTGCAATGGCAAAGAGAAAGGGAAATGCAATTCAGAGTTATGGCTAGGAAAATGTATATAATATATAATATAAATATAATTAATAATAATTAAAAATAAATATAATTAATCATAATTATATTGTTTTAATCAGGGCAACCCTTACTCTTATTAGCTCGAAACTAATTAGCAAATTCCAGGTGGTATCGCTTTGCAAAAACCGCAATCAAATGACGAAACTGCAATTGCCGTTTGCATTCCGCAAAACAAACTTTCAAATTAATTGTCAAAGCGGTGGGAGGGGAGAGGTGAGGTGAGGTAAGTGACAGGTGAAAACGGATTGCCGTCGTGGAAAATGCCTCAGGTTTGCTGAGATGTTTTTCCTTGGAATGCCAAGAATATCCCTCTGCTTGTGATTGTTTATTGTGCTAGTTTCGGAAACGGTTTTTGTGTAATTGTTTCCAGGTAAACTTTAGCTTACCTTTTCACCTGAGATAGCTACTTCTGGGCTTGGATTTAATTTGAGGCAAAAGTTGTGGCCCAGGATCTGGGCTCTAGGTTGTTTATTTATCTGAACTTTTGGATATATTTTTTATTAGATTTTAAGTTAAAATAACTAAAAGGAGTTTTATTGCTTGAAATGTACTTAATTTTCTTTATAATTAATATTAATTTTTGTTATTTAAAACATTTTATGGATCAACTTTATTAAATTATTCAAAAATCTTTAATAAATTCCCAATAAACCTTTAATAAACATTAAATTAAACTTGGAATTTTCAAAAACAAAATCCAAACTCAACTTTAAATTTTTATATGAATCCTGGACCCTATAAATGCCATAAATGTGTCTCCTGGCTATGCTTAGATTATTTCTCCCACTTGTATTTCTTGAAAAGATGAAGATAAGACAGGTTTTTGTATATAAAAAAATAAAATAAAATACAAGGTGGCTGGCCAAGTTTATTTTCGTGTAAGTTTCCCCCCCCCCCCCCACTTTGGCTGACAATGAGACTGATAAAGTACTTTTTTTGTTACTCTTGGCTTCTTTGGCTGCCCAAAACCGATGACACGCCCATCGTTCTTGGCTCTCCCTCCGCCTCCCGCCTCCAAGGACACTCCACACAGAGCCCCTGTGTTTATCCTAGGTTTATTGCGTGAATGTTGGACGAGCACGCAATAAATAAATAACGCTCACATGTAACCTGCCTTTCACTTCACATTTCCCGTTGTGTTAATTGAATTGCAGGAATGTCGGAGTGAGGAGCGGACAGGAGACACCACAAGGGTGCAGGTATCAGGTAAATTAGGAGGATAATCCATGAGGGATATTGAAAAATAAATCGAGCAATGACAAGATAGGGTAAATAATAAATAAGAATCATAATAAATAAATAATTATAATTATTTTAATAATTTGAATAATAAATATGATAAATATCGACTGATAATCGATACAAATATCGATTAATTTTACTACAATTTCTTTGTTTAGCTTGTAACATTGGGTAAATATATTAATTTAAATTGAGAAAAATAAAATAAATAAATAAAAATTATGTAATGTGAACTAATTCAAAACTAATAGTAATATATCGTGGCTTATAGATATTCATAGATGTTATTGGCTATCGTTTGTTATCGATTGGTACTCACAATGCATTCCTCGTTCAAACAGCAAAGATCTCCGGATGCGGAAGTGGGCTTCCAGTAGTGCTCGCCCTGCACAGCATTCTCCGTCCAATCGGGCACAATCCGTATCGGTCTCCGGGAGTTGCTAGCCGAAGCGGTACGCCTGCTTATAAATAGAAAGAGAAAGATATACAATAGAGGGAGAAAGATATACAATAGAGAGAGAGAGGGGGAGATATAGAGAGACAGGCAACGGTTAAGAAACCATTTTTAAATACGGGTAAAAAGGATTTTTCACTCGATAAGCACTGAAAACGTTTTGTTTTTTTAATTTAATATTTTATATATAATCTGAATATATTTTGTAGCAAGCTAGATTAATATTCTGTTATGATATGTAAAGATTCAAGGGTAATATAAATTAAATACAGAATACAATTTATTGGAAGACCTTGTTTTTCTGTGACAACTTTGTGTCAACCAGGAATTCGATTATTGATTTTGCGTTTGGAAGTTCAAACATAAATGATATATATTAAATATATATATTACGCATTTTCCCTTTTGCTAGCTGAGAAACTCACCTCTTCCGGCGCCACGCACCCAGGGAGTCGAGCTTCCGCTGCCGGAAGGCCGACTTCCGTTGCATTCCAATGGATGAGCGCCGGAAGCGTCGAACGCCCACCGAACCCGCTCCCCCCAACGTTCCCGAAGCGACGCCGCCACCCGTCTCCGACCAGGCGGTAATGGGTCCGGTAATGGGTGAACCGGTAACCGATGAAATGCTATCGCCACGCTGCAAACGACGTCGCGTTGCCATCGGCAACAACTGGGATGCGGAGGTGTGGCTGCCATCGGTGCTGCTGCAGCTGCTACTGCTGTTGCTGTTGTCACTGCTACTGCTACTGCTGCTACTGCTGCTGCTGCTGCTGCTACTGATGCTTGTCCTGTGCGGCGGTTGGCCCTCATCCTCAAACTCATCCTCCGTTTGAAACTCTTCGCGTACGGCGTGCAGCAATCGCTCCATACCAAATATCGCTGCCAGCTTGCTGCTGCTGTTGCAGTTAACTTTGTTGCATAAATTGCAATGGCAGTTGCTACTGTAGTCCTGGCTGTGGCTGCTGGCGATATTGTTGCTAATGCTGCTGCTGCGGCACGTACAATTTGCGACTTTGCAGCAGGAACATTGACTGTTGCTACAGTTGGTATTGGTGTTGCAGTTGCCACTATTGCTGTTGCTACTACTGCTGCAGTTTCTACTACTGCTGCTGTTGCAGTTAATATTGTTGCAGTTTCTATTGCTAATATTATTGGTGCTGCTGCTGCTGCTGTTGCTGCTACCGCAATTGCATTTATTATGGTTGCACTTGTTGCAGATATTGCTGCTGTCATTTAAGTTGGTGCTGCTATTGCTGTAGTTGTTATTGCTGTGGATGTTGGTGCTGCTGTTGGGGCTGTTTCTGTTGCTGCTGCTGCTGTTGTTGCCGTTGTTGCTGCTGCTGTTGCTGTTTCTATTGCTGTTGCTGTTGCTTGCATCACAGTCCAAACAAGATATGAACATGGTCTTTACAGTGACTTATTTCTCCACATCCGTCCTTCGCTTGACTTTGTTTTATTTTTATTTTTTATTTTTCACGTTTTACATTTCACTTCATTACACATTCCCTTTGGTCTGGTTTTATTTACTCTTTTCTTTTTTTTTTTTTTTTGGTGGTTATTCAGTCATTCAGTCATTCAGGACTCTGGCCGGATAGATCCCCAGTTGGAATCCGATTTCGGCACTGATTCTGATTCCGGATCGCGTTCGAGCTTTGGCTCTGTCTCTGTTGCTGTTTCTGCTGCTGTCCGTTTTCGTGTCTGTGGCTGTCATTATGGCGCAAAAAGATTGCCCGGAGATTCTGTTTTGGTTTTTGCTTTTGGCTTGTTTTTGCAAACGATTTTTATATACCCTTTGCTAGGAGTTTTATCGAATTTGCTATGGTTTGATACATCTGCGTTGGTTAAATAATTTTAAGATATATATTTTATACATCAAAATGTATGTATTTATATTTTATTAAAATATTTTATATATTTATTTATATATTTAAATTATATTTGAATATTTTACATATTTATTTATGGGGGCTTTGGAATTTCACTGAGAGTTCGTAGGCATGGAAAAATAATGATTGGTTTCTTGAATTTCAAAAAGAAAAGTCCCATATGATGTATAAAAAAATATAACCCGCTCTATATCATATCGAAAATATCTTAAAGCTTGATATATTATCATTTGAAATATCAAGAAATATTCTTTTTAGTATTGAAATATCGATTTTATAGATATGATTAATATTATATTAGTTTATTTTAATTTTTTAACCGATTACAATATTTATATATTATTTTCTGATCATAATTCGAACTAATTTATAATCAGTAAATAATATATTTATATTATTTATCGAACATAAATTAATTCTGAAGTTTAATCGAAGCTTTTCCTTCTCTTAATCATTTTAAATTACTAACTGCATTTCTTAAAGATTTTCAAATATTTCTAATTAAATAATACGAATTTCCCCATTCATATAGAGTATAGAAAACTCCCCCAGAATCGAGGTGGGCTTTACAGAACTTTGACCGGACATTATTCGGATATCTTGCTCCATCGCACAGCCAGTGGTTTTGGTGTGAGTGTGCCGTGCGTGTGGGCTTAATACATTTGCATACATTTTGTTTATATGCATTGTAATTAAGTTCTTATCAGATGGAAATACATACAGAAAAATAAATGTGACTCTCGGCCCCTTTTTTGTGTATTTTTTTGTATTTTATTTCAATTTACTACGTGCCCTTCGAAGGGAGGTAGAAAGGCAGAGAGAGAGGAGGAGCCTTTTATTGGCCTGGCAAATTGCAGGTTTGCTTTTTGAAACGGATTGCAGATTTTCCATGTCAATTGTCAACGTTTACGGCGACTTTTTAGCTTTTCCTTGCTCACTCTCCCTCTTTCCCTATCTACCCCTCTTTGTCTACTTTTGCTGAGTATCCTTTTTGCGTGTCGCCTCTCCTCTTTTTTTTGTGCGAGTTTTGAGCGCGTTTAATGCGCTGTTTTTGACGCGCTACTCAAAAAAAAATGATTTTTTTGGATCCACGCTTGATTTACCGCTAAATGTAGCGTGTCGGTGCGTGTGTGTGTGTGTGTTTGTGTTTGACGTGACCTCACACTGATGCACACACAGGCACACACCTACACTACAATTTTAAATGAATTAAAAAAAATTAATGAATGTTTAGAAATGTATTAAAAAATTTACAAAAATTAGGCTTCTTACAACCTACACAAAAATATAACTATAATTTATTTAATTTTTTATATTTATCTATAATTTTATATCATCATTTTTTTAGAAAAACCTCTCTGGGCTAACAATTTCCCACTAAATGCGAACCATTCAAAGTTACTTAACTCCCGCAATAATGTAAAGAAGGCATCAATATTCTTAAAGTTAAGTAATCGAAACCTAAGAAGGGGTTAAATCTCCAAGGATGAAATGAAAAGGAAACCCGTGGGCGCAATGCCTTCTAAAAGTTGCAACATTTCCAAATTGAATTGCAAATCAATTGGCCAACTGCAGCCTTAAATACGTCACAATGAACGCCGTCCTTTGCTGCGACTCGAAATGGAAATAAATGCTGAGCCGGCTTTGTGCTAATAGTTCATCAAATAACTTGGTAAAATCAATGGAAATTCCAATCCATTTTGCCTGACTTTTTCAAGTGTCTCTTAAAGGCTTCTTCTTGCCATTCAATTGAGACAATTCCAAGTCTGAATGCATTGTATGTAAAAAAATATATATTTAAATTGCATTTTTATTTGCCAAGTTATCGAAATGCAAATGCTAATACTTGGAAAATCCCATACATCCTTAAATAATTACTTTGACCTTTGGTATTTACAACTAATAATAAGTTTTCTTAATGATTGTTGGCAAAAGTTGTTCGGAAAAGTAAAAAAATTGAATTGAAATCAATGTTTATTGATATTTTCATATTTTTTCGATTAATAAATATTTTAAAAACTCAACTAAATTCAAATGCTTTAATTTTAGGAATTAAGCATTTATTCACAATTTTATAATTAGCATACTACATTTAAGATTAAAATTTAGTTAAACTTTCAATTAAATAATTCAATTTAATAGTCTGCATACTAAATTAAAAATGTTTCTTAATTAAAAAATTACATTTTATAATCTGCTTACTAAATTAAAAATATTTTAAACTTACAATTTGTATTAATTGTAATTAATATTAATATACAAAATGCTTAAAAATGGATTATATCATTTCTTTAATTATTTTTTAATTATTTTAATAATTAATATTTACTTCTTCTATTATTTTTTAATATTCTATTCATTTATATATATTCTTTCAATATTTTTGGAATATTTTTTTTACTAATTAAAAATGTTTCTAGTAGCAAATCATAATATATACGAATTTCCAACTTTTTACGTCTTTTTATTAATATTTATCCATATTTTTATTGCACAAATTAATATTTAATAATAATAACAATTTAATACTCTTTTCCATCTATAAATATTGTCGAAAATCAATTAAAGAAACAATTACTTATCTAATATATTTATTTTAGAGCTCGAGAAGAGAGGCAATCATCACTAATTAGAATCGTTTGCTACCAAAATTTGAATGACCACTGAAATAAGGAAAACACAAAAACCGAAATCAAATAAAACCAAGCGGAGGCAAGACGTAACACAAACTTGAAACGCAATTTCAATTCAAATGTGATTAATTTTGATGTCGACTGCCTTTGAAGAGGTCTGGACTTTGCCGTCAACGTAGGGAAATTTGGGGGGTAAAAGCAGGGGAAAGCAAGGGAAAGCAAGGAAAACCAAGGTAATGCAGGGAAATGTTCAGCTAATGAAAGGCAAACTGTCGCCAAAGGCTTGGACTGTGCAAGTGAAGGTGGAAATGCGAATGGAATTGAGATATAGGTGGGGGGAGGGCAGCCTTCTCCTCATTCACAAAATCAATAAGAGCCTTGAGATATTTTTACGCATCCCAAATAATGACACTTTTGCATTTTGGCTCTGACAAAATAATAAAAATACAAATCGTAAAAAAATTATTATTGCTTTTGGCTCTTTGGCCTTTAAAAGTGCAAAAATAAATAAATAAATGAGCACTCAAATGAGTGAGAGAGAGCATCGTGAAAAAATCTCATAAAAAAGAGATACTTAAACCCTTTCGAAGGAGCCACCATTAATAACCGCCCACAACTATGCTCTGTGAATAGATCCCCGCTTAGAGGTGGGAGCCTTGTATATATACATCAACCATTCATTTGCACATTTAAGCCAATGAGAAATCCATTTTGAGCTGGCCAAAATGAAAAATTATCTGCACGTCCTGGCCGTCTCTGTCTCTGAGTTTGAGTCCTCGTTCTCGTCCTTGTGATTGCGATTAATGCCCGGACATTTGAATTGAAAACGTGGCAACAACTTTCGAGCATCGCTCTTCCCCCTCAAAAAAAAAAAAAAAGAAGAAAATATAGAAGGAAAACTGAGAAATGGTTAGCCATTTTCCGAGTCTCTGGCCGTGGCAACTTGAGCCGAGCTGCACAGCTTTCAACTCGAGAAAAGGATTTTAAGCTAATGAATATTAACAATAGCCATGGGCAAGCGGCAGCAACAGGCAGAGAAAAATGTCTTGTAAATTTATAAAAAATATATTTTATCATATAAATAAATATATAATTTAAAAAACAAAGAAAGTAGAAGAAAAGCAAGTAATTCCCTTAATTCCTAACTAAACAAGAACAAAATCCTTTAAAATAAATCTAACTAAAATCTAAATAGTTTATATATTTTCTCCCTGTGTAATCAAAGAGGTTGCTGCATCCTGTAAATGCTCAAGGATTGCAGGCGGGGGAAGGCACTAAACGAGGCTGGCCTGCAAATGAAATTAATATTCTTAATTGGCATTAAGCGTTTGGCCTTCCCACGGGGTGGCTTGCTTTTTGGGGGTGGGGGCTGAAGGTGGAAGGATAACGAGCACCAAAAACAATTCAATAAAATCAGGAAAAAAGAAACCTAGGAAATCTGCATGGCAACCGTAGTAGCAGTCGTCTGGGTTTAAACTTTTCAGACAAAAAACCCAGAGAACCCAGAAAATCCTGAATCCCAATGTCTCAATTTTTATGCCGGCCTTGGGGGTCTGTGTCACAAAAGTTTTCTACCCAACAATTAAATAAACTAAAAGGGGGATGAAGAATGTTGAAATATGGCTAAAAGAAGCATCAGTTTTGTACTTGAAAAATAAGATGTGTAAAGAACTATAGAGGGGAAATTTTTAATATTTTTATAAGTGGAAAATTAAATGTTAGCAGAGGGTTTTATTGAAAAAATATTGAAAATATATTTTTTTAAAATAATATACACTTTTAAAAGTAGAAAATTAAATAGAATCAAAAAAGGTTTGATTGAAAAAATATGTTAAACAATAAAAGAAAAGTGGAAAATAATTTTAACATAATTTAGTAAATTTCTCTTCTCTAAATTTATATAGTTTTATGTAATTTTATATATTTTATAAGTATATATATATAAATCTCTATAAAATAAATTAAGAAAAATAAAGTTATATTCAAGCGATTTATTTAAAAAAAAATATTGCTTATAATATTACCTCATAAACAAATAATTAAATTTATATTTGGTGCCTTTTAGAATGACCATTTAAGGTGCTTGAAAAATACTAGTAATTTCTGTATAAACATTTTCATAGATAGAAATCTTAGGGTATTTCTCCCAGTAAGTAGCCTGATATCTAGACAATCTTTTCACTTATCTTTTAAAAAATATTAATAAAAAACACACACAAGCTGCTTTGCCACCTCATCGGCTGCGTGAATAATTGGAGACAAACAAGGGATTTCAGTTTTTCTTTTTTCTTTTTTTTTTTTTGTTTCTGGGAGTGCCTTGAACCCCCTCTATTACCCCGTTCTTATCTGGCTCGTATCTCTTCTGGGCTGTTTTTCTGGCGCTTCCGTTTCGTAATATCAGCAGCTAAACCTGGTGGCTACCTAATCTGTGGCACAATCACAAATTATCTGGGACTACTTAAATTTATGAATGAACTTAAATAAACAAAAAAAGGCCTTAAAAAAGCAGCTCGAGAGGAGCTGGTAGCCTAGAAGAAGCTGGCAAATTTTAATTGAAATACTTTGTCTCAGTTTTCTTTTCTTTTTTTGCTAAAAATACTCAAGTTAATTATGAGAACGGTCAAACATTTCAAATCTAAAACATGTGTGTGACTTGATATTTATTTTTAAAAACAGCAATTATATATATATATTTATAAATATGATAAATACGGGGAGAGAGAGAGAGAGAGAACACAGGCAGGTGCCGTTTTTGATTTTGATTAAAGTGTAAATTTATGCAGGCATAAATTGCCGCTGGAAATTAGTTTGCCATAAAAATACGCTTCAATGGGAATTGCACATATTTCGCATATTTATTTTGTCGATAAATATTATACGAATATGGATTATTAATATTGCCATTTTCCTTATTTTTCTTCTGTTATTATTTAATATTCTTTTTTTTTTTCTGGCCGGCTCACGTGGCGTATGCGCAATTTCGTGGGCGCCGCTCTCCCTAATTTGTGTCTTGTGATGTTTTTGGCTGGCCGCAGCTGGCAAAACAAGACGAATCAAAAGCAAAAAAAAAAGAAAATATATATTATATATATAAAATAAAACAAAAAAGAGAACAAGTAGAAATCATCAGAGAGGGAAGAGCAACAAATCGACAATAAATCAAATCAAATAAACGAAATGCGACGTACTTTCTATATAGTTTATGCCAGAGTTTCTCTATTTTGATCTGTTTTCATTCCTTCCTTCTTTTTTTTTCTGATAAATGAGTGCGAAATTCTTTAAATGTCACGGCTGGCAGTTGGCCCCAAAGTTCACATGCCGCGAATATAGTAAAGCCTATATAGTATACGATTCTAGTAAAAGTGGAAGAGAGCCAAGATATAGGCAAAGGTGTTGGTAAAACAATTACCATATCTTTTGGCAAACAAATGTGCATAGCTGCATATTATTTTGGCAACTTTTAAGGTGGTGAAAATATATATTATATTTTTGGAGAAATGTCTTAAAAGTATTATGAAATGGGGAAAAGCTGACGGAAATCTTGGGTTTTATTTATTTCGGTTGCTTGGATTAGCTAATATTTATAGGAATAATTAAGTTGGGTATTTATTTTGGGTTTTAGAAGAGAGAAAAATTATAAATTTAAAATATATATCAATATATAACCTAGTGTTTTTGTATTTAAAATTTTTTTAAATATAAAAACGAAGCAGAACAAAGCTAAAAAAAAAAATACAAATCGGACATTTTTCTAGGGAAAAGGAGTTCTTAAATATAAATAAAAAAAAATTATAAAAATATTTAATATATATATATTACATTTTAAAATATTTATAAAAGCAGCAGTAACTCTAAACAATGCTCAAATATATAAAAAACAAAAAATTTGTCCTATAAAAAATGTAAGAACTCTTGTTTCCCTATAGATGTATATCTTAATGGGGAAAAGGAGCATTTAAATAGATAAAAAATGTATAAAATATATATATAATATATATTTATTCATTTAAAAAACAAATATAACTCCAACAAAACCCCATCTGCTATCTATTATATAATAACCTGAGTAGACACTGGGTTTCCCTTTCCAAAAGCAACTAAATTCAATGTGTTTTTGTTTGAGCAAACACTGGTGGCAGCATTAAGTGAGGTTCGTGCAACATGCGGAGCAGCAGCAGCCAGGTGGCCCACTGGAACGTGGAGGACGTGACCAGATGGGCCACCCAGTCCGATCACTCCTCGAAGATCCTGTTGGACTGCCTGCGCCAGGAGGCCATCGATGGTGAGGTTCTGCTCACACTCACCGAGCGGGATGTCCAGGATTTGCGCCATCGTTTGGGCTACAATCTCACCTTTGGTGAGCTCAAGAAATTCTGGCTGGCCGTGTTCCGGCTGCAGTTGGTCGTGATAGGTGATAGCCAGGCGGAATCTCAGCCTGCAGCGGCAGCCAAACCAGTGCCAGTGCCCGTGTCCTGCCTGACGCCCGAGTATCTGAAGACCGCCATTAGCCTGTGCTACTCCATTCTGGTCAGTTGGATAACGTCGTTCGTCATGGTGATTGTCCATGAGCGAGTGCCGGATATGCAGCGTTATCCTCCGTTGCCGGACATTTTTCTGGACAATGTACCGCATATTCCGTGGGCCTTTTGTCTGTCCGAGATCACTGGATCGCTGCTCTTTACCTTATGGCTGATCGTGTTGATCTTTCACAAGTATCGGCTGGTGCTTTTGCGACGCTTCTCCGCTCTGGCGGGCACCGTCTTCCTGCTGCGCTGCATCACCACGCTGATCACATCGCTGAGTGTGCCCGGAACGCATCTGCAGTGCAATCAGAGTGACTTTGCCATTGATGATCCTAATGTGGACATGGTGGGTGCCATGGTTATTCGCTTGACACGTGCCTATCGCATCTGGCGGGGCTTGGGCCTGTCCATTCAGGGCGTTAGCACCTGTGGCGATTACATGTTCAGTGGCCATACGGTGGCTCTTACTTTGCTCAATTTCTCTATAACGGAGTATACGCCAAGGAGTCTATATATCCTGCACGCTTTCACCTGGCTGCTCAACCTGTTTGGCATCTTTCTCATTTTGGCCGCCCACGAGCATTACTCCATCGATGTGTTTGTGGCTTTTTATATCACCTCCAGGCTCTTTTGCTATTACCACACATTGGCCAATAATGGGACTTGTCGGAGGAGCGATTCCAAGAGGATGAACACCTGGTTTCCGCTGTTTAGTTATCTGGAGAGCGGCGGTAATGGTCAGATACCGCATGATTTTGAGACTCCCGGCTCTCTGGTGGTGACCATCGCTGAGCGGTTGTGCCTGGCCAAGGACCAAGTGGTAATGACTTTTTCAAAATTTTCCCTATTCCCGCTAGCCTTTCATCAATGTTCTGGAAAGTCTGCCTAAGTCTAAGCTTAAATGTAAACCTCAAACTGATCCTCCTGCTCCTGCTTCGCCTTTGCATTTATCTTTCGTTTATTCCAAGATCTTGGGGATGGGGAAAATCTCCATTTGAAAGAATAAATCATTACAATTTATTATTTAAAAATACATATATATAATGTGTAATAATTTGTAATATTTAATAGAATAATTTTCAATTTGGGCCAAAGTCCATAAGCCATTTGCCAAGCGAAACTCTCAGAGATTGCAAATGCCGCCGCATATATCCCATATTTGTGCACATCTCTCGGTTTATATATATATCAATATCGGTGTATATATATCACATTCAACGCCTAACATTGAACTTTGCCTGCCATTCCAAGTTCATTGATTAAATTAATTGGAATTTAACAATTTATCCATTTCGGGCTCAATTAAAAAAAAAAGAAGAAAAAAAAGAAACACTCGACTTGGCTTGGTTATTTTTGTACTTTTTGTATATATTTTTGGCTGGCAGTTATTTTTATTTTTATTTTTCGGCTTAATTGACCCGAAGGGGCGCGCTCGAGTGGCTTTTGTTTTGGTTTTGATTTTGATTTTCCCCTTTTTTTCCAGGCAACTTTCATACTTTGTTTTACACTTTTCTTTCTTTTTTTTTATTAATTTGCAACACGCGCGTAAATTAACGAATTAATTCTTGTTTCTTTTAGAATTTTCCGCCCGCTTTTTCCATTTAGTTTTTTGCTTTTTATTTTTTTGTTTGTTTTTTTTCGGTTCTTTTGCTGGCGGCAGCATCCGACCGCACAAGGCAACTGAGCGGCGGGCAGCCGTCGAGCGAGCTGAAAGTCAACAAGAGAGGCGGCAGCAGCAGCAGCAACAACAACAACAACAACAGCAGCATCAGCCACAGCAACAACAACAACATCAACGACACTTTGTCACCTCGAAATGCTGCCTGCCCGCCTTTTCGCTTTTTCGCTCATTGCGACTGCGTGGTGAGTTTTTCTCGGCCACGATCTGTGATCAGTGCTGCCCAACTAGCTGGAAAATTAGTCACTAAAATTAAGATATAATTCTTACTAAAAAATATACCTTATTCTGAGAACAACTTTTTAAAGATTTTTTTAAGGTTATATTTATAACAGCAAAGTTTGCCTAAAATTCTGAGGATAATAAATATCACAGGTAGCTGGCATTTTAGCAACTAAAATAAAAGTTTTAATCCCGATTTATACTTAAATATACCTAATTTTTTTGTATAAAAATTTATTTTTAAGTTTCCCTAAAATTTGAAGTCTTTTAAATATCCCAAAAAACCATTCAGTTTCATTTTGGCTCTTATTATCAGGTTTTTTACCTTTCTCTTTCTTTTTTGTTTTGTGACTTTTTTAGTTTAATTTCTAATTTCTTTTTTAACTTATTTTTTAATTTTTATCTTCGTAGGATCCCACTGATCCCAAGTCTTTAGACCCCTACAAGGTATTATAAGTTCAGTCAAAAGCCTGAAACGCCGTGAAGAGGTCATTTGCGACCATATAAATCATATATATTCTTGATCAGCACAAACAGGCGCGTCTTTCTAGACTTCTCCGAAAGAAATTTTTTTTTTCCAATTTTTTTAAAATTTTATTAGGGGTTACATCATTAAAATATTCAAAAATTGATAAAAATGTTGAATTTTTTAATTTCTAAATTGGGTATGCAGAATTGTTAACCTAATAAAAACTAACAAAAACCAGCTTTCCGAATTGAAATAGGTGTATTTTTAAATTAGTTATGATTTTTTGAATCTTTAAATTGTTCAACAAATTGTTTACAGATTTTCTCAAAATGTAATGGGTTATAAAGCGTTAAAATTGTCAAAAAATTAGTTTTAAACGTTAAATTAAGTATGATTTAAGTAACATTTGTTAGTTTAATAAAAGCTAACAAAACTCTGCTTTCCGAATTAAAATTAATGATTTTTTTAAAGATTTTTTTAGGATTTTTAAAAAAATAAATCATTTTTTTTAAATAAATTTTTACTATTTATGAAAGATAAAACCTCGTAAAAAAATTTCTTATTAAAGAATTGATTTAAAAAGTCAAAGAATATATATTTAATATTAAAATATATATATTTAAGTAAATAAATAAATATATTTATTATAAATATATATATTTCCCTAACAAAATGTAGCTTTTTTTTAATATGTTGCCCCAGCATTAAGAGTGATCTCTCTTTGATAGTTTTTTTTTCTGTTTTTTTGTGTCTCTCTAGTGGCGGTTTGCTTTGAATACGAATTTCCATTTGCTGGGCATCGCGACGGTGACATTTTCTGGCTCCGTGCTCTGTCCCTCCCCCTGACGCCACTGCGATCTCCGCTGGCGGTTGTTGCTGACGTTGCCGCTGACGTCGCCGAGCTGTGGTCGCGCTGCTTTGTCTCCCGCTTTGATTGTTCAGTTTCGCTTGGCATATTTTCGCTTTGTGCCTTTCAATTTGCATTACAATTTCGCCTCCATACGCCCAACCTGCCCCACACATACACACACACCTCGCACACCCTCATTGACGCAGAAAAATAGCAAAAAAAGAGAGAGAATCTGAAACGAATGTTTCATAAAACTTAATTGCGGCTGAGTTTTCAAGTAGACTGGAAGATTGTTGATGTTGCTGAGAATGTGGTAAGTGTTGTTGCCGCTGATGTTGCATGCCGCGTGCGTCAGCCAAATGCGGAACTGAACGCACAGAAAACCAAAAACAACAACTGGAACTGAAGACAGACGGCAGCAATTCATTTATCATCATCTATATCCAACTTGTTTTTGGACTGAGAATTTTATTGTATTATTTTAAAGATTTTTCTCTTATTTTTTGGGGGGAGTTTTTGAATGAAGAGAGGGAAAAGAGGAGTAGAAGTAGAAGGATTGAGATATAAAAAGTATTTTAAAAAATTGGAACAATATGAAAATTATATATAAAATATATATTTGATAGAAATATATATCACATTTAACAGAAAAAGTCCAAAAGAACCTTTTTATACTTTAAAACAAGCATATAAGCATATATTATATATTTAATATTTTTTATATTTTAGTATAAGCATATATTTTATATTTTAAATTTTTAATATCTTAAAATAAGATAAGATATTTTATATTTTAATATAAGAATATATTTTATATTTTAATATAAAAATATTTTTTATATTTTAATATAAGCATATATTTTATTTTTTATATTATAATATAAGCATATATTATATACTTAATATTTTTGATATTTTAATATAAGCATATATTTTAATATACTCAATTGATTTCCATTTCATTCAATGATTTCCTTCACCTTTTCCTATTACCTGTCCTAATATTCCACCTCAAAACTCACTGCCACCCACACAATGTAGCCTCTTAATATTAGGGAATTCCCGCCATGTAAAAACGAAAACAAAAAGAAAGTAAAACAGTTAGCTCAATCAGAGAATAGGGCAAATTGGAAACACAATCGCGTATCCCCCGAGCTCTGTATGCTAATTTCATGTATGGAAAAGTTAGGGAAACCCCAGCCGCCCTCCCGTCATAAGGATATATATATATATACATATGTATATATAGTGCCCCTCGGGGGAGTATTTTCATAAAATTATTTGCCCCATTATCATAAAAGTTAAGTTAACTTTTTGTTTCTTCTTGTTCGATGGCTGCTTTCTGCCTCTCGTGTTATTGTTATTGTTGTCGGGGTTGTTTTGGTTGTTGTTGTTGTTGTTATTGTGGGTAGAAGAAATGGGAGGGAGGGGGATTGGGGAACGGGGAGGGAATCCGGCGGAATGCCTGAGGACCCAAAGTCGCATGAATGAACCGCACACGCCTCGGGGACAGACAGCGAGAGAAACCAAAGAAAGGACCCCCAAATGGAAGGATGGCACGGATGCACTGGGAGAAATTTTGTGGCAGAAAATGGATTATATATATATTTTTTAATATTTAAAATTATTAAGGAAAGTATGTATATTATGATTTTGATATCAATTGGATAAGAAGCACGAAAATAAAAAAAATTATTAAGAACAGAATTTTTTTAAACAGATTTTTGAAATAAAAATTGCAAAATAGAGGTTAAAAATTATCATAAAAAATGAAATCATTTAAATAATTATAAATTTACTTGTTTTTATATATTTATTATTTTAATTTAAAATAATTAACCCATTTTTCCCAGTGCACTGAAATGAATGAAAGCCACAAAGTTGAAGAAGTCTAGATTGGAGTGTAGACCACATCCGAAAGTCAGAATGAATGACTGCAGTGTCCGGCATGCGTCGCATGATTGAGTGATTTTATAATATTTTCCATTTTTATGGGGGGAAACCAGGGAAGAGATCAGGGGGAGGTGGGTATTTGGGTGAGCAAATTAAACATATCAGTTGTCAGTGCGGTCAATACTTAATTCTCAGTCAGAGAAGATAATAACGTGTCACGCTCCGGTATCGTAAATCAACAAATCCAACTTTATGATGGTCTCTCCCCGTTCAAGCATAACATATTATATATCCCCTGTGTCCAACTGGAATATATATGTATATATATAGCCCCCGGGGAACGACTAATGGCGGGACTCAAACCGATATATATAGAAAGATAGAGAGAGAGAGAGAGGTGAAGACTTTAATGGGCATGTTCGGCACAATAAATGACCATAAATTGGAACAACATGAATCGGAAATTAAAAAAGCAGAGATATACCCGCATAAAGCCAACAAATTTTAATATTAATTCATTTTCATTTTCAGTACTTATCTCAGAGAGCGGTCTTGGGGGATAAGGTCAAAGGTTAAGCATTTTGTACATACCTGAAAGTAGAAAAAACGAAGTCAAGAATTAGTTGTTTTAATTAAATATTAATATTAAAAAAAATCTTTTATAAATTATTATAAAATAATAAATATATAAAATTAGGTGTCATAAAATATCAAATAATATTTAATATAATATATAACATGTTTATTCAATTAAAAAATTTTATATAAACAACAACAGAAACCCTTAAAATTTTAAAATTATACCAAATTGAGCACTGGAAAATCTTAAAAAAAAATGTATTTAATATTAATATACAAAAATCTTGTATAAAAAAACACATAATAATATTTAATATAATAAATAACACATTTATTATATTAATATGCCATATAAACAATAAAAAATCCCTTAATTTCATAAAATAATATCAAACTAGGGACTGTAAAACCTTTAAAACATATAATATTCCCTTTTTTTCAATAATAACTATATAATTTGTTTGCTTCACTTTGATTTCCCTTTTCATTTCGAAACAATTTTCTTTCCCCCCCAGTTATGTGTATAACTTTCCCGTTAAATGAATAAATATCTCCTCCCAGGGGCCTCGGCTCCATTCCGGTTACCATTGATAAACCCCGCACTAAGCTAATTAATTTTCCATGGAACCGAGTCGAGTTTCTGGGCAAGTTCTCGCCACGGGTAAGCACACACGAGCACGGCACGGTGCCTAATCTCTTTAATCCATCAGAGGAAAGTTCTGAATTATCCATATCCATATCAGTCCTCCAACTCCAACTCTGACTCCGACTGGGTTCTCGGAGTGGGGCCGATCCTACGCGGTGGTGCAGCGTAACAAATTGGCCGCAAGTGGTTCGTCACCCTCACACCTAGCCCTTGGGGGGTTGGGCTTTCGGCACGCAACCTTCTTGTCAATGTCCAGGCAATGGGATACGCGGACAGCGGACAGCGGTTAACGGACAGCGGTCAACGGACACGGGACACTTTGTTTGAATATTATTTATGAGCAGCTTTTGTTGTAATTCAAGGAAATCGGTTTGCTAAGCAAACAAACACTGCCCAAAACAATTTGTATAAATATTTTTTAAGGGTATTTAAAGTATTTAAATTGTAAAAATAAAAGATTTATAAAATTTATATAGAAGGGTATTAGATTTAGGCCTGAATAGTCCCAAAACCCATTTGTTTCTAGTTTAAAAATAATTATTATTATATAATTTTTATTTTTAAAATAATTATTATTATAAAATTTGTTCTAGTGCTAAATGTTTAACCTAAAAGACTTTTCAGAATTTCTTTATATTTTTTAAAAGGTATTTAAAGTCTCATTATTTTTTAAGAATTTTTAAAAACTCAGTTCTTTTTTCAAAGGTTTTTAAGAACGTACATATTCTTATTTTTAAATGTATTTAAAATCCCAATTTTTATTTTTTGTTAAAGGGTATTTAAAGTCTCCGCTTCCGATTTTTTGTTGTTTTTTTTCCTGTTGAGAAAACCACGAGCTGCTGGGCATAATTTATTCATGCCAAGGGTTGGCATAAGGCGCGTTTTTAGCCAGTGTCCGCTCTGGGCCAACTTGGCGGGAATTATGAATGGCCCACAGGCAGGAGCGTTGGAGATTTCGTTTCTAATTAGGCTTAAGTCGGCGGGAGTTGGATCACCAACGGAGGACACAAACGGACATGGCACACGGAACACTCTTTGTGGCTCACATGTCGCCCTGTAATTCGAGTGGCGAGTGGCCCACGTGTTACACACGGACACGGACGATGGCCAGGACTCGGCTCCTGCCCAAAAATCTCGACCCAGGCGAAGGTCAAGTAGGCACAGAGAGAAAGAGTTGGGAGTCGGGCGGCGGGAGGCGGGGAGAGCAAAGAGTTTAGCCGCAATTATGGGGCCAGGTTTATGCACGTGGAGAATGAGATGTACCTTGGCTGATCCCAAAATCCTAACTGGGGCCACGTGTAAAGCTCGTTTTAATGAGTCAATTTAAAAGTTTTGTCGGTCCAAAAATAGCCACCAACCGAGTGGGTCTTAAATCCAAGGCAAAGCAAAACGAAGGCGAAAGTAAACAATAAAGTGGGTTTTGAATATAGGGTTGCAGTTCCCTTTTTTTGTTTTTTTGACCCAAAGATTGAGTTGGGAACAGGTCGAAATATATATAAATAAATATATAAATACGAGAAAAATGTATAAAGAATTTAAGTAAATCGAAAACAAAGTCCTTTCAAGTAGAAATTATTTGAAAAGAATCAAGGAAAAGTCTTAAAATAATCCCTCTCCCCATATACATACCCATCGGCATAGGTTGCTGTGGATCCTGTCATGGACAAAGCCTTGTACCTCGCCTGCTCATCGGTTGGCAGCACTATATCTACCGATCTGGATCGGGTGGCATTGATATTTGGTACTGTGAGGAAACACCCATCGGCACTCGGCTGCAGCTCCTCGGCCTTGGGTCCCGAGGAGAGCTTCGAAAAGCACGAGTCCACGGAGGCGGCACGATCTCTTTTGAGATCCGGCACCATCAGATAGATGTCTCTTACCACAAAAGCATTGTGGTGACTGCTCGATGCACCAGCTCCTCCGGCTGCTGTTGGTGAGCCACAGGTGGCCATGGTCGAGGCTTCCTCTAGAGAGTCCGCAGTGTCCACCGATGACTTGTTGTTGTTGTCCACCTCCTCGTGAGAGACATTCTCCAAGGAGTTGCCCGTGGGCTCCACAAATATGGCCTCCTGTCGCGAAATCGAACGACGTCTGGCTCGGACCGGCAGACCCATGGCAGCGCCAGCATCATCGGCATCCGCCGATGCACAGGGCGAGGAGATCGTGGGTGGTGTTATCATCGTGGGCGGCAGTCGTACCGCCGTCGAGCATGGCGACATGGGCGGCGATGGTGGCTCAATGGGTAGAATTGGCGGCGACGACGGATAATCTCCATTGGTTGGACTCAGTGTGAAGGTGATGCCGCAGGGCGTGGTCGGCTGAGGGGGCAGCAGGGTGTTGCCAAAATGCGGAGATCCATTATCCGATCCTTCAAGGCCCTCATCCTCCGAAGTCATGGTGGTATGGCCGCTGCTGCCGATGGTATGGCGTCGCATTTGGCGAGGAATATGAGTCCGAGACTCCTCGATGCTGCTGCCCAGGCTCATGTTGCCAATTCGTATATCCATTTCCATGGCGGCATCATCGTCCGGATCGTGATCGTGCTCCGATTCCACTTCAGTGCGCGGCTCCTCCTCCACCTCCTCGGGTGCCGTTTCCGTGGTCTCACCCTCGGTGGCCTCTGTGGCAGCACTGCCCTCCTCATCATCGTCATCACCGCCGCCATCATCATCATTGTCGTCGTCGTTGTCCTCATCCTCGCTCCCCTCCGAGCTGGTGTTGCTCAAGGCACTCAGCTCCCGGTGATCGATAAAGTAGCGCTGCTCGGCCGTCATTCGGCGTTCATACTCCTCCAGATAGTGACAATGGATGCAGGGTGGCGGCGTCTTGGTGGACGAACTGCGGCGAGTCTTTAGGCGACGCGGCACCTCCAAAAAGGTGCCAGAATCATCGCTACCCGCGGACACCGCCGCCGAGTCGAAGCTATGAGATCGTTGCTGATGGGCCGCCAACGGCACCTGGAGCAGTCCCGCCTCCGAGGATCGCTCGTCCGCCGAGGCCGAGGAGGAGGACTGCTGCTTGAGCAGGCTCGAGGAGGCACGCTGTGCCTCCAGTTGCATCTCGTCGAAGGAGGCGGAGCGGACCTGCAATAACATGAGGCGAAGGGGATTGGTCACAAAAGGGTCCGAGAAATGGGTTCCTGCTGCTAGTCACATAAACGAAACGAGCCAACGAAAACAAAAGCGAAAACAACACATGCTGAACACAACAAACAAGTCCAAGATCACTTATCGAATTTATCGATATGGCAAGGATATCGAGTTTAGGAATAGTGCAAAAGAAATTGAAGTTACCGTTGGTGAAGGGGTGGAATCTAAGTTGGGTTTACTCGTAGGATATGAGAACGGAAAGCAAAACGATTTAAGTTTATCCAAACATGCAAACAACAAAAAATCGTTATCGATAACAAAAAAAGTCAATGAAAACATATACAATTAAAACTAATTATATAGGTATAAAAGTACACCAACACGAAACAATGTGTTGCAACAATCGAGACAAGAACAATCGAAACATTGGAATTATCAAAAAAATTATCGATCCACCTTTTTTACCTGTTTGGGAACCTCCAGGCTATTCTGCATCTTCATCTCGGCACCTGTTGGCGTTCGCGATCGCGTAAATGTCGTGCGTAGACGCTGCATGGTGGCTGCTGTGGTTGCCTGCAGTTGTTGGTTAAAATTGTTGGTAAACGTTGATCTGGCCGGGCTGTTGTTGTTCGACTTAGTAGTAGTTGTTGTTGAGCTTGAGCGGGTGGCTGTTGCTGCTGCTGCTGCTGCTGCTGTTGTTGTTGCAGGCGTTGTTGAACCCGAGGCTGCTGGCAGCTGATCGGTGGACAGTTTTTGCTGTTCCATTTTCAGTTGCTAATACCAATATGGCTGCAATGCTGTTGAATGCAGTTATTAAAGCAGCTGTTGGGCAGCCACTAGTTGCTGTTGTTGTAGTTGGAGCTCTTGTTGTGACAGGGTGTGTTGTTGATGTTAATATCGTTGTTTTGTTGGGATTGTTGTTGTTGTCTTCGTCGTTGTTGATTCGATTTGTATTGTTGTTGGTGTGAGAGCTGCTGCTGTTGAAGTTGTTGTTGTTGATATTCTTGTTGTAGTTATATTGATTGAAGTGCTGGTTTCTGTTGTTGTAGTAGTTCCTGCTGCTGTTGTTGTTGATTCTGGCTAAATGCTGATTGACAATTCTGATGCCCAATTCCATTTCGATGTTGATTTTCTGGCCAAGAGTTCTTGTTCCTTGTTATTTGTTTTTTATTTTCTGTTTTTTGTTTATTTTTTGTCGTTTATTTGATTTTTGTTTATATTTTTTAGGTATTTTTTTGGTATTCTATTTTTATTTTCCTGGAGGAGAAAATTGTTTAAAGGGGGACAACTTTACGCGAGTGTCGTTGTTGTCGTTTTCCTGGCAAGGTTTACTTGTTGTTGGGCGCCAGTTGTTTTTGTTGTTGTTCTTGGCTTTGTTTTTCCGCGTTTTGTTTTACTTTTAATTAATCAAAAGTTTCTCACTGTGAATTGCAATTTACAAAGGGCCAGCGGGGAAGAGAGAGAGAGAGAGAGAAATGGGAGAATTGATTACGTTAGTTTAATGATTAAAAAGCATTTTCCGCACTTTTCTCTTCGCGGCATAAAACGAACAAACAATGGCGAAGCGGGCAGCAAAAAAACTGCTCAATTTACACGCCAAACAACATTTTTGCTGACCAATTTCGTGAAAGTCTCAAACGCACACACACACACACACAGCAAGCCGGCAAACCGAAGGAAATTCGTAAATTGAAAAATCCTTTTATTGCCCTCGGCATCTACACACTAAAAATGTTTGTATGTGAAGGCTTTACTTTTTTTCTTTCTTTTTTGAAAAATTTTTGGCAGCTCGATGGGGCGAAAGAAAATAAGGGAAAGTACCAGAACTATTGAGAGTTTTGCTGGGCAGTGTAAATAGTGGAAGTTTAAGCGAATAATTAGTCTCAACTGGTGGGAAATTTAGGCTTTATTAGTATTTATAGAAATATAAAATTTTACAAATTACTAGGCCATATATTTTTGATAATTCTATGAGTATAAGACAGAGACGTTATTTAAAAATTATAGAAAGTGGTTATAATTATCATAAATATTATATAGCTTCTCTTGTGTAAGGTCTTTTAGGTTTAAGATACTGAAAACTTATAAAAGATAAAGCCAGTATTCATAAGATACAAGATGTGAGTTATAAAAATATTTATTAAAATATAATAGATACTGAAAAATGCTCTATTATTTCCATAAATATTAATATATAAATAAATATCTATATATATTTATTTATAATTATTAATATTACTATTTTTTCGGAGAAAGCAAACCCCATTCGCTGTCTCGATCTAGTTCTTTCACCAGGTCATGGATACTCTCTCTCGTTTGCCATTCAGCTTTGTTTTTATTTTTGTAAAGTTGTTCTACTTTTTGTTATGTTTTTTCTACACTCATACAAATTTTTTTTGATTTAAGAAAAATGTCTTCTAAATTCAGAAAGAAAAACTGTTTGGCACACATTTCAAATTTCGAGAAAAATCGAAAAAGTAAACATAAAAAAATATAAAAATTAAATTAAAATTGGTGCCTTGCCTTAAATTCATGACACCCTTTCCCAATTGTAAAACAAATTTCTTAGTTTTTAGTTAGATTTTTCTTAAAAATATATAAAATATTGTGATAAGTGTACTATTCCCTTTCAATCCATTCGAAAAACACACACCGAGACCGACACCGAAACGGAGGAGGGACGGAGGCACGTGTGTGCAGTTGAAAGTGCTAAATTGACGAGCGATGCGGTTCGCAGTGGGAACGGTTTGATTCCCGGGGTCGGGCGGGGGCGGGGGAATCACCGACGGGTTTCGTTTTACAGACAATAGGTGGCCGATGGAAAACAAGAGCAGAAATCCATTATATGGCATACCTTTTGGCGTGGAAAAAGGAGGTCGGCCACGGTGGCACCAACAAAAAATAAAAAAAAAAAGGGATGCGGCTGGACAAAGCGCTCTGTTTGTGTGGGTCGCAAATTGAAAGCGTGAAATTAAATGAAAATGATATAGCTTTGAAATTGAATTCCATAGAAATGCCAAAAGTTCCCCTTGGCAGGTTGGCGAGGCACAAGGTGATGGCTTGGAATGGCTCCGCTTCCCTTTCCTACCGGGAAAAAGGGAATTTCCCAAGTGCGTAATTATTTCGTAAAGGTTGAGGTTCCGTTACCGGTTCCGGTTTCACTTTCCTGACCGAAAACAGCAGAATAAAAATTAAAAACAAATAAAGATTTCATTAAGGGGCGGCATGCAAATGCAAAATGCATGACCCTCTTTTGGGCTAAGATTATTTAATTCAGTTTTTCCCATTTTCCCGTAAAAAATAACCAACAAGTGTGGCCTACTTTCCAGCTGAGTGTGGAAAAGAAAACAAAAAACTGAGAGAGTTGTTTATATTTTTTTATATAAATAAACAAAAAATGTTAAATAAATTGTAAATAATTTCAGGGATTTTAGGGGGAAGTAAAATATATAAAAAATATTTAAAGAATAGAAATAATTAATAAATAAATATATCTTTATAAAGTTGTTTCTTTTTATCATTTAAAAAATATTTTAATTAATTATTTTAACAATAAATTATGCCAAAGTCGAACTCTTTCAAAATAAATTATATACAAATATATGTATTTAAAATATTTATAGCTACATTAATTATTAAAAAGATTTAACTTAAATAAGTTAATCAATTTAACTAATTAATTTCAATATTTAAAATATTTCTGCCTTGCAAAATCGCAGCTTTTGTAAATGTTAAACTTTGATTTATGCTTGGTCGGTAATAAGTAATTAAGTAAACTTCCGCCAAGTAAAAAAAATCCCATAAATCTTGAACATTGTTGGTAATTAGTGAAAAGCTGACAGATTGCGACGATAAGCCAGCATTTGAACAAGGCCAATTTCCATTTTCTCTTCCTTCTTATTTTCAACTTTAACTTTCCGCATCGTTTAAGGGGCCAAATCAAACACACACACAACAAAAACACACCAAACACACATTATTTATTTGCCGAGGACCCCTTGACTCGGGACTTGACCTCCCCCTTCTATTTTTGCACCAGCTACTTCCCTGATGGCCTCGTAATTGTTCAGAGCCCGCGTTCCACTAAGTAAAAAGTTTTGTATAATTTTTCATAAAGCCAGCAACGAGGGGAGTAGCAACAATAAAAAAATGAATAAGCAAGGCCTGATAGCCAAATACCCTTCAATTTCGAAAATATTGTAAGCTAGAAGGTATTTATATTTATTTTTAATTATAAAACCTTAGAGATTCTAAGGAAAATATTTGTAAATATTTTATAAAATATATTTAAAAAATATATACCAAAAATAGTTATAATAAGCTATGTGGTTGGGTATATATATTTATTTTTAAAAACAAATCCTCACAGCAAAATAAGTAAATAATATATTGATTTAAGATCTATAAAGACTATATCTTTTAAAAATAAATACTTGTAATATTTATAATACCCTGTGTGGCAGGGTATATACTAACAACAGCATCTAGGGAATCGGTGGCGTATGAGGAATGCCCTTATTATGTGTCTGTGAGAACAAACCCTGTGCAGCTTCCATTCCCATCTCCCCGGGCTCATTCTCATTCCAAGAACTCCACGGAATCCCTTATGGCCTCCAATACCTACGCCGTCCTTGCTTTTAGTCCTTAGGCCCATTAAAGGTGCCACAAAAATGAAAGCGTTTCAAGAAAATATATCAAAAATGTATTTCCCTTCAGCTTAAACGGAAATTTGTTATGAAATTTAGTTGCAACGATTAAATTAATATTTATTTTGTTTATTATTTTTATTAATAAAATTTTAAAAATATAAAAAACATTTCCTTTTCATAATTTAAATTACTTCTTTAATTTTTACCATTTCCGTTTCCCTTTGAAATTCCATTTAAAAATTCCCCTTTACTTTTGGTTAAACGGGCTTCAAGTTTTTCCAGAACTGCGAGTAATGCAAAAGTTGTTCACCTGCTTCAACTAGAAAATTATGCAGGAAATTCAAAGCTTTGGGCATTACGTGGAAAATCAATTTACAAACTTTCGGCCAGGATTTAATTGGTCCGAATGGCTTACTTCCGTTTCTTTCTTAACAGACGCTGAAAATTAATCCGCGGAATTTGAATTTTGAATTTTTTTTTTTTTTCGGGAAGGAAAACTCGTTGAAAATTAACTTGAACAAAGGGAAGGGGGCGGGCTTGGGGCCTGATAAGTTGTCTCAAATAAAAGAAGAAAAATATGTTAATTTCAATTAATTGTTGGCAGTAAGAAAAGTTGTTGAAAAAAAAAAGAAGAAAAATTGAGGGAAAGCGGAGAAGAGTTTACGCTTGATGGGGTAAGGGTTGAAATTGGGCAGGACTTTCCCCACGGAAGCAGCATCATAATTTGCTGCCATTTGTCGCTGCCAAAAAAAGGGAGGAGAGCCAAGGGGAGATTTAGGGGCGGAGAAGGGTAGAAAAAGGAGTGTTTTTTGTTGCACTTAATGACTGTTGGGGAAATTATTTAACGCGAAACGTTAACGTTTTTTCTTGGGTTGAGAACTTTATCAAGGGCCGAAGAAGAAAGTGTTCTGGGAAATTCGGCAGAATATTTAAATAAATTTTGACAGAATAACTCGGCAAACAAAACGAACAAGTGAATGGAAAAACTTTTCCTCCCCCAACAAGCTCTTTTTGTTCTCTTCAATCTCCAGCTTCTTGCTTAATTTTCTCCTCCTTTTTTTTTTAGGGAGGCTGTGTAGATGTTGCACGTGTCCCGGAGATCTGATCAGGAGTCTAGAGACGTGCCCGATGATTTGGCATATTTATCAATGGCCACGGGAACCCAAAACGAACTGCCGGCTGCCGGCAAGAGAGATTGAAATGTGAGAGCAGAGGGTAAGCATCTCCTTTATCTTGGTCTGGAAACAGTTGTCTTATTTTTTTGGGGTACAAGTTTTAGCTTAAATTTAAGTAAACATATTTAAAAAAAAATAAAAAATTAAAGAAGAGCTTTAAGGGAAGAATTTAAAATGTATAATTATAGAGCTTTATATTCTATTTGAAAAGCTTTTTAAATAGTATTTTATAGATATTAAAACATTCGATTTTGTGCTTTGAAAAAATATTTTAAAAATATAAAATATATAATATATTTTATAAATAAAAATTCTATAAAATTTATTGCCATTTTATATGCTTTTCTGGGTGTGCATCTTCTTCTTTGGCGTTTCGGTTAGCTGGCACTTTGAATTCCAATTCGGTTCGACTTGCAAGTGGGTCAGTGGTGACGTCAGCAGGTGGCATCACACAAAAAACAATAACAAAGGGGGCAAAAATCCCATAAAGAAAAAAGAAGAGAGCACAAAAAAAAAAACACCAAAAAGGGTTGCCAACTTGAGCGATTGCTTCCACTTGACGAGCTGCTTTTTCTCGCTTTTCTCGCATTTCCCTGCAATCTCAATCGATGCCAAGTTGGGCTGCAAGTGGAGCAGGTTAAGTGCGAATCCTTGTAGCCATCGATAGTCCCCTACACACAAGCACATGTGCATACATACATATGAGTGTGTGCCTACAGTGTGTGTGACTGTGCCTGGGGTTTTCCGGGGAAAAGCATTGCATTCGGAGAATCGCGCTCAAGTCGCGTGTAGAACGCGTCATGCAATTATCAAAAGTGACAGACAAGTAATGAGAAAATGAGACGCGAGAGCAGGATTGATAGGTAGGGTCAGAAAAAAATAAAATACATAATAATATAATAATTCTAAAATTTAAATATAACCAATTTAAAATATAGATATAATTTAATGAGAATTGATTTTTATTCTCAGTGATGGATGTTTAAATTTAAAAATTTAAATTTATATTTAAAGAAAAAATGTATTAAATCTTTTCTTATCAATAAAAAATTATTGTACAATTGTATTAAACACAATTTTAAATATTAAACAAATATTGCAGCTAATCTTACGGTATTGGTTTACTTAATTTAATGTTATATCTATTATTTCCTATCTATCTTTTAATTATTTGAAATTTAATTACTTAAATGGGGCTTATTCCTAGCTTTCCCAAATTATTTCTTGCCTTGGATTTTTATTCTTTTACGCATTTTCCTATTTTTAAACTAATTTTATCTAGAAAACTACTTCAATAACTTCAAAAAACTTTATTTTAAAGTAACTTCCTTCCCATTTATATACTTTAAAAAGTATTGGTTGAATTTCCCCCGTCATTTTCCTGATTTTTCCAAGTAAATACGTGTTTTTTCTTCCTAAAAATAAATTCTCGTGGCCTTTCGGCACCCCACTGACCTGACACTTTTGACACTCCCATGAAATGGTTTTGGGATTCTGTTGTGTGTGTGCTTGTGTAGAAGAGGATGTCATGCCACCCAAAGCAACGCCCCCATTACCGAGTGACCTTGGGAATAGTCCGCCTGCCCCTGACAGCCTCTCGATTCGAATCGAATCGAATCGAATCGAATCCCATCGAATCGAAACCGAATCGAGGGGAATCGAATGGACGGCATTAGCCAGAGCAATCGGAATCAAGGGGCAGTATTTGATATCCACTTGCAATTATGTCAGCACACACATTGACAGGCCACACAACACAGAGTCCGGCCATAATGGGATAATGCGATAATGCCGCTGCTCTCCAGATCGCACCGAGGTGCTAAGGCAGCGTCAGAGCCACTCGCAGGCCCCAAAAGTCAATATACCGGCGACCGGGAAATTAGGGCATTTAACATGCGACCGATAAAAAATAAAAAAAATATGTAAAAAACTGAAATGTTCGATGCACAAAGAGAGCAAACAAGGCCAAAGTATGCTAAATACTTCTCTCAATAGGGGGGTAAGTGGTGGATCTAAAGAGGCTATTTGATACCCTATAATATATATTCAAGGTATTAAATTATAAATGGAAAAAATTGTCCTTTTGGGATGTTTTGAAGATATATAAATTGAAATTAGATTTTTAAAACCTAAAAAAATGAGTTATTTGGGATGTTTTGAAGATAAATAAATTGAAATTAGATTTTTAAAACCTAAAAAACTGTTTTTTGAGTTATTCTAAATTGTTTTAAAAATCTATAAAGATTATTTTTTGAAGCAAAAATATTTATTTAATTTTTATATAATTTAAATTGGATTTTAAAAACCTAAAAACAGTTTTTTACCGTATTCTATATAGTTTTAAAATGCTATATAGGTTATTTTTTAAACCACAATATATATGTAAATTTTTTAAAATTTAAATTCGATTTAAAAAATCGAAATAGCTAATTTCTGGATTTATTCTATATAGTTTTAAAAGCTTTATAGTATATTTTTTTAAACCAAAATATTTATTAAATATTTCCATGACAAAAAAAAGGAATAAAAAGCCTGAGAACCCATTAGTTTGAACAGCTCTTGAAACCCCTCTTACCACAAAGCATGAATGGCTTTCCTTTGAGGCGGTAAACAAAGTACAAAAAAAAGAGCAGCAGCACCTCTCTTCAAATTCAAACAAGGTGCTAAATATCTAGGCACATAACAACAAGCTTTTGAGCTCCAAGATACAAGTACTAAGAAGCACTGAAATCGACTGAAATCAACTGAAATTATTTTCCACCAAGTATTTAGGCAGTTAGACGCCTCGCGGTAATTTGAGACTCGTTATGGGCCAGGTGCTAATCAATTTTTAAGCAGCTTCAACAACAACCAAGAAGCAAAAAAAATATAGGGGGAAAAAATAAAGAAGAGGAATCAAGCCAAGAAATTTCCACTCCATCGAGTTCAGTTGCTCGTCAATTTTCAACTCGAGCGGTTCTGGCTTAGGATTTATTTTGCATTTTTTTTCTAAGGTGTCTGTGCGGTGAACATAATATACAAAATATTAAATATCCCTGCTGGAAATATAAAACAAAACTAATGAATTTGGCAAGATGTCGGAATAGCTGAGAGCACAGAGGATCGAGCAAGTTGATCGATCCCAAAAATGTGAAAAATTTTTGAGAAGCGGCTATGCCTCATCTAGTCAATTGCATTACTTTGGATTCAACAAAAGCGGGATTAAAACGAAATAATATTCAAGGCCATGTAACTTTGCCAATTAATTGGGATTTTAAGTAACTAATATTTGGTTTGTTCTTAGCCTTTGTTGTGTGATTATAACCAGGATTCACTCAGGCTGGGAAATGCATATTAGTATTAATTTCAAGGATTTTAAGCTTGGATTGAGTGAAAAGTTTTGTGAGAGAATAACAAAAGAGACTGCAGTTTATTGTGATTTATCTAGCAACAGGCTTCTCTAACTTTTTCCATTAACACACACACACACACAAAGGATACCCCAGGACAATATAGCAGCTCTCATCAGCCTATGTATATGTATATGTATATATTCAAGATTTGCGAGTGAGATAATGAGTGCTCGACAGAAGAAGTTGGACTCAAGCATAACTAGAACTTGAGCCATGTTGGCACTAATTAGCACGAGACAGGCCAAGATTTCACAAGGTTTAAGAATATATATTATGTGGAAATTATGTAGCAGAAAAATATATCCCAAATATATTCCAAATATATTCCAAATATATTCCAAATATATTCCAAATATATTCCAAATATATTCAAAATATATCCCAAATATATTCCAAATATATTCAAAAATATAATATTTAAAAACCTTACATTCCTATGCTTAAACCTAGTGCTGGAATAATATATTAACAAATACTTCTAGCCTACACACGGAGACTTTGTCCTTGTCCTTGGCCACACGGGTTTAGCATTTCAATTTCGGGGGCAAACAAGCCGGGCCCCATTGATACCCAATCAGATCCCTGGTATCTGATTAACTTGTCCCAAAACAGAATGGCAGCAAACACTGTCCCCTTCCTCGATCCCTGCAACAGTAACAATAACATCAGGCTGGCCACAGAGAGCATCCTTACATCCTTACATATCCCCCCCACATCACCCACATCCCTGGGATGACAACTACAAGTACGAGCGGGCGAAAGGCAAACAACAATTAAGCGCATAAACTGGGGGATAATCCTGCCAGGGGGCGTATAACTAAAAAGGAGCAAGGACCGGCGGGGTAGGCAGGAGCAGTAGCTGCCCGTAAAAGTCTCCGTGGCAGAAGGGAAAACAATTTCCATAAACATAAACAAAACCGTTTGAAGCGCATAATCAAGTCCAGCATTGGAGTTGCCCAGACACAATCTAATTGCAAATTATGTTGCACAGTATACGTTGGAGGTCAAGATAAAAATAATAGGGTATTTTTGGATGCTATAGAAAAACATATATTTTTAATTTAAATATTTATTAAAGAATTTCTTAAAAGGCATTTTTAAAATTATTAAAAAAAAAAACATTTTTTAAATTCTTTTTAATAATTTTAAAGACTTTCTTAAAAGAATTTTTAAAATGTATTTCTTAGAAACCTTTTTTTAATATTTTATTATACTTTAATTTATAACATTTTTTAAATTCTATTTAATAATTTTAAAGACTTCCTTAAAAGCATTTTTAAAATTTTTTTAAAATGTATTTCTTAGAAACGTTTTTTTTTTAATTTTATTATAAATTAAAGAATTACTTAGAAATCATTTTTTAAATCATTTTAAATTTCCCAGAAATAATTTTTCTAATAATTGTTAAAGAATTTCTTAAACCGCATTTCTAAATTTTTATTTTAAATAATTCTTAAAGAATTTTCTAAAAGGTATTTTAAAATAAATTAAAATGTGATCAAAGCTTTATACTTCGAATAGCCAAAAACCCTAAGATTTTGCCCACTATTGTACCCTTTACACTGCTGGAAAAACTTTGTCCGGACTCTACGGAAATCGATCGGCATTATTCAATGGGATTTATGTATGCAGAGGCAACCAGGGCCCTCAGAGTGACCAAAAAAAAGAAGAAAAAAAACTTTTATTTATTTACAATTTGTTGCCATTTTGTTTCAGAGTTTTTGCACAACTTTGGCCAATGTCCCACGCTCTGACAGTGGCTGCAAAAAGTTAGCTGACTAAACACTAAACACGCCACAAATTTATGCCGCTCAAGTTGTTGGCGGAAACTTTTCAGTTTCCATGCCATTTCGCTTTCGTTTTTGCCATGGATGCTGTGTTTCTCCTCTTTATTTATTTTCAGCACTTGCATAAATATATCAGTCACACACACACACACATGGGTGTGTGTCCTTGAGAGCGAGGAGCAACAGGCGCATGAATCATGGGTGACACACGAGTGCCGCAATTGAGTTGTAATTCATTTGCGAATGGCTGCAAGGATGTGCTTGCTGAATGGCAAATAATTCCTGCCGGCCAGGATCATCAATTTCAGGGATTCTCTCGAGGGTTAAAAACAGGTGGCGATTGGGCTAAGCAGGTGAGTTATGCCAGGGCATAAATTATTCACAATTTATTTCTATAATTTGTACTTTATTTGCAGATCAATTTGGTGATTTTTCTTATAAAGAATAAAGAAAAAACTTAGGTTTTCATAAAGAAAAATACTATATAAAACTCAAGGATATATCTTAAGGTTCAGATACATCAAATGCTTAATTACTGATTTAAAATTCAGCCAATTTCAACATAAATTACCCATTGATTTATGACCAATGGCCATAACAATATATGCAGATTGCTGTGGGAAATGGGCTCTTAATGGACAGAATGATAAAGTATTCAGCTGCCGGAGGAGGAAGAGCCTCGTTTCCCAATCGAATAGGCCAGAAAATAGCCTTTACCTGAGACCTGCGTGACGTAGAAAATCGTTAGAATTTTGTGATCTAAATTCGGTTTATGGTTTAGGTCATACCATTTAATTTGCAACGCAGAAAAGTATGCAATATTCATTGCCAGCAGCATTAAAAGCTACCGAGGGTCGCGCTCAGAGTGTGTAATAATTATATAATGAATTAATAAACATAACGCACATAACAACGATGAAGTGAATGAACCCCAAAAAAAAAAAAATAAAATAAATAAATAAAAACAAATTAAAAGAGAGAGAGGGAGAGACTTTACTCAACCCGAAAAACCGCACACACAACCCACGCCCACCCACCCACTTTGACAATTGCATTTTTAATTCGTTTCAATTATTCATGGCTGCCATTCACAGGCAGGAAGCTTTGCACAAAAACACTCAGTAAACCGACTATTTGTAATTATATTCAGGGGGAAATGTGAGTCTGAAAGCCACTTTTTTGAAAGCGAAATCAATTGTTGATCGGCGGTTATTTCTCATTATGTGCGAAATTCAGAGCGTGTTAAGCTATAACAATGCATTAATTTTTAATCATTTTTTCTTACAAAATAATTTAAGTAAATGTGATACATAAATTTATATAATTTTCCGCATAATTTCCAACTCTTGACTGTCTTTAGAAATTTGTTATTATGATTTGTAAAATATGTATTATTATTTTTTAATTTAATTCTTTTACTTATTTTTTTTTTAATATTTTTTTTTTTTTTATATATAAATTATTCTATTTTTTGACAGGTTTTTTAATGAATAAATAATAAATGCTGTGAAACATATATTTGTCGGAGTTTTGTATATGTTTTTCACAGGAATTTTGATAAATAAATTGACATCATTTATTTTCCACTTGACCTGCATTTAATATCATGTAAAATCAAAAGATTAACTCTCAAAGGACATTATTTTGACTCGTATAAATTATTTTTTTGACAGTTTTTTAATGGGTTTTAGGAGAAATATTTTGCCAGTTTAAAACATAATTCATTTTTAGTAAATTTAAGTTTATTTTTGTAGCATTAAGTTGTCAAATAAATAGTTAAGAATTGTTTTAGGTAAAATTATACATAAAAAAACATAATCTTAAATTTTATAAAATAATTTTAATTAATTAAATACTTTCTACTATTTTTGGTTTATTTAACTAAAGAAATCTTCTTGCTTTAAAGACTCTAATAAATAATATAAAATAATATTTAAAAAAAAAGGGAATTTAATATTTAATAATTTAATAATTAAACTAGATTTAATTAATTGAATACTTTCTACTATTTTATGGTTTATTTAACTAAAGGAATTATCTGGTTTTTTTTGGTTTTTGAAATCTGGCTAAAGCCATAAATTTGGCTTCACACACACCTGCTGGCCATGGCCAACTGATTCCGTTAAAGCTGCTGGGCTGAAGCACTTGTTCTACGGCTAATTAAAGTCACGGTCGGACCCGTTTGGTCCCTGGGCTGTCCTGTCGGTGGCATCGTTTCCGCTACCGTTTCGTCCTGCTGCCCCATTGCAATTAATTCCAACATAAATTTGCACTTTCCGGCTAGTGCTATGTGTGTGTGTGTGTGTGAGTGTGTGTGCATGTGTGTTTTCCCCAGTCACCTCATATCAGGAATTGGACATATTCGTAGAGCTATGCCAGCTGACCATAAGCCTTCCTTATGTGCCATTCCGTTTCGTTTCGTTTCGTTAGGTTAGGTTTGGTCCTTCCGCTTCCGTTTCATTTCCACATTCCTAACAAAGCTAATTTAAATCTCAACATAACAAGCCAGCTTAATTGTTAATTTTATATATTTTTTAAATTTTAAACATTTAATTTCAAGAAATTTTTTAATTATTGCAAAATTTACTCCAATGTGCCTCTGTTGCAGCTCCAATTTGTCCCAAAACAACGAGTAATGTCACTCAAAAAAAGGACAGAAAACTCATTAAGCCGACTAAAATATACCCTCTAGCTTGAATAAACCTTTTATGGTTATTTTCTTTAAAAATAAAATTAATAAAAACTAGTATTTTAGGTTTTAAAGCGGTTTTTTTCATTTTAGAGCTTCAAGTTAGATCCTGATAGATCATGCTCTGTAATATACCCTGTACTAATCCTAAAAAAAAAGAAAGAAACCAACAAAGGACTTGGTAATTTAATGGCCACGTGCATGACAGTCCTTTGGACTTGAATATTTTGTGTGTTTTTTTGCGCACTACATCAAAGTCCATCCGGAGAGTCCGTGGTGATTAAATGAAATTTACGAGTACACTCCACTCAGGAGTTTCGGTTTGGGCGTTTTTTGCATACACATACTAGGTCCTGGATCCTGGGGCCACCTTCTCCTGTCAGAGATTGATGAGTTGTGTTTTGTCTTTGCCGCGGTCAAGGGAATTTTAGCCGCAGTTGCTGGCCTACGCCAATGCAAGCGAATAATTATTACCAGGGATTAGTTAGGGAAATCCCCTGATAATGCTAGATACCCTAGTACCTCCCTCTATGACATCTTCACACGTACTTTTTAAATATTTCTCGTAATATGGGTAAGCAAAAAAAAAAGGGTTCTGAAGAGGTCCTTGGAATAAAATCCGTAAGATGAAGGCTTCTCATTGAAAAAAAACTTTAAATATTTTTTAAAGCTCTCTAAACTATTTATTATACTAAAATTATTAAAAAATCCTTAAAATTAACCCTTTCCCTTGAAATAAATATTTTTTCAAAGACTTTAAATATTTTTATAAGCCCTCCAAACTATTTGTTTACATTCTCAAGCACACTATAATCTATAAAGCTCCCGAGAGTCCTGGTTTCCAAATGGATTAGAATACATTTAGGGACACAACATGGACACAGCAGAGGCATCCTAGTTGCTGATACTGATGGCTGTCGATGCCTGTCGGGGCGATGTTATTCAAAATCCAATAATAAGCCCAACAATTATGCAGGACAGGCAATAAAGTGCCAAAGCAGCAGGACTAAATGTGATGGGATAGTCCGAAACTACAACTGACAGCTAACCACGAGGCGAGGAAAATGGTATGGCAGGATGCCGGCAGGACTAGGACGAGGACGAGGACGACGACGACTCATGTTTATGAGCTGCAATGGCGAGGCGTTGACAGCTTTTGGTCAGGACGTTGTTGGTGTCTCTAGGGGGGCCATCCTTTCCATTCCCCTCTTCTCCTCCTTCTCTATTTTTTAGTGATTCTGTATTTTTGTTGTGTGTGTGTGTTTTTTTTACGAGTGTACCCTATATATGTGTACATGTGCATGTTGTTTTTTACGACAAGCAGCCATTTTTATTGCAAGTGTCGGGGGGCCTCGTCTGAGGTTATTAAAGTTTCAGCCAGGCTGAGCATTTTGGTGTGAAGTCTCCTAGCGATGTGGAGCTAGCAGGGGGGGAGATGCACTGCATCCACGATTCGCAGTCCGCCCACTCGTTATTTTATTGCTGAAAAGTGCAATCATAAAACGTTCAAGGACCCACTCCGCCCCCATCCTCCTCCAATGCAATGCAACGATAAAAGAAAAAGAAGACGAGAAAACGAGACTTGGGCACAGAGAGAAAATGGTTTAAAACGATTATATGGATTATATAAATATTAAGAATTTTATTTAAATGTTTATCAAAAGAAAATTTAGTTTCTTTGGAGTATAAAATATATTTTAATGTATTTATATAATTTATTTTATTATTATATTTTTTATATTTATTAGATTATTTGTTTTTAGTTTTTTCTTATTATTTTATTTTTTATTTATAATTTGATACATGTTTTTATCAACATTTTTTATAGTTTCTAATATAATAAAAAATATCCTAAACGCTAAAGATATTTTTTATTATATTTTAATTTACTTATTATTTTATTATTTATTTATAATTTGATTTATATTCTTTTAAATATTTTTTATAGTTTCTTTAGCGTTAAGGATATATTTTATTACATTTTTTATATATATTTATTATTTATGGGAAAAGTTTTCCATAGAAAAACCTTAAGATTTAAAATTCTGTAAAATTCCTGATACTAAAATAAAACAGAAAACCAATTTACTGTCTTGTTAAAATCAATATAAACTTCATTTCTGCATTTTAATTTTAAAACTTATTATTTATCTTTGTGCAAAAGAAAACTCCACCCAAACAAGATAAAAATAAAGGAGGGAAACCCCCTGTTTCTGATGTTATTTTTCCCCAATGACTGAACACATTACGGTTGCCATTTTGGCCAACGAAACTCTTCGAAATGGTTTTGCGCATTTGAAATAAGATAAGGAGCTTCGAGGATAAAAACAAAATACAAATCGACCAACTAAAAGCCCATAAAAGCCTATTGACACAAATCAAAAGACAAAAAGAAAAAAAACTAAAACCAGGAAGGAAGAGAACTCTAACCAAAAAGCCGACGGCTAAAACAAGGGCTATATTCTAGTAGATAAATTTTACACTTCCAAATGGCTTTGTGGGCCATTTCCAGTAACCTCGAACGATGTTCTGGACCATCGAGCACTCAAAGAGGAGAAGCAACAAGGTTTAAAGGCTAATAAAAAAAAGTGAACAAGGGAAATGGCTCAAAAATACTACCTCTAGCTTAACTTTAAACTGTTAATTAACTTGGAAAATATAATAAAATAAAACTGGAACCAAAGTTAAAGGCAAAAGTTATCCCTGTCAGCCATCAAATCGAATTCAAAGTTGATGTGCGGTGAAAATGAGCTCGGAAAATGTGTGAAAGCAAAGCCGATGTCAGGCAAATATTTGCTGGGAAATAACTGAAAATGTAAATATGAAAATTGAATTGAAGGAGGAGGAGGTGGAGGTGGAGGTGGAGGCAAAGGGACAAAGGAAAGTGCCAATGCAAGGGAGCTGTTAGCTGTTGGCTGTGGCTTTCTCATCCATTGTTCAAGCCCCACCGAGATGCCACTCTCTCAGCTGCAATGCAAATAAACCGGAAGCGGAAGTGAAAGCGGATCAGGAATGGGAACGAGAACGAGAACGAGTCCATGAAAAGTGTAACGGAAGGCGGACTCAGATGGTGGAAATATCCGATAGGGTAAAGTCACAGGCAACAGGCACGTGGCATGGCCACCTGCGAATGCAATTAGCTGGGCAAACAATGTAAACTTTAACCAAAAACACGATGTTACAATTTACCAGCTGCCTGCCTCCCCCAAAAACCTAAACAAACACTGGCCCCAAGTGCTTTGATAGCCTGAAAACTTTAAACTACATTTAATGCCTGTACATAATTCGAGCAACTATGCTGTTGCAATTAGAGTAGCAATTAAAGCCAAATTATGGGTGGAAGGTAAGTACTATAGCTGGATTCAATTGAGGTGTGACAAATCACCCAATCAGTGAATTATCATTAGCCCCCCCAGGTGACTGAGCACAGTCGGAGCTCAGTTGCTCATTAGTTACCTGCGAGAATGGGCTTCTATAGGAATCTGCTGGGCTTTATAACGCTCTTTGGTTTCCTCCAATTAACCCAGCAGGTTTAAACCTCTATATTCTATACTATAACTATTACTATATGGTATTCTCTCATCTTTCTAGCACTGCTATATGATGAAGCTTATCGGCCTTAGATCTTGGGACACACCCGCCTATGGCTTGAAGATGAATCTCTTTGAGAAAAACAACTCCATGTCTTCGGTGACTACGGTGCGTCAGGATGTGGCCATACCTCTGTGGCATCTTGTCCTGCTTCAGCATCCCCGAAAGAGGAACTCTGGAGTGGCTTCATCGCGAGCTGAGCTGCCACGAACTCTCTACAATTCCACCACCAAGACCTGTGACTTTTGGAAGTACATACGTCATGTCTCTGCTTGGAATAATGTGGCCAAGTTGATGCTCTCGAAGGGGGCCAGCAATATGAGCCTGGCTTGTCCCCTCAAACAGGGCGTATACGTGATGAACAGGATCCAGGTGCCGCCGGAAACGGCCATACTGAAGTTTATGTATCACCCCAATACGATCTACACCCTGGAGGGCACTGTCTTCTCTTTGAATCCCAAGGATGGGGTCAGTAAGAAGGCTCTGTGTCACTACGAAGTCAATGCCACTATCTTTAAGTCGTGTTAGGAGAGGGGAAAACCCTTTTCTAATCGAGGTTTTTTTTTTTTTTTTTTTTTTTTTTAATAATTGGGTTGGAATTTAATATATTTAAAATTTATAATTTATAATTTATAATTTTTATAATTTAATATATTTCCAAGATTTATCTACTGAGACTTTTGCTAATTTCTAAAAACCTATAACTACAATTTTATAAGCTTTTTTAATTAAAGTATACATCATAACTAGATGTATTCTTGATCAGCATCAACACCCGAGTCGATCTAGATGTGTTTGCTAGGAAAAAAGGGTATACAAACTCCTTCCTTCACCCTTCCTTCTTAAACAATAAACGTGTTCTTAATCTTCTTAATTTATTATTTATGTCAGCAATCTCTTTTCGGTTTTAATTTATCGGTTAATTTTCTGCTATTTATGACCCAATATACATATACATATAGTAAGAGCAAAATGCAACAATCTCCCCCACTTCATGCAGCTTTCCATTGTCAGGGAAAAGGAGGAATCGAGTCCGGATTGAGGTTGCAACTGGGGTTTAAGGTGGTCTTGGCCACGTGCGTGTCGCACGTCAGCAAAATATTTTTAATTAAGTGCGAAATAAAAATGGAAAAGGAATATACAGTTTCCATGTACTGTAGTATGCCCTGCACACGCAGTTGTACTTACACACACATAAAGGTGGAGTGACTGAAACCGCAAATCAGCAGAAACGGAGACACAAAAGTCGGCCAATTCGTTTGAAATTCAGTCAGGGAAATGGTGTAAAGCCAGAACACTTCTTCATTAGCATTTGCAGTAAATGAAAAGGTTACACAGCAACTTGAATATCTTTTTTTTTTTAGTGGAAATATTAGAAAAACACATTGAAGAACCCTAAGAATATTAACTAACTATTCCGAATAAGGCTTGAAATTTTTTATATATTATAAAAAATTGAGAAATAATTATTTATAAATTTTTTGTATTTTGTATATTTTAAGTTGAGGAAATTGGATTTAAATAATGAAATAAAAACGAAATATTCAGATTAAGGCTTTAACCTTTTTTTTTTTAAATTACAAATATATTAGATATATTTATTCACATTTTTTCTAGTATTTAAAATTATGGAAATCATATTAAAATAGTAATAAAAACACTTTAAGAACCCTTGAAATAGTAGCAAAATATTCTGAATTAGGCTTTAAACTCTTATGTTTCTGATAAATCGGGAATAATATTTTTTTTTTTAATTTTTTCTTTTCAAAATTTTGTTATTAAAGAATTTTATTTAAGCATATTTTTTCCATACAAACACTTGTAAAAATCACCCAAAAATATTTATAACATTCAGCAGTAAATTAAAAACCTGTTTCCCCGACAAATCACTTAATTTCCTGCACCAATTTCCCCCACACTTTAAAATTTAATTTTCAATTTGGCCAGCACAAAACCGAAAGCAATAATATTTATTCGGGCTGCGATCGTGGGAACGGTCACAAAATTGCGGCAGTCATATTTCTGCGGTCTGCATTCGGCACTCGACACTCGACATTCGGCGGAGGCAGGCACTTGCATTTTACATTTTTGCATTTTGCATGACCGCACGCACTCGGAAAATGCAAAATTCTTATCGGCGAGCGTTGTGTGCGCTCCACATTCGCAGCAAAAATTTCGGCCTGAATTCATTATCAATTTTGTCGGGGTAGAAGGTAGCTGCTAAATACTGTTCAGGTGGCAGACATTCCTGGCTAATTTTTTAAAGAAATTAATAAATATTCTTGCAAGATATAAGTATTCTTTTTTGCTCTTTCTTTTCTGGTTTAAAAAAATAAACAAACCATCTCAGGACACGAACCGCAAGTGAACTGGCAAGCTAACTGAGTGACTAAACTGACTCCAGGTGGGACCAGGATAAGGACTGGTATCCCGCCCTTTACCTTTATAGCCCTCTGGCCCCGCCTCTGGGAGCAAGGAGTCTCCTTTAGCAATTGGCATAAAATATGCGACGCTTGCATGCCAGTGACTTATTATTAAAACATAAAAATTTGCATGCAAGCCGCAGAGCCAAAGCGCCTAACCTATATAGTAAATATATAAATATATATATATTTACATAAATATACATACATATACTATATATGTATGTTTGGGAACACATAAAGGAAACATTTAAAACAGCTGTCTTGGGAAAGACAATAGTTACAGGTTTTAAAAAGCACTAAGATTTCTCAATTTTAAGATAAACTATAGTTTTTAACAATATTATTAATTATTAAATTATAAAAATATATATATGATATATAGATATTATTAAGTATCTATGTATAAATCAATTAAACTAAAGTTATGACGAAAATCAACTTCATTTGAACTACAGATACTTTTAGGTACTTTTAGATACTTTAAAATACTTTAAGATACTTTTAGATTTTTAGATACTTTAAAATACTTTCAGCTACAGATAGTTACAGATACTTTTTGATACTTTTAGATTCTTAAGATACTTTTTTAGATACCTTAAGCTAGTTTCTTCCCAAAACACTCTCTCTCCCATGCCCAGCACTATAATTCTGACTACAACTGTTGAAAGTAAACCCGCCACTGAATAAGAAATCCTCAGCCAAGATAGGGAGTTGTATATATATATAAATACGTGCCTGTTTGTACATTTTTGTGGCGTTTTGAACTCGTGAATTATGCACAGAAGGGAGCAAAAGACAATGGCCGGAGCCTAAGCGGGGGAGAAAAGCCGAAAATGGGGGTGGAGTTCCCCCGGGTGCTGGGCTTTGGAGTTAAGGGGAGTAGTGGGAGGCAAGCATTAGACAAATTTGGCCAGTTTATTTACTGGCAACAGTTTGGAGACACTCACAGATGCTAACACTCAGTGGATTGTAAAGGGATTTTTGGGGTGGAGAAGCCGCAGAGTTTAGTGTTGGTAAAGGGAAATTTTCCTTTTTATATATTTATACCCTTGCAGGGTATTATAATTTCAGTCAGAAGTTTGCAACGCAGTGAAGGAGACGTTTCCGACCCTATAAAGTATATATATTCTTGATCAGCATCAACAGCCGAGTCGATCTAGCCATGTCCGTCTGTCCGTCTGTCCGTCTGTCCGTTTCTACGCAAACTAGTCCCTCAGTTTTAAAGCTATCTGAATGAAACTTTGCATATAGTCTTCTATATACTCTCACTGCTATATATGTCGGAATGGGCCGGATCGGACGACTATATCATATAGCTGCCATACAAATGTTCGATAAATTTTTGGAAAAAAAATTATAACTTGGCTGTTTTTCAATATTATTCCACCATTTTTGGGATGAAGCCTTTTTTTATTATTCCAGAATTTTGGTAAAAATTTTATGAAAATCTGACCACTATATCTTATAGCTGCCATAGGAACGATCGGGAAATTAATCGAAAAAAATTATAACTTCGTTGTTTTTCAACGTATTTTAATCTACTTTGACACATGAGCTTCTGGTATTATTTCAAAATTTTGGTATACATTTTATGAAAATCGGACGACTATATCTTATAGCTGCCATAGGAACGATAGGGAAAGTAATAGAAAAAATTATAACTTCGTTGTTTTTTAACGTATTTTCATCTACGAGATATGAGCTTTAATTATTATTATAGACATTTGGTATAAATTTTATAAAAATCGGACAACTATATCTTATAGCTGTCATAGAAGCGATCGGTAAATGTATAAAATATATAAAGCTGGGAATGTAAAACTGTAACTGTTAAACTGTAAACATAATAAGTATAGGTAAAATGTAATGAAACTCTGTTCAGTGTCTGTTTTCGGCATTATAATTTATAATATAAATATGAAAACCAATCTGCAAGGGTATACAAACTTCGGCGTGCCGAAGTTAGCTTCCTTTCTTGTTTATTTTAAGATAACTTAAATAATAAAGGTTAAATACAACTTCTACCCAGAGTTTTCAGTTATATGCAAGCGAAAAATAATTACCAATGCAAGATCACCAGTTAATTAATGCACCTCAGACAATTAACCCTCAACATCCCCCCACACACCCATTAATTGTCATTTAAACCCAATTGAAATTTGGACCAAATGACATTTGCCAAAGTCCAGAGCGAATTGTATTTTTGAAAATTCCCTTACGAGGGACGACGAGAGGCTTAATTATGGAAGCCAAAGCAGAGTCAGGTGCCATGGCAACACCAAAAAGAGGTCCTGGCAACTGCCTATTACGAAAAAGTGGGAAAAGAACTGCCAGGTAGCTTTACAGAAATTAAGGAGGAAGAACCTTAAATTGCAATGAGCTGTGAGCTGGAGCTGGGACCCCACACAGGTGAGGGATATAGTAGGTATATTGCCACTAACTGGAAACCGCAGGCAGAGAGTGCAGTTAAATGGAAACTGGCGCTCATCCGCAGTTGTCACATCAATAACTTGCCGCCGGGTTAACATCCAATGTGCTCACTTTATGGCTGTACTGAGAGAAAATATTAAGACCCAAAATATAAAGATGAAAAGTCTAAAGATCAAGGATTAATTTGAGATTTTTTTAAGCTAAGAAATTAAGGTTTAAAATTAATTATATAATTTCAGGAGGTTTAAAGCTTGATTATAAAAGTTAACAAGATAGTTTTAAATGGCTTAAAGGATCTAAGATGGATGACTTTAAAGCTCTGTTGGTCAGGCAGCTGCGCTAATTCCCCATCACCTGCTACACATGCCACCTGCCACATATCGCATTTTATTGCCCACAAAAATGGCAGTGACAGTAACTAATATATATATATATAAATATATATTTATATGGCACATTCCTATAGCCTCGAACAGCGCCTGAAGCCAGACTGTATATAGTTTTTCTCTTTTTTCTCTTTACTCCTTACGCTTGCCCGATTTTATTTTTAATTATCCGGTGAATGCCGAAGAGAGATGAATTCCATGAAATGGCAAACAAAAACGCAACTCACATATGTGATGTATATAAATATGGTGAAAAAACTATAAAGAAAATGCGCATATTAAAAGTTCTTTGAAGGAAAAATCATAATAAAATATGGCAGCCAAATGAGCGTGGAAAAAAACAAACTATTAAAGAGGCGCCTTTTGAATTTACTAGATTTCCGATGAAAACTTTTTATGCGCCTTGAAATTGCATTCAATTTTGGTTCGAATATAACATTTAGATATATTTTAGATATCTTTTAGATATATTTTATATATACCTAGACTTAATCCTTTGATATTTAGCCTAAACCTTTGCTTTGGATTCAGTTTTTCTATCCTTTTCTATCATTAAAAGCTGGCAAAATACTCTATCCTTTTGAGCTCCCCTTTTGCTAGCTGAAACTTAATGCTAATTATAACCATTATGATCTCCCTGAGCACATTCCATATTCTGGACACCCGTCACGCTTGGCTTTAATCTGTCGCTGGGGGATTTATGTCGCACACAGGCAAATGAAGCAGCTGAAACCCTTTGACTGTCTCTGGGCTTTTGGCCAATTAATTGTGCATCTAACAACCAGTGGCCATTGAGGGAACAAAGGCAACCCAGGACTTGGATGTATATATCTATGTGTGTGTTTGGTGGGGATTTGGCTAATTGGAGATACAGATACATCATTGGACATGTGTACATCTGGCGCTAATGATAATCTACCTGGCTGTGGGTAAGGAAGTACCTTGGTGAAGGCTGTGTTTTTTTTTACAAGTTTTACATGAAAAATAAAATAAAATTGCTGGTTTCTTGACTCTAATTTCTAAAAAATTTAATAAATTCTTAGGATTACTTTAATCTGTTTGAATTAAAGCTTTTCTAAGAATTCATATTTAATTACAGGGAAATATCTGCTTCTTTTATTAATATTCCTTTCACATTTATTTATATATATGTATTTACCTCATGCGGTTATATTTATTGAATCCGAGGAAAACCAACTCCCAAGACCTTGAATTCCGTTTGAGCAGATTCCCCGGAAGCTTGGCCAGTGCCTGACTATGGCGGATTCAATTCGCTTGACAAGTGAAAAACAGCAATCCTCACGCACCACTCCACACATTCCATTTTCGTACTCCCTCATTGTGCTGCCTTTTCCCTTCCCTTTTTTTTTTTGGCCATTTCCTTTCTGGGCATTTTCTGGTAATTAGAGTATCGTGTTTCTCACCAAAAAAGGAAAAACAGCTAGCGGAAGTTGCTAGCCAACAACTGGCAAAACCGGCAACGGTGGCGGATGAGGAACGTGTTGCTTAATTACACGCATTACCAAATATCACACATACGCCATGTGGCCCCTCAAGGAAAACTCTCAAAATAAACCCAAAAAAGCACATAAAAATGATATATATATATGCTTTAATCTAAGAGTTTTTCTGTATCCTTTAACTTGTAAATTTAAATAAATAGCTTCAATTTGTTTAATCTTTTAGTTATTATAGGTGATCCTCTGAGGGTTTTGTGTATTTTAAGCTAATGTCTTTCGTGAGTCTTATGTGTGTTTAAATGCTTGACGGTATCCACTCCGACTGCCTTAATAAATCATCAAAGTAATGCTCAGCTTGGGTTTTTACACACAAAGCACTTGCAGCCACTCCCTCAGCTAAATATCTGGTTGCCCAGCCTCGAAAGTCCTGCTGCCAAGTCGATAACCCTAAATGGCCAAAAAAAAAAAAAAATGAAAGAAAAAAAGGCTGGCGACTGAGTGCAAGGAGCTCTCGGTGCCCGACTTGGTACTTAGTGCTTAGTAGTGCAGGCGGCAATGCCGAGTCACGGCAATATTCAGATTACACGATATACCAGCCGCTGACACGCCCACTTGCCGAGTATTCCCCAATGGCCGGGGCCTGGGATCCCTCAGCACGTCGCACGTTAATGGCTCAGCAAAGGGAAAAGCTGGAAAAACCAGCAAGAAAGGTGAGGGTTCTCCAGAGAGAAAGAAAAAACCGGCACAAAATAATTGTTTTCCGTTGAGCAATAATTTTCTATACCTTTGCCCCCAATATAGAGCCTGTCAGTGGGCGTGGTCATGCCTTATTCTCGGTCCAGCAAATTGAGTTAAGTGCAAAAATAAAATAAAAACAAAAATAATAAAATGCAAAAGCCAAGCCCAAAGCTGACAGGCAAAAACTGGGTGAAAATGGCTGAAGAAAAAAGAGCGGAAGTGGAACATTTGCCTGCTTGTCCACATTAAAACGAGGTATGGGTTAATTAAGTCAACTAATCTAAATGATTTGTGGTGCTTTAGGCCAAAGAACTAGAAAGGGAATTTAAAAATGTACTAAGATTTAGAAGGAAATGCCTATAAAATGTACAAGATTTAGAGATTTTTAAATATTTTTAGAATTTAATTAATATTTAATTTATATTTTCATTTTTATTTATATTAAACCATCAATTTAAGGTTTAAAAATAATTATTTAAAGATTTTAAGAGGATGTTTTCAGCTCTAAAATTCAAAAATATAATATTAAATATGCCCAGAATTTTCTCAGAATTTACTACGAATTTTTAAAAGTTTTTAAAAGCCTTTACGTATTAGTTTTAAGGTTTTTTAACCCCTTCTAAATCATTTAATTAATATTTGTTATTTTATTTACTTTCAACCATCACTTCAGAGTTCCAAAATAATTATTTAAAGATTTTAAGAGCAAGATTTCAGCTGTTAAATTAAAATATTTAATATTAAATGTACCGAAAATGTACTAAAAATGTACTAAGCATTTTTAAAGCCTTTTTAAAGGCCTTTTAAAATCTTTTTAAAGTCTTCCATCATCACGTCTTTTCAAAATAAAATATTAATTACTAAATATATTAACATTTAATGTATAAAAAATATATATAAACATTTTCCTTTGCCTTATTCAAAGCATTCTCGTAATTAAACAGCAATAATTACATGTACTTTCTCTATTAGTGTCTTTATGGCAGGATTGCGTATATCATGATGTAATTTTAATGCCCCCATGGATCTTGGCGGTCATTATTTGTTAACTTCCCACCCCCTCCTCCCACTCTTCCTAGCTTTTCCTCAACATTTTTCTCCCCCTACCCCTCCCGCAAAACACACATTAATGAGGCCACAAAATGAGCTCTTAAATGACCAACAAAAGGAGGAAAAACCAGGCTGAAAAAAAAAAGAATGAAGGAAGGAAGGAAAATTGTGAGGCAACGAAAACATTGTTGCGGCAATTGTCTTGTCTTGTGAGTAGATTTTCCTGTTATTGTTTGGCCTTTACTTTACTTCACTTTACTTTGCCTTGCTTACATTCATTACACACAAAGGGTGGCACAACAGGGTGGCTTTTCTTTTTTCCCACAAAAATGTGAGGAGAGTGAAAAGAGGAAAGCTCAGACATTGTTGCATCCTGGAGCGGAGCATGGAGGAGCCCCGTCTCATTCAGCGTTAATTTTATGGATCCTGTTCAACTAAAGAAGAGCATAAATCTCTGCTTGGGTTCTAAATTAGAATGGAAGTGGGTTTATATTATAAATATATTATAAATATTTTAAAAATATATTAAAAATATGTTATAAATATTTTAAAATTATATTAAAAATATTTTATAAATATATTTATATAATTTATATGTTTAAAAAAGATTTCTATAATTAAAAATTATTTCTAGGCCTAAAAAAAAATCTATTCTCACTAATAAAAAATTATATTATTTAAAATTTCTTCACATTTTCACGACTCACTGTCACATCTCTAGCTTAGCACTTTTCCCACACACACTAATGGAAAACCCCGTGTGCTTTTACCTTTTGTGCGGGAAAAACAGCGGCGAAAAAAAAAATTAAGAACATTTTAAAGCGCAACAGCAACGCCAAAACTCCTTTTAAGAACAAGAACTATTATGCTAGTGGCCTTCAGAGAGAAGTAGAGAGAGTTTTCCGTTGGCCGCTGGCCATTTTCCGATCCCATTTGAAAGCTTTTATAGAGAAGAAGGAAGGAAGCGCAGTTTTTCCTATGAAACAGAAGTTAACGAATAAGTTTCAGTGGCCGGGAGGGGAGAAACTGGGCGGAAAAAGGCTTGTGGTCTTAGGGATTTGTTTGGCCAAAGGTTTGACTTTGATTTTGGTTTGATTCCCTAAGCAGTTTTATGGCCAAAAGAAGTCATGTATGAAAAGGGACAAGTTCAAGGGGCTTAAAGACCTATTTAAGGACTTGGAAAATGTCAAGGATAAAATAGTCACACATGTCTTGAAGTATTAAAATTGAATTTATATTAAAAGCAAGTAATTTATTTAATGAAATATTATTTTATATTAAATTGTATGAAATACAGGCCACAACCACCTTAAAATGTGAGGAAAATATACAGAAAATCTAGAAATAGAAAAGGGGAATAACCAGGAAAAAACAGAAAAGGCTTTTTGGTTTCCTTAGGAATTTAATAAACATGGCCAGGACAAGTATTTATTAATGAAAATTTTGCTCAGGCCAAGTGAGGGATAATTCTAACCCTTTTTTATTTTTTGCTGGCAGGAAAAAGCCACAGAGTTGTGCAAATAAATATGAAAAATAGTTCACTTTCCACTCTCTTTCTCCTTGGGTTTTTTCCCCTATTTAAAATAATATATATGTCAGGGTAAATATTTATTTTCCATTTGAATCGGTTGTTATTTCAACGATATTTCCCTTTACAGAATTCCCAGCAGTAAGGGTTTTTCAAATGAAGTTCAGGGATATGTAGAAACATTTTTGTCATTTTTTATAAATTTTAAACCCTTTTTTTCTATGTTTTTTGTATAAATGTATATAACTTAACTTTTCGATTTTGTAAAGGATTCTTGGAAATAAATTAAAACATTTCAAAGCGATTTTTACCTAGAAAAATTACAGCGAGTTGCAATGTTTATTAAATTTAATTTAATTGGTTTTAATTGGTTGGCATTTTGGTTTTGCAAAATAACTAAAATGTATAAAATTCTCAGGAAATATCAATTTAATTTAATTAAAATATTTAATAACCAACTAATTTGACACTTTTAGTTATTTATCATAATTTAAACACACTTTAAAAATCTGCTAAAATAATGAGCTGTGAAATATACACAACATTCTCTTAACGATTGGCACGTTTCTCGATTTAAATTGGAAAAGCTGGCAGAGAGAGAACCAACAAAAACAACAAAAAAGAAATGGGGAAAAACGTTGGAAAAATCCAAAACAAATCACTTTGCATCAATTTAATGCTGCAATGTGTCATCAAAAATTTATTGATGAACCACGGTCATCAGGTCGCGGAGCGTTTAATCAGATTGTTTTGCGAAAAAGCAATTTGTAGCCATTTTCCAACATTTTCCAACGATTTCCACCATTTCCCACTCCCATATACTCCTCCTATATACAAGCCTGCTTTGTATTTGTGGCATAGTTTGTTTCTGTCATCGTTTGCACGCGTAATTGCCGGATAAAGTGGCGATTTGATGGTTCCGATTTGATCGGCACTTGCAACATGTTGCAACTGGGATGCACTGGCTCCTTGGATATATGGTATGTATATGCTATATGGATGGATATATCCCCCTTTTGTTGCTTTATTGTTGCCATTTAAGCATCTCTTGAGTGTTATGAGCGGCCATAAAAATGGCGACGAAGGCAAAGGATATGTATGTCATGCGTGGGTCCTTGGGGCGATAAAGCAGAAGTGGGAGGGAAAACTGGCAGAAACTGATGGAAAAACTGATGAAAAAAACTGGCAAAGGCAGAGCCACACATGCATAGGGAAATGCACGTAGGTGGCCATAACTTGAGGCGCCAGTTAACTGCATTGCGTGTTGGCCTTTTTTTTTTAATGGCTCCTCACAAATGCAGGACCCAATGAGGCGAGGACCAGGGTCGCAGCTCCCCTTAGATCGTTGGAAAAGTATCCTTAAAAACTTATAGATCTTAGAAATTCCGAAAAATATCTATAAAGATTTTTATAGATATAATTATGTAATTATATTAAATAAATATAATTTATAATAGACACAAATTATAAATATTTAATATAATTATAAATGTATCTATAAATATATAATTATAAAATATATTTATAAATATTATTCAGAGAACAGAAATACTACAGAAAATTGTTAAGAAATTTATTAAAAACCTTCAAATTATGGATTATGGTGTAAAAAACTTTTTAAAAATAATATTAAAAATTGGTTCTTGATTAAATATTTTTAAAACCAAATTTAACACAAGATCAAGTGTTTAGAAATTTGTAATATATTTATCTTGAATAAAATGCATGTTTATAACTTTTTAAAAACATTATTAAATACAAAAACAAATGAAATTAAATTAAATTAATTATTTAAATACATTAATTGTTAGAATTAAAACCTGATTAAAGCAACATTGTGGCCCAGACCTAGCCCATTTCGAATCAGTGGTTATCAGTGTTTATTAATGGTTATCAGGGGTTCTCCTAGGGGTCGATAAGGTTGGCAAACAAATAATCCAGACGAAGCAACATCTGTTGTGCCATCCGATCGGATGGTCTGTTCAGAAAGAGCAAAGTGCAACAAAAAGACACGTCATGAAAACAGCACAGAAACAGTCAAGAAACTAAGGAAAGTTCACTTGAAAAAAATATTGATAGAATTTAGAATATTACAAAATATATAACAAATAATTTAATTATTAAATAAGCTATGAAAAATATCAGAAAAAAATAATAGGCAAGTAATTCTCTCTTTTTAAAATCGGAGAAATCTTTTTTATATATTCCACTTTTTTCTCCCAGTGTCCCAGAGAGAGTGAGAGCGACCCCACTGCGATAAGAGACCGGCATATAACCCGATCACCGCCAACGAACCCAACTCAGTGGCACCTCGTCTCTTTTCCGCTATGGATCGTTGGCAGAACCGCGTGGCCGTGATCAGTGGCGCCAGCTCTGGCATTGGTGCGGCCTGTGCCCGCCTCCTCGTTGCCGCTGGCCTCCAAGTGGTAGGTCTGGCCAGGCGTACGGAACGCCTAGAGCAACTCCGTCAATCCCTGCCCGAGGAGCAGCGTAAGCGCTTCCATCAGCAGACCTGCGATGTGTCGCAGGAGAAACAGGTGGACAGTGCCTTCGAGTGGATCGAAAAGGAGCTTGGTGGCGTCGATGTCTTGATTAATAATGCGGGAATAGTCCTAGGCGGACAACTGATAGACATGCCCACCAAGGATATAGGCAACATTTTGCAGACGAATCTCATGGGTAGCATTTACTGCACCAAATGGGCTGCCGGCAGCATGAGACGCCGCCAGGTGGCTGGACATTTGTTCTTTGTGAACAGCACCGCAGGAGTGGCGGGCTATAAACCAGATCCAGCGGATGAGAGCCTAAATGCTTATACACCCAGCAAGTTTGGTTTGACGGCAGTGCATGAGATATGCCGGCAGGAGCTGATACAGAAGGGTTCTAGGATCAAGACCACGGTGGGTGTTTATTATGAGTTCTTTTAAAAAATGTATTTAAAATTTATTGCAAATTTTTTTGTAACCCTAAGAGCATCAATCCCGGCTGGGTGGCCACTGAAATAGTCCCCGACGAGACCAAGGCCAAGCTGGGCCAGGTGATCCTTCAAGCTGAGGACGTGGCCCAGGCGGTACTCTATGCCTTGGCCACCCCACCGCATGCCCAGGTGGAGCAGATAACGCTGAGGGCGGTGGGCGAGTACTACTGATACCCTTAGCTAGCCAGATATCGCCTACTGATAAAGCCAGCTCCTCAGATTAGGCCATTGACACACAATAACAATCAAATGGAGGCGAACGACCTACAAACATACACACACACACACACAATCAAAACACAATTACACACGCACACCCCAAAAGGCACTGAGAGAAATAAATGACAAAATGACAGAAAATTATTAAAATTAGAATAAAAGAAAGGAAGTTAAATATCCTAGCTAAAATTATAAAAAATTAAAATTAGCTTAATTTTTTTATACATATTATTTTTTATATATATGTATATATTCTGTCTTCTTGTTTTTATTTCTCAAAGTTCTTTTACACACACTATACACTCGTTCGGTTGACCACAAAATTGTTTGCTTTCACCTCGTTTCATTTTACTTTTATTGTTACTGTTACGATTATTTGTTCTCCACTCTCTCTCTCTCTCTCCCCCTTTTTGTTGTTTTTTTTTTTTTTGTTTACTTTCTTGGCTGTGTAGCTAAATAAATAATTCAGTTTTATAAATTACCAACAACCCTCGTCGAATCGATAGTATCAAAAGAAAAGGGTGGGGTGGAAAATATTTGCCTAGGCCTGGTTAAAGATTCATCGGCGAAGGCATAGTTAACGAGTTAGCGTTGGGTCCTGGCGATAAAGTCATCAAACTGGATTGGGGACAGTTCATAAATATACCAAAAGGCTGGGAAATAGTACCCGGACTTTTCATTCTTAAGGTGAGAAGTGAAAGGTATAGAAATGGCTTGATAAAAGTTTAATATTTAATATATATAAGAATTCCACGGAATTGCGCACAAATTTGAATTGAAAAATTCCTAGAGATTGCTGAATATGTATTTTATATTTATATTTAAATATAATATAATATAATATATATTTAATATTAAAAATAAGAACTCCTCGAAAATTTAAACAAATTTAAATGGGGAAATTCCTAGAGCTTGCTTATATTTATTTTATATTTTTATTTAAATATAATAATAATAAATGATAAAATTCCTAGAGCTTACTGTTCTATAAATATTTTACAACAAATATTTTATAGTAATATTTAATAATAATATTTAAAATATTTATTCACACAAGTTTACAATAAGAAAATTCCTAGGAGCTTGCTGGATATATTTTTTTAATTTTTATTATAATATAATTGCTTAATACACAAAATTATATTTAAATATTTAACACAATTCCCTTTTTCATTTCACAATAATTACATTTGTGCCTTTCGAAACGAAATGAAATGTTAATTATTTAATGTATATAATATAATTAAGGAAACTGTAGCAATTTCTCAGGCAGGCATACATTCAATTATTAACTTAATTTAATTGTAGAAAAAAAAGGTTATTTGTTGCAAAAACTTTTCCTTTTTTTTTCGAGCCAACTTGTCACACTGACTTTAATTTGTATTTTGCCAACCGTTTCCAGTTTATAAAGTGATTAAATTAAGTCACGAGTCAGCGAGTTCTCTCTCCCCCGCCTAGGGGGATCGGCGAAAAAGTTTGAGATATAAGCTTTTAGTTGTGGCCAAAATAGTTTTTGGGCCAAAAAGGCAACATTTTGTGTGCCACCGAAAGTTGTTTTGCCGCTTGCCACATAATCGGGGGAATTTATTTGAAAATATTTTACGTTTTCCTTGCGGCCATTTTGGGCTTATATACCGGATATTACGTATACGCATATTACGTATACGCAGTGGGGCATGTAATTGCATTCGCTGCCAAGTTTTTCGAAATTAACATACATTTTTCACATTAGAGAAGTGAAAGGGAGTGAGCTTAAGGCATCATTATCATATATCTCAAGGACTCTAATTATCTTAGAGTATTTTATTATATTTTCCGGGAACAGAATAACTTTCTGGGAAATCTTTTCTCTCATCGAAACAGCTTGTATTTCAATGGAAAAATGTAAACTTTTTTTTTTGTGGAATCTTTTAATGACAGGCCATTCGAAAAGCAGACACATATGCATGCATGCATGTTAAGCTTCGAAGGAAAGAAAAATTAAGAAAGCATAAAGGATGCAGAGGAAGGATATAGACTTCTTTCTTTTTAATTATTTAAGTTTTTGGCCAAAGAGTTGCACAAGTCATATGTTTTCACGCTGTTTTCCGTTAAGTTTCAGAGAACTTCTACAGGAATTGTTGGGATTTTTTTTTTGCTAAAATATGAGAGCTACTCAGCGTGTCCTTGTTTGTCCAGAATTGTTTTTTTTTTATAATAATTAAATATTAAATAAAATAAATATTTAAAAAAATCTATATTAAATAAATTAAAAATTAATTAGATAAAATATCAAATAAATTAACTTTTTAATAAATAAAGAGGGATGGTCTCCATTTTAAACAATTAATTTTTTATTTTTTAAAGAAGTTTTCTAAACCCTTAAAACACACACAAACTTCCTCTTAAAATCCCCTTAAAGGGTATTTCAAACTTCGTCTAACAGATGCCTGACTTCCGTTTTGTGTTTTTTCGAAAACTTTCCTCGATGATATGTGAGAGAGTGCTGTGCCGAGTGTGTGTTTTGGATCCCCCTGCTAGCCGCCCCTCCTAGAAGAAGCCAAGGATGCCTTTCGCCTGTCTGCCAGTTAGACAAGTTTCCCTTTGTTTGGCAGTACATCCCACCCCCACCCCTCCTCTTTACTGTTCACTCTTCACTCATTTCCGGCATTTTGTTTTAATTAAATTTATAACAAATGTCATATATAGCGAGAAAAGTTTGCCACCAACCAGCAGCAATGGCAGCCTGCATGCATCAGCTCTTAAAGTCAGTCTTCAGGGAACTATATAGACTCTCAGGATTAACTCAAATTTATGCAAAAGATGAGGGTCATTTGGAAAAGCCTAGAGAAAAAGCCTAGGAAAAACCGGTAATAGGAAACTCACTTCAAAAGGCACAAACGCCAGAGTTCATTTGAATAGACTTGGTTATTTGTAACAGAAACAAAGAGCAGTTTGTTCTTAGTTTAAATTACAATAATAAAGGGGATATAAAATGATTTAAACAAAAATGCTTGGATTTACTTAATAACTTGCTTATTTATTTACTGGTTATTTTTAGGTACATAATTTGTGACCATTAAAAAGCGGGGGTTTCTTTCTCAATTATTTAGTAAACTTGTCTTAGTTTGTACTTTAACTACGGTTTTTATTTTAATTATTTATTTATTTACTTTTTATATTTCTTAATTAGTTTTTTCTACATTTTCCATATCAATTATCAAGTTCAATTTAAGGCCTCTTTTATCCAGTGAAATGTCTCTGGGCGTATTTCAAATTTTCGTATTTCGTATTTTGTATTTTCTAACCAACAACGAAACCTTTGCCCTAATGCCAATATTTAAATTGAATTTAAGCTTGTACTTGTGTGTAATGAAAGCTTTCTGGCGAATATATGCTGGCTTAACCCGTTTAACTGAAATTCGTTATGGCCAAAGAGAGAGATCCAGGCCGAGGCTTGTTGGCCAAAAGCAGCCCACAACAATATGCAACATTTATGTGTGTGTGTGTGTGTGTGTGTGGCATTTTTGACGACCTTGGGGGGGGCTCTTTATATTTTTGTTCCCCTTTTTGCTACCTGCACTTGTCTCCCGTGTGGAATGCCTCCCCTTTTCGGCAGGAATTTTTGGTAGCTGCTCCTGCTGGGAGGTCTGCATTTTCCACAGAATGCAAGGCGGGGGGAGAGCAGGAGATGTGGAAACTGTGGTTCCTGTTAGTTTTCCCTGCTGCTATCGACATTTGCTTTATGACAAACCACCCCCAACAAAACACACAACACCCTCCCTTAGAGGCTGGGACCACTACTGGAGCATTCTGTTTGGGACAGTTGTGGCAAACATGTGATGATGATGATGACCTTTGAGCCCGAAAAAGCATTGCACCGGGCCAGGCCATAAAATGTTTCGAATAATTCCTAGAAATCCATGGGCTTGTCCCGTGGAAAATCCCGGTGAAAATTCCGAAACGCATATCCATCAAGAGCCAAAAAGTATGCCTATTAATAGGAAAATCACTGAATGTAGTTGACAGCTGGTAGCTTGATGAGCTTTATGGCATTTTTATTATGAGATTTAATACATTTTCTTTCTGTCTAAACTATTTAATATATTAAAAATTGCTTCCTTAAGTTTTTAATATTTAATTATAATTTAAAGCCAAGAAAATCTAGTTTCAAAACGTCTTCAACTTTCCGTTCATTGGCCTTTTGGCCAAATTGCTAGAATTAAAAGCATACATTTCATGTGATTGCCCTTTTATGGTATGTCAATCATGATTGATCCCTGGTGCTGGGGGTAATTTTTCTTTTTTTTTTTTTTTTTTTTTTTGTCTTGGCCTCATTCTGTTGAAAATTCGGTCATGCCATCGTCATCGTCATCGTCATTGTCAGGCAATTTGCAAGCCAAACAAAGGCAAACAATAAGTGCCAAGAAAATTGCCCAAAGAGTGTCCTGCATTTTTGATTTTCTGATTGATGAGCTTCCAGCCAGGAGCCAGACGAGCAGCAGGAGCTTCGTGAGCTGAGCTCAAGGACCTCTAGCAGTAGAAAAAGTAGCAGTAGTTCAAATAATTCCAGAGGGATAGAGAGAAACACAATCAAACTGCACAAATATTATAGTTCAGATGAAGTTGCTGCTGTTGAGGGAGAGGTCCCTGAAAAAACATTGACAATCCGAATGGCAAACACATTCGATTTGGCTTATATTTACTTTGCATTTGCATTTAATGAAGCAAAAACAATGCCATTCAAAGGATTTTCACCTTATCCTCCTGGCCTTAATTGGAACGTCTTGAATTTGAATAAGTGAGTCAACTCAAATAGTTCGAATTCCTTACTAACTAGCTGAAAATACTTCAAATTATCCAAAGGGAATTGGAAATAATATCAAATAACTCAGATAAAAGTAAAGTTTTCCAATTTCCAAGCAAGACTTTCCCTAGTAATCAGCGAAATGCTTAATCAAATTAGTGGAAATCCATCAACTTTAGTGACAATAACAGGCCTTTTCACACTCTTGCAGTTGGCAAAGGAAATACAGTGTACAAAAATAATTTTTTTTATAAATAAAGAAAAATATATTCAAATAAATATCATATTGTATATACAAAGTGTAGTCAAATATCGTTTTATATATATAAATTGCAGCTAATTAACTTTGAAAGTTGAATAAAAATCGCTTAATAAATATGGGAGTTATGAGAGAATAAAGTTACAACCTATTTTCTATCTCACTCCCGCCTGCACTTATTTTAGCTGAGACTCAAAGCAAGGTTCAAGTCGCAGCTAAGACTTTTAAATACAATTTTTATTTATTTATTGAAATAGTCTGTAATGAAGCTACTTTAACTAAACTTGAAAGAAATCACTACTAAAAATATTTTGGTTTCATTTAATTTTCGAATTAAATCAATTTCCACTTCCCTTTTCGGCCAGTGTACATGTGCATTCGCGGCTATTGAATTACAGTTTTTCCCCTTCATGTCGGCTCAAGGTTGGGTTCCGAGAGAATAAAAAAAAAAAACTTCAGAGCCCGGACCCGGACCCGGCGACGGAAGTCGGAAGTCACGGATGCACGGTGATGGCGGCGCGTGCGGCGTATTAACTTTTTGCCCCTGCACATAAATTGCAGCATAACGTTTCGTTTACATGATTAAGAACTTTTCACTTTTCTTGCCAGTCCTTTTCCAGCTTCACAGTTTTCCCCGGCAGCACGTGAGAGCCAGAGTGGGGCCAAAGGTCTTTTCGGAAAACTTGTAGCATTTCGTTGAATTGTAAACAGAACACAAGAAAAAAAAAAAAGGGGGGGGGGGGCTGTAATGGGGTGGGGTTTTGAAAAAGTTTACCAGCCTTTTCTCATAATAATCCAGTTTTCTTTTTCGAAAGTTTTTCCACACTTGCCCCGCACCCCCGCCCCTTAGTCGCGTTTTTTGGTGTTATTTCATTTGCTTTGGTGTTAGTCAAGCATCCTTGAGAGCCGCAAGTTGGTCCTCAGTCTTTCCTAGCTTGTGTGGGTGTTTGCGGGGCGTTTAACGAGCCACGCCTACTCCAAATAAAGGCGAAAAAAAAAACAAAAAAGAAAGAAAACTTGGAAGAAAACGCGCACAAAATATGGCCAGAAAACTTTGCATACTTAAGCCAAATATGTTAATAGTTATGACTGGTGACAAGGGGGTGAAAATTCGATGATTTTCACATTTAAATAGGGAAAAACTTGAGGTATTGTTATTGTTTTTATGGAGTTTTAATTTATTTGAATATTTATTTTAGGTGTTATTCTTAAGGCAACATTTATTTCCTAGGAATTAATAATATAAATTTAATTTTTAATAAAAATAAAGGAGAAACTTCGAGGGGCTTCGAGGGAATATTCGATATGCCTGAGTAATCTAAGGAAAATCCCACTTTGTGGGCTTTCCACCCGCAGCACTTTGGGGAAATTAAATGCATCTTCTTGATTTTATATTAAAGCCAAGATCCCAGGCCATATATTCATGTGCATGCATCCGTCTATGGATTTCCGTGGCCTCTAAGCTGCTTAGTGCCAACACAAAAGTCACCAGCAGGAATGATATATATGTACATATTATAGGTATATATATATATAAATAAATATAAAAAAGCACAAGAAAAAGGAGAATAAGAAAGTAGCAGAAACCAAACGAAGCAGTGACGACCCAGCTTCCGTTTCCGCTTCAGTATCTTAAAAAAAAATACTTAAAATATATTTCCCACACTTTAAATTCACTTTATAATTTTTGTAAAATATACATCACAAAAATCAACACTTATAAACCCTTTGTGCTACCCGATTTTACCACTTACAAGTCTATGAAACTGAAATTATGGAACCGCTGACCCCATTTAACCTGTTGACTTGTGTGCAATTTCTCTCTCTCTCTCTCTGTTCGGTGAGTAATTACACGTAATATGACACATGCAGCAATAAAAATTGCGTATACGCAATCGATTATTATGCGATTATCGAGGGGGGGTGTTGGGACCGGAAGCGAGGAGTTCACGCCTTCCCAGGTGCCATCAAATTGTCAGCAGCAGTGCAATACTCTGGAAAAGCCATACCAAACCCAACCCATGCTGTACCACACACATACAGATATCCACTTTCCACTTTTACGATTTTCCGCTTAACCCCTTCCAGCACCTGCCAGATGCCACTCAATGACACGCCTACACAGTTAACGGGTCTTTTTCCCTTTTTTGTGAGGAAAATTTACAGTGGTAAAAAAAACTAATAAATATAAATATAAATGCAAATATTACTGTAAATATAAATGTAAATATAAATGTAAATATAAATGTAAATATAAGTATAAATACTCGTGTCAAAATAACAGTTCAATTTTATGAGTTTTCTTTTTTTTTTATATTTAAAACTGGGGAATTATTTGCCTTTCTATTTATGTTATTTATTATTTAAAGCAGCATAAAATAGGGAACTTAAATTAATAAAACTATACTTTATGTGATACTATTTTATTTATTTATAGTTTTAGTGATTTATTTGAGAAAAATCAACATATATTTCTTTTATTATGTGGTTATTCTGCTTTTTAAATAAAATACAAAAATTAAAAGTTGCTTTAAAAAATTAAATAAATTTAATTTAATTAATAAATCATATAAATAAATATAATATAAAAATAAATAAATAAATAAATAAATAAATATATAAATATATATTAATAAAGATAGTGTAAATACAAAATAATATTTATTTACATTTACTTTTTTATTTCAAGTAGTTTCCAATATTTTGCTATTTATTAATTTGTTTTTATTTTATTGATTTCATTTTATTTTATTATTTTATTTTACTTCAATATTTTATTTTAATATTTTATTTTATTATATTTTATTTTATATTATATTATTTTATTTTATTTAATTTTCTTTTATTATTTCAAATATTTCTCAATAGTTTCCTGTCTAAAGAAAACAATAAAAACTGTAATTTTTAACTAGATTTTCTTCTCTGCTAATTTTTTTAAGGGAAGCCCCCAAAATTCTACATCATATAGGAACCCTTTTTAGCCACTTTTACTGCCTATTGCACTTTTCAATGATGTTGCACAAAGGAACCCGCATAACAAGGCTCAGAAAGGGCTTGAAATAAAGAGGGGAAAATGCGCTAAAGGGATAAAGAGGAGAAGGAGACGAAGGAGGACCAGGAGGACAACCAGGAGTAGCAGGACAGGGAGCACCAGCAAGTATTTCCCAGAGGGTATGGGGCAGCAAAAAAGCCTCGAGGATTGGGCCCAGAGTAAGTGATTTGCATGCCAAATTGATGATAGTTCGTTGATAGTCTGTTGATTTTTTTTTCCCTTCAGCTCCTGTGCCATTTCCCTTTTCCCCATTTTCCATTTCCCTTTATGTTATTTTTTTTCTCCATTTTTCCTGTGTTTGCAGCCATTAAGCTGATTTGATATGAGAGAACTGTGTGTGCTGCGCCAGAGTGTAATCGATTTATTGAAATGCAATGATAAATATGAAAAAGCTTTTAGCTGTAATGAAATGCTCAAAAGCAAATGATTTTTTATCGCAAGTTAAAGGTGATCCTTTTGATTAACTGCAAATTAAAATATTTGAATGAAGAACAAATCAAATATATTTTAATTGGTATTTATGCTGATTTCATAAAGTTGCCATGCCTTTTTGAAGGCTTTAATAATTTTGAAAAATTTTACAAGCAATAAAAGCTGAATTGTTGGCCATTAAAACAAGTCTCTCTCTTTTTTTTTTTTTAGACAAAAAGTTGCTGGACAAAAGATAAAGTTGCTCGACTTGCAGCAGACAGGATGCCTATCATTTTCACAGAGATTGAAAAGGAGAGCCAAGGAGAGGGGGGGGGGGGTCATTGGTCCTTGGACGTGTCAAGCTGGGGCCAAACTTGTAACAAAGTTTTTAATTTCTAATAACGGGGATACGTAGCCAGCTCGGAAATATTCATATTCTCGTGGCTTGGCTCACTTAGCAAAGTGCACTCGAGTCTCGAGAGTCCGGGGTCAACTTTTCGATCGAAGGAAGCTATTTGCGCTAATTAAAAATCCATCGAGTAATGAAGACAAGAGTGGATTGCATTACCTTCGGGGCCTCGAAACTAATTTCCACAATTAAAATGTGGCCATTGAAAGGCACTTCAACTGAAGCTTAAGCTTTTGTCTTGAAAATGTACACAAATTGGTACTTGATTCATGAAGAACAAGCTGCTTTTTGTGGATTATTTCATAAAAATAATTAAATATTTAAAAATATAATATATATAAATGATAGAAGAAATTAACAAAAAAAATCTATAAAATTATTTTACTTTAATAATAATATTTTAAAAATTAAAAAATATTTTATAATTTTTTTTCTTTTTTTTAAATTTATTTATTCAAAATAAAATACACAAACTATTAAAAATTATTGTTATACCATTTTTTAATATTTTCATAAATTTATTAATTCAAAATAAATAAATAAATAAAAATACCCGAATTTTTAAAAATGTTTTTAACTATAATTAAGTTCTTTTTTGCACAATTTTATTTTAATTAATTTTCAGGAAAGGACTTTAAGCTCAAAAACCACAATAAATTTTAAACAAATTAAATAGCTAGTTGAAGTTAAAATAATTCAATTAATTAATGAACAAATTAAAGCTTAAATAATATATTTTAAATCCCAAAAACACTTTTAAATAAATAGCTTTACATAGTTATATATATTTTTTTGGCCTTACAGATTAACAACCTAACAAATTGAACAAAATTTGGACAACAAACAAATTGATTATGTAGCCAGTTTGTTGATAGATATAGATATTTGACACAGTTATTAAAATATAGATACATAAACCTACATTTAGCTACATTCCCCCAAGCGCAAAAAGGACCATTCAGAGAACTGTCCAAGCGTGGAAAAATGCTGAATGAATGGACACACACAAAGAAAAAAAAAAAAAAAAAAGAAAAGTTGGGGTAGGAAAGGAAAATATACACATTTACAGACAAATACGGTTCCGTTTCGTTCCACTTGAGGCAAAAATTAGCTGGGAGGCTGCTGGCAGAATGCAAAAGGAAAACGCTTAGTAATGGCAATTTCATAAATTTATCTTCGCGAAATCGTATAAATAAATGGTCGTATTTATGGTATAACCTTCTTTCTGCCCCCTTCCCCTTCCTCATCATTACAATTCAAATATTTATGCGGCCATTGTTTTCGAAACATTCTTCATTTATTTATTTAAATTTTCATTTTTCATTTGACGTCACTGCATCACAATTTTCTTCTCCCTCTCTCTCTCACTCTCTCGCTCTCGTTGAATACCTATTTTGTCGCCTCATTTTCCCCCACCCGCCCTTTGTTGTTTGCCGGCATTTTCCTTTTGTTTTATTGATTACGCACATTTGAAAATCAATCAGCGGGGAAATCGGCTGCTCGGGCACATTGACTGAAGTTTTGTTTATTTGTTTTCGGTTTTTCCCCTAGGTTTTTCCAGATTCTTTAATATGGCCACTTGGCTATTCTACACTTGTACAAAATGTTTACTTAAAGGCGATCTAAAAAAGTTTGAATATTTAGAAATTCGCCTTTAAAAAAAACAACCAAAATTTGTACCTACATTTGCAAAGAAAAAAAAAGTAAAAAAAAAAAAAAATTACTACTTATTTGATTTAAGAAAAGTTTGAAGAATTTTTAGGGTAAGAAATAAATGTAGACAATTATATTTTTAAGTGTAATGGCTCAGAACGGAGAGGCTAAAATGCTATAATGCCTTTTGATATTACCAATATCTATATATAAAAAAAAAATTGTAAAAGATGTACTTTAATTGTTAAAGACACCCATTGAATGCTTTGATATTTATTTTATTATTTTTAGGGAAACTTCCTTAGACTTTAATCATGCCATTTACGTATACGTAATATGGCTTTCCCTGGAGCATTTATTCTTCTTTCGTCTACTCACAAAAGCACATCCTTGGCAAAGTATGTCCTGCGTCCCGCTTATATTTATTTATATATTCCTTTGTGTTTGTATTAAGAACAAAATGCGACAGGGAATACATACGTTAGTCGCCGGGGAAAATTTCGTTTCTCCTCTAACTGCAGGCAATTTTTCTATTTTCCACATCATTAGTTTTCAATGAATATATATATATATATAGTTTTCTACGGGGTTAAGTTCTTCGATCTCCTGGCATACTATAAGCAAATAAACTTATAAATTGGCCCAGGAAAAAAAATAAAGATAAAGTCAGGAAAACTCGGGGCAGGCACATGGAATCAAGAGAGTTCAATAGCAGCCATAAATCAAAAACACTGCCCAAGGGAGGGAAAATGCAGAGATTTCTCTTTTATTTCTTGGACATTTCTTTCGTTTTTCTTTGCTTATTCCCCTTGGCCGCCGGGGTAAGTGCGTGTGTTTTTCTTTGGGGCAAAATTGTAATAGAATTAGTTTATTTTCTTGTATTTGACTTTTTGTCGCACGTTAAATAAGCAATGTGAACAGCGATCTTGATGTCCTTCGGCCCTGTGTCCTTTGGTCTTGCCAAAAAAATTCATGCACGAGCTGCTCGAAAAAATCATTTGAAGTCCTGCCCTGCGGTCAATAAGCAGCAACATCTTCATTATCGCCTTCAATTATCACTATCATCATGGCGGGGAAAACAATTTTTTTTCTATAATATATACATACATATATAAATATATATATTTATTTATTTTCCTGGCAAATCAAGCAAATCGAAATCAAAGAAAATACACAACAGGAAGACAGAAGCAGCGTATCGCTGAGTAAACACAGTCACTGCCATTGGCTTCTTAAATTGTGGACATTAAATGTCCAGCAAGGGGGGAATAATAACTCCAATGTGAACATCAAAATGTATTTCAAAATATTGTTGAAAAAATATTTAATATTTTTCTACCTATATAATTATGGTATGTGGCAAACAGTCTGTAATTTAGCTAGACTTCTTCTCTGACCGGAAACAGGACCCCAAATTGACCATTAAAAACGCCCCTTTTTGGGGGATATTTTGCCTATCAGCAAACTGCGACGGTGTCATCAGCTATTTACCCACAAATTATACAGTTCAAAAAGGGGGGAAAATGTATATATATTAGTTATTTGAAAAGGGTATACATGGCCTGACGTGAGGTGTATACATTTTTCTTTTAAAGAAAAACATTTGAACCCAAATAAGTGGGGAAAAGCTAATTGTTTTTCATTCATTTGTATTTATTAATTTAGATATTTTATATATTTATTTAAATTTATTTTTATTAATATTTATTGTATATAAATTTTAATTAATATATATATATATAATATGTAAATATATTTTATATATTTTTAAATAATATTTATAATATATTTTATTATTATTTCTATTTTTTATCATGTTAATTGTTTTTTTATTTTTTATACAAAATATTTAATTTCTTTATTATAATTTTTATATAAATAAAAATTTATTTAATTATATATTTAATATGTAAATATATTTTAAATATTTTTCAATAATATTTATAATATATTTTGTTACTATTTATATTTTTAATGCCCTTTTTATCTTGTTTTCTTCTTTATTTATTGTAATATTTTTACCTTTTCCCTTGATTGCCTTTGCTGTGGTTTTAAGTTCAAACTCATTTTGCTTAACGTTATTTACTATTTGTTTTTATTTGCATTTATATTTACATTACATGTTCGCCTGTCACTTTGACTAATGGCAGGGATTGTATTTTTCAAAAAGCACCAGACAAAGGAATGTAAATTAATTTTCATGTCAAGCAATTAAGCGAATTACAAAAGGTAAATAAAAGGTTAAATCAAGGGAAAATTTAAACCAATATATCTGTATGAAAAATATTACTTTAAAATGAGACTGAATATAATGAATATTTCTTGGTTTTTCTTTGATCTGTTAAAAATATAATTTTTTATCCTAATAAAAATAGTTTAGTAGCAATAAAATAGGAAAAAATACTATAAAAAAAATTTGGTAAATTGAAAAAAATGTTTGCCGCTGACAGACAAACAAAACAAACAAAAATTCCCTTGTCAGCAGGGAAAAGCCTTTTTTATAGATTTATGTGTTGTTATTTGGAAAGGCCAACGGCCACTTAGAGCTACCAGCCGCAGGCAATTTCAAACTTTTCGACCATTAAACTAATGAAATTTTGTACGCTCCTCAAAAGTCTTTGCACATTTATTTAAAATACCTTAGACAGGACTTTTTCATATCTTTTGTATTTTTTTCCAAGACTACAAATCGATTTAAATGGGGCAGGAAAAATAAAATAAAAATGGAATGCAAACACCAGGCACGTCCTGCCATGAATTATGAAATGCCTAAGCACAGGGAAAGTGACAACGAGGAAAAATACTCTTAAAATGAAACACTGAGACACTGAAACACTCAGACAGTAAACTGGAATAAACTGAAACTGAAACATTTCAACTCTTTAGTAGACCCCCCCCCCCCCCCCCCCCCCTGAAAATGTTTCTATTCTCGGCCAAAAGTTTTTCCCTCTAATATTTTATTTATATTTCATTAAATATAAATGCGTTTGCCTTCCAGTTAAGTTGAGTTTCAGTTGGCCGCTTTATTTTTTGGCCACAGAGAGAGAGAGAGCCCAACAAGTTGCCAGTAAACTTTTTCTTTTATTTTTCCTTTATTCTTCTCGTTTTTTTCCCCCTTTTGTAGCCCGTCTGGGATACCATTTCCCTGCCATTGCCATTTAGCAACCCCTTGGCCCCTTGGTCTGGTTAAACAAAACGAGACAGCCTTTGTGGGTGGTGTGGGTTGAAAAATAAAACAAAAGTCCGGACTACAAAGGAAAAAGGACTGCGAAATGAGCAGCAGAAGCTAAAGGCAGCCGCGGCGGCAATTATAAAATAACAAAAATGTGGCCAGGATAACAAAACAAACGAAGGCCATTGACTCTGACTGTGGCTTAAAGCCCAGCCCCTCCGAGTTCATTTTGGGTCACACGGATTTTTCGCTCCCAACTCAACCTCAACTCGTTTTCATAAAAAATATTGCCAATGGAAAATCGATCTGAATTGCTAGCCACACCGGAAACTGGCAGGAGTCGAGTCCAGTTCAGTTCCGTTTAGTTTAGTGTACACTCAAAAAAAAAAAACAGGAAAAGTAAGTAAAGAAAAAAGGTAAGAAGCTATATACACACACATATACTCGCCACTGTATAAACCTGAGGCCGGTCACCGTATTCATTTCAAAAATGCTAGAACCAGTTGGGAATTTTAAGTGCACTCGTGTAATATTAAGAAAGTTAATAAACGAAGCGAATCAGATATAAAAACGACCTACATTTGAGAAAAATAGAAATATTAACCCCAACAAAAGTGAGAAAAATACAAATACTAGCCCTAAAAATTTAGAAAAATAGAAATATTAGCTCTATATTTTTACAAGTGCACTATACTATTATATAGTATATATAATATTCCTGTAAGGTTCAACGACACGCCATTAGGCGGTCTTAGCGATTGCGTGCCATTTATGGAAGCCATTCCTTGAGCACCATTTGACACCTTGGCCCCGATAAGTTAAGCAATTTATGTTACATGGCAGCAGCTTAAATTTGTCATCACTGAGTTTACACAGCTACCCAGGTCGCTGCCAGTCAGTCCTTCAGGAATAATTCATTAGGTCTCAAGCATTGATAAATTGCTTATGGGTTTTAATGCGAGTTTGTTGGATAGTTTGGCGATAGTCTATAATATATGTCATGGCCAAGTCTGGCTTGGTAATCACAATTAATCGAAGAAATTTGAAAGAATAATTGGTAGAGATACGGTTACCTAACCTTTAAGCAGTTCTGTTAAATTTAAAGAGATTAGAAATTCTGAATTTATTAAGAGTTTCTAATCTTATAAGCATTATTTACCAAGTTCACAGTCGCCAGGTGCTCTTAATTTTTTACTTTTAATCTAAATTCCTTTATAAATTTAATTCCTTTACCTTAGATCCCACTGTTGTGCGCCAAAATAAAGCCATGACATGTCAAGGGAAGACGTTAATTTGAATGTTTTGTGGTTTTGTTCGATTTGTGGCCTGTTTTCTTAGCCGGTAGCTGTCGTCGTCATTAATTATTGGCTCACGTCAGCGTATTTATATTGTTACAAGGCGTTGAAACTAATTACCCACTTTGAGAAAATTCCCTGTACCCAGTCTGTTTGTTCGTTTGTATCGTGTTTGCGTTTCGGTTTACGCCTTTTGGTCGTCGTCCTAGTCCTCGTCCTTGTCCTCACTGACCACAAAACTTTTTTTGATTAATTTATTGGTTCGTGGCCCCATTCCCAGTTGAACTCGATTCCGTTGTTGTGTGTTCATTGCTCAATTTCGTGGCTGCTGGTAGACAGTGTTTGCTTGTAACAATCGACAAATAATGATTTATGCATAGTCAGCATTTTAGCATTTGAGCTATCTTTAAAGCAAAATCCATCAAATAAATATTTATTCTTCACAAATGAAGTTTCTCTTCAGACATCTTATTAGTATGACCAACTAATAATTAGTAGACTATTTTAGAAATGCTTTACTAATATGCTAAATGTCAAATATCCCATCGAAAAGCCTAATTTCGGGGAACTTGACTTGCAACTAATCAAATTTCAGACGTGATTAGGACTGCCTGAAAGTGGAAATTACGATAATTATTGATTTGATCAATGGAGGCGACGTGTGTCCTTTAAAGGATGTGACAGGCGGTAGCCCAGAACTAATTATAGACCAGAAACAGGCCCGTGTTTCGTCCTTTGTGCCGGTTTTGTGGCGATGGCCGTGCAGGTTCCTTTGTAGAAAATATGGTTTAGTGCAGATTGCATCCGACACATGCACAGCTCTCACACACACAATAACTGGGTTTTATCCGCAAAAGTAATTGTTGCTAAAAGCAAACTTAATTGAAATTTATGCTCTCTACCTAAGGCTAGGAAATATAGCCAAGGGTAAAGTTTTAAATATATTTGAAAGTTGGAGAAAGATTTTAAAGAATTGTAAATAATTTATAGATAGTTGTAAAGATTCTTAGAATTTTATTAAGAAAAAATCAATGCAAGTCAGGCTGATAAATTAATTTCAAGTGCTAAATTTTCCCTTTCAATGCTTTGCAAGTAGAGCCTCATTATTTCCTCATCTATTTGGTTTTAGACACTTTTTTGTATTCATTTCTTTTGACCGCAAATACAGAGTTCTAGTGCTCATTGCTCGTCGTGCTAATTGGCTGATGGCTTTGATTCGTTTGCACATAAAAGCCAATCATCAGCCTTAATGAACGATTTTACAGAGTCCTTCCCACCGCCAGCAGCAGCAGCAGCAGCAGGCTCCTTGTGCTGGCAATTAAAACAAAGCATCAGCAGCAGCAGCATCCTCATCATCATTGGCATCATTGCCAGCGCCAGACTTTGCATATTAAAAAAGCTGACCGAGCGCGGGCAATAAATTAAATTGAGTAGCGAAATCAATACAAAGGCATCATCGCTTTGTGTGTATGATACACCCACTGGAGGATCCGTACCAGCCAAGGCCAGCGGCAGCTGGTGCCGTTCGCGTTGGTTTTTGAGGTTCGCTTCGTTACGTTACGTTTCGGTTTTATTTTATTTTTATTATTTATCCTGTTCATTCTGTGCGCCCTGCCCTCAATTCAATTTTTTTTTTTTTTGTTACCAAGATAATTATGTTTTTTGCGCCCGTCCTTTGGTTGTTTTTATATACCCAGTATTGGGATAAAGTAGGGGATATTTGAGAGAAGGAAAAGGGTCTCTTGGGCTTTGATAAATGTATAATAATTGTAGTTAATTGGTTTAAGAGGGATTTTTTTAGAATTAAATATATAAAAAAAAAGAATAAGTATTTTAAAAATAAAAAGGCATATTTTTACCACATTTTAAAAATATCTAAAATATTTTATATATACCAAGAATGAACCCAACTTAAACAAACCTAAAATAATGAACCTAAAATAAATTTAGAATGAACTTAAATGAATCTTGAATGAACTCAACTGAAATGAACCCTAGAATAAATCTTAAACAAAGGTATGGAAAGGCTTTTATATGACAGAAATAAACCCTTGGGTATTCCATAGTCGGCTTCTTTTTTTTTTTTGTAATTTTTTTTCCCCCTGTTGGTTGCACCGTTTGTGTGCCTTGACAGCATTTAATTCATTTAAATGCCTCGCAAAGTGAAATATACGCGAGCTCTCGCATCGCGGTTTCTGCACGTTTTTAAACGCATCGTAAATTTCTGCTCATTAAGCCAAGAAGGAGGAGGCCCAGGACACAGGCTTGACTTAATTAGCTCAACGGGATGTGTCGACCCCCCCGTCCATATAGTTTGATTCTGCTCTATTACCCCCAACTAATTAGCCACAAATTCCACATTTTTAATGCTGGTTAATGAGACTAGAATCAAAAGAGTGAAAAAGATGCCAATTAGCTTTACGGATTTATGGCCATAAATATATATCCCCCCACAGTTTTTAGAGCTTGTTACTCTGCTGAAATAGTGGCTAATAGAAATATATGGGGAGAACTTCTCTAAATATAAGCCAAAAAGTAAACTCCTTTGATGCAAGTCAAGGGGCTTAAAAGAGGGCTAAAAAAAAAAAGGGGAGGCTTAAAATAAGGCTGAATGAATATAACAAATCGGCATTCGTTTTAACAAGCTCTCAAAAATATGACTTTTTTGTTGAGCTCACAATATATATTTTATACACATTTTTTGTGTTGAAAGTATATTGACATTTTTATAGCCCCCACCTTGTATAGGTATTCATTTTATGTTTTTTATTACTCATTTCGGAAGAGGATTTTCTTTGAGATAAAACGAAAAAAAAGAGATACAAATTCCAATTCCCTTTTCAGATATGGAAAATACCTCAAAAGTACAGGGGCTTTGCGGGGGAAATCAAGTTAAAAGTTGAATCGACCGCAACAGGTTTTTCCGCCCCCCCAAAAAAATGGCTGCCAGACTGTGTGGCCATAATGGACAAATTAGTGGACTTTCCTCCTTGAAACCAGGCCTCTGTTTCTCTTTATGTGGGCGTAATCGAATGGGCGTGGGCACAACATACAAAAACAAAAAGAAAAAGAGAGAGGGAAAGGCAGGAAAATTCCCTGCCAGACAGGCAAACAGCAACAAGATGAGCAAAGTCAACAAGCACAAAATGAAAAGCGGCGGCAAATTCAAAAATGAATTTCCAGAAACCTTTCACCGCTTCGCAGGACATCATCAGGCGTCTAAATTTGGAAGGTAGGCGGGAGTTGCCCTGCAGACATTTTCTGTATTTTTCTCACCCTCTTTTCCTTTTGACTCGCTTTTCCTTTTTGACCATGTGACACACACACGAGCGACTGCTAAATATTTGTTTCCGCATTTCAATACTCTTTTAAAGATGTGACTTGAAAAGGGCATTAAAGTATAATAGGAGACTTGGTGATTACTTTGGAATTAAATACAAATAAATATATAAAATAAATAAATAAATATATAAAATAAATAAATAAATAAATATATAAAATAAATAGATAAATATATAAAATTAATAGATAAATATATAAAATAAATAAAATGGAATTCTAAATTTATTTTCTTAGAGAAATATATTCATAATAATTATTATTAATAATTTATAATAAAAAAATAAAATAAAATATCTTGTTTTCTTAAAAAGAACCTGATTAAAAATTAAAGTTATTTCTATGTTTAATAAATTCATTTTTTAAATTAATAATAAATATTAATAGCCTTAAAACATGCCAACTTTTCACACATTTTCCAGAATTCCCAAAGCTTATAGACATCAATTTTCCATTTTCCAAGAGTAACGAAAGTGCGTGGTGGAACTTTCCTTACTTTGTTTGCCTTTTGGGTGCTCTTTTTTTCTTTTCTTGTTTCCCCCCCTCTTTTTTTTTTTTTTTGTTCCTGTTTCATTTTTTCCCCTATTTTTTTATGTGCCATTTTTTTTTGCACGCCTTGTTTTTTGTTGCCTTTACTTACAGTTAATTTTTATGCTGTTTTTTCCAGTAGCAGGTTTTGTGTCTTTGTTTTTCCAGGGTTTTCCCTACCTCTGTTTTTTTGTTTTGTTTTTAATTTTTTGCAGCTTTTTTTCGCAACTTGTTACGTTGACTTTGTCACAAGTTGTGTGGGAAAAGGAAAAACTTTAAGTGAAAACTTTAAGATGAAAAATGTTTTACACGGCAATGACAGAAATGAAAAGGAAAATCCTGTACAAGCATAAAGCAGGGATAGTAGGTTTGGTTTTTGTTTCGCGGAAAACACACACATACGCACATTGCAATTTTCCTTGTGAAAAACAAAAACCCGACGGCGAAATTTTCGCCCTGCCATGCGTTTTTTCCTGTGTCAGACAAAAGTTATTAAAAAGTCTGAATGGAGGTATGACGGAGCTCCCAGCTACCGACGCTTTCCCGGACGCTTTCCCAGACCCTTTTCACTTCTCCTCTTCACTGTCGTCTCCCAAAGAGAATGCCAGAGCAAAGGCCACGCTAAATAAAAACAAAAGGCAAGAAAACTGAAGGGAATAAAAAGGGAAAAAATTAAGTTTGGCCGCTAAGGAGGAGGTAGAAGCCTTGAAAGTAATTCTGCTTCCTATTTCCCCAGGCTTCACACACACATTTTCCTTCGCCCCCCCCCCCCCAAAGCTTTAATTTTCACTAGAAAATTTTCCAGTTCATGCACAAGTTTCTTGAATTTGTATATAAATTATTTTAAACCAGAAACTTTTTCCAGAAATTAAATAAATATTTATTGATCTACGTATTAATTTTTTTAATTTCTCAAGTACTAAATATCTCAATTTCTTCTTTATTAAAAATTCTTATTAAATATTTAACCTATTTTTCTCCTCAAGTTTTCCCCCACTGAAAGTTCAACTTTGTTTCTTTTCAGCTTTAATTGCAACATATTTTCTTGGTGAACATTTTCCCCAACTCCACGCTTATTGAATATAAACTTTAACTTAAGCTGCCAATTATTTCTAAAGCCACTTTCAGCGGCAAATAGAGAAGTTTACTAAACTTTTGAGTTATTTTCCATAAGCCTGCATAACATATCTTTCCTCGTTAGTTTCTTGGCTGCTAAAAACTCAGCTGCCAATTAATTTAAAGCCACTTTAAAGGAATCTCATTGAGAAGTTTGTCAGCTGTCAGATATCTAAATTAAATGCAATTAAAACGAGTCCTGGCATAGTAAAATATCCTTTGGCATTTCATTAATTATTTGTCAAAATGAAAATGTTCAAGGAAACTAACAAAATTTGTTGGAATATAAAATTAGTTAATAAACTTTAAAACTAAATACTTTTATTCACAAATATATAACCCTGAATAAAAAACTGCTGCTACTTGTTGCTTACAAAATGTAATTTCCCGGGGAAAACCAGCAAAGAAATACAATATGTATAGACTTGCAGTTGGCGAGTGGGGAAAAATAAACTTAACCGAAAAAAAATGTGGCCATAAATCACAATCACTACCATTCTCCTCTGCAGCTGCAGTGTAAATTTTGGCTTCGTTGTTTTTTGGCTAAAAATTGATAGAATTTTAAATTTCATTGTTCACATTGTGCTCTGGCTCGCATCGAAACTTATTTGTCGTCTATTTTTGGTAACCAGAGAGATTCCAGATATACAGGAGCAGGAATGGCAGGACGCTGAGCTTGGCTGCCTGCCTGCTACTGGCTGGCGGCAAGTTTTCGCTTTGAAATGGAAATTGTGGAAAATGTTGGGGCTGTGTGCCGGTGCTGTCTGGCCTGGACATTGAATGAAAACAAAAGTGCTGGGCAAAAGTTTGTACAGCAGCTGACTGACTGCCAGGCACTGGCTCTCTCTAACCCATTCTTAGCACCACCACCACCACCACCCCGGGGTACAGCTGTGGCAAGAATAATATCACTTAGAAAAGCAATACAAACTGAATGGAAATCTAATTCAAAAAGATTCTTCAACAAAGTGTTTTAAAATTTGTTTAACTTTAATGAAAGGGTTAATTGCAATCTTTCTTTTTAATCCTTTGATTTTTGGTCCTTCGAGCCTCTCTTTTCTCTCTAGAAGGTGTCTTGGCCTTAGGATCTTAAATTAAATTTAAATTAAATGTGAATTTAACCTTAAATTATATTTTAATAAAACTAAAACAAATTGTAATAAAATTAAAATTAAATTATATTAAAATTTAGATTAAATTAAAATTAAATTATATTAAAATTTAGATTAAATTAAAATTAAATTATATTAAAATTTAGATTAAATTAATAAAATTTAAATTTTACAATTAAATTAAATTTAAATTTAACCTTATATTAAATTTAAAATCAATTTGATTTATATATGAACAATATTTAAATTAAAAATTAATATTGCTTTTAAATTAAATTTAAAATAAACCCCCTAAAACTATCACTTTAAACATCATTGTCCTGTCACAAAGGAAACACACACCAGGGCTCAACCTCACATGTGGCGACAATGTATCAAAAAGGGTCCTGGCAGCGAGCAAATAAAGGGAACACAGAACAGAAAAAAACACAGCCACACACACATACACACCAAATAAGCCAACTATTTGAGCAGCACTTTATTTTCTTTGCCTTGCTCTGGCTCTGAATCCAGGACACGGCAACTAATACAAATACAAATAAAAGCTGAGAACAAATATCATCGAAATTGAAAGAGATGTCAAACAATTTAACTGGATTTTTTATTGGGGGTTCTCTTCTTTTATATTTAAGATAAGTATAACCCATGAATATATATATTAAACTTTGAATTTTAATTTTTAGTCTACTCCCCATAAAGATATTATGTTTCTTCCTAGAGCGATATTATCTCCAACTATGTAATTTCTAATAATTCTTAAAAAATTTAGAATAATTCTTAAAAATTCTGAATATTTCTTTAAAATACTGAATAATTCATACAAAATTCTGAATAATTCTTAAAAACATTCCTCAAGCCCTCTTTGAATATTCTCCCCTTCCAAAAAAAAAAAAATACTTTCCCTAAAATTAAACATATTTATGCTACGATATTCCATTAGTAAATTAGTTGTTGGCCCATTCAAGTTGAGTGAAAGTCGGTTGCTCACCTGCTTTATTTCATAATTCATAAGTCACATGCCCCCGGTGTACCGAGAGATCAAGGAGCCTGACTTTTATTTACAAAACACGGCACGGCGTCGGCATTTTCGGTGTCAACAACAAGGATAAGCAGCAGACAAGGCAAAGGCAAAGGCAAGAGCAATGGCAAAGGGCAAGGAACAGGATCCCTCCGACAGGACTTCACTCGCACCCGACAGAAGGTGGGTGGCGGCGGCAGCTGGAGCAGCATTTGGTATTAGCAAAAGAAATTAAAGTACAAATCCCTTTGGTGACACTAACGGCAACCGTGTTGCAGACAAAACAAATGAGGGGAAGCACCGGCTAGAAGAAGAAGTTCAGCGACTGCGGTTGGCGTAAATAACATAAATTAAAATACAATAAAATAGACAACAAACTGGGGGTAGTATCTCCTACATCTCTGCAGCAGTTCCTTGTTTCTGGCATTGATTGCCTTCGTGCGAGGAGTTCGTTGCTCATTTGACTCCGCTCCCAGTTTCACAAAACTAAAGTGAATGACTTCTAAATTGCGAAAAATAAGACAAAGTGGCAGCATCTCTATGCACACACAATCTGCAGACACACAAGCATTCAGAGTCATATATATTCCCCCAGAACACAGAGAGGAAAAACCAGGAGAAAAATTAAAAGAAAAATCTATTAGCAAAATGTCACTTTTGTAGGAAAATTACAAGTCGATAAAGACTTAAACGTTGGCAAGAAATACAACAAATTTTTAAAAATATATATAAAAATAAAAAATAAAAAGAATTTACCACATTTTTACATCAAATTTAAGAATTTAAATTGAAATATTATTACGTTTCTTGTATATAAAAACAAGTTTTCTTTAGTAAAAAAAAAAAAATATTAAAACTCTTAAATTTTATTTACAAATATTTTAAATATTTTAACGATTTTTTTTTCAGCGTCTCAATTTGTTTGTAGCCTTGCTTTTTGCCCGCGGATCCTTTGCAATTTAATGCACTTTGCCAACATCCATTTGCATGAAGGCCATTAGCAACGAAAAGAAAAAAGGAAAAATAATAGGAAAAAACATAAAAAAAGGATACAAAATAAGAATATTGTAACAAAATAACTAAAATATGGCAACTTAGAAGCAACACTTTTGTTAAGTGTGTGGTATATATGAGGGCTTAAGAAAAGGTAAGGGAAAACCTCCAGGAAATAGTTATTCCTTAAGATTTTCCTCCAAAATATTTCTAATAAAAGAATTAAAAACTAACACTTAAATATTTACACTAATCACCACGCACACAATGAACTTAAAACTTTAAAACTGTCTGTCAGACATTTTTTTTTTTTTTTTTTTTTTTTTTTTTGGAGTGCCAGACCTAGCCACCGATTTCACCAAGCTGGTGCCATCGGTCTGGCACTCTTGCAGTCAAGTACTTGAACAGCATTTCCCTGGTTATTGCGCGCTTCGACAGCAGTATGTAAATGTCCGAAAGGTGTGCCACTAGGAGTCCAAGGGCTTCCTCTAGATCATCGGTCTTGCAAACATTTTTGTTAGTTGCTTTGGCCAGCTGGACCAAGACCGCCGAATTCCTCTCGTTCAGAAGAAGATCCTGGTGGAGGCCCGTCTTGTGCTGCTCAGAAATGGGCTTGGTCCAAGGCAATCCAGTAACTATATTTCCATGTGAGTTATTTCCATCCTGTTATTTGCCAATTTTTACGTTCTATTAAAATGTTTGTTTTTATTAATCTGTGAGGAGGAGGAGGAGAGCCAAGGACCAAAGACAAATGTTAGGGACGAGGGAGGACATCGTCTGACACTTATCAGGTCAAACGGCCAACAACGAGCCACTCGGGTCCTCTGTCCTGTGTCCTTTCTCTCCTTTATCCTCTTCGCCTCGCTGCTTGCTCCTGTCACTCTCCTGCTGACTCTTGACCCCTTTCGAGGGCGGCTTTCAGCGGCAAATGAACTTTGGCCAACTGGACCCACAGCTCAATCAATTAGCAGGCATCGACAACTAGACATTTTTGGCATTTAATTCGATTTTGGAGAAGTTTAATAATTTTAAATGTTGAACAAAAAAAAAAATAATAATAAAAATACAAATTATACCTTTAAAATATCACCTAAAAACACTTTATAGATATTCTTTCCTTGGAACATCCACCTTGATGATGGACACTGCCTTACATTCAATTAAGAAGCTCAAGCTCAAGCTCAAGACTTCCTTTAAGCTATTTTCAAAAGCCAAAAAGAAGCCCAGGTCCTGGCTGAAAATCAAATTTGTTAAGCAAAGGAAGTATGTCTATAGCTAGGTTGGAATTTTCGCGTTAACGACAAACTTTTCGTGGACAATTTAAGCCGCCACGTTCGTGGGGTATTTCCCAAGACTAAACCAAGACCAGGCACCCACTCCCAGTTCTCATCCAACTCCAACTCCCCTGAACTGGGTTTTCCCTGCTTTATTTTTTTGTTTTCCTTTGGAACCAAAGGATAAGATGAAGAGCGATGACTGGAAATGAGTTTCCAACTTTCTGGCGGCATCATACCATACACTTTGTTCGTTCGATCGAAACGTGACTTCTTGAAGACAGGCCACTAGTGCTGCGACTCTGTGATATATGAGAGCGACCGGGATTGCCATGGTGAGGAACCCTTGGACTCTGCATCCATCTTCGTCTTCGTCTGCCCGGCTGAGTAGAGTTACTTCTGAATAAATGATGCCACAAGCCGCAAGGAGACTTCACTTAATTTATCACAAACAACATACAAGTATGAATATTTTTTTGGGAGCTGAGCCAGTGCCTAATTGCTGAGGGTTTAGTGCCAAAAATCAAGTACAGTTGCGATTTAGGTTTAGGTTTATATGTAATTTTCTATATATCTAATGGAAATAATCGATTTTCCATTTTTTTTTTTCGATAAGTGTTTTTGATATTTTTGGGACTAATATTTTTTTTTTATATAGTAATATATTTTGTATATAAATATATATTTTATTTTTATATTTTTGGGAAAATAATCGATTTCTTTGATAGAAATATAAATTTCCATGTACTTGTCGATCATTTTTAGATAAAATAATCGTTTATTTCGCTAGAATTATATATAAATACACTACCTATAAGATTTATATATATCTGTACATTAATTAGACTTATTAAAGATAAAAATAAACATAGAATACAGTACGATTTTATAGAACAAACCCTGTACCTATAGTAAAAACTATATAAACTTATTTGTAATGCCTGATTTTTGTTGTTTCGAAACTTTAACTCAACTTTTTCTAGCCTCCTTGAGGTCAAAGTAAGAAATTGAAAATCCCACCAAGACAGGCCCACGATTTTCAACTTGAGAAAAAGGGGGAGGTGGAAGCTGAACGGAAACGGAAACTCAAGTGCGTCAGTTAAGACGCAACTAATTGGTGGCCAAAAAACCGAAGGACGCGTGTAAGCTGTTGCTACACAGCATTAATTGCAAGTATTTTCCACAATTGCACACACACCGAAAACCGTTCAAGGTTTACCTTGAAGTATTTGCCACGGGTGAATGCGCTTTTTGACCTACTCGTGGCGTGAGGTGAGGCAGGTGAGATACAGAGAGACTGAGACTGAGACTGAGACCGAGATGGGGGCCACTTGACACGTGTGTTCTGAATAGAGGAAATGAAAGTGGAATCGCGCTGTGGCGGTGGCCTGATGGTTTGGAAATAATCAGGAACGTGCCCCAGATTTCCGGAATACTTTGAGGCCATATGTGTGTTGGAGTTTGAGTGTGTTTGTTACTGTATATGCGAGTGTGTGTGTGTGTGTGTTTGGGAGAGAGGCTGCCACATCCTCGGCATCCCATTTTCAATCATTGATGATTAATCAGACATCAGCTGGTAGTAAGCGTTTGCTAACCCACTAAGCGCCACCCCAAAATACCGCTCCATTTTCATTTTCAGCCTTTCCTTGGTTTTCTCCGATTTCCTCGATTTTCCTCAGATTTCCCCTCATTCTCACAGATCCCGGCTTTCCCACAGGTTTATTTTACTCATTTTCTTACACTGAAAGATTTTATTTTAAGTTTTAATTTAATCGATAAATAAAACTTAAATTATATCTATCTAAAAATACCGATAATTTCGATAATATTAAACATATTCTGGGAATAAAGAAATAAGAATTAAAAACAGGCTGCCTTGGAGGTGAAAATTGAGCTGATATATCAAACAGATTAACGATTTATCGCTTATATATCGATTTATATATCGGCTTTCTCATGAAATATTTATAAAATATCGATATATTAATATTTTCTTTTACTCCTAGCTTGTACAGAAAGCTTATAGATTTAGTTAATAAATCTCTCTAGCTCTATGCTTTTTCTACTTGTGTACTTCCCTGTTTCCCTTAATTTTTCCCCGTGAAAATGATGATGAGCCTGAAGAAGAGGCTGCCTTGGTAGTAAATCTGTTTTGGTTGCTTCATTAAAAATTAAACAGTGCGGCAATTTGGGGGAGGCGGCGGCGGCAGTGGGCGTAGTTGGGCGGGGCCATTTGCATTAACATCAAATCAAAGCCGGGCAAGGAGTGTAGCATACTTTAGGGCTTTTAATAAACTCAACTCGGCAGACAAGACAACACGCCGGCTAAGAAGCAGACAAACGACTACCGAAAATTTTAATAAAGTCTTCTCCTCCTACTTATCCTTCTTCTTCTTGTTAAACTTCTCCTTCTTGCGCCTGCCACGCCCCCCCAGTAAAAACCGCCTCCGGCTGTCTGAAGCTTCTCGTTTTTATTCTATTTACAGTTCTGCATAGTTTAAGGCGTCTCTGGGTGAAGCCTCTCAGTGGCAGCCAGGGAAAAAAAAAACAGACAAAAAACACAAGACGGCTTCATATTTTTTAAATAAAAAATAAAAGAGAAGACCGACAAGAAACCAAACTGATTTTTACAGGAATATATATCCTGTTAACAAAGTTAATTTAAACTGAAAGTATAAGCTTAGATTTCAGCTTTGTTTTTTATATTTGGAAAATCTTCAAAAATAAACCATTCCATCAATATTAATAGAAATATCTTGAGCTTAATCCTTAAAGTATTACCAATATATACTGATTCGCATAATCACTCAAAGATTTATTAAACCCTCTTAATTTCTATAAATGCCTGCCTGGCCAGGTCATCCATCACCACATATTCGTAATACCCGAGCGATTAGGGAAAAAGCGAAAAATGCTTACACAAAATTCATTGGAGCATTAAGTGCCCAAAAACTCAGTAAAGGAAACGAGAAAGAAAATTTCCGGCGAAATTTATACACACACACACACACACACACACAAATAGAAAATTATATATGCACATTACAGCGCAGATTTTGGCACTTGACACACACAGGCTTTTGTTTTTTTGTTTTCCACCATTCCTAAAATTTTATTTTTTTTATTTTTTTGCTTTAGATGGAATCTTCTTCATCTTGAGCAAGCCGAGCAGAAAGTGACAAGACAAAAACGTCGACTTTTAAGCATAGTTTTTTTCCATCAGGACCTGGCAATGACATTGCCCAAAAACCAAAACAATGGTTCCAATTGGAAGTAGGAAAGTAGAAAAAAAATACCCCTATGAGTTGTTAACATATTAAGAAGATTTCACTCAAGTTCGAGCCCAACATCCCATTATATTGTACATATATGTATGTATATAGGGAGCCCAAAGGTTAATGATGAGCGCCCGAAAAAGTAGGCAACACATTATTCTACGCCGTTGTTTTCGCCATAATGAAATGTGTTCCAAATTGCCCATAAAAGGGAAAAGGAAAAGCCGGGGGAACAGCAAAGGAAAAGCAGTGGAAAAGAGCAAAACATGTGTGCACACTAGACGTAATTTTAATAAAGTACATGCGAGTACATTTAATGTGGACAATACACTGCTGGTCTTGGGTTAGACGCACTCATATTTTCAAACCAATTTGTTTTATATTTTTTATTTTAATGATTATTGAAAAAAAGTTAATATGCAAAAACCTTGCTTATTTAATGGTACTTCAATTATAATATTCAAAATATTATAAAAATATAACATAAGTCGTGTTTTTAAACATTTTCTTCAAACAACTTAAAAAAAGGCACATTTTTCTTGGTCAATAGAATAGACGCACTTAGACATAATATTTTTTCTTCAAAAAGTAACTTATTTTTAACTTAAATTGGTAATTGGTTTTAATATTTGCTGTATAAGAAATAAAAAAAAAATAGTTTAGTAATGAGTACTGCCTCCTTTGTTAGTAATAACTTTATATATCCGGTCCTTCATAGAATAATACAGGGAATCTATGTATTTCAACGAAATCTCGCTCCAAGCACGTTTAATATCTGCAATTAATGTTTCCTTATCTTCGTATTGCTTCCCTCCTTCGGATACCTTCCATGTTAGCCAGCCCCAAACATTTTCAATTACGTTAAGATCTGGAGAATATGGTGGCCAGGTCATGATATTAACGTTTTGGCTCGAAATAAACGACTTTACTACTCGAGCGTAATGAATAGGAGCATTGTCTTGTTGAAAAATCCAAGAAATTGTTTCAAAGAGATTATTTAATTTTGAAAATACGGACTCCAACAATGTTTTGAAGCGATCGCCGTTCATCTTCTGATCGAACCAAATCAAGTCAATTGTTCCATAAAACGTGATGGCACCCCACATCATTACTCAACCTTATCCGCTGTGTTGGCGACTTAAATATATTTTATCTTTTCGCAAATCGTGATAATAATATTGAAAGCCATCGGGGACATCTAAATAAAAATGTTTTTCATCAGTATAAACAACAGAACGCCAATCATTAAGACGAGTGTCAATTTGAACATTCCACGTCATGTATTCTTTCGCGAATTGAGGCCGTCTTTCTTTGCGTATTGCATTCAGATGAGGTTTTTTCTTGTTTTTTAGACGCTTTAGGTGTTTTGCATTTCTGATTGTACGCTGAACAGTTGAAAGGCTTGCTTTTACTCCGGCTAATTCCTTAATCTTAGCTGCGGTCTTAGTCGAATTTGATGCAATTCTAACAATTTTGCGTACTGCTTGTTCACATAGTGCTCTTTTTTTTCCTTTGAAGTTTTTTCCGTATTCCTCTGGATCTTTTAAATATCTATCAACAGTCCTGGAGGTGCGATTTATCTTTTTGGCAATGTTTTGATTGGACAGTCCTTGCGAGTGAAAAAAGTCTACTTTTTGACGTTCTAATAAGCTCATAACATTAGCTTTCCCCATTTTTACTTTAAATATAGCTCTTAAACAATTTATTTGTTTATTTTTAATATTTTTCCAATACAAAAAACTGCACTTGTTTACGCAAGACAAAGAAATCTAAAGTGCGTCTATTCTATTGACCAAGAAAAATGTGCCTTATTTTAAGTTGCTTGAAGAAAATGTTTAAAAACACAACTTATGTTATATTTTTATAAAATGTTGAATATTATACTTGAAGTATTATTAAATAAGCAAGGTTTTTGCATATTAACTTTTTTTCAATAATCATTAAAATAAAAAATATAAAACAAATTTGTTTGGAAATCTGAGTGCGTCTAACCCAAGACCAGCAGTGTATATTGTAATAATGTAATTTATTTTGTTTAATTAAAAATTTGTTTATTGCATTCTTAATTATTTACTATTTTATATTCATTTATGGGTGTTTTTTTAAGCAAATAAATTTAATTAAAATGAATCAACACACTAAATGGCTATGAAACGTTGAGTATAAATTTATTTATGGTACTATTTATATTTTATATTTTATTTATTTATTGCGTTTTTGTCCAATATTTTTATTGTATTATTTATTATTGTTATTATTATTATTATTATTATATTTGTTTTATTATTAATTTATTGTATTATTTACGTATTTCTTTATTAATTTATTGTATTTTTTACGTATTTATTTAGTTATTTTATTAAAAAATATATATAAAAATTTTCCTATTATTGTCAGGATAATAATATTATTTTATTTATGTATTATTTATAATTTATTTTAGTTTTTTGATTTGTTTTAGATCTATATTTAATTTATTTATTATTATTATTATTTTTTTTTTTTTCATTTTTAACTATTTTTTCCAGAGTGCATAATTGTTTTAATTGCTAGTTTGGCTTGGAAAATAATTACCTTTCCTCCTAAACGATATATTACCGTCAAATTGAGTGTGTAAATTGCCTTAAAAAATATACAACAATAACAAAAATAATAATACATGTTCAGTCTAATGGCAACAATTCTATTAAAAATGATTTATGAACCGACAACACCCACTCACAAATCACTCGTACACCCTTTTTCTTTTCGTTCAGAAGGGGGTGAGAGGGGGGGGGGAGTTGGTCCTGGTCCTTCACAGGTGAAGGACATGAAATGGCGAAATTCCGGCAGCGGCATGTGTCTGTGAATTTGCGTTTATGCAAAAGCAAGTGCGTGCTATTTGGGGCGTGGCTGTCAAAGCACTTACAGTCACTCATCCCCAAGACACACACACACACACACACAGTGGGACACACACATGAGCTGGCAGCTGAATGGGCATATTTTTGGCATGATTTAACACTTAATTAGCAGCGTTTTTGACTCGAGTGTCGCCTCATCATTGTCAGTGGGTCATGGCATACGGGGCGTATGAGTAATCGCCATAAACGTTATAATCAAGCATAAACACACATAAGGGTTACTACTTTGCACAGCAAGAAAAATCTAATGAGTTTGATTATAAATTAAAATTAAGAAAAATAATTTAAAACAGCAAGAATATAATTTCAACTTAGTTTTTAGAGACTTGAAACCTAATTATCAATAAAAATTATATAAAAAATATATCTCCTTTTAATTTCTTTATATTATTTCTTGCTAATATTTTTGTTTCTGTGTACGCACACACACACACACACACACACTTATCCCTTTTTCCGTTGCCAGCTGTGTGAATTATTAAATAAGCAACATGGCGGACAGCAGCAGGGAAATAATGAAAAATAAAACCCAAATGTTGCATACTTCTCAGCTGAAGGGATTTCATCCTCTTTGTGTGAGCGTTCAGGTGTTTGTGTGTGTGTGTGTGTTTTGGCCGGGATTTTGTTTTCGGTTAACGCTTCTGCGAACGTTTCCCGTAACGTAATCGGTTCTTGATGGCCAAAAGCTGTCGGTGGGCAGAGATTTGTTCCTTAAATTTATGTAGATGCTTAGTGGGAATTACATTTGGAAAGTTTGCTGAAAGGAGGAGAAAGGCCTCTGGCCTCTTTACTTTCAGCGGTTCAACAAGTTATTCATGGTTTTAGCTAAGCAAATAACCTTATTATTTCAGCTTTAAATTAAACAAAAAATCAAGCATTAATTATTAATTAATTTAATTTAATTTATTTCAAGTAGCATTCTTTAATCTTTTTTCTCTTTCTGTAATTAAATAAGCAACAAAATCTGAGTGTTTGTCAACGGAAATGGAAAACATCTAAAAGGAAATTCCCTAATACAACATTGATGTGTAGCATATATGTATGTATGCTAAATGCAGGAAAATTGTGCAGTTTTCATCTATCCACTCTCTCTTTCACTCTGTCTCTATTCCTATCCCTCTCTAATTAGCCAGGAATTTCCATTTCAATTTAGCATTTCATCCTCTCTAAAGGCAGAGTCGCCTTGCACACACTCTGAAGTGGCCGGAATCTAGCTAAAATATTTATAATAAATGCATGTTGCATAACATTATTTTCCTTTTATTTTTATTCACTTTTCGGAGTTGGCATCTTTAAGCTTCCCCCTTCTACCTTCTTTCACCTCCCTTCTCTTACATACAAAATAAATAATTTCATTTGACTTGCAAATGCTGGCTGATGCCACGCAATGGCAATGGCAGCCACTTTCTCTCTTCCCTCTCTCTCTCTCGTTCAGCTGAGACCCTCTTTCCAGAGCTCCTTGCCACATCCACTCCTGAGCCGAGGCCATAATGCCAGGCATCAGCTATATAGCCATGGCTATAGCTTCCCCAGTAGCAGGCAGAGAGCCGGGCGAAAAGGAAAACAATGCCAAGAACAGTGCAAACAAAATGGTAGAAGCAACGCATATGAATGGAACGAACAACGAACAACAGCACAAGCAAAAGCAGAAGCACCAGCAGAAGGGGTCCTGCAAGTCCCACAGACAAGTCAAAATGCCCTTTTTCTAGAATATTTTCTGATGAAACAAGGACTCAGTAGGGCAGGCACTTGAAACACTTATTTAACTTATTATTTAGGTAATGGAGGTTTTTTTTTTTTTAGCACAAATTCGTGTTCAGAACAAAAATATCCACAAATTAAATATACATTTCTTTATTGAAACGATGACACAGTGTATATAGGAGCTCTATGCCACATTTTCGCCTTCTCTGACGCTCTCTCAAGTGCAACACACTCAAAAGCCTTGCCACTTACGGCGTTGCCTACTTTTAGGCCACAGCGCCATAAAGGAAAGCGTTTTAAAACGCTCGGAAAACGCTAGCAAGCCGCCCAAGGAAGCTAACTAAGGTGCGAGGAAAAAATTGTTAAGAAATAACACTAGTCGACATAGTTAATGGTAAAGGTAAAGTATTTTTAAATTATTATATATTTTAAACAAATTCCTTGCGACTTTTCCAATCAAATTATCAGCTTTATGCGAACTATATACATTATAAATATCTTGTTACATGTTAGCTGGTGAAATGAACATGGGCATGAGCGAATTTAAGCCGAAGGCGAGCGCTTTTAATGCATTTTCCAATACATATTCATTAAAAATTAATTAACGCCGCTGGTAGCCTCGGGTAATGTCATTTTAATTTGATATTTACAACAGCAGTTCGCCTCGAGGGGGAGGGTGGATTGTTTACATGACGACTTCTCTCCCCCCCCCCAACTGTGTTTGCATTCGATATATATTTTTAATTTAATTAACATTAACAATAACAAAAGTGCCGACTGGGCAGAGGAATAACAACAAAAACTACAGACGACAAAGGGGCGATAAAAAACGCAGCCAAAACGCCCCAGAAACGCAGGCGGCAGTCAAAACGCAAGCTTTTAATTAGTTGTGCGCCAAGGCAACGCCGCGGCATCAAGTCAGCAACTTTTTAATGAAGCGCCCACACACTGCGAACAGGAAAAATAGACGGTGCATTTTCCATTACCATTTTCCATTCCCATTCCAACTAAATGCTGACCACGATGATCTGACCAAGGCTGGCGGTGGAAATCGCCCCAAGGCAACTTACTGCATTGCATCCTCATCCTCATCCTCGGGCAAATAATACGCTCAAGTTGACATTTCTGCAGCCCAAGATAAATGTGAGGGGAGCGAGAGAAAGCCGTGTGGGTGCTAAGCGACGGCAGGATAATTAGATGGTCACACAAAAAAGGGGCAAGACTCACAGGACATTGTGTGAATACTCTTTAAAAATAATGTCTAAATTGTAGAGAATATAGAAGTTAAAGACTAACAACAAAAAAAAATGTATTAAAATGAAAAAGGTGGTAAAAGATAATTTAAAATTTTGAAAAAGAGCTCCGGGCACACTTTTTACACTCTAAGGAGGATCTTTTAAAGTGCTTGCAACCCTCAATTACGAAAAGTATTAAACTTTAAATATATGATAGCTTATTTAAAATTAATAATTACCTTCCAAAAACTTTTTCAAGTCAAATTAAAATACAGCAAAAAAGGAAAAACAATTAAACCCTTTACTTGACAGCCTGGCAGCCCTACAAAAATACTTTAAAAACAAAGGTAGTTAAAACCATATTCAAGTAAACATATAAAAGTCATTCATTTTAATTAAATTTATAAATTAAAATTATTAATTTGGCCATAAAGCAAAATAAAAATAAATAAAAAAATCTATTTAAATTCACTATGCTTTGCTTGTTGACCTGACAACCCTGCGACAGGCGCAAACACTTTAAGGACACCGGGGAAAAAGTTGAAATCTCCAAGGATTCAGCCATTAGCGCGCGTGGCAACCCTAATGCATTCTGAAGTATTTGCGGTTCACTTTCGGCGAGATGTCGCATTCGTCAGCGTCAACTTAACGCCATTCCCCCGGATTCCCCGGATTCCACAATTCAACGCGATTCTCCTCCGTCTGCTGCGTATTCTCCGCCGCTCTTGGCCGTGCCCGGCGTTATCCTTATCCTTGCCACTGAGGCGCTGTTATCCTGACTGTCATATTTGTGGCTCAAGTGCTGCACTTTGTTATTTTTAGCGTCGTCTTCGTCTTCGTCGTCGTTGTCGTCGTCAGCCCCTGGCGTCCCCATTTCAGCCTTTATTTCCCCATCCGTTTACGGCGCCTTTTGTCACCCGCCAACTTTCTCGTTCATCTTTGGTCATGGTTTTGTGTTTATTGACGACGCAGCAAAATTGATGATGCAAATATTTGTAACCAGCATTGTATTGTGCACCGTACCACCATACCCCTCTTAATTCAACTAAAAAAAATTACAAAACACTTGAAACTTGTGAAAATCCGGATTTTGTGGTGAAAATATAACAGTTATATAACAGTAATATAACAGGTTTAAAAGAATCGATATTTCGATATATTATATCGAACTTTACATTATTTTCTTTTGTCAATAAAAAAATTTCTTCTGGATATACATATATGCTTCTATACCTTCTCTACTTTACATATATCTTTATGTTATAGATTTCATTAAATATATATTTTTTTTAATAATTTTTCTTTATACATTTTTCTACTATTACTAGTATTTTGTAACCCTTTTTTTTTTTTTGTACCGTGTACCCTTTCGAATCTCCATCTCCCCCATTTGCAGTTATTGCACTTTGTCTGTTTGGCTTTGGTTGTTGTGATTAACAAGTAAGCTCGTGGCTTTCAATGCCTTCACCCCCCGGACCCACGCTTCCCTCTCAGTGTCTGTCTTATTTTCAGTCGAAGACTCAGTCCCAGTCCCAGTTTCAGTCTCGGTTTTAGTTCCAGACAGTGGCAGCAGGAGAAACAAATACAACATCAACATCAACAATAAAAACAAAAGGCAAAAGTCTGGTGGGGCAACTTGGTAGCACAGTGTACTATAACACTAAGCCCTGTCTTGGCTCTTAATTCTATTTGCCAGGGGGCAATACCAAATGGCCCTCCTTTTTGGGAGACACAATGGTTCTAAATAATAAACACTCTAAAAGATTGCCGGCTAATTGAACGGGATTTTGGTTTGTTTAACAATTTCTGTTGATAACGGGGATCAGGTTTTTTATTTACATAGGGAAAGATAATGGAATATGATGAAATATAATGGAATATAATGGAATATATTAGAAAATAATGGAATATAATGAGAAACTAATCAATAAACAAGAGATGATTCCATAAATATGGTTTAGTTTCATTTATTTTCCGTCCTTTTACTTCCTTAATTTTATTATATTAAATAAAAAATATTTAATTTAAAATAATTTCATCACAAAGTCGAAGTAAAGTTCCCTGACAAAACTACGTTTGAAAAATATATATCTAAAAATTGATGACCTTTTATTCTTAAAGACCCACAATTGCAATTCTCGACACAAAATATTTTTGTTCCAGTTTCATTTTCTATTTTGATTCGGCAATTATTCAGCGATTTATTCCCCCAGAACGAAAAACATTTCGGCAGCTTTTGGCAGCGATTTAATTGTTCGATTTTGTTATGCCTTATTATTGATCCAATAACAATTAATGCCGCACACAAGACGTCACACAATTTGCGCGCCGCCCTCAATCAGTTTTTTTTTCCCCCCATTTTCATCATCATCATCATCATCATCATCATCATCATCAACAATCCATCCACCCGTCCATCCATCCATCCGTCCATCCATCATCCATCATCTAGCCGCAATTGAAGCGATCTGTCTGCATTGTTTTCCCTAAAAATAAACATCTTCCCTCTGAACGTGATCTTTTAAGAGCCCCCCATATAACATGGTACAAAATGTTTCGCATTTTGTGTTTATCTATCTTTCGGATCAAGCATATATATCTCTCTTTTTCTCTCTCTTTTGGATCGGTCTAATCACGTCACAATTTTAAACACCTGGCGGCGACGGTGGCGACCAATTTCCACACTTTTATTTTCAACATTTAGCTTATTTTGAAAATTGAATTTCAGTTTTATGCCCTGCAGTTGTGTTTGCCGTTGCCTGTTTGATTTATTAATTGGATTTATATATAAAGAATATATTTGCTGCATATTTCCCGCAGCGATGTCAGTCAAAGTCTAGAGTTTTATATGGAAATTCATGTGTATTAATTTCTTTTAGACATTTAAAAAGGTAATAAAAATATTTTAAAAAAATATTTAAAAAAAAAAAAAGTGAAGTTGTTTTAAAATTGTTTTTAAAATCCAAGCTTTAGTTTATAATTGCTTTAAAACTTTAAAAAAATATTTATTCATATTTTTTGTCATAATATTCAATGTTTTCTTATTAGTTTTTAACTTTTAAATATTATAAATATTATATTACATTTGTTTTTGTGTAATATTTAATCAGATCTTAGTCACTGAAGCGTTTTCTTCAACTTTTTAGGTTTTTCAATTTTCCCACCACCAAAAAAGAAAAACGTAAAACGAGCGAGCAATTTTCTTGCCAATTTATTCAGCGTGCAAAGATTAAAGGCAACAAGTTCTCACACAAATCTCACTGCAATTTTCCCTCTCTCTCTCAGAGTTTTTCCCTCTTTCTCTCTCTTAGCACACATTTGTATATGATAATTAATGTTAATTTTAACACGCATGGGCATTTCGGCCATTTAATAGACCCCAGGAATCATTAAAGCCATTTAACTACATAAACTAACGATTATAAACGATAGAAATTGCAAAAAGTCAAAAGGTAAAGCATTAAGGAAGTCAATAGAAAAATTGGTTAAAATTGTAATTATAAAGATATGTTAAAAGATTAATTTAAGAAGATGAAGAAGAGGAAGAAAATTGGGAATAATATTTAAAATAAAATATAAAATAATAACTAATAAATAATAATAATAAACAAGAAAGGAAGCTAACTTCGGCACGCCGAAGTTTGTATACCCTTGCAGATTGGTTTCGATGTTTATATTATAGATATAAATGCTGAAAACACTCACAAAACAGAGTTTCATTACATGTTACCTATACTTATTATGTTTACAGTTTGACAGTTACAGTTTTACAATCCCAGTTTTACATTTTCTCTACATCTACCGATCGGTTTATATAGCAGCTATATGATATAGTTGTCCGATTTTTATGATATTTATACCATAATTCTAGAATAATAAAAAAGCTTATATCTTAGAGTAGATAAACATACGTTGAAAAACAACGAAACTATAATTTTTTTTCCTATTTATTTCTCGACCGTTCCTATGGCAGCTATATCATATAGTCGTCCGATTTTCAAAAAATTTTTACCAAAATTCTGAATTAATATAAAATGGCCATATCTAAAAAATGGTGCAAAAATGTTGAAAAACAGCAAAGTTATAATTTTTTTTCTACAAATACATCGAAGATTTGTATGGCAGCTTTATGATATAGTCGTCCGATCTGGCCCGTTCCGACATATATAGCAGTGAGAGCATATAAAAGACTATATGCAAAGTTTCATTCAGATAGCTTTAAAACTGAGGGACTAGTTTGCGTAGAAACAGACAGACGGACAGACAGACAGACGGACAGACGGACAGACGGACATGGCTAGATCGACTCGGCTGTTGATGCTGATCAAGAATATATATACTTTATAGGGTCGGAAACGTCTCCTTCACTGCGTTGCAAACTTCTGACTGAAATTATAATACCCTGCAAGGGTATAATAATAACAAATAAATTAAAAAACATTTTAAAAAGTTGGTTAAATTATTCAAAAATTATCAAACTAAAAGATTAAATATTTTAACGATAAATATAGATAAACTCTAATTTATTTTTAAACTTTAATAATGTTTTTATTAGATTTTTTAGTTCAACCGATAGATCTTTTCCTAAAAAATTCCATAATTTTAAGTTATTCATAGATTCTAATATTTTTATTATTGTATACATTATTCTATGGATTATTTTACACTCTCTTCTTTGTAATATGACAACTTTTAATGAAAATAATATTTCAAAGACATTAAAAATGTAATTTTAAGGCAACACACACACACAACTAACTCAATCAAAGTTTCTGCAAGATAAATATGGCGCCAACGCAACTGCTGCACTTTGTCAACTTTCGAGTCTTTTAATTAGCAAAAGTTCCCGTTGGCAAGATTTGCAACCTTGCAACTTTCTCGATTCGGTTGCAGCAGATAGATATTCAATTTGCCATTTTGCCCCCACCGAAAGAGCTGATAAAGATCAACATTTGAACCAAGTTGGGGCGGCAGGGCACAAAAAAGCCATTAAACAAGCATAAATCAGGGCACAACTTGCCAGGCAATACACTATAGAAACATAGCTACAAAAGATACATAGATACTGAGATACTTAGATACATATGTATTTATGTTATGCGTGCACTTGTATGCAAATGCCCATTGATGCCCATCTGGGCATCTATAAATTTTCATTGAGAGCCCCCGCCAAGGGCTGCTCATAATCATTAATTTGCATAACTTTTTGTCTGCGCGGCGTGCAACATGTCGTATGAGCAATGCGGTCATCGCCCCCGAAAACATAAAAAAAAAGAGCAACATGAAGACAACAACAACAACACTCACATCATCATTATTATCAACATGACGCCCCCGAATGTTACACACATTAAAATAAAAAGCACATTTGTCATTCTTGTTCTTATTTTTTTTTTCGCTCTTGGCATTGACACTGGCCCTGGCCATGGCCCCGCACACAGTTTTTCGCTCAGTTTTTCACACAGTTTTTCACTCAGTTTTTCGTTACCCCGTCAGGTTTTTCATCTGCCAAATATTTTAGGCATTTATTGTGCAGCGGTCATAATAAAAAAAAAAAGATACAAATTGAAATTGGAAGCTAAGAGGGATCTATTGATACTTAATACGTTTTGTGGGTATTTATAAATTGATAATGGGATATAAACGGTAATTTAGTGTATATAGTCAGGGAATCACAATTAACGTTTTATAATCATATAAATATCGATATATATCGATAAATATATTGAAAATTTCATATGAATAATTTATCGAAATTTCAAATATCGAAAGATATCAAAGTTGACATAAAAATATCGATATAATTGCCATTTTACATTGAAAAAATAAACGTTTAGATATCGATCTCATCCAATATAACATTAACAATTCAATTTACTTTATTTATATTGTTTATCGTTAATTTTAAAGACACTTTTGACAATTTAAAATAGGGTAAAAATATTGATTTATTATCAAATAAATTTCCCTGTACCTCTTCGTATTTTTCTTTACTAAATAAATTCACCTATAAAACAAAGAGACACAAAAAAACGAATACATCAATATATTTTACGATCAAAATGAAATTATAAACACCCTCCAAGCATAGTTTTTATGTCTCGCAATCAAATCAAATGCCTTGTATATCAACTATTTACGGTTCCCATGACGAAAACAAAAAACCCAGCCAAATATTGCGACAGATACAAAGAAAGAGCAACACAAAATAATAGACGAGGAGGGAGCGAGTTCAATGTCTCGTAAATCTTTCTCGTTTTATACGCGACGGCCACCCACTGAGACGAACAAAAAAAAAAAAAAATAAAACAAAAACAAGACCCAGCAGCAGGCACGCCCCCTTTGTTAGCCAGGCCCTAATAGTGGCCGATGAGAAACAAGTGCAAAAAGTAAGCAGAGCAGAGCACAGCAGTCGCAGCTGTCCCACAGTTAGCGCCCTATGATAGATGGCCGAAACCGAAGAAATTTCTAGGGCCAAAAGCAAAAAAGAACCCAAAACGGAGCCAAAAGCGAAACAAATTTGTGATGACATCAAAAAAGGAGAGATTGCGGGACGGAGAAGGGAGAGTGTGAATAAGCTTTAGCCTATTTATGAACGATATCGGAGAGACTGCTGTCCAGATTTATGAAACCAGGGCCATCCATCGTCATGGCTGCTGTTGCACAGGGAGAAATGGGAAGGGATATGGCCTTAAAAATTTAATTTAAAATTTAATTTAAATAAAATTTTTGTAATTTAAATTTTTCTATATAGAAAACCTTGTAGGACTATATTTTACTAAATAAATAAATATTTAGGAATAAGTAGAGGTTTTCAAATCCTTAAAAAATGTGTCTAAAAGTATGCAATAGAATTTTTAGTACTCTGTAAGACAGCCTTACGGGATTTTTAAAATCCCCATTGATTTTTGTAGTCAAAGTAAATATAAGAAGCTCCAAAAATAATCTCAAATATTGTTAAATATTTTTCAAAGTTTTAACCTCTTTTTTTTACTTAATTTACTTTTTTTTAAGTGCACCCACTATCCTTCACATGGAAAACCCCACCGAATTTGATTTTCCAACTGTCCTTGATGAAACTGAAATGCGACTGTTGCAGCTGCAACTTGAATGGCCGGTTGACTCGGAAAACAGGGCAAGAAATTTTCCATTTCCCATACAGCTCTAGCCTCAAGGGTCACTTCAACTCAGAAGTACAAAATAAATAAAAAAAAAAAAATCAAATAAAAAAATAATTACAAAGTAAAGAGTCAGGCAAGAGACGAGAAGAAGTTTTGCAAAATCTATTGAACAAGTTTTGTCCGGGAAAAATTGCAGCTGCATCAATATGAATATTCATTGAGAAAGTTTTTCAATGAAGAAGTGAGTCCAGGGTCATTATAACATTTTTTTTAAACGGATTTCAGGGAAAAAAACATAAACATTAACATAAACTTAAATACTTTTAAGAATTTAAAAAAATATTACTAGCTTAAGCTTAGCTTGGAAACATTTAAACAATTTATAAACAAACTCCTAGCAAATCTAAATAGATATTTATTTAAATATAATTTCCAAAACAGTTGCTAATTCAAGTAAATTGCAGTGGAAAATGCATTACCATTACCAACTGCTGCCTAATGCCGACTAATTAGCAAAGTTTCAGGACTTGCACGACGAGTGACTCTGCAGGGATGCACGGGGGGTGTGGTCAAGGCCGGGGAAAACCAAGAAATGCTAGCAGGAAAAGTAGCTGCAACAACAACAACAACAACAGCAACAGGAAAAATACAGAATACAGAATACGAAATATATAGAGGAAACAGCAGAATGCCGTCTTATCTGGCTAAGCAGTTTATATGCAAATTTTATGAGCTGTCAACGTGGCCAAGTGTCTCGTCGTGTGCTTAAGCCCCATAGAATGGGGGCCGAAAAGGAGACGGCACTGCGTCGGACATTCAAGGGTTAAGCCGAGGAGCAGAAGGATTTGCTCATGGACTGGACCATGCACCACATATACAGTTGTGGTGGCAAAGAATAGTTACGACTTGAAAGAGGACGTTTTTTTTGTAAAATGTGAATTAATTTTATTTTGATTTATTTCAGAGAAATCGAAATTACAAGGTTAAGTATCGATATATTGATACTATATCGAATTTGGACGTGCAGAAAATTTATACATCGATATTTTAAAGTAGGGATATATGTGGAATTTTAAATATTTTCCCAACAATAAGAATTGCCGATAATTAATATCGATATATAAACATAAAATTCAATATTTTGTTTAAAAATTATATTTCCATTTTAAAAATGTTATAAAATAATTTTTAGAATATTTGAGTTTTAATTAAAATTAAAATTAAATTAAAGAAAATATTTAAAACATTATATTTCAATATTTTTGTTATATAAAATTCTAAACTTTAATGAATCTTCGTTATAATATTCATCTCGATATTTTTGTCTATAAATTATATAGAACTATCGAAAAACAACCCTGACAATTAGTACTAACAATTAATTTAATATTTTACATAGAGTTTCCGAATGTTTTTTTTTTTTATATTAATTTAAAATCTATAAATTAAAGAGATAATATTTATTTCTGTTTTACCCAAAACAATATTTTCGTGGCCCTGGCTGTGCTTGGACCAACACTTCTACTTCAATTATTCATGTCATCCGGCGAAGGGAAGCGAAGGTCAAGTGTGCCAGTGTGTGGACGTGTGGATGTGGCCATGCAATTAAGACCCCTGTGCACGACACGGCGTCAAGGAGTATAAGGAGCCAAAGACCTGGTCACGGGAGACGGAACACGGGACACGGGACACATGTGCATATAAATTGCTTTGATGAAAATATGCAGAAATCTCGACATATTCCCGCATTTCGCACCGAGTCAGCAGATGCTGCCATTTTTACCTTCCAACTTTTCGAAACACACAAAAGATTTTTCCGAAACCTCCCTCACCCCCCATTTTCCATTCATCCATCATTTCGTTTATGCCATTTTCATTTGGATTTTCATGCGTGAAAATCTGTTGCCGGTGGTAACAAATAAAAACGAAAACAACTTAAAGCTGTTTATTGCTCAATTGTGTTTTCTTTTATGTGGAAAAAAAATTGGAAGATTTTCCAAAGTGAAATGGTGGCTTTAAAATGAAATAATCAAAAGCTATATACCCTCTTAAACTTGTAAGAATAATATTTGGTTATAGAGGCTTATTTTACTTAGTTTTATGATTAGAAAATCGGAATCGGGTAGTTCCAATTTTATAATCAAGATGGCCAGGCCATAAACTTGGCTAAAAGTGTACTTTTCCATTCATTCATTTCTGATTAGCTGCTGATTCAATTTGCAGTTTTGTCAGTCCATAATTTGTGTTACAAACTCGCAGCTGGCCAAAGCCAAAATACCTGGTAATGCATCCGAAATGCAATAATTACATTTTCAGGAAGTGCAAAGCCAAAAGTTAAGTTTATAATTAAATGCGTAAAATATGAATGAAGCAAGATTAACTGAAAGCATTTACAGTTTTCGAGTTTAGTTTTAGTTTTAAAACTAATTTGTATACAAAATAATGTTGGGTAGAAAGCTTTTAAAGCTTAATTTTAAATGGAAAATAATTAGTTCTACCATTAGCCTCATGGTAAATATTCCTGGTAGCTAGCTTGTTTAGTTGGACTTTATTATTTTTTCCTTTCAACGCCGCGGCGTGTCAATGACTCTGTGGTGTAAATAAAAATAACCATAAAATCAGTCTCTGTTGGGTTGGTATATTTTCTACACTCATCAAAATGTAGGTAAAATCAAGAAATATATAAACAAACAATAAAAAAAAATTTTTTTTTAATTTAAAAAAAATTATTTAAAAAAAAATAGATAAAAACAATAATTAAAAAAAAAAAAAATAATAATAATAATGAAAAAATTTGCTTTGTCTTGATTTTAGAATTTCTTGCCTTGAATTCAATGAACTTTGTTATAATTCTAGAAGAATTATCTTACTTTTAAGAGCATTTTATTTTTAAAATAGAAAACTTTTTTTTTTTTTAGTGTACATTTTTTTGTTCAGCAGTTTGTCAAATTTCGGTGGCTTTTGTGTTTGTCTACACAAATACCCAATAACAGTTGACAGCAGTCGACAGGGAAATTAAAGCAATACACACGGAAAAAGCCAGCTTTTTCCTCCCCAAGGACTCGTTTTCGGGGCAGAAGCGAGATTTATTTAGTTGAGTTGCCAAATAAATGTTTTGCAGCTTTAACAATGTTTGGCAAACGTTTACAATCACTTCAATCAATGGCAAATTGCAGTCGAGATTTGCCATGCAGCGTGCACATGGCGTATGCGTAATGTCCTCAGTTGCCACTTCACCAAGATCCTTTTTGCCCCCCCGTTTCCGTTTCCGCCTGCTGCTGCTGCTGCTGTTTGTCTGTTTTGTTGCTTCGTTTTGCTTAGCACATATTCCTTTTCCTTTCCCCTTTTTGCTGCTTTATATCTTGTACCGATTTTCCCATATACATATGTATAGCCCCCATATGTCCTCAACCTTGTCGAATTTATCTTTGGCAGGACACACACACACACACACAGTGACAACACTTTTGTATGCAAATATATCAGACGTCGCCCCCACGTTGGCAGTTAAGCACATGTGCCATGTCAGTCCCACTTTCGCTTCGTGCCAGGACTCCATAGCCACCGGGAAGCCCCAATCCCTGGGGGGGTTTCCCGGTCGGCCCCGTTCTGGATGTGTCTCTTGGCTGGACGAAGTGAAACAGTGAGTTTAAATGGACTAAAATCGATGGGGAGTTTCCTCCATTTAATAGTGAAACTAAGCCACAAATTGATAAAAGATGTAAGCTAGTTTTTAAACTAGATTAAACACACAAATTTAAATACTTAATATAATAACTTCCAACTAATTTCCCAGACTTCATTTTATGCCTTCACTTTCAAAAGTATTTGAAATTTAAACGACCAACGTCCTGGACAAACTTTTAATTCCCAGTCAATGGGGGGGAATACATGATTAATAGCTCTTGTGGCCGACTTGGCCCACTGTGCAGGGTGCACCAGTGGGCGCCATAAAGCGCACAAGTGCCAAATTGCTTAGGCAAACTACGTTAGTTATTGCAAACGATGGTTGCTACTTGGTTACTTCGATTCGGAGGCAAAGCTACACTCAAAAATAAAGGAATAAGCCTCATTTACATTTTAAACACTTTGATGAATTAGGAACTACAGACAAAATCCGCTAAAGATATTAAATGTTCTCGATAAATGCTCAAAAACGGACGCGCAACCGGACGAATAGCGGACAAGTATTGCGAATTTTCAGGATTATACCCGCAAAACTATCGTTTTAAATATCATAAAGGAAGAATTTAGTCTAGTGTATTTCCTAGCTGTTGGCTATGGCCTTTTAAGGCCTCATAACTGACTCTATGTGGGCATCGAGCATACGCCATGTGTGCCGCCGCCTTGACAAGAACATAAATAGCCCCTCGAAAATTGGGTTCGCAATGGTTGGGTTTTTAGATGGTATGGATAGTATGGCCAAAATGCCCGAATGTTTACCCACCGACAACTGTCAGTTTGCTCTGTCCGAATGTCTGTCCAGGGGAAGCACCCAAACAATAGATAAACACAGTAAAAACCCCTCTCTATCTCTTCCTCTGTCTCCTTGACAGGCTAAAAGCTCAGCAGGAGCAATCACTTAACTCTTGCCCCCCAGTTTTCCCCGAGAAGAGCTTCTTGCTTGTTCACCTGCAACGCCAAACAAAAAAACTTCAGCTTTCCATATCAAAAACAACAAGGGAACGAATGAAAGTGGGTTTTTCAGAGGAAAAACAAGTCTATATACTTATACCCATTCAAATTCGAGTAAATCACCTAGTGGATGCATCTTAAACAGGTGTGTTTATTTCGTGGAATGCTCAAGTTTTTCGTTTTAATTCTTGTAAATAAGGTTTGGAAGTTTGCAATTAAATGGAATTTAATTTTCTGCCAGAATTACCTTACTAATAGCACAGATTTCAGGGGAAATCCCCCATGAAATCCATGATAGGTCTCTGATAATAATGCAGATCCAGATCCTTCACATCGCAGCAAACATTGTTTTCCACTTAAAACGCCATCAGGTATGCGGGGGAGTCTCTCTCTCTATGCGTTGTGATATTTTCCATCAAAATATTTATTTAGCCAAATGCCCCCAAAGCCATGTTATCAATGCACGACCTCCCACCCCCCCATCAATGGACAATGATTGATGGTGGAGAAAAAAGGGGTTCATAAATTACCCGGAAAAGTGCCGTGAAAAAAATGAGATTTTCTTTTATTTTTATTAATTAACACATGGCTTGCACTCTTTATAGTCTTTTTTTTTTTTGGTCTTGTTTTGCCTGAAGAATCTTTTAACCTTTCTCTTTCGCTCAGCTTTACCCCTTTCTTTTTTTTTGTTTTTTATTTCTAGTCTGTTGTTTTTGCAATTTTTATGTATATTTTTATTGGTATAGAAAAAAATCTATAAAAATTTAATATTTTATGTGAAATGAACTCCCAACTTCCAAAAATATAAATCTCAACAATTGAATCAAATTTTTAATATCTAAAAAAAAACAGAGGCATTTTTAAAACTTAATTTAAGTTTCATTATCAAAAAATAAAATAAAAAAAAACCTTTCCTACTTCTCCTGCATTTCAACTTCAACAATAAATGGAAAGCATCCAATGAAGGCAACAGATTTTTCGGTGAAACAGAAAAATTTCAATTATTTTCGCGCTCCTTGAACTTTTTCAGGCGAGCAGATAGCAAAAGCCCGCGTTTTTTTTTATCAGACTCTGAATGCATTCAAAAGTCAGAGTACAAGCCCCTGTTCCACTTAAGCCAGGCCACAAAAAAAAAAAAAAAAAAAAAAGAGAAAATAAATAACAAACAAAAAATGGAGGAAGCGAAAAAGAGGAAAACCAAAATAAGGAAACACAAATGCCACGTATACGCCATGTTGTTTGGCGTTTTCCTGTTGCAAAGGGGGAAATCAAAGATTGCCGGCCGCACATACATACCACACACACACCACACACACACCGCACACACACCAAATACACACCGCACACACACCGCTTTCCTTTTTGGCCCATTTCTCGCTCTTATATCAGAGAGAAAACCCGGCAGGGATCCGGTTCGGCGGTCACGCGCCAATACAAGCGCTGCAACTAGCTCTCATGCAGTTGCTTAAACGCAGCGATTAGCAAAAGGACACGTACGAAGGATGCTCATGTATGGCTGCACTGAGAGAAGCAGGAAGTTCTAAATTTAAGGCAGAAAACAGAAAAATTCTAGAGAAGTTCCTTTTAACAATAAAGTTAAATACTTTTGCTTTCAATTAAAGATATAAAAATCCTTAATAATAAACCATAAAGCAAGAACTATATACTCTATTTATTTTTTACTGTGTACTCCTGCGAGTTTTTGTATTTTCTTTTTTTTGTGTGATTGCGGCAACAAGTTCGGTTAACGAGGCCGGTCGACAAGGGGCCCAAATCCTAAGCCGGAGTGGCCTCGCGTCGCCTTGCCACTCTTGTGGCCAGCAATTTACAATGGCATCGTTTAATACAATTGCACACGCGGCGTATGCGTAACGAGGTTGCTTCGACGACTCGAATTTATGGAGAGACATCAAAAAATACATACATATATAGGGAATGCTCTGCCTGCCATCGGGGCTAATGCGCAAAAATCGTAGACAATTTTTCATTAAATCATCTCATTGGCACAACACAGACACACACAGCGGCAAGGAGAGTGGGGTTCCAGGCCAAAAGAGCAAGACAATGAAAATGTTGGTAATTGAATTTATAAAGAATGGTATAAGGAATGGAATAAAGAATGGAAATTTTTATTCTCCAGAGCAGGGCAGGAATTTAATATATATAAACTTTTGTAGATTGTTGGGAAAGTTTTTCTAAAACTCTAAAATTGAAATATTTGAAGTTTTAAAAACAATTCAAATTAAAGGTTAATTGAAATAAAATTTATTTTAAACAAATGTATTAAGTAGTCTATGTAAAAACAAATATATTAAATATATTTTAACATGAATAATGAAAATTTATTAACAACATTTTCAAACTGTATATATATTTTAAATAAAATTTGTAAAATTTATTAAAAAGAATTTAAAATTTCATTTATATTTTATATAATATTGAATAATATTTATAAACGATTTTCCAATTTCATATATATGTTAAATAATATTAAAAAAATATATAAAAAAGATTCTCAATCTTCATATATATTTTAAATAATTTTAAAAAGGGTTTTAAACTTCATATCTACTTTATTTATACAATTCCTTGTTTTCAAATTCTCTTATTCGCTTTTTAAACATCCCAATAAACCTTTATTTTTAAGATGTATAATTATCAAAACCATATTCAAGTTTTTATTCCAATAAACTCATTAAAACCCAAAATAAAATCAAAATAAATCAAATAAAAGCAATTCAAGAAAATTCCCAAATTAGCTTCAAATATAATTTGGTTTTATTTGGAGATTCCAGGAAATATGTATATTGAACAATCACATTATATTTCCTAGCAATTAAAAATACTGAAAGCAGAGACATGTTTTCTAAATATTCAAAAATGAAAAAATATATCAACTTCAAAACACACACACACACACACAAAACATACTCAGTCACGAAATTAGTCATTTTTTGTTCGTTTTTTGCTTTATTGTTTTGAATGAATTTTGATTTTTGGAATAAATAAGTTTATATTTACCGTTTCGCATTCAGTTTTTTTCAATGGAACGCACTTTTCAGTCGTTCGAATCCAATGAGAATTTCGTGCACATTTTTTTGCGTTTACACGGCAGCAGTTTTATTTTTCAAAAATAAGTTTTTAGTTTTTCAAAAATGTATTTGCTGGTCTTTGTTTGTTTTTCAAACTCTTTTCTTGTTTTGTATTACTATAATACTTTCTTTTTTTTTTTAATATAATTTCTTTGTTTATATTATTATTATTATTATTTGTAGTTTATTTGTACAAGTTAATAATAAAGCTTGGGTGGCACAACACTTAGAAGCACAAACAAAAAAAGGAGTTGCTTAATTTAATTAGATATTTTGTGTGTTTTTTTTTTTGTTTTCTCTTTTTTGTTATTTTTTTTATAGATTTTGTTTTGGTTTTTTTTTTTATTTGTGGTTCTGGCTTAGGATGTTTATGTTTATGCGATGTAGAGTTGGAGAACTGAGAGTTCCAGAGAGTTGGTTTTTTTTTTGTGGCTGCGCTGGCTTGCTGCTTTTCTGGCACAACTCGCCTCTACGTTCAAATGAAACTGATGCCAAGCCGAGTCCGTCGAAGGAATATAAACCGTAAAACCGTTAGCCAGGCGGGAGCGAGCGATAGGGCGACACTTCGGCTCTTGGCCGAGCGGTGCCGAAGTGCGGCAAAACACCTGTAAGCAGCCATTGCGATGCCGGCGGAGAGAGCGAGAGTGAGGGAGAGAGAGAGAAAGAGAGGGCGAGAGCATAAGAAGCCGTATCACACTGCGGCACTTTCACTCACTCTCTCTCCTTCTCTCTCTCTCTCTCTGTTGCTCCCTCCTTTCCTCTCTCTATTGCTCTCACTCTTTCGCTCCTGCTCCTGCCCTGCCGCCCACTCTCTCTCCCGCTTTCCACTCTCTCTCACTCCCTCTTTCGGAAGCGGAAGGAAACTCAACAGTTGGCACATTACGCCGTACAGGTGGGAACGAGAGGGGAGATCGAAGTGAATGGGGAAGGGGGAGAGTAGCGGGTGGAAAATCGAGAGAAAAGCGCTACTGATTGTTGTCGTTGTTTGTTGCCATTAAATTTATGACAATCATTTGTTTGGTGTTTTAACTTAAAACAAAGCCAAACAAACAAACAGAAGCCACAAGTGTTGAAAAACTATCAATAGTTATCGATAGGGGATGATGTTAATAGCATCATTAAGTGTTATCGTTTTTTGTATGGTGTTTGGTAAAATCAATTTAAATAAATTAATAGCCTAATACTATTTATCTGAAATTAACATATATAGCTCTGAATATTTATTATTAAAATAAATATTGTTAAATAACCCAGAAATTCACACACTTTATTTTAGGGAATGAAAACTTTATTGACAATTATTAAATTTTAAAACATTTTGTATTTAATTTAATTACAAGCATTGACCTTAATAAACTGAATATTTAAAATATCGATAAATATCGATAATATTATTATTACTTTAACCAAGAAGTGAATAAGTATTTTGATTTGAAAGTAATCACAGTGCTAACTGTAATACTTTACGAGAAGAACAGATCCCAAAAGGATGTGAAGAAATCATCGGACTCATCCTCTTCAGCAACGTCGTCGAGTAATTTCTTCAGCTTTCGCAACAGATCCTTGTCCTTGCGCAGGGACTCCACCACCCTTTCGGCCGTATTGTCATTGTCCAGTAAGCCAAATTTCCTTAGAACACGAACCACTCGCTTCTCAAAGGGAGTTAATTTTATTCGCTTCTGAGAATTACGACGAAGATACCACTCGGCGGAGATGGTCTTCTTCTCAAGATCCAATTTGTGGACATTGCCATGAACCATAGCATTGGTCTTTTTATAACTGGGCCTGGTGGGTAACAAAGTTCCAGAAATATTTAAATTATCCCGAACTGGGTTATTATCCTGGGCCCACACAGAGATGGCCAAGAAAGCCAAAAGTCCTAAGAGCGTTAGGTGAGACATTTCGAAAACTATAAACTTCACTGTTGAGCTTCATAGGTTTTTATATACATTTTCAGGGTCGGAAAAATGAACTAAAATTCCATATAAGATAATTTGATTTATGCTTGAAGCGTCATTGGTGTTTTCCTTATAGATAAGACCCAACCAAGTGTTTTTTTTTACAGCATAGTATTTTATGTTGCAATGCTTATCGTAGTACATTTTTAAGCATATTACTCATACGCAACGTTGGATATTTGCTGTTGTGAAACTATTAGGAATGTGAAAATGAACTAAAATATTCAATGCTAAACAAGATTAAATACTTTACAAAGGTTTTAGAACTTGGCCTCTAAATAATAGTAAAAAGTGAAGAATATTATCTATTTTTTAGAATTTTTTTTTTGTCGCTTGACGAAAAATTCTATTTAATATAATTTTTCTTTATAATCCAATAAAATATTAAATAAATTATATTTATAATTTCAAATATAATTTTTTAAATTTATATTATTTATATTATTTATATTATTTATATTATTTATATTATTTATATTATTTATATTATTTATATTATTTATATTATTTATATTATTTATATTATTTATATTATTTATATTATTTATATTATTTATATTATTTATATCATTTATATCATTTATATTATTTATATTATTTATATTATTTATATCATTTATATCATTTATATTATTTATATATTATTTATTTAAATTTTCCCACTCAATTTAAATCAATTTACCAAAACCTGCACTTAATTAACCGCCTGTAAACACACAATCAAACGGCAATTAACTACTAAATAGCATCTCAATTAATGACAAACGGCAATTAGAGGCTCGAAAGCCAATTTGGTGGCCAACACGCCGGTCACTACTAATCGAAAGGAGCCCGCAGAACTCATATTGATTCTCGTTACTAGTCTTAATCTAATCGATTATGTTGCTGGTTGGTACTATTGTTGGGCGCTACTGCAATTTTTTGTTGGTGACCCAAAAACATGCTTTTTATAAAGCAATTACTGGGGGAAACGAACACGAGCCAAATGGCGTCCACCAAATTATTCATATGTACATGTGTCCGTATGGATTGTGATTTATTCAGTGGCATGTAAATGCGGCCAATTGATCCGACATCGGCGGCAATAATAATGTGGGGCATACTTTCCGGCTCCAAAAAGAGAGGGAGGGCCCTGCAGTATTCCAGAAACTAATTCTACAAACTGTCCATCAATTTTTGCTCTAGAAAACTTAAGTGATATAATTTCCCTTGACTAAATTACCTAAAAAAGACTTGAAATAGTTTCCAAAAAAAAAAAAAAAAAAACTAGCGACCAACTTTACTTTATTTTTTGCCCCGTGTCTGTCCATCAATGGGCAATCGATGGTTTGGGCCATATATTTAGACAGATATTTTATGTGCAGACAAAGGCAATCGGCATGTCAGGTGAGCAGTTTTAAAAGCTATGGCTGGGCAGGTGGGAAATCAGTAAGGGAGGAAAATTATGCGGCCAGCAGCAGAAGCAGCAGCGGGTGTCTAACAAAATGTTTTCACATTATTCAAATGAAATGCTCTCTTTATTGTCTGACACAGAAATTGCAGTAGCAACAACAATCAGCAAACAAATAAAAAGAGAAAACTCGGTAGTGGAACAACAAACAGAAATACAAAGAACAAAAAATATTACCTGCATTCACAGCGAACAATGAATCATCATCAATGGTGTTCTTTGGGTGAAAATGAGGAGGAAAATGTACACAAGAGTAAAATGAGCAATCAATGGCTTAAGGTATTTTTATACCCGTGCAGGGTATTATAATTTTAATCGGAAGTTTGCAATGCAGTAAAGGAATCAAAGCTTTTATAAATTATGGTAATTATTTAAGGTTTTTAATAACGATTTTTTTTTTAATTACTCTGTAAAAATTAATTACAGTTTTAGTTTATAGCCAGGAAATCATTTGATTTTTTTTTTAATTAAACTAATTATTTTTAAACACCCAGAATTCTTTTAAAAATCCTCATTGAAATTGACTATTTTTTATTTTTTTTTAAATTTTCTTAATTTTAAAAACCTGTATTCCCTTTTCCTTAAAAAACCTATCATTGAGAACCAACATTATTTGCAACCAAAATTTCTTTGGCGAAAATTGGTTCACCTTTTGTGGGTCCCCCGCTTGACATTCAGAATAATTCAGAGACAGCGCCAAAAATGCGATATGAACCATGACGAGAAAAACGTAACCAAAACCAAATAAAAAAAGAAAACGAAGCCGTAGCGCCTCACAAAACTTGACTGCAGCGCCTGCCAAGTGGTTGGCAGTCAATGGGCCATTTCCTAGGCCTATGTACATAGCAAAGCTATACAGTCGAGTCCCTAAAAATAGCAACGATTTCAAAAAACATAAAACAAACGAAGCAATATGAATCTATGCTTATTTTTCTTTGTAAATATCATAAATAAATGTTTACTATAAAGTATTGATAAAAAAAATTAAGAAACTAACATAAATATTTATATTTCGGTAATTTAAAATATTGCAAAATATTACAATTATGTTTTAAATATAAAAAATGCTCATTTTTTGCATAATTAACTTATAAAATTAAAGATTTAATATTTTAAAAAATATATATGGCTTTTATGCAACCCTAAAATATCGATTAAATATTAATGCAGTACCGATAAATCGATATTGCCTTTAATATTTACCTATTTTATATTTTTTTAAAATATTTTTTGTTCTTAAATATTTTTTTTTTTACTTTTTGTAGCTATTTAAGTGATGCCAATAGTAACACAGATATAAGGTCGCACCTCAAAGTGGCAAGTGAAGCGAAGGCGAAGGAGCAGCAGGACGCCAAGGACGCTGCGGCCTGTGTGATATGTTAATTTGGCCTAAACTACACACCGAAAAGGAAAAGCGGCGGAAAACGGGCGGGAATAAAAAAAAAACCGGCAAGGCGAAAGTGAAAGCGAAAAGTGTCCTTCGTCTGCACAAATCCCAAAGGCGAAATGTGTCATACATTCGCCAGTTAGCGGTGGGATTTTATAGAAAAAAAAATATACAAAAAATACACTCTTTATTTCCTATCTCTCACACTCTGTGAAGCTACTTGGGGTAGTTGTGATTTATGCCAAAAGATGCGACTTTTCTTTCAGAAGAAAATGAACTTCAATCACTTGAATACATTTTATTTTTAAATTAAAAAAAGAACTAAGGAGAAAGTTTGAAAATACTAAACTGGAAACATAAAAAACTATATTTTTAAGTTATGTCTTAAGTTTATTTTTTAACACAAATTACCTCAAATCCCTGTAGTATTTTTACTCAACTCAAAAACTCATTATAAAAATCTTTCTTTCAGAATATTTTGTATTATTATAAAAATTTCCTTATGATTTAATTTTACTTTATAAATGTCCATGGTTTTTTCCTTAGATTATTATATAAATTTAACATTTTTATCATTAAAAAAAAAAATAAGGAAAATACAGGCAATGTAGTCCCTAATGGCTTTGCGTTAAGAAATTCTTAGATGGCGAAGGCTATAATGAAAGTTGGGCCATTGTGGCAGCCACCAGGACACATTCTCCTCCCCCTCCAGCCGCTTCTCGATTGACACGTTCGCCCCCTCAACGAGAGAGAGGAAGAGACGCAGGGGAAAGGACACGATTCTCATATATCCCACAGAAAATGTCCCCTTCTCGCCCACACCTTCTCCACTGTCAAATTTAATGCGGTTCGCTGTTTATTAGATTTGCACAAATGGCATTTTCGGCAGTAGGTTGCGCCACTGAAAAAGCTAAAGGGGGGGAGGACTTGTGGGTGCGAAGGTCCTTTCTAGGCGTTAAGTGCTTCATGGCTGCTGCTGCTGCGTCTGCTGGTGGTGTGTTTCGCAGGATACGACAACAGCAACAACAACAATAACAACTCTATCGGTCTGCTGCCAAAAAACCGACAGCAAAATTATTGAAAATTCATTTAAATGTCAGCAATGTTGAGAAGCTTCAAATAAAAGAAGGAAAGAAAAAAAAAAGTATAAATAAAATGGCGCAACATGTCGTATGCGCAATATTAAATATTAAAACGTTTACATTATTAATAACAAACAGGCGGAAGGAGCTGAGACCTGCACACAGACAAAATTAAATTTCATTTCACAGCATAGAATCAACATATTTATGAGTGTTTTCTGAGTGCGAAAAGCAAACTGGGAATCGAATTGTAAATTAGAACTGAGGGGGGGGGGGGGGGGGGGGGGAAACGGCATACCAAAGAGAAAATTAGATCCACGATGCTTCCGAAAAACTGCAGGCAGGAAAAACAAAAGGAAAATCCGTGAAAATACTACCGCCAATGCGTATTTTGATTGGTTCTATTGAAGGTCCCCCTAGCTACCTGTTCGATTTGGAAAACCAAAATGGGTCTCGAAGATCAACTAAGTTGCTACCCTAACAAAACGCTTGTAAATCAAAGATCAACAAAATCACATTAAGCTGGGATAACATCATCGATAACCTGGAAAACCTGACAAAATAGGGGGTATTTGTAAGAAACGTTAATTACACAAAAAAATTAATAAATAAATAAAATTAATAAATAAATAAAATTAATAAATAAATAAAATTAATAAATAAATAAAATTAATAAAGAAATAAAATTAATAAAGAAATAAAATTAATAAAGAATTAAAATTAATAAATAAATAAAATTAATAAAGAAATAAAATTAATAAATAAATAAAATTAATAAATTAAAAAAAAATTCATAAAAAATAAAAAAAATAATAAATAAAAATAAAAAAAATAAAATTAAAAAAAAAAAATAAAATTAAAAATAGCCTAAGTTTCAATCATAGAAATTTTTATATATTTTTTCATTTCCCTTTAAAAATATATAGAAAACTTAAAAATGTATAAAAATACCACTAAATATAAATTAAGATTATAAAATAACCCAGTTGCAATCATAAAAATGTTGTATATGTTTTCATTCCATTTTAGCAAAGTTGCGCGTGGGCTTTTGAGGAAATTGAAATACCTAGCTTAAGCGTGGGATGCACTGGCATTGCGATGACAGCGGAAATCCTTTCCCTTCCGATCCGCTCCATTTCCGCGAAAAGAGAACTGTCATAAAAATCTGCGTATGCATTTGTCGAACAGCAAACCCACACTCCTCCCTCTCCTCTATCTGCTGGTCCAGTTTCTACGCCCCGTAAAATCCCTCATCGAAAAAGTTCATTTCAGTGTCATGTTTAAGGCTCGTAAAATCAACTCTCATGGCTGAGTTTTTCTTCTTTTATTTTTGGGATCCATTCCGTTCCGATTCGATTGCATAATATCAATATCAATTTCACAACATTTTCCCCACCAACACCCTTTCCGCTCATTGTTGTTCTTTGTATGGATATTACCCCAAAAAAAAAAAATGCTCCTTCATTCCCAGCCATAAGAGAACAATCTTTTCTGCTTTTCCCCATTTTCCATACAATGGGAGCTTGCTTGCTTTCTTTTTTTTTAGCGAGAAAGTGAGAAAAGGGCGACGTCAACGGGGCGTATGCGTAACGCGCACAATGCGAAAGACTAGAAAGCCAACAAAGAACAAAAAAAAAAAAAGAAAAAAAAGGGAAAGTGGGTACAACAAATTCCCTCTCATAAGCAGATATTAGATAACTGTAATTATTGATTGAGAAATTTGATTGAAATGTTATGGTTACATTTTTAAGGGTGCAAAAAAAAAAAACAGCGAGATTTGTTTTGTTTTCTTTTTATTATAGAATCTTTTTATATTAATTAATACAAATAATAAGCTTCAAAAATATATGAAAAGAATTTTTTTAAAAATGAATTAAATGTATTTTTAATTAAGTATTATTCATTAATTATTTTTATTATTATTTTACATTAAAAAAAGAGTTTACCAAAAGAAAATTTCTGCCTGAGCTATAACCCCCTCATTAATTTTTAATAACAATAATAATAATAATAATCTTTGGTTTGCTTTCCCGTCTTTTATTTAGTTTTTCTTGGCATAATTTTAACCTATTTCTGAGATATGCTTGTATCTGGGAATCTAGCCAAATCTAGGCATTATTTTCTGGCTTAAATTTCTTTGGGGCACAAAAACGTGTTGGCCAATCCCCCTACCCCCTTTCCACACCTGGTTTTTAGACCCATTTCAACCCCTCGCCAGGTTAACTGCTGCTGGAAATATGATTACAATGGTTGACAGACAAAAACGTCGTGCCAGGTGGGAAGGTTGTCAAAACGTATACATGTCCGACCGATGCGTGCGATTACCGTTTGGGTGGGTGGGGGTGGTGGGTTGGAAAATGGGTGGTAAAACGGGAGAAAAACTCAACATAAGCAGGTGTGTGTGGGTAAAAACGAGATTGTTTGTCTGTGGCATTGAAAATGTTTAAAGCCAGGTTAAGGGAGTTGTATTAAATCAAATTAATTTATAAAATAGATTTATTTAAAATATATAAATATATAACATAAATATATAAATATATATAAATGTATAAATATGAATTAAAATTTTTTTTTTTTGTAAACTAAAAATGCAGAAAAGAACAGGAAACAGTAAACCTTCTTGTTTACCTTAAAACATTTACGATGAGTTATTCAACTTAATTTGTTCTACACATACAAATTAACAATGTTAATATATAATTAGCAAATTCATTTAATTTGAATGTAAATAATTGCAGGATTAAGTAATACTCATAACTCCCACCCACTCTTATTCATTTTAAATGTCACAATCAATTTTAGTTTCAACTTAATAATCATTTAATCCCATGGAATTTAGATGTATTAATTTAGCTGACAAAGGGAATACCTAAATAGTTAACTCCCCTATTTATATATTATTTATATATTGTTGTATATATATTTCCTGCTAAATTTGCATTGGTTTTTTTTTTAGTCGTAAAACCGGCAATAAAGTTTAGCAAGTAAAAAACGTATATCAGAAACGCATTAAACTGCATTAATCTTGTCAGGATGGTAAATACCTGATGTAATGTGCATGTTTTTGGGTTTTATGTACGTTTGCATATATTTTCGTTAGCCGCCCTTTGTTTTTTTTCCTTGTGTTTTTGTTTTTCCTGCTTAACGACCAGGTTCGTAAAAAATTTTTGGTTGTACTCACGTATCGCTGCAACGAGAAAAAATGGAATCCAGTTAAAACAAAATGATTAATAAAATGCGAGGAAATCAATATTAAAGTAGATGGCAGATTTATGATGTTTATCCCAAATGTAATATATATTTTAATAATTTATAATATTATAAATATGGAATAATCCTGCGAAAAGATTATGAAATATATTTTGTAAATAAAATCATAAGAAGCACTGGTTATAAGTTATTCTTTATGTTATTTATTTATTATTTTATTATTATTTGAAAAAGGCTTCATTCCTTTAGATTTTTGTTGGAAATATATTTGGAAAAATATTAATTTAAGTAATTATAATATTTTTTAATTAGTTATAAGTTCGATTATTTAATAGAGTGTGAAAAATGTGACAAATATTAAGACAATTATATTTTCTCATACTCAAAAATGGTTGAAAAAATTAAAGCATTAAGGGAAATTCCCTTAAAGGACACAGGAACGTTTAACAAAAAAAAAAGAAAAGAAAATAAAAGCCCGTTGGCAAAGCACGGAACAAGGAAAATATAAATACCCTACAATTCATTGCGATTGAGAGGGTCACAACGATTTATCTGGATGTTGCGTAAAATTATTAAACACGTATTTTAAGAACCAGAATGTATTCTAAAGGTTTTTACCTAAAATACAATTTTTAAATAAATATGAAAGCAGCAAAAACAAATTTTTTTTATTGAAAAACACTTGACAAAATGTATAAAACCACATTTAAATTCTTAATATTTATATTTCCTGGTTTAAATAAAGGGTATAATTTATATCTTGCTAGTTTCTTTACATAATAATTCTTAGATTTTTATTTTCGTCTATTTTTTGTGCGTTTTGAACAATTTTACTTAAAATGTGGTGCCTCAAATGTGTTGAGTTTCTTTCTAGTTGCACACTCCCAAGTTTTACCCAAGTGTGGGGACTAAAATTTGGTTTGGGAGTAAAGGAATACACTAGGAAAAATAATGTTTAAAGTAAATAAAAAAAATATATAAAGGTGGGAAAAATCTTAAAAATTATTTGTTTGATTTTTATTAAGTTTTATTTAAGTGTTTCATTCTAAAAAAAAAAAATATAAAAATTTTTGAGCTATCTGTTATGGTAATAATTTTTTTTTTTTTTATTTGTTTTTTTGTTTTATGAATTTAAAGCAAAGTTTTAAAATGTTTTTAAATATTTTTTTTAGTTTTCAATTTAACTCTCCTGTTTCTCCTAGTGCAGGGCGTGTGTGCGTGTATAATAAGCATAACAGCTTGGCGCAACCTTGCTTTGGCTCCCGTCTAAAGCGACGCTGCAGGCATCACATATTTTTGCAAGCCACTAAAATGCGCGATTCAGAGCGACGCAAAATACACAAAAGCAAAAAACTTATAAAAAAAAAGCCTCAGCGGGGGCAGAAAAAAAAACCTCAGAGAAACACACACCCACACATATCAGGCAAAAATACATAGATACAAATGTCGAGCGGCACGCGAATGCAAGTGAAATATTTTTGGCTAGTTTTATGTCCTCAACTATAATACAAATAAAAATTAAAACAATTACAAATAAAAGTTAAAAATTAAATAAAAATTAAAATAAATAAAAAAATTAAAATAATAAAATAAAATAAACATAAATAAATATTTAAATAAATAAAAATTTAAATAAATAAAAATTTAAATGAATAAAAATTTAAATGAATCAAAATTTAAATAAATACAAATTAAAAAAAAAAATGCAGATAACAATTAAATAAAAAAAAAAAATAATATTTTAATAAATATATATTATTTATAAATATTAGTTATAAATATATTTTTAACATTTAGTTTAATGTTCCAAGAATCTATGCCAAATTCAGATTCAAATTCTGTCTTAAAATATAAATTTTAAAATATATACTTTGTATTATTTTAAAGGTTTTCGCCCAATATATATTTAAACTTTAAAATTGTAGTTTTATAATATAAAAAAAAAATAAATAAATAAAAAAAAGGCAATTATATTTCAATTAGAATTAAGACTAGCAAGTATAGAGCCAAAAAAGTGCACTTTAAGGTGAATGTTTCAAGCAACTTGAAAGCTTGCAGAGCAAAAATTTCTTTGCCAGCTACTGTGGCATTTTTCCCAGTTTTTAAATTTTCTTTTCCTTTTTTTTTTTTTTGTTTTTGGTAAGGCAAAAAAGATTTCAGGACATGCAGGATGCAGCAGCCGAAGCCGCCACAGAAAATCCCAGAGGGTCGTCAAGCTTCAGCTTCAGCTTCCAAACAGATGCTAAAATTTTGGCCAACATTAAAGCCGAGCTGCAACTTTTTTGACAGCCGGGGGAAAAAACAAGGGGAAAATAACAACAACAACAACAAAAAATGAAGATGGGGAAAAGCTACACATACATACACACATCACTTGTGTGTGTGCAACGGGAAAAACTTACTGTACTTGGGCAATGTTTTATGAGTTTCTGTGGCTTGTCAAAGGGGATGGTATGTCTCATAACCCAAAGATCTCAGATGAGTAGCACTCTCCTTTGAGCATTTTGCTTAAATGTTTATTCATATTTCATTTGTTATCTCTTGGGCCAGGTCAAAGGTCGCTAACTTTACTTAACATATCATTTGCATTTGCAAACCAAATGATTAATTGCCAGGTTTGGTAATTGAGCTCGAGACAGGTTTAATTTGAATATAGGAGAAGGGTATGAGAGAATTACTGGGAGAACATCATGAATAAATGGGAAAAATTTTTGATGATATTTTTAAATTTATTAAAAAATGTAAGTTAAAAAAAAGTAGAATTTATTGCCTAGCTCATTACCTAATTTAAAATATTTATTTCAATAAAGAAAATTAAAAAATTACATATAAAATCTAAATGAATTATTTAAAAAATTAAAAATTTAAATTTTCTGTTCTACAGTTATCACCACACCTTTACAGGTATGCATAGCCCATATATATTTTGAGAATGCATTTTAACGGCGAGACCTGCTTGATTTTCTGCACAATTAACTGAGTTGAAATGTAACCAAAAAAAATTGTAAATATTTACAGCCCCTCAAGGCGGGCGAAAACAGCTGGATGAAAGTGAAGGGTTAAGGGTAAGGGAACGACGGCGGGGGCGGGTACTGTTCAACCAGCAGGTGGGTCTATCCAGGTAATGGCTGACACCTCCATCAAAAGGATAAAAAGCCAACGTACTTCATTAATTTTAATTAAGCGCCCACAGCATGACAAAAACGTGAGACCAAAAAAGGCGAGACCAAAGGACGACAACGGCAGCAACAACAGCAGCAGCAACTGAATTGGGGGGAAATGGGGTGGGTGGGGGACATGGTAGGTAAAACCAGCGGGCGATGAGACTTCAAATAGGAAAGCCTCATAGAGAGGAACATTTAATACAAGATTTATAGAAATTTTGAATGATTTATAAATGAAGAAATAATCAAGATTTATACAAGTTTAAAATAATTTTTTTAAATATTATTTTTAAGTTTTTATTATATTATTTATTATTTCTTTTATCATATTAAATATTATAATTATTTTAAATATTACTTTGAATATTATTTTAAATATTTTAAAATTATTATTATATTTTTATTATTGCTATTAATAACTTAAATATTATAATTCTTTTAAAATGATTATTACATTTTTTATTATTTTTATTTAATATTTAAAAAATCTTTTTGGGGTTTTTAGCACATATAAAGAAATATAAACAAAAATATGCACTACAATTTCCAATAAACCGCAATTGTTATTTATTTTAACAATTTAAATTTAAATTTACCTAACCCAAAAATAAGTCCCATCTGTACGGCATATTTTACAAGTATCTATATTTAAATTTTGCCCAAATTTAGCACCCATTTGCTGCTTTCTTTTACCTTTTTCTTAGAATATGAAAACACTTTTCCGCGCTCTCGAAATGTCTCGTTTTTAGCGCCTGACAGACAGACAGACAGCGTTGTTTCCTTTTGGATTCTCCAGTTTCTCCAGCAAGTTTTAGTTTCCTACTTTTTGCCTTTATAAATTTATAAACATGCAGCAGAGCTGCTGCCGCTTCTACTATCCATTTTGACTTTTTGGCCAAAAAGCAACCACAAGACCTGAGATATTTCAACTCGCCTGCGGTCCCATTTTGTAGGCTATGATGGCATAATAAAGGCGGTTTTTTGGGGGGCAAAGTTAAACCCATGGAGGAGAATATATAGTACATATATACACATATTCCCATGCCATTGAAATTATCGGTTAAGGGGCACACAGGGAAGAGGCAAGAATTACGGATGAATAAAACCCTATGGCAAATATCAATTGAATGGAACAACCTACTATGTGTGTGTGTGTACACATAAATGCAATTCCAAGTTCTCCATCAGTTTTCAATTAAATGGTTTTTGGCAGAAAAGTTAACACGAAATTCAACAGGGAATTTTCCAAAGGTGAAGTGAAATATTTAAGGTAAATTGTGAATGAAGTTAAAATTCAAAGATAAGGCTTAATTTATTAAATTTAATAGGTATACAGAGACAATTGAAATTGTTTTAATAAATAAATAATTAAATAAAATATAAAACCATTTCCTTGTGGAAACTATATTCTTTATACATATATATACATTTTTCCCCGCGAAACCATAATTCCTAGAAAGAAGCCCCAAAAGCAACACCTAATCGAATTATGGCCGCTGAGCGCATAAATCGGATGAAATGAAACGATGGGGAAACCAACCGCGTGGTTGGAGGAGGCACAACACATAGTCACACTACTCACTAATCCAGCATTTCGATATCCTCATCGCTCTCCTCCTCGCCATCCTCATCCATTTCACCGTCTTCGTCATCGTAGAAACGCGCCTCATCGGCGGCATTCGATCCACCGAATCTCTCCTTGCTCCGCTCTCGGCTTCGACTTGGTTGCCCATTGCTGGCATTGCTATGAAGGCGACTCCTGGATGTCGTCGGCGAGTTGGAGGAACCGCGATTCCGGCGATTACGAGTGGACTGCACGGGCAGACCCACTCCCTGCTCCAGCTCCTCATCCTCCTCGTCGCTCTCGATCTCGATCTCATCAAGATCCCGCTGGCTAATGCTTCGTTCCGGCATTTTTTCTCTTGATCACTCGAAAAAAAACGTTATGATGGCAGTAAATTCAAGTAAGTAAGTCACTCGCCGCGATCTATGTGATGATGATCTGCGCTTTTTGTTTTTTGTCGCGATTTTGTTGCGAATTTATTATTCGACTTGCACCGAACGCACTCAAAACTGCAATTGGCGATGAAAGCGGCCTGGCAATTGGCAGCCGACACAAAGGGGACTTGCTGGGGCTTCCCACACATCGCGAGACCTTAACCAGAGGTGCCTGCTGGCCAGGTCTAATGGCTAATTCAATTAGGGCCTGTCACCAGGCAGAGCGGCAATAGCAAGGAGAACGGCTCGAAATGGTAGAAAGACAAGCTTTAGACTTTAAAAGTACCCTCCACGTGTTGGAATTCAATTAAAATACTTTAAAAAGTATGGAAAAAATGATCATATCGTCATAAAACTTTTTGTAGCATACTTTGAGACACATTTTAAAGAGATTTTCAAGCTCTAGTGGTTTTTGTATTTTTTTATTTGGAAAGAAAACTCTCATTTACAATTTGGAAACATACGAAATAATATTATCTGGAAATAAAGTCGGACTATAACCGTAAATTGTGAATAGACAGGACTTCAGTATGCTAAAAACCCTATAAAAAAAATAAGAATAAATAGAGTTTTGAAATATTAAAAAAAAAATGTATAAAAATAGCCAGAAACTATTATTTCATAAAATAAACTTTTGAAATATTATAAAAAAAATGTATACAAAATATTTAACATTTTTACTATATAAAATAAGCAAATTTACACAAAGAGTGTAAGTCTCAAGACTTGTTTATTGCATACTTTTAGATACCTTTTTTAAAGATTTGTTAAAGCAAAAACCTTAAAAAAAAATTATAAAACTAAGAAAAAGTGAAGTAAAATAAAATAAATAAAAAATATATATATCCTTTCAATTTTAAAACTACAGGGTATATTGAAAACAACCAAAGCGATGGTCACTCCCAAGAACACACTGTCCGTTTTGTCCGTAGTGTCCGTTCTTGTTCGCTCGGCTCGTTCTAGCCACTTTTCTTCATTCGAAAGCAAAGCAAATAATGTGGAAATGGGTCAGCGATTTTCGGGGGCGACATTGTGTCGATAGATAGGAAGGAAGAAAGGAAGGAAGCCCTTCGCACGTGCTGCTCACCTTTGTTAAATGCGGGGGGAAGAGGGGAAAGAAAGGTAAAGGGAAAGGGAAAGGTGACATCCGAATTCGCCACGTTCACAGGAAATGCCTGGCCGAGGCTGAATTGAATTGATGTAATCAAGTTCTCCTATTACTTAAATTGTGATTAAAACTATTTGCTGTGCTGGCTGTTACAGAGATTGATTGGTCATTTGATGCTGTGATTACGCATTTTCAAACAGTTGCCGTAATTGGCAACGATTAGATAAGCTTTTGGTAAATTAATGTAATTCTAATACAACTAGAGAATAATTAGTATTTAAATGAATGGAATTTTAATTAATTGAGAAATTCTATTTAATATTTAAAGTAATGAAATGTAAATAAAATGAGAAAAAGTGTCTAATGTAATTTATGATTGTAAATGTAGGTAATTTTATTAAGGATTATAAAATATATGTCTAAATATAATGATAATAAATAATAATTTAATATTTAAAATAATTGAATTGGGATAGTGTAATTATTTAATTTATGATTGTAAATTAAGGTACTTTTATTAGGGATTTCATGAGACTTGCAAGCTTTACAATTTAAAATATTTGTAAAATAAAAATAAATAAAAAAACGAGACAAAAACATTTTAAAAATCTATATAAAACTAATCTTAAAAAAAGGAAATTAAAAGAAACTAGTTCCAACCTTTATCTTTAAAGTTAAAAATAAAGTAATATAGGTTATTATTACTACTTATTCGATTTATTAATCAACCATATTTATTTTTAGTTTTGCTATTTATAGTTTGCATTGTTCGCAGTGCTCAGCTCGGCATTAGTTCCGTGTTTCAGCATTATTCTATTGATTTTCGAAGCTTGCGTGTCTTTGTCTGTGTCCGTGCTTTTTCTTTTAGCCACTTACAATATTAGCCAGCAACAGCGAAATTATTAACAATTATTGGCCCGACTGTTTCCGCTAATTCTGCTGCTGCTGTTTTTTTTTCTTTTTTTTTCTTTCTTCCAGAAAACCATAAAAAATTTAAATGAGCAGAGCCCGCAACGAGCTCGATTTAATGAGCCATTTCAATGCCGCGGAGCCTCTGCCTCTGGAATTGTAAGCCACCATCATCAATGGCGATGATGAAGATCCCAAAACAGGCAGGGAATATCAAAATATGTTATGCATCTTCATTTATTTCCAATCATTGCCTTTTTTTAATAAAACAGTGATATAAAAACAAAGTGATATAAAAAAAAATAAGAACAGGGGATTTAAGCTGTTAAAAGGTTTTTATATCTTATTTATAATATCTACACATATGTATAATAGGATATTATTTAGAAGAAATTAGGCATGTATTGAACTTCATTTTCAGCGAATTTCAATTGTAAGTTTAGGTTTTAAGTTTTTAAAAAATATTTTAAATACATAACAAATTCATATATCTTGGAAAAATTTCTGGGAAAAGTTTTAGATTTATAAACTTCTAAGATAATTTTAAATATAGGCATATTTTTTTTAAATTTAATTAATTTCATTTCATTTTTAGTAAATAATATTTTAAAAAAATACCGAAAAAATAAATAAAGTGCCTTAGAGATTCCTTTTTATTGAATTTTAAGTCAAAGCTCTTTTAAAACCGAAAATACAAAATTAAAATATTTAAAAACTTCCTTCCTTTTCTGTGAATATTGTACCAAAATTTAAATATAATCATATGATAAACATGAAAGTTATCAAACAATAAAGTAGCAACGTTTTATCTTCTCCCCTTTGCACATTAAACTATATCTAAAGCCCCTCCTAAATTCCTTACTCAGCTTAAAAACTGTTAAAATCTGAAACTGCAATAAATCTGTCTGCAAGACAGATTGTTTGAAAAATAAGTTAAGACTCTGATTACCCCAAATTGATATATATATATCTACATTTAATGACCTCAAAAACGGTGCTCTTAATGGCAATTAATCTTCTCCTTTGACAACGTTTTGCCAAAGTCCCGATTGGTTGAGGCGACCTCCCAGGGGGCGAGTTAATTATTTTAATGCACATTATATATATAGAAGTCGTTGCACCAACGCATTGGAACGTCAATTTCTGTTTTAATTACGCCGCCGTCCGATGAGTGACGAATGCCGGCTAGCGACGAGCTAATAATGGACGAATGTCAATGCCAAGGGCGAGCGAAACTTGTGCCGGCAACTGTGACGAAAACAACCGGCGACGATGGCCAGTGAAGCAATAAAAAGAAATACGAAAAAAATACAACAAATAATAATAAAACATCGCCACGAGCAAGACACCAAGAAACAACAAAAAAAAGAAATAAAACCAAAAAAGGTGTCAACCGAGACAGCCTTCAATAAAAAATCTCTAGCTAAAAATAAAAAAGTAAGAGTATGCGGAAGAACGAGAGGAAGTCGAAAACCTTTGTTTTAAAATAAAAATACCATTAAAAAGATTTTAAAAAATAGTATAGCCCCATAAAAAAGCTGTAACTTTACTTTAGAATACAAATAAATTAGGAAATAGTTTCTTATTAATTATTTAAAAATGTTTGAAAAAAATTAGTAAAAAAAGAAAGGTTTTAAAAAATCATAACTAAGTCTAAAATGAATTCGGTATGCGGTGTTATGTTAGTTTTAATTGGGTTAACAAACTTTATTTAACATCTAAGAAATTTAAAAAAATTTCCAATTTTGAAAATATAAAATTTGTAATTTAAAAAAAAAAAAACAAATGTAAATTGAAAAATACTACTTTTTACAATACTCTATATATTTTTTTTATATATACATTAAATATATATTTTTTTAAGATGCCCATATTCCTAGGCCCGATATCAGTAAGCCAAATCTGTGTGTTTTTTGGACAGAAAAGGAACCAAACGACCAAGTCAACGAACAGCACGGCACTCGAGGCGGCTCCCTCCAAATACAGAATAAATAAACTATAAATACAAATCCGCGCTGGCAGCCAAAAGAGGTAGCGCACACAGAAAATAAAGCGGTAACAATGGCAATAATCATAGTTAAGGCAGTCGTGTGTTAAGCGCCAATAGAAATGCGAAACAATTAAGCCCCAATAAGAGTCGGAGCAAATAAGCGCAGTCTCAAACACACAAAAACAAAGAAAACGGTCAAACCCACAAACAAAATACTCGTTAAATGAAAAAAAATACAATAAATACAATAAAAAATAGTACATAAAAAGGAGAAGGTAAATAATGATTCCATGATAAGAGCAGAGAGTACAGTAAGGGCAAGGAGCAAAGGGCAGGAAACATCAATACAAAACGTTGAACCCAGCGGCGGAGGTCATTCAGAAATTAATTAATATAATTTATATTTTCATTAACAGCGGGAAATTAGGTATAAAAGAGGCGACTTTAATTCTAAATACTTATAATTGTGTTCAATTTAAAAACCTAACTAGCTGTAATGCTAGATTTTTGAAAAATCTATACAAATTTCTCAGTAATTTTCTCATAAAAATTTATATTTTTTTTAGTTTTTAGCTATTTATATTAATTTAAAAATTTTTTTTTAATTTTATTTTCTTAAAAAAAATTATAAATATTAATGTACATACAAATATACGCATTTTTTATTTTAATATTTTTTTTAAATGGTGTAGATTTCAGTTTCTTATAAAAAAATTATAAAAAAATATATGTGCAAATATACGCATTTTTGCAACAATTTGATGATGATAGTAAATGAAGATAATTATCATCACTTGCGGGGCGCCCGCGTTCTTATCAGTTGGAAATGTTCCGCACTTATCAGGGCCCAAAAGCAAACACTACTAATTTTTTTTTTTAACCAGCGTTAAACAAGACAAATTATTACAGATGCCAAGGTGTGCTAAAGACACTTGAAATATTACAAAACAAAATAGCATTTGAACTTCAACTGCTTGAAGGTAAGAGGTTTAAATACAAATATTTTCAATTATATAGGTCAGATATATAAAACAGAATATCAATTTATCAAGATCTCGAGAATCTTATTAAAAAACCTGATGAAAAATTGCCTCAATAAACTTTTATTTAAAATAAGCATATATACAAAGCTACATTTGTACATACATATTTTTTTTTATCGAATCAACAACAAATTAAGCTCCAATTTAATTTCAATAAGTTTCCAACCTTTTCATCCTTCTCTTTCGCTCTCAATTAGCAAGCGAAAGCAGGCAAAAGCAAGTTCAAGGCCACGATCACATCGATGACACTCCCTCTCCCTCTCTTCTTCTCTCTCTCTCCCCCATCGCTCTTTCCATCTCCGTCTCTACCTTACTACCTTTCTCTTTTTTTCGCTTCACTGACTCACCTGAAACTGTGCCGTCGATGCTGTTGCTGCTGATGTTGCTGCTGCTCCTCTGCTGGCTTTGACAGCTCCGCTGCGTAGGTGTCTGCGGTGGCAGCAACCTCTGACGTCACCGGGCGGTAAATCAAAGGCTTTACATTGCGTTCAAAATCGTCCAGAAAGACGACATCGTGGACGGGAATAATGCGATGATCGCTCACGTTAAAGTGCAGATCCCGAAAAGGACCGTTAAATAGGCAGCGAAGCGGTGAGGTCACCAGCACTGAGTCCTCAGAAGGTAACTGTAAAGATATAGGAAATATATAGGAAATATATAGGAAATATATAGAAAATATATATTAAATATATACCAACTATAATGCACATTTTTCTTAAATAAAATGGTTTTTTAAGGCTAAACTTTATCTTTTTTTTTGTATCCTTAGATGTAAGAACTAAAATAGTTAATGTAAGTTAAAATAATATTAAAATTATTCAAATTAAATTTTAAAAATATCATATTTATATTTTACTTTTTATATATCATACAAATTCTTTTTATACATTAATGTAATGATTATATTAATTTAGTCCGTTTTAACCTTTTTAAAAGCAAATATATTTTTTCGGAGGAAAAACAGTAACAATAAAATCCTATATTTAGGTTAAAATGATGAATCAAAAATGTTTGCACACAACAAACAGTGAGAGGAACTCGCTAATTATCACATAATATTTAAGCATACCCCAGGTCATGCTAATTATCAGCGCTGCTGGTAAATACACCCAAATGATGGAATTTTTATCATTTTCATATTTTTAGCTTTATCTTTTTTACATTTCAAAGATACCATTATATCACAGATAAGAAAGTTTAATAAAAATGCCTTTTGTTTTAATTTAAATTGAAATAAAATTAAAATTAATTAAAAGCAGTATCTTTTTCAATTTTTAATATTTTAGAAGACAGAATAATTTATTTATTTAATTTATTATTTATATTTTAAATTTTATTTTAGCAAAAATGGTTACAATATTAAACATATTTTAGTCATTCTATTTATTGTTTTGTTTTTTTTTTTTGTAACTCTTTAAAACCTAAGGTTTTTGTATTTACTAAAATTTTTGTTTTATTTAAATATTTTATATTAATATTTTTTAATTAATTACATTTTTCACCTTGATTTTGCCATTGGTAGCTGAGAACATTTGAGGAGATTTGCGATGGAGAAATAATCGATTTTAAAAATACGAATAACAATAAGATGCCAAGATACGACAAGCAAATTAAATGAAATGCACCACACACACGCATACATTGACACGAATGAAGACACGTGCGCGCACTTGCGTGTGAGTGTGAAAGAAGAACGGACAAGAAGAAGACGAAAACTTTCGACACGCGTTGGGCCTGGATTTTGTGTTTTAGTTTTCCCTTCTGATTTTCTTTACTACTTTTCACTTAAACTTTACTTTGATTTGTCTTTATCACACTTTGTTCGCCTGTTCTTGTTGTGCCTTTACATTTTGTTGCATTCTTTGCCAATTTTTGCTCATTTCCTTTCTCAACGTTACTGTTATTCGGGAATCTTTGGGTCAATTTTCACTTTACTCGTTGGAGTCTTTTTCAATTGGGAAACACGCACAGAAAAACACGAAAAAAAAAACAACTAAAACGCGAACGCGACTTGCACAATTGAAATTAACAACAAATTAGGCTGCGTCTGCGCTTTCAATCGCTGCCCAAACAAAAAAAAACGCGATCCCAGACTTTTTTGTTTTTGTTCTGCCGACGCCGCGCTCTTAGTGGTGGGCGCGTGCCTGTGTTTCTTCGCACGACACTCACGAAACGAGCTTTAGAGATCACGAAGTGAACCGATACAACCGATCAGCTTCGATAACCCAGTTTGTCTAGCAAAGTTCCACACCCCTGGCTTTGGCTTTTCATTGGTCATGTTGGACTTTACCCAATTTCATCACCTTTTTTTACAATATTTTATTAATGTTTTTCCTTTTTTTTTTTACATTTTAATGTAAAAAAACGTAAATTCCTGCACCTTTTCTTTCTATTTATCTGTAATCCACATGCAGTATTTTTTTTTTGGGTAGGATACTAAACTATCGATAAAAGCAACCGCCGATCAGGGGCTTCACCGTTTTTGGTGGAATGCCATCTGGTCACACTGGGTATCTTTCACAAATAAAACGCTAAGACCGGGCCTTAAATTACTCAAATTAAAGTCTTAACAGAAAAAAAACTTACTAACTGGTGCATTATCCAAACGGGTAAGTGTAGCTCTATGCCAAAACTATTCGTTTATTGTAAACATTGCAGAAATTCGATGTGAAAAACAGTTAGGCGCTGTTTGGTGCACACACACACACACACATACAGGCATGCGGCCTTCGGCTTCTGTGCGTGTGAACAAATGTTTTTGTTAATTAAGCGGCAAAAACAAGCCACAAAATAGGAAAATGCACAAATATCTTAAAGTTGCAATTGTTTTTCAAGTGCCTTTAACTAGGTAAATGTGTTTTCGTTAAGGGCTGCCCCTTAGTTGAACTACCGCAAGTTGGGCAAATAAAAAACAAAATATTGCGTTGGTAGTGGTGGCTCGTGAGAGAGGGAGAAAGGGAGATGGTTGGGAAGGATGCACACAGAATCATATTTTTCGTCTTTTTCATTTTCGTTGATTCATGAAAATTCTCCTCTTTTTTTTGCAGAATTGTCAAAATCGAGAAAAAATAAACTTTGATAGAAAGACAGGCGCATAAAACCCACATCAGCAGTCTCGGACTTCAAATAAGCAAACGGCAGAGTAAGAAAAAAAGAGGTTAGCTATGATATTTCAAAGTTTATTTTATGGCAGAATTGGGAATTTTTGAGTAAAAATAGTTTATAGGAAAAACAACAATAAAATATATATCAGAATATATATCCCATAATGATCTCCAGTAAAATCAGTCTTGTAAAATTATTAATAATAACAATTAAACATTATTTCGCTCCAGAGAACATCATGTCCCACACAATCCTATTGGTGCAGCCGGGCGTTCGTCCGGAAACGCGCACCTACTGCGATTACGAGAGCGTAAACGAGTGCATGGAGGGCGTCTGCAAGATCTACGAGGAACATCTGAAGCGTCGCAATCCAAATACACCAACAATCACCTACGATATCAGTCAATTGTTTGATTTCATTGACACACTGATGGACATTAGCTGCATGGTGTATCAGAAGAGCACCAACACCTATGCCCCATATAACAAAGACTGGATCAAGGAGAAGATCTATGTGCTGCTGCGTCAGGCGGCCTTTAGCCCCAATGCCTAGGATACCAAAATAATAATAATAATAATAACGTAATCAACCAGCAGTTAAACTAAGAGACACAATTTAACTTAACGGAAGACGATGAACACACCAGCCGTATGAGGAAGCCTTGGAGCAAATGGAAGACACAACATCCCCCAGAGTCCTGCTGCTGACGACACCAACAAAACACAAAGAGAAGATGCAACTGTTTAACTTAGAAATGGAAAACCCTACTTTACAAGTACTAATATAATGTATATATACACTCAATTGACGACCATGTGTTTTAAATGAATAGTTGTGTTCGTTATTGTACTTCTGGTTAATAATACTCTGGCTCCAAAAAACCAATTTGGGTTGAAAACACTGCAAATATTGTCCCATCTGCTTCCTATGCTAATTTTTGTTTGTAGTCTTGGATAATAAAAACAAGAATGTTCTGTAACATTTAGGTATACCTAAACAGTTTTGTTACTTTTTTAGTGGGCCAAAAATTAAATAATTTTGATGTTAAACTATCGAAACAGATGAGGAAATTCAGGAGATTGAGATTTGATTTTGAATTTGTATATAAAATGTTTCGATAAATCAAAGTTTATAATGAATTTTAAATATTTTTTAAATAATATTTAACTTTATTATTAATTATTTAAAAAAAAAGACACATTTATTATTGATATTTTTCGATAATATTTACATTTTACATGTGAAAATCGATATTTTTCGATATATTATAAAGTACATTACCTTTATCGATATATTATTTCATTCTCTCTCTCGATATATGTAAAATCTTTACCCGGCTTTACTGTTTCAAGCTCTTTGAGCCAATTTACAGCCTCATGCCTTGAGTTTTAGTGTTTATTTAGCTCTTAAAATGCTCTCGGCATTTGTGCATAAGTCAACAATTATAATAGTTTACGGCAACTGAAATCTTCCACTCACTCGATCAAACGAAACGAAATACAGACCCCCTCCCCCCATCTGGGGTTAAGAATATAAACCCCGTTTAACCACTGAGAGTTCCGGCCGGCGTTTTTTATGGCCAAATATTAAAGGCCCGAGAGAAGAACCTTTGCCCGCAGATATAGTTGCTTGGGAATGACCTTGTCACCGCGGCATCTGTTATCCAATATCCCCCCCTAGCCGCATATATGGGGGAGATTCGATACGATCTCTGGGGCCGGGTTTTTCGAATCGGTTGGCTGCGCGCTGCTGCATTGAACTTGGCATGCGATATTTAATTAGCCCCGCCGCGGCAGCATTTCATTTAATATGAGTGTAGAGTAACCCGTCAGCAGAAATTTGCGATTCCGCAGGTGTACATAATAGATATAGAGCTAGGAAATACCCATTATTAAATAGAAAATAAAATATATATATATGAAGGCGTGAGGGAAATTGCTGTGGTTTTTTTATATGGAATTATTTTTGTTAATTATTTAAATTTGCTTTGATATAGGATAATATTTATAAACAAAAATGCATAGAAAAAACTATATATATATAGGAAATTGCTATGGTTTTCAAATGCAATTATTGTAATTAATTAAAATTAATTTATTTGAATTTATTTTGATATTAAATAATGTATTATTATCGTTACTATTTATTTAATTTAATTCTTTCTAGCTGGAAAATATTTAAAGTTTTCGATATTTTTGTTTGAAAACCCCGATTTTAAATCGATTAATATAAGGTTTTTTTATAAACCCATAATTATAGAGAAAAAAAATACGGAAATTGCTATGGTTTTTAAATAAAATTATGGTAATTAATTAATTTAATTTTACTTTGTTATTAGATAATATTTATAAACATTATACAATTTTTCTTTTTTTTAAATCCTTTAAATTTCTAACTAGAAAAAATTAGTTTTCTATGTTTCTATGTTTTAATAAAAAAAGTTAAAACTATTGTAATTAATTAAAATTAATGATTTAGATTAATATTGATATTAGATATTATTTATAAAAAAAAGTTTTATGAATCTTGAATGTCTTTTAGCTGGAAAATAATTCAATTTTCTATATTTCTATGTAAAAAAAAAAACAATTTAAATTGACCTATTAAAATATTTATATTTAAATAATTATATTAAAATATTTATATATATTTAAATTTAAATAATTATATTAAAATATTTATATATATTTATATTTAAATAATTATATTAAAATATTTATATTTAAATGTTTTAATATAATTATTTATTATTTAAGGATTTTAATTACAAAAAAAAAAAAAAAACCAAGTGCTTATAGAATGTATATTCCCTGCAACTCCACAGATTTTCTGTAGCACAAAACTGTAGCTCTTAGCAAAAAATTGTTTATATAGTTTTTTCTGTTCTTTTTGTTTTTGCACAATATTATATCAAACTGGTTTTGTTGTTGCAATGCCGCCGCATTTTCAATGTCAAGCTCCCCAGTGGCAGCCGCCTTTTTTGGTCAGAATGCAAAAAGAGGGAGAAGGCAGCCACAAAGCTATTTCTCGCTTCAACCAACAAACACAATCTCTGGGGCTTCTTATTTTTTTATCAATTTCGTAAAATTCTATTCTTAAACGGAATTACAAACGTAATTAGCTAAAAATTAAGGACTTTAACAGCTAAGGAGGGGGAGGAAGATTTGTGGGTGGACCTGGCTAATAGCGACGCAGCCGCTGGGCCTCAGCCTCAGCCTCCACTTCATACTCGTACTCCACCTCCAATTTCGGCTTCGAGCGGCGTTTCTTGGGGGATTTGGTGTCCTTTTTGCTGATCGATTTCGATTTTGATTTCTTGCCGGGCACTTGGATGTCCTGTTTTGTGGTAATTAATTTATTTCGGGTTTTAGTTTTGTGATTTTTTTTTTTTTTTTAATTTTTAAGATTTTTTGGTAAATTTTAAACTGGAGCTAAAAACTTTACGCGCACACTGAATGGGAAAAACAGCAACTGAATGGAAAAGCAAACGGAGAGCTAGCTCGAAAGCTCGCACAGCTTCTCAGGCGGTGCGGAACTTGTTTACTATTTATTACTAATTATGGTAATTTTTTAAAAAGTTATTCGCAAGCAGGATCTTTAAATAAAAGTACAATGATTGTTTTAAAAACAAAAAAATAATAATTTAGAGGTTTTTTGTACTAAATTGGATTTTTAAAAAATATTACCATGAATTTTTCTCTTTAAAAAATATTTAATAAATTTATTTCAAAAAGAAACCCTTGTTTTATATTTAAAATAACATTTTTTAAAAGGTTTTCTGTACTAAATTGAATTTTAAAAAATACCACAAAATATTTAAAAATATATATTATAAAAAAAAACCCTATCCTACTTTCAAATTCAAAATAAAAATAGTTAAAATATTTGCTGTACCAAAATTAAGTTATTAATTAATCTTTATCTCTCTAAAAAATATAATTTCGAAAAAAAAAGCCCCTCAAACCCTCTTATATTCAAAATAAAAATATTTCAACGATTTTCTAAACCTAAAAAACTCTTTAAAAAATTATTTAAAAATATATTATTCGAAAAAATAAACCCTAAGAAATTGCCAAAAATCTGTTACGAAAAATTCTACGTAATCCAAGTGATATCTTACCTCAATATCATCAGTATCCGCATCATCGTCTTCATCAGACTCGCCGAAATCACTGCCCATTTCCACCTCCTCGCGCCGGCCAGAGTCACTTTCGTAGTCATCCTCCTCATCATCATCATCATCGTCGGTGTCGGCTTCCACAAACTCCTCACGCAAAAGATCCCTGCTTGGTTCTTCCCCATCCTCCACCTCCATTTCGTGCTCCAACTCCTGCTCCTCCTCATCCTCCTCCTCGTCCTCCTCCTCATCCACACGCTCCGCCTCCAGAGCCTTATTAAAGGCCGTCTGTGAGAAATTGTAAATGTCACGGTATGTGCCATGCTTCAGACGCTCCATCAGCGCCTTCTCAATATGATTATCGATCTTGGCTGCCACCAGAGCCTTCTCCTCGCGCCTCGCCTCACGTCGCTCAATCTTGGTGGACAGCGGAACAATCAACTTCTGGCGTCGCAACTTCAGTTTTCTCATTCGCATCAGATACTGAGTGATCTTCAGGAAACGCTGCTTGTTCTTGGCAATCATATATTTGGGCCAGAAGACGAGATTCTCGTTAATCTGTTCAATGGCCTTCTCAAAGTTCCGCGACAGCTTGATCCTTTCCCACATTTTGCTGGGCATATGCGATCTTTCGGCCGTTTTGATAAATAAATAGATGATGCCCTTGTCCTCGCGTACGGTGGCATACTGCGAATTGGCCAGGGGGCAGGTGCGTCTGGTGCAGAGACCCGTCAGGTTGTACTCATGGCGGCAGAAGGTGCGAGTGTCCGTTCTGAAAAGAGTTTCAATTTTAATTTAAATTCATGAAAGAATCTGATTTACATTTAAGTTAAAGTTTGAAAAGATCAAAGCTAGTCTTTAGAATTAGCAAGTTTTTCAATTGTTGTTACTGTATTTATAAAAATTAACAACTAAAAAACTCACTTGACTTTGTGCGAGCAAAACGATTTGTTGATGATGCTCCAAACCACCTGGAAATAGATATTTGTTAAATGGTTTTAACATGAGACAAAGACAAACTCACATCGTCGTGCTGCATGTTTAGTTTTTAGCTTAGTTTTTTTAGTTTTAAATTAAAAATGGGAACACGTGCAGCGAACGCCGCGTTAAAAGAAAAACATATGGTTTGCGATTGCTTGATAGGCAGGGTTATCGATTGAGATGAGCTATCGTTAAGCCTTAGCGGTGACACAAACCACAAGCAAACTCACCGCACAAGCCACATTCAAATATAAAAAAAAATATTAAAACTGTTGTTTTAAAATTAGAAAACTTGCTTAGAAATTCTTTAATTATTATATTTAATATTTTAATATTAATTAATTTATTTTTATTTGTTTTTTTCTTTTGTCTACTGTTATCGATAGCTCTCCAACTATCCCATGCCAGCGATATATATATATCGTGTGGCAATGTTTGGTTATGTTTGTCGGCGCGCGCAAAAAAATAAGAAAAAATTGCAGTCCGCGCTACCGGCGTCACCTTTGTGACATTTAATAAAATAAAGCCGGCATTACGAAGCAGTTTAACCAGCCACAGCAGCAGCATCTCCGTAAAAAGAAACCATTATAACCATGGATCAACTGTTGCCGCTGGCGGCCACATGCCTGCCCATTTTGGCCATAATCTTTGTCCTGGGCCTGGCCTTAAACAAGCTGTACACAAGCATAAGGTAAGGAATAACCAAAACTCACTCGCTGATCTTCAACTTCTGTCAAATCCCCGCCAGATCCCGCTACAATGCCCGCGTCAATTGCTGGTTCTGCAGCGGCAACGCCAGCGTTCCCTATGCCGAGCGGAATAGCTGGACCTGTCCGCACTGCGATCAATACAATGGCTTCACCAAGGATGGTGACTACAATAGGGACATGACCACGCAGCGGGACTGCAGCCAAACATCGGGTAAGGGCAGCTCCCAGGGTAGCCCCACCACCATTTGTGCCAACTCCTACTATGCCGATGTCCTGGGTACCACTGCCACCGCCTTGAGCAGCAATGGCCTGTGCGATAGTTGCAATGAGGCACAGCGCCTGAAGGTGGAGAAGCTGTCACAATTTGAGCCCAAAAACGAAAGAAACTTTGAGCGGGAATTGAAGGTCTTTAGGTGAGAGATGTGATAGCTCCAAGAGGAATTCATTAATTAATTAATAAATTATTAATTTCAGGGACCAACTGGAGCAACAGTTTCGCCTGTGCCGCACCTGCGAACGCCATGTCAATGGCGTTCTTCATGAGAAGAAAAAAATGGTTCTGGGCTCTAAATTTCTTAATTTTGTGATCAAAGGAGCTGCTCTGCTGAAGCAGCCTTATATACATCGTCTGGCCAGCGCCCAGAGGCAACACAAATTGCAGCGCTATCGTTTGGTAATGCTCATCTTGACCTTCATCAACATTTTGTGTCTGATTTGCCGTATGCCGCTGGCCACCAGTGAACAATTCACCAAGTTTCTAGGACAAACCTTTGGTTCGGCTTTGTTTTATGCCTACTCCCATGTCCTGACCCTGGTGCGTGTCCTGGTTTCCAGTTTGATGGGTAACCTGGCGGAAGAGCGGGATGTTACAGCCAAGTTAAGGCTTTATCTCAGCACCTTTGGCAAGCTTTTGCTGTTTTCAGTGGGTTTGAGTCAACAGCAAGTGCAGCAGGCCACCTTTGCCTCCTGTTTTATAAGCATTTATCCTTATGCCATGCTGGGACTTGGCTTTCTGCACAAGATCAATGATGGTCTGAAGTTTACGCGTTTCACTGTCATTCTGCTTTTGTGGAGTGCCTATGCCAAGGGCATCTCCATGCTGGAACCGCACATCGATGGGATTGGTCTTTTGGTGAGTTTTTAGTTAATCTTTTGATTTTAATTTTTGTTATATTTAAATATTCATTTTTAGCTTTTAGGCAGCGTTATAACCCTTGGCCTGCTGGTTACCAATCGCTCTAATCTCTTGAGACTATCGCCAAACCATGACGAGTCTGCCGACGACAGCTTCCATCGACTGTGTGCCGACGAGTGCCTCAGCGATGAGGAGAACTTAAGCATGCTTAGCCAGCAGTTGAGTGATTGCAGCAGTTTAACCCACAGCCTGCGTTCCCCCACAGTCTATCAATCAGCAGGAGCTCCCACAATCTCACAGAGAAGCCAAGTCGTAGTGCCGCCAGCTGCTTCGGTGCTTTCGCTGGATTCTTTGCATCTTTCCACTCATCAGCAGCAGCAACAGCAGCAGCAGCAGTCTTGGCGTGGCAATGCAGGAGGAGCCTCCACAGTGTCACCCTTTACAGTGTTTCAGCAGAAACACCAACAGCATCAGCATCATCAGCAATTTATGATGGGTCACTGGAATCGGGGAGCTGGAGGAGCACCTCTGGCCAGCAATGGACAAAGGGAATTCGCTCGGTCCACCCAAAGCCTGCTGATGCCTTCCCGTTTCTCACCTGGCTTGATGAACGGCAGAAGTGGCGATGTCAATGCCTGGCTGGCGGCCAATCAAAGCACCTATGATAAGCAGCAGCACCAGCAGCAGCAGCAGCCACTGTCGCAGCAACTCTCACGCACCACATCTCAGTCTTCAGGCTTTGAGTCACAGCCCAGACCAGAGTCCTACCCGGAACCGGGAGCAGCATTTGCCATAAGAGATTACAATTATATGGTGTCGGTACCCGCGGCCAGCGTTTACCAGTTCCCTGGGCAACAGCATCACCACCACCATCACCCACTATAGGCCTTTTGTTGAGATTTATTAATGTTACAAAAAACATTTTAAGTAGACAAATAACATAAATTTTTACAAATTATACAAAATAAATATAAAATAAAATAAAAAAAACAATATAGAGGTTTTTTTTAACATTTAAAGTGGAAATTAATGTTAAAAAATGTTGCAGAAATCGAAATATCGATAATATCGGAAAATAATCGATCTAATAAAAATATCGGAAATAATCGACTTAAAAAAAAACGTCGGTGAATTTTATTTATTTATTTTTTTTTTTTGTTTATCCCTAATGCTAAAAAAAACATTAAAAGTTGCAAAAAAATCGATATTTAATAATTTTGCAAAATAAATATAAAATAAAATAAAAGACAATATATAGGTTAATTTTTTAACATTTAAAGTAGAAATTTATATTTACAAACTGCAGAAATCGAGGCATCGATAATATCGGAAAATAATCGATGTTTTAAAAATATCGGAAAATAATCGATTTTTATAAAAAACTTCAATGAAAATGTATAGGTTTTTTTTTTGCCTTTTTCTTAATGCAAAAAAAAAAAAAAACATTTAAAGTTGTAAAAAAAATCGATATTTACAAATTTAGCAAAAATCGATAACTAACTGTACCTTTAAATTTATCTAAAGGACTCTAAGAAAATAGATAGGACTATTAGCTTTTTCTGCCAAATCAGGCCACACTTTTCCATTAATAACTCAAAAGTTTTGGTTCTTTTTCAAAGATTTTTCCATTTTTTATTCACATAAAAAGAGATAACACGAGCAGAATTCATATTTGTTTCTGTAGACGACGTGGGGGGTATGGGGGGGCATTCTCTACACAAAGCCACAACTAATTGTTTTCAGTGTAAAGTAGATGATCAAAATGTTTCACAATGTCAATTGATACGTGTTTAGCTACATTTTACAGTTACAGGTGCCACTCCTTTCGATGTTTACTCGGTTTTCATCAGCTTTTCTGCACTTTGGGCAATAAGAACATCAAAAATACATTCATTTTATTCATTGTAAAGTTATAGATATATGTATATGGGTGTGTATATATATATATATGTATGTATATATAGCATAAATTAAATATGTATAAGTGTATAACATTTAACACTAAACACTATATTCTTAAGCGCTGGCTCATCGCATCTCTCTCGCTCTGCGTCTCACTTGCACCTTACAACTATCGCTATCTCGCTTTCGTTCGATGACTCGCTCGTAACTCTGTAACTCGTTCACGTTACTCGTTACTCTCGTAACTCGGTAACTCGGTAACTCGGTAACTTGTAACATTTAAAATTTAATGAGGAATATGCAATCTCTGAGATTGTTTAACACATTTTATCGACGACTCGCACGAATATCTATCTAGACTTTACGTATGTCAATCAAATTGTTTATCAAGCATTACGTTATTAAAAAAAAGATCATTAAAAAAAAAGAACATACAGATACATTATGTATATAGTGTATATATTAGTTATATATAATTGTAGCAGCCTGTTGCTTTCTTTGTTTGTTGGTTCTCGTGTTTTTATCAGTTTTAGTTTTAGTTTTTTTCTATTCTTGGGAGTGGGCGAAATTCGTGGTTGGAATAGGTGTGTTTTGTAATTGTAAAAATGTTTATAAATAGTCGGTAAATAGTGGCTATATATTATTATTATTATTACAACAAATGCAGATTTCTTCAATAATTATTATTTCTTTTTTATGATAATTATTAATATAGTTACTAACTGCTACAATTAAATCGGTTTGTTCTGCTTCAGTTTCAGTTTTTTCAGTTTATCAGTTTTTTGTAATCTAGGATAGTTAACAACTACTTAACAACTATCATCAACATTAATAGCAATATATATTTACGTAATAGTTATAATTATAGTAAAATAATAGTTATTTTAATAGTAATAGTTGTAGTAATAACATTTAGTTACTCTTTATTTGTGTGTTTGTGTTCTTCTTCCTTTTCCTTTCATTTATAATTTAAAAAACAAAAAAAAAAAAAAAAGAAAACTATGTCTAAACCATAAAACAAAAAATAATAATTGCATATTTTTCTTTAAAACAACAAAAGTCTTTTGGAATTTCTCGCATATTCATTATATTCGTAGGCTACACATAGCTAATGTATATATATATATTTTTTTGTTTTTTATAAATTATTAATTGTTTTTTTTAGTTTAGTTTTCCCAAAAAAAAAAACAATTATCCTAATTTTAGTGCCAAACATTTGTGTGTGTGTCAAGGCATTAATTTATAAAATATACATAACTTAAATTCTCAAAAACACAAAAAAAAAGGAAATTTACAAATCAGACTTTATTATGAAAAATAAAAAAAAGGTTCTCCAAACTCATTTTTATTTTTAACTAATTTTCAGTTTGCATCTTAATCTGCTTTTTCCGCTTTCAATCTTATTTTGTTTTATTTTTTTTTAAATATTTTTTTTCGGGTATTGTTTCAAAGGTAATGTATATGGCAGTCGTTATCTTTTGTTTTTCTTTAACCTTTTGAGATAAGTTTTTGATTATTTCGTTCAAAATCATTATTAAATAGGAAAAAAAACAATAATAATAATAAGATATATATATTATATTTACTTACTAAATCGTCTGTTTTTTGTGGATTTCTGTAACTTCATCGAATTTTCTTTCTATTCATTTTTGTTTTCCAATTTTACTCAATTTTTAAGTTGGTCAAAGAGTTGGTCCACATTGAAACCGTTAGGTAATCCATCTAAAAGTGTGTTTCTATAGCTAAATATATAGTTTATACTTAACTCTAAGCCTGTGTGTAGGAGTAACATTTATTGTAATTGTTAAGAAAAAAAAACAAGTCCACATAGTTTAATTTGTTGATCCGTTTAAACTGAAAACGAAAGGAGGAAAATATAAAAATTAAGTTAGTTTAGTTAGATTTCATTTTATGAGAAACTTAATTGAACAATGGAAGAAGAATATTATGAGTAAGATGCGTAACGCTGTTAAATTTATTTTTGTATTTGAATTTAATTTTCTTTACGTGTATATATGTTGTTGATACCGTATTTTATATTTATTTTATTACATTTTTTATTTTTTACATTTCTTAATGAAATAAAAAATAAAATTTTTATGAATTAAATACAGAAACAAAATAAATAATAATAAATGAAAAAAAAAATAATAATAAATAAAAAAATAAAAACATTTAACAGAAATCGATAAAAGAAAAAAAATTAAATGCAGAAAATAAATAATAATAATAAATAAATAAATAAATAAATAATAATTGTAAATAAATAAATAAATAAATAATAATAATAAATAAAAAAATTAATTAAATAAAAAAAAAATAAATTAAAAAAATAATAATTAAATAAAAAAAAAATCAATTTAAAAAGAATTAAATACAGAAAAAAAAATAATTAAATAAAATAAAAAATCAAAATTAAAAATAAATAATACAAAAAATTTAAAAAAACGATAAAAGCAAAAAACTAATGTATTTTTATAATAGAAAAACGTTAAAGATAGCTTTTTTACAGTTTTAGGTATATTGATTGTCTCACATCGAATCGATGCATCGAACAAAATAGAAAGAATCGAAGTGTAATCGATTTAATCGATTTTTTCAAAGGCTCTAATTCAAATGTCTCCACGTTACGCATCTTATTCTTTATATTTCCCCCGACTCCCATATTTTAATTTATCTTAACACAACAAAAAACTCACTCTGATCAAAGGTGCTCGGATTGATGTAGCTGATCAGATCCTGATCCGACATCGTGGTCAGCTCCTGCGGTATTGGCGGCTGCGGTTGCACCGCCACCGCCGCCGCTGCAGCCACCGCTCCGACGGCCGCCGGCAGAATGATGCTACCGGCTGTGCTGGGCGCCGATGCCTGTTGGGTCATCACTGCACCATTGGTGGTCACGGCAGCGGTGGCCACCGACTTTTGCAACGCATTCTCGCTGGCCAGAGCAACGATCAGAGATTCTTGTGGTGTCGGCGGCACCACCACCGGCAAATGATGGCCATGATGGTGTCCGGTTACATGGTGATGGCCATGGCCATGACCATGATGATGTATGGGATGCTGGCCATGATGGCTATGATTTAACGATTGAAAGTTGGCCGCCTCTACGGCAACGGCTGCGGCAGCAGCGGCCGCCGTTTCCGCCGGTGTTGCCGTATGATTGGACAGCAACAGATTCACTTCGGCGGGATTGGAACTCACCGTGACAGCGGGGGAATGCTGCGAGTGCTGAGAGTGATGGCGATGATAATGATGATGATGCTGCTGCTCTTGCTTCTGCTCCTGTGTGGTTATAAAATCCGCTGCCGCCTTGATAATCATATTGCTGACAGCCGTCGAGGTGGCAGTGGCTGCCACTTCCGGTTGCATAACAGCCGGCGGTGGCAAAGCGTCAACAGCCACAGCTGCTGCTGTTGGTGGACTCATCATAATGTTGCTTAGGGCCAAGGCAGCCACTGCAGCATCCTGTTGCGTTGGCTCCGGCTGCATGGCAATATCATTTAGTATGGAATTGGCCATGGTCACTTGATGCGGTGCCAGGATATTGGGCACTACAGCGGTGGCAGCTCCATTGGCCGAGCACAAAATGGTTGAGGGTGAAACAGCGGGATTCATAATGATATCCGTGGATAGGCTACCGCCACCGCCGCCGCCGCCGGTCACATCTACTGGAGAAGATTGGAGGCCAGCTGCTCCGGCCAAAGCAGCTGCCGGCTCTGAATTGAGTATAATATCTTGGGTTAAGGGTGAGCTATTGGGTGAACTCTCGTTGCCGCTCAGGGAGCTGCTGCTGGAGTTGGTGGAGCTCAGCGAGGATAGGCTGCGTTCTAGGACAACGCTGTGCGTTGGGGGTTGTGGTGCTGTGGCAATGCCCACCTTGGCCTGCAATATATCGGTCAAGGCATGATCAATCACCGCTGAGGTGGTGAACAGGGCAGGTTCACTGGTTCCATTGCTTGTCACCACTGAAGTGGATTTGGTGAGTTCATCTATGAATTTGTGCACTTGCTGTTGGACTTGTTGCTGCTGCTGTTGCACCTGCTGGGGTTGCTGCTGCTGCTGCTGTTGTTGCTGCTGCTGCTGCTGCTGCTCTTGCAACTGCTGCTGCTGTTCCTGCATCTGTTCCTGCAACTGCTGATGCTGCTGCACCACATGTTTAACAATCTCATTTTTAACGGCCAACTCCACGGCCACAGCCACTGCAGCAGGATCAATATCAACGGCTGCTGCCACAGCAGCTGCTGTGGCTGGAGCCACCACAGCTGGAAATCCTGGCAAGCTATTGGATTGATCATACATTATGGTATCCAGGCTGGGCTTTCGTGCCACAAAACGATGATGATACTGCATGGCGGCATTGGGACTATCCGGCGTGGATTCCCCTGTCAGGGGACTATGCGAACTGCTGTCGTCCAGGAGTTCCGTCTTCAAAGCCTCGGCTGCACTTAAATGAACCAACTGCTGCTGTTGCTGATCGGTGATCATGGGCGTGGCACTGGGCAGCGAGGAGCGACGTACGCCCATTGGTATCTGTGTGGTTATCGGTGGCGGCATCATACCCGAATCGATCTCATGCTTGGCCTCCACATTGCCATCGGCCACCGAAGTGGAGCCCGGAGCTGGTGCTTGAGGATTGTTGGTGGCTCCGCCTGAGCCACTCCAGCCATTGGAGCCACTTGAGCCACCATTGGGCGCTGCTGTGGTGTCCATGAAACTGCTCACATCTACAAGAAGGAACAACAATGGATATGGAAGAGAAGCCTCTTAGTAATCACATTTTGGTGGCATTTCAAGCACAATCATCGTCATCAATCAATCAATAAGAAATCATAAGGGAAAAAAAAAAAATAAAGTGGGTAAAAACAGTCAGGGGGGGGTATAAGGGGGTTTTGGGGTAAGCGCTTAGTCCTAGGTTTAGGTTCCAGGTTTCTAAGAACGAGAGTTCCGGCGGAGAGAGATCCGCCGAAGACCGAGTGCCCTTCTCCTGCTGCTCCTCCTCTGTCGAGGTTATGTACTACAGCTTAAAAACTAAAAAAACAAGAAAAAAAAGTGAAAAAAAAAACAACAACAAACTTAAACTATTGAGAGCGAGAAGAGCATTCGGATTCGTTGGATCTGCCATCTCCTCCGGACCGTAGGGGCGGGGTTTTGGTCACTAAAACTAATTAATTAACAACTAAATTAAGTCTAGATAAAATCTAAATTATATTTATTTCTTAGGCATAGCTTATGCTTGGTATTTCTTGGCTTCATTTGATCATTCTTTCATTCACTCACCAAAGAGGGGATTGGAGAAAACAACACTAAGGGCTAAGAGGGGGCTAAGAGCATTTAAAATGTATATTTTTAAACACACGCAGAACAATTAAGAGGCTTAAAACAAACCACACCAAAGAGCTGACAAAATCATTTTATAATTAATAAAAATAACTTCTAAGCTGGTTCAATCAAATAAATCATCGTTAGACATTCACTCAATTACAAAAGCGTTGGTGAAACGGGTTTACCAATAATAGTCGTAATCTTTCCGTAATCATTCACCAAAAACGCTCTTAAAATTCAACAATCATTCACCAACAATGCTCTTAAAATTCAACAATCATTCACCAACAACGCTCTTAAAGTTCAGCTATAATTCACCAACAACGCTCTTAAAATTCAACAATCATTCACCAATAACGCTTTTAAAATTCAACAATCATTCACCAATAACGCTCTTAAAATTCAACAATCATTCACCAACAACGCTCTTAAAATTCAGCTACGATTCACCAACAACGCTCTTAAAATCCAATAATCATTCACCAACGATGCTTTTAAAATTCAACAATTATTCATAAATCATTCACCCACAACAACTCAATAATTCAACTAATTCTTTCATAAACTATTAAAAAATCACAGAATCAATATTCACTCATTAAATTCAAACATCATTATTCATTCATAATTCAATCATACTCCAAGCTATTCATTCTTAAGACTATTGGCTTATATAATTACTTCTAGTTGTTGAACTTAATAGCTACTGTTTTATATTTATATGTTTATATATACCAAGAATTTATGGATTAGTAGTAGGTTGGTACTATCAGGAGCCGGAAATACACAAAAATTCAATTCTCCTACAACTCCTAAGCGGGGTCGCATTGATCTAAAATTGTTGTCGTTCTCTAGGCGTAATGTTGAGGCTCTGAAGTCGAGCGATGCTTTAAATTCCACTCGTTCTAGACGAGTCCCATCACTACCACCTCTTATTTTGTATTGGGTCTTTCAGAACAAGTTCCCGCTTATGTATGTGTCTTGTCTTTCCTGGGCTTTTGGATAGTTATTTTTTTCACTGTCTAAGCTATAGTTACTGGATCTTTGGTCTCCATTATTGAACTGAAAATTCTGTACATGATTCTGAAGGGATTAGTATTTGAGGGAAAACAGAAATTGAATTTGAAATTGTATTTATATATTATGTGGGTATTATTATTTTATGAAATATCTATAAAAGAATGTCATTAGGACTTGTGACTGATTTCACATAAATTAGTATTAGATAACAATGAATGATACGAACTATAGAGCCTGGAAGGCATTTGAATGATTTTCCAATCAATATCCAAAGGATATTTAGGACTACTATAGACACTATAGAATCTCCCGAAAGATGCCTAAAAGATGGGGTTAGCTTTATGTGACTATGCAAATAAAACCCGTAAATATATAGAGGATGCTTAAAGGTAATGCTCTAAAAGTTATATGGATGTGTAATGGGTTTCCCTTAAGAGTTAATAGTAATGGTAATTGTGTGTGTGTGTGTGTGGTGTGTGTAGGGTATTAATTTAAAGACATATATAGAGAAATATTGAGTACGAAATGGCAAAAAAGAATTTATACGTTTGGTCAATTGGTAATATTAATTTTCAGGTAATTTCTTTTTTCTAAAAAAAATTGTGGGTTGTTTTTTTTTTTTTTTATTTTTTTTTTTTTTTTTTTAACCAGTACCCTAAAACGTATCCTTGATGCTGAACGTAGAGATGATGGCTAGAGATGAGCAGAGTAGATGTTGAGATGCTGATGAGGAAGACTCGAGTCCGTCGCCGGTCAGGTCATCTATTCCATGGGGGTCGGGTCTCCTCGTCGGATATCAATAGCTGCCATGGTTCCATTTTAAAGGGTATCACTTTTTGTATACTTCGTTTTCTGTATATTTCGTGTCTGTGTGACGTGACGTGTATGTGGTTGTATGAGTTGTGGTCTATCGCAGTCACTTATCGATCGTTTCGATTAATGCGATTCTTGCACGATAGTTCTTTCGATCTCTCATCGATTTCACAGTTCCGGCGTGTTGCTTTCCCGGCAAGCTGTCATTTTTAGCGGCCTTTCATTTCGTTTGCCTCTTTGCTATATTTATTATAATATATATATACATATATAGTATATATGTACATATATGTATATATAGAGAGAGAGATACAGGATATGTCGGTGTCTATATACTTGTTATATGGACTTAATTTGGATTGTAATTTTGGCCTTGCATTTTATGGCACTCAAAATTGGTTACATATTTGACTATATATAGTTAGTTTGAGCACCTAAATTGCTAAGAAAAAGGGGAGGAGGAAGAATATAAAGTAAAAATATATATATGCATATTTTTTTTCGGAATTTTTTTTGTTTTTTTTTAAGGTTTGGTGAAGGGAAAGAGTTTTTTTTTTTTGTTTTAAAGATATCCTGATCTTTAACTTGATTTTGTGAGGGAATATCTGCCTTTTTGTGGTTCTTTCTTCTTCTTGAATCCTCCTGATTTCTGCTGTTGCTGCTGCTGATTTTTCATCTTGTGTTGGTTTTTATCTCGCTTTTGCTTGAGTTTTCCTTTTGGGTAAGAATTTTTTTCTTTTTTTTTTTTTGGTAGGACAAACTTGATCAAGAAAACTCTGCATTTCATTCAAAGTCCACCCACACACACACACACACACATCACAGGCACACACTCAGGCAAACACACAAGCACACGCATACACACAGCAAACATACACTCAGGCACACCCACAAACACACACACACACAAATAAATTAAGCCAGAAGAAAAGTGTAGCCGGAAAAGGCGAAAAACTACGTCAAATAATTATCGACCCAAAGAGAGAGAGATATATAAATTCTAAACAGATAATAGGATATATATTACGAATCCTTGGAATCGCATCCAATGTGGATCACATATCAAAAATATGTATCAAAGTACAAGTTCATTCATGCAGCAGAGTTGTTTCGATCAGTTTCCGGTTCCGCTCCCGCCAGAGAGCGCGAGCGAGCGTGGAGAGAGAGAGAGAGAGTGAGATATTGGGGTAGGGGAAGATTGGAGGAATTATTTCTCCAAAGATTCGTACGATCATTGTCGTGTGTGCCTTATATATCAGTTATTTAATAGTTATTTTAATATTAATTTAAGGCTTTTTTTGTATTTTATCATTTCCTTAATTGTTTTCTTTTTTTTTTTTTTGCTTATAAATTAAGTTATGTTTTTAATGTTATATATTTTTTTTTGAGTGATTGGTTTTTTTTGTTGCGGTTTCCTACTTAAAAATATTTAATGCTTTATTATTATATTTTTATGGATATCGATTTTGGTTTCATGCGTTATTCATACAGAGAAAAAGAGAGGAGAGAGTAAGTAAGTAGAAAGTATGAAGGGAAAAGGAGGCAGGCAAGAGATATAGCATATATACATACATATATATATATGAAAGTTCATACATTTAGTAATGAAATTCCGTATGACAATAATAATGAAATGAACTCGACCTTTGGTTATTTTTTATCAGGCAAAAGAAATGGGGGAAATTCACTTTAGCTTTATGTTACATCTTAAAATAATTATAAAAAATATTAAATAAAATTAAAAAAAAAATAAACAAGAGAACTGCTGATTTTATGTTCTGTAATTAATTTTTCTTGATTTTTTTTGTAAAGGTTAAAAACATTTTAGCAAAACAATTTCATTCACCTTTCTTTGTTCAGATAGAACCCAAATAAAAAAAAAGCCAACTTGCTAATTGTTAAATATATATTTATAATATAACAAATGTTAAAATGCTAACCAAAGAGCAGGGAGAGCGAGGTAAAAAGTTTAAATAATAATAAAATAAAATCAAAAAGATAGAAGGAAGGAAGGAAAGGTTAGAATAACGCATGAAACTATCTGATTTAGTTTTATATATTTTCTAACCATAAAAAATAAATGTTTGTTGGACCTACACACAAACAACAAAAAAATAATAATAAAAATAATCAACACCACATCGTTTGTTGGATAAATGGCATTTTTTTTGGAAAAATAATAAATAAAAAATGAGCAACTTAAGTATTCGGTTAGCCACTATAGATTTCATTAAGTACATCTAAGGACTGCCTAAAAACTGACTAGACTACCTCACCTACAAAGCTTACTAACTGTGTTCTTTCGATATATATCTATACAAGGGAGCTAATCGATAATCGATAGATACGCGATCTCCGATATATATCTTTCGGTTTCGATTTCGGTTTTGGGTTTGGTTAACGGACAACACTTAGTCAACAAATAGATACCTTGGGCGTGGATTGTGTTACTTAACGTGCTGGCAGCCGCCAGCGTCGTGTACTGTCCCTTGGGCGTGTAGGTGAACGTGTGCGGCTCGCTCTTCTTGCCGCTGGATACGATCGAGACCTGAACCTGGACGGGCTTCATTAGGTTCTGATGCAGATACGGTGGCACAGTGCAAATCAAATGGGTCTGCAAAAAGGAGTAAGGATAATAATATTGCTAATAAGAAAATTAAATAATAATAATTTATATAAATAAAATAATTTAAAAAACAAAATAAAAAATAAAAATTTAAAAAAGAAATATTTAAATTTAAAGTAAAAAAATAGATAACATAAAAAAATTAATAATAAAAGCAAATAATAAAAATAAATAATTAAAAAATAATAATAAATAAATAATACAAATAAAATAATACTCTTTCTCCCAACAAAACTAACCTGATGGAGATACTCCTTGTCCGGCAGGACACTCTGCTCCCAGAGGGCGGCGGTACCGCCAATTAATTGCTGACGCACAGCAATTTCAGTGGCCGGATCGTCGCCATTAACACTGTCATAGGTCTCCTGGAACACCACATGAGTGTCCTTTAAAAAGTTCTTGCCAATGATGAACAGCTCAAGGCCGCCATCCACAGGACATGAGTTAAGTGACTTTTTGCAAATCTCTGGAACGCCAGGGGGTTGAGCTAATAATTACAAATATTTTATTAGTTAATTAGGGAGTTAATTATAAGGATTATAATTATAATTATAAATATTATTAACAATTTATTAATTATTATAATTAATTAATAATTAGTTATTTGAGGAATTAATTATAAATATTGTAATTATAATTATTATATATATATAAATTAATTATATATAATAATTAAAATTTTTAAAAATTAATTAATAATGAAATATTAATTAGTTTTTTAAGGAATTAATTAAAAATATTAAAATTATAATTATAATTATTATAAATAAATAATTAATGATTAATTACTTATGAAATATTAATTATTAAATAATTAATTATTATAATTAATTATAAAGACTAAAATAAAAATTATACAAATTATAATTATAATTAATTAATATAATAATTTAAATTAATAAATTATAATTAATTAAATTATTTTTTTTTATTTGATAATTAATTAAATTATTATTTTCTTTGATAATTAATTTAATTTTTATATTTTGTATAATTCTTCTAATTAATTTAAATTAAATTAAATACTCACTGCAGATGATGGGATTCGAGCAGACCTGAAGGGTCTCGGTGGTGCCATCGTCGCGGGTTAGTTGAGTGCGGAATACCATACGGCAGCGTGTTGACTTCTTTTTGTTCTTCTGCGCCAGATGCTCCGGGAAACGGTGCTCCACATCGACATTGCGTTCCTGCAGAAAAGGAAATAATGGTAAATTATTATTATTTATATTTTTTTTTAAATATTTTTTTCCCCCACCTTTAGTATGCCAACGCAATCACAGGTAATGGTCATTTCCGTTTCCGGCTTGAAATCAATCTCGATGACCATGGTTCCATCCACCTTCTTCTCGTTGCACTGCGTCGAATTCTTGCCGGCCACCTTGCACGCCTGATAGAACATGTGCGGCGCCACACGGCCAATGTCCGTGCCAATGAACACTTGAAGGACGGCATTCTTGTCATAGCCGGTCAGCCGGACAATGGGGAAACCATTGCCACTGCGATCCTTGACAGCACCACGGCTACCCTCCGTTTGATACCGCGCCCGATGCTGTTGCTCCGGCTGTGAGACAATCTCCAGCTGCACCTGGCCATCATTGGAGCTGGCGATGCTGTTCAAGGGCGTAATAGGTTGCCGCTTGTTGGCCACTCGGGTGACAGTTCTCGCCGAAATGAATCTAAAGGATTCGCGGAGGATAAGGCGCGTCACCAGAGAGGGATAGAAAAAGAGAGAGAGAAAGAAAGTGGAAAGAAAGAAATATGGGGTCAGATTCTGGTGGAGAATGGAACTTTTTCGACTTCGGGGGTTTGGTTTATTTGTCTAAGGATCGTTAAAAAAAAAATTAAACAAAAAAATTTAAGGAATGCCTTGTACTTGAACTTTGGCCAATGGAAGCGATGTATATAAGACTTTGGTGATTCCTTTTTGTGGGTTAAATGATTTATGGTCTAATTTATGGTGTTTTTTAGCTGCGATGCAAAGATACAAATTCATTGCTTCTTTCCAGTAGATACAAAGATACAAAGCTACAGACACAGATACAAATGAGTCTAAAGAAAAATGTTTGTGAATTTTGAATGAAATGGATTGTTTTTGCTTTTGTTAATTACACAATCACACGCCGCACACACATATGGAACAACAAATGTACATCAATTTATAAAAGCCAACAGAAATTTTATATAAAAATATTAAAAACGTTTTAGAATTTATTTAAATTTTTTTTTTTGAGAGATATATATATGTATATATCTGTTGTAAATACGGAATAGAATGACAAGAACAACAAAACACACACATATTGAGCAATAATCAAAAAAGAATACTAATAAAATAACAAATTCTTTGATTTTTTAAATAAAATTAAATCTGGAAGGTTTTTGTTGATTTTTGAAATTTGCTTCTTTTTTTCTTTGATTTTTGTTCTTTTTTAATTATTTCAAAAATATTTTTTCCTCTTTTTTAACTTGTATATTTTATATAAAATTTTGAAAATATTATCTTGACTTTGTCAGATTTTTAAACTTTTTTTAGGTTGCTTTAGAAGTTACTAGGATGAATTTTAAAACACTTAAAAAGTTGTCTAAATAAAATTTTTACTGTAAAAAATTGAAGTTAATTAAAGTTCATTTTTTTATAGAATTTATGACACTTTTATAGGCATTTTAAAACTCTAGAGGTTTCTGTTTTCAATCGAATTTTGCAGGGTAAAAAATATAATATAATTTTTAATCAAAAGTTCCTTGTTTCCATAATATAAACATATGTTTTATAAATAATTTTTCATCTTAATTTCCTTGTTTCCAAATTCATTTTAAATCCTTTTTATTTCGAGATTTTTCTGCTGAGGGATTTTTGAATATTTCTTTTATAAGAAAATCATGTCTAGTCAGGACCTTCTCTTTCTCTAAAGCTCATTATCCTTTATCTTTTATTAAAATTATTTTTTTTTTAATTTTAAAATTATTTTTCTATGGGTTTAACCTATATTTTTTTATATTTTTCCTCAAGAAATTCTACCAAAGAATTTTTTTAAATTTTGTTTTAAAGTTCCCTTTTTTTTTTAGATTTTTTTCTGTTTCATTTTTGCTGAAAGCCATCCTGCTTACTTTGTCTCATTGTTGGTGTTGCGCGGCAGGTGCTTGCCCATAGATGGAGCTGAGGATGGGGTGGTGGCCACTTCTGGCAGGACTGGAGCTTGTGCAGCCACTGCAGCTGGAGCTGATGAGGGTGGCTCAACAGTGGCCGCTGCCACCGAGCTGGCTATCTTGCGAATGAACTCGTCCTCGCTGCAGGCATCATCATTGTCCAATTCCACCTGGTTGCACTCGAGCTTCTTGCGTTTGATGATGTGCTTGCCATGGCGATGGTGATGTTGCTGCTGCTGCGACTGTTGGTGATGGTGCAGCAATCCGGGATAATGGAACTGTTGCTGTTGCTGCTGTGGTTGGTGCACCTGATGATGTTGCTGCTGCTGCTGCACCTGGTGATGCTGCTGGGTAAAGGCATTTACTGCCGCTGCCACCGCCGCTTCGGTGGCCTGAAAAACACCGCCAAAAGGATCCGAAGTGGAACTGGAACTGGAGGTGGAACCGGACGTAGAGGTGGAATTACTGCCCATGGATAATGTGCCGGCCGTCGAATTGTTGTCGTTGACAAAGCCCGTGTCCTCGTCCAAACTGATACTGACCGGTGGCGAGGTGGTTGCTGAAGAGTCCTCCGATGAGGAGGCCGAAACCAGATCGAGATCCTCCAGATACTGACTCATCATATTCCTGGCGTGCCGCGATCTATACGTTAACATATACACACACACATATATATATATATATGACATTTATGTACAGCAGCACACGCTGACAGCGTTAAGTAATATTTTAATCGATTTGTAATCATATTTAAATCGAATCCTATCGATCAATCAGTTAATGTTTTAATTATTGAAACAAATTATTGATTGAACATTTAATTTAGAAAATAATTTAACAATACGATATATTGCCACCGCCTGTCTATTACTTATAATAATATTTCAAAGAAGTCCTAGCGATTTAATCGATTTTAGGATATCGAATTGTGTATCAAATATCGTACGAATTTTTGAGTTTCGTTTTGTTGATATTTTAAATATTTTTAAATATTTTTAAATATTTAGTTTCTTATATTTAAAATGTTAAAAGCAAAATAACCAAGTATAATTAATCGATTGCTACAAATTTTTACAAAATTCGATTAATTTTAGAATTGCAATTCCCTGATAAAAAGATAAAATATATAGTACTATATAGTATATAGAGAAATACATAAAATCAGCAGCATTTCTAAGAGGCTTGTAAAATAAATAGAAATCAATAGAAATCAAAGCCCCAACAATCAATGTCCGATTGCATTTTAAATGAAGTCAACGAAGTCAAATCCCGACAGAACTCAAGGGAACTGGAACTAAACTGCATATAACTGAACCGATCTGAGCGAAACTAACGGCCTGTGCATTCAATCGAGATCTGTCTGTCTTATATATTTAAGAGACAAGAGAATATCATGATAGAAAAGACGGTTGAAGGTTGGTTGCTACGACCTGAAGAAACCAATAATTATAAGAAATAATGATATACCAAAAGTAGGTATTTTTATACCCTTGCAGGGTATTATAATTTCAGTCAGAAGTTTGCAACGCAGTGAAGGAGACGTTTCCGACCCTATAAAGTATATATATTCTTGATCAGCATCAACAGCCGAGTTGATCTAGCCATGTCCGTCTGTCCGTCTGTCCGTCTGTCCGTCCGTCTGTCCGTCTGTCCGTCTGTCCGTTTCTACGCAAACTAGTCCCTCAGTTTTAAAGCTATCTGAATGAAACTTTGCATATAGTCTTCTATATACTCTCACTGCTATATATGTCGGAACGGGCCGGATCGGACGACTATATCATATAGCTGCCATACAAATGTTCGAAAAATTTTTAGAAAAAAAATTATAACTTGGCCGTTTTTCAATATTATTGCATCATTTTTGGGATATAGCCTTTTTTTATTATTCCAGAATTTTGGTAAAAATTTTATGAAAATCGGACCACTATATCTTATAGCTGCCATAGGAACGATCGGGAAATTAATCGAAAAATATTATAACTTCGTTGTTTTTCAACGTATTTTAATCTACTTTGGTACATAAGCTTCTGGTATTATTTCAGAATTTTGGTATAAATTTCATGAAAGTCGGATGACTATATCTTATAGCTGCCATAGGAAAGATAGGGAAAGTAATAGAAAAAATTATAACTTCGTTGTTTTCAACGTATTTTCATCTACTCTGAGATATGAGCTTCACTTATTATTATAGAATTTTGGTATAAATTTCATAAAAATCGGACAACTATATCTTATAGCTGCCATAGAAGCGATCGGTAAATGTATAAAATATATAAAGCTGGGAATGTAAAACTGTAACTGTCAAACTGTAAACATAATAGGTATAGGTAAAATGTTATCAAACTCTGTTTAGTGTCTGTTTTCGGCATTATAATTTATGATATAAATATGAAAACCAATCTGCAAGGGTATACAAACTTCGGCGTGCCGAAGTTAGCTTCCTTTCTTGTTAAATATTAAAATAATAGAAAAAAAAAGATTTAAATATATAAAGTTATGTTTAAATATTAAAAAATACCATTTAAAAATGAAAACTATATTTTATAATATTTTATGAATGATTTTGATAGTATTTTATTTGTTTTGTTCGGCTGGGGGGAAACTTGTAGTCAAAAAATTCTTATTAGAAAACACTCCCGCGTCGCAGTCGTAAAACACCAAAGAAATAGCGAAAAGTCACCACCAAAATGAATACCGCAAGAAAGTAGTAGGCCGGGGGGGGCGTGGTTATTTTCAATGTTAACGAATGGACCGCTTTATTGGAGTTCAATATAGGAATTAAATTACAAGTGGGAGCGGGAGATCATAACTAGGAGAGCGGGAGCGGCCGCTCAGCGATGCCAGAGCCGAAGCATCCGCTAGAAGAGCGGGAGCGCAAACTAAGCGCGAGAGCGCGAGCTAAGGAGCTTTGAAGAAGCGGGAGCGCTTCGGAGTCGCCGGAGGGGGAACATAAGCTCCTGACCTGAACAGTTTAAAATTTACTTTTAATTAAAAACAAACGATCTTAGCATTTCATTATAATGAAAAAAAAATTTTTTTAAATCCCTAAATAAACATTTTTCTCAAGTAAAACAAAGCTTAGTTACTGAAAGCTAGTTCATCTTATATTAGCTAATACAACTGATAAAGTCAGCGGAGGGCTAGTTATAGTGTAATGCCACATAATCCGTATACGTAAGCGATCCATACAGCGACTATTCGATCCTAAACCAAATCGTAAAATCTGAAAAAAACGGAACCACTGCGAGAATGCAGCCGCCGGCGGTGGATTGCTAATCAGCAGAGCAGAGTAAAGCAAACTCACGGCGTCAACAGTGCGTATAAGTAATCGCAACGAAAAAAAGAAAGAAAACAATTCAAAAGTCATTGCCCAGCTAAGGCGAGTGAGGGAAAAATATACATATGTATAATATATATAGTATGTGTGTTTTCATGGAGAGACTGGCCAAAATGAATGCAAATTAAATCAGCCGCCAAAAAAAAAAAAAAGTGCAAATAATCAGCAAGATGAACGAACCTACAGATGATATTAGCCATCTGTCCTACCTAATCTTTAGGCTTTTTTAGGGTTCTATGGCCTTAAAGGTAGCTTAACTCTTTTATTAAACAAAAAATCACTTAACAATCAATAGATAAATGCTTAATAAAAGCTAAAAAAAAAAAGGAAGCCGAACTTTGTATACCCTTGCAGTTTGTATAATTTTATATGTTAATTCTTAAGAAAATTAAAATTTTAAAATATCATAAATAAGCCAAATAAGCATTAAATTACATTTTTTCTACGCTAAGAAATTTTGAATATTTATTTTCTTTCCTACATGGCCAGATTAACTCGCCTGTTGATGCTGATAAAGCATATGAAATGATTTCTAGGGTCAGTAATGACTAATTCACTAAATAAAGTCATAATACCCTTCAAGAAAATTGCCAATTTTAAATATGATATATTTTGAATGTATATTTATTTATTTATATTTTGAAACAATAATTTTTAAGAAAATTAAAACTTAAAAATATCATAACTAAGCCAAAAAAGCATTGAATTTAATTCGGAAAGCTTTTCTATGCTAGTTTTTTCTAGGCTAACAAATCTGCATACTAAATTTAATTTTTTGAAAAATTAAAATTTTTTCCAATTTTAACGATGTAACTAACCCCTTATCAAATTTTTGAAAATATTTCGACATTTTTTTTTCTTCCCAACAAGGCCAGATTGACTCGCCTGTTGATGCTGATCAAGAATATATATACTTTATTGGGTCGCAAATGATTCCTTCACTGCATTACTAGCTTCTGACTGAAATTATAATACCCTGTAAAAGGGTATAAAAAATACAATTGCAGTGGCCACTAAAACAGCTAAAACCAAACAAGCAATTAACGAAAGCCCTAAATAAACCCCATAAAAATCACAACAAACTCTTTGAGTTGTTGTTGTTGTTTTTGTTTTCTACTTGTTTATTGTTGTATTATTATTATTTTTCGATTTGAGAGATAAGGGGGCAACCCCAAAAGGCAAGCCAGCACTTTCCTGCTCCTCCTTGCACAATTTTGCAAAAGGGTAGGTTAAAGCTGATGGCTTGAGATAAGATAATGCAGATATTTACACAGATAGTACGGACCTGGGCATGCAATTACAAAATAGCTATGACTAGGACATATTTATATACATAGCTGGGACAACAACAAAAACAACAAAAGCAAAATCAAGTAAAACAACAATAGCAACTATATGAACATGTATCAATTGAAACTGAAATTGAAATTGAAAACAAAAATCTTAATCCATATGAAATCTATTTGAAATAGGAAAACACATTCACCATGACCTACAAAGGAAAACCAGTCTTAAAAAAAATGTATTTAAATATAAAAATAATATATATAAACCCCAAACTGGCAGTTGCTCAAGCATAACTATTTTCAGTGACTGATGCTGAGGATTTTTGATTGATTTATATGATTGATATAAGAGAGAGTGGGTAATAAGTGGCCATCAATCAGTGGAGACTTAAAGAATTTATTTCTACATAAATTATAGAAATAAAGAATTCTACCTAAAAAAAATTGTTAAAGGCATTTGTTTTAATATTTAATTAATTAAATTTACTTTGAAAATTAAACTTTTTCTAAAAAATATCAAAACAAAAAAAGGATTAATCTTTTTTAAAATTTTTAAAATATTTGAAATCAAAATATTTCTTTCTAAATTAAATATAAAATTGAAAAATTCGACCTACAAAAATTTCATGAATTTCTACTAATAGTTAATTAATAAAATTCAAATTTAAACTTTCTTAAATATTTAAAATCAAAACAAATAAGAAGCTTAAATTTAATTCTCATAAATTTAATTCCCATTTCACTATCTTTTAAATCACAAAATTAGTATATTCTGGAATAGTAAACTTAATCAAGTTTCTAGTTTTCTAGTTTCGATTTCTCACTTTCTATAATATCCACAATTCCACATTTTTGTGTAAAGAAAATAAGGCAAGTACGAGCACTTTTGTTCTGGTCAAAGCCGGGGGCCGGACTGTACTGAGGGATTTTTTGTCTCGTGGGGAATTTGGAGCTATCATTGGTTTTTGTTGATATCCGAGAAATGTTTCTTTCTTTTTTTCGTATTGCCATTTGAGACGCATACTGTTCAGAGCAAATGCGTTCCGTTTAAATACCAAGTTAAGCTTGGCAAACGTGTAAACAATTAATATGATATGTTGATTACTCAAAGAGAATACGCCCTATTCTAAATGTAAACAAAAACGAAACATATTTCGTGTGTTATGAGAAAAACTTTACAATTCTTGAAATTTATTCAAGAGAAACATGTGGGATTTTTTGAGATTTTTTCTCAAAACGGACAACCTATTTTAATGCTTAATAAATTACATTTTAAATTAATTTTTTTTATAAAAATTAAATAAATAAATAAAAATAATATAAATATCCTTGAAATTCTTGAAAATGTCTTATTTTACTAGAAAAAGAAAATTATATTTAAAGTAAAGTTGGATTTAAAGCATAAACTCCCCATAACGGACAAGCGGACAGTTAATAAATAATTGAATAAATATAATTTATTTAAATTATTGATTATTAAATATCCTTAGAATTTCGTAATATTTATTATTTTACTATAAATGAAAACGATATTTAAAGTAAAGATAAGTTTAAAGCATAAACTCTCCTTAACGGACAAGCGGACAAAAACTAATAATAAATAAATTGAGAAAAATCCCTAAAATCTATCCAAAATAATTACAAATAATGCGAAAAACTAACTTTAAAAAATACTTTCAAATATCTTTAAACATTTTCTATATATATATATATATATATATGTATATATTCATATTTATATAAATCTGTGCATTAGTTGTGTTGTGTTTTTGCATGCGTGTGAGTGAATAGAGGCAGTAGTACAATGTTCATCAATATCACTCGAAACCATGAATTAAAAAAAACGTAAAACGAAATGAAATCATGAACTAGCACTGATCATGAACTGGCTCACATATCTCGAGTTGCGGCTGCGCATAAACTCGTCTAAAGATTAAAAAAAAAAAACACCGAAAGGGGGACTTGACTTTTGATCGATGGAAAGATGGACTCACCTTGATACAGGTATCGCGCGTATTAAATGCTGCTGTGGTGAATGTTGCTGCTGCTGTTGTTGTTGCTGTTGCTGCTGCTGCTGCTGTTGCGCCTGCTGCTGCTGATGTTGATGGTGTTGCTGATGCTGCTGTAACGTATTGCTGGCCACTGCTGCTGCTGCTGCCGCGGCCGCTGCTGCAACACTGTTGGTTAGTGCACTATTGACCAAAAGTCCAGACGAACGCTGGCCAGAATCACCGCCCGCCGAGGATCTCAGCTCTGTGTGCTGATCAAAGCCAAGGCCACTGTCGTTGGAGTTGTCGCAGGGCGGCGGATGGGGTCGCTGTGGTATTCGCTTTCCAGGTACCATTTTGCCGGGACCCGCCTGTGATTATTTAAAATTTAAAGAATTTAAAGACTAATATTAAGATTTTAGGAAGGGGATTGGTTTTTATTATTAACATAACATCATTAAAAATTATTTTAAAAAAGACCCTATTCCATTTGTAGTATAGATGAATAATTACAAAGGGAACAAAATGAAAAATTAGCCCTAAAATCTAGAAAAAATCGGTTTTAAATCTGGGGAAATTGAAAATTAAAGAAAAGTATTCTTTTTAAAAGGGCAATTTATACTAAATATGGGAAACACATTTCTAAAATTAAAGGTGCATTTTTTTTTTACATTTAGAATGATTTTTCTAAGGTTTAAGGGTCTTTTTATTTGAAATTATAAATAAGGGAATAATATATACTTTTCTACATAAAAAAAAAAAATATATATATATATATAAATATATATTATATGTACTTCGAAACTCACCCTGGTTATAGTATGCAGCTTGCCGGGCAATCCCTTACCCGGCTGTCTTTTCGATGGTATGCGAAAACCCTTTCGATGTATTCGCGCACTCATTGTGGAATTCGTGGACATGGTCATTCTCATTCCTAAAAGGAAAATAAATATAATTATGATTAAATTTTAGTTTATTACATTTTTAGAAAAAATAATAATAATTAATAATATTTAATAGGGAAAATCCAATCATAAAGCTTCTTGTATATAGTATAAAAACTTGGTTCATAGAAACACAAAAGCAAAAACCCATCCAAGATAGAGAGTTGGAACCGAGAACGGAGAAAAAATATGGTCTCGTTCGCAAAGTTAAGTTATATGCCAGGAAAACTGAGCTGATAAAGCCGAGGCAAACTGACTTTTGGGTGCATTGAACTTCTCTCCTCCGGGGATGAGATATATATATATATATATATATATATTAGTTGAGAGCGAGCATAGAATCAGGCCTCACACTCTCGACTATTGTTGCATTCCCATTGTTGATCCCAATTGATGCTCAATTTTCATTTGCATTTCCATTTCAATTTCAATTCAGAGGCGCAACTGCAACAGCAGTTACAGTTGCAGTTGTCATCGCAGATTTCAGCTTTATTTTTTTGCCCGACATGGACATTACACATACTTGTCCATATGTGAGCATCTGTATTTACAAACATATATATATGTATATGTATGTATATTATCATGGGCTGGAACACAACAATGGGCCGGAGTCCGCTGATAAGGAAGCCAGACAAACCCAACCAAAACCAAACGAACCCAACACCACCCAACCCATTAGCAAGCTCCGATGGCTACTCCTCCTTCTTCTCCTCATCTCCCACCCAGCAATATTATTATTATTATTTCCTTTATTAGTCCCTGCATTACCAATCGTATTTGTATATTTTTTTTATTTAATTAAATTGCAATGCACGAGCAATTTTTCTGGTAAATCTTCTTCATAATCTATTATTAAAAAGTCCTTTTAAATTTCCCTTTAAATTTCCTTCTAAATCTATTTCAAAATGTATTTCTAAAATTCTTTCTTAATCATCTTTCAAATTTTCTTCTACATTATCTTCTAAATGTCCCTTAAAAATTAAGAATTATCATCCTTACCTTTTTTAAAAAGTCCTTTTAAATTTCCTTATACATTTCCCTTTAAATTTTCTTTCTAAATCTATTTCTAAATTTCTTTCTTAATCGTCTTTCAAAATTTCCTACATTTCCTTCTAAATTTTCCTTAGAAATGTCCTAATTTATTTCCTTAAAAATCTCCTTTTTAAAAGTCCTTCTAAATTTCCCTCGAAATATTCTTCTTAATCACCCTTTAAAGTCCAACTAAAATGTCTGTTGGGATAGGCCACCAAAGGGACAACTCCATTGAAGGGGATTTTCAACAAAAGCTTTATAATTATTAAAAATATTTAAAAAATGGAATTAAGAAACCCTGTAAATCCTCTAGTATCTATATACAAACACTTAACAAATTTCTAAAGAATGTAAACTTAAATCAAAAGACATATGCTGGCAGGCACAATAAATAAATAATAAAGATAAAGATATATAATTACAAGTAATACCCTCCCCTCATAATTGTGTTTGCCTAGTTGATTTTAACACCTTTTTTCCTACCCAAAAAATAAAAATGAAATCTCCAATTTAATTCTAGGGAAATCTCTCACATATTCCCTAATTCCGGTAAAACCGTTAAACAATTACGAGCTAATTTACGAGATAAGAGTCTCGACGGGCAAACAAAAAGCGCCTTTGATAGCACAGCAGGCAAACGAAAGCAAACAAACAAACTTTGATCTCCAATTACGAGGATCCCTCGGTGACGTGCGTTGCGCCCCCAAAAACACGCATATAAATATATAAAAATATATATCTATATATCTACATACATAATATTAGGAAGGTGAGAAAATCTGTTCTCGCCTCTTGGCTTTTATGATGCCAAAAAAAAAAAAAAACGCACCCTTTTGGCCTAACTAACCTTGGGCGGGAATCGAGCAAACAACAAATATATATTTATTGTTGGGCTTGCGGAACGCGCCTACCTGAGGAGGCGGAGGAGGAAGCCGGAAAATGGGCCTTACCTGGGAACGCTACAGAGATAAGATCGGACCCAGAGGGAGATGGGGATACCGTCAGCTATTGTTTCCAAGGGGATAAAGTGCTGTTTCATTCCCCAGATATATGTATGTATATCTAGAGATATGGTTTACCGATTAAAGATACAGCAACACCGTCAGATAAACGATACACGAGATACAAAGATACTTTTTAAAATCAAGTAAGACCTTAATATGGATTTTAACTAATTCGAAAAAAATAGTTTGTTTAAGAAACAATTAAAGAAAAAATTAAAAAAAAAATAATAAAAATCTTTTTAAAACCTTTAAAAATATTATCTACTTTTATTTTATTTTTTTATTATTATTTTTAAATAAAAGTGTTTACGTTAAAGTTCCTGGAAAATCTCAAGTCTGGATTCTGAATTCCATTGTCATTGCATTGTAAGAAAAAATAGTAATGCAAAAAAAAAAGAAAAAGAAAATTTAAAATAATTTAAAAATTAAAAGAAATCCTTATAAGACCCTCTAAAATCTTATATACTTTTATAGAAATAAAATACTAACAAAATATAAATATTTGTACCAAAGTTCCTAGAAATTCTCAAGTCTGAATTCTGGTATTAAATAAAACCATTGTCATTGCATTTATCTATCACCGGAGATAATGTACTTTGCCCTCTCAATTGGCTGACAAAAAGTCAGCCTTTAATTCAATTTTCACGGGTAGAGATCTCAGAAAGAATCGCCCTTGGATACTTAAACACAGATGTTGGGTTGGTTTGTTTTTCTCCCGAGTTTTTGCAGGTATATAGCCAGGTTCTATAATTAAACGCAGACTCCTCCCAAAACAGATTGTAGATTGTCAATAAAAAAACACAATGAGAAGACAATAACAGTCACAGAGTGGAGATCGAGCAGGAATTAAGTGTAATGAACCCATCTGACCCACTGTGCCCGCCTCCCAAATCTGCATTAAGTATGTAGTATTGAGAGATGAGCCCCTCTGGCAAAGGCATTATTAAAGCGGAAACTACAAATTAAATTCTAGAATTATTTCTTAAGCAAAAACATTGCATTTCAATGGTTAATAATTTGTATTTGCATTTATGTATTGGTCAAGTGTTTGGGTTTGAGGATTGTGCCCCTATTTTGTTCTTATTTTTTTGTACTGTTTTCATTTTGGCCGTAATCTTATCACCTCTGGGCCAAACTTGGCAACTGGCTAAAGAAAAGCAAGAACCTGAGAAGCACAAACCAAACCCAAGACCCGAGAGAGATATGGAGAAAGGAATGGGAATTGAATCATCCACGGCGACAATAACTGCTGGCGCCTCTCGCGCGTAATTGGAGATTGGAAAACGAACCACCAGCACCAACCGCCATTTCTGGCTAGATCTTTGCTAGGCCAGGAAATTCCAGGTGTACTACTACGATTATGGCATATATAGTATGATTATCAAGGGCGGGCAGAGCAGGAGAGATTTGTTTTCGAAGCAATTACGGCGTGTTGTTGATAAGCCCAGGCATTATAAAGCATTGCAAGTTGATGTTGGGATAGTACAAAATGGGAAAAAATAAAGGTGTGATTTTAAAGATTTTTTACAAGATTTTTGTAAAAGATTTTTTAGGAATATTTATCATAGAAATATAATAGAAAGAGAAAAATGTACTGGGTATTGCAAAGACTTCAATTTAATTTTGTATGCTCGTTACGCATCTTATTTTAAGATTTTTGGTGTATTCCCTTGAAAAAAATGTTTTTAATGGTTAAAAACTCAAAGAAACATAAATATAAAAATATATTTATACAAAACATTATTTATACAACTTAAAAATTAAATTATAAATATAAAGAAACCTCCTTAAATTTAACAGAATATTTTGTATACAAGTGTTTTTCCTTTTAATATATAAATTAAAGAGAGCTTAGGAATTGACCCCAAAAGTTATAAATATATAGTTGATTTTCCTATAAATATATATTTCGAAAAGAACTCCCCGTAGTTTGATTTTTCTTACCGAAATTACTTTTGTAATGATGCTGATAGGCTTGTAAATTTGTATTATTGTTGCCATTGCCATTGTTGCCGTTGTGGTGGTTATAGTGATGATTATTATTGTTATTATTATTATTGTTGTTGCCACCAGCATTGCCATTATTATGGTGGCTAAGATTATGCATTTTGGATGGAATCCGATAGCCGGACTCATAATGTTTATACTGATTGTAGGTGAAGCGCATTTTGATGGACTTTTATACGTCGCTTGCGTGTGTGTGTGTGTGTAATATTTTTTTCTCTCAAAATTGGACTATATTTAATTCATTGAATTATAATGATATTTGCGCTGTTTTTACTTTTTTTGTCACTCTTTGTACTCTCTCCTCGAGTTTCTCGTTCTCTTTTTGGGATAAGTGCTTTTAATATATTTTATAAATATTTTTACAGGCATAGATTTTCTTGTTTTCCCTTTGACTAATTGTTTTTTGTTGATGTTTTTTTTTTTTTTTGGTAATAATTATTGTTGGCACATTTAATTGATGTTGTCCTTTAGTTTAATTGATTTAATTTGGTTTTTGTCAGTTCATTGTGATTTCTTTTGTACATGTTTTTGTTTTGTTTATTTCACAATAAATACATTGGTTGGTTTTAAGCTTTAATTTAAAAAAAGAAGGGTTTTAAAAATGGTTAAAGTTATTATTTAACTTGAAAAAAAAACGCGCCAGATTTGTTTAATTTCGAAAACGTTACGAAAACGCGTCAAACACGGCTCAAAACACGACCGAAAACCGCTTTGTTTTTTTCTTTTTTTTTTACATTTGTATCTCGTTTCGTTTTGTTTTGTTTTTGTCATTCGCCTTTTTTTGTGTATTCTCTCTCATTTATTTATTTATTCATATGTTCGTTTTTTTTTACATACCGCCGCCAAAGATATACAAAATATTGTTGTTTTTTAATTGCCGGCGGTTTAAAGTCCAAAATGACAAGAAAAAGCTTAAGTAAGGAGATCCGCACAGCAATGCTTTAAATGATCATTGCAAAGTGTGTAAAACGAGAGTTTATATACATATATATTGATGGTGACTGTGATAATCGTTGGTGGCTTGAGTGCATTATTTTTCCCTTTCCCCAAAACTGGTTGCATTGTCTATATATGTACACTTGAATATTTTTTCTTCCTTTAGCTTCCTGGTATCTCGAGCTCTCCTTTTTTTGTATACCTTTTATTATTTACTCGTTTACAGTTACAGTTCCTGTTCTACTTGTTGGGGGGCTCCCTTTTACTTTTTGAGGAATGCCTATATACTAAACACTTGTATGGGTATATATAGTTAAAGCCCTTTAAAATGGCAAATTCCGCAAGGTCTTGTGTCGTCCTACCTTCCTTCCAAAACAAGAAAAAAAACCTTTAATTTCGTATAGGAATTTACACACAGCAAAAAGGAAAAACAAAACCAGTATTTATGCTTGAAAACGATTTTAAATATGATTTCTAGAACCTAAATTAAAACAGTTTACCGGTTTTAAGAGGAAAAACAAAACTAGAGACTGCTAGCTACAGGAAAAATAAATTTTAAAATCTGTTTAAGGTTAAAATAAAATTTTTAAAAATTAATTTTAATAAAAGAAAAGAAAACCCCTTTTTAAGTAATACTTCTACCAACTAAATAAGGCCAGATCTTAAAGGCTATCTTGATATAAGCCCTGTGCAAAAGGTAGACTATATTTTGGCCCTATCTTGAATATTCATTAAAAATCCTAGGTAATTAATGTTCAGATCAGATTACATAGCTTCGATCTATGGTTAGATTAGCTACTAGAGTAATACTATATATTCTGAGAATAACGCCCTTTTCCGTAGTGCATTTGCACTTCGTTCTGGCCAGACTTTGGTGGCTAATCGAGCAAACTTGATGCAGTGACACAGATAATTGTGTTAGCACCAACCGATCGACCCCGCCCCCTGGGCTTGGTTTGTTCTTTACTTTTTTTTTGACAATCAAATGCCAAGGCAAGTTCTTGGCTTGATTAAATGCTAATTGAAATTGTACGGTGTATTTATCAGCAATCGAGCGGCGAGTGTGTAATGTGTGTATGCGTATGTGTGTGGCGACTGCCGTTGTTGGCTTTGTGAAAAATCATGATCTTGTTTCATTGACCCACATTGTTCGTGTAATAACCGATTCACAAGTGAGCAGAACTAAGCTGAATCTTATCTGATTTGAGCGGGGATCGCAATTCGATTTATTATTATTTTTATTATATTTAAATAATTTTATAGCAAACAGGAAACGCAATCAGGGAATCTAAACTTTCTGGAATAGGAATATGAATATTCTATTTTATCTGAATTTTAAGATAATAATAATTAATAAACAATATTGTAAACTACCTGTTGCTATAACATCTTTCTTTTATATTAAAAAAAATATCTAAGAATGTTTATAGAACCAAAAACTAATAAAATATCTTGAAACCATCTCAGGTCCAAATTTAGATGCTCTTAAAGAAATCTTTTTAGCCCTAATGAGTTCATAACTCATTAAAAACACCTGACCTAATGATTGTAAATAAGAATTCTTATGCTCATATTAAAGAGCAACCAACTGATTGTTCTTTAAATTGGTTTATGGTTTAAGTCATTATTGATTTTTTTTTTTGTTTCAAATATTTAGCGGCATTCTCAATGCTTAAATTAATTTTGTTTCTTTTTGCACAGCATTTTTTTCGTATTTTTCTTTCTTTTGGGTCTTTTTCTATTTTGTTATTGGCCGCATTGAAATTTGTTATAAACAAACTGATTTTACGCGTATTTCGGTATGTGAGAACTCACAACAAGCAGAAAGTGAATTAAATGAAATTAATTTCTATGTATTTAATTATTCTTGGAGATTCTCGACAGGTTCGGGATATTTTTGTTTTTTTTTTTTTTTTTTGTGTTCCGGTTCGGTCCGTTGTGGTCTGTGGGTCTCTGGGTTTGCAACTGGAACTAACTTTTAATAGACTGTCCACCGAACACTTGCCTCACCACACACCCCGTATCCCCTTCTCAGAACTATTTCCATTCCCTTTCTAGAAAAGCGATAAGATAAACCCCGCGGGCGGACCAAGAGAATCGGAGTTTCATAGAGGTTTCCCTCTACAAAAAATATTATATAGAAAATCTTTAAGCATTATTTTGAAAGTAAATAATTTCCAATCAACACAATCTTAAATTTTTGGTTAATCCGTTGGGATATAGAAAATATCCTAGGTGTACTGGTACAATTTTTTTTTATATGCCAGATTTACAGAAAAAATGAAAAAATGTAATTCTTTTATCTGCCTAAAATTCTCAATTTTTTGTAAATATTATTATTTACAAATTAAATTAAAAAACCATTTATGTAAAGAATATAAATATAAAAACTATAATTTGCCGGTTTTTTCTTCTTTTTTCTTCTCCTTTATTATTTTTTATTTTCCCTATTTTCCCTGCTTGGAGTATTAATCTTTTTTTAGTTCTCTGCGATCAGGCCATGATTTCTCAGCTGATAAAAATTCGCGGCACAAAACTTTTAACTTTAACTTTTTTCATCCATTTTTATTTTAAATAATAAACGTTAATTAGGCACATCACACCACCAACAACAACAACCAGAAAAAAAAGGCGACAGACCGCAACAAAAACTAAAAAAAAAATAAGTGCGAAAGATTTTACCACGAGTTCATAACCGAAATGCCGTAACTGGCAAACCGTAGGCAAAAAAAAAAACCGAAAACCGTATACGTAGACCCGTAGACCCGACAGAGCGTAGACCGGAGACCGTAAACCGTTAGCGTAGCCGTAACGATGTGAACACTTACGCTGAGATCGATGAACTAAAATCCGAAAAGAACGAAACACTGCAATGATGCTGCCGATAGGGGCATGCTATAATAAACTGTACAAGGTAGTCTCGTTGGCGAATCGAGGGCCTTAATGACGTCAACGGGCGAGCACGAACGGGTCGATAAGGCTCTTAAAACCCGAATGCCTCGACAACCGATGAGACTACCTTGTGCTCACTGTACCATGGATAGGGGGAAACAGAGAGAGAGAGAGAGCCAGTGGGAGTTGAGCGGGAGAGCGGGCAGCAACAAGTGTACGTGTACGCGTGGCCGAATGACGACAACGGGTTTAATTGATTTCCATGTGTGCGTGAGCACAGCGCGCGCCCCGTTTCTATTGACTGGTGTTGTTATTGTTGTTGCTGCTGCTGCTGCTGCTGTTCTCGTTCGGCACTGATTGCAAACGCAGAATGATAAAGCAGCAACAAAGCCTTGGGGAGGGGGGGAGACTGGTGAATGCGAGTGCCACAGACCCAGAGAGAGAGAGAGAGAGAGAGCAATTGAAATCAATATCAAGAGATCTGCAAGAAGGCATCGGCATCTGCGGAACTGCACCCGCTCTCCTCAGCCACCCAGCCCCCGTTCTCGCACTATTTCGCTCTGTTATGCTCATGCGGCGGACGCGACGCTGCGTATGCGCATTGTATTAGGGTGGACCTACTGTTGACAATTAATTAAAGTGAAACTGAAGAGTTTTATATTACAAATTCGTTTAATAAAAATATATATATGAGACAAATATCTCCTATATTTTTAAGCATTTCTTTGTAATATGGAGTTCCCTTATTTCACTTGATACCTGAGATAAAGTATATTGTAAAATTTCAATATTTTACCTGAATATTAATAAATAAAAGGTAATAAACCAAAATCATGGTATATATTCAAGGAATTCGCCATTAAGCCACTTTTAAAAGGATCACCCATACGCAGCGTTAGCTTATCATGCATATTTAAATTTTTATATTTACAAGAGACAAACATGTCACTGTAGTGTTATTTTAGTCGGATTCTCAAATATTTAAAATTTCGTTTACATTTTCCCCGTTTTTCCCATGTAGGTCCAACCCACTCTGTGTGTGTGTGTGTGTATTTTCAAGTGTGGCGACTATGCGTGGCTGTTAATTAACACTAGGCAGCACACGTTCGCTTTGCGGTCAATTGCAGACAGTCAGGGCCACTCTACAACTCTACAGAACGGAATGCCAACATAGGTCCGCACATAGGCATGTACAACCGCTGATAAGTGGACAAATCTACACACATTAGCATTAGTATATACACGGTGAAAAACTATGAATTCATTGACGTACGACACTTATTTCACTTTAAGATAGAAAAATGTTTCGTATAATACAAATTATACGGCTCTGGTTTACTAGTTTACCAGCAAATAAAGTAAATTATCTTTTGTATCATTTTCTGAAAGAAATATATATTTTTTTCAGTGCACATTTGTCAATTATTCGCTTGAACACCACACAACTATTTGGCAAGTGTGACCAAAAATGGCAAAAGCTAACACCAACAAATTTGAGTCAATTTGCGGTTAATTTGATTTGATCGATTGAAAGTGTATTTATTTAATTGACATTCTTTCTTCCACTAACGCACTAAAATCCAATTCTAATTTCCCCCCGTTTGTTCCCCCCCGCAGTTTGCCAACAATACAAGTCTCTTGTCATCTTGAGGCCTATAAAGTGTCATTAAATAGAATCAGAAATCTGGTGTGCAGCCATAACGGTGCATTTTTCGAAATTCGTTTGCCCCAAATTTGGTCACACCACAGTCACGCGTAACGAGTGGGGGGGGGAGGGTGCGAAGGGAGGTGGGATGGCCGCCGCCGGCCACATGTCAAGTGGCTCAGCTGAGCGGACAGCTGTGAAGAGAACGCATCGCTTCGACGACGCTGCTCTCTTTCTCACGAAAACACACGAAGCGATCCGACCAGCGATCGTGTCAACAACAATAACAGTAACAGCAATGGCGTTAATTTTCTATTGGTCGCCGCCGATGGGGGCACAGTGGGGCATCCAAATAAAGTAGGCAAAAACAAAATATAATAAACATAAACAACAAAAATTATAATTATAATATAAATACCAATTATTTTCATTATTAATTTAAAATATTTTTTTAAATGACGTTATAGATTTCTATTCTCATATTTTCTCATTATCATAATTTTTCTATTTTTCATTACGAGCATAAATGTTTAAACTCGACCCACTGTATACCCCCCGAAAAATGTGTGATGCCCTCCTTGGCGGCTGATAAAAGCCAAAAGCAATGCCAGCAACATCAACTATAATAGTAACAAAACAAACACAGCATACAACACATGTAAATTGTCATCGCCGACGTCACCAACCCAAAGAAAAAAAAAATAATAAAAAAAATAAAGAGAGCACGCGCACACCTCAATCCATGTTATCAAAAGAATAGCAACCACAAGTGATGATAGTTTTTTTTTTCTAATTTTTTTTTTTATTCCGACATAGCATTGAAAATGAACAAGGTGGGAGGGCGGAAAAGAGGGAGCGTGTCGTGTATGCGAAGGTAACATCAACGCACGCATACATTCATATTTCATATTGCGCATACGCAACGTTGACGCCCTTCTTTTTATATTTTTGGCATAGTACAACGAATTTATGTTATCAAAAAAGACGTAACACTTGTTTTAACGTTTTGTTGTTATTTATTCTTAAAAACTCTTTAAACATTATAATAAACAAAGCAATATGGGGAAATTCATTAAGGGTTTATTAGATCAAATTTGTAATATGGCGGTACGCTTATTATCCTTTATATTATGTGTGAGGTCATTCATAGAACTAAATTGAAGAAATACCATTAGATGTGTACTTTTGATTCTAAAAAATTAAATAATAACATTTCTTCAAGTTTAACTAAATCGAGAATATTTAAAAACGCAGCGTGTAAAATTTTAGCTTGATTCGCAATGATATTTAATTAATAATAATTACCATTTTTAATGGTTCGCCGCCGCACATTTGTCACTCTCCGCTATGTATAATTTATAACATTTTGTTCGTTGACAGAAACCCGAAAACCCCCAACAATTCTGCACCCCCCCTGGCCGTCATATGATGATGATTATGATTACATCTCATGTATTTGCTGATATTGTCGTGTTGTCGCTGATAGTTGTTGCTGTTTCGATGAATGTATTATATTATACCCTACTTTTAGTGCGTGGCGACCTTAGCAATGATCATAGCCAACAACGACAACAAGAAAAAAAAACACAGGCAAACAACAACAACCACATGGGATGGGTATTTGTCAAGGTTCAAGGTTATAACCTGCACTTATTAATAAGGTTTATTGTACTTTTGTTTCATCACCTGCATCACTCTAGTACAGCCAACAAAAAAAAAATAAGGGAAAAAGGCAACAATAATAACTGGAGTAACAATAACACTACAACTAAAGTTGCTTGACCCGCAGGAGCAATTGGCTTCTATAATTATTTATACGATGTTTCATTTGTTTCGGAATTTTTCCAGTTTTCAATGTTGTAATGAAAAAAAAAAATGCCTAGGGGCGCGGGGGTTAAAATATAATTATTATAAAAATTAAAAATATATATTGATAAATTTTTAAATATTTTTCATTGCCTAAATTAATAATTGAAACCAATTAAACAACATATTCTACGCATATCCTCTTACAAAAAAAAAGCATTATAGCTTGAAATATAAAATCTTTGGCATATTTTAATTAAAATTCGTATTGCTTCGATATGTTTTTGATTGGCACTCTAATTAGTAAAGCTCTCCCAAAAGATTGCCAAAGGTATTTCCAATTATTTGTCTCCGCATTCTTGTTTTTTGCGTCTTTTTTTTATTAGCCAATGGGAAGCCAGAGATCTCAGCGATATCAGCGAGAGCTCCACCAAAAAAAAAAAAAAATATATATATATATATATATAAAAAATTATAAAAACATTTTCACATTGAACGGATGCTGTACATGATATATATCATACAAACACAGCCCAATATCTTAATCATGTTAAATGCTTAATCACGATCTCGAACGATTTATTTCATATCGATTAACGCTCGTCTTCGGTTTCCCCTGGCTTCTATCCAAATTCTCTTTGGACTCGCGACGCCACGGCACAACGCTAACAACAAAGGTAAACAAAACAAGAGTTAAAAAAACCATACAAAAATATCGTTTCAACCTTTTTTCAACAACATTTTTTGGTGAAAGAATTCTTTTGGACATATTTTTTTTATATGGTTTAAAATATTCCTAGTCAAGTTATCCATAAAAAATAATACAATACACAAAATAGCAAAAATAAAATTATTTAAAATGGATTTTTGTGTTGGTTTATCTACAATTGTTAAGAATTCTTTTTACATTTTTGGGGTAAACAATTTTATATGGTTTTTTACTTTTGTGTATAGCTAAATAGAAATAGGGGAAAAAAAAGGGAACAAAACGAAACACCAGACACGAAATGTTATTGAAAACGTTGTGCGTTGGGGCTTTTTTTTACGGCGACTGCTGATCGTAAAAAAAGTTAAATCAACAGACTGAAAAATCGCGAAAACCAAATTGTTATTCCTTGTTGCACGTACGCGACGCGAACAAAAACAAAACAACAATAGTAATAACAAAATAAAAACATCAACTTCAAAAGACACACAAAAACAACAATCATGGAAAAAAAAAGAGTTTAGTGCTTCTTTTATTATTATTTTTGTTGTTCGTCTTGGCGTTTCATTAATTTGCCTAAATTTGTTGTAATTGTTTTGCCACTGTTTGATTTAATTATAGCAGCAGCAAAAGCAGCAGTACCAGTGGAAGATATCACGCATACGCCGCATTGGCCGACCGACAATCTCAGCTGTTAACCGCATGCTCAGTTAACAGTAACAATAAGGCCAGGCTAACAGTAACAATCTGTCTGTCTGCTGTTATCTGCAGCTCTTAACTCAATTAACAGATATTATTAACTTAAATCAATGATGCTAATGTCTTAATTGATTTTTATATCGCGAGGGATATTATTATGTTGTTGAGAAGGAGACAAGTTAAAAAAACAGCATCACAAGGCGATTCAATTTAGCCATGCTGATTTCTATCTACGATTCTATCGTAATCGATCAGTTTAAAAAATACAAATATTACAAAAAAATAAATCAAACTTGAAATTAAGCAAAATAATGCTTGTATTAAATCAAAAGTAGATAAATTAAATAAACAGCATCACAAGGCGAGTCGATTTAGAAATTCTGATTTCTGTCTAATCAGCTAAAAAAAATATTTAAAAAATATCAAACTTGAAATCAAACTAAATATTGATTGTATAATTATTAAATAACTCAATTAAATATATTTTTAGTCCGTTTCGGAGAAATCCCTCCCTGTAGCATAGTTATCTCTTGGGCTCTCTGCTTCTTCTCGCATTTAATGGGAATCATTGCGCGTGTCTTCTAATCACCAGTTTCTTTTTTCTTTCTTAGATTATGCAAAGGCGCACGGGCAACACAGACAGCGATAAAATTGGGGGCCAAAAGGGAGCAGCAAAGGTGTTTCTGGGAGTCGTCCACCATGGCACTACGAAAAGCTGACAAAGCCGACTACTTTTTTAACGCCATACCCCCAAAAACAAGCAGAAGAGAGAGAAAGAGAGAGAGAGTAAGCTAGAGATAAGCTGTTTAAAAAAATATTCGAATTTTGCTTATTTTCTCTGTGCTTTTTTTTTTTTGTGGTTCATATTTTGAACTTCCGGGGGATCTATGTTTATTTTGGTTGAGAATAACGTCGGAATTCATTTTTGTGGGTGGTTTTTGGTTGGTTAGAAGTATATCTATTATTTTTTTTACGCATCACGTGGATTGAAGATTGGAGATAAAGGAGCCTGACAACACATTTATCTTTTCTCTAGTTTATTTTTGCACTAAAAACAATGTAGATTAGATCAAGAATTTACTTGAAAAGCATGTCAATGGGCCACGCCCCCTATAACCCTTGGATCTATATAAAAAAAATATCTCTAAAAATATGGAAAATAACACAAATAAATTTATATGAATGGGCTAAATGTAATTTGCATTTGCACGTTAAGTTCATTAACAATTAGCATAGTATCTAGTTGTGGGGGGATTCACACTGAAATCGATTCAGAAAAGGTTACAATTATGGGGCTATTTTCCGTTTTTCAAAACAAAATGTTCTAGAAAAAAATAGAAATAGTTTTAAGTAAGCCATTACAAAATGACTTTTCAAAATGTTTTCTTATAAAAAAGGGGCTTGATCTGTAGTAGAAAATTCAAATTCTTCTCTAAAAACGCTTCTCTAATAGTAAATTAATCAAAAATCAAATAAATTGCTGTTAATTGATATATTTGTGTTTGGTTTATACTTTTGTCGTGCGTTTTGATCAAATCTTAAAGAGAGAGCATTCTTTAAGAGCGGAAAAGATGATGAAAAGCTCTCTTCAATGTCACGAAATGCGCTAAATAATACCTTTCTCCAGCCCGTCTCTCTCTCTCTCTCCATCTGTATCTGTATCTGTATCTCCATCTCTCTATTTGTATCTGTATCTTCTAGCACAGGCCTTCGCATTTTGTTATTTCTTCAAAGAATTCTTCTATGTTTTCTTCTGGCTGTGCGAATTCGCCGTTTTCGGTTCTGTTCTGCGCTCAGCAATTTATTATTGTTTTTGTTTACACACATCAGCATATAATTTTCTTGGTCTTCGCTGAATAATAATAATAATGAGAAGAATGCGTAGAAGAAACGATAAATGATCATTAAGAAATGCTCGAAAGTCGAAATATTTTGCATTCCCAAGAGATATTTATATTTCCTAGCGTTTTATGAATGAAAATATGAGTCCAAATGAAGCCTTAAATATTAATATAAAAATCCCCTTGAATATAAAGAAACTGAATGAAAATAGTTAATAAACTTTATGAATTAAAATCTGTAAAAATTCTGAATCATTTTCAGCTGATTGATGGCAAAAACAAAAAAAAACCACAACAAACAAAATAATAAAAACATTTAAAACTCAAATAAAATAAAGAAAACAAAAAGAGCAAGAAAGGCACCAAAAAGAAATGGTAGAAAGGAAGGAAGAGATAACGCGCGTCAGAAAATGCGAAAAACTCAACCCGGGGCACGCTTGTGTCACGTGACTTGAGAGTCAAAACAAAAGCCCAGCAATCAGCAACAAAAAAATAAAAATAAAATAAAATAAACCAAAACAAATCAAATTAAATCAAAAGGAAAAGATAGAGAAGGAAAAAGCACAATAATAACAACAACAACAACAACCAAGGCAACGACACAATCAAAGTATTTTTCAGATGCTGCTGCCACGATGCTCAATCGCAGGTCTCAATCAAACGTTTACCCATCGAGAAACGGCAATATGTACGTCATACACAGGAAAAAAATATTTTTGAAAAATATACAAGGATGTAATAAAGTAGAAATATTATATAAAACAACATCTTTCCATTTTTCATAATATGTAATATTACAACAAATAATAAAACCTTGTAAAAATGTTTTAAAATCGAAATAATAACTTTAAAATATATTTTAAATTAAATTTATAACTAAATTAATTTATAATCAATAAAATTCGTAATCTGTAAATTATTATATTTCCACATAATCCAACACTATTTTGTTTTTTGTGTAGTTATCACATCGAAACACAAACAAAAATAATACTTTCTCGTCTTTTCGCTAACAATTTTCATAGAATTCGTATTCTACTATTTGGCAGTGCCTAAAAAAATTTGGAGAGAATCGCGAGACAGCCGCCAGCGAAAAGTAAACAAAATCTTATCAGACACCGCTCACGCCCAGCTCATAAAGATACACACACTCAGATACAGCAACAGCTACAGCTAAACGGCGGGCTCAGATACAGATACATTTGTATAAACTTATGTACATAAAACATATGTACATTGGACGTCTGCGCTGCGAATTTCACAATACAAAGCGAAAAAAGAACAACAATAATAGCAAGTTCAACTACAAACTGTATGCCAACGATCTGTACATGCTCTATGGATCCAAAAAGTTTACAATTCTAATTAAAAAATAGAATTAAATTTAAAAGAAATGGGAACTAGTTAAAGGTTTTAGAAGCTTTTAGATTATAATAATACAAAATAAAACAATAAATAATACATTTATCAAAAAAATACCATAACAGTTACCTTAAAATTCCCAAGTACGAATTTCGAACCCCTCAAAAGCGAATTAACTATTGCCAAGTCAAGTCTATACTATATCCTGCTATAAAACACCCTCAAAAAAAATAATCAACTTTGAACCTGTCTCCTAAATTTTAGTTAATAGAAGGGTATTTGTCCAGTCAACCTGTGATTGGCATAGTACAAATAAAACCCCTAGACCGATGGCAATCGCTAAGCTGGGACGTCTGTGATTTGCCTTGCCAAAAAAACACACACACAAAATAACAACAAAAAATCAAACTAATTGCAAGACTCTGTCTGAGCAATTCCAATTTGTGTGGCAAAATGGTGTATAGTCTCGGGGTCTTGATCGTTTAACTGCGGTCGCAGACTGCGTGAAAGAGGAAGCAGGGTCGGTGTCTGTAATCAAAATGCGAATGCGAACTAATTCTCCGATCTGATGTGATCTGGTTTGATTTGGTTTTGGTTTTGGTACGTCCGCAGCGCAGATTGAATGAGAGCTGAGAGATGTGGGATCCCAAGCCAAATTATCTACGTAGGGGTAATAAAAGTACTGCTGAAAGTGCACCCAAAATGACAAGGGGATTTAAGTTTGAAATAATTGTTATTTTAGAAATGTAATATAGAGAGTAGTTACAGATTTTTATTAATAAAAAAAAGGCTTTAATGAGAAAGGAATGTAAATTTGGGTAGCTGAAGTTTGTGTACCCCTAGGATCAGGGTACAGAATTTTAAATCGATCATAACTTAGTCAAAAATTCACTAATATCAATTCGAAAAGTTTTTCTGTGTTCGTTTTTAGAAGGTTAACAAATCTGCTTACTAAATTTTAAATATTAAGAAATTAAAATTTTTTGAAAATTTTTTTGAGCATTTTAACGATGTAACCCCTTATCAAATTTTGTTAAAAAATTTTTCAATTATTTTTTTCTTCCGGACATGTCTACAAAAATTCGCCTTCTAATGCTGATCAAGAATATATATAATATATAGGGTCGGAAATGCATATTAAAAATGTTAGTAAATCTATAAAATACTTTAATATTGTATAAATATATATTATATAATTTATAATATATTAGAAACTTATTAGTCTACATTCTGCTTATATTTAGTTGTTAAATTATTCATTTTTAAAGGTTACGCCTGCCCTTTCCCGCACGCGTTATTCGTTTATTATTATTATCAAGACCCAGACCCCTACCCAAAAGAGGGAGTTACATACACGTGTCGTGGCCAGAGGTTGCCCGGACAAAGCCCCCTCTCAAGGCAGAGCATAAAATTCACAATCTCTTACATACAAACGATAAATACAAAAGGCAAATATTTACACAAGAGAGAGAACACAACAGGCGAAACCGAAATAAGAGGAATGAAAAAAAAAATACAAAATAGTTCAAACAGGTATGTTTCGTTGAGTTCACTATGTATATATTTTATTTGTTCTTTATTTCTCTCTCTGTTTCTGCTGACCCCAAAGAAATTAAAGGCTTACCTAATGGTTACTAATTTTTATAAATATTTCAAGCTCCATTTTAAAGGGTTATTACCGGAAAATCATGTTTAATTGAACATATTAACAGCTTAAAAATTGATAATATTGATTGATACCAGGGCTTAAGTTGTATTATATATTTTCTGTTTGAAATTAAGGAATAAAGATTAATACTAATCCAGGATTAATCAGTTTCGCAACAGTATATCGAAATAAGTTTGGAATTATAAGTTGAAATTATATTCATAACCAGCTATGCAAATGTTCCGATATATTTGCACTTGTTATGATGGTGTTATTTAGACAGTTTGAGCCTATTCATATTCAAATTAAGCCATTTTCGGCTCATGTGAGATGAAGGAGGAAGCATTTTCAATATAAAATATAGGGAAAACTCGTCTACAGGCAGCCCTAAGTTGTTTTTCAATTGTGCTACTAGATACCCTTTTATGATAAGTCTTTTCTAAACATATATATATATATATATATATATATATATATTTTAATTGTGTTGCTTATTTTCTGCTGAATGGGATGAAAAACGTTCGTTTAGCACTTAAATAATGAAAGTAAATAAGCAAACAAAGATTTCAAATGCGTTTCTGGCTCAGTGTCGCCACCCACACAACAAGACAAACACATACACACACACACCCTACAGCTATCTCGCTCCGTCTTCAATTAGAGTCGATGGACCAAGACCGCCTCCACTTACTCACACATTCATTTAAATAAAAAAAAAAGAAAAAAGAAATTCGAATTTACGAATATTTTATACCCTAGCAATGGCCTTTGATTTTTTAACATTTTTGGTAGTGAAAATAATAACACTTTTAATGTTTGTCTTCGATAAAAAATCGATAAATATCAATATAAACCTGGAAATATATTATAAATAATTTTATACATCATTATAAGTATGTGAACACAAAATTCAGTGCTTATAATAACTTTTTTAGGGCAAAAAACACCACTCTTAATTGGTATTTACAAACAAAGATATCGATAAATAACGATATTTAGCTGTAAGTTTATTGAAAGCAGCTCCTAGCCACTGTCCTCTCTTTGACAATGTCTTTTTCAGTCTGTTTCAGTGCCAATATCAAAAAAGAATATATACTATCTACAATAGTGCTGCCAAAACCTCCATAAAGTATCAATAATAAATCGATAAAAGTTATTTAACTGTATAACTATCGAAGGCAGCCACAGTTATCTCTTTTAAGATGTGTATTACAAAACATAAGACCAAACCTAGAATACTCTTAAACAAGGGTATATATCATAATAAAAACCCATCTCACACACTCCCCACTTATATTGTTTGCCAAAAGCTGGACCCCACCCCAAAAAAAAAAAAATTTCTATTATATTTGGGGCTCGTCAACCAAAACAGAAAAACGCCAAGAAAACAAGCAAGCCGCAGAGCGCCAATGTACACAAATAATTTGGATGATTTGTATCTGTCCAAAGTGCAAAAAAGTCCGAAGAAGACACAAGATGAGAAGAGGCATTATACGGCAGGTGAGAATCATCATTCGGAATGGCATTTCCGTGATAAAAAAAATAATAATAATAATAATAGAAAGTAGTGCCCGATAGGGGTAATGTGTTGTTATTAATTGATAAATAACCAGAAACAGAGGGTTTACAATTACAGTCTTTGTTTTTTTGCAAGAAATAAATATATATTTTAAAAATATTTTTTTGTCACCTATCTCACTCGCACTCTTATGCTCAGCCCACAAAGTTAGTCAAGTCTAGAACCATGATAGCTTGCTTACTTAAAGAAATTAATTTCTTAAAATACCAAACAATTTTAATTTTGAAATTTTTTCTGATAACGGACAAAGGTCTCTAAGATCACGTTCCAGATACTGATGTTACACATGTTAAGAGACGATAAATAAGAATGTGAACAGAAATGCGTAAAAATAAGGCAACAAAAAAATAGAAACAATAACAGAGACAGGCCTTTTTGATTAAAGCAAGCATTATTCTCGCTGCAAGTTATCATTTCTTCTTCGTTTTGTATTTTTCTCGAGTGCCGAGTTTGTGTTTTTGTCGATGTGAATGACACCAAAGAAGAGTTCAAGGCCAGTGAATTGGATAGAAAACAACACAATATTACAATAAATAAGTATAAAAATTATTAATTATAGATTTCGAATTTGAATTTTGAAAATATTCAAAAGATTCGTTGAAACATTTGGTGAAATTCAAGACAGGGCATGAATCAATAACCAATTTACGTCTCGACTCATCGCCATTGATTATTATAATTCATAAATTAATAAATTAATAAATGTATGCGGCGCAGTGTCGATTGGTGCCAGTTGCTGGCGTCACAGCCGATACAATTGATTTTGGCCGATGATGACTGGTTGTTGTGTCTTCCTTGGAGTGCTCAAAAAATCAAAAAAGAAAAATAAAACCGCAACTCATATAAAAAACATTCGGGTCTTCAGCCTGACAGCGTTTTATCAAAGGTTTGAAACTGTTAAATGGCTGTCAAAACAATCGTAATCGGAATCGCAAAGATGATCACAAGGCTCCAGAGTTTAAATTTTTGAATACTCTACCCGAAGATGATCATGAAAAACTGCCTAACTAATTATAGCAATTTTAAATTATTAATCATTAATAATTTTTATAATTGGGTAAATTTATATACTGAAATTTTATATTATATCGGAATATTATGGGAATTATGACGGAATTTTTAAAACAATTATTTATGATTCATATTCCAAACTAGTTACTATACTTTTTTTTAGTCAAGCTATTACTATTGAGTCATTTATGCATATAATAAGATTTATGGATATATATTGAGAAGCCTGTATCATTTATCATGCCTGGAAATCCCTGACCAGTGTCGGATATGATCATGAAACGCACTATATCGCATAGACACTGCCCAGATTCCCAATTACCGACCTGCATAACGAATAAATTGCCAACGATAATTTCCATTCGGGCGACGGCGACCCACTCACTTGCAACTTGCGAAACTCCTTACCTCACTGCATCGTCGTCGTCGTCGCAGTCGTCTCACCAGAATTCACCCTTCTGTGGCTTTGCAAACCGGCTAACGAATGGAGGGGACTCACCTGAATGACGACAACCAATGTGGTCTTGTACGTCACAACAAAAGTCGGAGAAAAGTTTTTCACTCGAAGGCATTTCCGGACAACCCCCCAACTACACTGGGACAAACTGAAAACCCAGTCACGATATAGCACTTTATATATATTTCAGGATTTCAAAAGATCACTTCTATAAGATTTAACATCTAAAATAAATTATTTTCATATTTTTATATATTTTTAAATTAATTAAAATGGAAAAAAGCATAATCCTTTCAAATATTTTATTTTATTATTTTTATTAATTTTTAAAAAATGTAAGAAAATACCTAAATCTATTTATTATTTAAGCTAATTATTGGAAAATAAATTATTTCCTTTTTTTGTAATATTCATAAATATTATCAACAAATTTCTCAATTAATTAAAATCGACTGATAGATCTAAAATTAATATTTTGAATTATTAAATAAAAATTAAATGAATTTTATTCGCTTCAAAATCTTTTTCCCAGTGCACGTTATGGCCAATTGAGCTCTGTAATAGACAGGCAAAAACAAGGGGAAGCCGGCTCCTGGTCTAGATCAATTTTCCAAGAATTGCAGTGCGGGGCGTGTTGCGTTTTGACCTTAGACAAATTGTTGCTATCTTCTATAGCATTCTCTGAGCTGAGCTGAGCTTTGCAGTGGAATAGTCTAGAAACGTAATGGAATTTAAACCCCCTATTAATTTCAGATGCTGATCAGATCGATCAGATTAGATCAAATTATACTGGCTTAGATCAATTCGCATAAATGTAATTGTAACTAAATAAAAACAAATGTTTTGTTTACAATTAAACTGAATTTTCAATTAGAAGTCATATTTAATTTTAGTAAATTTTTTTTAAACAAACTGGATATGGGAATCACCATAGAAATAAGCAAAATTTCCTTTACCCCAAAGCAAGTGATTAAGAATGCCATATGCAAATTGAAAAACTTTTAATAATTGCATATATAGCATACATTCTGTGAATTGGGACAATCATCGGACCGACGAGTGTTGTTTTTCTTGTTGTTATTGTTCTCACGGTCATCAGTCATTCAGTTTATTTATTCAGAATTAATCTTTGCCATTCAGTTAATTGTGAAACGGTTTTAGTATTATAGAACACTCATAAACATTTTTATCTAAAATAGCATTTTTTCTAAAATTTAAGGGCACTTTTTCTTGATTTACGTTAAAACAAGTTGGGAATTATAAGTGCACACGTGTGGCGAATTCGACATGGTTTTTATGAAAAATTTAACAGCAAAAAAAGTGAAAGAAACAAACTAAACGAAGCGAATCAGATATAAAATATAATACTAATATAAACAAATATTTTTATGAGTGTATACATTTATAAATATGTTTGTAAATTGATTTGAAAAAGTCCTAATGACTCAAGATCGGGTACTGTCATGGTTTATACTGTCATACGGTCATACTTTTTTCGATTTGCTTTGGATCTGAACAAATGATGGCCCCATAAATGCTCTGATTGCATTTTATTGTCACTTTTTTGTCGCTGGGGGCTTTTATACACACACACACAGAGACAAAAGCAAACAGAAAGTCCCGAAAAATGGCAACAAAAAAATTATTTAATGGGGGCATATATAAATTTCGAAGCGGACTTATCGGCCGACTGGCATTACAATATCTTTATTTCGATTTTCGCGCTTCGCTTATTAAGGATTGTTTTTTTAAGGGAGCCATAAACAGCAATCCGAAGAAATATATGTATGGTAAATAATAAATGAAGTAAGTACAATATTTTTTGTATATTTCCCTATTTTCTCGTTTCTCTTTTAATTTTCCACTAATTTTCTAATAAATATGTGTTTTTTATAGTTGATATTTCACTGTTTCTCAAAAATGTCCCTTAAAAAATCCTAATCATTCCCCAAAGTATCCCAAAAGTACAGTTTCTCCTTGTGTTCCTTGACTGAGCAGTAAAAATGCTTCTCTAAAAAATAAAATTGGCACTTTCTTACTTCCTGCTTTGCTTACTCAATCAAGAAAAACACAAAACGTGATGTTCGAGAAAGCAAAATAACAAAAAAATGCCAAAAAAAAAAAGGAACAACACTTTTAATCATTTTGTTTTGAACGAAAAGTTGATTTGAATGATGCATCGACTACGGGAGCGGGACAATGATGAACTTGCCTGCTCCACCTGCTCGCTCTTCTCCCACCCATTCTTCCCTATCATATATATGCTGTGCTTCTACCCTCCCATCAAATATACCATATACTATATTCATTTTATATGTGCGTGTCTGCTGGCGTCGCAATAACAAAATAATTGAGGTGGGCTCGCACAAAAACAGTGAAATAAAATGTGTACGTTTTTTTCGACTATGAATTACCCTTCTTTTTACAGAGAAATTTTAATTTAAAATTATTTTAGATTTAAATTTATAAGATTTTAATTGATAATTTGACATTTAATAAGCATTATTACATTTACGTATAGTACATTTTTCAGTTCTCAGCCAAGGAACCTCTTCAGTATAACAGTTTACATGGATTTTATAACAGTTTGTTGCTAAATTCCTGTTACAACTTTAATGTTTACAGTTTAAGTTTTAAATGTTGAGGAGTTAAATTACAAGCCCTAAGACTTTTTTTTAACAATTCTATTATATTTTTTACCCGAAAACAAAAATCCAGACTAAATACCTGTTTTAAAGCTGAGTACATAACAGAACCCTTGAACTCTTCAAGTACCGAGAGCATCAAAACAAAATATGAAAACGGCAAACAAAAAAAAGCAACTTTAAGCCGATTGCCATTGAAATTTTTGGGTGAAAGCCAAGAGAAAGAGCAAGAGAAACAACATTTGAACAAGTCGAGAGAGTAACAGCCAAGATAACTCAAGATATATTAAACAACAACAAAAATGTAGACAAATTTAGAGGAAAGAGAGCCATAAAGAAGAATGAGATGGATTCATTACCTTTTGACAAACAACAAATCAGCGAATTTGAAGACAAGAGGGAATGCGAGCAAACTATAATAGTGTCTCGCATCAACAACAATAACAAAAAAACAAATAAAACGATTTTCATACATAATTAAATTGATTAACTAAGTTGAAATTATTCAAGTCGTTGCTGTCGTTGGTCGTTGTCGAGCTTTGCATACTAAATACAGGCCAACAAAAAAAAATATAAATAACAACAAAAAAAAAAACACCTGAAACCCGACTGACGCCGACGATGATCATTAACTAATCTAGAGAGCAGAAAATTGTATTAAATTAACCGAAATGTAAGCAGCAAGAGCGCCGGGGCAATAGGAGTGTATATAAACAATAAACAATTGCTGACTAAGTCGAGTCACGAGACTTTCGATGCAATTAACAGACAGACAGAAAAGGGGGGTAGATGGCGGATAAATGGGGGGAAAAATAGTGTGTCGTAGTTTTGTTGGGGGACAACAAAAAAATTCGAGTGACAAAGTCCACTTAATTTACGGGCAGCATCCTAAGGCTTCAATTTTCCCAGCTGGATGAAAATAAACTGAGAGAAAGTACAGTTACTCGTTACTAGTTACTCGCTTCTCGTTACTTTCTTCAAGTTCAACTTTTTCTATGGTTATATTTTTTTGGAATTATAAAAACGATCGGAAAATATGTATAATAAAAAGTAAAGCTTTGTTTTTAAGGGACTATAATGACTATATAAAAGTAGCTAGCCTATAAACGATCGAAAAATAATAAAAAATAACGTAGTATAATATACAACTTCGATATTTTAAAGGTCTTAATTTGTCTTACATATTTACAACTTCAAAAGAAGCCAAGACAACTCCCAAAAAGAAATAAAAACTCTGTTTTGGTGCTCAACAAGTGCTACCACATACATTTTGTTAATTCCTCTTCGTCTTCTTGGCTATTTTCTTTTGCTTTCCATTTCCCCGTTCGATTGGCTTTTCCTACGACAGGCACCACTCCCTTGCCATGGCAAGGACACTGGATTAAGTGACTGGGGTTTCCAGCGGGTTGCCAGGTTGCCAAGGAACAAAAAACATTCAATTCATTTCAATCCAATTCAATTCGATTATATGGCCATTAGGCGGAGCAAACAAATGACTCAAGAGAGCGGAATGAAATGAGACAGAATGGTAGGGTTTCGGAGGGGGGCGGCATGTGGGTGGAAAAGCTGGTTGAAATACAGGTGAAAACGTTGTAGAAAGGTGGGTAAAAGTGGGTAGGGAAACTGAATACCGAGCAAACAGCTCTCTGCTGGAGGTAAAAAAAAAAAACTTGAAAAGGGATTCGATTCAATTCGATTCGATTCGCGTGGCTTAAGCTCAAGGAAAACTGTTTCTATTTGGTCTTGTTCTTGTTTTCTTTTTGTTTTTCCTGCCACGTGTATTAAGTGGCAAACATGGAAATTAAAAAAATAACAGCAAAAATAATCAACAAACACTAGCAACAATAAAAGCACAATGAACTCGGGCATATACGGGGGCACATGTAAAATTACAGTGATCGTTGCCAAAAAACACATCATTAGGCGTTAGTATTTATTTATTATTAGTATTATTTTGTACAAAAAAATATTATTAATATTATTTAAATAAGTTGAAATTTTTGAGCTGCCTCTGTGAAGGTTTAAATGTTCTCATTTAGCGAGTGATCACTGTACTCGAGCATGTAAACATATACATATACAAATATGATTGTTTATGCTTGTGTGGGTGCTATGTTTAAGTGCGTGTGTGTTAGTACACGTGCGTGGCTTTCAATGTCGCAATGTTTTTTTTTTTTTTTTTTTGTGGGGGCCAAATAAAATAGTTTTTCAACTTTTGCTGATATCGATCACCGAATTATCGGGAGGGGAAGTGGGTGGTGCTTGGCTTGGTTGGTCTCGGAATCAATCAAGAATTATTTTCAATGAACTGGGAGCCTTATTTTTATCCTAAAGTATGTTTTGTATGTGTATATACCACCTGAGGGCGATCTATTTTTGTTCATCTACGTATTTACAGCCAAAACAAGAAAAATACATCAACAAGAAAAAAAACAATGAAGAAAAATAAAAACAGAGACAAAAACCTAACCAAAATAGAGATATTTAACCCTTTACACCTTTATATTAATTTTATTACTATATATTTAGCTCTAAGACCTTAAAATGTATACTTCATATATTATTAAACAAAAAAACTACAATATTCAAATAAAAAATATATTTAAAATTGATTTTAAAGGGATCATTTTGTAAGTTTACTTTTTTAAACGATCAAGTTTTATTTCTGGACGGACCCCCAGCAGTATCCTCTTTATAATCCAAATAAATATAAATTATAGTGTTATTTATAACATTAATTAATTATTAATAATTTAAAATTAACTGATAATTAAATTATAAATATATTAAATAACCACTTCTAAACGACTCGAGATTTCAGATCTTAAATATTGGCAATAATTAACGTTTAACATTAAAAACAAGCAAGTCACACCATGATCCTTTTTCTGGGACTGGCTAATTAATATCCTACCTAAAACCATAATTTAAAAAATCCTTGATAAATAAGTACTAAATGAAGGAATCCTCGTCAGAGACCTCCTACAGGAAGGCAATCAGACTCAAACTGCTCTCAATGGGTTAAGTTTATCGACGACTCTCTCATCGAATGGTTAACGAAAACCAAAATAACATACAAAAAATAAGACAAACAACAAAGAGAGGAGCAAAGAAGAGAGCGAAATGGGATAAAATGGTACAAACCTGTTCCGCGCGTCGCGTACGTTGTGGTCGCCTGCATGGACGAACTGGAGGAGCCGGGGGAGGGGCCGGCTGCCAGCTGGTGGGCGAGGGGCAGGGGAACGGATGAGGGTCCAGCTCCACTGGTTTTGGTTGTGAATTTCAAAAGCATAGTTTTGAGCCGTTGTTGTTGCCGTTGTGATGTTGATGTTGTCTTTTTTTTATTATTATTATGGTTGTTGCTGTTGCTTCCACCGAATGCCGTTTGTTTGTTGTGTTGTCAAAACAGGGAGAGCGGCGGCGGAGAGAGGGAGCTAACGGTACAAGTGTCTCCGGACAATATTAAAATCCAAGTGGCCCAAAGGCTGCTACTTTTTTGTGCCTGCGTCAACACTCTCCTCTCTGTCTCTCTTTCTCTGTTTCTCCTTTCTCTATTTGTTGCTATTTTTAGCAACAACAAAAATTCTCCTCCTTGCTAGTCTCTCCGCAGTGTCACTTTGCTTACTCTCACTAGATTCCTGCTCCTGACGTTTTTTGTTTTATCAATTATATTACAGTTACAGAGAGCATGCCTCTCACTCGCACTCATTCACTCGCGATACGGCTGTCTCTTTCACTACCTCACACACGAGCGGGCGCCTGCACATGTACGTGTGTGTGTGTGTTTGAGTGGTGTTTTTTTTTTGCCGTGTTTATGTTAGTGTGTGTGTGCCTTGCTCAATTGTTTTTGTTGCGTGGTTTAATCCGTATCGTATTCGTGCTGCTTCAACTGTCACTTGCGTTCATTTGCATTTACCGCTATACGTTGACAATTGTGTTGTCGTTGCACGTTAACAAAAACAAAAAACAAAACTATTTTGCGCACTATTTTGGACGCAATTTTCTTCTATTTCCATTCAACTTGTTGCGCAGGGCTGCCAGACTGCCGGCGGTATATCGATAATTTCAATTAAAACTAGATTGAAGTTATCGATAAAGCGGTGTGGAACTTTGTTGAGCGCAGAAAAGAGAAGTGAGCATAATTCTGGCAGCACTTTTTTATAAACAATAATTAGGCCTTCTTCTGGGGATTCCCCTCAAAAATGTAATATTAAAGCGTATTTTTAAAGTTTGTTCATATATTTTAGCTGATTTTTTTAGTCAAGTGTTTGAAGGGGCTTATAACAAACGCACTTTCCCTGTGCAGTCTGGCAACGTAAATATTTTTTAACTCACTGCCTAAAACCAGTTTTATTTTGAATTATTAAAATAGAATTTTTATTTACAATCAAAATAATAATAAAAAAAATCTATTCATTTTTCCAAAAGAAAAAAAAACCTAACAAGAAACCAAATCCAAGGGCAGACCAAGTGCATCAACGGCGGAGAGGAGCTCCTGGCAGGTTCCTCCAAACCGCTGGCGCAGGGCTTTGGCCACCTCGCACAGCACCAGCAAGGACTCGCAGTACAGGTTAATCTCCTGCTTGTCAAAGACCTCCACATCCGTAGAATCTCCTTCCATTTCGTTGGCTGAATCCTTGGGAAAGAAGGGCTCGGCGATGAGGTGGAACAGGCGCAGCAGAAAGGTACCATCTTCTTGGTTTTGAAGTTTCCCCAGGATTAGGTTAAGGAATTCAGGTATCAAGGCGCTGGGCAGTACATTCCTCTCATGTTTGACCCCCTCCTGGCCCAGTTCTTGTTGGAATTTCGAGCTGGCCACCAGCTGGGCAGCACGATGGCGCACCCACTCGGCTTCGTCCAGCAGCACAAGCAAAATCAGACGCATAAAGCGACCCAATAGCTCCACATTTGACAAGAGATGCTCCTCTAGATGGCTGGCAGTGAGTAGATCACACAGCTCGACGGCCTGATAACGCAGGTAGACAGGCTGGAGAGGATCAATGAGGCTTAGGGCGTAATCCAACAGGGGCAGACAGTGCTCTTGCTCTAGGCTACCTCTCTCCCTTATCAAACGCTTGAGGGAAAGCACCAATCCCGGCTGCTGCTGGCTGAAGTGTGGTGTCTGTGACGAGCAGCGAACGATGATCTCTTCCAGCTGGAGTCCTGGTTCACATAGGAGAGGCTGCAAGGCAGCCAGGCGACTGATCAAAGCCAGGTTCCAGCTACGTTTGGGAGCTGTGACCATTTCAAGAATGCAGGAATGTATATCCTTCGATTCGTAAAGGAGCTGGCAAAGCTCCCTCCGCTGGTCATCAAGGAGGGTTTCATTATAGCGACATATATCCCCGGCAAACTGGAAATGCTCTATGTCCAGGTCACTGATCAAGTTATGCTCTCTTGATCTCTGGAGAAGCAGGTACAACCAGAGTTCCACCTTGAGTTCATCCAAGGCAGCAGGCAGTTTATAAGAGGTTTTAGCCAAGTCCTCGACCAGGTGCTGCATCATTCCCTGGACATTTCCTTGGAGACGATGCAGATGCAGGCAAAATATCTGATAAAAGCGCGTGGTTATGCCCTGCTCCTGACAGCGCCTGTAGATTTCCTCATGATCCAAACCATAAACGGTGGCCATTTGTTCTAAGAGCTCACCTTCCACCTGGTTTGGCTCCACTGCATCCGCCATAATAGCCACCATTACCTCCAGCAAAGCGCTAAATAGGCAAATATCCCGATGGAGGAGGTGCTCTGCCAGAAGGGAGAGCGTGTGAAGTTGCAGCCTGGCCAGGGAAGGGTTAGCCCAGCGAGTCAGCCGTTGCAGGTGGAGCAGGAGGAGCAATTGTCCATGGCAGTGATTGGCATCCAGGCTGAGGGAAGCCTGTAAAGACTAAGAAAACAATTGAAGAATTTAAAGAAAGATGTTACAAATTTCTACAAACTCCACTTACCAGCTTTAACTGGAGCACCTTGAGCTCCACAATTATGCGCCGAATCTCGGCTAGCGCCCGCTCCTGGCTCACAAAGTTGGCCACCACCAGGGCGGCCCTTTCGCGGGTCATCAAATCGTGAGAGCTGCAAATCCTCAGCAGGAAAGGCACAAACTTGCTTAGCTAATGGAGATTAAAGATTCAGCAAAGAAGGATTAGGTCATAGGTCATATGCCACACTCACATTCAAGGTGGATTCGGTGCCCTCCAGGGAGGAGGGATACAGGCGGCTGAGCATTAGGAGCATGGCCTCCAGCTGGACGGTTTGCCTACGTTTTCCGCTGCTTATACTCCTGCCTGCTCCTGTTCCCACCTCCATCTCCTCCGCCTCTCGTCGCAATCCCTCATGGAAGTAGTCAAAGAGCTGGGGATATCGCGTAAAGAAGATCCTCCCCGTCATCCGGTTGCGTACATGCAGCTCACCAGTCTCCAGGCGTGCTCTTTCCACACCAAACACACGTACCACAAGGGCGGCCAGCAACAAGGTGGCACAGTTCCGCTCCGACCACTCCTCCGCCCGGAGCAGGCTCTCCAAAGCACACTGAATGCCCCTGGCCACAAACTCGGTGACCAACTCGGCCAGTTCGCTGCAACGGAAGAGAGCCCGCATTATGTTCAAGGCATGACTGCGGGCGGTAATGGCAGCGGCTCCGGGACTCCTACGCTCGCACACCTCCAGCAGACGATGCATGCACCGATGCAGAGTGGCATGAGTGCCCAGCTTGAGCTCCGTGCAGATGAGAGCCTGCAGCATGAAGGGCATTCCGGCACTGCGGCGCGTGGAGCACAGACGGCGGGTTGGCTGCGCCTCCTCCTCCACCATGGCCATGGCCTCGTTGACCCACTGTTCAGGCAGATGATTGAGATGCACTGCATCACTATGCCAGAAGCGGCGGCAAAGCAGGCTAAAGCCCACATAGGCCTGCTCGAAGGCACCGCGATGCTTGGTCTCCGCCAGGAGCAGCAGGAACAGCTCTCCAATCTCCTCTAGGTGGGTTTTAGAAAGCAAAAAGTCCTCTGGCTGCTCTTCCTCCAGTGGAGCCCTTTGCACTAGTTCCCCTAGAATGAGAGACACCTCCTTGATGCCACGCCAGGCGCACAGGAGCACCATCTGTGGCGTGGTCCGGACCTGCTCTAGGGCCTGGCTGGGCAGCCGGCGGCTGAAGACATTTGAAAGTAAAGGTTGAGCCAACTCCTGGTCTTGGGTCTGCGGCAGATGACCCTCCGGCGAGGCATTACTAACTACGGGCAGCACCACCTGGCTAATCTTCAGACAGAGATTCACTAGATCCTGGATATAACCACGCCAATAAGAATCTTTGGCTAGTTCCTTGAGCTTCAGCTGCTGCAGGAGGTGCCTGCTGGCAAAGAGCAAACCGTAGAGAGGATTCCGTTTGGCTGCCTCGGCCAGATCCTGCTGGGCCAGGTTTAATCCTTCCTTCAAAAAACCCAGGCACCACTTTAGGGCTAAGTAGATCCTGGGCTCATAGAGAGGCACTTGTTTCTCCTGGACAGGCAACTCCGTTTCCACTTCCTGGACCTGACAGTAGACCTGCAGCTGGTAGGCCCCAGTGGCCGAATCTGGAGGCCTCAGCGAGAGCAGCAGCTCCATTATCCTGTCCGGCTTTAGCCCTGAGCGTGTCTGAAGTTTCATCAAGAGCTGGGCGGCCAAAAGCTTGTTCTGCTCATAGCTATCAGCCAGGCAAAGCTCTAGGTAGGTCAAGGCCTTGGAGGGCAGCTGCTGCTCTAGTTTCTGCAGTTTTAGACGCCGGCACAGCTCCACACAGTCACGTAGCAGGTTTAAAGATAACCAGCGACGTCCATAGTTGGCAGTGGGAAAGAGATTAAGCGACAGCAGGACCATAAGGTTGCCCAACAGCTGGCTTAATTCCTCACCCCCGGCAGTGGGTCGCTTCAGATGCTCGGCCAGACCCAGGTGTATCCTTCGCAAAGCCTTTTGCAGCAAACCATAGCCCAGCTGGCGGAGATGGGCACTCGGATTGTTGGCATTGTGACGCAGATACAAACCCATAGCCTGGGCCTCGGCCTGGGTCAAAGGGTCACTAGGACGCGGTGTCTCCACCACAAAGCGCAAAGCCAAAAGTCTCGAGTGATCATCCAAGCCCAGCAAAGCCTCCTCCAGCTCCAGCTTCAAATCAAGGAGCAGCTCCTGCCGCCGCTGGCTGAGCTGGCGTACACTTAAAATAGCTGCCAGTTTGCTGCTCAGAGGTAATCCTTCATTCCTTAAGAGCAACTGGGCCAAGGCCTGCGGTTCCAGCTGCACGGCCTGCGTAAGGAGTTGCTCAATGGCCGAGCGACGCTTGTCCTGGTCTCCGGTGGCCTTTAAAAGCTGGCCAAACCAAAGGTTTTGCCATTCCTCAAAGGGTTGGGTTTTATGGGCGGAGATCATCATGGCTGGAGGAGATTGGGGTAGAAGGATTAGCATATAAAAAGCTTAAAACTACGCTCTCTCGCTTACCCTTGAACAAGGAATCCACGCTGTCCTCTTGGCCCAGAAACCTGGGAAATATCTCACCAAACAGAGAAGGACACTGCCTGAGGGCCTGATCCACACCCAAAACGCCCACAAGCTGCTCCAGAGCCAGGCAGCTCGAATTTAAAGGCACCTCTCGACCCTCAAACTGGCTATAGACCACCTGGCAGAGCTCCTTCTCCTGCCCCCTAGCCTGGGCATGCTGTAAAACCTGACGAAACAGGGAGCTGCTCATGTGACGCACTGCATCCGTGGCATTGGACAAGTGCTGCAGGGCAAAACACTGAAGCTGGGCCAGTATAAGCTGCTGCACTGCCTCCTCACCGGCGGGCAAGTCACCCAGCGACTTGGAGTATATAAAAAGATGCTTGGAGAGGTAGACCAGCAGGTTGCTCACATTGCCTTCCGTTTTAGCCACGTCCAGAATGAGTTTCAGGATGGCTAGGGCCTGCTGTCCATGCTCGGGGTAGTCCTTGGGCTGGAGGACCAGCAAAGCCGCTGTCTGGACGGGTAAATCCCGCTCAGCCTGCGGCCTGGAACAGGTCTCCAGATATTCACCAAAGCCACCTGAGGCACGGGCCAGGTGTCCTATAAGCAGGCCAGCAATGGAGCGTACATCCCAGGGAGTGTCCACATGACGGGCCACACGCTGGGCCACCACATCTGTGGCTTGGAGCAGGTGCTTCTCCCACTGCTGGCCACTCCACTCGGACAGGAGGCTCACCTGGAAGCGCAGGGCATTCTGCACATACAAATACAGCTCATTGCGACGCGTGGGCGACAGCTCCAGGCGGGAATCACTGATGTCTGTCCAGTAACGCTCCAGGGCCAAGGGCAGCAGCGGCATATATTGATGCACTACGTCACCAAGGGCCTCCCGGCCATAGGGAAAATTCTGCAGGCAGGCATTCGCCGAGACAAAGACATCGTTGAGTTGGTCGTGACCCAGAGCACTCTCCTCCTGCACTCTGCTGGCCATTTCACGGAGTGACTGACGCAGCGCCTCAAGCAGGGTTTCCTTGGAGCGCCTGTTTACCCCTCCTTGTTTGGCCAAAGCCTGGTCCGAGAAGAGCCTGACGGAGATGGACATATGGAGACCAGTTAGTGGCCACTTGTGGTGGGGGGCAGCTGCTCACCGTACTTGGTCAGCTGGTTGCGCACGGCATGCTTAAGCGGGCTGGCCAGCAGCACATCGGCCAGAAACTGCTCCACCGCTCGGTGTGGATCCTCTGGCTCCTTGTAGAACACATCCTTGGCCACCAGGACCTGCTCAGCACTGCTGGTTGCCGCCGCAAATTGCTGCACAAATCCATTGGGAGCTAAAATATAAAGAAAACAACAAAGATCAACATGTGGCCCGCCTCCTCCTTCTCGCTCGCACTCACCGGAACTCCAGCGCTGGGGCAGCGGGACAAGGGCGTCGCGCAGCTCGGCAAAGCGCTTGGGATGCGCGCAGAGCTTAAGAGCGGCCACGCGCAGATTCAAATCGTTCATCTTTAGCTCGGAAGACTTGGGGGTCCGGGAAATGGGAGAAAGAAACCACAAGCCTGGAGAGCGGGAAGCGTGCAGCGTGACCGTTGTCCCACAAAAGAAACATAAATATACCAACTGCTACAACGGTCACACAAAATACTAAAAACTGGATTTTTTAGGGGGAGAACCATATTTTCATCTGGCAACACTGGCTCTAGACACTGACTCCAACACAACGCGGGCGGGGCGTTTTTCGTTTTTCGTGAAAATCTACGCACGGATTTCCGTAGTTCCGCTTTTTTTTTGTGTGTTCAAATCCGTCGTCCTGCGATCCGAGCGAAGTGAATTATCCATTGTGCCATTCCATTTGTTGGTGAATCACCGATGGCCGCAAAAGGAGGAAACTCCTTTTCCTTCTCTTTTGTGCGATGCTGCTGGCTGCAAATGCAAATGCACTCGGCGCAGCAACAACAAAGCGGCCGAGCGACTAACGGGGCTTGATAGCGTAGGAAAGGCCGTGGCAAGCATAAAAGGATTATTAATTGATTAATTGAGGCGGAGGAAGTGCAATAGCTGGGACAGCAATTGGAAACGCATTTGCAGTAGGAGTTCGAATTGGTACTGGAGTTGGAGTGCGAGCGAGAGAGGACGAGCGCTGCATGAGTGTGGTTGGTGTGCGCGCCCACGCAACTTTCGGAGAGGGAGTGAGCGAGACAGATAGAGAAAGAGCAAGCAAGAGCGAGTGCAAGGAAGCGGTTTTTCGACCGAAAATGCACAAAGGCAAGCTGCAAAGTTAGCTAAAAACGGAGAAAAAGGAGGAAACGAGACACAAACAGAAGAAATAGCGGTTAACGGGTCCCTTGCTGCGAATCGTTGAAATTCAAGACGGATCGCCATCGCATTTCTTCAATTATGCCGAACTTTTTGGTCTCTGTTTCTGTTTTCATTTCGCTGCATTAAGCGATCGCACACACAAAGGGAACAGAATATAGGAGAGAAGGAGAGAGACAGAGAGTGAGAGCGGCCAAAGAGCTCTCAATTGACGACTCCCACTCCCACTCCCCTTTGTGGCCCCTCTCTTCACCTTTTCACTGCCAGTACTATGGATTGTGGTGGTCTTGCGGCGCAACAACAACAACAGCAGCTCCAGCAACAACAGCACTTACTTCAGCAACAGCTACAACAACAGCAACACAACTCTCTCAGTTGCCTTGAGGAAGCAGCAACAATAACAAATGTAAGTATCATCCATGCAACTCCCAAGTATCATGCCTGCGTATGTGTTTGTATTTCCTCTATACTTTATAATTTACTCCCACACAACGAAAATACACTGCAAGAAAGTGAGAAGTCCACTAAGAGTTTTAATAGTATTAATAACTATTATTTTCCCGTCACCAACTTTATTAGTTTCTAAATTTTAATTCAAGAAACCAAGTAGATTATACATTTTTAATTCTTGAACCATGATGTTAATTTCTGCAAGTGTCTATCGGTTTTCCTATTTGATTTCTGTGCTGTTTTTGGTTGCACTGCTGGGGAAGGGGGCGTGGTCGGTCGCTGTATAACTTGAAGCCAAAGCGGAGTGCTTATCCCAGGTACAAAGTTCAGTGCCAGCCCGATATTCGTTGCGATATTTGTATTCGTATTCTTTTTTTTTTTTTTTTTAACACTCGAAGAAAATGAGTCAAGGCGATCGCGGAGAGTGCGATGATTAATCTCTAGGCCAGATGCTGTGGCAACAACAACAGCAAAGGCAATAAAAACAGCTAGAGTTAACCCTTCAAAAGCCACAAGCTGTGATGTCAATTAAATATATCTTTATTTTTTTTATATTGTTTTACAAAATTACGTGCTTTTCTTGGTTAAATTAAAAGTGGGGGAAAATGATTTCAAGTATTGTAAAAATTAAAATTTTTTGTTTTGTAAAGTAAAAGAAATACAATATTTAATGTAAAAAAATAATTTATATATTTAAAAAAAAAACTTAAAGGGGTTAACGCTCGTTTAGCTCCTCAAAGTGCCGACACATTAATTGGTGTACTAACTTTTTTGCTCTTTGGCTTCTTTCTCCGCGTTTGCCCCATTACTTTCACCGTGCATAAATTCTGAAAAAAAAGGGGGGAAAATAAGTTTACAGATCTAAAGTCGTTCTGGAAGTTCTGAAGTTGTTCCCGATTTGTTTATACGAGAGAAGCGGCGAGGAAAACACGATTCCCGATGAAAGACGATGTGCGATATACAGCACATCGCTTCGCTTCGCCTCCTTTTGCGTTTTTATTCTCCATCAGTTAGTGCCTACCCTCAATAAGGAAGGTCGATTAGTTTTACGCGATCTCTCAAAATGGTAATATCGCATGACAATATCCAATTTGTAGTTATTCTTATAAAGTTAAATATTATAAATAATTTTAAAATAATAATTTCGCGTCATTTAAATAAAAGAATTTAAAGTATAAAGCGTTTATCTAAGGATAACCGTAGTTCAGTTTTTAGTTATTCGGGAAATATTCTCCTAAATTAGATTATACCGATTCGCAATTACAACCAGGTTTTTCTTAAAATACGTGTACAAGTATTCCTAAAGCCTAGGGTATCTCGTAATCGAAACACTACGAGTGAGTGGGTCATTCAATTTTAGTCGTCTTCCCTGTTCTTTGCTACGTGACTGCAATAAAATTTAACTGCAATTACGTGCCATGTCCCGATCCCAATCCCAAATCCCGAATCCCGCATCCCGCCGCAGTGCGAGGATTCCACAGCGTGCACCTCAAGGATGCACAGCAGGACATTCGTGGGCCCAGTGAGTGCGTGTCAAATTTGCTTAATTGCGTACATAGTGCCGCAGGATTTGGCAAAAACTGTGTTTACCTTGCGATATCTGTTTGTCCATCACACACAAAGAATACGACAGTAAAACAAATTGATATTTTGTCAACAGCAAATACTTCATATCAGCGAGATGTTGGATTTATAATATAAATATTATAAATTTGCTGTTCGACCGCAAACAAATGTATAAAACCAAGTGCATTCACTGTGATTTGTAAATAAGAAATTTAAAGTAAAAGTCAAACCCAAAAGATTAAATATATTTTTCATGACAGGATAGGTCTCAGTTCTAAGGTTTTATATGGAGATAACACAGTTAAGGAATAAATGTGTGTTTAAAGTAATTTAAATACACATGTAGAAATAAAAAAAAGAAAAAAAAAAACTAAAACTAATTTAAATAATTCTAAAAACAAAAATTAAAGAAAAAACTAAGATAAGGGAAATTCTTTAACAAAACATACAAATGCAGTCATATAAGAATGGAGTTACTTTCATTATGTAAACAGATTTTGTTCTTTCGGTGTACGCACTTGCATCTGCCACTTGGTCCTGCCAACTTCCTTGCATCCGAACGCCGGTTGGCAGCGCCAGGGACCCAGCAGTGACGTACAGTGGAACAAATCACATGTCCCTAACCAATTTTAATAAACACGCCTATAGAACAGTCTTTATATATTACGTAAACACTCAAGGGAATGGTTAGCTAGTTTACGCAAGTACATTTATTATTTTCTTGAAATAAAAACTACATGGGTGGAGTCGAAAATAGGCAAAAATTGTGATATGTTTATTAAAGGAAAATATTTAACGATTGCAAATATGTTAATAAAATTTTAACACTAATTTACAAAACAATTTTTTTATCTAATTACTAAAATCAAAAAAGTATTAATATGTCTCAAAAATTATACAAAATATTATGGTTTTGGCAATGGAAAACTCAAATTGCGCCACTGTGCAACGCCCGCAGCGGCAGCGACAGCGCCTCGAGGCTCGAGCTCTCTCGCCATTTCCATTTCAACCGACGCGCGCAGAGGACGTAACACGCACCGCAGAGCGACGCAGCGTGAAACGAATGTGTTTTAGTAACGAAACGAAAACAACGGGACGGCGAATGCGAGATTGATTGAAAAGAGCGCGCGCGGAAATCGAAGTGCACAATTATTTTATTTTCATTTCTGTTTTGGTTTTTTGATTTCGCGTTCCGTTTCGGTCTCGTTGCGTCGCACTTTTTTTTTCTTGTTGGCTGGCTGTACGCGTTTATTAAGTTCCTTATAACTGCCACATCGGGTGGCGAGCCGCAGAAGAAAAAGAAGAAAGAAGAATTGCGCGGGGTAAATGAAGCAATAATTAAAAGTGCCTTTTGTTAATTGAGAGAAGTGGAGGCGAAACAGCAGGCGACGAGAAAAGGAGAGCGGCAATCGAAATAAAATTGACGTAAACGTCGACGTGGTAAGAGGAATAACGGCAGTCTCGGTCCCTATCTCTTTCTTCCTTACATCCACCCACCCACCTATACACGCACACATTCACTTCCCTCCTGCCCCTGGAAAAGCACAGTTGTTTGCGTGGAAGAGATGGACAAAGGCGGCGGGAGTTGTTGTTTGTTTTTGTTTTTGGCAGTTAATGTTAATGCGTTTTCGCTTTTGTCTCTCATTCGGCCGAGTGTCGTTGGGGGTGCAGAAGAGGGGAATGGATTGCATCGACAGCAGTTTATTATTTAGTTTTATGCCCCATCGGAAAGGGGAGCTTTTATTATTGTTTACTCCGTCTTCAGTTTCTGTGCCTTATCTCTATTTCCTTCCGCTCCAACTGGCAACGGACAGCGAAGGTGGCAACCCTGACAATGTCCCGTTTGCCTTTTGCCTACTTTTCGCCGGTTTTTCGTCTAGTCATATGTATGTGCGTCATTCTATTCTCTCCCCCGCTTTGTTGACTTCCTTGGCCGCTCTCTTCTCTCCAAACTCCTTCATTCCTCTTTCCTTTAATTGCTCCTGCACGTTCGTCAAATATTTGCTCAACTCTTTTTAATTACATTACACACACATGCACGCACAGCCGATTTTACCCCTTTACACGCACACACCACCAAAACAGATTGTAATTGCAGATCTCTCGCCGATTTAACGGGAGAATGGGGGAAAGGCAGAAAGAGGGAGAGAAAACAATGTGACTCATGCGACAGTTCGTGGAAATTCTGTGATTGATTTTATAGATTTAAGAAAAACGCTCGAGACAAGTTTTCCCGGCCATTAATGGTATTTGTCTTGGGTCTTTTTCGTTTGTCATACAGACAAAAACATTTATTGACTAGCTGGTGATGCGGAAAAGATCGTAAAATGAAAGCGATAATTTTTAGAATTATAGTGAAAGATTTCAGATCTCTCTTCTCCAGAACCCCTTACATCCAATCAACATCCATCCATCCTTACATCCAATCCAATGATAAGAAATAAAAGATTAAAGTGGTTGTCATTAAAAAACATCATTATGGTCAGTAAAAAATGCAGAATTAAATAATGGTTGAAACCAAAAGACTGGGTTAATTACGTGCCTTTATAAAAGTGCTTAATTTCGTATTGCCTAATACTTTTGATTATGTATAGAACCTTTATGTAATCGCAGTTTATGAAATGGAATAATTCAGGGTGACGCAGTTATTATGGACAAAGTAAAAACAAGGTGGGAGTTTTTCCACGTCTTTTATTATATGACTATTTCATTTATATGTTTATTCCAACACTACTAGCTAACCATACCTTAAAAAAGAATCATGTGGATTTTACCGAGTAATTCGTAATTGAATCTGTTTCACATCTCCACTGGTAATACTCAAGAAAACTACAAAACTTGATCGCACAGCCCAGGCTAAATATTTATTGCAAGGAGACACGATCTGAGATTTCAATTCGCAGAAGATCAAACTTTATTCTCTGGAGAGTATATAATCGCTATAAGTGTCTTGTTTCCGACACTGTTTATTTACACTTATTTCTGAGCATTTGCTGTTGTGTAGAAAAGCCAATTAATCCTGACTTCTCACTTTCCCGTAAGCCACTTGATCCGCAAAGAATATATACCTTAGATAACCTGACTATTAAAATATTATAAGACGATCTTATCTCGATTCCTTATTTGAATAGTTGGGAATTGGGTTACTGGTATAGACTTGTGATAATACAAAGATAGTGTTAGTAGATGGTGTAATCAGTGATTATACGATTTATTAAAAAACAAAGAAAACCCTGTACTGCAATAGGATCCCGTTCCAAGATACATATTCAACCAAATCCTTTTGCAAATGGCTCCAATGTAGCATATAGACATTCATAAGTACGATATGTACTTTGCAGAATACACTTATCATTTAAACTGTAAAGCTGCATGGAAGATCTTCATTACTTTGTATTACTTACTGGGTAATGGTCCACTTGACCGAGTGATCCGTAATGGAAGTGTACCAGGGCAAATCTGTTGCAATTACATTAGCTTTCCCCCTTTCGATTCTTGCTTTTGGTTTTGGTTCTGGCTGTGATTCTACGATCCGCCCACACACACACACACACATGTGGGTTTCGTAAATCCGTGCACACATGCAATCTCCTAGCAGCCATGAAATGAATTTTTCGCCCACACGAGGCCTTGATGCGGCCCACTGTGCCGTCGGCCTGTTGGCGTCCAAAGAGGCGATTTTTTTCTCTATCGTAGCAATTGCCGGCATCGGCATTGGGGATGGAGCATCACCTGACCCCCCTCCCACAAACCCCTATTTACCTATACCCTTTGGGAGGATATTTCACTTTTGCTGGATCCGTGAAATATATTACTGAATATCCGGCATGGCGATTAGGATTGTAACGATTATATTATTTTTTGCATTTACATATTAGATTTTAATTACTTAAATTATAAGAATTTTATGAATAATACTAAAATTAAAATATTTCTGCATTAACTGGAGGAAAAAGGGTATGCAAAGATCGGTTCTACTTCTTGTAGCCTTTGGCACATGAAAGCTGGAAGCTGTTCTTGCGGTTATTTTTTGTCCCCGCCCTCTTGTTATTGTTGTCCACACTTTGGCTGCATATTCTTGTGTTTTTTGTTGTTGTTTTTGTGGCCCTATTGCTTTACATTTTATGATTCTCTTGTTACACGCCTTGCTGCCTTTGATTTTGCCCTGCTTGCGTTTTCGCTTTTCCCTGTTTTCACGTTCCCTATTCGCTTTTCGCTTTTACATGCGCTGTTGCGGCAGCGACGTCGACTGAATATTTATGCGGCAACTGCGGCGACGCTGTTCATTTGTTGTTGTTGTTGGTGTTGCTGCTGTTGCTGTAAATATTTTATTATCGCTTGTTTCCGTTTAGGAACCAAAAATGGGGAAAATAATGTACGGCACACACACACTCGCATACGCACTTCCATCTCCATTTACAACGTGCATACGCGCACATATTTAAAATTCTTTTGTCGCCATATATTCATTTCGAAATTATGTACTTGGGCTTGTTGCTTCACACGCCTTCGCTCCGCTGCTCTTTCGCCACTTGCCTCGCTCTCTCTGTCTTCTTTTTTTCTCTCTCTGTATGTGGCTCTCTTCCTCCTTTCATCTTCCTCGCTCTAGTCAATTTATGTTGCGTCTATCGGCACTCGGCCTATCGGTTCTACATCGCTGTCTTTTTCCCCACTTTATTCGGTGTCATTTTGTTCTGTTTCTACGTCTCCGTCTTCCACTTTCCACTTCTTCCCACACATACACCCGCTGACCCTGTGCAGTTGATCTATTCTACAGTAATCACCCGGTATTTACAGCTAGGATGTTATTAAAATTAAATTCGAAACTGTTTTCTAGATTGATGGAAGTTTTTGCAAGGATTTAACAATTTTTAAAAATAATGTTAAGCTTTTTTAAACTTCAAAACATTTATTTTTCTTATTAATAATAATAGAATATAATTTTCTAACTAAAAATATAGTTGTTTAATAATAAAACTAGATTTTTGAGATCTCTAAGCTTAAAACCTATTAAAAAATTCAGAGTTCAAGGAGTTTTCAGGGTAGCTATCGGATGCCTGCAGGCTGTTGTCCCTCTTTAATTCTTCTGGGGCTGACGCTTCTTCTGGGCTTCTTGGGGTCGCTGGGTCTCCGCGTCTTCATTTCAAAATTAGCGCAAAAATTTTTATTTGTATCGTATTTTTAGTTGTGGCTTTTGTATTGGTTTTGGTCTTTGGCGTTGGCTCTCTCCCCTCTTTATCCGCTGTGGGCGTCTGTTACAATTTGTAAATTATATTTAAACACGAGCCGAGCCGCCGCCTTGCAGACAGTCGTCGTCGTCGTTGGATTCGGATGCGGGGACTCGGATTTGGATTTGGATTTGGATCGGGTCGGAACGGATCGGTTTCGGTCTCTAAACAGGGGGGGACCGGGAAGGCCCAGGTCGAGACGGAAGGGGCTCCCTCCCTGTGTGTTACCAAGTGGGCGTGCAGTGACCCAATTTCGCTAATAGATTGCATTTTGCCACACGAGCGAACAGAGAAAAAAAAGGAAATAAATAGAGAGACAAACAGCTACAGAGGCACAAATGCAGTTGCATGGGGATTATTTAGCACATTGAACTCTGCGTCAAATGGGCTTCGGTCACACTGTAAATCAGAGCTGGCTGCTCCCATTTCAAAGGCTAGTCTCTGTCGCAGTTCCATCCCATCCCATCCATTGCCATTTCCATTCCCATTCCTCATTTCCACTCCCTATTCCCATTTCAATTCCCATTCCCAGGCTCAATGTTTTCGCTAATTGACTTCGTCTAAAGTCCGCAATAAACATTTTAGCAATTTAAAGCGGACAATACATACATATGTACAAACATATATGTTTTGTGTGTTTACATATGCAAGATCTAGATATAGACTAGATGACTGTATAATTTATAGAGATGGTCTTTAGCGCATTTCGTATTCCGCATTCCGTTCCTAATTGGTTTCGTTCCGTTGAAACGCTGAAACGCTGGAAGGCAGGCAGGCAGGCAGGCAGCGTTATGTGTGCGTGGGCTTTGCATTTAGCCACCAATTTGCCGAATTAATTTCTAAAATTATAATGCACATTGATTGGAAGCGGCGGCACAATCCTCTCTTCCCATCCATATAGACTATTGATTTATGGTATAATTTCCATTTCCAATACTATTCCCTTGGGGGGGAACGGGAGCACTGCTCCCTTCTCTTTATCGCTCTTCTAATTTGATTGAGCTGTAATAAAAAAAAATTTGTCAAAATGTAGAAAAAGGGCAAAGGGAACGCGCGTAATCATACGTTTCGATGATTTATAATACAGTCCGGGAAATGAGGGAATTACAACTAGGAATGTTCAACCGAATTTTCCCCTTCATCCGCTTAACTGTTGTACTTGCCACTGCACTTTATAATACTTTGCCTCAGTATCAACAAGTGATTGATGTGAATGATGGCCTAGGGAAGGGGTTGGTGGTAGTGGTGGGTGGACCCCGATCCGATCGCCTGCAGAGCAGCCAAAGAACAACCCCTAAAAGACACACACACAACACGAGGGAAGAGAATGTCTCAAGTTACTAGACTTACACTTGGGGAATTTTAAAAATATTTCTAGCATTTTTAAACTGTACAAATATTAAAGTAAAAGGGTTTAAAATAATATTAAAAAATATTAGTAATATATCATTATACAATTTTTAAAATATACAAATTTTCTAAAGTCATATTAATCAACTTAAAACCTTTTCTAAAAAGGTAACCTTAATTATTTGTATTATTTTTATAGAAAAACATTGAAAACCTTTTTTAACAAGATTCATATTCTGTCTTTTGAGGCATATCAATCTATCAAAATCGCCTTGGAGCACCTTTTAAGATCCATTTATTTCTCCAAGTGTACTTGGAAAACGCCTTGAATTGTGCGCAAATGGGATAACCAACCACCGTTGGAGGATGTACTCAAAAACGCATCTGTTCCCCGGGTCTGCCATGTCTGAGACGGTGGCTATCTTGATCTCGTAATCAGTGGAGTGTTGTTTGTGTGTGTGTGTGTGTGTGACTCAGAGGACTTGCAGTGGAGTGAGCGGACGAGCGTCATCGTCCGTTTTTGGATAAAGGTTCTCCTTTAACCACTTTGCATTGTGCTGACACTGCCTGGGCTGACGGCAGGTGCAATTGCCATTGTTATAGAGGTTCCCCTTGGCCATTTGGGCATGCCGATGATGGGGATGAGTGCGTAGCAGCAGTTGTTCCCGAAAAAAAAGGGGCGAAAACCTCGGATCCGATTTATTGTTGATTATATTTGTGCTGTGTGCTCAGGCGGCAGCTGCATTTAAGGACACGCGTCACTAGCTGCCTTGCACGCGCCACGAAAACGAAGAAAAAAATAAAAATAAATAAGAAAAGAAAAAACAAAAACACCGGAGAATGAAGAGAACGATCTGCAACGCAGATTTCTCCTGGACCCTGGCTCGTTCTTCCAAGATCGTCTTTATGTCCTGTCAAAGGATTTTGGTTCCTCTACTCAAAACGGACTCGGCAGATGTTTCTCTAAGGGTCGCGTGTATGTTGGCTCTTTTCACTTCCTGAAAGTGAAGTATGTATATAGCGAAGGGACAAAGATTAAGGTTATGAAGGGTGCAGCGTCACTTGAATGATCCCTATATGCTTGTCAGATGCTTTAAAAGGCTTGTCATTATCGGGGGGATGTTGAAAAGCAGCAGCTTTTAAGGAAATATATCAAGAAATATATGTATAAACTATATATCTTGGGTAAGAAAGTGTAATTAACGGAAATACCATGTTTGAAGGCCTTCTTCTTGTTTATTTCTTGTATGAAATTCAAAGTAAAGCTGATTTTTAAAGCATTTTTTGTTTTGTTTCTTTTTTATCAGATGAACTCCCTTGGCAGTGACAAAAGTCAGTCATGGGAATCACCGAACATTGCACAGTGGGTCTTATTATCATCATTATCATTTCCCAGCAATTTCGTTTTGGTGTTTGTCCCCTCTTCCTGGTTACTTATTCTTTTGCTTTTGCCCCTGTTGCATACATATTGTCTTGCCTTGAACTTAACACTGAATACACAGAGAAAAAAAAGAAGCACAAGGGAAAATATTAAATAGAATATTAGCATAAAGAATATATTTTCTTTAATTTCTTTAACCTAAGGTTAAATAAAAAAAAAAACAAAATAAAATAAATATAAAAAAATAAAATAAATATAAAATAAATATAAAAAATAAACTAAATATAAAAAAATAAAATAAATATACAATAAATTAAAAACTAAACTAAATATAAATTAAATAAAAAAAAAAAGCTAAAAAAAAAATAATAAAATAAGCTTAAAAAAAAAATAATAACATAAGCTAAAAAAAATAATAAAAAAAAAAAAACAACTAAAAAAAAAATATATATATTAAAAAAAAAAATTAATAAATAAAATACCCTAATTTCTCCTATTTATTTGATAATACCTTGAAAATTCTTTAGTAAACCTTCTAACAATCTTTAAATATTTTCAAAATCCTTGTATATATTTCTTTTTAAAAGTTCATGGTTATTTCTATAAAAAAGTAACCATAAAACCCTGACTTGACCTTATACTTAAAGCTAATTCTATATAGTTATGATATTTCTTTTAGTGCAAAGCTCTGATAGGGGCCGCCAATTAGGCTGCTTAACGACCCGAACCCAAAGTCAAACCGTAGCGAAACGTAACGAAAAACGCAATGAAGTTGAGAGTGTAGAGCTAAACCGAGTTAAAACCCAACTCTGCTGTTGCTTCTTTTCATCACAATGATGATGATGATGATAATACACGAAACACTCACTCGCATTATAAATTCTGTATTCCCATATATACTATATATATATATTTATATATATATATTCTACGCGCTGTTTGGCGCTTTACGAGCGACAATTTCGCGAAAAGGAGCGATGAGGCTTTTGGCTTGGCTTCCCTCACTCTATATAAGGCAGTGGCGTGTCTCCGGGCCCATTAAAAGTTAAATTTAATGTATTAATTTAGTTTCTGCCTGCTTGCTGCTCTTGTTGCCTGACCACTCTTGGAGCTTTGTGTGTGTGCCGCTTATTTTTTTTTTTTATATTTTGTTTGTTTGTTGTTTTTATTAATCGACTACGGAAGTCACTGTAAATGTCCACAAACATGAGAATATTCATAATGCGTTTCGGGCCTTGGACAAGTCAAGTTGGACCTACTCCCATTCCCATTTATTCACTCAGCCAAGCGGCGAGAGAGTGACGTCAGTGGGTTTTAGTTAATTGCTGGGGAAAGAGCCTTGTAATGCGCCAAAGTAAAAGTAATTACTCTGGAAGTAGCTCCCCAGGGAGTGGAACGGGCCCAGAACATGCCACTTACTTACTTACTTACCTCAACGCTTGCGGCCCTACGGGAGTGGAGTAGGTCATGGGTGGAGTGTGTATATCTGTTTGCCCAATTGTTAGATGGAGCAGCCACTCTAGATAAGATACGGGTTGGCTTATTGGGTTAGGTTTTCTTTACAATCTGGCGGCAGGTGGAGGAAATGGAAGTGGAAGTGAAACTGGAACCAGCCTCGAATCGGTCTTAATAGATTCTCCTCTTTGTCTGTCCATACAATTATCGGCTCCGTCGAGGCTATAATTGGTTTATCATGGAAATAATATAGTGGTAGGTAGCATTGATCTGGTGCCATGTGCCCCAAGGTGAACGACAGAAAACCGATCCGCCAAGAACATTGAACTGCAGTAAGAAAAACCTATTTCCAGATCACCAACGACTTTGAGACATTCGATGATTGTAATTTAAAACTAATTTAAACAACTTTTAAACAGAAGTTGTCGGTGTGCAAGTCTGCTGCATAAACAAACAATAATAATTCAGCAAAAATAAAAATAAAATCGCTTTCCAAAGGTCTCACATTTTATTAGTGTTAATTTTCCAATACCCGTAAACAGCTGCCATAACATAATAGAGTCACATTACCAAGTCCAATGATATTTATTGATTGTAATTCAAAACACTTAAAAACACTAAAGCGATATTAACAGACATATTTTATTGCTGGCAATAAAAGTGTACTATTTATGTGTGTTTTGGTTACCATAAATATGTAAAAACAAGGGACATACTTTTTTTAAAATGAGGTCTCAAGGTACACTGAAAAGTTGTCTTATTTCCTATAATATTTTATTTTTGTTTTTAAATCCAGGATGATATTTTTACTCGTTTATTTCGTTTTGGTTGATCAGATCACTAGAAAACTTCTTCAACTGTAACTTGCTTCTGTGGTGCAGTATGAAGGAGTTCTGCTTGGAATTCTTCTCGTTTCTCTGGGCCTCCACTCTCCCTTCTCCCGTCTGCAGTTTTCTGTGTCGCGTTCTTTTGGTTTCTGTTTGCATTTCGGTTCTTGGCACTTGGTTGTGAGGACCATCAGTGGTCCAAACAGTGGACCAAATAGTACACACTGAAAAAAAAAAACACAGGAATACTGTTAGTTGATATTAAATCTTAAATTCATACTAGGGTCGTAAAATATCATGTATTTAGAAAGATTTTTATTTAAAATCGAGCTGAAATATTGGATTTAAAGAGAAGAAACATTAGATATGGTTTTAAATATTATATATCTTCATTCATAATTATTTAAAATACATAAAAAACGATTAATTCTAAACAGTTAAGACCTTTTAATATTAGTTTTTTGTTTTTCAATCGATTTGTGTCTATTTTTTAACTTTAAATCTGGTCTGTTGATTTAATTTACATAATTAGGGGCTTCCAAAGTAGTACTTGGGAATTATAATTTTAGTCAGAAGCTTAAAAATCAGTGAATGAGTCATATATATTCTTGATCAGCATGAACAGACGCGTCTTTCTAGCCATGTCTGAAAGAAAAATTTTTTTTTTCTCTTCAAAATTTGATAAGGGGTTACATGGTTAAAATTTAAAAAAATTGGGCAAAAATTAAATTTAAAAAAATGTTTAAATATGAATGTAAATTTGTTAACTTATTAAAAACTAGCATAACAACGTTTTCCGATTTAAAATTAAGGCATTTTTGACTGAGTTATAATTTTTTTAACTTTTATTTGTCCCAAAATTTTTTTTGCCCATTCCTCCAACATTTTGCAAGGGATTACAGCCTTTTAAATTTAAAAAATAAATTTTTGTTTGTTAGATTTAGTATGCTGTGTTGTTAATGTAATAAAAAACAATCACAGAAAAGTTTTCCAAATTGAAATTACAGCATTTTTGGCTTAGTTGTGATCAATTTTCATGATCTTTTTCCAAATTACAAGTTTATGTTATTTTTAAACTTCGGCTTTCTTTCTTAATTTTTAATATTTCTTGCCGTGCTGAAAACCTGAGAATGGGGACGGTACTGTGTGGACCCACCGAAGAGCTGGGACACTGCAGTAGTAGTGGACCGACCACCCGACCTATGCAAATACGCAAACAAGAGTCGTAAACTAACAACAACAAATGGCCGCGAGAATGGGATGCTGTGTGGGGTCTGCCCCGCTCTTTCCTAAACTCTCTGGCGGCCACACCGTGCTTCTCTTTTGTCCATATTCTGTGCCGCCTCCCTCCCCCGGGGGAAAAAAAAAGTTTTCTACCCAAAAGGCAAAGTCAATTGGAATTTGTTGTTGTTGTAGCTATATTGCTGTTGTGGCGACTGTCATTGAACTTTGGGGATGGACAGATGGACGGACGAAGCGATAGAGTGTTGAGTGGGGGTCATTAGATGCCGCACCGCGCTCTCTCTATCTATCTATCTGCATTCTGTATTCCATATTCCATATTCCACTTTTGTTCATAAATCAACGCTAACCAAGCGGGGCGACATACTACTCATTGTGGAATGGAACCAACTCTAACCTCGTTTTAACCTTACCCACATCGCATTTTATCCGGCATTTTGCCTGCCTGCCTGCCTGGCTGCCCTTCGTGGTGCGTTGCACAGCTGACACAGGGACGTGGTCGGTGCTGCTGGGATCTCATCCGCCAGTACCCAGTACCACTGCTGAAGTTCAGTTGGGTAAAGTGCCAATTACCTAAAAAAGAAAATAAAAAAGACGACAACAACGACAACAAAAAACCTTTTCGACCCACGCAATGACTCATTCAGTCGAGCGTTGAAAAGGCCATTAAAGAGGCAACTCCATCACTCTGTCTGTGCCAAGTAACCAAAGTGATGACCAGTTTTAAGTCGGCACTAGGTAGTGATGTTTACACATTGTCACAGTAATCAGGAATTGAAGAGTGGACGGGAGCTCCTTCATGTAAGAAGTTCAATAAAAGTTACCTAGGTTTACTTAACTTTGGAACTGTTTTTTCCATGTAATTTTCCAGTTTCTGTGTTTGTGCTTTATTTGTATTTTCAAGTTGCTTATTATTTTTGTATAAATCACAACCTTTGATAAATATTCAACCGTTGAAAGTAGTTGAGTGCTATAAACGTTTGATGTAACTTGTCTTGAGTGTGATTAAATAGTTAAGCTTATAACTATTAGTGATATCGGGGGTTTTTTTTTTTTTTAATTTATTAGATCTACAACATTTATTCATGATATATATAAAATATTTGTTCAGCATATATTCCGCATTTATTTGGAATATATTCAGGATTTATTTGGAATATATTCAAGATTTATTTGGAATATTTTCAGCATTTATCTGGAATATATTCAGAATTTATTGAGAATATATTCAGTATTTTTTTTACCATATATTCAGAATTTATTTGAAATATTTTTAGCATTTATTTAGAATATATTCGGGATTTATTTAAAATATATTCAGCGTATATTCAGCATACAGATATTTAGGATTTATTAACTATTTATTCAGCATAAATTTAGCATTTATTTAGAATTTATTCGGCATATATTCAGGATATATTTACCATTTATTTGACATATATTCATTATTTATTCAGCATTCATTTAGTATTTATACAGCATTTATTCAGAATTCATGTAGCATATATTCAGCAGCTATTCAACATTTATTCAAGATTTATTAAGAACATATTTATCACCTATACAAAATATATTCAGTATTAATTCAGCATTAATTCAAAATATATTCCAAATATATTCAGCCCTTGTCAAGCATTTATTTAGTATTTTTAAAATATTCTTTCAGCAACTATTCAGCAGTTATTCAGCATATTTAAAAGGCCTCTCAAAGCTCATTAGTAAAAAAAACCCAAATACTGATTAAATTCCTTTATAACTTAAGCTTAAAAATACATTTAATTCAAGGCAAAACTAGTGCTGTTTGTTTTCCCCATTACCTATCACTGTTTCTGTCCTGTTTTCTTGTCTTCAAATGAAAAGGATATCCTTTACTATCTAGGCCATTGATTATTATGCTTGTTTTGTGAATATAAATTCAATTAAAATCGAGCAGAGCTAAGCGCCTTGCTATTTCTTATCACAGCTGTCGTCAAGGCCTCAAAGTCACTGTTTTCCTGTTTTGCTGTCAGTCACGGTTTCTGTGAGATGGGAACGGATTTCCATGAGGGGGTAGCCGCCATTGAGGACTCTCTCTCCCTCTCTCCTGGCCAATTGCCAGTCATTGTAGTTGGGGTTTTTCTCTCACATCTCTGTGACTGTCCATGTTCTTTGTCGCTTTAGTACGTGACTTATGCTTTGGAAAATTACTTAACACTTGCTACTCACTGGCTCGGCTCCCTCAGCTGCTGCTGCACAGCAACAGCAACAGTGGCAATGGCAAGCGATAAAAAACAAAGCTCAAACTATCAGCAATGTCGACAACGGCTGCTGGAGAAACGCCAAAAGTAGTGGGTAAACAGGGGAGAAGGGAATTGGAATGGGTATGGTTGGGGGTATGGAAACGGGGGTTGTCGGCGGCTTAGCTTTTGATTGGAGGCCGACATTAGCCATGTTGTTGTTGGAACGGAAATGTGTAACGTGTTTGTAGGAGATCGATCAGTGTGGAAGGGAAACAAGAGAGAGGGCTAGCAATGCAGCTGTTGTGCATTGGCAAATCGGTAATCGCTAATCATGAAATCGCAAATATCGCAATATCGCCATCCAACAGCGGACGTTCCACGGTGGCACGTTCCACAATGGTCACAGGTAGTGATCGGTGGTGGTAGCCAACGATAAAGCCTACACACTTGTGTGTGCTGCTGAGAGACAACACCCATTCGAATTGGTTATTATAAAGCGAAAAGTTTCATATTTATAATCAACAATTGGCCAAGATCTCGTTTGAAATGTATTCACTTCAGGTTAGCCCTAGGTTTACATAGAGTACCAGCTTTTCGATTTTTTATGGGGCTTAATAAATCCTATTTTTTCTTAGAGTGTAAAAGTTGCTTTCGAAAAATCTGTAAAAAAAAGAAAAGAAAAATTAATTTTTAAAAAATATTTCCAGAAAATGTATAGTTATAAATTTAATCGGAATATATTATAAGTATATTAATTAAGAATTAATTAATTAATTAATCCTTTTTTCTTGGAGTATAAAACTGTTTTTCGAAAATCTAAAAAAAAATAAATAAATAAATAAATAAATAAGAAAAGAAAAATTACTTATACATTTTATCCATCAAATTTAACTGGAATTAAATTATATTTTTAATTAAGATAATTAAATTAAAAATGAATAAATTAGTAATAATGTAACCTAGCTCATGGATTTGTTGCTAATCTCTCTCTTTCTCTACCTTTTCCCCTTCCAGATCAACCTAAGGGGTATCTTTGCGGCCGGAGCTGCCAGCGGCGGAGGAGCAGGAGCAGGTGGTGGTGGTGTGGTGACGACTGCTGGCTTCGTGGCTGGCGGAGATTGCCCGGTAATTGGCGGCGTTGGTGCTGGTGCTGGCGCTGGCGTCAAGCTGCGCAGAAATAGTGATCGCCCTTTAACGACGACCACGACCTCAACGACGTCGCACACTTACCGCATCTCCATGGCCAATCTGGAGGACACGCAAGAGTCCGAGCTGGATCAGATTCTGGGCGAATTGAGCCAGCTGGAAGAGCAAATAAGCGATGCCCAGGCTTCGTTTATGCATACCAGCAGCGTGGGAACAGCAGGAGGATTAGGAGGACCTGTCCAGCCGCCACCTAGCCACCATGCCTCCATGTCGGCGGCCTCTTCGCGCTCACACTCTCGCACCAATAGCAGCATTTCCGCGGACGTAAGCAGCTGCTCCTCATCCGGAATCTCAGAGAATGGCCACGGCATGGTCATGGGCCTGGGGCCGCCTGGTTCAATGCATCCGCCGCCGCCGCCGCTGCCACCGTCACAACTGCCGCTGGCCGGTGGCATGACTACGGGCATCACGCTGGGCGTGGTGACATCCCGAGAGCCACGAACCGAATCCCCGGACAATGACTCGGCCTTTAGTGACACGGTCTCCTTGCTTTTTAGCGATACAGCCTCGCTGCTATCCAGCGAGTCGTCGGCCTCCTCGAATACATCCCTGCAACAGCAGCAGATGCTGCAGCAGCAGCAGCACCAACAGCAGCAGCAACAACACCAGCAGCAGCAGCAACAAAAGCAGCTGGCTGCCTATGGAAAGGTGAGTCAGCAGCAGATTAATGGCAACAACAACTCCAAGGCGGCCAAAATCCAGCTGGCTCTGCACAAGCTCGAAAGCGCCTCCATACGGCGGCTGTTTGTCAAGGCCTTCACTGCCGATGGAGCCTCCAAGTCGCTGCTTGTGGATGAGCGTATGGTGTGCGGTCAGGTGACGCGTCTGCTGGCCGACAAGAACCATGTGGTGATGCAGCCCAACTGGGCGCTGGTAGAGCATCTAGGCGATCTTCAAATGGGTGAGTTTTTGCCCCCTTAATTTCTAAAAATTCAATTTTAATTTATCCTTAATTCCTCCTCCCCGCAGAACGCCTCTTTGAGGATCACGAGCTTTTGGTGGATAACTTGATAGCCTGGAATTCGGATGCTGGCAACCGTGTCCTCTTCCAGCAGCGACCCGACAAGCTGGCCCTGTTTGCCCGCCCCGAGCTGTACTTGCCGGGACCACAGATGGCTCCTGGCTGCCAGCATGACGACCAGACACGCCAAATGCTGCTGGACGAATATTTCAAGTCGCCGGTTCAGCTTCAGCTGGATGGACCGCTCTACATGAAGGCCGATCCGAAAAAGGGCTGGAAACGCTACCATTTTGTCCTGCGCTCCTCGGGCCTGTACTACTTTGCCAAGGAGAAGAGCAAGAATACCCGCGACCTGGCCTGCCTCACGCTCTTCCATGGGCACAATGTCTACACCGGTCTGGGTTGGCGCAAAAAATGGAAATCACCAACGGATTTCACCTTTGGCTTCAAGTCGGCAGTGGATTCCTCGCTGGGCAAATCATGCCGCTCCCTTAAAATGCTCTGCGCCGAGGACATGGCCACGCTGGATCGCTGGCTAACAGCCATAAGGGTGTGCAAATACGGCAAGCAGCTGTGGCACAGCCACAAGCTACTCCTCGAGGATCTCTGCCTGGGACCCGATGATGCCGTGTCGCAATCTAGCTTCGCCACCTCGATGCGCAGCGAGTCCATTTCGAGCATCTCATCGGCTGTGCCATCGCAATGCGGCAGCGTCTCCTCGGCCATCAGTAGCATGTCAAATTCGACCAGTGGCCGCACCTCGCGAGCCTCCAGCAGCAGCTCCAGCGGCTGCCTTTCGGACGACAACAATGGCTTTGATTCCGAGTTCACCACTGGGACAATCAAGCGCAAACCCTCGATGAAACCCAACCTCCCGCTGACCACGATGACACGCCAGCTAAAGGAGGTGGGTGAGATCACCATTTGCGAGAGTGCTGGGGGCGAGGCCAGTTCTCCAGAGCGCAGCGGCACCCTCACCAGACGTCACAGTCGCCGCAAATCGCAGGAGAGCAATGGCAGCGGCACACTAAAGCGGCGTCCATGTCCCACGGCTGCCGTCATTAAGCAGGCGTCATCGGAGCCGGCAGCAGTTGTGGGTGGCAGTGCCTCCTCCAATTCGTCAAGCAGCAATTCGACGCCCACGCCGACGCCCAGCATTTGTGCCAAGCCGCCGCCAGGTGATGCCTCCTCCGCTGCTGCTGCTGCTGTCTCGCTGATGTGTTCGTCCACGCTTTCGCTGGATTCACTGCCACCGCCACCGCCGCCGCCTGCTTTTGAGGGGCCCGATGACCAGGATGTATATGGATCCCAGCTCTCGTTGGCCTCGCTGCCGCCACCACCACCGCCCGAGGAGGTGCTGGCCATGACCTACGCTGGCCCACCCAGCCCGGCCACGCCCACACCAATGAGCACACCTACTGGGCTATTGCCCATGCCGAACAGGAATGGATCACTGCCGCCAGCAGTGCCGGCAAAGCCCATCAAGCCGGCGGTGAAGCAGCCAGCAGGTGCCCTAAAGGCAGCACCGCCATACAAGGCACCGCCCGACTATGTGGGTCCCGCCCACCAGCAGCAGCAGGCAGGACCACCGCTGCCGCCGCCACCCGCTCAGAAAAAGGTTTCGTTTGCCGATTCACCGGTGCTGCTGCGCCGGAAAATGTGCTCACCGGAGCCAGTGCTGCCGCAGCGCTCGCCCAGCACGGTGCTCAATTGCAACTCGGTGTCCAGCAGCACTGGATCGGGTTCGGCCTATCAGACCTATGCCCCTGGGCCTATGCTGCCACCGCGCACGGATTTGGCACGCCTGTCCAGCCAGAGCAATGGAAGCAGCAGCAGCGAGGTGACCTCGCCGAAGCGCCTGCAGGAGTCTGCCTCGAATCCGCCCCGTGATTTCCTCAAGGATCTGCAGCGCGTGATGCGCAAAAAGTGGCAGGTGGCGCAAAAGTGTAAGCTAGAGCCGGCCACCACGCCGCACGAGGTCCTGGGCTTTCGGGATTTCAGCAACGAGGATCTACTGGCCGCCCACAATCTCAATTCGGGTGCAAACTCGTCGCACTATTACCGCGAGACGGCCAATGTGAGCCACTGGGTGCAGGAGCACTACGAATATGCCCACAATGCGCTCTATGAGAATGTGCACGCCCAGACGAATGGCGCAGCTGTAGCCACCGCCTCGCCTGGCGGCATACCGACAGGTGGTTCTGTGCCAGATGGTGGGGCAACGCCACCACTGCCACCACCGCCGGCGGGAGCGGCCAAAAAGCGTCCGCCACCGCCGCCGCCCAAGCGAAGTGACAAGACGCACTTGACCAATCGGGTGTAGTGGCTATAGAGTAAGTCTAGCTGGAAATATTATTTATATTTCGAGACTAATTTGTGATTTTTTTTGCAGGTGATTCAGGATGCAGGAAAGAATCTATCGATCGAAGCAGCAATTTTCAAAGCAAACAAATTCCTATTAAAAGCAGCAAGCCAGAATATATGCTATGGCCACGCCCACTTCTCTTACACAAGTATTATATATAAAAAAAAAAGAGAGAAAAACGCGACATGGGGAAAGGAATTCATCAGTTCATAAATATATACATATATGCATTAGTAAAAATATTTAAGCTAAATTTTAGATTGTAAAAAGCGAGAAAAATTAAGCTATTTTTTTTTTAATTAACAATAGGGCATTATTTTAAACTCGAGTAAATTAGTGTCAAGTGTAAAATGTTTTTTTTTTATCGATTTTATATTTTTTTAAATTCTATTTCGTTTTTTTTTTTTAGTTTTTTTGCTCTTATTTTTTTGGTAACTGTAGTAAACGTTTTGTGAGCGCATGAAATGCGCTAAGCTAGCAAAGGAAAAGCCTTATAAACTATATATACCTATATATATATATATAAACCTAAAAAAGGGAATGCTTACACATGTTTATGTGTGTTGATCTTTCAAAATTATTTGCTTTTTAGTTCCCCCCCCCAATAATTGTAAACAAAACAAAAACAAAATTTGTCAAGTTCCTCAAATAGTTGTCTTGCTCTTTGTACTTACAAAACAGATCGAACAAACAAACATCAGCCATAACATCTATTTTGATTTTCCCAAAAAAAAACCATAAACATCATGTTTGTATATCGCTTAATCGATAATGTGCATATTGCACATATCAATAACTATTTATATTAAAGGCAATAAGCGCCAAGGGAATTATTTCTGTACACAAATCAAATATATGTAATAAGCATTAAGTAAATAATATATATAAATATTTAAAAATGTATGATTTTTGATAGATTTCATTAAGCGATTTTCGGTTTGAAGCATTATGCAATAAGCGTTCCTAAATGTTCAATTTATAAACGAAGATGTATCAAGCGGCTAAACTTGTTTTTTCGGGACCTATTCGTAATCCCCCGAAAGTGCAACAATCAAAATAATGTGTTTTTTTTAGAGCAAATGATCGATTCTTGAGAGCCTGCAGTAGGGATGTACGAAAAAAGCGATAGTGCATTAATATTTAATGCAAAGTCCGATATATAAATGGATATTTGAACTTTCCGCTTCAAGATAAATTCAAATTTAATGTTAAAAGCGATATTTATCGATATTTTCTGACATTTCAAATATATATATTTTTATTTTAATAATTTAAAATATATTTGTGCGATATTTTAACGTTAAATACGACATTTTTCGATATTTTATATATATGAAATCGATATTTAAATCGATATTTGAATTTTTAAATGTATTTTTGACTGTTAATATTTATATTTTAATTATTTATATTTCAAATTTAGCCATTAATCTTTTGACTTTTGATATCTATATATCATATCGGACATTTCCCATCGATTTACACATCCCTAATATGCAGCGATCATATTTCTATCAATTTTTGTGTAGTAACTTGTTTGCCATTTGTTTTGTGTATGTTTTTGTGTACAGCCAGAGACAGCCATATAAATATATATAAATAGAAGCATACATATATGTATATACAGGTGCCCATTCCATGGACACCTGCATATACATTTATTAGCTCCGCATGAAGTTTTGTTACGTTTATATAACGAATAGTGATCGATAATCAATCGACTAAACCTTCGCCTTCTCTCTCTGTCCAAAGATCCTCCCCCCCCATAAGCTTGTTTTTGTTTCTCATCCTTTGTCAAAACAATATACGATAAATATGATGGATATTCATGTTTGAGAATAAATAAATAAATCTAGAATTGTGTTTCTTATGGTAAATTCGCATCTTACTTTCCTACTATACAATAAACAAAAACTAAAACTAAAGGGTATTATGCATATAGAGATATAGATCTAGATCTAGGGATATAAACATAACTAAACTAAAGGAAATGCCAATTTTTTAAAGCTTGAATTTATATGAACATATGAAGATATTTTTTAGAAACTATACGCTATATATAAATATATATATATGGTAGGAACACAAGGATGTGCCATAGGCGCCGTCGTCGTGAAATGGAAGAAAATCTTTGACAACTTTTCTACATTTTTTGCTAATTAAATGTACTAAAATCGAAAAGAACCTAGCGATTAAGTCCAAGGAAAAATAAATAAAGTGCAAGCTAAAGAAATATATATATATATATACAAAAAAGTATGTAATTAAAGGCAATGGAAAGTGAAATCTAGAAACTTTACCTACTTGACGCTTGAGAATGTTTAAAAAAAAAAGAGTTTTTAACATACATTTCGTTTGCCATCTCTTACATATTATTTGTTTAGTTTGTTCCGTTCGTTTGCTTAAATATTTAAATAAATTAATAATGAAACAAAGAGAAGTAGAAAGGGGAGTAAGCAATGTTCAACTATTCAGAGGACACGAAATCAAACCGAATGCCGAATCCTAATTATATAAAATAAGGAAACTCGAGACACAGCTTAAAACTGAAAGAAAAGACTACAATTGCAGGAGAACAAATGAAGTAAAAATCCATTAATATATATATATCGCCGACACCTTTCAACATCATTCATATGCATTAACTACAAATTTACAAATACAGCAAGAGAAAACTACAGCAGCCACTAACTAAAGCGAAAAAAACAAACAAAAGAAGTAAAATACCATTTAAGCTAATTAAACAACAAAAACAAAACTTAAAAAAAAAAATCAAGAAATTCTTTGCAGGTCTATTATATAGTGAACAATGTTGCCATTTGATACGATTTTTTCCACAAATAAAAACACACACATTTGATAAAAAATATATATATATTACTATATATACCTTATATTCCGAATCGAGTGGAATTTTTTGTAATTTTGATAGAAACATTCAAAACATTAAAAAAAGAAACGAATAATAACAAAGAAAAAACTGTGCGAAAGAAACGTGTTATAAAAAACTATGAGAAATAAATGCGAGAAATGCCTAAGAAAAATTGAAATCAAAATGATAATGAAGTTTTATTATTATCTAAAGGTGGGCCGTGGGTTGGGGAGGAGATTTACCATTTGAGCAGGACTTTATTATATTCTGAGAGAAAGAATCAGCTTGCTTCTTGAAAAGTCTTACTTGTTCGCTACTTATTGAATCTTCACTTAATTTAACATCTAAAACAAAATAAAATTGTGGTAGATTTGCCCGTATTCTGATTCGAAACTGTTATAAAGTGTTATAAAGTGTTATACAAACTTCAACTACAAAAATCGTTCAAATTGAAAATGTCTGAAATCTCACAATTGTATCTAAAACACGGCATGTTTTGGGCCTAATTCGATAATGAGCTGGGCACCAACATCTTTCGCCCGCGGCGCACATGTTCTTGCCACCTTTTTTATTTATTTTTTTTTTTTTGTGCCCAGACAGACCCGTAAATCATATTACTGCGCCATCCATCCATCGTCTCCCGGGTGTGGACCTTACGCCAATTGAACTTTTGCACGCCTGCAGTTCCCACGAAGAAAGGAAAGAAGCAGGCAGACGGGGTGAGTGTTAACCCTTGCGGCACTCGAAAATCCTTGGCATCATATATTCCTTCCATAGCTGGACCTTCTGGGGGCTCAGCTATAATATTTATTTGCCTATGTACACGCACGACGGACTCGCTGGAAGCGAGAAGGAGTTGGCCGTGGACGAAGGCTAATGGTTAAGGAGGATATCCGTGAAGGAGGAGGTGTGGCACGGGAGGGCGAACGTGCCAACATATGCAACCGAATGTGGCAATGGCTTCATACACTTCCCATGCAGGGCCAAGGGGGCTTCCCCATAGGAGGTACAGTGGAGAGATGTTGAAATTAATCAGCTGTATATATTTTCTTTATAAATTTAGAGAACACAAAAATATTGTAATAATAATGCAATTTTTTATCAGGTTTTGATAGTTATAAAAAGTGTTTTTTTTTTAATATTTATTTATATTTTATTATATGCCCTATTTAAATGTGCAACTTAAGGTTTTGAAATCGATATCTTAAGGATATCTGAGTTTTCCTGGACAAATCAAAATTAAAAACCACAAAGGAAGCCAACTTCAAAACTGCATATAACAGTTTCTAACAGTTTTGAGATTTTTCAAAGATATTCACCCAAAAAAAATATATCTATATATAGATCGCTTCATCAGATTTCTGCTTACACCTCATAGAGTACCCACGTTTGGTGGTTGGCTCCACTTGTCCCACTGTCCTTATTCTCATTCGGAGGACTCGTACACACCTTTTGGGCTGAGGCAGCAGCAGCAATCCTTGCAAATTTACGCATTTTAATGGCGAAACTGACCAGGATCAGGATCGGGTGGCAGAGAAAGAAGGAGCAGAGGCAGACAGGATGCCTGTCCAGCTGGAATACGGAGCCTGCGCTGTCCTCGGCCATAATTTTGAGTTTCCTTTGGGTTTGTATATTTTTTTTTGTATTCAGGAAGAGGCAGAAGGGAGGCAAGAGGGAGGCCTGAGAAAGGCAGGAGGTGGGAAGGAGGGAGAAAGGAGTTAGACAGGAGTAGGCCCTGTTGGTGGCGGCTGCCCACTGGCCAAGAATCTGGACAAAGATGCAGAGAAAGGGTTGCTTGGGCTCCTTGTGTGTGCGTTTGCTGGGCAGGCATTTTATTTATGCTGCGTGGTCCTTTCCTTGTGACCTGTCCCTGTCCCTGTCCCTGTCTCTGTCACTTTCTCTCTCCCTCGCACACACACACACGCACACAGTTTCTGCCTGGCTATGGTCCACCCCTTTTGGTTTTTTAAATTGGCAAGTGCCAGCGGGCGGATCAGCACCCACCCCCTTTCCTGGACCCTTTAACCCGTTCGTGCGTTTGCTGTCCAGCCTCATCAGCTTCCTCTTTTCTTTTTTTTTGTTTTTTGGGTGGTTTTTGGGTGGTTTTCCAACGGGTTTTCTGGTGGTGGCCGGCCGCCCGCCCGCCAGTTTGCTGCTGTAGGTGGGCTTAATTTAAGCGGGTTTTATTTTTTCTCAATTTCTCTCGCTCGCTCGCTTGGCTCTCTGTGTTTTTTATTTGATTTGCTTTGTATTTTTACTTTTTTATTTTGCCTTTTTTATTTTATTTTGTATTTTTTTTTTAGGGTGGCTCTTGTGTGCGTGTGTGTGTGTGTGAATCTCGTTATTTTGTCTTTTGTTTGGAAATGCCCCTCTGCTGCTGCGCTGCTTTTGATGCTAACTGCGCTGCCTTGGACGCTGACTGCTCTGCCGGTTAACTCTTTCGCTTTGGCTTTACTTTTCCTATACAATTTGATATATATAATGTAATTTTTTTTCGTATTTATTTGCCTCGTCGTTGTCTTCGGTCCAAGTTAAACAATTTTAATTGAATTTTTACAAAAATAGGGGAGGCCATTTGTCCAGAGAGGCAAAGGGGTGAGGAGGGAGGGGAAGGTGGACAGGAAGAGGGTTGAAAGTGGAGCTAAGAGTGGGAGTGGAGCGGCACGCGTGTGTAAACAAAATAACTGGAAAGAAGCTCGAAAGGTTAAAGGGGGGGAGACTTCAAGCAAAAGTGTTGCCTACTTTCTTGGGCGGGCACTCATTAGGTTCTAAGGGATAGCCAAGGATCTCATTCGTAGAATATCAATATAACATATTATCGATATACATATTCTATCAAATAAAAGTTAAAAGACATAACTATGCCAAAAAATCATCAAATTAAAAACGGAAAACGATTCTATACTAGTTTTTTCTAGGCTAACAAATCTGCATTATAAATTTTACTTTTTAGGAAATCAAAATTTGTTGGCCATTTTTGAACATTTTAATGATGTAACCCCTTATAAAATTTTGAAAAAATTAAGAAAAAATAAATATCCATTCGACATGTCTAGAAAGATTCGCCTGTTGATGCTGATCAAGAATATATATGATTTATAGGGTCGCAAATGACTCCTTCACTGTTTTGCAAGCTTCTGACTGAAATTATAATACCCTATATAAGGGTATAAAATCAGCAACCGAATCAATTAAACTTTTTTCTTTGCTTTAAACTGTTTGCCATGTCTTCAAATTATACTATTTTGTATTGCTTAGTTTTATTTAGTAACCAATAAAAATGTCTAACTATCTTTAAGCTTAAAAAAATAAATACAAATAAAGAACTAGTTTGGAATTATAGTGTCCAGGACGTGGATTTTTTTTTTAATTTATTTTTATTTTTTCCTTTATTTATTTGATTGTTTATTTATTTATTTGATTATATTTATTTATATATATTTATTTTTAATGTATTATTTATTTATTTTTAATATATTATTTATTTTTTTTAAATTTATTTCTTTATTTAGTTGTTTATTTATTTATTTATAAAATTGAAAGTCTTGTTTTACTTCCACTCTTTAAATATTACGTAAAAGATGTTTTTATTTTATTTTAATTTTATTAAATTAGTTTCATTTTAGTAGATTAAAAAATTTTAAAATTATTTTCCAAATTTTTTTTAATACATTTTATAAGTAAAAATTGTGTGAAATGGGCAAACATTTTGATTACTTAAAATTTAATTTGTATTTTTTTTTAGCCTACAAAAAACTAGCTCAGAATTACAACTATAAACACAAAACATTGAAAAAATTGTATTTAAAATCGATATTTCGATACAAAAAATATAAATTCTAATCGATTGTTTGGATGCTTTGCCAAAGAGAATTCTGGTGTAGTTTGGACTGTTGTTGATTAAAAGTTTTAAAGTAACTCATATTTCTTGTGAAATTATATCCTTATTTATTTCAGCTTACGTTTTGAGCTCTACTCTTTTTATAATTAATATTTAAAGCAAGTTCTTAGGGAACTTATAGCCAAGCTTGGCTTATCGCCCTCGAAACTGAACTTTTTTGTTTGAGTGATTAGGCAAGGGATATCCTGGAAGTCCTTTCAGTTCGTTGCCATGACAAATGATGCAAATTTAATTGGGCAAAAGCATCAGTTTGCAAAAAAAAGAAAAAAATGCAGAGAAAAGGAAGAAATGTATGCGAAATTGAGAGCTGAGGCCCAGCGAGTGTCCTTTGATATTTAATATGTTTAAATATGCGAAGCCTTTTCGAGCGTGTCAGCAGAAAAAAGGACCTTCTGCTGGACGCACACATACAGGGCACATGTGTATATATTTTTATATATATAAATATATATATATATATAAACATAATGTCCTCGATATAGTTGGAGACATCAGCAAAAGTCCAAAGCGAAATTCATTCAAACGAAACGAAATGAAACGAATTCAATTGACGACGACGACGACGACGAAGCTGGAATAATGCCAATGAAGAGTAAAGTAGATCGATAGATAGCCCCACACACCACACACACACACTATACACAACACACACACTCACTCTACACACACACACACACCATGTGTGTGCGAGGGTGGACTAGAGATCGTAATGCAAACTGTCAGAATGCGTAACTCAATTTACAATTTTCCCTTTTTTTCTTTCTTTTTTTTTTTTTGCCTCGCAACAAAAGAAAAGCCTACAAAGGGTGGGGGGAGGCGGGGGGGATAAATTAAAAGAAAATGGAAAATGCTAAAAAAGAAACGGCAGAGGAGGACTGGACGTCGTCCAGGGTTGAGCTAGCCTGCGTCCCTCTCCCACTCACTTTCGGCCATTTCGCCAGGATAAAGACACCCAAGTGTGCGTGGCGTGTGTCAGGATGCGACAGGAGAGGGGGGGAGGGTGGCGAAAGGGGAGGCAAGGGGGTGGTCAGCGTTCTTCAGGCTTTTTGTTTCGCACGAATCCTTTCGCCAGCAAAAAAAAAAAATACAACAAAAAACGGAACAACAAAAAACACACACACACACACAACGAAAGTGAAAGTGAACAAAAATGTAACAAAATATGTGGGTGTGAGTGTGGAGGCCAGGGAAGGGGGTGAAAGGGAGAAAGGGGGTGGGGGCAGGAGATGGGGGGGTCAAGAGCGGGGCAGAGAAGCTGGGCAAAAAATTGAAAGTACTATACATACATGGCGCTTACAGTGAAGCTTTATTTAAGATTTTCATTAATAAAATTAATTAAATTTAATTAAAAATAAATTAAAGTTATTCAAATAAATTAAAAACAAATTTCTTTATATAATTAATATTTTATATAATTTTATTTAATATTTTCATTAATTAAATTAATTTAATTTAATTGAAAATTAATTAAATTAATGAATTGAGAATTAATTTAATTAATTAAATTAAATTAAAAATAAGTTTAGGTTATTAAAATAAATTCAAAATTAATAAATAATGATCCATTATAAAAATATAAAATATTTATATTATCTAAATTAATTAAATTTAATTGAAAATAAATTAAAGCTATTACAAATAAATTTAAAATTAATAAATAATTATTTATTATAACAATATTGAATATTTTCATAATTAAAATTAATTTCGTTAAATTAAAAATGAATTAAATTTATACAAATAAATTTAAAATTAATTTTTTTCATTTTTTATTTCTTAAAAATTATCTTCATAAACCATAAACCTGTTTCTTTATTTACGACACCCACTGTACTTTCGCTTGGACAATTGGCTAAGCCCATCGTAACCCCTTGCCACCCACCCCGGCACCCCACCTCCTCCTCCCCCTCCCGACTCCTGCTGGCCATCCTGACACAAAAAAACCCTTGCCGCCACCCTTCTCCTGGTTCTTTCGGCCCAAAGCTACCCCCTTAGCTGTCTTTTTTTTTACATTTGGCGATGTTTGCCAAGCGTGCAGAAAAGCTGACCAGCACAAAAAAGGCGAGAAGGGAAGGACACGACGGCAAGGCGGAGGAATGGAAGGAGCAAGTGAGCAAGGACCAAGGCAAGCAAACGCACCAAATTATATAGAAAATATACGCAAACAACAAGGAGAACCAAGGCACACATAAAAAACGAGCCAAAATCTCAAAAAATACAACAAAAAAAAAAAAAGAAGAGAAACAGAAAAACGGAAGAAGCGGCAAAAGAAAATGAGGCTGGAGGTGGGTGGAAAGTGCCCAAAAAGGGTTACCCAAAAATTGCGTTGGCAAAAAGAAAAACACAACAAAAAAGCGACGAGAAAAATGCGGCAAAGAAATGTAAAGAAAATTACGAAATCACCCCCTTTGGCCAGGCTTACATGCTTACAGTTATTACCATGATAAGGTGGACAGATTGTCCAAGTGTCCGGGTGGGTTCTCGACTGCTTTTCGCCTTCATTTTCCGCAAACCCCACCTCCCCCTTCTCCTTCTATATGGTTTTTTCCGCGAAACCCAAGTACCCCCAAGCAGGGGGCTTATCTCCCTGAGTCCCGGAAATGAGTTGTGCAACCTGCAAGTTTATGACTTCCAGGAGCAGGGAGCCAAAAAAAAACCTCTCTTAAAATGTTAAATATATTTAAATAAATATTTACCATATATATTTTCAACGCTAAAAGGAATTTTAAATAATAACAAAACTTTCAAGAAAATTAAATTAACAAAAATAGATGTTTACGTAGCAAAAAATGCTTGATTGTTATTTTTAAATTTAAAATAATTAAATGTATTTCTTGGGATGGGGTAAGTTTTTGTTGTATTAAGAAAACTTTCGGGGTTTTCGCTAATATAAAGAGAATTCTTTATAGAAAATCATAGGGAATGTATCTATCTATCTATACTTAATAAATATTATCTTTCATCTATAATTTATATACATAATCTATAATATCTATAAGAAATATTACCCATAACTCATAAGATCTAAGCAGATTCCAACTTTTACATTAAAAAAAATACTTAACAAAAATTTTTGTAATTTACTTTTTAATTAAAAAAGAATCCTTCATACCTAATGAAAAGGTAACATTCACAAAAAAATATATTGTATCTATATATTATATTATATTAAATATATAAACTAATTCTTCAAGAAAACAAGAGAATCCACGCTGGCTTAATAATTATTTCTATGCTTATAATTTCTTTTTAGAAACTATTATTTTATAGAATTTGTTAACTAAATCGTTCTTTGGCATTTTCTATATAAACAAAAATTATTAGTCCATAAATGGGGTTTTATTTCACTTTAAAAAAGTGCCCAGCTACTTCCTATACACAAAAAAGTCTCTTAAATAAATTAAAGATAAAAAAAAGAAGGGAATTTATATTTGGAAAGCCGAATTTTATATACCATATATATACAAAATTGCTCATAACTATGCCAAAAAAGCATCAAATTCAATTCGGAAAACATTTCTAAGCTAGTTTTTTCTAGGCTAACAAATCTGCATACAAAATTTAAATTTAAAAAAAATCTAAATTTTTGGCCATTTTTGAAAATTTTAACCCCTTATCAAAATTTTGGAAAATTTTCAAAAAATAAAAATTCTCTCCGACATGGCTAGAAAGATTCGGCTGTCAATGCTGATCAAGAATATATATAATTTATAGAGTCGGAAATGACTTCTTCATTGGGTTTTAAACTTCTTATTAGAATAATAATACCCTGGAAAAAGTAAAAAATAATGCTCTGGAGCAGCAAAATCATAAGCAAAAGCATAAGTAGAAGCACAAGCAGCAGCAGCAGCAGCAGACATGTTAACACACACGCACTGAGTAGAGCAAAAAGTACATTAATATTGACCATCACACAGTCACACAGGGAGCAGCTCCTCGATCCGGTTCCTGTTCCTGGTCATGCATATGCATATATCATTGGAAACGGGACTCAGACACAGGATTTCACTTCAACCTCCCGCTCTATGTTGCCATATATCATAGTTACACAGAGAGAAATAATCAGGTGATATTAGAAAACTTGAATAATACAAATAATTAATAATAATTAAGACGAATATATAAGGATTGGAAGCTAAATCGAGGAGGAAAAAATCATAATATGTTATATTTACAATTTTATATATTTAATAATACAAATAGGATAAAACCACAAAAATAGAACCCTTAATATCACATTTTTAAATATAGAAAATATGAATATAAAATACTTTTATAGATTTTATTTGTTTAAAAACTCTGAAAAGTTTAAAAATCGAACCATTTTTTAAAAAATTTGAACATGAAAGCTTTAAACATGCTTTAAATTTCTTGTATAACTTATTTATTTGCAAAACTTGAAGAATTTCAAAAACCCAAAAATATTCGAAATTTTTTCGAAATATTTAAAACAAGTATAAAGAATTTCTCACCGTGCCCGAGTGAGTTGTGCCTTGTGCGTTGTCCAAACAATGCAAATACAGCAAATCACAAGCAGGACTCGAAAGTGTGCTATGCAAAATAAGGCTGAAAAGGACTCTGGTCAGTCAGCGCCAACGGCGACGCCGACTTCGGCTGCGACGTTGACGTCGAAGCGCTCAGTAGCAAAATGAAAAATTACATAAAAAGCAAATTTATACATACACATGCGTGTGCTGCTGTGTGTCTGTGTATCTGTGTGCATGTCGAACGAGAAAAAAAATAAAATAAAATAAAATAAACGGGACAAAACGCAGGGAAAGTGTAGAAGGAAATCTTCCCTTAACTTTTCATTCCCGATGTTATGTAGTTGACAGACCAGACGCCCCCTTTCGATTTCCGTTCCTTCTTCCTCTGTTTTTTTTAGTTGTTACCCCCTGCCCAGAGAGGGTATTATAATTTGAATCAGAAGTTTGCAAGGCAGTTAAGCGTTACAAGAGGCAGAGATCTAGACAAATGCTTTAGGGTTTGAGTTTTTTCAAAATTTCCAGCATATTTATTAATTATTCGTGAAAAAACGATTATATATTTATAGCTGTCATGAAAATAATCGATAATATTTCGATAAAATTATGAAAAATATATATCATATCATAAACATTGTAAAAAATCGCATTTAAATAAAATAGTATATCAATTGATTGTCATATTTCACATTCTTTTAAATATCGATTTATAAAAGTATATATACCGATAAGGTTTTAATATATCGATAATTTCTGGCATACTTAATTCAACCCTTTCACTCAATTGGCACTAGTCCTTGGAAGTTATTGATCCTTTAAGAACAACAACGATCAGGAAAAAGAGTATACACTCGTCAGTTAAATAAACGTAGTTTCCTTTCTTGTTTTCCTTTCTTTCTTTTTTTTAAGTAGGAAATTGTGTCCGAGCTGTCCTTGCTGTCCTGGCGCTCTCTCTCGCTCTCCCTCACTCTCTCTGCAACGCTTATCAAATGATTTTCTTTTGTAAACTTTCGCTGGCCGTCAAAGGCGGACAAGGACAAGACAACCCTTTTAGGCTTTCCTTTTTTTTCGATTTTTTTCCCCCTTTTTTTCGAGAAGGGGGATGCTGGAAGCTGGACCAATGCTAATGCCAAGGAATACAAAATAAATAAATAAGAAAATAAGAAACAAGAATTTTGCCGTGATTTTGCATTTGCAAAACTTTAACCCAAATATCCCCACAGCGAGTTTGTGTGGGAACTAAGTCACTGGGTCCTGGCTGGGCTTAAAATAGCTGGAAAATGGATAGACTGGGTAGAGGGGGAGTGTGGAAAACTACACACACATACGTGTTGTTGGTCATAAATTAAGCATGCAGCCCGCAAAAGTATGCTATGGATTTGGACTAGCAGGATTCGCTGGCAAATGCGAATGCGCTGAGGCGTGCAAATGCCAAAGTTACCAGAAAACCGGAATGAAACACAAAAAAAAAACACACACACACAAAATCTAACCAAAAATAATGCTAGGCTGAAAAACTTTCCCTTTTCGCTGTTGCCCTCGTTCATCTGTGGTCGCAGAACTTGGAAACTACTTTGCATAAGACAAAATGCCCCAAAACACACAGGATCCCACACACACACACACACACACATAAATACACGTATGACCAAAAGTTAGCCCAACTTCTACATATACACATATATATATATATATAACATATATAGGTATCCAACTATAGCCTTAGCCACCACCCGTTGCGGGCAAACAAGAACTCGCCTTGATTATAAATTTCAACTTAATTACAAAAACAGAATTTAATCCTTTCAAACTGTGTCGCTGACTTGCCTATTATGTACAAACATGCCTGTGTATAGACCACGGACAGTGTGTGTGTGTGGGGAGTGTGTGAGGTGTGGGGGGTGTGTGTGCGGTTGCCAACTACAAAGGACGCTTACTAATTTATGGCCAGCAAAACTATCCGCTCCACCATCAAGCGCACAGCAATCGCCCGTGGCGATTACAGAATCACTCCGCACAGTGGGGCAAAAATGGGGAAATGTTATTTTAAAAAAATATTATTTTTAATGTTTATTAAATTGTTTCCTTTTTGGAAATTATAAAATTGTTATTAGAGAAAGACAGAAAAAGAGAGGGGGAAATGTAAAAATAGGAGCCACTTTGTTAGTTTTTTATGCTAAAACTGTTTGGGAATTATAGTAAAAATTATAGTACTCTGCATACAAATATAGTTAATGCTTTAGCTTCAGGTAAACCAAATATTCACTGTTGTCTCAATTAGTTAGAAATTAAGAGAAAAATATTAGAAAATAACATTTTCTGTTTTATAAACTATTTTTAAGTATATTATTTCTTTAAATTTCTTTATTTTAAAACATTTACTATTTTAGCAAGAATATATTCCCAAAGGAACCAATATTCCTTCAAGCAATGTCCTGGCCGCATTAACTGAATAACATGGTCCTGGTAACTGGCAACTACTGGCGCCCGAGTTTGCTTACCTAAACACACACAGACACAGACACACACACACATCCAAAAAGGACACGAATCTGCATACACGAGTGTGTGCGTGTGTGTAAAAGCATAGTTTACAATTGAGAATCTCAAGTCGAGTGTGGCGGGCATACAATCAGGCCTTGCCAGGCTTTGGATATATTTTTGCTGTGTTTATGTAGTCGGTAGAGGGGGCTGGGAAATTGGCCAAAACCCACCCACCCACCTGCCGCCATTCACATATACATACATGTACATGGAGTCGGGCACATGGCTAAACCAATTTCCACAGAACATTTTAAATTTCCGAAGAATTGCGAATGCCAAAACCATCCCCGCACACACATGGCCAGCAAGCAACTTAACTTACAATAAAAGCCATTGCCCAGGACCCCCATCCACTCCCACTCCCACTCCCACTCCCCATCCTTATCCTTGTATGTAAAGTGCGTAAGTTGTGTCCTTAGTCCAGGTTATCCTGCGGGTTGGGGGGCGGGTTACTTTTGCACTATTTTACATACGTAATGCGGACTTCATGGGTCCAGAGCTCATAAGCGCCGTCGGCCGAGGCTTTGGAAATTAGCGTGGCCTCCAGAGCCAGGACCTGGGTGCCGGGAGTCCAGGAAGCTGGCTTAAGGAAGGCAGCCAGGCGAATTCCAGGGGATGCATGTATGTATATATTTGTGTGTGTTTTTAGCCTGGGGGGGGCCTTGGCATAGCAATCAACTGGGAATTGCTCAGAGTTGGTGCTCGCAGGACATGATATGATTTTAAAGGCCATGCATGTAAGCCTGGCAAATAGTCTGAGCTTGAAAATATATATATCCACAGAAAGGATATACAGAAATACAGATTTTCTTAACTTTTCTTTTATTATTTTGTCTTGATTTTAAATAAAAATTTAGCTCGTTTTAGGATTTATTCAGGGATGTAAAAGAACCAGTTGGGAATTAATGAGCACAATTTTTTTGCTGTACAATTTTTAGAGCGAATAAGCACTGGTTTTCATGGAGAATTCATCAGCAAAACAAGTTTAATTCGTTGTTGAATTAAGAAAGGAAATAAAAAAAACCAAATCAGATATAAAACGATGGAAATTTGATAAAAATAATATAATAATTTGTTAAAAATAAATTTTTAAATATTTTTAAAAATATTTTGAAGTAGGTTTTCTTTTAAATAATTTAATAAAGTATTTTTAAAAGTAATATTTCCCTAAATTCCTATATTATTTCTATGGAAATTATTTCTACGACAATAACAGAGCGAATCCGAAATTTGAAAAGAATATTAAAATAATATAATAATCTGTTAAAAATAAATTTTAAAATATTTTTAAAAATATTTTGACGTAGGTTTTCTTCGAAATAATTTAATAAAGTATTTTTAAAAGCAATATTTTGCTAAATTCCTATATTATTTTCATGAATATTATTTCTATGAATATTTCAATGCCACTAAAAAGAAAAGTTTATTAAGCTTTATTTCTATAAAAAAAAGTAAAGGAAAAAACTGTGTTTAAAATTTAACCAGGCAAAATATATTAAAAAAAAAATATATATATAATATTATTGATATTCTAAAGAATAAATTTATTTAATATTAATATTAATATAATATGTAAAAACTTCTCGTGTTAATGAATAACATAAAGTGAATTTCCTACATCTGAATTATCCGTACATCTGTATCCTTTCCTTTCCTTAATCATTACCTATCCTTTAACAAATACATTTCAAGTACTTTCTTCACTTAGCTAATTTTCTTGAAAAAAAAAACCAATTGCCCTAGAAGCCTAGATAGTTTTAATCCTTGATTGACACTGGGAAACTCTCAAGGAATCATATGTACAAATATATATACATATCTATATCCCCAGAGGAGCACTTTGTTCCGGCCAAGCCTGTTTTTGAAGTCCGATCAAAAATCGCTCGCTACGAAAATGACCGAAAAGCGGGGCATCCGCAAAATGTTTTTCCATTTCCCAAATGTATTCCAAACTCTATGCACACCCCCCTCTATGCATCCCCCCCAATCGATGGCCAGAAACTTTGATCTCTGTATTATTCAATATATTGAAATTTGAAGCGTTGATGTCTGGCGTGTATTGGCCGGGAATTGCTAGCAGCTGCCGAAGGACATTCAATGACTTGTGACTGACGCGCGACGTGTGGAGGGGGTCGGGGTCCTTGATTGCGACTGGGTGTGAGTTCGACCATGCCACACACACACACACACACACACGAACACCGACACACATGAATTTTTTACACAGGACTCTGGCAACTTTCTCGTTTCCTGTTTTCGCATTTCGCTTTCTGTTTTTTTTTTTTGCATTTTTTACTGGACGTCAGGACTTACGTGCGATTACGTTCTTTAGCTTTTGCCACATGTGTGGCACGCGTCTCTCTCTGTGTGTGTGTGAGAGTGTGAGTGTGGGAGTGGGAGTATGTGGGTTGCTACCCCCATTTGACTTTCACTTTCGTCTGGACTCGCATTTGCCCCTTTTCCCTGTGTGTGTGTACTTCCCCCACTCGCTTTCTACTTTCGCCGACGTTGCCCGCTGGCCAAAATACAAAAAAAAAAAAATATAAAGTAGGTTAAGACCATGAAATACCTGGTGTTTATAGAGGGTTTTTGTAAAAATTGTTAAAGGAAGTATAAAAAATATATAAAATTCCGAAAAAAAAAGAAATTAAAAAAAATAGTAAATAGTATAAATAATATATAATAAGGTAACACTAAGAACCTAACTAATGTAAATATCGATACGAAACTGTTATCTACCGTTTATGGTCGAAGAGGTTTATCGAAAATTTTGTTTGTTTTGTTTTTATCGAAAATATTATTTATTAATTTATTGATCTCAGTAAAAGAAATCTATATTGTGTTTAAAAATTGATTCTTATTTTCATAATTATATTTTTGACATTTTCCTCTCTTCCTTGTAGTTTTTCTGTGACATCCTTATAGACATCCTCTAGAATATATACCCTCTTAAAAAAACCAAAATAAATCCTGGGTATAACAAGCAAATGCGAAACGTTTGTCTGTCTCTCTATTTTGTTTATTTGACAACATTTTTGTGCGAGTGTGTGTGTAGTGTGTCTGTGTGTTATTTATGCGGACATGTGTGCTTGTGTGTTGGCCTTTAAATTTTTCATTCACTTTTCCGCCCACTTCCAATCCCACTTTCCTTACTCAATCGAAGACAGTTTCCTGGAATTCAATGTCAGGCTCCAAAAGAGTTGGCTTCGTGGGCTAATTAAGAAACGAAGAAGTCTAAGAAGGGTAACCTAACCCCTTCTTTTTAGCATAAAGACAGAAGGAGAGATGGACCCAAGACCCTTTGCGATCAACTGTACTTTTTTGCGTACTTCGCGTTGCGCATTAGCCGAAAATGACATTGAAATATTACGAAATTTAAAAACCATTAGAAGCAGACCGCCCACCGCCCTCCGCCCCCCCTGCCAATCACTCTGTCTCTCTTATATACATACTCTTGGTCCTTTACATATTTATCCTTTCCAAAGAAGAGCCTCAGAGTCTCCGGAGCACCAAAAATTGCGCGCGAATCAAATACAAAAAATAAAAAACAAAAAAAATCTAGAAAAAAAAAACGAATAAATAAATAAAGAAAAATCAACCACTTTTCCACTTTTTGTTTTGTCCTGGTTGGTTGGTCCTTGGTCCTGCTCCAAAACTGGACCTGAGCCGGGCTGTGTTGGGGTACATACTACCAATTTGCTAGTGACCATAATCAACCCCTTTTTATTTTCTTTTTTTTCGTACTATATTTGGCCAAAAAATAAAAAAAATTACAACAAAAAGTGCGTAAGAAAAGAAGGATGCGTAAGGAAAGAAAGTGGGAGGAATGCTGCAGGAGCGTCTATTGCAAAGGGGTACAAATTAAAGAGAAATAACCCTCAAAAATATGCAGCAAAATTTGAATAAAATTCAGAACCATTTAAATTATATTTAAATAGTGTAAATAAAATAAAACTTTTAATTAAATAAATTAATAAAGAAGATAATAAAGAAATCAACAAAGAAAAGAATTTAATAAATAAATAAATAGAAAAAAATAAATGAAAAAAATTAAATCAAAATTCCACTCTTTTGACACTATAATTTCCAACTAGTTCTAGAATTTTCTGAGTGGTAGACACAGTATGGTGTGTGTGTGTGGTTGTGTGCTTGGGTGGCAGTGGCTACTCTCTTCTAAAAGAGCTGCTAATTGTTTAGTTGTTGAATTTCAATGGACCCTCTTTATTTTATAACTTAGTGCTACGGGAGATAGAGAAACCGAGCAGATATCACAGAAGACAGTTTGAGATCAGAGAGAAGTCAAGGAAATTGATTAATCAGAGAAGGAACTTAGACAAATGTGAGTACACAAAATATTTATTTCTCTTAGAAAACAAATAAAAAGTTACTAAATAACACAAATTTAAGCAATGACAAATTTTTAAATTTTATGCCTTGATACAATTGCAAACTGCAATTGTATAAAATCTTCGGCTTTTCTTGTTTTTCAATTATATCAATTTTGGAATTAATTAATATTTTAGCATTGGAAAATATACTTGCAATAAATGTATATTCTTTTTTAATATATTGTATGAATTTCCTTCTATAACATTTAGTTTTAAAAATTATAGCTTTAAAAACATATTATATTTTAAACATTTTTGCAATTATATGGGTTTAATAATAATCAAAATGATCAATAATGATCTGAAATAATCAGAGTTATCCTCCTCTTGGCACAGCTCTTCATATAGCCCCTGTCCGCCTGCGCACGTGGCGTCCATCAAAGGACTGTCCTTCGTCCTCCGACCTGCGTCCTGCCTGCGTGCTTCCTCCCATTAGAGTTCTCGGCCTCTGTCCTCACCCTGCACTCTCATGCATATTCAAATGATGCCCGGCAAGGAATCACAGCAACGAAAATCAAGCCGACGCACTTAAGGGCAGCGCCACACCTCCCCCAAAAGTCCTATTTTTCCAACCCCATGCGCCGGCCCCACCCCACTAACCCCCTTTCAGAGATTCTTACAGGACATAAAGCGCGACAAAAAAAAAGGAGGGAAAGCGAGAAAAAGAGACGCGAAGAAAAATTAAAATACGCACAAAGTTTTGACAGCTGAATTGGCATAATGATGGGGTTAGTGACGCCCATGGGCGGGGGGAGGCAGTGGGTGTGCAAGGGTTTGGGTGGGGGTATTATGGCTTCCTTTTTTTTCTGGCCAAAGGCTCACCGCAGTGTCGCCATCTCGCTCTGACCATAGAGCAGGCTTTGACCTGCCGCCCCCCTCTGAAGCGCTTTTCTTTTTTCGACGCTTTTCCGTTTTTCGGTTCTTGGGCATCGCGCCATCATCGTTAATTTTATCTACGCAAATGCAAAATAATTACTTTACTTTTTCTTTGGTTTCTCCAGGACCGTTTTTCCCATCCCCCTTTTTACCCCTTTTGGGACAACGGCTGTCGAAATTTATGTACTTTGCTTTCAATGTTTTTTTTTTCTACGCTTTTGGGTTCGTTTTGCTTCTATTTTTTTTTTTTTTTTGTATTGAAAAGCATTTTAAATTCAGCGCCAGATGTCCTGTCCTAGTACACCGTGGAAAAAGAGGTTCTATTAAGGGGAAATCTGTTTTAAAAAAATCTATATAAATACCTAGATCTTACTATATAATGTTAATGCTGATCTTAAGCTGATTTTTATTTAATTTTGATCTTAGAATGGGAATTTCTGTGTTCAAGTCAGAGTTCTGGTTTAAATTCTTTGTAATTCCCAAACAGTTTAAGCATTAAAGTCATCAAAAATACTTCATATAAAATATAATGATTTTTTCAGTGATAATATTTTTTTATTTTTAACCTTTTTTGAAACGTCTTTTACATGAATTTCTTAAAATTCCAACCAGTTCAAGAGAACAAAAATATTATTTTTAATAGTTTTTCATATACAAACAATTTTTTAAAAATAAAAATTAGTGATTTTCATTTGAAATTTGTTTAATTTCCTTACCTTTATTTTTTTATATTTTAAAAATATAAAAATTACAGATTTCCATTTAAAATTGATGTAATTTCCCTATTTTATAGTGTACCCCCTTTCCTTGTTCATCTTTCTTTGTCCATCGTCTTCTTATTCTGCCGCTTCTTTGCAGGTTTTTCCTTCTCGTCCCGCCTCGATTTTTTCCGTTCGTTTTCTGTGTTTTTTAATTAAACAAAAGGGTTAAAAAGTTTCGCCAGCGGACGGACGACGACGTCGAGAAAAATCTATGCGGACAGAGGCCAAAAAACGTGCAGCTAAAGGGTTGTGGTAAGGGTATAGAGGGGGGGGGGGAGGAAAAAAAAGCGAAAAAGCGTAAGGAGTGAAAATGGGGGTAAAATCAAATTTTTGCCCTCAACCAGTACCGCCTGCCTGCCTCTCCGCTCATCTATACGCTTTTCCTTCTCTCAGTTTCTATTTAGTTTTCATTTATTTTTAAAAGGAAAAATTTTAATAACCAAAAGGGTTGGCGCAGGGCAGAAGGCGGAGGGGGGTTTAGGGTTGGGGGTTGATCTAGCTCACAAAGAAATTACATTAATGTAATTTTTTTTTCTGTCTATATATATATTTATATATATATATATTTATATATATATATATTTATATATATATTTTGTATTTATATAAATATTTCTTTTGGAGCACTTTTACTGGGGGTGTTGGAGTGTCCTACCCCTTTTTTGGCCTGTCCATCCATGTGTTTATCTCTTGGATTTTCACTCGAATTTTTGAATGTAAAAAAACGGTAGATAAATGGCATACATTTTTCATTACATTAATTATGCTTTGATGTGAAAATAGTTAATATACATTTAGGAGGCGGAGTTAGAGGAGCCTTAAGGTCAACTTCTTTTAGAAAACTCTTGAGGCGTCAACTTTGAGGATTAAGAAGTTTTCCAGCAAGTTTTTTGATTCTTTTCTTTGGGAAAATAATCCCTTAAAAACGTAGGTTTTTCAATTAAAAGGGAATTAAGTGGGTTTGGAATTATAATAATCACAAAGAGGTTTAATAGTGGGATAAAATGGAGGGATAGTGACTTTATTTATATCAATAGAAATTTTTTTCTGAATAAATTTTAGGGGTTTTTAATGCATTCCAATTTGATTTTAATTTAAATATATTTATATGTATTTTTTATTGTTTAAAAATGTTTAAAAATTACTATAAAATATTTAAATATTTTTAAATGTATTTATTATGGTTTTAAAATCATTCAAAATTACTAGAAATATTTTTTTATAATTTCAAGAATGCATTTACATTTAATATTTTTCGATTTTTAGTAATTTAAAAAACCTTTATATGAAATATATTTAAATTTAATATTTTCTCATGTTTCAAAATCATAAAAAATTACTAGAAATGCTACTTTATTATTTTTAGGACATCTTTACATTTTCTTTTCGTATTTCATATTTTTCCCGGAAGAAAAGTTTGTGTTTTTCAATGCATTTAATTTTAAATCATATTGCATTTATTTAAATTTATTTAAATAAATTTTTTTTGGTCCCGAAAACACAAAAAATGACTTGAAAGGTAATGTTATTTTTTCTAGCATACATTTACATGTGTATAAACCCCTTTTTTTTTTTGGTGTGAAAATGTAATTTCAACCCCTTGTCATTGTAGAAATTATAATATTTATAATTGAAACCAAAATACATTGAAATAGTTTTTTTTTACATTTAAATTCCTTGAAAAAATAACCTTTTGATAACTTTACCTAAAGATAATGTAATTTCTAACAAGTATAACCTATGATAATTGGTTCAAGAATTTAATAGTCCAAAGGGGGCCCTAACTTACAGGGAAACCCCAACCCCCCCAAGCCCTGTCCTGGGTCCCCAGACCGATTCCCTGGACTCGTTAGTGGCTGTAGCAACAAGTTACACCCTTGGCCGAAATTTAAAACTCTCACATGAAGTCGCATTTATTTCTATTCAATTTGATAATAACCCCAAGCAGCAGGATCTGGGATCTGGTGGAGGAGCAGCTGTTTGGGCTGGCCACAGTGGAGCATTTAGAGTGGACCAAATGTATCAACGGCTGCTCCAGGCTCTCCAGGCTCTGTTCCCCCCCAACCCCAAAAGAAAACTCATTTTCCCCCCTGATGGTTTGGCCAGGCATTTTCTTACACTTTTCTTCGTATTTCTTTTTTTTTTTTTTTTGGAGGCTAAGGCCAAGTGAAAGTGAAAAAGTGGTGGATACCCCCTTGAGTTTATAACTTAAAAATTCAAAGCACGAACAAAGTTCTAATTTAAACACCCGAAAAAAGCCCGGGACCAAAAAAAAAAAACCAAACGAGAAAAGCGAATACATGTCGAGTGAAGAAAAAAGAAAAACCCAAAGAACCAAGAACGAAATAGAAGGAAAAATTTCCGTCTTTGGACATAAAGTGCACGCTCCAAGGCGAGTAAATAAAAAGCGAAAGCGAAAGCTCAGGAGGCAGGACTCGGGGTCCTTTCAGTCTTTTTTTTTTCTTATATTTTTTCTTCTTTTTTTTTGCGAATGGACGCAAGTAAAGGGGTGGCACTATTGGCGCACAAAAAAAATACCAACGGTGGGTGTACAAATTTTTAAAAAGACAAAGTTGAAATACTCTTGGCAAGGGAATTTTATGGGAAATAAAAAAAAATATATATAAGAGATTAAATATATATAAATATATTAAAAATATAAAAGATCAAATATATAAATATATCTAAGATCAGGAGGAATATTAACCTTATTCATTTAAATAACCTTATTCACCTTATTCACCTTATTCACCTTATTACCCTTATTCACCTTATTCACCCTATTCACCTTATTCACCTAATTCTTATTATTCTTTTTGTTTTTAAAACATTTATATATTTTTTTTATTTGTTTTCCTATTTGGATTCCAGGTTATCTAAAAATACCCAATTCGTTCAATAAAAATACCTTTAACTTACAAATTAAAGTAATACCTTTTTAATAATTTAAAACACTGATAATTTATATTAAAAGAAATTAATCAAGTGTCCAAATAAACTAAAAATTCAAAAAACAAAGTCACTGAACTCCTTCCACAAAAGGGTAACTCAAAGAATTCCTTCTTCGGGTGAAAGTGAAAGTAAGAAAAAAAAAAAGGAGAAATGTCTATAGGATGGAATAAAATGGAACTCTGAGCTCACTGGTAGAACTTCACAATACGGTCAATGAGGAAAACTGAAAAGAAAAGCCTGTGGAAAATGCAAACCCCCCTTGCGATCTTGCGACGACTGTCTGGATCTTCTCTATCCAATGTCCTGGCGCCGCTTGCTCTTGGAATTCCTTTCTATTAATGAGATTGATTATCTTAATGGCCTCTCAATCTCGCTTTATCCAGGACTAAACACCCCCCTGGTATACACCCTTTTTTCCTTTCACTTTTTTCCCAACTTATTCGTTATTATTCTCTCTTTTTTTTTGCGTCTCACTTTGCATTTTGAATTTATATAAATGCCAATTTTCATTTACTGGACCAACCCTTCTGGCCAGGACAAAGACGAAGACGAAGACGAGGCTTTTGGCCTTATGTACTGGACCCTCACTTTTTGGGGCCTCATCACCGTTTTTTTTTTACCCCGCTTTGTTCTCATTTCTTTTTGAAACAACTTTCTTGGCCCGAAAGGGAAAGGTGCGTCGAGAGTGAGAGGTCGGCAATTATGTTTAATTGGACCTGGTGGGCCCTTCACTCTCAATATTTGGGCTCAAGTACTTAGCCCAGTTAAGGGATCCTCCCAGATGGAGGCGAAGTCAATAAGGGTCGCTCTTTTCTCCTAGTTATAAACTCTTGTCAAAGGTCCTTTTAGTTGGGCATTTATTTCAATTGAAATGAAATTTGTTTTAATATATAAAGTTAGGGTTTTTAAATGGGTGAGTAAATGGAAAATAGATAGGAAAAATAATAGAAAATAAAATATAATATAAAATATATATATATATATATATATATATATATATATATATATATATAAGATATATCTTAGTATTTGAATAAAACTGGTAAGGAGAACTATCTTTATAAGAAGTTCTTTATAAAAATTATTTTCTGAGAGTATTGTTAGGTATTTTGAATATTTAGTTATTATTCTAATTATCTAAAAAGTGTAAAATTAAATGCTTAAATATATATATATAGCATTTAAGTGTTTAGTTATATTATAATATTAATTATAAACTCTTTTACTTAAAAAGTCTTTAAAATAAAATGCTTAAATCCCAATAAATAAATCAATTTAACAGCTGAAACTATTTTAAGAATATCTTTACTTATTATAAATATTTTATTTTAGTAATATATAATTTTATTTTAAATTAAAATGTTATTTATAAACTCTCCAACTGTTCAGAACCCTAAATTAAATCCTTAGATCCTGGATATATATTAATTTTATCTGCTGAAACTATAGAAAAAGTTTGAAATATTTACTCCAAGCGATAGCTGGGGACATGGTACGTTTATGTTTTGTAATGTGTTGTAATGAATGACAAAGTTGAGCATTTTATTTTAACAGTTATGGGCCGAACAACGAGCAATCAAAGGACAGAAGCAGGACTACGACCAGGAACAAGAACAGTAACTGGGAATAGGAACAGGAGCAATGACAATCAAAGTGCGAACATTTTTTGGGGGGGGAAAAGTTTGTTGCCTAATGCCTTCATCCTTTTGGCCTTTTCATTCCCTCTTTCCGACGAAAAAGGGCCAGCAGCAATAAAGCTGGCAAATGCTACATTCACGTCACTTAAGCTGCCATTTAGTAGCAACTTTCTGCCAACTTCCCCTTACCCCTACCATCCCTCTAACCCCCCTACACACACGCCGGCACACATAAATTAAGTTATTTTGATAATCAAAACTGGAAAGCGAAATGTTTTGCTTAGACAAGAGTTGCTCCAAAATAAAGTAAAGGAGGAAAGGGGAAAGAGGTATACTTTGGCAGGACGATTTTGTAGTTTTCCAGGTTCAGGAGGAAAGGGCGGGGAGAACCAGGCGAGGCAAGGTGTCGGTTTCGGATGCGAGTAGTTTCTAAGGGTTGCTTCCTGCTGCTGCTGCTGCCTGTGTCCATGTTCATGTCCATGTCCGCCCCCTTGCCCCACCTTCAAAACCAAACCCTTTCTATGGCATAACCCCCTTCCCCCCCTCCCCTGACAGGACCTCCTCTGCCGCCGCAGTCTCTATAAATCAGGCAAGCAACATAGTTAGCACAATTGTGTTGCATACTTTGTTGGGCATGCGTCAGATGAACATGCGAATTTGCCTATGTACGTGTATTTGCGGGTGGGTGTGTGTGTGTGTGCGTGCTTGGCCAACAACTGCCCAAGATGGGCTTTACAGAATACCCATCCCCCTTCCCCCTCAAAAATATACACCCATTACCACCCCCTCAAACACAAACACTCAGACACACACGCATAAACTTACAGTTTTAAAGGCATTTGTGGAGCTGCAGATGAAAAGCACTGAGAGAAAATTAGCCACATTTTGCTAAAAGTTTAGGACAATGAATCTAGCAATAATTGGAAATATTTTTCGATGGTCAAATGTTTAATAATAATATTTAAATAATTTATTTCTCTTAAAAATAATATTTAAAAATTTCTAACAATTACAAATAATATATTTACAAATTAAAATTAATTAAATAAAATAAACATTTTAGTAATTTTTAAATTTTTACAATAAAAACAACTAAAAGTCACAAAAAAGGCAGAAAAACTGTTAAAATAAAATATTAAAAAATATATATATACAAAATCTCCCACAAAAAATAGAAAAAATATGAAAATTGTCTATATATATATATATATATATATATATATATATATATATATATATAACTATACAAATATATATTTATATATATATACAATTTATTTATAATATAAAAAAATGTTAAACTAATTCCTCGAAATATTCTCTATGAAAAATATTAAAAATCCTATTTTATTATCTTCTTTTTTTTGGTGCAAAAATAAGCTGGTTAAGGGGAAAAGGAGGTCGGTCCATTTTCGATAAGAACGCACACCACCTTCCCGTACACACACATACACACTCATAGAGCAACTAATTTACCTACGCCAGCAGTTTTTGGCACAAACACACACACACACACGCGCTCAGCTTGGACACACAGGACACACATATGCAAATTTTGCGATGCTTTTACGGGGGTTGGTCCACGGGCGCCTTCGTCATTGTCCTGCCTCCCCCTGTCCCCCTGCCCCCACCCCTGGACAGCTTCCTTCACCACCTACCTTACCCCGCAGCAAATGTCGTTAGCCCGCCTTTGGGCCATTGTTGGACTTATGTTTCCCTTTCACTTTCACTTTCACTTGAAGCGACAGCAGCCACCTCATCCTCCCCCTACTCCTCCTTCTAGCTGGCCATTACCCAAAAAAGGGGGTAGAATATACATATATATAAATATATGTACATATATATATGTATATGCATGAACATATATTTTAATCTTTAATTTATGGCTTATTCAAAACTAATGACACCGAAAGCAGCCAGCCAAAGGAGTTAAGTCGCAGCGGAGGAAGGAAGGGGTTTAAGGGCAAGTTTTCTTCCCTTTCTCACACTCACACTCTCTCTCTTTTTCACTTCCTCTTTCTCTGTTTACTGCTTTTTCTCTGACCATCATCCTTGATGAATGGCAGCTCTTTCAGACAGGTCAAGCCATTGGCCAACCTCATTTCTTGGCCTGAACTTTGGCCATTTGACACCTCAATCGAAATCTAAGTCATATATTGCTTAGCTTTATTGTAAGCTCGATTTTAATATTTTGTTGTATTTCTATTAATTTTGAAGTTTTCATTAAAGTTTTGACTAATATTTATTGCCAGAATATGTGGCCATATTTAGGAACTTCTTAGAAGCATTTTTATATAGTTTAAATCTTTTTAAATTTATTTTGAATAATAGTTTTATGTCTCTTCTTGCAACAGTTTTTTTTTTCACTTTAAGAATATTTATAAAATATTTCTTTTAATACTAAACAATAGAATTTAATATTTTTTTAATACATAATTTAATTAATGAAGTAGAGATTGTAAAAATTGTGAAAATAATCAAGAACTTCCCAAGAAAGCTGGTAAATTGGATTAGTTTTTTATGTTTTAAAAAGTAATCGATAACTGCATTAAATAAAAGATTTTCATTTCGATAACAAATTAAATCATAAAAATCAGTGGATTTAATATAGATTGCTTAAAACTCAAAAAAGAATATATATATATACCAAATAATTAATATTGTACTTTAATTTATTTGATTACTCAGTCTTATTAACATTTATAATTAATGCAATTTTCCTTTGAGAACAGATTTTTTTAGGTTTTTGAACTCTTCATAGACTTATCATCGAAAAACTTAGAAAACTATCCAATAAAATGAAAACTTTTAGAGAAAACTTGCAAAACCCTTTAAAATTTTAAAACTTTTCCTCCTAAAAAATAACTCCTAATAGCTAGAGTAGAAATATTTGTTTCATTTGTTGGCCAAAAATTCCCCCCGATTCAGCCCGTTTCGCATTTTCGATTTCGCAATTTTCCATTTGCCGAGCTGCTCGTTTGACCGCCTCACTCCGCCCGGAATTCCTGGATTCCCGGAGATGTTTTGCAACACAACAGGCAACCCTTGTAGCCATATGTGTATGTGTGTGTAAATATGTGTAGGTGTGTGTGTGTGTGTGTGTGTGTAAGACTGAAATTGTTTGCCATTTGTAAGCGCTGTGTGTTCCTAGGCCTTGGCTGCTGTTGTTTTAAAATTAAAATGAATGCCCGCAAGCAATAACTACGACAAGACCAGCCGCCCACTCAACCCACTCGCACTCAACCCCCCAACTTAAAAAACCACCTACCACCCAACACCACCCACCGCTCACCAGTGGGCGCCTGCTGCTGCTGCTGTCCAAGACAAGCCAACATCATTATGCGTAGCTGTGTGTCCATGTCCCCCAACTCCTGCCCAACCCCCTCGAACACACACACACACACACTCATGCCTTGTGTGTGCGAAATAATCTCGTAAATTACGCAAAAAAGGAAACACGACAGCAGGCAGGACGAAGGACGAAGCTGGCCGAAGGAGCAGAGCCAGCAGCTTCGGCTCCAGCAGCGGCCGGTGGTTGGCTCTCTGAATGCCAGACGACGGAAACGACGAAGCACCACGTGCACTTGGACACACACCCATACCACACACACACACAAACACACACACTGGCATGTGGGTGCCGTAGTCCAGCTTAGTTTCGTCCTTGTGTGTATCGCTGTAAGCCAAGGAAACTAGCGCCAGCCACCACCAAGCGGGGAAGCGGGGCAAATCAAAGAGTTTCAAAGAAGATATTTAAATATTTTAAAACTTTTTATTTATTATTAAAAATTAATTATCTTTAGCCTTTTGTTAAATTATTTTATATACATATTTTAAGGCATAAAAACCCTTTAGCAAAATTATGTATTTTTTTTTTATTTATCGCAAAAATCGATATATAAATCGATCTTTTAAAGTGGTCATCCATGAGCAATAAATAGATAAATCGGTTAAGTTTTTATATATCAAAGAGTTCAAAGATTTCTATATTATTACAGCTAAACATTAACTTTTTTTAGCTTTACATTATTGATACCTGTGAAATTAATCGATATACTATTAAATATATATATTACAGTACGGCTAAGAAGTGCCTAAACTTAGTAAATAATTCGATAAAAAATATTTAAAAATTAAATATAAATTATTAAACAAATATAAACTCTACCTTTTACTATCAGTTGTTCAATTTGATTGATATTTACTTAGTAAAAGCGATACTTCTCAGACATCCCTCGCACTCTGCATATATTTATATGTAAGCCGCATCCTCACGCATATGTACACACACCCACACACACAAGGAATGGAGAATTGTAAAATCCGTTCGTGCTCCCATCTCCTGAATTTCCCCCCCATTTTCCCTCCTCCTTTAAACATCCATCCAGCCCCTCCGATGCCTTCGAGTGGCATGTCCATTCACAACACTTGCGACGCACAAGGCTCACCCACACCCACACCCACACACACACATACTTGCAGACACACGCACACTTGGGGTCCACTTATGATGAGTTTACATTTTCGAAAACTGGGCAAAGCAGCAGCAACAACAAGGACTCCACCCAGCCGCCCACCTCAATCGCTTATAGTGGAAACTGGAGCAGAGATGGGGCCAGAGGATGGAGGCTAGAGGAAGGAGCGATGGCTGTCGGCTGTGGGCTGTCACACATTCAAAACAGTTCAGGAAGCAGTTGGCCAAAAGGGGGGGAAAGGACGGAGAGTGGGAGCGGAAGCTGGAGAGGGGAGCTGCCCAGGAAGCCAAATGTGTTCGTCTATCGTGCAACTTTCAAGTCCAAAACCCAAAAGCCACCACTACCTCTCTTAGATAAAGCACAAGGAAAAAAATTGCAGTTTTAATTATTTTTGAAAATATCAATATTCAATTATCGATATCTATATACCGATTTTTTAATGTATGAGCGATAAATAAGTATTTCTCGATATATTGGGCAAATAAAATCGGAAAAATCGGATAACTAAATTAAATATTTCATATATATTTCGATTCCATTTCGATATCCTATATATTTCGATTTTCCGATAATTTCGATAGTCTTACGTTAAAGGCAATTTTTTTCAATATTAAAAAATTATAAAAAAAATAGAGCTGAAAAACTATATCAAAGTATATAAATTTTTCGATATACTTATCAAGTTTTCTCTCGATATACATCAGAGTTATATGCTTATCGATTAAATTGATATTAAATATATCAAAGTTAATTAATTTATTCAAAACTCTTCATCTTTATGTTTTCCTAATAATATATGTACCATATTATCCTAGTTTTTTCTCTGTGTACCCACAATCCAAGTCACTACCCACCCACCTCCTGCCTCGTTCGCCTCGACTGTCCGTTACGTATGCATATTTCGTGTATTGGACAAAAAGGGGGTGAGCATGGGGCTGGGTAGCGGAGTTGGCGCTGTCAGTCAGTCAAAAGGAATGGATGGGGTAGGATGAAGGAATGGTAAGAGAGGGGGCAGGACGCTGTACAAACGAGTTTGGGGCAAGGACGTCGAGCCGAGATGCATGGCTGCCGGGAAGCTGCCTAGGGGATGGGTGAGAGAGAGGGACAGATAGATTGTACACTGACATAAACAAAAGCTTAGTTTTATTAAATTAAATTTAAATTAAAATCAATTTTTATCGATATAAATATAGTGTTTAGTAAATTATTCAATTAAATCGATATTAAATCGATATTCCTATATAATTTCATTGCTTATTATTGAAAATTATTTATAAAACATTAGATTTTAGTTTAAATATAAACTACACTTTGGTCTTTTCTCTCAGTGCAAACCCTGAGGAGCGTCTTGCCTTGGCAAACTTTGGACGCTGGCGATGCCGATGCCGACTTTGAATGTCCACGGTAGACATTTTGCAATTTTATAATACATATACACACACACACACATGCTGTGCTGGAGGGAGAGGAATGCTTTTAACAATTTCTAAGATTCAAATTTCGTAAATTATCCCTTTGTGAGTTGTGCGCTTATGTGTGTGTAAGGCTGAGGCGGAGGCAGTTGATTGCGGACTTGGCCATTACGAAACTACGCTCGTCTATAGGCCGGCATATGAGTGTGTTTAAGCCCTCCGGCAAGGTGGAGTTTTTGGCCAGAAATCCCCAAAACGAAATAGGGTGGGGGAGTGGAGAGTAAGGGGGGTGGGATGGGGAGGGGTAAATGAGGTAGCCAAAATCCTCGCGGGCTTTGTAATTTCCGCCTGCGTCTCGTTTTGTTTGCTGATCAAAGTGCGCCTGGCCACACGACGTATACGTAATTTAAAATGCAAACTCCTAAGCTAAATTACTAAAAAAAACCCAGGATAAGTTATACAAAATGAATTTAGTTTTATTATAATCCATCCAAATTAAAGTATTACACCTAAAATTCTTCAAAATGTCGGAATTTGCAACTAATTCTTACCGAAAACTATTGGTAATGTAATTTATCGAAATAATTGATAGTTTCCACACTCTCCTTGACTTTGCCAAGAAATTTGTATATGTTTTTGATAGAAAGTTGGTACTTGATTTAGGGAAAGATATTTTTCATAATAAATATATAAAAAAAATATATAATTTTCAGATATTTTATTAAATATTATTATAGTTCTTTGTTATGAATTATAAAATATAAAATTCTATTAGTTGCTATATAAAAACTAAAATCTTTATGTACTCTAATCACTGATCACTTAATCATGATCCAAGCCTGCTCTCGAAGGTAGATTATCTTGAGATTACCTTTGAGAGTGCTTTCCATCTCTCTATAGAGAGTCTCAGGCCCCCTTTTCTTCCTTATTCAAAGTATCTCGATTGGATTTGTGTATATGTATGTGTTCAGTTGAAATTGTATTTGTTGTCCTCTTCGGGTTTACATTCGAAATTAATTTATTTGGGCTCGCAAACTCGCACACACAAATATACGCAGCCAGGCATTTGCAAGTGAAAGTGTCGGCCATTCGGTACGCGACTCCGGCCTCTTCCTTTTGAAGCAACTGCTACACCGAAAAAAAAATATGGAGATCTGTTATTGAAGTTCTAATTTAGTAAATTTTTGGGTAAAAACACAAGAAGATCGCCTCAAAAATAGAGAAAAATAAAAGAGAAAAACTGGGTACAAATATAGAGCCTTATATTATATCAAAAATATTGTAAGTACGTTCTATCGATATTTTAAATATAGAAAAATAAAGCATTTAAAATTTAAATATTTATTTTATAAAAAAATATTCGACAATTTTCTGTATAATGATTTCTCCTATATTTTTTATAATATTAGTTCGATTTATCAAAGATTATCGATTTATTTCATATATATTGCTGCGTTAAGATATCGATATATTAATTGATTAATATATAGATACGATATCTTTTGATATTTTGATTTTTTTTTAATTTTAATTGAGATCAAATAAATATAGTAAAATTAATATTTAATATAAATTGTTTAACTATTATTTTTTTTACTTTAAAAATTTTAAAAATACCTTAAATATATTTTATTTGTATTTTGATGTGTAATATATCCCCTTATTATCCCCTCCTGCACTTTGGATTGCCACCAGTGTCCGCGCATTTTGGTTGGCTGCCATATGAACTTGACGCCTGCCAATCCCCTTCCCATCTCGTCTCCACCTTTCCCATTTCCCCCACCATTAAGTGTGTGTGCGTGTGTAGTTGCCATGCGGTTAAAAAGGTATCTCAAAGATACTAAATACTTTATGCATGAATGTGCCAAATAGATTTACGAGAAGAAGCAGCAGCAGCAGCAGCATCCTGCCGAAGCGTTAGGGAAGTGTGTGTGTGTGTTGTGTGTGCCGGTGGTGAATTGCCCATGCGTCGATATTAAATTTAAATTGGCGCTCGGATATTTTAGAGTCAGCCCAAATGAACGAGGGGAAGGGGGAGATGGGGGATAATGGGTGGTCGGTCGGTCATGTGGGCGAATGGCGAACGGCGAGGACGGACACGACGGCTTGCAATTAAGCCCCGCATCCGTGTGTGTGTGTGTGTGTGTGTGTGCGTATGATACTGGGCCTCACAACACACAGAAGCACAGTCATCTTCAAAAATTTAGGTACAATAAATAATTTTTTAATAAAATCCAACAACTAAGCTTGCCTACTTTTTGGGGCTCCCCACAGGACACAATTTAGTAAAAATATATATTTTTAAAATATATTTTAAATTAATGTAAATTAAACATTCATCTAATATATGTATATCCTCCACTGTACTTTGATACAATTTACATGGACACGGTTAGTTGCCTGGGAGTATGGGTGCTCGTAGGTGTAATGTGTATATGTGTTTGTTTGCCTTTATGTGGAAGCCTTAAATATTAATAACAGTTACAATTTTTAATGATTAAAACTTGGCGCATGTGTATGCCTGCTCTGTCTGTCGAACAAAAAGTACAGTTGAACACAACAAACGGCAGTCAAGCTGCCCTGTCTGCCTTGACCCCCTTCCTTTCGTCCTTGCCACCCCTTTGGCAATGGATTTGGACTGGTTATCCTTACACTTTTACCTCCCCCGCGCACAACAGAGTCAACTGCCCCACCAAAGTCCTCTGTTTTTACCCAATTTCCGGTGTCAATTTGCTCTGTCAGTCACGAGTCCTGTGAATTTAGTTGCGAATTATTGCGTTCTGCGACATGCGGACAATAGAAATGGTAATCGTTATCGTTATCGTAATTGATTGTCAAATATAACAAGTATTTTTACTTCGATCGATTGGGGGGGAGAGATTTTGCACAGAAACATGTTGCTAGGGAAATGTTGATAAGAAAATGTTGCTTAAAAAAATCAAATAAAATAAATTATTCAAGCAACTTAACATTAGTTATAAAAATTAAATTCGTATATACAAATTCTCTCATTGCAAAACCAGAAATGCAATTGCTTGAAGGCCAAACTAATTAATCCCGAATTAGTAATGAAAAAAACCAACAGATCGCAGCAAGATTGTATGGCAACTTGTTGCTGGCGTGACGTCAACGGGCCAAGCACGTTTCTCCTCCGCCCCAATTTTTGCAAATGAAAAAGGAAATCAGGAAGGGCAGAGCGCAGAGAAAAGAGCAAAGAGGCCACAAAGAAAAAGGGAAGCCAACAAAAGAGCAGAGGGAGAGAAGGACACGGAAATGCCATCGATATTAGGGCAGAAATTAGAGCACAAAGGAGAAGAAGGAAGAATGGGAGCGCAATGCGATTGCATCGCTGGCCTGGCCATGTGTTGCCCGTGTTTTGCAACGTGTTGCACATGCCGGCAACGGAGAGAAGTTGCAAAAATGCCAACGGACGAGGTGGAAATAAAGATGCAGACAGGGATTAGCCAGACCCAGCGGGAGATGTCAAAGACGGGAGATCGGCAGCGAGAGAGAGAGAGGTGGGGAGATTAAAGAGAAGGGAAGAAGGAGGACCAAGGAGACGGAGCATAGCGGGCGGGCGGATGGCGCAGCGGGGGAAGTGTCCGCCAACGAATCAGCCATTCCAATGGAATCCCGGCATTACCGTAATATATTTAGGATTCCCAAGCTTATACAGAAAAAAATTAAAGATTAATAGTAATTATTTAATAATATTATTAATTCATGTTCAATTTAAACGTTTCCCAATATCAATTTTACAAAATTATATTCATTTCAATTGTTTTGTTAACAGAATAACGGGGAGAATGGATTATAATCTGAGTTGCAAGCCTGCACAATATTAGTTCCAATTTCCATTCTATAAAGGGTGTTTTATTTTGTATTGTGTTTGTAATCCTGCCAATTTAATGGGAATTATTTGGCGGCCACAGGATTATGGAAGTCGCCTAGGGTATATATGTACATATGTACATACATACAAATATATATTTTTTTTATTTTAAAGCTTCGATCGCTGCCGAGTTTTCCCCTGTGGTTTTCCACCCTCTTTTCTGCAGCATCCTCTGCCGACGTCTGCTGCCGCTGCGCTGCTCATTTCGCTGCTCGTGTTTCATTGCCATTTTGTTGCACTTCTTGGCGGGCAAATGCTTATGTGTGTGTGTGTGTGCTGCATTGTTTGCATTTCAAATTGAATTCCTTTGCGTGTCGCTCTCTCTCTCCCCCTATTTCTCCCTCCTTGCTTGCGTGTGTTGGCATTTTTGTTGGTGCGTTGTGCATCTGCTGTTTTTTTTCTCTTTTGTTGTTTTCCCATTGCCGCTGTTGTTGTTGTTGTTGTTGCTGCTGTTGCGCTGCTGCTGCTGTATTTTTGTTTTTCTCTTTTTTTTGTTTTCTTGGCTAGCATGCATTTTTCAATTATGATCGAGCAGCATTTGTCGCTCGTTTTGTTATTTTGGTTTGGCTTAGTTCCCTTTTGTGTTTTTCTATCGGGATTCATGTGCATGTATGCGTATGTGTGTACTTAATTTTTTGTGTGATATTTTTCTCGGTTTTCACCCTGTTTTTTTCGAGAGGTTTGAAAATAATAATAATTTTGCCCCCGGCTGTTGGCATTTCTTCTTTATTTCTTGGGCTTTCAACTATCTCTATCTCCTCTTTCACCTCACCATCTCCCATCCCTATTTCTCCTCTTCTAGCGCGTAATTGAAATCGTAACTGGCAAATCTTTGAAAATATGCAAATTTCCCCCAAAACACGTAAGAAGAAGAGGCGAATGAGGTGGCGAAGATGAAGGCGGAGGAGTAAGAAGAAGCGTGAGTGTTGAGCAAACAATTGATGAATGAGAGGAGAAATCGGTAGATTCTCTCCAGTTAACGATTTGTTGGATGTGTGTGCAAATTTTTTATGGTTTGATCCCTGTGGCCAGTGAAGCCATTTGTAAAACGTAGAATCAGGCAATTATGAATTAAACATAGATTTTAAACCTAATTTAATAAATCATTTAAAGAAGGGCATTTTTAGTTTCGATTTCCAAACGTTCTTGACTTTTTATGGTATTGGTCAAAAGAAAACAAACGACAGCGAAGAGCTAACAAAGCCGGCAACTACAATGTTCACTAATAATATTAATGAGAAAACGAGTAAAGGAAAGAGCAATTCTTTGCTGTGTAATTCACAATTGTCGTCGTGTGAAGAGCAAACACAAATAAAAAATCGGAAAGCCAAACAAAATAACACCCACAAATCGAACACAAAAAAGTTCCCAAAAATCACTGATAATATATCCCACAAAATTACCCCATAAATAAATGGACAAGTACCTGATTCTATTGGCATATTGTACAAAATATAAATATTTTTAAATAAGAAATAATGTAAGGAGGTAAGAACTTACCCCCAAAAGAGGGACCATCAACACCTCAAAATAGATGGAAACGGGTTTCTGGCAAGACATCCATCCAGATGTCGAATTCAATTACTAGCAGCTCGGATCGTATTTGGTTCTGCATACACTCATGCTTCGATCCGCACTTCGATATCCAAAATCCGAGATCAGCGATCACCATATTCCCAAGGGCCGGTCAGCATGTGTGTGACGAATACACGCTTGTTTGCTCTGGTGTTTGTACAACTCCTCCGACGCGGCAACGAAGTCGATATAATGCGCGACGAATAAGTCTGAGTCTGGATCATCGACCAACGAATATCCCGCACAACCGAAACCGTTAACTTTCACTATTCTTCAATAATTATAGCTTTACAACGCGGCACCTTGCGTCTGCAATTGAAGCACTGCACATGCAATCTGAAATCTGATAAGGGGATCGGATTGCAAGTCTATTTTGTTCTTCTGCTTCGCTTTTCTAGCTAGAGAGACCCACTAATACACGCACGCGTATACCCTAAAGCGGCGAATGCAAGGGTGTGAAGACAACAATAACGGCGAGCAAAGAGAGTAAACTTGAAGCCGGCAGAAAGAACAACAGAAGAGGCGACAACAAAAACAACAAAAATAGCGAACAAGAAAGCGCGAAGAAACCACAACAAACGGCGCAGCCGCCACCGCAGTTGGCAGAGACAGAGGCAGAGGCCCTGGGGCAAAGTGAGTCATCGTGGGGGGAAGGGGAAGCCGAGGTGGAGCCGAACTTAAGCCAAGCTTGAGCCGGCGGCGCCAGCATTACATAAGCTGGAGTTGGAGTAGCGTTCTCTCCGCTCTTCTCACCCACTCTTGCTCTCTCCCTCTCTCGTTCTCTTTTACTCTCTGGCGCGCAATTAAAAAGTAACGGCGCTGGAACTGACAGCTGTATGCGCTCAATTAAAAAGTCATTAACTGCCACACACACACACACACACACACATACATAAACTCACACAGCTAGAGAAAGAAAAGGACAGTGATTGACAACGACACGCAAGATCTCACCCTCCCCCTCCTCCCTTCACCTGGTCCTCTTCTTTCTCCGCCTCTTACCATATGCTTTCTTTGCACGCACCTTGCAGCGACACAAAAGCAACAACTGCAAGGGTGCAACTGTCACTGTCCTCGGATCCTTTGGCTGTTACCTGTATTGCGTCTGTCCTATCCCTTCTATCCTTACTGTTGCGTGTCCTTAAATGCGCCATAAACACCCCCTAATCCCCGCATCACCCTGACCAGCATCCTTAATCGCTAATGACGGCCAAACGGAACATCAAAGCTGCACCCTTTTAATTATCTTTGATTTATATTAAGCTAAAAGATCAAGACATTTTCTAATTATTGTATAAAATAAAGCCTAATTTATATTTAGCCTTAAATAAGTTTTAATGAAAAAAGTACAATGTAAAAGAGTGTGGTGAGTGTGTCAATTAGGGCCAATAATTAATTGCTGAAGATCTGCAGGGCTACCTGCGTCCCAGATCCAGGCCCATAAATGCGCCATAAACCGGGCTAATCCCACTGTAGGCAGTCGGCCGGCTGCAACAGTTGCATCGCATCAGCTGTTGCGCCAAAGCTCTTGAATTCCCTCCTTTACATATACATATTTTTTATGTGAGTATGTAAAAGGATATTTGTTTATATCCTGCCCTGTGGTTCGCAACATATGTTGGCAGTTTTGGTCACAGTGGAGATCTAAACCGTGACTGATCACTGGACTTTATAAATTCAAAAAATATATAAATTAACAAATTAAAAAGGCAATACCAATTAAATTAAATTAAATTTCTTCTGTCAATATTAAAATTATCTTTGAAAATATCCTTTTAATCACTCATCACAGGGACAGGTTCCACTGTATCTCTTGGACTGCGAGCCACTCTCGGAGACCCCTTTTCTTTTCCCGGCCGCCTCTTCGCTGTCGCTGCCAACGTAGCCCCGCGCGTCTCTTCGTTTTCTTTATTGTTTTATTGTCAGTTTAGGGATTTGACAATTTGCTTGCTGATTTTTTATGACAATCATGTATGTAAATTTCGGGCCATGCCATCCCTTTCGCACTCTCTCTTCCAGCCTCTTCGTGGGCTCTCTTCGCTCGCCACTACTCCACCGCACTCACAAACTCTTCCTCAAGGCCCCATGCACACACACACACTCGCTGCGGAGCCTTGTCGCATCTGTGTGCGTTCGTCTGTCGAATTGCTTGCACTTAGAGAAAGTTTGCTAAACAATTTAGATTATTTTCAATTTAAAAAAATATATTTTTAGTTGTTAGAAAGGTATGACAAACTAACATAAATTAAAATAAATGCTTTTGTTAATTTTAATTGTAATTTAATAATTTTTGAACTTGAAAAAAACTTTATATAATATCACTATTTTATTTTTACATTTTAATTGAAATTCCCTACTTTCTTAGTGTATTTTGGTAGAGAGAGAGAAGAGTGTATTGGGGCTACATACATTAGCCCTCCTCGCACTTTTTGGCTCTCGAGATTTTTAAATACTTTTGGGCCTTATTCTCAGTTGGGCTCGAGTCCCAAAAAAAAAAACAAAAAAAAGAAAACAACAACAGTCCGAAAAGCCCAAAAGCAAACCCTTCCCGCGGCTATTTTTAGTTTGCTCTTCTCTGTGCTGTCGCAATAAAAGTGGGCTTTATTAATTTTTTAAGCGCTGACAACTTTTACGAGACCTGAGGAGACGCCGGTAATCGCCGGACCCGGCTCCACTTCCGTCCCTTCTCCGTGTCCCCGTATCCATCACCAAAACTAGGCTAGTAGTGCGAATCGCTCCGGTGACTCAGATCAGATTGACGAAAGCCTGACTAATACGGTCCATTAATAGGCCAAGAGCATATGCCTAAACTTAGCTGAATACCAAAGCGAAATCTGCTGCAACACAGCTGCAATTTGCTAAGACTAACTAAGAACTGGGCTCTTAATGGGTCCCCTGAGTCATTAAATCCATCAACGTTTACAGCATGATACTATATTAACTAATTTAATTAAATAAAAATAGTTAATTAAAATAAATAGATGTGTTGTTTTGTTAATTTTAAAAGGCAATGAAATACTGTGCCATAGCCGTATAGCAGTCCCAGTTTATCAAAAGATTTTTCTTAAAAGGGAAAAAACTTAAAACTAAGAACAAATATTAAGTAAAAAGAAAAACTGATAAAATTACATTATTTCTCTCTAATGTCTCCAACTTGATTAAATAACTCTAATGGGGGGATCATATAAGAGCATTATAGTATAGTTATCTGATCTATAAGATATATATAGGAATATCGAAAAACTTGTATCCAAATATCTCAAAACTAAGAAACCCCCTAGAAACGAACAAACACACAGCAGGACATGTCTAGGATAAGCCGAGTTAAAGCTAGTTAAGAATAGTAAAGATCTTAATTTAATTTGCTTTTAACATTTAAATAAAATTAATTTAAGGCCACAATAATTTCATTTTTTAGTGGAACGGTTAAATCCTTGAATATTATTATAAACGAAAAATCCCTGAAATTTTTCAATCCATCAAATAGAAAATAAAATTTATTTAAATATTCAAATTATGAAATATTTAAAGCTGGCTACTGTTTGCGTGTGTGTGTGCGTTTTACACGCATAAATAAATAATAAAAAACAAAATCAAAGGCAGGCGCAAACACAGTGCAAAGGCAGCGGCCAAAGCAAAATCAAATGCAGCAGCGAGCGACAGAGATGGCGAGAGCAGCGGCGGTGGCAGCGACGGCAGCGGCGACGGCCGTCGCACATAGAACACACAGTACATAGCACACACACGCACGCATGTGCGTCGACCAAGGCAGCGGCAGAGGCAGCGCAGCTCGTAGCTCTGCCGCTAGCTCTGCCTTGGCAGCTGCCGGCAGAATGTGCTTCATGCACGTTGTTCGTCGGTCATTTGTATTTGAAACGCCGTAGCAGAAAGTAGCAGAAAGAAGAAAGAAGGACAAGAACGAGGAGCGGCTATTTTGGCTTTTAGCGCCCTTTTTTATTTCATTTTCCCCACTCATAAAAACGGCAAAGCAAACATTTGGCAAAAACTTTTCGGCAAACAAATCGTTTAACAAAAACCAAAAAATTATAAAAAAAACCACTAACTATTTCGGACGAAGCGAAGAAAAGCAAAGTTTAAAAGTTTAACAATCATTTGTGTCATATTTGTGTTCGTAAACAATTTTTTTCTGTTCGATCCCCGGATTAAAAATAAAAAAAAAAAAGCGTTGAAAGAGAGGCGAAATCACAGTGATCTTGGCGAAGCGCGACCGAGAGAGAGGGAGAGAGTCGCCATCGCCAGTTCTCGCTTCCCTCGCATATTCGCAAACAAAATTCAAAATTCAAAATTGCAAAGCCGCATTTTGATTTTGGTTTCCTTCAGTTTGTCTTATTTTTTTGTTAAAAGAGGAAAAGTGGAAGAAGGAGGAGTGGAGAGAGATTGTGAGAGAAGCAGTCGGCAAAAGGAGGCGCGAAAAGATCGACGGCAGTCCAACGGAGGAGTGCCGAAAGCGAAGGCGCAGATAAGTAAGCAAAAACCGAGAACGAGAACTCACCGAGGATCTTTGTATTTTTTTCAAGTGTGCATGTGTTTCGTGAGAGCATTGACAATTTATTAACTAAAGTTTAACTATACTTTGTAATAAAACCGATCTGGAACCAGAAAAAACAAAAACACCAAAAGTGCAAAAGTTCTAATAAAAGAAACAAAGTGAAGAGGACAGCAAGAACCGTTAGATCGTCTTTGACTCTCAGTCTGTGTGTTTGTGTACGTGTGCGTGTCTTCTTTTTTCTTAAAAATCTACCAATTAATTTATTTAACTAATAACAAAATACAAAATAATTTGATTATTTGCAGTACAAATACAAATACCAACAAAATAAAAAATATTAAACGAGAAACTAAAAACAAAATAACAAAAAAAGCTAAGCAACAAAATAAAATAAAAAAACAACGATCGGCGCTCCACAAGAGAGCCAACGAACCCGCAGAGGGATACCGAGATAGGAGGAGGAGGATGCGCCGCTAATTTCGAAGAGAGAGCACGACATGAGCAGCGGCACCGGCGGCGGAAGAAGCGGAAGCAGCAACCACGCGAGAGGTGTCCATGGCGAGCATCAAGACTGAGATGCCGCCACTGCACGCGGCAGAGGCGCTCGCCGCCAGCAGTGCCACCGACAGCGGCGGGGGAACGGGAGCGGGTGCAGGCGGGGGAGCAGGAGTCCCATCAGCTGGCGGCGGAGGCAGTGCACCCGCCACGCCAAATGCCACGATCAGTGCCGCAGCCGATTCTAGTGATAACCAGCCAGGCACACCCCAGCCCCCGCAACAGCAGCAGCAGGCGCAGCAACAGCAGCAATCACAGGCACAACAGCAATCCCAGGGCATGGATTCCCAGCAGCAGCAGCAGCAGGTTACGGGCATCACCCATCAGCCCTATGCCACCCACAACATGTACTCCGCTTCCAGCGGACAGCAGCAGACGCAGCAACAGCAGCAGCAGCAGCTCTACGGCGGACTCTATGGCGCCGACATGCAGCAGCAGCAACAACAGCAGCAAGGCTACGCCAGCAGCTATATCAACAGCTACGAGCAGTTTTACCAGCAGCAGCAGCAGCAGGGCACGGACTACGCCTTTGGCCTGGACTACGGCAAGAGCACTGGATTGCGCTACCATCCGTACCTGCAGACGCCCACATCGGGACTCGGCGGCATGCCGGCGGCCAGCGTAGCCGCCCAGGAGGAGTCTGTAAGCGCACCCAGCGCCGTCAGCACCACCACGGCGGCCATGAGTCCACGTGTGGTAAGCAGCAGCAGTCCCACCTCCACCTCGTCGCATTTGCAGCTGGGCAGCGCCAGCGGACAGACACCGGGATCACCGGGCGGCGCTGGCAACGGCGGTGCCGGATGCAAGCTGCAGTGCAAAAAGTGCGGCATTCTCACCACCAACGAGTCGGAGCTGCAGGAACACATTGCCAATGTGCATGGTGAGTCGCCGTATGGAAGCAGTGGCTATGCCAGCTCACCGTACATCAAGGAGGAGATGCCAACGCCACAGCCACCGGGCGTTGTAGGCGCTGCAACGGCCAATCCCGGCGAGCTGCTCGATTTGGACTCCCAAAAGATGGTTTACCACCAGCAGATGCTCCAACAGCAGCAGCAGCAGCAGCAACAGCAGCAGCACGAGGCAGTGACCGGTCTGCCGCTAGGCACCCTGCCCGATCCGCTTCACTCGATGCAATCCATGCAGCAGCGGGCGCTCCACAGTTGGGAGCAGCAGCAGCCGCAGCAGACGGTGGCCTCTGTCGAGGGTCTGCCGCCCTATATGCAGCAGGGACTGGGCGTGGGTCTAGGAGTCGGTCTTGGCGTGGGCGTAGGAGTGGACAAGTCACCTTACTACTCGCCCAAGCAGTCGCCGTACCATCAATCCGCTGGCGTGGGCGCCACGCTCATCAAGCAGGAGTACGGCGGCCATGGGCTGATCAAGTCCGAGTATCCAGACTCGCAGCATTATGTGGACAAGTCCTTTGATCCCACGGCAGGCGGTGGCAGTGGTGCCGGAGCGGATCTGTGCGCCAGCGTGGCCACCAGTCCGGCGGAATTCCCTAGCACCACCACGGGTGGACCGGGTCAAGACGGCGGTGTTGCTGGAGGAGCAGCACCTGGCGGTGGATATCGCGGCTTTGAGCCACCCAGCTCTAGTTCGGTGCTGCCGGCCAACAGTTTGACGGCCAAGGCGGCCACCTGGAAGTCGAACGAGGCGCGACGCCCCAAGACGTACAATTGTACGGCCTGCAACAAGTGGTTCACCAGCTCTGGTCACCTAAAGCGGCACTATAATACGACGCTGCACAAGAATGCGGTCAAGTCGAGCGGTCAGCCAGATCCGGCCACGCTGCCCATATCGGCTCATCATCATCCATCCCGGGATCCGGTGACGAAGCCCAGTCGTAGGGGAACGGCAGCAGCAGCTGCTGCAGCCGCCGCTGCTGCCGCTGCAGCTGCTGCACCGGCACCACCGCCACCAGTTAATGTACCGCCACCGGAGCCGCCAAGAAGTCCGCCCGACTATGGAGGGGGAGGAGCGTTGGGCGTGGGAGCGTTGGGCGGCGCTGCCATGTCCCAGTACTCGGCCTCGCCCTCGCCCACCACGCAGCAGCAGCAGCAGCATCACCTCCATCACCATCACCACCATCAGCAGCAGCAGCAGCAGCATGCTAATGGGTATGCCAATGGCACTGCCAATGGCTATGGCTACATGCAGCAACAAGTGCAATCCACGACAAACGCTTCACCACAGCACGCTTCCAACAACCAGCAGCAGCAGCAGCAGCAACTCCATCAGCAGCAGCAGCAACAGCAGCACCACAACTCCGTTTTGAACGGTCACCCAAACGGGCTAGCAGGTCCCTCCGCCCCACACAACAACAACAACAACAACACCACCCAAATGCCGTCCTCCCAAATGAGGGGCCTGCTGAACGAAACAACAATCACACCGCCAATCAAAACAACAACAACAACCCGAGCACCACAAACAACAACAGCAACAACAACAACAGCAGCAGTAGCAGCAGCAACAGCAACCACAGCAACAACGGCGGCGGAGGCAACCACGGTAGCTATAAAGAGCGAACAAATGGAGGACAGCAACCACACCCACACCCATCCCAATCCCAATCACAGTCACAGCCAGGACAGCAGCAGCAGCAGCAACAGCTCAATGGCCACGGAGGAGGCGGAGGAGCTGCAGGAGGATCAGGAGGTGGAGGAATCGCAACGGGCGGAAGATCACCTGCAGCAGCAGCAGCATCAGCAGCAGCAGCAGGAGCATCAATACCTGCTGGCAGCGCGCCATTATCACAGCAGCACGCCCAACACGCTCAGCTGCAGCAGCAACAGCAGCACCCACAGCCACATCAATCCCAGCACGCCCAGCAGCAGCAGCAGCAACTCGCCCCTTACTATTTACCAGCAGGAGCCGCCGGCAACGGATTTCTCGCGCACCACAACGCCGCCGCAGCCGCTGCCGCCTATGGGAATGCTGCCGCCTATGGGAATGGACTACAACATGCTGGCTTTGGATATGCCCACGCACATGCACACGCTCATGCCCAGCAGTATGCTGCAGTGCAGCAGCACCAGCACCACGCCGCTAGCTACTACCACCACCACCAGTATGCAGGACACTATGCCGCTGCCGCAGCAGCAGCTGGTGCACCATTACCACCAGGCGGTGCTCCACCCGCACCAGCATCAGCAACCGGAGGAGGAACAACAACAACATCAGCAGCGGGATCTTCACCAACTGGAGCAGCAGCCGCCGCAGCAGCAACAGGAGGCACTAATCCTGGCGGACAGTTTGCCGCACAGCAGCAGTTCGCCGCACACCAGCAGCTCCCCGCCGCCCATCATGGGCATGCCGCCCATGCCGCTCACCACCACCACAGCGCCGCAGCTGCTGCCGCTGCAGCTGCAGCCGCCGCCGCCGCCGCACATCACCAGCACCATGCCCATGCCGCCCACCATGCACATGCCCATCATGCCGCCGCCGCCGCCATGTTACCAGCAGCTGCAGCCGCTGGACCCCACAATGAGCTATCACACTATTATTGGTAGTGGGCCGGAGGCACACTCAGGAGGTGGTTACGGCGCCAATCAGATCACCACCAGCGATGGCCAGATCCTGCAACTGATGCCAGCCTCGCTATTTGCTCCATATGCCCCGCTCTCGCCATATTCGGTGGCCGCCCAGCGGTCACCGCAGGAGGGTGATCTGCCGCCAGTGCATACATTAACCACGGCTCTCCATGCCCATCAGCAGGGCGGGCAGCAGGAGGCACAGACGCCGGCAACGTTGACGGTGCTGTCCACGCCCTATTCGCCCACGGTGAGCAGCTCGCGGGCCACGCCGGCACTGGAAATGGACATGGCCACGCTTATCCAGCAGCAGCAGCATCATCAGGAGTACGAGATGGAGCAGTATCAGTTGCAGCATCATCAGTTGGAGCAGCTCCAACAGCAGCAGCAGCAGCAACATCATCTCGAGCAGCTTCAGCAGCAGCAGCAGCAACAACAGCAGCAGCAGCAGCAACATCACATCCCGTCAGAGCCCACCCAATCCCTGGGGCAACCTCCTCCAAAGAAGCGACGCGGCGCCACACCCTCAACAACGACAAAGCGACGTAGGAATAGCAGCGTTGGCTCCACATCGCCGCACTCCACCACACTGCCATCGGGCAGGATCAAGTGTCTGGAGTGTGACAAGGAGTTCACCAAGAATTGCTATCTGACGCAGCACAACAAGAGCTTCCACTCCGGTGAGTACCCGTTCCGGTGCCAGAAATGTGGCAAGCGTTTCCAGAGCGAAGATGTCTATACCACACACCTGGGTCGCCATCGTACCCAGGACAAGCCGCACAAGTGCGAACAGTGTCCCAAGCAATTCCATCACAAGACCGATCTGCGGCGTCATGTCGAGGCGATTCACACGGGGATTAAGCAGCACATGTGCGACATTTGCGAGAAGGGTTTCTGCCGCAAGGATCACCTGCGCAAGCATCTCGAGACCCACAATCGTCCCAGGGTGGTGGGCAAGAAGTCAGCCGCCGCCGCTGCCGCCGCCGCCGCTGCTGCAGCAGCAGCAGCCACTGCCGCTGCAGCCTCAGCCACCGCCACAGCTTCAGCTGGAGCAGGCAATGTCTCAGCTGCTGGGTTGCCTGGCACCATTAAGGCGGCCTTTGCTCGCTCTTTGACGGTGACGGCTGTGCGGGGTGGCATGACGACGCTACCAGTAGCACTACCCTCATCCACCACAGTCACAATGAATCCAAGTCATACGCCCGGCTTGAGTCTGAAGCGACACATTGATGATGTAGCCGCCGATGATGATAGCCTGCTGGAGGAGGACGAGGAGGAGGAGGATGAGGATGAGGAGGAGATGGAGATGGAAATGGAGATGGAGGAGGAGGAGCGGGAGCTGGGCGACTATCACCGCGAGGAGAATTTCCAGCTGATTGAGAAGAGCATAGAGTTGTACTAGGGCAAAAGCTGGGTTATGAAATGCTCCGGTCTTTAGGGGGTAGGGGAAATGCTCCGACAGGGGCAACTGAGCGCTGTCCGAGTTGCTCGAGGCGGGCAGCCCGGGGAGGCGCTGCAGTTGAGTGAGTGTCCTTTAATGACTTGGATCACATAGCAGCGATCTTTAACCAGTTTTCAGTTTGATTTAGTTTTGGTCATTTAAAAAAAAACACAATTTATTGCTGGCCAGGCAATGATTCGCTGTTTTAGCCTTTCGTTTTCGTTTTCGTTTTTTATTTTATGTATTTTTTGTATACAAAGCCGCAGCATTTCAATAACTTGGACAGGCCACTCCTTTTGGTGCCAACCCCCCCTTGACCCGAACCCGATCCCCGCCAGAAACAACCAGAACCATTCATTCCCTGTAATTAGAGTTTTTTTTTTGCCATAAGTAGGAGGAGGAGGAGCAGGCGAGGGTTAAGGGGGAAGATTGATTGAAAAGACAGCCAGAATTCCTAATTGTTGTTAGCAGCAAATTATTTAATTTTATTTGCATGTTAAAAATTGTATTATTATTTGTATTTTGTACTTAATTAATTACCTAATATTAATATTATTATTTGTAACGCTTAATTTATAATTTGTAAACGTGTGAACCTCCAAGTATACCTCAGCAACAGCCAACAGCGACGGCCGCGTCTATATATATATACACCTATATATATATATATATATAAATATTCCATTATATAGAATGTAAAGCCTAATTTTAAACACTTTTTTTTGTCGTATTTTTCAATTTTTAAACATGTTTAATTATTATTTTACGAGGAACAAACACAACAAAAACAAATGCCATATATACGAAATGTAAGCTTAACAAAAAAAGCAGCAACTAAATGCCAATTGATATATATATATATATACTATATTATATCTAGTTACTAGACACACCCACACACATATATATAGATATATATATATTTATATATATCCGTATAGCCTTAAAAACGCCAAATTGTCAGCAGCAACTTAACTAAAAATGCAAAATCAGGGATATTATTATTATAAACTAAGAGAGCGATACTTGGCGTATTATAAAATCCTAAATATATATATATATATTTATTAACATTAGTTGCCCATTAATTTATATATATGTTCCACCCCAATAAAACCAATTGTAATTATTTAACAAAGAAAATCTTCAGTTTACACACACAAACATACATCCTCCTCAACTTTTAGACATCTCGTTTTTGTAATTATACAATTTTTTTTTTATTATTATTATTATTATTTTTAATTGTTAACCAATTCAAGACAACGCTTTCACATTTTTTGGCACGCCTTCTAAGTATTTTTTTTAAATGACAAATATAAACGAAAAACATAAAAAAAAAAAATTATATAAAAAAAATGAAAATTATGCAAATTTGTTGTTTTTATTTCGTATTATTATTATGATTATTATATGATTTTCAGCAGTGGATAGTTTTCAGTTTGTCTCCAAAGGATTTCTCCACAGGTTTTCTTTGACACATTCCTTTAGCTACCTTCACCTTCCTTCCTCTTTCTTCCTCCTTTCTCCTTCCTCCTTTTAACTTTATAATTGTTTTATGGACATGTTTCTTCCCTTCCCTTAATCCCCATCATAAACTTTTAAATAAATGTTCGTTCGTGTTGTTGTTCTTTTTTTTTCTTCTTTTTCGTTTTTCTTAATTATTTTTGTAGAAATTCATTGTTGTTGCTGTTGTTGTTCGTCGCTAGTTCCAAAGAAATTACGTGCGTGTCTTTAATACTTCTTTTTCTCTGCCTCCTCCCTCTGCCTCTCTGTCTTTGTCTCTGAATCCCAGTCTCAATCCGAATCCGAATCCGGAGTTCAGCTTGAGATAGAGATTTTTCGTTCTGTTTGAGGCTTGATTTTCGCGAAGAAAGAAGCGAAGCAGAGAATGGAAGACGGGCCAAGACATGTGTAGATACAAAGATACAACAATATAAAAACAACAACAAAAGGAAAACAGAAGAAGTAAAGAAAAAGAAAAAAAAAAAATGAAAAACAAGGCAGCTCCGGGAACGTGTGTCTGTTTCGGGCAAGCCGGTTTCCCGAGGATCCCAGGATCCGGCACAAAGGACTCGGCAGATCCTGGAAGCACACATGTTGCTGCATGCCGCCTAGCAAGGACATAACAAATGGGGGTTGGGGTGCAAATAGATGCGGCTAGCAACAGCTCTCTAGGGATGCCAAGTATCTCACGAATGCCTCTTGTACCTATCGCTTGCGAAACTCACATTTTGCACAAATATCTCTTGTGAGAGGGGGCTGAAATATGAGATAAAATGGGTTTTGAAAGATAAATACTGATTGTTTGGGGAAAGATTGAGCTATATATTTATATATCTTCAAGGAAATGAGGAGTTAAAGCTGTATATAAAGCTGGTAATATTTTATTTCCTATAAAGCCAAGTCAAGGAAAACAAAGTTTAGATTAGAGGTTTACGCCGATGGTTAAAGGCATCGGCGGCGGCGTAGAGGTCAAAATGACTCGGCGGCGGCGGCGTAGTAGTCAGAAAGAACCGGCGGCGGCGGCGCGTCAAATAAGGCAAAAAGGCCATTTTAATGAGTTATTTATTTTTTTTAAAGTTTTATAAAGAACAATGACACTGAAGGCCGCGCTGAAGCTGCGCCGATGCCGCACCAGCGGCGCGCCGCGGCGCGCCGTTATTTTCATAATTTGGCGGCGGCGCGTCAAATAAGGCAAAAATCGGCGGCGGCGGCGGCGTGGCGCGGCGGCGTATATGTCTAGTTTAGATAGGTTTTTTTTTGCTTTAAGACATTTGGTTGTGATTTTATAATTTTCTTAATTTTTAAAAGATTTTTAAATTAATATAGGGTTTAAAAAAGTTTAATTTGAATAATGTTTTAATAAATTATAATTTAAATTTAAACCCAAAAATTGATTTATTCGTTGGAGATACAAATTGTGCTGTCTAGTTTCTTAGAAACCATTTATAAACTGTCTTTAAGCTGACTAATTACTTGTATCTCGAAAAAAAACTATATATAAATAATAATATATTTATATAAAGTTTATATTAGTTATGAAAGGAAAGTTAGTACCTTTCATAATTTTAGGCAAAAAATGATTTAAAATACGGTTTCTAGGAATGTTTAGTTTTAGGCCTATCAAATCCAAGTTAATTAGATTATTGACTTGAAATTTCTCATGCTTGATCTTAAAAGTCTATTACAACTATTGTCATAATAAGTAAGCCACCAAGTTGGCTGTCTTAGGGCTTTTGGCGAAACGCACTGCTTCTCGAGTATCTTTAAGATACACAAGCCATGGCGCTGCGCTTGCGCGACACTCGTCGCAGCAACGGTTGTGGCTATGTCATCATAACGCCGCCACCGCCGTCGTCGTCGTCGCCTTCTCCTGCTTCTCCTCCTCCTCCTCCATCACATCTCACTCCTGGCTTCGTGCGGCGGCATTCGCATGTGTATCTGTATCTGTATCTGTGGCCCGCGTGTATCTGTGTATCTTCTACTTCTTGGTTTTGTTTGTTGAACATAAAAACTGGTTTCCTGTACATATGCTCATCCAGCAACAAACCATCTGTAATTTTAATTTTTCGGCAAGATGTTGTGCGCCCTCTCCCTCTCACACACTCTTTAGCTATCCCTCTCTCCCTCTTACTCTCCCGCTTCTATGTCTTCGCTCTCTTTCTGCGTTGTCGTTTTCGTTTTCTTGTGTTTTTTTTTTTCGGCAGAGATTTTGATCGGTTGTGTGTCCAGGTAGAAATTGTCTACCTCAGCGGTGTGTGTGCGTGTGTGTATCTTGTAGATACACGAAGCCTGTAGGGGCAAGAAGAAGAAGAAGAGAAGACAGTAGGTCGTAGCGGCATCTCGCTTGCACACGGTTAGTGTGATCCTTGAAGGAATGCTTTCTCGCTCTGTTCTTTTGCTGCTCTTTGGTTTTCTCTTTTCGATTCTCCTTCATTTCCTTTTTCTCGCCTGCTTCTCCTTCTATATACCGCATTAGCACTTACCATGATTCATAGCTATAACACGCACACACACGCACGCACATGTAGAGAGAGAGTTACGGAAACGGAGAGAAGGAAGGCAAAAAGGAAGATTCCTGCCAAAAGAAATCCAAGAAATAATATAGAATATAGAACGAAAGAACGAACAATAGCTTCGCCTTGACAGGCTTTTGTGTCTTTGTGTGTGAGTTTTTTTTTTTTCTTCTTTTAAGAGGAGCAACAAGAAGAAGAAAAAATATTCAATGCACACAAAAAAAAAATTAAATATTTGTAGGATTAACCCATAAATTGTTTGAAAATTAACTATTTTCATGGTAAAAAATACAACAAAATAACAAAATGTTGTATAAAATGATGTCTAATTTTATGGTAAATGTTACTTTACAGAAATTATATATTTTTGGTATTATTATTATTTATTTTTTAACTCTATTTGCCTTATTACTATTTTTGATGTTAAAATTACTGTTTGTTTAGGTTAATTTCAACAAATGGTTTTCTTTATGTGTTCCCATTGCCATTCTCTGTGGTTTTTTGTGCTATAATATGATCAATGTGCAAATCTGGCATTCTTCCCATGCCTCTACTTTTTCTCCTCCCTCTGCTTCATCTCCTCTTCAACCTCCACCTCCTTCTCCTCCTCCCCGTCCTCCTCTTTCATTTCACAAACATGTGTGATCTGCTTACTACTTCCTTGCCTTCTTTCCTTTTCGCTGTTTGTCTTTCGCTTTTTTTGTTCAAAAGATTCATCGGCGGGTTTCCTTGCGTATAACTGTTCTTTTGTATTTGTTATTCTCAGGATGCCATCATCCTCTTTGGGATTCCAGAATATCTAAACCAAGTTTTAAGATTCTTCGATTTACAGTTGATTTGGAAATATATCTTAGGGAATATCTTAGGGAATATTTTATGGAATATCTTATAGAATATCTTAAGGAATATCTTGAGGAATATCTTAATGAATATCTTATGGAATATCTTAAGGAATATCTTAAATAATATCTTGTGATATATCTTATAGTTTTCTGGTAGAATCTCACCTAAAAATCGTTTAACTTTTCACTTAAATCTTTTATTAACAATAAACAGTGGGTATATATCAAAATTTAAACGATTTAATATAGGTTTTAAGGGTTTATAGACTCGATTTTGTATATATTTTGTGTTGGTTTGGTTTAAAAAACAGATATTTCCATTGGAAAATCAGATAATTATTATTTTCTGACTTTTCCCAAGTTATTTTTGAGAAAACTTTGGCTGAGGAGGAATGTGGAATCAACGAGTTGGAGGAGTTATAATACTTATTTATACATTCTATAGATTTTAAATGATTTTTAAATCAAAACATCGATGACAAATTTTTTTTTTAAGTAGAATTCAAATAGAAATAAGCCTCAAATCCATAAATACTACTGAAATATAAGGTCTAAACTCCGAGATCTTAGTAGAAATAATGCTTTTGAGAGAAGATACTTTATAAAATCTGCTTCAGTTTCAATTTAATGTCAAAGTTCTCTGACAAGCCAAAAAAAATATTTACAAAAATATATATTTAATTTGTTTATTTTTGTGGCCCTTATCAATGGCCAAGACGTGACTGAAAAAGGTTAAATTAGCGCGATGTCAGTGAGGGCGGAAGGGGAGAGGCAATCCCTGTGTGACATCTAACACAAAAACTCAATCAAATTAGGCCCGCGATATCCATACACATCCTTTTCCTCCCCCCTGAATTTTCCTCCCTTTCCCCCAGCTGAAACTGTAAAATTTTCCCTGGTTTAGCTTCATTTTCTTCACTTATTTTATTTTTTTGACTTTCCCTTTGGATTGGGAAATTTCTTATCCATTACTTTCCCAAGCGTTGTGCTCTTCTTCTATTTTAATTACCAAACATTTGACAGCATCCTGAGATGCTTATTGTGTTATCCGTACACATGTATGGGTCTATATATCTGCCTTTATATATATATATGTATATATGTGGCTCACACAAAGGTCTCTTAGGCTGTTGTTAACCTTTTTTTTCTGATTTTTTTTTGTGGGCCTGTGCTAGAAGAAGAAACCCACCCCTGAGCCGAGTTCTCCTGCGCTTCTCTCCAAGTTATATGATGGCGTTAGATATTTGATTTCCAAAATTCAATGCCAAACGACAAGAACAACAACAAGATGACAGGATAGGCATGGCGGTCGCATCGTCATCATCCTGATCATAATTATCATTGTCATTATCCTCATCATCATCATCGTCTTGGTCTGAAGCATCTGCCGCGTCTCTGGCCAAGATTTTGTGTCCGCCAGTAAGGAGCCGAAATTACGCCGCCGCTTTGAAAATGGCTAAAAAGATAGAAAGATACAGATACATAGATACAGATACAAGCCATTCACAAGATGCTGAAGAGGTATATCTATTTCATTTCATTTTGAAATGTTTTATAAATTTGCAGGAATATTTTTAGGAGTTTTTGGGGAATATCTTATTGCTGTAATTATTAGAATTTATTTTAGTATTATTATTTATTTAATTATTATTTAGAAATCTGTTTAAAATGCTTATTAATTAAAATAAATTTTTTTAAATGGTTTTTCTTGAGGTTTTTAAGGTTTAAACAGATAACTGCATTTGTTTGGCTTTGATATTTTGTTATTTTAAGGTCTTTTGATATTTTAAGTCACTAAATTATATTTTTAAAATTTTTGTTTTAATTATTAATTATATTTATTATTATTCTAGTACAATTTATGTATTTTTTTTGTTTAAGGATATCTCCCTTTTTTCTTATCCCATTATTACCTATTCTCTTTTTCTATCCTTACCCTATAGACTCTACAGATCTCTATCTATTTTTCTTTCAACTAGAAATGTTTTTTGAAACAGGATTCTGAGCGGCTTAAAAATAGATACTTATTAACCAGTCAACTGTTGATTGATCGGTGTTTTGCTTTAAAAGGGTTTATGTTTTTTTAATTATTATTGTTTTAATGTGCATAACTTATTATATTATATTTAGAAGATATTTAAAGATATCATATAGGTTTTTGAGATCTTTAAATTACTATTTATATTTATCTTATATATATTTAATTTAAAAGAATTTGCAATGTTGTTTAGAATCGATGGGAAGTCGGCTTCGATTAAAAAAAAAAAACTTAAAATGGGGATTTTGCCCAAAACATTATATTTATAGTTTTTTAAATATATATTTTTAATACTTTTTATGTATGTTTTATATATTTTTATTTATGTTTAATATATTTTACTTATTTTATATATTCTACATATTTTTTATTTTTTTTATATATTATTTAGAGAATTACCAAGAAAGCTTTAAGGTAATTTTAAGAACCATATTTTTAATATTTCATATTATTTTTATACATATTTTGTATGAATTTAAATATTTTCTTACCTCTAACCTGAGTCTCCCCTGAACCCACCTATGGCCCATATTTGAAGCCTTCAATATATTGATCCTTTCTTAAGCCCCTCTCCCCAACCCATTTCTACTATATATCTCCCCAAACCGATCTCCTGGCTAACTGTATATAAACTGTGTTCGCAAAACAAAAGACTTAGGCAACGAACTTGGCCAACATTCAGCAATTCGCAAAGAGGATTCGCGCCTCGCCTCCCCTCTCACTGGAGGTGTCCAACTTTGAGGCATTATAAAATGATATATATGCCGAGCTGGGACGGAGTCCAATGGGCGTGGCAGGGGGGAAGGCGGCATGGCAAAAAAAAAAAAAGAAAAAAAAGAGGAGCGTCGTCAAATGGCGCACAGCTGCGTAAACACAGAAACTGGCCAGAAATTGTTGCTACATTTCGAAGCTTCACTTCATGTGTGTGTGTGTGTGTGTGTCTGAGTCTGCGGTGTCCTAATTCCAATTCAACAGAAATTTTTGTCTCACAATCAGTTAAAAAACGAAAAAAATACAACCGAAAAAAAGCAACAGAAAAAAACTCAAGTAAAACAAAATAAATCTTTTTTTCTGAGACCCGGCAACGCGAACGAGTTTCAACAAATACAAAACCGAGAAAAAAAAAAACTAAACTTTAGGCAAAACTTTGTTGCCTTTTTTCCATAGTTGTTGCTGTCGGCGCTTTATCCGATTTTGTGTGTGTTATTCTCTGGTCTTTTCGTATATTTTTTATGACGAGTTTCCGCTAATTGCTGATGCGCTGCAGATTAACTGAAGCCCCCAAAGAGAGAGAGAGATATCCAGAGATCCAGATCCCCTAGAGTTAAGATGGATGGAATGGGATGGGATGGACACAGGACGGGGCAAGGAGAAGCGGGGCAGGGAAACCTAGAGATAGGTCTAGAAATTAGAAAACTAGATTCGCTTTAATTATAAAGAAATGAGATACATTTTCAGAGTCTAGATGAAATTTATTCCACTACCGAATTTCACACGCCAGGCCAATGGCCTAACTGGCTTATCGATGGAAACTATGCCTCAAGATATTATATATTATATATAAACATACTACATATATGTATATATCTATGGAGTTATCCTCCCATCTAGCTCTGTTCGTCTCACTTTCAATGTCTTCTGCTTGATCTATTTTAGGGCCTGCTTTAGTTTTCATCAATTAAATGCACTGACAGAAATCTTGAGGGGTTTAATTTCATGAAATTACAAAAATTCAACACTTTTAGTTTTGAAATCAATTTATTGGGCATCCAAAAGTATGCAATACATTTTTAGGTTTAATTTTAGCATACTTTTCAGCAGTTTCGTTAGATTTTTCAAACAAATCGCTGCAAATTTATAAATATTTTAAATTTGTTGTTATAAAATTATTTAAAAAGTAATTAAATAATTAATAATGACTAAATATTTAATTAAGTCAAGATTTTACATCAGCTTAAATTTTATTTCTTTTTTTTAAATTTAATTTTACAAAATTCTTAAGATCCCGTTTCCTTTTTTTATTCTCAGTATAAATTTCTATAAATATTTATAAAATTTAAAGTAGTTCTACTTTCATCCTTAAAATTTTGTCCGGTGCATAATCTAAGTCTTACCACACACACACACACACACCTGAAAAGTGTAAGAAGAGCTGAAATTAGAAAAAAAAAGAAAAGAAAAATATATATAAAGGCGTTCTTACCAGCAAAGCGAAGAAGACAGACGGCAGAAGAATCATACGAATTATAAGAATTACGCTGAAGCCGAAAGCAGCCGAGAAGGGTAGGAGCGACATCTTAGATATCAGATTATAGAACGCTGGCCTTAGCCTAAGCTAATAATTCCACAAAACAGAAAGGGAAAGAGTAGGAGACAGAGACAGAGCGAGATGGAGGTGGTGATCGAGGGCTGTGCAAGCGAGATCGCTGTGGGATCGTGTGTGCATATAAGCATAATGAGTTATAATTGGATTAAAGATTTATTGGCTTTGATTTCGGTTTGATTTCTTTATACCAAAGATCTTACAACGAAGCTGAAGGCGAGGAGGTACAACCCGAAGCCCCCTAAGAAACCCTGAAACAAGCTGAAAACAGCTGCAGTCTCAGTTTTGGATACAGATATTCAGGCTATAGATACAGATACAGGCTATAATGACTTATATAGGCTACAGTAAATACCAGTTATAAGGCAGATATATTTTTTACTTTCTGACATGAAATATTTACAAGTTCAAAAATTCTAAAAAATATAAAAGTCGAAAATGTAGTTAATACTATTTATAATATATATATTTTTTTTAAGATTTTAATTTCTATAAAAAAGTTTTAAATTAATTTCTTATATTTCCGCACAAATTCTTTTAAAAATAATACATATTAAATATCGATGAAAAAAATAAGAAAAAGTCCAGAAAAGTATGCTAAAAATATGAAAAATTCGTATTGCCTACTTTTGGCCGCCTAATAAATTGTTTAGGAACACTTAACTTTTACTTTAAATGCAAATATCTATAATTTAGGTCTTCATATGACAATAGGCCCTGTATTTGCTGCAGATACATTTATATCCAACATCTACAGATACAAATTAACCCAACAGATACTCTGTGAATTCGTGAATCTGTGAATTTGTGCTGCCGCCTTGTCATCATCTGTCGTCCGGCCACGACGTTGACTAATTAGCCAACCCAGCCGCTTTTGGGTTGGCCTTTTCTCCTCCTTCCCCCCATTAATCTCGGCGGAGGAGGAGAAGGAGGAGCTGCAACAGCCCACCCACAACCGCAACCATTCACATTCACTAACCGCCGCTTTCTCGCTTCTCTTTTTTCAGCTTCCACCAGGCGGCAAACGAAATGGAATCCATCGGGTTATCCTGCAATGCGTAGGCAGTCGGCCGCCAATGTCCTGAAACGGATCAAAATTTAGGTGAATTGAGAAACATTTTTCGGACACCCCCACAGGATCATCAAGGAACTCAAAAAGCTAAACAAGAGCAGCTAGGTTATTTATGTTAAAAAATCCTTTGATTTAAAAGTTTCAAAGGATTTACTACAAGTACTTTTAGCGTGTGCAATCGACGTAATTTAATTTAATTTAATACAAATTTTTTAAAAAACGTTTTTGTTGCCAAAAGGAAATACATACCAAAAACTAACCATTTTCGGCCGTTCCCAAGAAATTATAATGACAAATTTGTGTTAGTAATTGTAGTATGAGCCCCAAGGAACTTACATTTATGAGAAATATATTTAAAAAAATGCAAGAAATATGAGAACCACTCCAGGATAACAACTGCCACTCGAAGAAGCTGTACATAAGCTACAAGAATCCGTTTTGGCAGAGCAACTAGACAACAAGCTGCAGTTTCATGTCTCCTATATATATATATATGAATATATCAACAATTGTGCATATCATTTATTGGGCAAAGTTAAAAAAGAGCAGAAGAAAAACAATAATTAAAATTAAATAGCAAAAAGAGAGAGAGTTTAAAGCAGAAGGAGCAGGCAAATACTTTTAGTTGAAATTGAAAGCGACAGTGTTTTTTTTTTGTTTTGGGAGTGTTTTACTTGTGTGCAATACGAATAATATTTTTTTTAACAAATTATTACAAAGCAAATTATAAGCAAAGCATAAAGATGAGGAGGTTTAACGTAGCTATAGCAAAGAACCACTAAGGGATTACCTCTCGGCAGGAACAGCTCAGCGCAAGTAATAGAAATCTACCTCGTTAGCAATATAAAAGAAAAAAAAAACAATAATAAAAAATTTTTAAACTAAAATAGCAAGGATATTTCTTCCGCAAACCAAAAAAAAAAAAAAAATTAAAAATAAAAATAAAAAACAAATGCCAAAATGGAACTCACAAAATACAAAGACGAAGCAAAGTGTCAACTAATTATACGTAAAACTAAAACAAATAACTTTAAATGTAATTGTTTATATGCTATATATATATATATTATACACACCCCCTATACATATTCTAGGCTTAATCGACACCCCTCCGACCCCTCTGGGGCCGCCCCTTCCCCCAAGTTGCGCGACCTTGTCATCAGTTTAAATTTGAATCTTTACAGTTTGGCCAGCTACCATGAATTTGTTGCTCACATGACAACTTACGCAACTTAGCCAAAAAAAAATTAAATTAAATATATATATGCATATATATATATTTGAAAAAGGGGGCGGCGGCCTTGAGTGGGAGTGACACAACAGAGAGGGGCAGTAGTTGTTAACCCCGACCATGAAAAAAAACCACAATTTCCCCTCCAATTATCTCAACAACGAAAAACCAATTGAGAATTACAAACGAAGCAAAGCGGAAGCGAAACAAGTGATGCCGATAGTCCTGCAAGCTGATACCGATATCGATAACAATGCATTATACAAGGGTCCGATTTTACAGAACTTGACAAGTTTTTTTCTATTTAAAGAAAAAGCAACAAAAAAGAAAGTATAATCAACCAAAAATTATCACTTCTTTGCAGTAAAAGCCAAATTAAAATATTAAAGCCTACTTTTAGGCCTAAGCTCAGGTGTTTTCAAAACTCAAAACACACTTAGACACTTGATGAGATTTATATTTTAATAAAAAGTTTTTAATTATCACAACAAAAATTATCAGAAAGTCTGGGAATAGCTTAAAAGAATGTTTGAAAATTTCAAAGCATACTTTTAGACACATATTTCAGGTGTTTCTAAATCTCCAGAATTGTTTTAAGCTAATTCACTTTTTTTAAAGAATTAAAAAATCATTAGTTATCCAATTATTTTTAGCCCTGCAGGATTATCAAACATTTTTCGGCTTGCCGAACTTAAATATATGTAATTTCCTCCCCCGGTTTTCGTTTGGACTTAGATCTATGGACAAAATATATAGGTTTTTTTTTTTATGACAAACCCCTAAGCAATACATGAAGCAGGAAACTCTCAAACCAAGATATATAAAATGCAATTTCTTGAAACTAAATTAAAAAAAAAAAATCGAAAACGGAAAATAAAAGAAAACATATTTGAATTATGTAGCAACTACATGTTAAATTTTAGCAATTAATTATTAAAATAAAAACAAAAAACATGAAACTTACAAATTATACACACATATATGTGACGATCGGGTATACATATATATATATATATATATATTTAATGGAAAATTTTTGAAAGCACCAAGTGAGAAATATTAAAACCGGAACATAGAGTTGATCTTTCCCAATGGTCTATATATATATGTGTGCGTGTGTGTAGTGAAACTTTGACTAAAAAAAACTAAAATATTAACAACTAAAAATCGAGAAGAAAACAATAATTCAACAAGGAACCGTGTACCTTTTTCTCTCTCTGTAACACCACCAACAACACACAAAGAAGGCAAAGCAAATCCCAGGCAAAAATGCAATGCAAAGGGTTTTATAAATTAATAAATTCATTAATTAAATAAACCAATTTTTATTTTCCTTTTGTGTCTATTTGTAAATTTTGCAAAACGTGGGATTTTTAACATAAACAAAGATTTTATAGAGCAAAAAATGCGATACCCCCTTCATCTCGATGTAAACCAAATCGATAAAACAAATGAATTTATGCACGAGTATCAGCGCAGTCTATGTGTATCCCTATGAATATATATATATATATAGAAAATATATATAAAAATATATATATCCCCCTCCCCCCCATATTGTCAAGCCAAAAAACACACATATTGAAAGCCAAGCAACTGACACACAGAAAGACAGAGAAAATGAATTTTTTTTGAACCGAAATAAAGAATGTAAACTACACACAGCCTGCAAGTTTTACTTTTCTGGGTTGCTAACTGGGTTATCGAAGAGGGTTTAGGAGCTGCCAGGATGAGGTCTGGCCTTGTCCGGGGTAATTACACATAATGATGATGATGATGATGATGATAATGTTGAACTTGAAACTTGATTTTCAGGCTGGAAATTCAGGAAACACTGGGAAAAACGGTGTTTGAGTGTATTTAATTGATTTTTTTGTGTGAATAAAATGTATTTTAACATTAATTTTAAAATTTATTAATATTGTTAGTATTTTTAACATAAGAAAGTTGATTAATATCAGATAAACTAATTTATATCAAAGAAAAATAACTTTAAATAATAATTTTCGCTTTTCAACCATTTTTTTAATTAGTTTAAAATTCTCTCAAAAATAAAATATATATAAATTATTTCTTATTATTATTAAAATTTGGAAAACTGTTAAAAAACAAGATTTTAAGCTTCAATTTCAGGCTCAAAATTACTGCCTAACCTTGACCTATAATTAAAATATTTTTAAAATTTTATTTTGACAAAAACACTAATCAATTTCTCCCAGTGCACACCGTTAAGGCGCAGCAGGACAGGGCTGGGCAGGACAGGAGGGCAGGAGAAGCGCAATCACGCAGACCGTGTCCAATTAAAAGGCGCCGTACATCATTTGGAATGCAGCCATCGCCGAAATCGGAAAAATCTACAGGTGGTGGCGACGCCACGACGGCTTTGGGTTTCCTGTGCTCGGAAAAATCAAGAACCAAAAACGAAAAACACCGAGTTTGAGCTGAAAATGGATAAAGTGGGCGATGCCCGGGCACTTGCACTTGGCCCTGCAGTTCATACTGCCTTTGATTGTTTTGAACGTCAGGTGTGGAGAGGAGCACAGGAACAGGGTTTATGCGGGTTCCAAAATTTACAAAAATTAAGATTAGAAGACAATAAATAGTAGTAAATTTACAGAAATACCCAAATACGAATTAGTTACATTAGCATTTAATTAATATTAATGTATAATTATTATTTAACAATAAAAAAAATATAAAGACATAAGATAAGGAGAGGTTTTGAACCTGAATAATTATTAAAAAATTTTGTATACGCTTTCAGGGGTTTCTATTTTTAGTCCTATAAATCGTATATATTCTTGATCAGCATTAACAGGCGGGTCGATCTAGGCATGTTAGGAGGAAACAAAGTTTTACAAAATTTTTTAAAAATTTATAAGGGGTCACATCGTTAAAATATCGAAAATTGACAAAAATTAGCATATTTTGTAGATGTCAAATGAAGTATACAGATTTGTTAAGCTAATAAAAACTAAATTGACACCGTTTTCCAAATTAAAATTAATGATTTTTTAAGGGAGTTATGATTTTTTTAGGTTTTGATTTGTCCTTAAAAAATGTATACCCATTTTTTCAAAAAAATATAAGGAGTCGTTAAAATTGTGAAAAATCGACCAAAATTTAGATGGTAAATTAAGTATACAGTTGTTTTAAGCTAATAAAAACGAACATTATGCCGTTTTCCGATTTAAAATTAATGCTTTTTTGACTTAGTTATGATCGATTATAAATTCGGCTTCCAAAAGTATTCTCCCTTTCTGGTTAATTATTTATATTATATTTATGTTACATTTATATAATATTAATATAATTATTTTATATAATATTTATATTACATCTACATAATATTTATATTATATTAATATTATTTTGAAACCCAATTTCTATAAATTAAACCCCACCCCGGACTGATCATGATCTATACATTCCGCATAAACCCGAATCAAAGAAATTTAATCGCCGCTCAAGGACAGCCGGTAGAGTGGTTTTTCCCTGGGCATTTTCCTTCCTCTTCGTATCGCTTTTCCGCGTGCCTGTGTATGTGTGTATGTCGAATCGTTGTAATTTATTGTTGCACGCCAACTTAATGAGTCCCGCGTGTGTGTGCGAGTGTGTGTGTGCTGGGAACAATGAGTGGAATGAGGACTTTGGTGCACACACCTTGCTGCACTTAATCCGGTGGAAAAATCAGGAAAAGTAATGGCAAAAGCAGGTAGAACGATTGGAAAACCGATCCATTGTGCCAGTGAGTGTGTGTGAGTGTTGGTGTGGGTGTGTGCCAGTTTTTTGATTGAAGAATCCGATATGCTGGCATTTTATATTAGAGAAGCCAAGTTGGTTTTTAATTTATAAAATATATTTTTTTTTTCAAGAGATATTTCAAGGAATTTAATATTTAATTAATAAAATATATAATATAAGATATAAAATAAATTAATAAAATAATATTAAAAAAATAAATAAAATTATAATATAATAATTATAAAATATATATTTTATATTTGTCTTAAAAAATACTATTTTATATACAAGAAATACCCAAAAAATCAGGGTTTTCCAAAGTCTTTAATATATAATTTTCTTTAATTTTAATAAAAATCATAGAAACTACTTGAATATAATTTGATTAAAAATTTATAAATTCATAAAAAATATGTTTTAATATGTATTAATTATATTTTCTTATATTAAATCTAAAAAAAATCCAACAAGCCAACACAATTACGCTGCAGTGCCGCCTGAAAATGGAAAATGGTAAAAAGAAAATGAGGAAAAATCAGAGGGGGTAGGTGGGGGGTCTTTGGCGGCATTATATTGTGTCCAAGGCAAACCACATTAGGGCGGGTCAGGAAAAAATTGGAAATGGTAAAGGCAAGTGAAAGTGGAAAAGTCTCCGAGATGCATTGGCATTTCGACATGCAGTTTAATTTATTTATATATATTTTTTTATAATTTTCTTTGATTTTAGATAAAACAAAGCATATGGACAGAGTAAAGCTCGTTCCCCTTTTTTTCCTCGCTTCCTCGGGGAAAATTTAAAACCTTTTAAAGGCGCTTTGGCGCTGTTAGCTGCGCCTAAAAGCAGCTTACACTTATGCCGGGCACACACGCACACCCGCACACACATAAATGTGGACACATACACACATATGGACACTGCTGATGGTTGGGTAAACAACGCGTTGAGAATTTTCTCCTATATTTTTGGGGTATATATTGTCAGGAGATTTTCAGTTAACTTGAAGAAACTGCTGAAAAGTAGGCTGTGATTTAAGCTTAGGCTGTGTAAAAATTTAAATTTTCAATCCACACTCTTTAAAATAATTTTTTATATTTAAGAAAAAATTTCATTTAGGGCATTTTATATCTGAATCGCTATGATTAGATTTCTTTCCAAATTCAAGAGCGAATTTCTCTTATAATTCCCAACATGTTCTAGCATCCCTGGAATGAAGTGACGGTTGCCAAATTCTAAATATACTGCCATTTTTAGACCGATTTTGGGTAAAATTTTTTAAAAATAAACAGAAACTCCGAAAACAGGGTAAGCCACAGTCTTAAGCAGCAGGTGGTATGGCTTTAAAATTTGTATTTTTTTTTTTACTTTGCATACGGAATGGTAATGCCCGGGGGAGAAAGTCCTTGGCGCCCTTTCTATCGTTCAGCTTTCTGAATGGGGGGGCGGGATGTACTATATAATCACATAACCCCGCTTGTGTGTGTGCCTGAATTTGAGAATGTGACAATTGGTTTCGTTAGTGTGTGTGTGGGGTGGGGGGCGGTATCGAAACTAGTCAAAGTAAAAGGGAAAGTGGATTGCGAAATGGGAAAGAAAGATTAAGGTGGGGTTAGCAGAATAGGATAATGCCCTGACAAGAAACTGATAAATCGATGTGTTTTTAGTGGTTTATTTTTTATATTAAATTTTGTATTATTTATATTACATTTTTTATTATTTATATTACAAGTTTTATTAAGATTAAAAGTTCATATTTAAGTTTTGTTCTTGCAAAACTTGTTTATTTATAGGAAGACATTTTGTGGCATACTTTTAAGCGCCAATTTAATTGATTGCAAATCTCTAAGAATTTTAGTGTATTTTTTTCAATTTTAAAATCAAAATTAATTTTCTAATTTGCGAAAATATATTAAATTAAATTTATATAATTTAAAAACTAATAAAAGTGGCTCTGTTTTGTGAAGAAAGTTCATCGAATAGATCGGGTTAGGTGGAAACGCTGCTGAGCAGGACCACGCAGGACGAGACCTTGAAGGCTAAAGTCCCCAAAATCCCGCAGGACCTCCAGCCCCCCTTCCACGCGTGCTCCTCCAACCGTGCTCCAGCCCCTGGTCAGGGCAGCTGCTTCCGCTTTGAATAAAACGCATTTTTCAAAAAGAGAGCCTGAGTGTGAGTGTGTGTGCATGAATAATGTAAATATCTACATATACAAATCTACATATATGTGTGTGCTTATGTGCTGTCACTGTGGGCGTTTTTTGGGCAGTTGGGCAGGCACAACCCACCGGGTCCACCTAGTCCCACCCCCCATCCCCCCCAAACACTGCTGGCTGAGCCAATATTGAAACTTTCAACTATACAACGCCAGAGCACACAAACACAATTCAAATTCGCCATGTGTGTGTGTGTGTCTGTGTGTGGGCAAGAGGGATTTGGACACTGAGAGAAATTTATTACCAAATCTTTAAAATCGAAATAAAGAGGAATTTTAAAGACTACATTCAAAAATTGTGTAATTTTATAAAATATTTTCTTTAATGTTTAATTTAATAATTTCAAATTAACGTTTTATAATTAGTCATTGCTTAATCTTTAATAAAAACATAAATTATCATCTACAAAAACGGGAAATTAAAAAAAAAAAACAGAATCTTCGATTTAAAATCAAAAAAGTACCCAAAAAAATCGCCATAAAATTAATTTATCCAAAAGTATGCAATAAAAGCTGTATTATTTACTTATCCTAAGTCACTGGCAATTTCTCTGCGTGTACCTGGACCACTTTCACTTTTTCTGGCCCTGGTCTGGCCTGTCTCATGGTCGAAGCGATAAAAAAGCTTAGGCTTATGCTTTCTGCACATTTTAAGCTCCATCCACCCGCCCCAAAAAACCAACCCCATCTCCTCCTCCTTCTCTACTTTTACAGGCAGCGTCCAACCGAAAAACAACAACAACAACAATGCCTAGAGCTGAAAGCATGCGTAATTCTGTAAAGTGTAGAAGAGGAGGGAGTGGAGTAATAGAAGGGGGAGTGAGGTGGGCTGGTGTGAGGTGGGCTTGTGGGTGGAGCAGGGCACATATGTGGCCCCGCAATGGAGTTACCCCTCTGCCATCTGCTTAACGAAAATGGAGGGCTGCTGTCCGGCAAGGAAATTTCGTTTTGATTTTGCATGGACTTTTCAAAATTTATGCGCTATTTGAAATGTAACGCACGTGTGTGTGTGTGTGTGTGCTGGTGTGTGTATGTGTGTGTGTACTTGAGCAAAATTAAATATCCAAAAGGAGAGAGGGTTTTCTTTTTGGTCTTAGGGCTTTTCCGCCTTTAAGCAGACAAAAGCCTGGTTTAAAGTATAAGTAAATAATTTAAAGTAATTTTAATAAGGAATATATTTATTTAATATACTTTAACTTTGAAATAATTATAATAATTATAATTTTATAATATAAAAAACAATATATATTTACTATATTTTAAAAGGCAAATTTGTTATGTTAACCTAGAAATTTTTCATTAAAAAACATGTCGAATTCGCCATAAAATTATTGATAAAAAAAAATTCACTCAAGTGAACTTATAACTCCCAACTGGTTCTAACATCTCCGGAATGAAGTGACCGGTAACCGGCCCGCTCTTGGAGGTTTTTTGTTTTTGTGCAAGGGCGGGCGAGGGGTGTACTTGTTGGTGTTGTTCTTGGATTTCCGGATCTGTAAAAGCTGGTAAACTTATAAAATATGGAAAACAGATAGAGGTGGAGAAACATCGATGTTCGGGGACATCGATGTTTTCGATGTTTTTGGCGAAAAACATCGATGAAACATCGATGTTTTAAATAAAAAAAATTAACAGTTATATTAGTGTATATGAACTTTATTTTAATTTGTAATATTAAAAAAATAAAAGTCAAATTTTCAACAAAAATTCAATTTTTTTAATCACTTGTTAAATAAAAAAAAAACAAAAAACTAATTAAAATAAAACTTCATGATATTCATGTTCCACTTCTTTGGTATATAGTTTCTTTTTCTTAGTTTGTAAATAAAAACTAAAAACAAAAACAAATTTAATATCAATGTTTCAATATATACATGGTCCAAAGAAAATAATAGTTTTTTAGGATATTGCTATCCCGAACTCTAGTATATATATTTACATATTTTTCCATGTTTGTTTTTGTTTAAGGAAGAGGAGCCGCGTGCGAAGCTCACTTATAAGTTGTGAAGCTTTACTGAAAACTCTTTCAGATTCGTGCGAAGATGCGAGAACGCAGAAGTATTTTTTAGCAAACGTTTTAAAGGAGTCGCCATCTGTAGTAATCTAAAATATAATTAATACAATAAATAAATGAAAAAACATCGATGTTGCCCCGCTAAGCATCGATGTTTCCGATGTTTCGAAAACATCGATGTCATCGATGTTCGCATCGATGTTTCTCCACCTCTAAAAACAGAGCACAATGCTATTACAGAAGTAGCCAATCTCTCTTGTTCATAGCTACTTACTTACTCTTTCATAGCTATCCTTAAAGTAACTAATTTTTAGGTAAATATTTTTAATAAATAATAAATACCTTCACATGTGCACTTATAATTCCCAACTGGTTTTAACATTGGTTTTAACATTCCTAGAATGAGATTGCCGGCCTAAGATATATACAGTAGGGAGCACATGTGGATAGTGTAAGTGCTTCTACATACTATATGTGCTATTATATGTAGGCTATTGACCGTTTCGCCACAATTTTTTGAAAAGTGGCGCCTGGCAAGGCCATGGTTAGCTTCCTCCCTCTGTCTGGCAGCACTGCTTCAATGTGACCAGCTCTCAGTCAATGCCAAAATGCTTTCTCTTTCTCGCAAAAACAACCGGCACTTATAAAATCCTGGCAATATTTTCACAAGAAGCCGAAATATGTTTAAAATTGAATTTAATAAATGACCAACTTGGGTGACACACCTCCAGCAACGGTGAAAAGGTGTAAACTAACTGGGGAAAACCAAGTAGACCGCTGCTCCGCCGACAGTGTCGAAGTGCCAAGGAGCCACTGGAATCTCACTCACTCAAAACAAACCAGGAGAAATGGCTGCTACGAACTTTGTAGAGATTGATGGATCCTATCTGGAGGGCGGCGGACAGGCGCTGCGCAACGCCCTAAGCCTCAGCTGCATCCTGGGCAAGCCCGTCCGTGTAGTGAACATCCGGGCCAATCGTCCCAAGCCGGGACTCTCGCATCAGCACATGCACGGCGTGAAGCTGCTCCGCGACATAACCAATGCGGATGTGGTGGGAAATACAATGGGTTCCACCAAATTGGAGTTCATACCGCACACCATACGGTCTGGCAATTACCGTGTGGCCGTCCAGACAGCGGCCAGCATCACGCTGGTCTATCAGATGGCACTGCCCGTCCTCCTGTTCGCCGACGGAGCCTCCCAGGTGGACGCCACCGGGGGAACTAATGTGGCATTTGCTCCGCAGGTGGAGTACATGGATGAGGTGCTGCTACCCAATCTCCTACGCTTTGGGGTTAGCTTTGAACTGAAGCTACTACAGCATGGATTCTATCCCCGTGGCAATGGACGATGCATTTTGGATGTGGAGCCAGTGCATCAAGTCAAGGCCGGGCAGCTGGTCAAGTTCGGCCAGCTGGACAAGGTGGGCGGTGTGGCCTTTTGTGCCGGGAGGCTGCCCATGAGCATTGCTCTGGACATGCAACAGACGGCCCGACGTGAAATCCATCGTTTGTGGCCCAATCAGGAGTGCAACATCAAGCCCAAGAAGCTAACGTTCGATGTGGCATCGGACAATGGGGCCGCCATCCTGGTCACAGCCCATACAACCACCGGTTGTATCCTAGGCTCAGGTGCTGTGGGCGAACGAAAGATGCATGGACATTTACTGGGCTCGAATGCCGCCTGCAAGCTAACCGAATATGTGCGCAAGGAGATCTGCGTGGATGCACACATGCAGGATCAACTCATCATCTACATGGCACTGGCCGAAGGATGTTCCCGTATGCTAACTGGTCAGTTGACCAAACACACACGCACCGCCATCCATGTGGCCGAGCAAATAACTGGCGTCAAGTTCGAGGTGACAATGGAGAACTTTGACAAGACGCTGGTCACCTGCGTGGGGCTGGGACAACTCAACGGGTTGCTTTAACAATCGATGATCTTTACTTACAATATTTTTGTCTAAATTATTGTTTACATTTTATACAAGAATAAACGCGGGGGGCGTCGCTAGAGGCGTTGGAAAATGGCCAGAAAATGATCGCCCTTGTTGCGCACTACCTTGGCGCCCTCCTCGCTGCTCTGGTAGAGCTTTGGGGTGATGGGATCGGCATTCTGGATGAAAATGAGAGAGTTTATGGCTGGAAAACCTCTAAAATATTAGACTACATACCGCCGCCTGCTCATCCAGACGCTGGTACAGCGGATGCTGCTCCATGTGCGACACAATCCACTTGTGCAGGTCCTCCACATCCGTCATGGTGTACACCAGACCCTGAAGATTACAGATAAGTAAGTCCAAGTCTTATTTTCTAGCCAAAATACTCACCCCCTTCTTCAGCACATAGGCATACTCGGAGAGCAAGGCCTGGTTGATGATGCGCCACTTGTGCTTGGCCCGCTTGAAATGCGGATCTGGATACAGAAAGAACATCTTCTCCAGCTGCCCCTTGGCAAAGTAATTCGGCAGATACTTCATGGCATTGGTGCGAATGCAGGCTATGTTTTGATAGGCCCCACCCGCCTCTCCACTCTTGTGTCGCAGTGCCTTGATCCTGTCCACCACGTAGTCGGAGACCTTGACGCGAATTTCCATGCCTATGGAGAGTTTTTCGGGGAACATTTCGCCCAGGGTGACCAGGAAGCCGCCATAGCCGCAGCCAATGTCCGCGAAGCTCACCTGCTGACCCTCCTGGATGTTGGGGTACATCGCATGCCAGTCCACATCCTGCGGCCGGGCGGGACTGTGTGGAAACGAAAATCGTTAAGAGGAAATCATTTCATCAAGAGGATCAACTCTTACTAGTCAAAGCTATGATCTGCAATGGGATTCGAGTGCGCCCGCTGGCGATAGTAGCGCTTCTGGGGCAGTCCAGTCACCGCTGAAGTGCAGCTCAGCACCGCTGGCTCCCGGCCTGGATGCTTATTCTGCGCCTGTTCTTCGGTGGTCACCATAATTCGAAAGGAAAACAGAGAACAGAAACCAAAAGCGAGCACGTTGACCAAATAGAGCTGGCACTATCGGCAACTATCGCATATTTGTGACAATCGGTCAAGTGCGGTCACACTGACAACAACGTAGTCTGGCAACACCCCATCGAGTTGTAAACATTTGGACATGCAAGTTCTGCGCTCGTTTTGGCAGAAATAAAAGTGTTTAGCCGGGCAGGAGGAGTGGCGGCTATACAATACTTTACTTCCATTATGTAAGTAACACTTTGTACTTCATCTATACATAGTTAGATTGTTAATTCAGATGTGCGTGTGCAGGGTGCACGTACGCGCTCCTTCCAGTGGAGCCGGCTGGCAGAGGACCTTCTGTCCCCCTCACACTCTCTCTCTCTCTCTCTCTCTCTCTCTCTTTCTGCTTGTTGCACACATTGAGGGGCATAGCTATAGTTTTAGGAGTATTATTTTATTTAATATAACTTATTTATTATTTAAATTGTATTTAAAAAATTTTATGTATCCATTCAGCATATTAAAATATTTGTTACACATTTTTTTTTAATTTAATGTTTACATTTTTTGTTTATTTTATTTATTTATTTTTTAAACTAATCTCTAATCCCTTACAGGATATACCAATTTTTATAACATATTATTATATTATTTATTTTAAATTTTGTAATATTTTTTTTTTATTTATTTATTGGTTTTTTTTTTATGTATTTAATTATATTGTTATTTATTTTTTCTGTATTAAATTAGTTTTTTATTTAATTATTTTTTTTTTTTATGTATTTTAATTTATTTTTATTTATTTAGTTATTTTTTTTTTTTTTTGCCATATTCCTTTATCCCTTACAGCTCATTAAAATTTTTAAAATACATTTATAATACAATAAATCATAAGATATGAAAAACCTTGCACTAAAAAACATAATTTTTCTATGTTAATATGTATTGTTATTTTATCCAATTTAATATTAGTGTTTTGATTCCATTTAAATCTTAAAAATAAATATTATATCTACATAAGCCAGAAACTAAGTAAATTTATCAAGAAATTCGTCTATAGAGGGTATAAGGTATGTTTTTTTTAAACTTAATGTTGTGGTTAAAAGATAGGTTTTTATTTTTTTTTACTAAATATTCTGCCTAAAAAATAGAATTTCCTCAAATCTGATAAGCTGTCTTTAGGTTATTTAAAAAATTTAAATATTTTGAGCTGTACTTCCAAAGTCTGATTGACAAGTGTCATTTGCCTTTAAGCCGGACACTGACAAAACAGTCTTAGGACGGTGATTTAGATAAGGATTGCAAACTTAAAATAAGAAAAGATTAAAAGAGATATATACCAATGCCCTTAAAATCATAATAATATATATTATATATAAATAATATTGTTTTTATAAATATATATTTCATATAAAAACCCATCATTGAAGATTGTAGCTACCAAAACACACTTGTCCCCAACTATGCTATAGGCACTTTGATATCTGTCGCATTACTTATCAACAAGTTTTTATAGTCTGCCAAAAGAACGGGTATTTTCTATTTAATTACGAACGATGTATTTGTAAGTAACTTCGAATTGGGAACAAGTTGTTAGTCGTTAGTTGTTGCGGGGAGAAACCGCAGTGAGTCTTTTAACTGTTCTAGTTGGGCTTTTTCGGTGATGCAATTTAACCGGTGCACAGGTGTACAGTGCTTATTGGCAACAGGTGGATCGGATTGGTTTGGCTTATGAGCGGAGTGCATTGGTCTGTAACTCTGCGAAGGTTAAATTGTGTGCCCGTTTGTTACTCTCTTTATTATTATTATTATTATTGTGTTAACTGCTGGCCGTTCCAAATTAAAAACAAAACCGGTGCTGTTGGTGGGGTGAAAGGCGTGGCCGGTGTAAAGGAGGTACAAAAAGATTGCTTGAAATTGGAAGTGAAGTGCGACGGCGGCAAGGTCGTGCCGTTTGCGTTAGTAAAAAACACACGTTAACACGCACATATACCTGGTCGAGTAATGCGAACAGTTGGGGGCATGATTATAGGTTTTAATTATATTTAGGAATTAAATCTTTGGTTCAGAGAATTTTTATGTACATTTTAAGGTTGGTTGTAGTACTGGAAATTTATATACAAATATTTTCTGAGGGGTTTTATAAATTATTTAATTAAATAATTTAAAATACTTAAGTTAAATTTTTTATATTTATAATTAAAGAATGAAATAAAAAATATAATTAATAATATTTTTATTACATAATTTTATAAATAAATATAAATAATAATATTTTTATTATACAATTAATATTTTTTTAATACAAATAAAAAAAATATTATTAAAATGATATAAAAATAAATAAAAATATTAAAATTAATAAATATAAATTTATTTTTATTAAATATTAAAATTAAAATATTAAATATTTTTATTAAATAATATATGTTAAAATTAATAAAAATAATATTATTTTTAATATTTTTATATCATTTTTATTATATAAAAAATTAAAATATATAAAAAATATTATTTGTATTATTGTTCTTTTCTAATATTTTTTATTATTATTATTATATGAATTTTTTATTACATTTAATTAATAAATCTTTATTAAATTAAATTAAATAATAAATCTAAAATGCATGTAGTTAAATGCATTTCCAGTGCTACTAGCTTGACCCTTGACTGTGCGCGCACACTTGTACCCGACTGGACTGGAGGCTCGAAGCTTCCAGCGTCATAAGCGGTTCGTTGTTCACTCGGGACAGACGTGGTTCTCTCGCTCGCTCTCCCACCACGTTTCGTTCTTGGTCTCTGCAGCAGCTGTGCCTTGTAGCAGACCTGTTGCACGCTCTCTCTCTAAAAGTCGCATCCGTTCCATTGCGCTTCCAGTTGTTATTTTTTTTGTTTTTGTTTTTGTTATTGTTTTTGTTCCAACTGGAGAGAGTGGTGAGTGGAAGAACAAGCAGAGTTTGCAAATAAACAAAGATGTGCGATTAGCAGACTCTCTCATCTCTCATCTCCAAAACTTTTTTAATAATACGGAATTTCCCATCGCATGAATCAGCATTTAGCCGGGCGGCCAGTTGGCCCTCGAGGCTTAAATTTAAACAAAATAATTAGAGCACGTACAACTAACTAACTGATAAGGCGCGCTCAAGTGCATTGATTGATTGCTCGGAAGTGGAAAGCAGCCAAAGCTTCTAATTTAAAACTGTGAACTCAACTTTCAGGTGGAAACCCTGCTGGCGATTACCCATAAACTTGGCCCACGCAAATACTGGTGGCATCAGGAACGTTCTACGGATACTGCAGGACAGGCCGAGGTAATACCTAAACCAAAAAAAATATAAAAATTCTAAAAAACCGTTTTTGAAACAGCAAATCCTTTAAAATACTCACCGCTAAGTGGTCTGAAAGCCAGTTGCACAAACGAAATATATACACAATGGGATCCATCAACTGCAAGGAGTACAAAACCACGGGCAGCACACCCAAAAAAGAGAAAACCCCAGGTAAATATAAGATATCTATGTATTATCTGGTAATATTTAAGCTTTGAGAGTTAAAATTTACAAGTTTAGGAGTAATAAGCACAAGTGGCTTTGAATTTTAATCAAATTTTAAATTTAAAAGGTTTTTATATATAGTCGTAGACCCTTTTTTCTATAGAATATAAATGAACGTATAGTAAATAGTATCTGACGGATGTATATCTCAGTAAGGACTTACAATCTTGTAACTTACATCAATTCTTCTTTAGGAATGGGTTTAAATTATTGTTTCTTACAAAATATACGGATTTTATAACGTATCATTAATTTACAAATATTTTAAAAATATGAATAGTCTTTTACAAATTTATTATTATTATTTTATTATAATAACAAATTCAATTTCCAATTACAAATCAATTTAAGCCAAAGCCACTAAGGCTTTCAGTCTACATTTTTAAATTTAATTGTAAAGGTAATTTAATTTAATTTAATTTTAAATTAAGAATTCATGGGAATTTGGTTTTATTACTTATTTATTGATCAATCTTAAATTCAATAAATTTTAGAAATTGTATGCTAATTTTTGTTACATATTCATTGAATTTTGATTGTATTATTTATGTTTGGATCACCCTTAAATTTTGTTAAATTGATTAATATTTAGGGTAAAAGTAAAAGTAGCCTTAAACTGATTCTAATTTAATTTTTATTATGATTATTTTCCATACAAATTGTCCAGTTATTTCTATGTAAATTCTTTACATTCTATTATTCTATAAATGTACTTATATGTACATATATAGCCCCTGTCTCTATACTTTCTATCCCAACTCCAATCGTACCCCATGTGGCAGTAATTAGGAAAATTGTGCGGTCATGTCGCAGATGGATCCGATGATAGCCGCCATTGGCCGTGCTCCTTTTACCGATCGAACAAGGCCAATTGTGTGGGGAACTTAATACAGATTGGAGATTGGGAGAGTGGGAATGACACGCTTTAGAGGCACAGCTGGTTTTCGGGTTGAAGAGGGAGGTTAGATAATTGTCTCAGGCCCCGAAAAAAAAAAAAGAGAAGGAGTATTGCGAAGAAGACCAGCGGGTGAGGGCAACTTGTTTGCTTCTTTGCTGCGTCATTGCCACAGTGAATACCACTTGAAATTGTTTAATATTTAATTAATTTAATTTATTAAATAATTGTTTTAATTATAAATTATTATCAGGTGGCCAAAATAGCTTTTAGGTAATCAGTAAAACTATTTTTCAAAACAGGAAAACCTATTTTTCATACTTTGTTTAGATTATAAATTGCGGTTTTTTATAATCGGTTAAAGTCTGTGGGAATTTTTGAGTACGAAATTAATAAAAATATAATATATTTAAAGGCATTAAGCTAAATATTAACTGTTGTAGGAAATTTTAAAAATTTACTTCTTCAAAAAGCTTCCTTAAAAATGTTTTTGTTTCCGCTTATCGATATCCACTGTGGCCGTGGCTACTGCTATCGGTATTCCGCCTTCCTCTCTTTATACTCTTTTCGCTTCTCTCTTTCTCATGCCCGTTCTCTTGGTTTTGCCTTTGACTTTTCGCATATTTTTGCCCCCCACTCGTTTCGCTTACATCGGCGGCGGCTTCATCGTCGGTCTCCGTCATAGCCAGCGATTCATTCGTCCAACAACTGCCGGCGTTTAAGCGTTGAAAAAGCTCTTAAAAATCCAGTGAACATAATTGTGAATTCTCTTAAACAATATTATAGTCTCGCCTTCTGATATCTGAAATCGGAAATCCTTTTTACGTGCATACATAACTACCTTTTCGTGTGGTTAATTATTAAGGTGAGACCTGGTTTCGCTGTTGTGTTCTCCGGCAATTGTTGCTCATTATCAACAACATTATTATTATTGTGTTACTACTATTATTATTTAGGTTTTGGCCCTGGTCACAGTTTGAGTCATAGTGCCAACCGGTTTTTGCTTTTATTATTTAGACCCGTGTGTGTAAGAGAGACCTGAATCTTAGATTAACATGGCAAGTCATTACTAATTAGACAAGAAGACAGACACAGAGTTGAAAGAGAAGGAAAAGAGGTTGGAAATGTCTGTAGGTACAACAGTGCAGCCTAGAATTGTTCGTTCACCTTTTTAAGATTTGTATTTTATATGTGGGATTTTTAAATGATAAAAAAATGAATTAAGGTATCTAAAAGTAGTTATACAGAAGTGCTTTAAAAGTCCTTATAAAGTTTAAAGAATTTTGTCTTCCTTGAAAATAATTTTGTAAAATTTTTTAAGGTTTGCCTTATTCATTCTTTCATTCCAAAATTTTCAGCAATTTTTCAAGAATGTTTTTCAAATAATTAATTATTAATATTTTTTTTCTGTTAAAAACTTCTAGAATGAAGCCTGATAACTTACTAATATTTATTTCTGAAAACTATAATATAAGAAAATCTAAAAACTTTGTTTTTGAAATGTTAAAAATGAAAAAAAAAATCTTTAGAAAACTATATACTATTTTAATAAAACAAATGTTTAAAAATAAGTAATGGGGTAATAATATATTTTTAAAGTTAAAAAAACTTCTAGAATGTTTAGTAAAAGGCCTGGAAAAATAATGTTTTATAGCAGTAATATTTATTTTTGAAAACTATAAAATAAGAAAAACTAAAAACTTAATTTATAAAATGTTTAAAATGAAAAGAAAAATTTATAGAAATATATACTTAACTAGAAATATATTTATAGAAATATATAGTTTTCTATGGTTTTATTTTTCATTTGAAACATTTCAAAAATTAAGATTTAAATTTTTGAGAAAGTTGTGTATTATTTAAGTACTAAATATTTCTTTAAAATGCTGAAACACTTCCTCAACCAAATAGATAACCTTAAGCCGTAGGTCTTGGCAGCATATTTTTTGCCTTACACTGTATGGGAATTTCACATGACTTGCCTCATTCTCTCCATGACGATGATCACAATGACGAGATGTTTGCTAGACGATGACGATGTTTGCTGGATTTCCAGTCATGTTCAGGGCCCTACCACTATATCTTTGGTTCTCCCCCGATTAGCTTCTTGGTATACCCCCAAATACACCCACAATTTGCCGCATCATTGAGAGCCCATTCAATATACACCACGCCTTATCGAAGGTGATATATCAGAGATATCATATTCATACATCGTAAAGCATGCAAGTCACTCGAGATAGGAGTGTGTACATTATAGGCATATCAGAATCAGAACTAAAACCAAAAACTAGAGTGGAACACTCGTTTACAGGTGTTACTTGGCTGGTTTTCTCGATGACGTAGCAAGGCCGGAAAAGCTAAGGGTATTTTCTTTTTAAGTTTGACATTGAAAGAGGTTAGTGGATGAATGAATGGATGAGTCAATCGATCGGATTCTTTGGTACCTGGTCGCTAAGATCCGCTTGTTGTGGTCACTGGTAACCAGGCAACGTTTGGCAATTAGGCAGCTGCTTCCCTTTCCTTTATAAAAAATTTAGTAGCAATGTAAATAGTAGCTTGGAGGTATTATTTTAAAATATTTTAAAATATTTTACTTGTATACGGTGTAATTATAATTAATTTTGGATATTATATGTATATAAGAGTTAATTATAATTAATTGGAGATTTTATAATTTCAATTTAATACAAATTAATTTAACATTTTATATTTTCTGGTTAATTATAATTAATTTGAAATTTTATATTTTCGGTTTAATTATAATTAATTAAAGATTTTTAATTCAAGATTGATCCAAAGTATATTTCAAAGATACTTTTTTATTAAAAAGTTCTTTAATTTTCCTAAATTAAATACTACCTAAATAAGGCTCTTAATTTATTTAATTTTTTTTTAAAACAACAAAATTCCTTTCGTTATTTAATTAGTGTATTTATTTCGCCTTAATATAATTTATTACCGTACAAGATAGCCACTCGATTGGGGCTTATACATTATCAGTTATCTCCTTAAAATTTATGATGCCACAATATTTATATATATATTTATGGGCGCCACTTATCTTTCACCCATAAACATGGGTTAATATGGAAATCCTCTTTTGGGTTAGATTAAATCCCTTGACTATTCTCCATCAAGTTTTCTTGGAACCCTTTTTAACGGCCAGTAGCTCCAGGCGCGTGATGGCATCATCCAGAAATCGGCGCTGCTCCTGCAATTGTGGCAGTAGCTCCTCGGCACTTAGTGGATGCGAGGATTTTCCCTTTTCCAAAGCCGATTTACCCGCTGACTTGTCCGACTCTGCCCAGCGGCTGCGGAAATTGGCCACGCCAACCGAGGGTCTCAGCATGTCCATGACACGTTTGATGATGGAGGGACTGGAGCCCTGGTGCTGCTGCTGATCCAGGTGGTGATCCTGCTGATCACTGGCCACGCTGCCTTGGGGAAACTCCGGCATGGTTAGCAGAGGCCCCCAGAGAAATGAGCCCAAACCAGGAACAGCCGCTGGAGGAGTAATCTCCGAGGTGGAGTGCTGCTTCAATTGCTTGCCCTGCGTGGCAAAGCGACCATCCAGCCGCTCCAGTTGACGCTTCAAATCATCCAGCTTGTGCTGCAGATGCTCAAAGTCAGCGGTGAGATTGATGGCCAATCGCTGGGTGGTGCCCTCACCCTTGCCAACACCCTCCAGGCTTTCGATTTGCCCTGAAAGCTGGTGATCCCTCAGCTGCAGGTCATCCAGCAAAAGCTGGGTTTCCGGTCTGGCTGGCTGTTCCAGGAAGAGACGTGAGATCTCCGCCTGCAGCAGCTGTTTGTGGGTGCGCAGCGAACTGAGCTCAAGTTCCTGGAGGCTGCTAAGTTGGGAGCGAACCGAACCCACCACCAGGAGAAGCAAACCCAAAAAGACTTCTGTACCCGAACGTGACATTTTCTTGACTATTTACGCCTGTCTTTCTACCTGAGCAGCAAGCCTCGCCAGACTTTCCCTTGAGCCCTTGAGAGTGAAAAACTGAAAAACTGGAAAATTTTTATGTGCCCCCTACACACACGCACACACACACACACACACCCCTCCCTCTATCTCCCAACTCGTTCTTATCTGTGGCCAAGATATACCTGAAACCATACATTAACCGCATCTCTTTATCACCTTTTCTCTTTGGTTTTTTATTTTCATGATGGCCGATGATTCAGTTGGTGCCGTGGGTTCCTACCAGTCCAAGTGCAGCAATCAGAGTCCCAGCACTACCATGTCATCCCAGCCATCCTCCTCGGAAGCCGTGGAATACACGGATCCCGTGGCCGTTGAATGCAATGTCTCCGATCTCAAGGAGAACGAGATGCGGCAGGTGGACTTTGATGAGGATACCCGTGTCCTACTGGTCAAGCAAAATGGTAACCTCAAGGCTGTGGGTGCCAAGTGCAGCCACTATGGAGCTCCCTTGAACACGGGCGCTTTGGGTTTGGGACGTGTCCGGTGCCCCTGGCATGGAGCCTGCTTTAATCTCGACACTGGTGACATTGAGGATTTCCCAGGACTCGACTCCATACCCTGCTATCGCGTGGAAGTCGGCAATGAGGGTCAAGTGCTGCTGCGGGCCAAACGCTCGGATTTGGCCCAGAACAAGCGTCTCAAGAACATGGTTCGTCGCAAGCCCGAGGATGAGCGTGTCTTTATTGTGGTCGGCGGCGGTCCCTCCGGTGCAGTGGCTGCGGAAACCATCCGGCAGGAGGGCTTCACCGGTCGCCTAATCCTTGTGTGCCGCGAGGAGTATCTGCCCTACGATCGTGTCAAGATCTCCAAGTCCATGCAGCTGGAGATCGAGCAGTTGCGCTTCCGCGACGAGGACTTTTACAAGGAGCACGACATCGAGGTGTGGCAGGGCGTGGCTGCCGACAAACTGGACACCGCCCAGAAGGAGCTGCACTGCAGCAATGGTTATGTGGTGAAATATGACAAGATTTACATAGCCACCGGCTGTTCCGCCTTTCGTCCGCCCATTCCCGGCGTCAATTTGACCAATGTGCGCACCGTCCGGGAGCTGGCCGACACTAAGGCCATTGTGGGTCTCATCACACCCGAGGCTCGTGTGGTCTGCCTGGGTTCCAGCTTTATTGCCTTGGAAGCAGCCGCCGGTCTGGTCTCCAAGGTGGCCAGTGTCACTGTTGTGGGACGCGAGAATGTGCCGCTGAAGGCTGCCTTCGGGGCGGAGATTGGCCAGCGGGTGCTGCAGCTCTTCGAGGACAACAAGGTGGAGATGCGCATGGAGAGCGGCATCACCGAGATCGTTGGCGATGCCGAGGGCAAGGTATCCGAGGTGGTCTTGGTGGATGGTACACGGTTGCCCTGTGACCTGCTCATTCTGGGCACCGGTTCCAAGCTCAACACCCAGTTCCTGGCCAAATCGGGCGTTAAGATCAATCGCAACGGCTCCGTGGATGTCACCGATTTCCTGGAGTCCAATGTACCCGATGTCTATGTGGGCGGCGACATAGCCAATGCCCACATCCATGGTTTGGCCCACGATCGCGTGAATATCGGTCACTACCAGCTGGCCCAGTACCATGGACGGGTGGCGGCCATTAATATGTGCGGCGGCGTGAAGAAACTGGAGGCCGTGCCCTTCTTTTTCACTTTGATCTTTGGCAAGGGCATCCGGTATGCCGGCCATGGCTCCTACAAGGAGGTCATCATCGACGGCAGCCTAGAGGACTTTAAGTTTGTGGCATATTTTGTGAACGAGGCGGACACGGTGACGGCGGTGGCCTCGTGCGGTCGTGATCCCGTTGTGGCCCAGTTTGCGGAGCTCACCTCGCAGGGCAAGTGCCTGGGACGTGGCCAAATTGCGGATCCTGCCACGCGTCAGGACTGGACGAAGAAGCTCAGCGAGCCGGTGGCCCAATATCGTTAACCGAATATCGTTAATCGATGTGTATTTACCCCTGAGATTTGTTATTATATTTCCATGCAATCGTTGAGTATTCATTATATATGTACATAATGTGTACATTATCCGTGTGTATGTAATATTGTAATTGTGATTGTAAACAAAACATTGTAATTGTAATTCGGGGGAGCTCCATTGAGGTCCCGCCGCGCTTGCCACTTTTGGCCCAGAAGATGTGAGGAAGAACGTGTCGCAGCAGTCGCACCAAGGGTTTTTTTTCTCTTTTTTATTAAGTTTTCATTGAAATTGGTTTATTTTTGCTAAATAAAGTTTTACAGTGTCGTAATTAACCAAATTAATTGGGGTTTCTCTTTACGGCAAACAATTTTGGCTTTAAAACATGTTTTGTCCTGTAATTTATTGAAATATGTAAGATTTTTAAAAACTGTTTATTTATAGATTTTTGGCTAAATATTTCCAACGTCAAAGCTTTTGATTTAAACCGTAAAGTTGCAGTGTGACCAGCACGATTTTATTTTCTGCTCTAAACAGTGTTGAAAAATACCATTACTATCGATATTCTTACTATTGACAAGGTCTTCGATGTTTAGACAAGCTCTAGTTAGTGATGGAAGTTCAAATGACATGCACGATGTCGATGTCCAGTGTAAAAAATATCGATGTTCGTGCATCGTTGAATTTTGTAACAAGCTGATAAGCGATACATCGCCTAACATCGATATCAACAAAAACATCGCTACAAAAGTATCGATGTTCGATTGATGTTTTCAGCACCACTAAGCTCTTGCCGTATATAATAAAATTCCAATCCGCAATCCGTATATACACACTACGTCCGGTCCGCTTCGCTCCGACCGTGCCGACTGCTACTAGTGTTTTATTTTGTACAGCCCCCTAAGTTTAGTGGACGATATCAACTTCACACACACTCCAGGCACATTTATCGGCCCCCTACCTACGAAATTCTGAAGTGCATTTCTACGGCTATACTGTTTTCCCCCATTTCCTTTCGAGGCGGCATAACGGATAGAGGTGAAAAGAGAAAAGTTGAAAAATATAAATTAAAACTGAATTGAAGCGAGGAAAATACAAAACAACAGCAATACGACCGACACTTACTACAATAAAACAACAGCGGTTTGTTATTTTTTTTCCAGTGTGCTCTTGTGAGTGTGTGAACCGTACGGTGTTCTTTTTTTCGCGGCGCGGTGCGGCTCTGTTGTTGTTGTTGCTGCCTCAAATCGCACACCGACACCGAAAAACACACACACACACATATAATACAATTGCAGTGTCGTATCGAAGGGAATAAAAAGAAAAATATAAATAAATTAATGTGTGACAACAAACGCCAAGCTAACGCTCGAGTCTGAAATAAAAACGGAACGGAAAGCCAGCAGCAGCAGCAGCAGGAGAGAAAAAGCAGGACAAGAGCAGCGGGTCAGCATGGACCTAATCAATAAGTTCAACGATGCATTTTGGAGTACGCACATTTGGCTGCCGCCGAACACGACATGGGCGGACATAGCGCCGGGCTCGCGTCCGGATGTGGTGCACGCCAACTACAAGGACCTCATCTGGCCCATACCCTTCGCCGCCGTGGTCATGCTGGTCCGCTACACGCTGGAGCGGTAAGTGTGAGCTCTTTGCTCCCCAAGTTTCTCTCTCTTTCCCGCTTTTTTGAACCCATTCAAATTGGGCTTCCGCTCTCGCTCTCTCCTCTTCCCGTTTCGCGCACGCACACACCCACGCAGTGCTGCACCATGTACAGTTATACCGTAATACGGGAAAGAATCAACTTTATTCATATATTCTGTTTTTTTTTTTTTTCGCCGCCGCCGACAAACATAACCTCCTCACGTGGAAACGCCCAACAATTTACGAGTGTATGTGAGGGCTTGTGTGTGCGTGTGTCTGTGTGCGGCGAGCCACAAACGTTTGTGCGTTATTTTTGTTGTTGCCACTGCAACTCTAAGTTTTCCCTTCCAATAAAAACAACAACAAGAACAACGACAAACATACCGGCAGCCGGCTGCAGTCTCCATTTCGCCGCCAAGCTTAGAGAGTGAGCGAGGGAGAGAGCGATAAATAGAAAAATTCCCACAAAAAAACCCCTGAGATAGTCTGAACCCATCCCACCCCTGTACTACTCCCATTCTATTCTTACTAATTGTTTAGTTAAAAGTAAAGATATATATTTGTTTATAGTTTCAACACCAGCTCCATGCCGCGTGTTTGCGTATGTATACATATATATGTATCTATGCACGAGATCGTAAATGGGAACGAACTTACAGTGGTGCAAAAGTTATATTTGCCTAAACTATTCGATAAAAAATTCAAATTGTCGATATTTTTTGGACTTTCTTGAGAAAGCAGAGGGTTTCCATAAATATAACACTGACCAGATTATAAACTTCGCCTTAAATTTGGAACTTGATTCTATTTATGGTCTGACTTGTCAGTTTCAAGCGATAAGCAAAAGTATCGATTGATTCGCAGAAGGGCGTCTGGTAAACTTACCTTTAGGAAAACCAAATCAAACTCTTAAATAACGAATATGGTTTATTTAAGCTTCAGATTTCAAACCCCCTTAGGGTCCGCTTCTCCCAGATAAGATTAATACCTGTTTTTCGAAGGTAAAAGATTAGCAAGTCTTTGGTTTGTGGGGTTGGGGTTCAAGTGCTATGAACTTGTAAAATATATATTCCATTTCCCTGACATTCGAACCACTGTGTGGGCCAAAAGAGCAATATTTTGGCCGCTTTTCAGGCCAATTAACCAGCAACCGTTGGTGGATTGCGTGCAGTTGCATTTGAATTTGCATGTAATTTATACATTTTTTTGTTTACTACCCCTTATTATGTGCCCTTAATTTGGTACAAAAAAAAAAAAAAGTAATAATATACAAAAAAAATTCATGAGAACTAGACTGTGCGGTAAATGTGAGTCTTGTGACGTCACAAGTCGCATACTTGACCGGATACAGAGCTACTTCCCTAAGTGCTATTTACAAAAAATAATTTCATTTGATTAAAGAAATATTTAAAAAAAAATATATATTAAAGTTGAGCTTAAAAATAAGTTCCTAAAATTAAAAAAAAAAAAAAATTACTCCTTAAATGAAGCAATCATTTTTTACTTGTACTTCTTATTATAAGGAAAGTGACTTGGGAATTATAAAGATTACCTTGAACTTCAGTTTTTCAAGCCTGATTATGAATTATAATTATTTTAAATTATTATCAAACTTATCGTTCGATTATTTGAATATCTACTGTAAGCTCCAATCGCTTGTGCTTCATTTTCTGCCTTTTCTGTGGGTTTTTGATATTCGCTGTTTGCATTTGAAAATGAGACAAAACCAAATCTGTTTCATGGCAGACCACTTTAGTTGTTTTTTTTGCTTCTCTTTTTGTGTTTTTATATTATTTTTTTGTTTCTTCTGCGGCTTCTTAAACGAGAATTGGTCGTCAAGGTCGATTTGGAATTTTTGGACTGCCTCTGCCTTTTGCCTTTTTGCCTGCCTCTATTAACATTCATTTAATGGCAAAAGTCGTAGCCGAATCGTCGCGCTTCGGTTCGGTTCGATAGGATTGGGTTTGATGCGAGTCTATTGCCCCTCACCACACCTGTGGCCACCGCCTTGGGGCACCACTAGCACCATTTACCATCTACCAATACCACTGGGCTTGGACTCCGATAAGATTTGCGCCAAGATTTACGTATAAAACCTGATAACAGGGCTCGCTGCTGCTGCCTCGATTGTTTTACGCCGAACTCGCGAATGACTGTTTTGTGTCCATTTGGGGATTTGAGGAGGGTGTGTGTATGTTTTGAGTACAATCAGCAGTGACGGGGTGCTCTAAATTTAAACGGGGGCAGACAAGTTGTCAATTAATTAATCAAAGTATTTCTATAAATGAAACTCTTTAGATCAAAGGCTAAGATATATTTTGCATAAAACTAGGCTAAAAGGAGCAATTTTTTCTTTTAGATTTTATTCGACCTACGCCTATGGTTTATAAAATAAAATGCAGTGGGGGTTTATAGCTCTGTATCAGTTCAGTATCTCTTGAAGAGTTCTTCCGTTTAATGATTCGTCAACCGTTTTTCCTTACTGCTCTGCTAAGGCCAAAAGCACTTGGCCTGTGGGTGAGTCACAGCCTTTAGAAGTTTTTCCAAATATGTGCGCACTTTATGGCCCGATTGGCGCTTCCCTTATGGCCACAATGCGGATACACAACACACACACACTTTGGAATGTCTGCAAAATGGGGTTTATGTTTATGTTGCGGAGGCAAGCCAAGCAGAAGAATTGCTAAAGACCAAAAAACTGAGAGCACAATTGGGTCTAAACGGTTAGTGGACTTTTGTTGAGTACACCTTTAAGCTAAAAAGTTCCCTATAAGGTGGTGGTGCTTTGTTTTCATCAACTTGACGTTTTGTTAACCCATTGAACTGGAATATTTTATCATTTTTGCTCAAAACGAGATAAGATAAAGTGTATCTATTACGATTAATGTGTTTTCAAAACGGAAATGGTTATGGAAAATTTGATTAAATAATAAACTTGAGCTGTTTTATCAGTAAAGATATTTTTTTAGAGTTTAAAATAGATTATAATATTAAATTAAAGAAAGTATTTAGTATTTAAAGGGAAGTAGGAAACGAATTAATGGGTTTTTAGCCTAATCTTTGTGTATAAGATAATGTTAGCTAGTATTAAAATCTATACAAGTGGTTCTGGAAAATTTATTAAAGCCTTTACAACTTTTGTTATGTTCTAATCGAATCTTACAACAATCTTAGATTACAAATTTTATTATTTTACTTAGAACATGGAACTCAGATAGCAGATTATAGATTGCAGATTGCAGATTACGAATAGCTTAAAGTGGCTATTCCCTCTGCTAGCCTGGTGGCCACCACTGTGCTCCAGCGGGCAAGTGCCATTCGTTCTCGTTTCGCACTCTCGCACACACACTCTCTCCCTGTGTGTGTGTGTGGCTATGCTGGGGCTTTGTGATACGTAATCACTAAGAGGCGACCCTCAAGCTCGGCGCTCTAGTGCGATAAAATTTCAGGTTAATTATTTTAATGGCTCACATGCACAACAATCGCACTCACACCACCGGCCAGCAATATATATATACACGTACGTGTGCCCCACAGAGTGGGAAACTATTACTTTGTATGTACAGACTAATCTCTGTCGCCGCCTCCTCCCCCTCCTGGTTGTATTTTTCGCCTGCAGATTGGCAATAGAAGAGAACCGTAGAAGAAGTACCTCTTCGTAGAACCCGTTTCCAAGAGTTTTCCCCTGCTTCTCTGGTTTAAACGCGGTCATTTCAAATGCTTATCGTGCCCCACGATTATTGCCCAATGGAAGTGAAAAGCAGAAAAGTGTTAAAAGCAGAGTGAAAAAACGCACGTGCTTCGTGGAGAGTAAGAGGAGGAGGAGGGAGTAGTAGTATGTAGTGGCACCTGGTCAGGTGGGGCTGAAAAGAGGAAGCCGGAATCGATTCCAGTGCAATTCGTTGAATGTCCAATTAGCACCTCATTCTTCTTCATTTCATAAACGCAATCGATACTAGTTTCGAGTTGTCCGGGCCAAAAGCATGGGAAGAAAGCTTAAAATAAGAAAGGAAGCAAACTTCAGAAAGCCGAAGTTTGTTGATCCTTGAAATCAATTATAACTCAGCTAAAAATTAATTAGTTTCAGTTTGGAAAATGGGTTTGTGCTAGTTTTTATTAGTTTAACAAATCTAAATACCTATTTTAAAATTTTAAAAACTTGAAAAATTTATAAAAAAAATGTGTACACTTTTTTTGAGACATTTCTAAATCTAAAACAATCATAACTCGTTAAAAAAAGCATTAATTTTAATTCGGAAAGCGTTGTTATGTTAGGTTTTATTAGCTTAATAAATCTGCAAACTTAATTTGGATTCCAAAAAATAAATTTTTTTTTTCAATTTTAATGATGTAACCCCTTATAAAATATTTAAAAATTTTATAAATTTTTTTTTTTTTCCTAAGATGCCTAGATTAAATCGGCTGTTAATTCTGATCAAGAATATATATGATTTATAGGGTCGGAAATGACTCCTTCACTGATTTTTCAGATTCTGAGTGAAATTATAATACCATTCAAGGGTTTAATGAATATAGCAATTGAAATTATTACAAAATATTATTTCTATATTTTTTTTTATAGAAACTAATTCCATTTTTCAAGGCAAATTATGCCAAACAAAATACGTTTTAATTTTTATTAGTTCCCAGAAATTATAAGCATTTTATTAGCTTAATTATATTGCAATTAATGCTTGTTCAGACTAATATTTAAACACTAGTCGCTGTGGGAAATCTTTGAACAAGTACAGTGTTTATTATCTCTTAGTTTTTATTATTTTATGACCATTTATTTTACATTTTTGTATATTTTACCATCTTGTAATTCCCTAAGCTTCGCCAAATCTGCACTTGAAATTTCCCCTCTCTTGGGATATCTGGTAAATACCCATTCTGGGAAATGCCAGCGATAAGTCCCTATAGTTTTTTCAGCTTAAACATTCAATTTGAAACATTTACTAGCTGCAGATTGCAGGAGTGGCCATAAAATTGAATTGAAATAGAGAACGCTGATAAAGATTATAAAGCACTTCTTCGTTCGGCCGAACAATTAGTCGCTGACTAATGGCGCTTATGCTAAATTCCATCTGGCCATCGGACGTGAGTCAGACCCAGACATCGGACCAAGTCGGACCATATGCAGTCAGTCCTATGTATTATTATTATTATATATAGCTGGGGGATTGGTATGGTAAAGCACTTATAGCCGGTGCTAATCTCACAATCGCCGGCTTGCTGCTTGCGTGTCGTATTATCGTTGACAAGCGCTGAAAATAATTCCCCAATAAACATTATGTATATATGTATATATGTATATATATTCAACAGACATTTAGTTCTTACTTTTTCGTTGATAAGAGCAGCCAAAAAAATATATATATATATATTGTTGAATTGCCAGGGCCAGTCATTGCACTTTAGACGCGTCATTTGCAATTTTGCTCAAGTGAAATTGAATAAATTAAATAAGAAAATGTTGGGGAATAATGTCAGGGCAGGGCAGGGCATGGCAGTGGCCCTTATCGCAAAACGCGAAACCTAACCACGAAATTGCTGTCCAACAACACCCTCATTATCCGCACGCCAGGCCCAGATATGTCCATACAGCAGCGTCAATTTTTGTGATCATGATCTTTTTACGAACACACAGTTCAAGTTTTCAAATTGCTGCTGCCTGAACTTGAACCTAGAGGAGCAAGTGCCTTGGGTAATTTTAAGGGGGGAATTGGTTTATTATATGAAAATTCTGATTTATAAATTGGTTTTAGTAATATCTTGGCAAATTATAGCCAGTAACTTGGCAAATCAGTAGGTTTATTTAGGATATTATATAGAAAATTGGAAGGTAATTTAGGAAACTAATGGGAGAAGATGTCATTCAAAGCGTTTTACTTGACTTGAGTCAAAGTTCTCTCTTTAAAAAACTAGATAAAATAGCGGTTTTGGTTGAGTTTCCTTAAAAAAAAAGATACAAATTCGTGGCTATAGTTTAGTTCCTCTTAAAAACTGACTTCCGTTTAGTTTCTTAAGAAAAAACGTATAAATCCGTGGCTTTGGTAAAGTTCTTTCTAATAATATATCCAAATTAGAAACATTATTTTAATTCCTTTTTAAAAAATGTGCATTATCATGAAGATCCCTTTACAAAAACATCTAAATCAATGGCTTTAGTTTAATTTTTATTTTCCGTAAACAATACCAAATAATAAGCTTAATCTTAATCCCTAAACTGCGGCAGCAGCCAACGCTCCTTGATCTCCGCCGTCCCCGACGCCGAGGATTCCTTCACAGCGTCCAGGACCAGTAACAGTTCGTGATCATTGTCCGGCTGTAGGTGTTCACGCAGGTAGTCCAGGAACTGGCCATCATCTGAGCCCAGGCAGGCGGGCTGGCGCAGCTTAGAGTCCAAATTATAGTAGCTGCCATTGATGCGGCGCACGGCCAGCCAGTGGCGCATCTGGAAGGGCAGCGGCACCAACTGGCCAATGGTCATCTGCGAGGGCACATTGAGTATAAAGCCAAATATGGCTGTGAGGTCCAGGCAACTCGGATCCCGCCGTCGGTCGAACCACACAACCTCGCGATTTCGCTGCTGTACCGCATACATAATCACATTGACATCGTAGTTGCCCCAGCCGATCCAGGAGCGATGCGGATTTAGCCAGGAGCGTGGCGTTAGCGTGGTGCAGTACTCGTCCAGTTCCGCCTTGGAGAACATGCCGGGGCGCTGGAACAGATTGTTGAGAGCGTGCAGGCCGCACAGGTGTCGCGTCTGGCGCTCGTGGTAGATGGTCATGGTGTCGCTGTCTCTGTTGTTGTTGGTTGTGCTGTTCCCGCTCCTGCCCGAATCCCCCAGAGACTTGGCCAGTGTCTGGGCACTGGGAGATTCCATTTTGGAGCGTTGTGAGAGTTATGAAAGTTGGAAATTTATTTGTAGTTTTGTTAGCTCCAAAGTTGTGTTTATGTTTTGTATTAGAGCTGGCCTACATTTCGATGTTTTCGAAAGGTGAAAGTATTCAATACTATCGATAGTATCGGGATTTGAAAGCTTGTTTTTTAAAGGTATTTTAATCTTTAAGAATATGTTTAAAGCCAATTTGGTTGGGGAACACTTGAAAAGTACAAGAGCTAGCTGTTTAGGCTTTTTTGTTATTTTGTTTTAAGAATTTTATTGTTTATAAATTAGGAAATTAATTATTTTTCTTACCCCAAATGGAAATGTGTTGTCTTGTGCTTTCTTATTTTTCTTATATTTTTTTCGCAAGGTTGCAAGTCATTGGGGGTGTGACTATCGCTTGTAGAGAAAGCATCATCGATAGCGGAAGCGAGTAGTGCTGAAAAAGCGATGTATCGATAGCAGAAAGGCGATAGTTTGCCAGGCCTGAGACTTGCGCGGTTTTAAATATATTTAAATTTAGCTTAAGCTTAACCTTTGATCTGTTTTTAAGCAGATGTCTTGCCTTTATATCTTTATATGCTTAATATTTACTTTTACGACCCAACCTTGTTATGAATATTTAGTTAAGGGGCCTGATATAAATTATGAATAACCTTTTCACCGCTGATAATAGACCTTGCCCTGTGCGTCACTCCATTGCCAATGACGCACTGCCATTCCCGATTTAACTTGGAATTAGTTACCAATTTATTTTTACAACACGCCCTGCACGCACCCAATTAACAATTACCCAAAAGAGTCGTCGGGGGCTATTGATAATTTATACGATTTTAGGGAAATCAATATTTCATACCAGATGCGGGTTGGCTGTTGGCTTCAATCAAATCCTTTATGCTCTCTAATTGAATTATGCTGCAGCTACTGCTCTCGAATGCTACTTGAACTTGAACCCAACTTTGGGGTAGAGAAGAGACTCTTCTTCCTAATAAATTGTAATGATTTATGGTGGCCTTGCTGGCATACAAAATGAGGAATAAAAAGAATCCAAATGATATTAAAATTAACTAAAATTATAAAAACCCTATTAATTAAGATGCCAAGCGCGCTGCTTTCGTTTTCATTGGCAAATTAACTTCCGAAGTGCGCGACGGTGTCCACTTTTGGGCCTCCCGCTAATTACATATGCATGTGGCTGTGCTCGAACCCAGAAACCCATCCCGAGACCAAGCTCTAGAGCCTCGAGCTTCTCCCCAAAACCCAGTCGAGTTGCCATGCTCCACACGTGCCAGACAACGACAACTACGGACGTGGGGATGGTGACAGGTGTGTGTGTCCCCTTGTTTCGCCCAGAATTTTAATGCAAAAAAAAAAAAATATATAATATAATTTAAATAAGAAGATAATAAATATACAACAAAAAAATAAACAAAAACGTTTCCGCGATGGGTGTACGCGCCGCCACGCACATTATAAACAAATTAGAGAAGGAGGCTTGTTGTCAAGCCCAAGGGAAGAACTTTTATAGCAAACGCAGGCACAGAACATTTAGAATATTGTAAAGTTGCCAAGTCCATAAACCTTGAAATGAAATCTAGACTTGATTAAGGTAAGGGTTTGGTAATTTATGCCTCATTATTAGCTCCACTTTTACCCCTAGACTAAAACCAAGTCTGGCACTTGATCTATATAAAATTGCGAACATTTCATCAGTTAGCTGAGTTTATCATGCACTCAGGGTACTTTATCTGAATGTTATAAAACTTTAGAGCTCGTTCAGAGGCACGAAATCCCAGATATCTGCTTATTATACTAACCAAAAATAGCCCTCATTAAATATTTATATTTATATGGATTTATGTTTGCATGTTTTTGCAGTTTTTGGATATCACCCATTGGCAAATCGCTGGGCATACGCAGCTCTAGACCTAAGAAAGCGGCAAATGTTCCTATATTGGAGACGGCCTATGCCAAGTCGACGCGATTGGATAACAAATGGGTGAGTTATTGGGAAGGTTTTTTATTTTTTTTAATATTTATTTCAGTTATTGAAAAGCTTTTTAATTTTTAATATTTATTTTATTCAATTGGAAGAACTTAGAAAATAATTTTATTTATTAGTACTCTTTTTATTAATATTTTATTTATTCATATTTAATTTATTAATAATTATTTTATTAATAATTATTTTTATTAATATTTATTTTATTAATATTTATTTTATAAATATTTATTTTATAAATATTTATTTTATTAATATTTGATTTAATAATATTTATTTTATTAATATTTCTTTTATTAACATTTTATTAATTCATATTTATTTTGCATATAATTTTTTATTTATTAATATTCATTTTATTTATATTTATTTTATAACTATTTTTTATTAATTATTAATTAATATTTTAATTATCATTTACCAATATTTTTTTTAATATATATTATAATTATTTATTTAATTAATATTTATTTTGTAAATTATTTTTTGTAAATATTTAATTTATTTATATTTATTTTATTAATATTAATTATTAATATTCTCCATTTTATCCCATTTTGCAGCTGGCTCCCCTGTCCAAGCAGACGGACATGACCGAGCGACAGATCGAGCGATGGTGGCGCCTACGAAGGGCCCAGGATAAGCCATCGACGCTGGTTAAATTCTGTGAGGATACATGGCGCTGCATCTACTACCTGTACAGCTTCATTTTTGGTGTGATTGTGCTGTGGGACAAGCCCTGGTTCTGGGATGTGAAGAGCTGCTGGTACGGCTATCCGCATCAGGTGAGAAGGAAGAATATCTCTAGAGACAAAATATATACTAATAATGATTCTAATTATATTTTTCCAGTCCATTACCAATGATATCTGGTGGTACTATATGATTTCAATGTCCTTCTACTGGTCCCTCACCGGCACCCAGTTCTTTGATGTGAAGCGCAAAGACTTTTGGCAAATGTTCATCCATCACATGGTCACCCTCCTGCTAATGTCGCTGAGCTGGGTGTGCAATCTGCATCGCGTCGGTTCGCTGGTGCTGGTTGTACACGACTGCGCCGACATTTTCTTGGAGGCGGCCAAGTTAACCAAGTATGCCAACTATCAGAAGCTCTGTGATGCCATATTTGCTATCTTTACTGTGGTGTGGATTGTCTCACGATTGGGCTTTTATCCTCGCATCATCTACAGGTGGGTTTTACTTTGAGTGCTCCTTGGTTTGCCTCCCCAAAACTCACACACGCCCTTTTCCCGTTTTCCCTCTTTTCCCCCTTTAGTTCATCCGTGGAGGCACCGCGCATTCTACCCATGTTCCCAGCCTATTACATCTTCAACTCACTGCTTTTGATGCTGCTCGTCCTGCACGTCATCTGGACATATATGATTCTCAAGATTGTGGTCGACTCTTTGCAGAAGGGTCTGGTAAGTGTTGTCCTCTTAACCGTCTCAAAATCTATAATATCCGAGGCTTTATTTTGTGATTCATCAACTAATAAAAAACCTTTTTTAATTCCTTGATTTTGCAGATGTCCGGTGACATACGTTCCAGTGATAGTGAGGATCTCACAGACAGTTCGGAGAATGCGCGTCTGGCCAATGGGTCGGCGCGTTCCAAGAACAAGTCGAACAGCGGGGCGCCAGGAGGAGGAGCTGCTGCTGTAACCCAACGCAAGTCGGCCAATAATGCCAATAATCACACAAATGCTGCTGCGACAACGTCCAAGTAGATCACAGGAAGGAGAACAGGGGTCAGGAGAGACAGAAGCAGCAACAACAACAGCAGATGCAGCAGCAGAACACACACACAAACACATGCAAAGACACACCCACCCACATATACCCCCTCCCACACACACACACACACACACACAAACACAAACACATACTACACACTAAAAACCAAACCAGTTCAGAACGTTTTTATGTTAATTATTATTTTTATATATTAAATTTTTTTTTTAAGCTAAACAAGATGAGAAACCAAAACGAAAATTTCAATAAAAGCGAGAAAATTGATGCGTAAACGATTTATGCTTGTTAATTTTACAAAATATATATAATTAAAATATATTATTTAATTATTAAAATATATAAATTGTATAATTATATATATATATATATAATAAATATATATTATAATTATATATGTAAAATGTATATATATTAATTAATATATTATATTTTATAATTATATTATATATTTTATTAATATGCCTCACCGTTTTATTTGTTGTTGTTGTTGTTTGTGTGTTTTGCTTAACCAAAAAAAAGAACAAAAAACCAACCAGAAGAGAAGATGAAAATGAAAACCAAGTTAAAATAACCAATAAACGATTAAAGTTTTAAATTAAAGCTAACTAAAGTTAAGTTAAAAGTTATTTTACCAAATGAAATCAAGGACATAAGGTGGCACAGTGTGGGACTAAACCAAATTTGCTTAGAAAAAAAGAAACAATTGAAATAAGAAAATAAGAGCAAGCTGAGAAAAGAATAGTTGGTCGGTAAAGAACTATTGTAAATATATTAAACTTGTACTTGTTTCCCATATATTATTAATAAATTTATGCAAAACAAAATTACAAGAACCAAAAAAATAACAAAAACAAAACATAATTCTTTCGAAAAATCTAAAAGGAAAGGGATGGCAATAGTTAGCCAGAAGAAAGAGAGGTTTGCATTCTAAACGAAGGGATTTTTCTTTAAAGATGTGAACTGTGTCCTTTACTCCCTCTCTCTTTCTCTTTTCCACTTTATTAATAGTTGATATGATATTTAATTTTGTCAGGCTTTTTGTTTTTACCAGTTTAAAGAGTATTATATGGGTATTATACTTTAAGTCAGAAGTTTGATTAGCAGTGAAGAAGTCATTTCCCACCCTATAAATCATATATATTCTTGATCAGCATCAACAGGCGAGTCTTTTTAGCAATCTCAGAAAAGAACTTTTTTTTTTTAATATTTTCATTTTTTGCAAAATTTTAAAAGGGGTTACATCGCTAAATTTGTTAAAAATTGACAAAAATTTTAATTTAAAAAAATGTTTAATGAAGTATGTAGATTTATTAACTTTAGAAAAACTAACATATAAATGCTTCCATCTATGCTTTTTTATTCGATTTCCCATTTAAAAAAATTAATTTAGTTTTGAAAAAGAAAGTTTATATTGATAATAAGTCATTTCTATCTTGTTTTTAAACTAGAAATACAAACAGATGTGATTTTCTACTCCCTGAGTTGTGAGCCGGATTATAAAAAAATTCTTTAATATTTTGTTTTAATTCAGTGACTTTTTTAGTTTTTAAATGTCACATATTTTACTGTTCTTATTTTTGGTAGTTTTTAAACGTTAAATCTGATTTACATTTACACTTTGCAAAGAGAGACAGAAAATATTTGGAAATATTTAAAATTCTTAAGTAAACTGAAAGCCAGAAATTTGTAAATCGTATTGCAATTTATTTTGTGACGTCTCTGATACCACCAAGCACCAAGCCGTGCTCCGTGGTCACTCGAGGATTGTAAAAAATGGAGATACGAGGCATATTTCGTATGCCTTGTCCTATTACTATTACATTTACAAAACTTCATGCGTCTCGTCCGATTTCGCGTATAAATTACTTGCTAGAATTAGTTGGGACCTAGTACTGGTAGCCATCCGGTTGGTAGGGTCGTGCAAATGGCGCTGGAGCAAACGGCACGGGCGGTGGACGCCAGTTGGTGGGCGGCGGTCGTGGCGGCGGCGCTGGCATACCGGGCGGTGCCCAGGCATTTGTCGGCATCATGCGAGGTGGCGGCGGTATGCCCATGGTCGGTGGCAGTGGCGGCTGGCCACCGGACATCGGTGGCAGCGGCGGCGGCGGTATCGTGGCTGGGAACGGAGCTGGCTGTGGCACAGGCGGCGGCGGTGCTATCATTCCCATATTGTTATTCGATACCGGCACCACTGCCGGTGGCGGGGCCATCATGGGAGGCGGCATCATCTGTCCCGGCATGCCAGGCATCATGTTCTGATTGACGGGAGCGTCGGCGAAGAGCTGATGAGGACGATCAGCGTGCGCCGATGGATTTTGCGCTGCCAGCAATCGCTCCGCCGCCGATCCATGACGCTCGCCCTTGTGGTCCTTCTTGAAGGCATAGGACACGGATACTGGGCGATTGCACAAGTACTGACCATTCATGGCATCCATGGCGGCGTCGCTTGCCTCGAAACTGGCAAAGTTAATGAAGGCGAAGCTCTTGGACTTGCCCGTCTCCGGGTCGCGCATGATCTTGGGCGTCTGCAGGATAACACCGAAGGCGGAGAAGGTATCATACAGCAGTTTCTCGTCCACCTCCACGTCCAGGTTGCCTATGAAAATGTTGGCGCCAACATCGAGGTTCTTTTGGTGAGCTGACGCCTTGTTCACTCTTATGGGCTTGCCGTACAGCTTGATCATGTTCATGATTTTGATGGCATAGTCGGCGTCTTCCTCGCTGAGGAACTCCACAAATCCGTATCCCTGGTGCATCTGTGTCACGCGGTCCTTGGGCATGTGCACATTAACTGGAGGATAAAGGATACTTCCGTTAGGTAATGGAACTAAAGGGCACGCCAGATCCTAGACAAAACTCACCCACGGGTCCCGCCTGCACGAAGAGCTCCCAGAGCAGCGTTTCCGACACCTTGTCGTCCAGACCGCCGGCGTAGATGGTGGCATCTATGAAAGAAACAGGAGAAAGTGGGTTTAAAGAATCAAAGAACCGGGCCCGGCACAAAGCAAACCTTGGTTGCGTTCAGCAATTGGACCTGCCGCCATTTCAAAACTATTTAAACAACAAAAAACCCAATAAATTCGGCTTTTTTGACATGCAAGCTAGAGGTGGCAGAAAGAGTGGCAATAAACAGTGTTGCAAAGCGCTGTTCAGTGTCAGCACCAGACTTTCGATACTGCTATCGATAGTGCAAACCCTAATTGATCGGCTGCTTTTAAATCAGTCTTTAACGAATTATTGAGCACAAAGGTCCGGCTTGGGGAAAGGCCTAAATAAATTACGTTCTCAGTCCCATCAAAAGGGTATTTCTTGGCCTAACAGCAGCACTCTCCAGTTCATCGATCCCACTGCCCATATCGATCTATCGATAGGCCGCAGTGGCAAAGAACTCAACTCTAATTTTTATGTAATGTCACTTTGTTGTGTTGTTACAAGCAGCAAGAAAAAAGTCGTGCTAGAAACCAAAGAACCAAGAACCCAAACCGACCCTACGATCCGTGCGCTGTGATGTGATAGCCAACCGCGAGGAACCATGAATTGTCACCAGATACTGAGCGGCGCCTGCAATGCGGGCGACCGGTGCTTCGCCATTGGCTCCGTGGAAGGCATACCATTTACAGTAAGCTAAAAGCCCAAGCAAAGAGAATCGTTTCGAGGAATCGTTCCAATATTCGCCCCCATCGCATCACCGCCTCATCAGCTCGCCCCACCGCCGCCCCCACATCGCTACACTCCGTCACATCTGTGCGTCCATTAGCCAAGCTCTGGCCATTCCGATTCCGCTTCCAATTGGAAGCTTCCCAGTATCCAAAGGGGCATCCAACCGATATCCAACCAGAAAGGCGATCGCTGGCAAACATGAGCACGTCTTAATGTTTTTATTTACATATTGGCAGGGTGTGTGTGTGTGTGTTTCGGTGTGTTGGTGTGCACTCGTCGCCGTATGGGTTATATGTCTATTTTGCCACACTTGGTGGTCAATTAAATCAAATGCAAATGATGAGATAGAGAACTTTTTGTGTAAATTCGATAACAACAACAAACGTGACTGCGCGTGTGTGCGCATGATGTATGTGTGTGTGTTTCTTTTAGCCTTTTTGTTGCGTTTGTTTTAGCGAAAAACGTTTGTTTTCACCAGCATTTACATACTTAGCCAGCAATTAATTACATTTTACATTTTAAGGTCAAGTGTTGACAGTAAACAAGCTGCACCACACACGCACACAAGCACTCAGAGGCACACCGACATGCGTAAGATAGTTGCGCGCGCGTGTGCCTGTGTGTGTATACCCTTCGATTGGTCAGGTGGCCTTTGATGCCCTAATTTCGCAGCCTGCAGGTTGTCCCCCTCCCACCCACGCTCCCACTCACCCAGTGGCCCACAACTCTCAACTCTCTCCCGCTCTCCCACTCCCTTTTGCTCGCTCTCTCCGTCACACGTCAACGGCAATTGGAATTATAAACGGCCATAAAAAAAAAACAAAAAAATATTGAAATGGTCGTGAGCACGCATTTATAATGTGCCTTTCGATTTTTACGATCCAATTCTATTTCGGGGGGACAGTACGGTCTACGCTCTACGCCCCTGTCTGTATTTACACTGAATGTTTATTCGAAATACTAGAAGACCGAGGTCTGTTTTCCTGTAAACCGAAAAAGCATAATTAACTGTGCACATTTCGCCATTCTAATGCTTTCCCCCCACACGCTCTCTCCTGCTCGCACACTTGGCCACCCACCGACCGCCACCCCCCGCAAACAGCTGGTCCCCAGAGGGCGTATATGTGTACATTCTATTCTGTAATCAGCACCGCTGTTGACACTGGCCCACCACCCCCTCCCCCCCGAGAACCCTTCTGTCCGCTATATCATTTTGCCATCATTTCAATTTGTTTTATTTATATTGTGTATCCTCGTATATATGTACATAAATACAGACAATGCAAATGTTTAGAAAGAACAGGTCGCACTGGCGCCATCTAGCGATTGCTGGGAATGGCTAACATCCGCAAAAAATGAAAAATAATAATAAAAAATTAACGTAAAATGATATTTAAAATGATAAAAATGGGGGGAAAGAACGTCAAAACAATAAGTTAAAAATAAACCCCTCACAGGGAAAAATATGGAGAGCAGTTAATACCCTTTTTCACGTTAGCAAGCCAAGCCGCCAAATGACTAATCCCAGTAATACCCTTGTATTTGTGGGGTTTTTGGATTTTTTGCTTTAATCTGAGCTACCTGGCAATAATTATATTTTATATATAATATAAAATATTAAATATTATATATAAAAATCACAAAGAGAATCTTAATCCCTGAAATAAACTCTCTAATTACTCCCAAAATTGGTAATGAGTCAACAATCTCCCCTGGAATTTTATATATTTAAATAATACTTGGCCAAAAAATAATTATTAATAATTACTTAAAAAGAATTATTATATATAACTTCATTTAATATTGTTCTCAAGTTCAAAAAACCTTTATTTCTTCGTCTTGTTTTGTCTTTTGGCCTATTCACCCTTAGAGCCAAGTTAGGGTATTCAAATTTCTCCCCACGATAATGAGCATATCAGCGACAGCTCAACAAATAAATCAAACACACCTTAGCTAACCAAGTAACCAAACATGATGTGGCAAGAGCCTTGTCAGCCGCCAGCCCGGCAGCCTGATAAGCTGGTCAACGGCTGGGAATGGCTAGGAGGAGAGGGATCGTTATCGATATATAACCGTGCCAGTACCATTACCATTACCAGTTAACGGTAACCATATACTCCACTCGAGAACAAACAAACTTGGCTATATACAAACGTATAATTTGGTGAGGAGAAGATTAACTCGCCGGAGAGAGAGAGAGAACCCTAACGAAACCCCTACTTATCGTGTTTGTTTTTTTTCCCACTTTTTTGTTTTTTTTTTTAGGCCTACGCCGCCGGCTGCAATGTGGTCATCCTGGCAAGCACATTTGAACGCGTCCAGATCATACCGGGCGCCAACCATGGCTACGTCAAGATATCCGCCTTGGACTGCAGCACCGATACGGGCAAGATAGCTGCTGCCTACGAGAATAAGATATGCATTTTCGAGCCCACGCCGGTGATAGAGTCCAGCAAGCACAACACCCACTTCCTGGATTACAGGTGAGTTTCAAGTACTACATATATAAATGTATTATAATCCCTTGATTATATAATTTATGATTCTAGATGGGTGCAAACTGGCTCCTTTACGAGCCACTCGAGCGTGGTGACCCTGTCCTGGAATCTGGAAGGCACCCGCCTGCTTACGGGCGGCACAAACATCCAGCTGTGGAAGAGCAAATCGCCCACACACCAGCAGGAGGAGGAGCATACGGGTGAGTGGGTCATCTTGAGGTTTTCCCTTTTGTGCTGCCAAGTATTGATTGGTGGGGAGAGATGCAACACAGATGGGAGGAGGTGTATCCAATCCCCCTTCTAATCCTTATTCCTTTCCCTCCACAGGCGTCAAGTTCGAGATTGGCGAGAGCAAGGAGCCCAAGCAGTCGTCCAACAACGCCCAGACGGATGATGTGTCCACGTGGGAGAATATCTGGAGCTGCCAGACGGCCATACCCATTTACCACATGGCATTTAGTCCCGATGGCACGCTCTTTGCCACCTGCGGACGCAACGATCGCCTGGTGAAGATCTGGTATGAGAACAAACAGGTTCTCTTCCCCGCCAAAGGGTCCAGTGCAGCAGGGGCTTCTTCGGCCTCGGCTCGCCACACTGGTGGCTCCGACGATGTCACTGGCACCGGGTCTGGCGGAGAGCTGAACTTCACCTACGTGTATATAGCCCATCCGCGGGCCGTGTCCAACATTGTGTGGCGAAAGACGAGCAAGTATATGCCCAAGGGATCGGTGGCCAATATGCTGGTCACCTCCTGCCTGGACAACATCTGCCGCATCTGGATAGAGACAGTGCTGCCGGACGACGGGATGGTGAACATGACCCAGTTTGATCCGATGGCCTCCCAGAATCCCAAGTTCCGGACCCATCGGCACAAGCATCGATTTATGCAGCGGCTGAAGCACATGAAGACCTGCTTCCACATCCGTCGGCACATGAAGGCCGGAGCCAATGCCAGCAGTGGAGGAGGAGGAGCTGTTGGTGGTGCCACTAGTGGCGGTGGCAGTGGTCCTGCTGGTGCCATGGGTGCCATGGGCAGCTCACCGGCCAGCTATAGCAATTATTTGGGACCCATACCATCGCTACCATCCTCGTGCAGTGTTCACGACTTTCACTCGTATGGCTTCCAGGGATCGGGCGTTACGCCCGGCATGCATTTCCATTTGGCGGCGTCAATTAATGCGGAAACGGACATACCGCTGGTGCCATCGATGCAGACGAGCGACCCGGCCAACCAGAATGTCTTCATTTTGCACTGGCTGAACAACAAGGAGATGCATTTCACCCTGCAGGCGGAGGCCATCCTGCAGGAGCTCACCAAGAAGGTGATTGACGAGGAGAATGGCCATGGTAATGCCTCCAGTGGCGGCGGTGGTGGTGGTGTGGATCTGCCCGATGATGCCCATGGCTCCCACTCGCAGGCTCAGGCCCACAAGAAGTACCTACGATCCTCCAAGTCGGTGTCCGTGGATGATAGCGGCGAGGAATACAGTCGCTATTCGCAGCACACTGCCGGCACAGCGGGCATGGGCGCCGGAGGAGTTGGTGGACTCCACCTGAACTCCATGTCCAATACAACCTCCCAGAACTCGCTGAACAACGAGCCGGCTCACCCCATCACCCAGCTGGTGGACTCGCTGGACAATAAGATCGAGTGCCTGCTGAGGGACTGGCACCAGAGTCCGGATCTGCTGTTCGCCATCCATCCCGTGGACGGTAGCTACCTGATCTGGGTGATTGAGTGGCTGGATGACTACTATCCGGGTTCGTTCCGGCAGGCGCAGGTCTCGTTCTCCACGCGCATACCCTCGGCCTTTCCTTTGGGCGATGCCATGTCCATGTCCACCACGGTCAGCCTGTTCAATACGGGCACCCATCCGCTGGCCTTTCGCGACATTGCCAACAATGTGCGCAGCAAGGATGAGTTCCACAAGGGCCAGGCGGATGACTCCTCGCTGAAGAGTGACCAGCATTCGGGACAGACCTTTGAGCGGCACGACGAAGAGCAGGAGGATGGTGTAGGGGGAGTAGCGGAGGACGGCGAAGATCGGGATGGCGATGCTGACCAAGATCAGGAGGCCAGCGGTGCAGCGGCCAGCGGTGGAGCTGTGGATCATAGCAGCAGCTCTCAGGATTCGGCTGCTGCCGGCGGAGCCAGTGCCCTGCCATTGAATGTGTCGCCATCGGTGTCCATGGTCACCAAGCACTCGAACGGCACCCTCAATCTCTGGCAGCTGACGTTCGCCTTCAAGACAAAGTTCACCCAAGTATTAAGCATTGGCCATGTGAGCCGTGCCTCGGGCCATCGGTTCCGGGTGAATGACATCACCTGCCATCCGGTGCTGCCCCTGCTGGTGTCCACCTCGCACCACAATCTGCCGGATTCCCCAGAGGCCAAGTCACCCATGTCGCCCTTTGAGCAGCCCCTCAGCGGGGGACTAGCCGGCGGCGCAGGAGGAGCCGGAGGAGCCGGAGGAGCAGGAGGAGGAGCTTCATCTGGTGGCTCCAATGGAGACAAGGAGGTGTTTACACCCACCGGCTTCTGCTCGGAGCTGATCCTGTGGCGTGTGGACTCCGTGGGACCGCTGTGCCACTCGGGCGGCGTCAGTGAGCTGGCCAGGATTAACTCCCCGGAGATCTCGGCCTTTAGCAATGTGGCCTGGATTCCTACTTTGCTGCCTAGCACCACCCTGGGCAGCTACAGCAACTCCCCCTCCGCCTGCTTTGTGGCCAGCGATGGCGAGAATTTACGCGTCTATCAGGCGGTGATCGATGCCCGCACGTTGCTGGCGGAGATCTCCTGCTCGGAGAACCTCAATACCCTGCACAAGTCGCATTCGCTGTCGTCGATGATCTCCAATGCCTCGTCGACGATGCGGGCCCAGCGTTCGGCGCTGCATGACAAGCTCAAGGTGGTCTCCCAGCAGTCCACAGCTCGTCCTGGCTGCATCCTCCAGCTGGATGCCATATCGGATGCCAAGCATGACTGGCAGAATACCCAGTTTCTGCATGTATTCCAGGCGCAGCTCATAACGGGTGGCCAGAGGACACCACAAGCGGATCCTCATGACCTAGAGGAGCCACGGCTTAATGCCCTCCTGGAGTCGGACATGGATGCCATTGTGGATCTGCAGAGGAATGCCGATTTCGAGGAACCCTTCTACATAGTCAACATTGAGAAGACCCTGAGGGGCAGCACCATACACATGTGGCGCATAGTCATCAGCTCCAAGCAGCAGAACTCCTTCCTCTCCGAGACGGCCATGTATGTCCCAGACAGTAACCTCACCCAGGAGCCGGATGAGGAGAATGGTGGCGGCGGGGGAACGGCAGGAGCAGGTGGTGCACCCAATCCTCGACGAATGTCCCAGGGAGCTGAGACCCTGACGGGCGCCGAGCAGTTTGGCTCTCATGTGGAGGCACCACACATCTCCATTACCACCAAGAAGGTGTGCACCCAGGAGCTGCCCCTGCCCGAGGGCGTGGATGTTATACATGCCTCTCCCGCCGCCGGCCACCTGAGCAGCTCCAGCATTTATCCAGCCTGCTTTGCCCCCTACATCATAGTCACCGCCTGCTCGGATTCGATTTCCCGCTTCTGGAAATGTGAACCCATTGGAGGAGGATCTACTACTAACCATGAGGAGGATACCGAGGGCGATGCCTACCACTGGAGCGAGTGGAAGATGTTTAGCCGGATTCAGCACTCGGCCATTGAGATACCCGGCCAGCCGTTGAACATCAGTGCCGCCTACTCCGGCCGGATAGCCTGTGCCTACAAGTACGGCAAGAGCTTCACCCGCCCCAACAAGGGACCCGATCCGGATTCCAGGTATGTCAATCTCTGCGTGGCCATCTACGAGTGCGAGAGCTCCGGCGGCAGCGAGTGGGTGCTGGAGGACACCATTCACCTGAAGAATGTCCACTTGCCGCGCATCAACATTGGCCATGGCATCGATCTGAGTTACCTCCACGATAGCCGGCTGCTGGCCAAGAAGCAGCGCCTCAACCAGGTCCTGCATACCTTCGCCCATGATCCGGAAACCCGCACACCCAGGAGCGGGGAGACCACTCCCGAACTGGCCGTAAATAGGCCACAATCGTCGGTGGCCTCGGGCCTGCTGACCGTGCCCAGCTTCAGCACCTTGCAATCCCTGAGGAAGAGCATTGCGGAGAATGGCAACACCTGCCCGCTGACCCAGAAGCATCTCGTCCAGCTGGACTGGGTGAGCAAGGAGGATGGCTCCCACATACTCACCGTGGCGGTGGGCAGCAAGATCCTGTTGTACACCCCCGTTAGCTCGGACATTGCCCAGGCCAACATCAAGGCCATGAAGGAATCGAGATCCGTGAACCGTCCCATCCTGCGCAAGGCCAGCTCCTTGGCTCAGCCGAATTTTGTGGATGAAATCCGTTGGATGAAGCTGCGCCAGATTGATTTGCAGACGGCGGATGGTCTGCCTCCTCTGCCCATGCAGATCTCTTGGGTGAGGGATGGCATTCTGGTGGTGGCCATGGACTCGGAAATGCATGTCTACTCCCAGTGGAAGCCACACTATTCCTCGCACTTTGCTGCAGCGGCGGCGGCTGCTGCTGGCGAGGATGTGCCCGATACAAGGAATCTGCGCGATGAGGATCTGCGCTCCTTGGCCAATGAATCCACCCAGCTGAGGCTCAAGAATGTGGCCTCCATGCCGCTGATTAGCAAGGTGAGCACTGCCAATCTGCAGCTGTTGTCGCACGACAAGAAGCGGCGGTTGGGCAACACCAGCATGGCCAATATGAATGGAGGAGGAGGAGGAGCTGGAGCAGGAGCAGGAGCAGGCAGTTACTATAACCAGGATGATGGCGGCAACGATGACTACATGACGGACTTTGGCTTGTTCCAGGCCTCCCGCATAGCCTGTCCCGTGCTCCCGCAATACCACCCCAAGCAGCTCATGGAGCTGCTCAATTGCGGTAAAATCCGCTGGGTGAAGGCCATCCTGGCTCATCTGGTGCGCTGCATGAGCGGCGGCACTAGCTCCAGTCAGGCCAATCAGGATGAAGATGGCTATGCCCGCCAGCGTAGCTGGTCCAGATCCCGCACCTTGAGCATTAGCTATACGGCGGATCAGAATATCCAGGCGGAGCATCGAGGCAGCACCACCCAGATACCCGAGGAGCTGATGCTGGACTATGCGGAGATCAATTCGATTCCTCCTCTGCCGCTGTGGGTGCTCCTGAATGCCGATAGAGAGACACCGGGTCAGGGCAATAACAATGCCGAGGGTGACAAGGATTACGATGAGCTCTTTGATATGCACAACTCGGAGGACAACCTGGACGAGCTGCTGTCCGAGGGGGAGGAGAAGAAGCGCCAAGAGCGTAGGCTTTCCCTGCCCGAAAAGCACTCCATTTCGCACTTTGGCCCACGGCAGGGTCAGCTTCTGTCGCGCCTGCTTACCCACACCCACCTGCCGGGACTCTCCTCCCTGGATCAGATGCATCTGCTGGCCCTGGCCGATACGGTGGCCACCTGCAATACGGATTTCTCGGACAAGTTTGCCGCCGATCAGGGAAAGTCTGGCACGGCGGGTGGTGCCTCTTCTGGGGCCCTTAAGGATGGCAGCACCAGCACGGATTCCCTGGATGACTGCGGCCTGCGCTTCCTGCTGGCCATGAAGCACTTTACCTACTTGCTGCGCTGTCTGCCACTCCAGCAAAGAGCTCAGTTCCAGCGCCAGGGCGTGGGCACCTCCAACATTGTGTGGGCTTATCACTCGGAGAGCGAGGAGGAGCTGCTCAACCTGATACCCAGCTACACCAAGGGTGACCTCCGCTGGGCCACGCTGAGGGATCTAGGGATGGGCTACTGGCTGAAGAACATAAATACGCTGAGGAGGTGCGTGGAGAAGCTGGCCAAGTGTGCCTACCAGCAGAAGCAGGAGCCACTGGATGCGGCCATCTATTACTTGGCCATGAAGAAGAAATCCCTGGTGTGGGGCCTGTTCCGTTCGCGTCGGGATGAGAAGATGACCGCCTTCTTTGGCAACAATTTTGCCGAGGATCGCTGGCGGAAGGCGGCCCTCAAGAATGCCTTTGTGCTGCTGGGCAAGCAGCGTTTCGAGCATGCAGTGGCCTTCTTCCTGCTGGCCAACAGCCTTAACGATGCCATCGAGGTGTGCATGAATAAGCTGGAGGACTTCCAGCTGGCCCTCATCATAGCCAGGCTGTACGAGGGGGATGCGGAGGGTTGCTACTATCATCGTTTGCTCCACGAGCATGTCCTGGGCACGGACATGGAGACGGGACGTTGTGATATAACGCGTGCCCACCCGGATCCCTTCCTGCGCTCGATGACCTACTGGACCATCAAGAAGTACCAGGAGAGCCTTAATACCCTGCTGCTGAATGGCGTGGGCAGCCTGCATAGCAGCTACAAGGAGGAGGATCTGCTGCGTCCAGAGCCGCAGGCCACCAATCCGAATGTCTTTAATTTTTACATTTATCTGCGCACCCATCCGCTGCTCATCCGCCAGAATATAGCCTTGTCGGCGCAGGAGAAGCGCATTGCCCATGTGGTCTTGTCCGGCTTTAATTATGCCGGCGATGCCGCTGCTCCCAACTCGGCGGCCGCTTGTGACAAGCAGCTGCAGCTGGAGGATTCGATTACGCCCATCGAGCGGCAGCTGTACTTCACCACCGCCCATGGACACTTCAAGAGCGGCTGTCCAGCCTTGGCCTTGGAGGTGCTCAACAAGCTGCCCATGAAGATAAGCGACGATACCGGCGGCAGTGTGGCCGGCAGCAGTTTGGCCCAGGAGCGGGCCCAACAGTCCAAGGAGGAGCTGATTAATACAGGAATCATGGATCAGTGGGGAGCTGGGACGACGACCAGCTCGGCGGATGCCTTTGATTGGGGTGCTCCTGTGGCGGGCAGTGAGCCGGAGGCCAAGTTTGAGATCAAGTGGGACGACGAGGAGGATGAGGATGAGGAAGAGCAGGAGGTGGATCCCGACCTGGCCACACCGCAGCCTCCACAGCCAGGAGCCTCTGCCTTGGGACGGGGCGGCCATGGCAATGGCAACGGCGACACCAAAATGGACATCATGGCCCAGCAGCTAAAGTTCGTGGCCTGCCTGAAGATCCTCATGGAGGAGCTGTCCACACTGGCCACCGGCTTCGAGGTGGATGGCGGCCAGCTGCGTTACCAGCTGTACATGTGGCTGGAGCGGGAGGTGGAGGCCCTCAAGCAGCTGTGCAACTACTGCAGCCAGTCGGAGCAGTCGGGTCATGAGGCTGGCGATGCAGATGCCGAGGCCAGGGACAAGGAGATGAATGCCAGCATCTGTCCTGGCGGCACGGATCAGAGACCCACGCTACATGAGATCCTGATGCAGGACAAGCAGGACTTTGAGGCCAAGGTGATGCGAGCAGCCAAGCGGAAGCGCTGGCTCAAGGGTAAGTGGTGATCTATGGTTTATGATTCCTTTCTGGGAAGCATCCTTTTGCCTTCTTTTACATCCTGTTTTCATCCTTTTGCATCCTTTTTCATCTTGTTTTCATCCTTTTGCATCCCTTTTTATCCTTTTGCATCATTTTTTCATCCCTTTCCCCACAGCCAACGAGACCCTCCTGCGCACACTCCTCAGCTACTGCTCACTGCATGGCGCCAGCGGCGGTGGTTTGGCCTCGGTGCGCATGGAACTGGTCCTACTCCTCCAGGAGCTGCAGCAGGAGAAGACCCAACAGCAGCTGCTCAGCCCCCTGCCCTTCCCCACCACCCTGCCGCTGCTGAGCGCCTGTGTGGCGGGCAACAAAACGGTGATTGCTGATCCCATCAAGTACCTGCAGTCGCAGACGGTGGACATGCTTCAGAGCATCATCAAGGTGCTGCCCTTCCCCGGGATACAGCCCTCGGCTCTCAGCGAGATCTTTGTTCTCCGGGACCTGGCAGTGGCACTGTCCTCCTGCATCTACCAGTCGCTTTGCGACTCCGAGAGCTTTGTGGTGAATAGTACGGCCTTTAATCCCAGTCCCGGCATCGAGAACATAGCCAAGATCAACTCCTCGTTCGAGTGCAGCTACCTGGTGGGCAGCAGGAATGCCTATGGCAGGCGGCGTAAGTATTCCACGGATGAGCCGGCGGGTGTGTGCACCACGCCCTCCAAGTGGCCGGGAGTCACCAATTTGCGGGCTCTCCTCGCCCGCGAGAAGGATGAGGATGTGCCCAAGTTGAATGTCCTCCTGCTGGAGTCGTTTGTGTCCACGTACATGGCGCTGTTTATCTACTCGCTGGCCACCTGCGACAGTCGGTTGCTGTACCGTTTGAGTGGCCAGAGCTTTAGCAATGAGACCTGGTCCACGCTCTTTGGCGGCGGCATGAAGAAGCTGCTCATCAAGCCGGCCACGGCGCAGCCTGTAAGTCAAACAGGAGCAGCACCTGGTAGTGGCGGTGGTAATGGTTCCACATCCGAAGAGCCTGCCGATGAGAACAGCGTTTGGAACACTGTGACCTCCATTACCAAGCAGCGCATGAAGCTAAACATGAAGATCCTGGGCAGCTTTAGCCAGAACAGCACCTCCAGCAACATGAAGGAGGACAAGCCCACGTACCGGGAGCAATTTATGCCACCAGAGACCTCCATGTTGTCCTACTTTCTGACCAAACCGCCAGCCACGGGTAAGTTTGAGGGGTTAAACTCAAAGGATTCTCTTTTTATGCTAACTAAATCCTTGACAGAATGCGATTATTACGACACTGATGACTCCAACGAGTCGGAGGATGAGGAGGAGGAGGAGGACGATGATGATGTTAATGTGAGCCGCTCCCAGCTGAAGGCCAAGGAGAATACCGAGCACACCAATCCCACATCCTATTCGTGGAGTATTCTACGCTTGGCCCTCATCAAGATCAGCACGCACAAGATCCAGGAGCTGGTCAAGGTGGCCGGCATCGAGCTGCAGGGTAGTTGTAGCCTCTTACCCAAAGCCTCCATCTATGAATCCTCTCTCTTATATTGCTTTCTTTCCATTCTCCTCTTAGATCTGCCCGTGATTAGTCCTCTCTCGCACGAGGTCCTGCGCACTCTGAACCGCTGGCAGGAGTTTGCTCTGAGCGATCTCATTGCCCGGGGTCCTCCTTCGCGCAATTTTATACCTGGTTGCCATACGGAGAGCGGCATTAGTGGCTTGGCCATTCACAAGTATCGTTCGCTGCTCAACAAGGACAACACACCATTTGTCTCGGGCTCGGCCACGGGTCCCATAAGGCGTTTGTGGAACTATCTGGTGCGCCAGGAGCCCGCCCAGGAGGTCTTCATCAAGAGCATTTTCGGCAAGAACATGGAGCCAAGCACGCGCAGCTCCCATCACACCCAGAACGACAACGAGACCGATGAAGGTGGGTTTGTTTGAGGGTAGAGCTGGAAATGATTACTAACTATATCCCTTCAGGTCAATCGCATTCGACCAACGAGAATACCGATCACATTCGGATCATTCACAAGGATCACGAATCGATATTGTCCTTCTGCTTGAAGAATAACACCTCCTCGATGATTGCCTTTGCCAATCCCCGCGAGATCCAGGAGTTTGACATCTCGCTGCTGCTGGAATCGCCGAATTGGTACGAGGACGAGTGCGACTATGACATGATGAGCATGTCCAAAGATGCCGACACCAACAGCTCCTCGTTCCTCATCATCCAGACGCAAGATCAGTGAGTGAATTCAATTTTATAATTTAAATAATTTAAATTAAATTCCATTGTGTTGTTTTTTAGGAACAATCAACAATTTGGAGGCGGCAGCAACAATGCCTACAGCGAGTCCAATGCCAGCACGCAGAGTGCCTCGCAATCCGGTCGTGGCACATCCATGGTGAGTAGAGGAGATCCTTGCTCAGGGTCTTCCTTGCATTAACGAGGATTCCCTTTTGCAGGTGCTGCGCCACAAGGTGGACAATGTGAAGCGCATGAGCGCCCATCCGCTGATGCCTTTGTACCTGACCGGCGGCCAAGATGGCTCCGTGCAGATCTGGGAATGGGGCCACCAGCAGCCTGTTTGCTCGCCCCGTCAGCCTGGCACCTTTGCCAAGGTCACACGCTGTCGCTTCTCGGAGCAGGGCAACAAGTTTGGCATAGGCGATGGCGATGGCAAGCTTAGCCTCTGGCAGGCGGGAATTGCCTCACAAAACAATCGTTCGTTCATAGTGAGTTTGCTAGCAGAAGATCCATTAGTGATCAAACCACTCACATCTTTGGGTTAATCTTTCGTTACAGAGCTATCAGTGCCACAACAAGGCTCTGTCCGATTTCGTATTCCTGGGTTCGTGCAGTCTTCTGGCCAGCGGTGAGTTTTGCTATTTATTTATTAACAATTTACTTGGTTATTTATTTATATTCTCCCTCCTCCAGCTGGCCAGAGTTCCGAGAACAAGAACATCAACATCTGGGACACGCTGCTGCCCCACAAGAAGTCCTGTGTGTCGGGTGAGTGTGTCATGATGATTTCCTTGAGTGTTTGTTTAACCCTGAACTCCTTGCAGCCTTTACCTGCCATGACCAGGGCTCATCCTGTCTGGTGTTTGCACCGCAGCACCAGGTGCTCATCTCGTGCGGCAAGCGCGGCGATGTATGCGTCTTTGATGTGAGACAGCGCACGCTGCGCCATCGCTATCAGGTGAGTTTTCTACATACCGCAGCACCTGCAATAAGCTCATAATCCTCCTTGTTTTCCCCACAGGCCCATGATAGCACCATCAAGTGCATTGCTTTGGATCCCCATGAGGAGTTCTTTGTCACTGGCTCCATAGAGGGTGACATTAAGGTGGGTTTTTGGTGATGTTTTTTAAAGGATTTCAAGGTTTTTCATTAACTTATCGGTCGATTCATTGCAGATTTGGGACATGAATCAGTTTATGCTGATCAATACGTTCCCCCATGAGCATGCCAAGAACGGGTTCTTCAAGCATACCGGCCAGGGCGTCAGCCAGGTGTATGTGGATCCCTTTGGACGGCTCTTCTCCTGCGGCTCCGATGGCTGCATGAAGGTCCGCCTGCTGGTCGAGAAGGACAACATCGTTCACTCCGTGTATTGAAAAAGCTGTATTCTAACCGTAAACGTAACCGTAGCTAATGCTAGAGCCGGTTCGTGTCCGCAGCCATGTCCATGTCCATGTCCATGTCCGTCTCCGTGAGCTGTCTGTTTGTGTGAGCGAGCGGGTCGCGAACCGAGTGTCCTAAAAATATGTGTATTTTCTTTGTTAATCGTTGATTATTGTAACATTTTACATTATATATATATTGAATTTTCCTACACACACAAACATATATATATATGCATATATATATATATATGTGTTTTATATTACTATATCTACTTACTATTTACCATTTTTGTTTGTTTTCCCCTTCCGTTCTGCTATTTAATGCGAAGAAACTGGTTTGTTTCACGTTCGATGAGTATTTCCTAAACAGACTATATATATTATACAGATACCAGATATATATATATATATATTATATGCTTTAAATCAATTATTAATTATTATTATATTATACGATATACAAGACATTCGACAGTATGGTAAAACGATATGCTTACGAATATATATTACGATCTATGTATGTCTTTGTGTTGAGCTTTGTGCTACAAATTTGTCTGTTGTTGAATCAATCAAGATATATATGTATACCTAAAACGAACCTAAATGAATTAACTAAAAACTAAATAAAGTGCAAAATAAATGAAAAAAAACAATAAATAGTAAAGAATCTATTATTATTTTGGTTAGAGGGTATTTATTTAGATTCCACAACAAACAATCGGGGAAATTAATAGACAAAAATAATAACATCTCCTAATTTTAAACATAATTTCATATTTTTAATAGCAAAAATGTAGTTTTTATAAATACGAGGTTGTTGTACAGCAGTTTCGTTGTTTTTTTAGGCAAAAACAAGCCTTTAGACATTTTGAGAGAATTTACTTTATTAAAACCTAAACTTTTAAACAATAACGGCCTGTAAGCGCCCTCTGTTGGTATTCTTCTGAAGCCAAATTTAAATTTTCCCTAAAGGGTTCGAAACTTGGATTAGTTCTTAAGCCATCTCCTAGATGGCGCTAGTAATGAGGAGTACATTTTGCTGTCATGTGGTTGTTGTATATAAAAAATTCTACCAGGCGCATACCAGGCGAACAGAATCAGCAGCAAGGCGCCCAGCAGCAAGTAAATTTCCGTGAGCTATGCTTGTATTGGTGCGCTCTTCATTTATTTTCTCTATATGTATTTGTGTATCGTTCGCTGATCGTGCGAACGAGACACAAATAGTTTTCGCTATAGGAGTAAGCGAGAGGCATGCCTAGTGTGCGTTCCCCTCTTTTAGGAACCGTTAATTTAGCACAATTAATTCAGGCGGGCAGCTGCTTGCTGAAGTTTCTGCGCGCCTGGTACTCAGACCAGGGCACGGGGGACTTGGGGGGAGAATCGGGCATGCATTTTTGTTGTAATTGTTGTTGTTGTTTATCATGAAAAATGGGCTTCAGCCACAAATTCTACCAGGCGCATACCAGGCGAACAGAATCAGCAGCAAGGCGCCCAGCAGCAAGTAAATTTTTCTGAGCTATGCTTGTATTGGTGCGCTCTTCATTTATTTTCTCTATATGTATTTGTGTATCGTTCGCTGATCGTGCGAACGAGACACAAATAGTTTTCGCTATAGGAGTAAGCGAGAGGCATGCCTAGTGTGCGTTCCCCTCTTTTGGAAACCGTTACTTTAGAACAATTAATTCAGGCGGGCAGCTGCTTGCTGAAGTTTCTGCGCGCCTGGTACTCAGACCAGGGCACGGGGGACTTGGGGGGAGAATCGGGCATGCATTTTTGTTGTAATTGTTGTTGTTGTCTATCATGAAAAATGGGCTTCAGCCACAAATTCTACCAGGCGCATACCAGGCGAACAGAATCAGCAGCAAGGCGCCCAGCAGCAAGTAAATTTTTCTGAGCTATGCTTGTATTGGTGCGCTCTTCATTTATTTTCTCTATATGTATTTGTGTATCGTTCGCTGATCGTGCGAACGAGACACAATTAGTTTTCGCTATAGGAGTAAGCGAGAGGCATGCCTAGTGTGCGTTCCCCTCTTTTGGAAACCGTTACTTTAGAACAATTAATTCAGGCGGGCAGCTGCTTGCTGAAGTTTCTGCGCGCCTGGTACTCAGACCAGGGCACGGGGGACTTGGGGGGAGAATCGGGCATGCATTTTTGTTGTAATTGTTGTTGTTGTCTATCATGAAAAATGGGCTTCAGCCACAAATTCTACCAGGCGCATACCAGGCGAACAGAATCAGCAGCAAGGCGCCCAGCAGCAAGTAAATTTTTCTGAGCTATGCTTGTATTGGTGCGCTCTTCATTTATTTTCTCTATATGTATTGGTGTATCATTCGCTTATCGTGCGAACGAGACACAGATAGTTTTCGCTATAAGAGTAAGTGAGAGGCGAACATAGTGTGAGTTCCCTATGTTTTTTAGGGCATATTAGTTCAGCAGGGCAGCTGAATGTAAAATTACTATTAAGCGCCGCTATATTTTTTTGAACTTCTGTATTGTTAAATATTATAATAAAACAACTATACAAAATAATATATATTTAATTGGGAAAAAATATATATACATTCAATATAACCCATTTATAAGTAGTCGGTGGGAGATGTCAACAGCAGAAAGGGTACTCGCTGGTCGTTGCAGCTTCATTAATCATGTATGATCGTGGGAACGAGACAAACATAGTGTGTAATATAGGCCCCTCTCGCTCTTGTTTCGCAGATCGTGCGAACGAGACACAAATAGTTTCTGCTATAAGAGTAAGTGAGAGGCATGCCTAGTGTGCGTTCCCCTCTTTTAGGAACCGTTACTTTAGCACAATTAATTCTGGCGGGCAGCTGCTTGCTGAAGATTCTGCGCGCCTGGTACTCAGACCAGGGCACGGGGGACTTGGGGGGAGAATCGGGCATGCATTTTTGTTGTAATTATTGTTGTTGACTATCATGAAAAATGGGCTTCAGCCACAAATTCTACCAGGCGCATACCAGGCGAACAGAATCAGCAGCAAGGCGCCCAGCAGCAAGTAAATTTTTCTGAGCTATGCTTGTATTGGTGCGCTCTTCATTTATTTTCTCTATATGTATTTGTGTATCGTTCGCTGATCGTGCGAACGAGACACAGATAGTTTTCGCTATAGGAGTAAGCGAGAGGCATGCCTAGTGTGCGTTTCCCTCTTTTAGGAACCGTTACTTTAGCACAATTAATTCTGGCGGGCAGCTGCTTGCTGAAGTTTCTGCGCGCCTGGTACTCAGACCAGGGCACGGGGGACTTGGGGGGAGAATCGGGCATGCATTTTTGTTGTAATTGTTGTTGTTGTCTATCATGAAAAATGGGCTTCAGCCACAAATTCTACCAGGCGCATACCAGGCGAACAGAATCAGCAGCAAGGCGCCCAGCAGCAAGTAAATTTTTCTGAGCTATGCTTGTATTGGTGCGCTCTTCATTTATTTTCTCTATATGTATTTGTGTATCGTTCGCTGATCGTGCGAACGAGACACAAATAGTTTTCGCTATAGGAGTAAGCGAGAGGCATGCCTAGTGTGCGTTCCCCTCTTTTGGAAACCGTTACTTTAGAACAATTAATTCAGGCGGGCAGCTGCTTGCTGAAGTTTCTGCGCGCCTGGTACTCAGACCAGGGCACGGGGGACTTGGGGGGAGAATCGGGCATGCATTTTTGTTGTAATTGTTGTTGTTGTCTATCATGAAAAATGGGCTTCAGCCACAAATTCTACCAGGCGCATACCAGGCGAACAGAATCAGCAGCAAGGCGCCCAGCAGCAAGTAAATTTTTCTGAGCTATGCTTGTATTGGTGCGCTCTTCATTTATTTTCTCTATATGTATTTGTGTATCGTTCGCTGATCGTGCGAACGATACACAAATAGTTTTCGCTATAGGAGTAAGCGAGAGGCATGCCTAGTGTGCGTTCCCCTCTTTTGGAAACCGTTACTTTAGAACAATTAATTCAGGCGGGCAGCTGCTTGCTGAAGTTTCTGCGCGCCTGGTACTCAGACCAGGGCACGGGGGACTTGGGGGGAGAATCGGGCATGCATTTTTGTTGTAATTGTTGTTGTTGTCTATCATGAAAAATGGGCTTCAGCCACAAATTCTACCAGGCGCATACCAGGCGAACAGAATCAGCAGCAAGCAGCTGCCCGCCAGAATTAATTGTGCTAAAGTAACGGTTCCTAAAAGAGGGGAACGCACACTAGGCATGCCTCTCACTTACTCTTATAGCAAAAACTATTTGTGTCTCGTTCGCACGATCTGCGAAAGAAGAGCGAGAGGGGCCTATATTACACACTATGTTTGTCTCGTTCCCACGATCATACATGATTAATGAAGCTGCAACGACCAGCGAGTACCCTTTCTGCTGCTGACATCTCCCACCGACTACTTATAAATGGGTTATATTGAATGTATATATATTTTTTCCCAATTAAATATATATTATTTTGTATAGTTGTTTTATTATAATATTTAACAATACAGAAGTTCAAAAAAATATAGCGGCGCTTAATAGTAATTTTACATTCAGCTGCCCTGCTGAACTAATATGCCCTAAAAAACATAGGGAACTCACACTATGTTCGCCTCTCACTTACTCTTATAGCGAAAACTATCTGTGTCTCGTTCGCACGATAAGCGAATGATACACCAATACATATAGAGAAAATAAATGAAGAGCGCACCAATACAAGCATAGCTCAGAAAAATGTACTTGCTGCTGGGCGCCTTGCTGCTGATTCTGTTCGCCTGGTAATCAGAAACCATTTATGCCTTGAGCAAGCAGTTGGCCGGCGGATTAAATAATCAAATTCTGCAAAAAACTATTATTTTTATGGAAAATGTGCATTTAGTTTATGGCTATCAACGAAGACATGGAACGATTAGATTATAGTCCGCATGATCGTTGCGATTACAAAAATAAGTACATATATATTTGACGCCCTTCAGCCCTGTAACAAGCCAGTTCTTTGTCCCAGAAAATGACCAAGATTTCCCCATTTTTTCAGCCCATTAAAAAAACGCTGGATAACTTTGGTAGGATCTTTAGAAATAAAACAGTTGGCATGACAATTTATGATTAAAAATTAATGTAAATGTATGTTGTGATCGTCAGACAAACAAAATAATCCTCATGCTCATCAGTTCCTGCGCCCCACATACTTAAATCGAATAAGTAAAAGCAGGATACAAAAAAAAATAAAAACGTGGTTTTGACTTAAGGCTACGCTTCCCCGGGAAAAGCGGCTTCTCCACTAACACTGGCTCATCTTGTGCGCTATAAACTGCACAAAATCGCTGCGGTAAAGAATCTGCGGGTCCTCCTCGGTGGCATGCTCGTCCACTTGCCGCAGGTCCGTCCACTTCCAGAGCAGGCGACCGCAGTAGCTGTAGCGGAACGAGGCGAAGATCTCGAGGGCCTTCTTGCTGGGTATCTGGTCCTTGTAGTACGACTCCTTGTTCTTCACGTTGAAGTAGTACAGCTGGTTGCGGGAGCGCGAGTGCGCCGACACGTAGTTGGAGGTAAGCTCGCGGAAGAGCAGCAGCCCGCCGGGCACAAAAAACTTGCTGTCGTCGTCGAGGGCATAGCCGAAGCGCTTCGAGTTGTCCTTCAGCACGTAGCGGCGCATCTCGGCGAAGAACACATCCAGGTCGCTCAGCGGGAAGAAGGGCTTGCTGCGCAGCGCCCCGAAGGTGCGCTCCTTGCGGTGAGGCTTGTTCAGGCTGCGTGCGTACTTGTCGCACATGCTGACCCGGTCGCGGAACGACCGCCGCCGGATATCGATGCCGCCCAGGCAGATCCCGTCGATGATGTGCAAGGCTGCCACCCGCTGGATGGTGCGTCCCTCGCCGTAGAACTCGTACACGATCTGGCCAAAGAAGATGGAGCGCGGCTGCACCTCGAAGGGCGTCTCGACGAGCTCCCACTTCTTGTGCTCGGTGTAGCGCAGGAGATTGCCGCGCGAGCGGCACAGGAACAGGGTGCAGGCGTTGAGGTTGGTCTCCTCGCGTCCAACGGGCACAAAATACCAATCAGAGACATTCTGCACTTCGCTGTCCAGCGTCGCCACGCCGCATAGCTCGGCCGGCGCCCGGTTCATCCAGGTGCGTTCCTTTGCCCAGTCGGCCAGCAACTCTTCAAGCAAACGCTCCGTCGGCTTGATTTCGGGCGCCTGGCGCAGCTTGTCGGGCAGGCTCCAGCGCTTGAGGCACTCCTGGCGCACCTCCGACTGGCGGGTCTCCTTCAGCTCGGGATTCTGGGCGAAGGCGGCGATCTTCTGGAGGCCCACAATCTGCTTCTTGCCAATGGCATTGTTCGAATCGATGATGTAGCGCAGGAAGTCCTCGTCCTCGGCCAATTCGCTGGCATTGAAGATCTCCTGGACGTCGCTGCCCTCGTCCTCCTCCTCGTTGAGCATGCGATTGATCGCATTTAGGTAGCCGGTTATGGCCGCCGTCTCCGCCTCTGAGCGCTTGTACTTGCAGACCAAGTAGCGCTCCGAATTGGCCGGCCTGCTGCTGTTCGGCTTGATGATGGCGATCTGGTGGAAGCACTTGTACATCAGATAGACCAGGCCCACGCTGAACGGCGTGAAGAGGTCAAACACCTTGCACACGAAGCTGCCGTTCTCGCGCAGTATCTTCAGGGCGGTGAGAAACTGGCAGAGGTACAGCTGCTTGGAGAGAATCTCCTGGATGTTCTCCTGCCCCTCCACCGAGAAGCCACCGTCGGCCATGGCGAAGTGAACGCCCTGCGGGGTATGGCGACGGATGTACTCGTTCAACGAGTCCTGATTGGACTCGTCGAATATGTTGCCGTCCTCCTTGATGCCGTAGAAGGCATCGAAAGACTCGGGCGAGGCGGCAAAGAACTTTTCCAGCTTGAAGTCGTTGGCGCCGCGCAGGGTGAAGCCGAAGCCCTTGGCCTCCCAGGACTTGCGGAACAGCACGTACTCGGAGAAGCCGCCAGGACCTGTGGCGAAGGTGAAAACGAAATGTAAGTAATAAATCAAACTCAATCAAGTTACTAAAATTAATTAAAAAGTTAAAAAAAAGAGTTGAATTTACGAATAAACCCAAAGCTCGGCTCAAATTGTGTAAACGCATGGACAAAAGGGGACACCAAGCCGAGACCTTGTTTACTTTTCTGCGCGCCGTTGAAAGTAAACAAGAGCTTGGCTCGGGAAGCGTGATAAGGGGTACAATTACGAGCGACTTCCTCTCCTCTAGCGGAAATGAGACTCAGCACAATCAGAGACTTGGTACTTGTACTTCACCTGCACACATATCCGTAAAGTAGAGCAGCTCGTCGGCGGCCACCAGCGAGCGACCGTCGGTGTCGCGGGGATTGGTGAACATGTAGTCGCACATGGAGTCTATGTTGGCCATCTTCACGGCGGCGCGATTCAGGAAGATGGAGCTGCGTATGGTCTCGAACGGATTGCAGCGCGACCGCGCCCGCCTCTTTTCGCTGTCGTTGAGATCATCGAAGACCGTCTTGGCATCGAGGATGTGGCTCAGGATTGTGGGATCGCAGTAGAGGGTCTCGCCGTTCAGCGTACGCTTCTTGGGGCCGAGCACAACGTGGCCCTGCAACTGTTCCGCGGTGTAGGCCAGGGCACCGCCGCCCAGGTTGGTCAGCCACAGCACTGGCTCCGGTATGTCCAGCTCCTCGCGATTCGGATCCCACTGGCCGCCGGCCAAAGATGTGATGGCGTCCAGCTTGAGGCCAAAGCCGCGACGTCCGTCCTGCTGCACGGCAATGATCGGCTCCAGGCGACCCTGGTTGCTCTTGCCCAGGCCCTTGTCGTTCTCGTAGCCCATCTTCTTCATCATCTCCATGGCCTTGTTCGAGTAGCTCTTCGACCACTCCCGCTTGATCTTCTTGGGCGTGGGCTCCGAGTTCTCATCGTCGGAGGGTTCTTCCGCCATCTTGCCTGCCTGCTCCTCCTCCTCCTCCGTGTCCGGGTTTGTTCTGGTGGCACTCAGCTTGCTGGCCTGGTGGGGAGCGCTGGGCAACAGCGCTATCTGTTTATGGGGTTAATTTTGTTTATGATTTTTGGTATATGCACCTCGCGTGCGACCGTTCGACAAATGCCGAAAAATACCAAGGCTTGCGTTGGCGCATGGCAAGGGCATAAAATACCGACTTTTGCGATATATACCGCAAAAGGTAATCGATAAATACCAGAAATATTTAGCGAAATAATTTAAAATTTAAAAGTTTTAAAAGAAGCAAATAGGAAAATTGTTATAAAAAAAAAGTCTGGTTTCTGTTCAATCCTTGTGTATAATTCATTCATTCACTTTACCCGAAATTCTATTAGAAAACGGTGCACTTATTAAATAACTATTAATTTCCGATTAAATATTTTCAAACACAAAAAAAAAAGTAAAGAAAAACCTTGAATGGGAGAATATGCAATGATGCCAGGAACTCCAAAGATGCCAGGAACTCCAATGATGCCAGGCCCTTCCCCTACATCTTCTCATACGTCTCGCTGTAAGGACAGGTGAGGCAGGTGTGCGTGTAAGTGTCCTCCTCCTCGTTGTAGGTGTCCGGGCCAAATTCGTGCTCGTGGATGGCATGCGTCTTTTTGGTGTACACGCTGCTGCGCACCTCCATGCGCAGCTGCTTCATCTGCTTGTTGTACTTCCGGGCCTTGCCCACCTCGCGCTTCTCCTCCCGGCCCTCGTGCTGGCGCAGCAGCTCCTCCTCGCTGCCCCACACCTCGAGGGCCCGCTTGAGGACCTGCAGGTGCAGGTACAGCTTCATCTCGCCCCAGCGCACGTTGTGCGGATTCTTGCGGCTGATGTAGCGCAGCGGCGGCTCGCGCTTGTCGAAGTCACAGTCCTTCAGCAAGTACTCCGCCTTGGCCTCCGTGCGGGTGATGAGGGCGTGGCGCTCCTCGTTGTCCCGACACTTGTCGCACACGGAATGCCCGAAGTTGCTGAACAAGTAGGACTCGGCGAACTGGTCACCACACTCGGCACACTCCTCGTACTGCACCGGTATGGCAATGGCGTCGTCTACGATAATGTTTCCACCGTTCCCGGGGGGCAGCTTCTCCCCCGATGCTGATGCACCCGGCAGGACAGGCTGCTCCAGCAGAAAGCCACCGCCGCTGTCGATGTACTTGGTGCCCTGCACCTTTATCACGGCGTTCTGTCCCTTGCCCAGCATAGCTTCCGGATGGGCGCCATTGTTTTGGTTGCTGCACAGTGGTTAGTGTTCTGATCAGGGCAGTTATAGTGGAAAACAGGCACTTACCTGGCCAGCTCCTTGTAGGGATGCGCCACCAGCTTGGCTTCCCTCAACCTTTGTGCCTTGGCCTGATTCCTTTCGATTCGCGCCTTCTGCGCATTGGTCAGCTTCGAGCTGCTGGGAGCCGGCGGAGCAGCTGCGTCTGCCACCTCCTGGGACATTTTGTGAATTTCGCAAGTTCTTTAAATTTGTTAAAAAGCGCGCAAGCTTAAATTCCAAATTTGTAAACGATTTCTTCCTCTTATTCGACCAGTGTGACCAAGGAATGTCTATGCAATTTGCCGTACGGCTCTGTTTATACCGCCACTTGTTTTAAATACTAAAATTTATATAATATAAATATAAATAACTACTTTGTTTTAAGTTGGTTGGTAAATTATTCCGTTATATTTTTAATATTTTTATAAATTAGACAGTATTTAATAATAATTAATATACCAAGCTTGGCCATTCCTGGAACACCTCTGGTCACACCCTTGTTTTGGCCGCAAAACATGCAAAATAAACACTTGAAACTGCTGCTGCGCTGCCTCCTGGCTCTGCCCCTCATCCTTCTTGTGGACTACTGCGGCCTGCTGACCCACCTGCACGAGCTGGACTTTGAGCGTCACTTTCACTACCCGCTGCAGGATGACCAGGCCGCCGCCACCTCGGGCGTGGGCGAGTACTCCTATTTGCGGTTGCCCGCATTCACGTCAGAGGTGCAAGTGGGGCAAGAGCCGCCCCGCCTGACGCTGCTGATAAAGAGCGCCGTGAGAAATGTACGGCGACGCGAGGCCATCCGGCGTACATGGGGCTACGAGGGCCGCTTCTCGGACGTTCACCTGCGACGCGTCTTTGTGCTAGGCAGCGCCGGCGAGAGCGAGAAGGACGTGGCCTGGGAGTCGCGCGAACACGGCGACATCCTGCAGGCAAACTTTGTGGACGCGTACTTCAACAACACGCTGAAAACGATGCTGGGCATGCGCTGGGCCACCGAGCAGTTCAACCGCAGCGACTTCTATCTGTTCGTGGACGACGACTACTACGTTTCGGCCAAGAATGTGCTGCGGTTTCTGGGCCGAGGCCGGCAGAGCCACCAGCCGGACATGCTCTTTGCGGGCCATGTATTCCAGACATCGCCGCTAAGGCACAAGTTCAGCAAGTGGTATGTCTCTCTGGCGGAGTATCCCTTCGATCGCTGGCCCCCCTACATCACTGCCGGCGCCTTTATGCTCTCCCGACAGGCCCTGCTCCGCCTGTACGCCACCAGTGTCCACACGCCACTCTTTCGCTTCGACGACGTTTACTTGGGTATTGTGGCGCTAAAGGCGGGCATTCCGCTGCAGCACTGCGAGGACTTTCGCTTCTACCGGCCCAAATACAAGGGTCCGGACAGCTACAGTGCGGTGATAGCCTCGCACGAGTTTGCCGACTCGGCCGAAATGGAGCGGGTGTGGAACGAGTGCCGGTCGGCTAACTACGCATAGCAGGGGAGATCGAGATCAAGACCTAGAGTGTACATATAGAAGAGTCATGTCCCGCCTTATGAACGAAATAATTGTAGATAACTTGAACAACTTCTTTAGCTTAAGACATGTTTTTAACGCCATTTTGATGTATTTCACACAATAAATAAACAAAAAACTTCAAGTTGATAAGGGTTTTCTTAAAGGGTTTTATGATTTTATTTAGTGAAGGAGTCACTTCCGAACCCATAAAGCATATATATTGTTGATCAGCATAAACAGGAGAATCTTTCTAGCCATCTTGTAAAGAAAACAAAAATTTTTAATTTTTTTCAAAATTTTATAAGGGGTTACATCATTAAAATTCTCAAAAATTGAACAAAATTTTGATCTCCTAAATTTTTAAATTTAGTTTGCAGATTAATAAACCTATTAAAAACCAACCCAGAAGCGTTTCCCGAATTGAAATTTATGAATTTTTGGCCGAGTTATGATATTTTTTTGGTTTAGCTTGTCCCAAAAATTATTATATAAAATTATGAATTTTCAATGTTTTAAAAATTATATAAAATTACTGATTAATATTTAAATTTATTTTCTGGGAAGTTATCGATAGTACTATCAAATGTTGCCGCTATCGATAGTGAGCGCGTATTGTGTAAAATTCAAGTTTAGTTGCTAAATTTAAATATTAATCCATAATTTTAGATGCTAATATTTGGGAAAAACCAAATGTTTCCCGAAATAAAACAATTTTCTTTTGATTTAAAAATCATAGCTGGTTTTTTTATAATTATTTATTTGTAGGCTTTCTTGTTGTTGTTTCGTTTAAGGACTACAAAATACGCTATACGGTAAAATGGTATATCGCTTGCAGAGTTAGCTAAATTAAATGTTATTGTAACCAACACAGAAATCCCTTGCTTTTTAATTTTAATTTATAGTTTTTTGTTGTTTTGTTTTTGTTTTCTTTATCCTGAAATACATACCATACATACATATACACACGGATATACATACATATACATTATTATAATCAAAGTCACGTCAATGTTTAAAAAAAATATATAAAATATATATGTGTGTGGGAATTAAAACATTTCCGAAGCATCGAAAATTGTGCAGCTTCCTGCTCTTCTCAGACCACAAAAATACCCTAAGAACCTTTGACTTGGAAATATGGATTACACATAGAGAAAATGGGGGGGGGGACAAAAAAAAAACGTAACGTAATATAGCCTGGAGCAGAGTTGGCAGAGGTTGTACTAGTTGTTGTCGCCTCCTGGCCCTCCTCCTGCTGCTGTCGTCGTCGTTGAAGTAGTAAGTATAAGTAGTTTTGTTTTTGTTTTGTGTAAAGCAATTTTACAACGTTTATCCGTTCAACTCTCCCTCTCTCGTTCTTAGTTGCGTGTCGCATTGCCCGCATATATCTCCTCGATTTTTTTCCTGCGTTTCGTCAGCAGCGGATTGTTCGACTTGTCCAGAGCCTTGATTTGCATCTGAAAAAGGTGGAAAAAGCATAAGCATTACTTGAATTAAATACAAATTATTTAAATAACATTTCAAACAACATATATATATATTTATACGATAAAGAAAAGATTTATTATTATTTATATATATACACTACTGGCCGAAATAATAAGTACATGCGTATGTGGTTTGTTTCAAGTCCTATAAAATTGGTTTGATAAACTTAAGGAAAAAACCCACTTAATTTTTAGTTTCCGTTCTTATTCCAGATAATAAAAATAACTGCCTAAAGGATTTTACATTTAAAATTTAGAGACAGGGGTCAATTTTATCAAAAAGCATGAAAATGGGTTGGCCAAAATAATAAGTACACCCATTCTTCTAAGCCTAGAACTCGGAACGTATTAGATATTTTGCACTTCTTTTTTCTTATAAGTAAACTTAGATTAGTATCCAATAAAACCACATTCGTTTTAGGTAACTTTCGCTATTTTTTTTGGCATTCTAGCAGGAAGTCTGTCGCAAGTCAGTACTAGAAGCTGAGACCAGGTTTCTTTAGCAAATCTTCACAAATCTTCAACATTTTAAATTGTTTTGGTTACAATTCGACGTTTTAAGTTTCCCCACAATGTTTAGTTTAGGTTTATGACAGGAGACTGACTTGACCATCTCATAACAGTTACCTCTCTCTTGCCAAAAAAGACCTGTTTGGTCATCCAAGGCCATTTCCGGCGAAATTGACATTTAAATTTGAGCTCGAACAGTTTGTCGTAGACTGCATGAGACAGGATTACAAGGACGTATACCCTAAAAGGTTCTATTACTTCAAGGAAAATTTTTTCAGATGAAGCAAAAGCTTTGCAACATTTTTTTGGTATGGTCTGAACCGGAGGTGGAAACAAAATACTTTGGGGCAATGAAACAAAAATATTTCTTTTTGAAAACGATTTTAGACGGCTTGTACGTCAAACCAAAGTCAAAAAATTGAGCTTTGAAACGCGAAAAAAAAAGTTAAGCCCGGAGACAGATGCATAAAGGTCAGGGGCTGTTTTTCCTGGCATGGCGTTGTGCAAATACATCTCATAAATGGTATTACGACCGAATTCGAAAATAAAACTTTTTTAACTGGCATCTTCTAACCATATGCCTTGGGAAACATGCCCTCCGATAGATTTTTCAACGAGATAACGATCCAAAGTAAACCTTAAAAGTCATCATGGCCTGGTTTAGGGACAAAAAAGTAACCGTCATGGGTTAGAAAAGTCAGTTTCCGAACTCATACCTAATCAAAAATGTATGGGGAAACTTAAAACGTCGTATTGTAACCAATACATTTAAAAATTTTGAAGATTTGTGAAGATTTGCTGAAGAAACATGGTCTGAGTTTCTATTAGTGACTTGCAACAGACTTCTTGCTAGAATGCCAAAAATAATAGCGAAAGTTACCTAAAACGAATGTGGTTTTATTGGATACTAATCTAAGTTTACTTATAAGAAAAAAACAGTGCAAAATATCTAATACGTTCCGAGTTCTAGGCTTAGAAGAATGGGTGTACTTATTATTTTGGCCAACCCATTTTCATGCTTTTTGGATAAAATTGACCCCTGTCTCTAAATTTGAAATGTAAAATCCTTTAGGCAGTTATTTTTATTATCTGGAATAAGTACGGAAACTAAAAATAAAGTGGGTTTTTTTCTTAAGTTTATCAAACAAATTTTATAGGACTTGAAACAAACCACATACGCATGTACTTATTATTTCGGCCAGTAGTGTATATTTATACGATATAAAAAAGATTTATTATGCCCTTGTAGTAGCGAAAAGTAGCGAAAGAGTCATTTCCGACCCTATAAACCATATATATTCTTGATCAGCGTAAACAGGGGAATCTTTCTAGCAATGTCAGAAAGAAATTTTTTTTTTTAAATTTTTTTCACAATTTTATAAGGGGTACCATCATTAAAATTCTCAAAAATCATAAAAAAAATTTAATTTTAAATGCAGTATGCAGATTTTTTAAGCTACAAAAAACCAGCATAGAAAAGCCTTCCAAAGTGAATTTGAGGCACTTTTGACTGAGCTATGATATTTTGAAACTTTGAGTTTTACACAAAATTATCATAAAAAAAATATTTTAAAATTCAAATATTTGGGTTTTCTTGAAGGGTTTTATTATTTTATTTAGTGAAGGAGTCATTTGCGACCATATAAACCATATATATTCTTGATCAGCATAAACAGGAGAATCTTTCCAGTAATGTCCGGAAGAAATTTTTTTTTTTTAATTTTTTTCAAAATTCTATAAGGGGTACCATCATTAAAATTCTCAAAAATTGTAAAAAATTAAAATTTTAAATGTAGTATGCAGATTTTTAGACATAGAAAAAACTAGCATAGAAAAGCTATCCAAAGTGAATTTGAGGCTCTTTTGACTGAGTTATGATCGATTTTTGATGGGATGATGACAGATCCTATGGCAAAATGCAAGGGTATACAAATTTCGGCTTTCCTAAGCAGTTTTTTTTTCTTGTTTTTGTCCATATATTCCATATATATTCTGTATACTTTTTCTCTTAAGAAATGTATCTAACCACATCCCCAATTCAGAGTTAGTTTTCACAATTGTAGAAAGAAAAGCATACAGTTGAAGCTGCTAATTTCCCAAGTAAATATTATTTTAAACCTTTGCTTTCAGACTTTTTGTTAAAAACAAATGATGTAACTTGATTTTAAACTATATATTAGGACAAGAAAGCTAACATTGGGTATGGTTTGTAAAGCTATTGACTCACCTGATCGTAGTCCACGCGCATGGTGGCCAACGAGCGCGTCATCTCCTCTTGCACCTCCGGCCAGGTCTCCTCGCCCTCCTTCAGCATCCGGCCCGTGCAGAGCGGCGTCTGGGGAACGGCATTGTACTGGGCAATCCACTTGTTGCGTATAACATCCTGGATGCGCAACCGCTTGCTGGGATCCACATTCAGCATGCCCTTGATCAGGTCCTTGGCCGCCTGGCTGACGTTCGTCCATTCGGGATCAGGGAAGTCGTACTGGCCGGTACGTATGCGCTTCTTCATCCCCGGCGAAATGGCCATGCCGTTGTTGCTATAGAACGGCGGAAAGCCGCACATAATGATGTACATGACCACGCCCAGGGACCAAATGTCGCAGCTCTTGTCGTACTTCTCCGGACCGAGGACCTCGGGAGCTGTGAAAGAAACCAAACCGAAATTAAGGAAAGTCTACAAATTATGTGCTATTTTTGTGTTTAAATCATAGAAAACTCTGCTCCCGATGCAGAGGCATCCCCAAAGGTCACTCACCCACATAGTAGGGCGTGTAGCAGGGCGTCTGCAGCGTGTCATTGGTGAATGTCTCCTTGGCAAAGCCAAAGTCCGTCAGCTTAAGAATCGCATTGGGTTGGGAAGTGGTGTACAGCAAGTTCTCCGGCTTGAGATCGCGATGCGCAATATCCCGACTGTGCAGATAGTCTATTGCCTCGCAGATCTCGTGCATTATTTGGGCCGCCTCACGCTCCGTAAACGCACCGTCCGCCTTGTCCTGAATGCGCTGGAACAGTTCACCGCCCTCCATGCACTCCATGACGACCAGCAGGCACTTGCGCCCACTGTACGTATTCTCGTACACATCGATGATGTTGACAATGTGCCGGCAGCCGCTCACGCGCCAGTGGAGATCGACCTCGCGGCGGGCCTTCTCGTTGTCCAGTAAAACCTTGAGGGCATAGTTTTGTTTGGTGCGACGGTGGCTGCACTGCACCACCTTGCCATTGATGCCCAGGCCCAGCACCGTGTCCGAGATCTCGTAGTCGTCCACCAAAGGAGTGGTCTTCGGTTGCCGTTGGTTCTGCAGCGAAAGCATTTTGGTAGTTTGAATGCTTGAGGGGATCTCTAACTGAAAGGAAAAAATGTTAACGTGGTAAGATTCATATTTTATATATTTATATGTATAAATTTATATGATTATTTATATTTTTTGTAATATTTGCTATTATATTTGTATCTTTTTATTATTTTATTTAATTTTATAAAGCTTACAGTTGCAATTAAACTAATTGCCAACTTTGTTAAGCTATTTAAGCCACACTGTAAATTTAATTATAGCAAATATCTGGTTAATTTAAGGCCACAAATTGTTACTTTTTATTGATAATACCGTTAAGGATATTGTTGATTTAGTTAGTGTAACAAACACTAATTTAAATCAATAGTTTGAGCCGTGAAACATATTGTATCTGACGCCTTTTCTAATAAAAAGGTTAACTAATTTAAGCTGTACGACGGTTTAATATAGTAATTGCAGTAAAATTATTTAATGCCCCTAAATTTACCCTTTTTTTTAAATATTTTTTTACATAAAAACCCCAATGACATCAGACTTCAGAGTTTTAAGCCCGCACCCACGCTTAAATAAGCTTTTTTTCTGCCATAAATCATTTGCTGTGGCAGTGAAAAAAGCAGGAAAATATAAATAAAGGTGGAAACCAGATAAAGAACGGAAAAAGCCACAGCGGAAGTTGAATAAGCACGGAGAAACAATACAAAAACCTTGTGATAAATAAAAATTAAAATTAAAGATACATTTATGAAACAAAAATCTGCTAAATAAAGACTATAAAATGCTGTTAATTCAGTGTAAAAACCCTAAGCAAAAAATAGTAATATTCCCTAAAATTTGATAACAATCAAGTTCTTTGGTTTTGGCAAGTGTAGTCTATATAACCCTCTATAACTGTAAGCTTTATCTACAAAATATATGCAGATCCAAAACCACGGGCCACCGATCGATCTCGCAATCGATTTAAATTGCATGCAAATTGCCTTACAGGCAGAAAAGCGGTCGCTGCATACGGCCATGTTTTCCGGCAAAAAAAAAAAAGAAAACACCAGGAGATTACACAATTCTCTTTTTACGGGGAAAACAGGCTGGCAGGAAAGCAAAGAACGGTGGTAATTGCATATGTTCGACTTGAGGCTCTATCGGTTATCGCTAATATCGATAGCCGCCTAGGAGAAGGGCGAGGGCGGCGACAGCGGGGTGGGCGGGCAATGTTCGCTATGCTGTGTGCGTTAGTGTGCGTGTGCACTGGTGAAATTACTGCTCCGCTTCCCCCCGCCCAATTGTTTTTGTTTATTTCGAGCACATTACGCATTGCCGAAAAAAAAAACGTTTTCTCCTGTAAAATCTGTTAATTAACTCGAGTTTTACTGTCCGCCTAGCCCACATACACAAGCACACACGGCGACCCGCGCATTTATACACATACACATTCACAAATGCAAACAATGCGTCATGTTTTCTCACTGTTAACTAGTATTTTCTACTTTTTCGGTCTCCACTGTACCCGTCGCCGCCGCCGTACGTGAGGAAGGTTTTTTTTTTTATCTTGTTATCGCTGGCCGTAACTTTTCGATCGCTGGCCCAGATTTTTCTTGCCGCTGCCCTGCCCTTTGCATCGCCCCCGGGCGCTTTTCGCATTATCACCTGCTGTTCAGCTGATCGGTATTTACCTTCGGTTATTTGTTTTAGCGTGCTATTAACGAACGAAAAAAAAAGAACAACAACCCGAACCGAAATTTATAGTTATTTACGCTGGGACAGAGCTGGAAGTAGAATCGATTGCGCACTCGATGCATCGATACCAACGGGTTTTCAGGACTATCGGATTCAGTGGCATGCCCCATGCGAACTACTAGTTCCGAGCTATCGATATTTATCCGTTTTATTTTAAACTAAAAGAAGCTTAAAACGCAGTGATTTAAACATTTTATTTTAAAATTTTTAATTTAAAAAATCTTGAAGAAAATATCTCATAATTTTACTAAATTTGTAATTCGTAAACCCTCCCAATAATTTAAAAAATAAAAAGTCCCATTTGTACTTGTACGCGTAGTGTCATTTATTATTCAATATCCATGATCAATAGTGGTGCACAGGTGTATCGTATCTATCATCAACATTGGGTAGGCTTGTGATCGGGGGGACAGGATCGGGGAATGGATGGGACATATGGGGTGAAATTGCAAATAACAATTTGCCAACAGAGGCCTCGTGCCTCAGGAGAGCTCCTCTTGGGCTTGGCTTGGAGTGGGCGGCTTAAATAACGGTACCAGCTAAAGGCTACGACTAAGACAATAGTTAACATTTCACGTACATCCAACTCAGTGCTAAATATGTGTGTGTGTATGTAAATATGTATTAGGGAGGCAAGGAAAATTCAGAATCAAAAAATTGGTAAAATATAGAATTAAGCTTTAAAATATCAATCGATAGGTAATTATTTTGTTCAAATATTAAAAAAATAGAATCAAAGAATGATTTTGAAGTTATTTGATTTATCTGCTCGCTTGAATTGTTGCGATAATCAATATCGATATCGATATCCCGCCCTCCCTAATACATACGCCACAGATTCGTTAGTGATGCGTTTCCTCTGGGGTTTTCTCTGCTCTATCATTGATGATCCATTTATCGATTATCGTTTATCATTTGTTTAACTTTAGAATGGCGCTTTGTTGTTGTTGCATTGGCTATCAATGTACAAAAACAGTGTGTGAGAGAAAATTCGCTTAGAAAAATACATTTGGTTTGTGTTTGTGTCTCTCCTGCTTGGATTTCCTTCTGCTCTGTTCGCTAGCCCTAATTTTAGTCTAATGGCAGATATCGAGATTCACCGTGTGTAAAGTGTGTGAGTGTGTGTAGGGGCTCCTCTCCCGCTAATAGTTGAACTTTAAATTCCTGCATTCGTTTTCAATCATCTCCTGGATGTCCCTTTGTCCGTAGTTCCTCCTGGCGCTCCTCCTTCTCTCTCGTTTCTCTTTTAGCTATAGTTTTGTAAACTGAAGGTACATTTTTTGTATCAATTTCACGTTCCTCCTCTGCCTCTCTCGAGGACCTGCTCTCTCTCCTCGTCTAGAGGAAGCTGTCGCAACTGTTCTCCGCCTCGCTGTTGGAGCAATCCATGGCTGGCAGGGAAACGCCGCGGCGATAGACCCACTGCCGCTGTTGCTGGTGCGCCGGCTCACAGCTTGCACTTGAGCTGATGATGCTCCCGCTGCCACTGCTCCCGCTTCCGCTCCCGCTGCTCCCATTGACAACGCTGCCACTTATGTGACTACCACGACGCCGGGATGTGGACGAACTATCGAGCGTAGCAATGGCATTGAGGCGCGGAAAGTACTTGTACATCTCCAGCAGGCTGCCCAGCTTGATGTGTGGCCTGTACTCCACATCCTCCAGCGACTGGGCGGCCGAATTGCTGCTGCTGCTCAGCGGCGTCCAGAAGGTGAGCCCCAGCTGGGCCAGGTGACCGCCCTGCCAAGTGGATTTATAGTTAGCTTGGCCTCCAACAGAGTAAAGCCATATCGAGTGACACTTACCTTGATGTCCGTCTCCAGTTTGTCGCCAATCATGGCGCACTGATGCGGCTTGACGTTGAGGAAATTGCAGGCGGCATAGAAGATCTCCGGATGGGGCTTCTCCCAGGGCAGGTCGGAGGACACCAGAACGCAGTCAAAGTAGCCGCGCACATGCAGCTTGGCCACCTTCTCCCACTGGGCATTCGAGGGCCCGTTGGTGATGAGGGCCAGGGCGTAGCCCGCCTGGCGCATGCGCACCAGCAGCTGGACATAGTCGGCCGGAACGGCCAGATAACGATAGCGCAGGCGCAGCCACTGCGGATATATCTGCTCGGCGAGGTGCTTGTGTCGCGGTGGCAGCGATTCGCGCCACAGATGCGTCCGCCAGGAGTCCAGCGAGGTCTGCGAGTTATCCGGACACCGGCGGAAGGCCTTGAGGAAGTTTTGCGTGGAGAGGCTGGCGTCATCCTTGCTGAACTGGTACTGCGTCTCCAGAACGTCGCCGAGCTGCAATCGGAGATCAGACAGAGGGGGCGAGAACGTAATCAGCGGTTGTGCAATGTCAGGTGAGATTGCCCAAGCAGTTGCAATGCTTTATCAGGGCTCTGATCGGCCCATAACCGCCGATAATTAGCATATATAACATATATAATGCAATGTAATGGAATGTGTAACAGATCAAAGGTGTCAACTACGAAAAGTTTGCTGTAGCTTCGAATCAAGGCTAAAAATATCAGGTTATTGATATGATTTTTGGGTAGAATCCAAGTTAAAAAGTCCAATAACTAATTTAAAAGTGTTCTAATTTTAAAGCCAACTTTAGCAGCCAAAGTTGGTACATATATCCTGGCAGGTTGCAATTGGGCCAAAAGCCAAATCTTAAATAATTCATAACTCTGTCGAAAAAGCCTCAAATTCACTTTGGAAAGCTTTTCTATGCTAGTTTTTTGTAGCTTAAAAAATCTGCATACTACATTTAAAATTTTAATTTTTTACAATTTTTGAGAAAAAAAATTAAAAAAAAATTTTCTCCGAACATTGCCAGAAAGACTCCCCTGTTTATGCTGATCAAGAATATTTATGATTTATAGGGTCGGAAATGACTCCTTCACTGCGTTTTAAGCTTTTTACTAAAATAATAATACCCTGCGGGCTACGTAAGATCTTATGGCTGCGGATATACTATATAATGTTAGATAGAACGACCTGTAAATGCCACATTGAGCTGAAATCCATTTCGAGGCCCCTTACCCGTACATTTCCGCTAATTTACTTGATTTCTTCCCCCATATCTTGATCAGTTTATGTAGATACAGAGCCAAGTGCAAGCCGCAAGAATGTGTCTCAAGCTTATCATAAATTTCGGTGATCTCTCTTTCTCCGATAACAATGAAGCCAACTGAATAAAGAAACCGACTAACCGACAGTCGGGGAATGACAATATTTGTGTCTAAACATAGCACTATCTGGGCTTCAAATTCGATAACGAAGTCAAGTGATTAAATTGCCAGCGATTAAACTATATAAAAAGTTAAAGAACTCACACCAGATACAGGGGAAAAGTCGAGAACGAATGTTTCAATTAAAAGTGAGAAACATTATTTAAAAATGGCAATAAATCAATTCCCTTATTAACTTTTCCCAGCCCCCTGATGATAATCCGAATCCCTAGCTTATGTTAATTAACATTTGTGAACTGAAAATCAAGTTTGGTTATTGTTGCTATGCTATTAATAGACATGTTGCATTTAATTTTATTTATTTATTTTATATATATTCATTACTTTTCGCTCTTGGCAGCGAAACGGGAGTCAATGTCCGATAGGAATTGAAGTAAAAATAATAATAAGAAACGAGGAAGATAATATCATTTTCTCTTGTTTTAATTTATTATATTTTTTTTTATTATTATTTTTCTATTAATTTTTTTTTTATTATTATTTTTATTTCAAAACTCATGATACAAACGCCTTTCAAAAAAAAAAAAAACCGCTAATAAACCGATTTATTTATAAGCCTGTGAAATCATACATTTATTTTAAGGGCTGATGATAACAAACGACTTTCCCAAGTGCATTTTAAACGATAAATTAAGGCTATATACTATAGCATATATAATCTGCAAAGTAAATAAAGTATTTTTGGAGGCCTCGAAAGCTGGAGGAGACTTTGCAAAGTGCATGTCTTGCGTGCCGATGAAAAAATACAAAAAAATGACTTTGGTTTTGGGCGCGTGCTATCAGCTGGGAACCCAGTGGCACGGACGGACGGACAGGGCGCGGGAGGAGTGACGTACGGGATTTTTCGACTACGTAACAGCGGCAGCGGGCTGCAGTGGAAAATTTTCTAGCTGCCTGCTGCGCACTTTCACCCCCGAATTCGGGGATACCCGCGGAGAGCGGCGAGCGGAGAGCGCTGAACGTAGAGCGTGGCGTGCGTGGAGAGTGGACAGTGGAAAGCGTGGACTCTTAACTCACCTTGCGGATGGCCTTCAGGTCGCCGGCCCGCGTCGGGATCAGCGTATTGTCCAGGTCAAAGTAGAAGGCAGAGATCTTTGCACATGTCGCCTCGAAATGTGTGGTCTGCTTGGCGGAACTGGAACTGAATTTGCTAGCTGCCATCGGGGCCTCGGGCCAATAGGAGGCAAATGGTGGGCAGGGAGGCGCGCGCGGCGGGAAAGCGAAAGGAAATGTGAACGGGAAGTGGGGAGGAAGTCAACGACGACGACGAAGTGCAACAAAGGTGCAGTTTCGAAATTGGCGCCAAGGCACAACGACAACTTGTTCTGCAACTAAAAACAAAAACTGTCCGCTCGCGTCGGCGGAGTTCAAAAGTGAAGCTAACGGAACGACTAAGGGAACAGGTGAATAGTAATGGCCATGGCGAGCACACAGAGGTGCAAGTTGTGTCGATTCTGCGCATATCGATAGGCAATCATCGGAGCAGCGGACAGTGTGCGAGTGAGAGAGCTGGATAGGGTTGCCATAGTTTACGTGCTTCTAACGACTCGCCAATGTGTTAGAGCGAGCTAACTATAGTAGCGTAGATGGCGCTAAGAAGGTTCTGCCGCTGTAACCAGTATTTCTCGCAAAATTTTTGATAAAACATATACATTTTAATTCTGCATGTTGCTTACAAAAGTAAAAGCGCCTAGATACAGCGCTCTGTTCTTCAAATAATAGTTATTTCTACCGTTTTTCAGCACTGGCCTATCGATAGTTCCGGGCGATAGGTTTTCGCAAAAGAGTGGCATCCCCGCTGTTTGGTCTCGAAATTTGTAAAAATTGAGTTTTTCGTATTGTTTCGGTTTTGTTCTCGTTTAAAAGAATGGACAAGAAGGAATCAGGAGTGGAGGCTTTTGCACCAGGTACGTGGACAACGAATACCCGAAAACCGCACTTGGAAAACGCATTTTTTGCCCATAGAAACCATACAGAAAATGGACGAGGATGCTGCCGCCGCGGCGGCCGTTGATTCTGATGTGTTGGCCGCCAGCAAGATGTTGATTCCAGTCACAAAGACGCCGGAGGATAACAAGGAAGTCCTTGGAATGCACGAGGACGAGCTCATCTCGCAGGAGACGCTGCGCGCCTCACCCATCCAGTGGCCGGAGCGATGTGAGTGTAGAAAACGTGACCACTTTTTGCAATTTGGCGCCATGTTTAACGTTCTTTCTCGTTTCAAGTCCCCGGAATGGAGGAGTTCCTTACCATGAGCGACACGCCCATCTACACACCCACCATGGATCGTAGCAACAATCTGACCGCCGAGGACATAGCCCACATGAATCGTGAGTAGAATCCTTCTCCTTGCCTTGGGAATCATTTTAATTACCTCTTATATTTCACTCAGAGCTCTCCCAGCTGGAGCCCGATCAGCTGGTGGAGAAGATCAAGTCGCTGCAAGACGAGATCTACCAGCTGGGACTGCGCGAGGCCAAGGAGATGACTCGCGGCAAGCTGCTGGGCATCTTTGACCGCGACCAGCTGCCCAAGCGGCAGCCGTAGGATGACCATGATCTCGTCCCTAGAGACTTAGCTGTAGTTATAGTGTATATATGTATGTAACGGCGCGAGTGTAGAGTAAAAGAGAGCAAACAAGGACCAAAACGAGTGACAGAACCAGTAACTAACGTTTATTTTGTCCATTAAAGCATTTTGCGGGTCCTACAGATACACATGCGAGGAGGAGGAGGAGTCGTGATGGCGGCGGCGGAAAGGCACAGTCGTCTGATGGGCGATTCTCTCTAACGCAACAAGAAACTCTGTGGATATATATCTTCTATCTGGCCTACTCCTGCCACTGCATCCCGAATCGCTGCTCAAAGGTGATCCTGTTGTACACCCCTGCATCGGCCAGCTGCATGGGATCGGTGTAGTAGGCGAATCGCCGTATGTCCAGCATTGCCACATCAAACATCTGCTTCCAGCTGGTCAAATCCGTGACGCTCATGTGGATCGGCAGCTGGGGATCTGGTATATCGATGGCCGCCTGCAGCCGGTCAAAGGCCTCGGCTATGGGTCCCACCGATAGATTCACCCAGTATTCGGCCGGAAATCGCTTGTTCTCACAGAACGGCGCCCCCTTGCGCATGATGAAGACCAGCATGAGGATCTCGTAACGCTCGGAGCTCTCGTAGAAGCGCTTGGTGCGGGTCTTCTCCACGAAATCGATGAGCAGGATCAGCGGTGTGTAGTTCTGCAAGTGCATAAGCAGCTCCCTGTCCGTCCACAAGTAGCGTCCACCAGCGCCACCTCCTCCGCCTCCACCCTTCATGCTGAGCATGCTCATGTGGCCAGGGAGTTGCTGGTGGTGCTGCTGCTGTTGCTGGAGTTGCTGCTGCTGTTGCTGTTGCTGAAGTTGCTGCTGCTGCTGCTGCTGTTGGTGCTGCTGCTGGTGATGTTGAATGCCTGCTGCGGCTGCTGGTGCTCCGCTGCTCGTTGCCACCTGGCTGGGCATGGCGACCACAAGGCCCGTCTGTCGCTGGCAACCAATCTCCTCGACCATGTGCTGTCCTCTGCTGCAATGACGACGAAATGCAATTAAGGCAAGTGACCCCCCAGTAGTCAGTAGCCGTAACTAGGCCAAGGTCGGCTCGGGTAGGTGGTGGGTGGTGGTTGGGTTACTTGTTGCAATGCAATCAACTTACGGCGGAAATTAGATGGGCAACGAGCGGGGGAACCTGGAGCGGGAGCTGGGAAGCGTGACAGGCGGCGGCTCTTGGGGCTAAAGCTATGGCTACACCTTCAAGCTATTGGCTTGTCAGCTTCTGAGCGTTCCCAGCAGCTGCTGCTGCTGCGAGGACCGTGTGTGTCCTGGACGATTGTTGCCACGCGAGTGCGAGTCGCAGCAGCAGCAACATCAGCAGCAGCTCGTCGCCATTCGGGCTGCTTACGGGCGTTACTCGGCTTGCTCGGGAGACGGACTCGGCTCCCAGTTTGGCAATGAACTTATTGGATGCGGCGCGCTCTGGCCAACGCTTGTCGTCAGATTGGCTTGGCTTGGCAACAAGAAAAACCTGGCAAGTTGGCCAACGGAAAAACCTATTTATAAAAAATATAAAGTAGCCCAAAAATAATTTATAAAAGTATAATTTAAAGAAAAGGCCTCTTAATTATAAAATAAAAAAGTACAAAAGGGATAATTATTAATATTAAAAAAAAATCTTTTTGTTATTACTTAAAATATAAATATAAATAAAACAATAATTAAATTTAAAAAAAAACCTCTTAAAAAAGGATTTGAAATTCCCGATCGAATTTAAAGGGTTCCTCAAAACAATAATAAATAATTAAACAATAAAAATAATTAAATAAATATTACACATTAATAACAGATGAGGGTATAATTACAAAATAAAATAATAAAAAAATAAGAAAAATTATTAAAATAAAAAATAATAATTAATAAAATTAAATTAAATAATATAAAAAATTAAATTAATTATAGAGTGAATAATTACAAAATGAAATACTACAAAAAGGAAAATTATTAAAATAAAAAATAATAATTAATAATAAATTAAATGAAATAAAAAATTAAATAAATTATAATTACACAATTGAAAGTATAATTATAAAATAAAAATTAAATGAATTGTGTTAATCCGTAAATGAAGTCCCAAATACAATAATTGCGAAATAAAAAACAAATTGTTATCTTTTAACATCAAAAACATGTATTTTTTCCTTAAATAAAACATTCTTATAAATTTTTTAGCACAAAATGAATGTTCGGCTTACAAAAAAAATCAATATACTTAGCCTATGGCCTTAGGAATATTACTTTTTTGTATATTTAAAAAGAAAAACAGTACATAGAAAATAAAAATATATAGGAATAGACTTAGCAGGGCTCTAACTTGGCCAAATGGCGATCGAAGCCGGCCTTGTGCTCGTTCTTGAGAAAGCGCCGCATCCCAAGGAACAGATAGCGCAGCTGTGGACCCCCAAGCACCTCCAGGAGCACCCGCATCAGCCGCTCGAAGCTCTCGTCGCTGCCGTTCTTGTATTCAAGCAGAGCCTTGCCAAAGTCCCGGAACTGATCCTGGCTAACGCGACTGCGCACCTCCCGCAAAAACACCGCTCTATCCTCGGGTGCCACCTTCACTGGAGAACTAAGAGGCGGCTTGGGCTCTGACTTGACCTTGATGTTCTCCACCAGCTTGTAGCGCTTCTTCGAAGCCTGGGAAGTACTGCCCTCCGTCTCCGGTTGCGTGGGTGAGCTACGTTCTCGCTTGTGGATCTTCACCAGGCCACTTTTGCCGCTGCTGCTGCTGCCCTCCGAGCAGCAATTGAAGTCAATACTCTGGCCAGGGCAAAACATAAATAAAAGACAAATAAACCAACACCCAACACTCACCGAGACATTCGAGTCGAGGCGGCTCATAAAGTCCATGGCATTAGGTATGGCTGCTCCCGATGTCCCCAACTTATGCCCAACTGCCTGGGCATAGTCGTCGGGTGTCCATGTCTTGATGGAATTGGCCATCTCCACTTTCCTGCAAGAAAGACAAACCCCAAGTAACCCAAGTTAGCATGTAGTTCTCCCTTTTTTCCCCCGAAATACACACATTGCCGTCTCGTTGGCCGCCTTAAAGGAGAAACTGGAGCCCGGCTCTCGCTTGATCTTGGGAATAATGGCCGAAAGGGGCGCCTCCTCTTCCGGCTTGCAAACCGTCTGCAAAGGCGGCTCCGACTCCCGTTCATCTGGCTGCTTCATCTGGGTTTTTGGAGGGGAAAAGGAAAAGCTAAAGAGGAAGGAAAATAAAAGGATATCCCCCATACTCACTGTGGCCTCGGCATTCCTAAAGAACTGACGCAGCTCACGGACAATGGGACCAAAGGGCGAACACTGCGGCCGATCGCCCAGGTGACCACGAATCCACTTGGACAGCTGCTGCACCTGAGAGGCGTCTTTGAAGCGGGAATCGCACAGCAAAATGGCCCCATAGTCGTTCCGATGACGGATCACTCTCCCAATGGCCTGGTTGACGGCCCGAGTGGCATCCAGATTATACCACTCCTGCCCGCTCAAGAGCTGGTTTTCTCGCGTCCGATTCGCCTCCAGGTAGCGTCGCTTCAGTATCACCTTGGGGTCCTTTAGCGGCGGAAAGGGCAGCCCTGTGATGATGACCGCCCGTCCGTTGCGGTCGGCAAAGTCCAGACCCTCGGACACCTTGCCGCGACAAACGGCCATGAAGACGGCGCCCTTGGAGTCGCGTATGGCCTGATAGAACTCCTCCATGGTGCTAGTGAACTGATCTTTGCCCCGCGGCTCCAGAAAGATGGGTTTCTTGGCCGCGATGTCCGCCCACAGGCCACTCGCCTGCCACGAGTCCACGCACTTGTTGAGCATGGGGTACGAGGGGAAGAAGACCAGCAGGCCGTCGGGCACGATGCGGGACACATTCAAAATGGTCTGGCCCAGGGAGCTGATGTACTTGGGATTGTCCCTGGAAATAGACACCGGATTTGGATTTGTCAAGCGAAGAAGGGACTCTGGAAACCTACCGATTTGTGTAGTTTGATATGAGCTGCTGGCGATCGGGACCGGTGCCTATGATCTTTACATACACCTGAGACTGATCCACTATGTGCGGATTCTCGAGATGCTGCGCCACCGGAATCGCCAGCTCGGCTATCAGCGGCTTGAGCGGCGCCAGTGTGCCGCTGGTGAGGATCACGCTGCGCACTTGGGTATTGAGCAGCTGCTCCATGCCGAAGCCAGGATTGAAGCACCAGAAATTGACAATCTTGGCCTGCTTGGCAGTGCTGGTGGTGGTCAGTGTGCCTTTGCTGAGCCAGCCCCCCGGCTGTGGTTTGTTTCCGGGCTTGCCCTGCTGCTTGGTCTCCTCTAGCTGGACATGAACCTTGAAGCTGGCGTACACCTTGCTCATTACATCCTCCTTGTTGGCAAAGACAATGGTCAGGAGGTCGCTGAGCAGGCTGAAGGTGCCGCCCTTCCTGATGCTCATCTGCTGCGAGGCCACCATCAGATACTGCACGAGCTTGTCCAGCAGCGACACAATGGTGGCCACATTGCCGTAGCTGAACTGGGGAAGGGAGCTGGTAAGAGGAGGGGAAGGAGGAACAAGGAGACGCTGCCACTCACATTCGCCTTGCCCAGCAGCTCGTACATCATGGTGGCTGGGTAGGTGGTGCCTTCGGCTATGTTGTCCACCACCACGGCATCGATGGCCTTCTCCAGCTCCAGCAGCATCTCCTTGAGCAGCGTCAGATCGTCCAGCGTGAAGTCCTTGGGCTCATCGCCGCCCATATCCTGCGACTCGCCACTGGTGAAGATTTTCATGACGTGCGTGATGTCCTCAATGGCCATGGCCACGTCCGAGGAGCGGATCTGTACAGAGGCGGACTCCTCGCAGATCTTCTCGATGTTGTGGGCCTCGTCGAGGATGACAATCGTGTTGCCCAGCTCGATCTTGTTGGCCTTTCGCGCCTTGGGATCCAGCAGGTAGTTATACGGCATAAAGGTGATGTCCGCCTGGGCCACCAGCTCCTTGGAGGCGAAGTACGGACACATCTTGAGGCGCTGACCGACCTTCACCAGATCCTCAATGTCCATGATGCTCGGACCGCGAAAGTCCGGATGATCCTTCTTAGACTCGACGCGCAGCTGGAACGTGCAGGTCTTGGAGTGGACCCTCAGCTTGCACATGTTCGTCTTGTTTGAGTTGCCCTGCTCGCGCATCACATCCGGATGGATGCACAACTGGTCGCGGGAGCCCAGCACGACGGACCGCATGTTGGCGTACGCCGTCCGCTTCAGCTCCCGCATCGCCTGCGTCAGTTGAGAGTGCGTTCGTGAGGCGTAGATCACCTTTGGCACGCCCCAATTGTTAATCTTGCCCACGGTCCTCGCCAGATCCGAGAGCTCAACGCCTGCTCCTGCTCCCGCGTCACCCTTATCCAGCTTGAGCATCTGCTGCTGGTGCTCGGATTGCCGGGTGCGGATCCAGGCCAGGGAGGAGCAGAGCAGGCTCAGCGTCTTGCCGGTGCCAGTGGGCGACTCGAGCACGCCGTTGGTGCCGTCGCGCAGGCACTGGATCACCTTCTCCATATACGCCCGCTGCACCGGGTACGGCTCGAAGGGGAAGTGCACCGGGATGCCGGCGATTAAGCTCTCCGGCATTTTGTGTCCGTCCGTGCTATATTTACAAAAACCACTTTCCTTGTCGTAGTTGCCTTTTTTTGTTTGCGCGCCAAGGCAGGTCTGAACATGCCGATAATCAGCTGTTTCGCCAGTTCTGTTGCGGTTTTAGTGCTAAAATAGCTGTTTCTGGTGGGAAAATATTGGATATTTAATAATTACGGAGAAAACATGGAGTAGTTGCTAGATGTGCGCTTATTTTATGGTTTACGCACTTAGCGTGGCGCATAACAAATCATTTATATCGACTCTTTAAATAATACGGTTGACCTAATATGTAATAATTCCGTCGACAGTTTCGGCCAGAAGATACAAAATTTGAGAATTGTGCATGCCTAGAGCGGCTTGCAGTTAAATAACCGATCATATACATATTTTTAACAGTCTAAATTTGTGGTTTATAAGGGTTTTCAACAATATCCGCTTGGCAATTAAAGTGGCAATAAAATAGGTAAGGCCGCAGCACTAGCCGAGGGCGAAAATCGATTCCTAGGTTTGAGCCACTGCTCAAACATGTCAAAGACACCAACCGTCTTTGTTTTTCTTTCCAGTTTCCGCATTAAATTGGCATTCTTCTGTTACAGTTTACTACAGTTTAATTGTTGTAGTAATAATTGATCAATTAATCACTTGACGTAAGCCAGCAAAAGGCGAATCGCCCGAATACTCTGCAGTTTCTAGCGCAGCTCCGAACCAGGGAGCGTGCATAATCCTGTCGATTCACGTCGGCCTGCGGCTATCGACTCATCGCCCTCTCTAGACAGTCGCGGAGATCGGGCCACTGCCAGCGCCAGCTCAAACTGTTTTTTTTAGTTGAATCGAATGGTTGGTGGACCCGGAGCAGCTAGCCCAGAATACGAAATACGAAGCAGAAGAAGCTGGCACGGCCGGAACGCAGGCGTGTGTGTGTGTGTAAGCAGCCCCACTACTACCTAGACGAGCGAACGATTGTGGAGACGACGACAACACGACGGCCGTCCCATTGTTGGTGGCGGGCGGTCGGACGTTCAGTCGCTCGGTTAGTTGCAACGACGGTTAGTCGCGTCGGTCGGTTGTTCTGTGCACCTTAGGCAGAGCCACATACACGTAGTAATACGCGCCCCGCTCCGTTTGTCGTTCATCGTGCTCTCTTGCTCTCGCGCTCGCTCTCGCTCTCTCCCCTGCCCCCCAGCCCGCTACCTCTTCGTGTGACTGCGTGCTCCCTCGCTCGCGGTGGTGATAAATTTTTTTTGGCACAAAGTAAAAATATAACAGAATAAAAAATCGTGGCGCGGATAGAAGGTAATCGAAATTATTGCAAGTATTGGCGCTTCGAGAGGAATAAGAGGAGAGAGCCGCTATCGCCGCCACTCTGCCGTGTGCATTTTTCGGTTCTCGTATTTTTTTATTTTGCGTTCGTTGGTTGTTTGTGATTTTTTATCGCAGAGGCATTTGTTGTTTGGTTAAATGGCAGCGTGTGAGTGCTTTTCGAAACTCTCACTCGACGAAGTACTTGTGCCAGTTGAGAGATGCTGTTAGTCCGCCAGCTCGCGTGCGTGTGTGTGCGCCATCCATGCCCAGTGGTTGAGTGTTAAAAAAATATAAAAAAGTCGGCGTTTGTTTGTGTGAGTGTTGTTTTTGCCCCAAGATGGGCTTATCCGACGAATTGCCACAAATCCCATACAAATATTAGGCAGAATTGTGCATGCGATCTGCAGTTTAAAATTCGAGAGCTTTGGCGGCTACGCATGCGGTAATCGATTTGCCGGCTGCAGCAACTCTGCCGATTGGCGATAGGCGCCAGCGATACAACAGCTGCCCACTCTAATCCCAGCGTTATTATCACATGCAAATTAAGGTCAGTCAAACTGCGTGTGTGCGTTTGTCAAATGGAAAAATGACCCAGCAAGCTGGATTGCCCCCACGGCCCGTGGCCCCTGCCCTCCCCCTCTTTGCGACTGCAATAACTTAACAAGTTGTGTGTTTATCGCCTCGCTCTTTTGGCCAGCACTGGCAACCCTGTGCGCTACGGCTGCGGCTGCATAAGTGAATTCCGACGAAGAGCCGTGTCATTATAACCTACCGCCTCTCCGCCGCCCCCAACCTTCTGCGCGATTAATTGGCCACTAAAACTCGATTACCCAAAGCGGCGGTCGCCCTAAATCATTTGTTTTGAGAGTATGTGTCTGTGTGTGTGTGGATTGCCAGCGTCGAACACAATAGGGCAACCGCCTTCGCCACCCCGTTCGCCCCACCACCTCCGTGTGCGGGTGGCTCCCACACAGTCCCAGAGAGTTGCCAGACCGTCAACGACAATTGCTGAACTCAAACTTTGCATTATCATATCGAATAACACACACACACACACACACACGCGTAGTTCGTGTGTACGTGAACGGATCCTCGGGGGGATGATGGCCATTGGAGCCAGCTTCACCTGTGCGTCGCATTGTGTGCTCCCCGTGGCCATCTGGCAACCTTGAGTCCGCGTGTGTGTGCGTGTGTTTGCGCTCTTATTCAAATAGAAATTGAATGTTTTGCACTCGAATTCCGTCAATTACCGCCGTAGCGTTGGCAGTGATAACGCGATACAACTGGACGGTCGTTTGTGGCAGCGCGTCAATGAAATGGGGAGGAACATCGTAGGCGTGTTGCATTAGAGGCTGTCGTTTCGGCGATCTAACTCCCAGGCTTGGCTTATGCTATTCCTCGCTTTCTTGCCCCCTTAATCCTTTTGCTCGGCCGTCAGAGATGCGTAGGTCGTGCACCGTGATCGTGAGCGATATTGTGTAATCAATTTCAGCTCTTTTTGTTTTGTATAATACCTGGACCCTTTTCAAGATTTGCAAGATTTTCGAGAAATCTGAAGACAGAAAGTACAAGCTTTTATTTAGAGCAGAGAAAAACAGAGATGCTGGTTGAGGGAGTAATAGTAAGTTGCAAAATGATCATTTTGTTGCTTAGACTGACTAGGTTTCTACCTGAAAATAAAGTAAGGTATTATTAAACCGTTATAAAATGTTTAATTTGAGATCAAAATTTAAAGCAAACCTTTTATTTTACCAAACAATTCTTCGTTGAAATCCAATGTGTTACCTGTTGAATTATATAAGGTAATATATAATTCTTGATGATCATTCTTGAGCTTTCTCACGAGCCGCGTTGCCTACCTGGCCCACGATTAATGTGGTCATCTCTAGGCTGACGCCAACAGAGCGTAGTGCTAGCTGGCGTCGAGTGAATCATGATGCAAATACTTAAGGTGGACTCATAAGCTTTGTTGGGTACGAACGAAACATTAAACATGTTAAGAGGCAAGAGCTTAATAGCGATAACAAGCGAACCACTGTTCTGAGAAGAGAGCACCATGCCACCATGCATAGTTACACCATGAAGTGAATGACTCCGTTGTGGGGCATCAAGGCAGAGCCGCAGAGGAAAGGAAACAGATAAAGATAGAGCAGCAGAAGTAGACGTAGCTGAAGCAGAAGGTAAAAGAAGGGTTGGGGAGCAGGGGAAGGGGAGTGGAGTGAAGTGAATTGGAGTGGATTTGGATTTGTGTCAAAGTGTTTTTGTGTCCCCCATAAATATGCAAAAAACATCTCGAGCACCAAACGACTTACAGACCCCCTGGGATTTTAATTCCATTTCGTTATTTAATTAGCACATGATGTATTTTGTTCAGTGTGGGTGTATGGGGGGGAATGCCAGTGATTACGCAGTATCTTGATATCTTTTGCCTAATCGATTGATTGGCATACACTGCGTATGCGCAACGTTTGATAATTTTTATAGAAAAGACCACCAGTTGCAGCCCCGTTTCATTACCATTGCGTTTCGTTTCTCTTTTCCCACTTGTTTCAGTTCAGGTCAACGTTGTTGTTGTTTATTATCCAGTCCAAATGTCAGCTGTTTCACGCAACATGTACCATAAAAGCGGAACAGCGAAGCGCAGAAAAAGAGCAAACCGATCAAGCCCAGGACAGCAGAAGCAGCAAAAGCAAGAAAGAGAGCGCTGCTAACAACGTAAAAACAAAATCAATGAACACACACATGCATAGGCGCAGCAACAACAACAACAATAACCATAGAAGAAGCAACAACAAGAATTAAACAACAGGAGAAAGAAGAAAAGAGGGAGCCTAACTGCTAAGCGAGCGGAAAAGATAAAGTGCAGCGGAGCTCACTAAAAAGAGATAGAGGGATAGGAGATCCATCTACGAGGTAAGCGATAAACCCAAATTGTAACATCGTAGTTTCTAAAACCATAATACCCAAACAGTTTCGAAAATTGATGAAATCCCTTCAAAATATTTCAAAATATATCTTTGAATTCAAAATGATGTCATAGGTATTATTTTATTTATTTATTTATTTTTTTTTATTAATTTTGAAATTACAATTATGGAAGCAATAACATTTATTTAAATTATAATTATCAGTTTTATAGCAATATATGATACTATAAAAAATTATGATATGATGATATGCTACTTAGAAATTGTAATCGAAAAATACAAATATCAGAATATACAAATTAAAAGTAATAAACAATGGAACCTAACGTTGGCAGGCCAAAGTTTGTATACCCTGGCAGGTTACAATTGGGCCGAAAGCCAAATGTTAAATAATTCATAACTCTGTAAAAAATCAAATCAATCAAATTCACTTTGAAAGGTTTTTCTATGCTAGTTTTTTCTAGGTTAAAAAAACTGCATACTGCATTTAAAAATTTAAAAAATCCAAATTTTTTACGATTTTTGAGAATTTTAACGATGTAACCCCTTATAAAAATTTGAAAAAAATTAAAAAAAAAAATTTCTTTCTGACATTGCTAGAAAGATTCTCCTGTTTATGCTGATCAAGAATATACAGCTGTGTTCACGGAAATAGCAGTGCCCAACGACCTGCACGTTTAAGATCGGAAAATCCTGTTACAAACACTATTTTCATAAATTTTTTTTTCATAAAAGCTTAGTATATTTAATTATTAACAATACCACAATCATTTAATTTAGGTAACATAAACCCTTTAGAAGATATAGCTAATAACAACAAAAAAGGTCTATATTATGCCGATCATTGAAATAGCAGTGAAAAACTAAAATTCTTCATACATTTAAAAATATCGTATAAGAAACCTATTTCTTCTTAAATTCTAATTGACTATGATCTAATATTTTGTTAAATAGCCTTTAGAAGCTATCATAGCCTCATACCTTGGTGGCAAGGAGTCCACCAAGTCTTAGCAACGCTTGAGGGGATTATGGTCTCATTCCTCCTGCACAAATTGCCAAAGCTGCATCTTAGAAGTCGGAAACTTCTTTAATACGTAGCCCTTGATGTCCCCCATAAGTTTTCGATCGGATTTATATCCGGGGACTGTGCAGGCCATGGCATTGCATCCACTTTTCCATTAAGAACCCACTCCTTGGCCACCTTGCTGGTATGATTAGGGTCACTGTACTGCTGAAATGCGCAAATTAATGGAATATTTTCCTCAGGATACGGCTGCAAGACAGTTTTTAATATTTGGACATAAACATAATGGTCTTTGATCCGACAGATCATATATACGGGACCTAAAACGTTGTATGAAAAGTATACCCAAACCATGATTTTTAGGCCACCGTGTGTTACTGTCTTCAGCGTATGGTTTGGGGGGCACTATCTATTTGGAGGTCTTGTCTTGTCCTATTCCACCAAATAAAACCAGTTTGGAGTTATTTGTCCAAAGGATATTACGCCATTTGAATACTGGCAGTTCAAGTGGCTATTGGCGAACTCGGATCTTGCCTTGATATGCCTGTAACCAAGCAGTGACATTTTCCATGGACTTCGCGAATCTAAAATTTATTCAATAAGTCCCCGGCGAATGGTCCCATGACTGATTCCCATGCCAATTCCCGCTCATATATCCCTAGAGGATGCAAAAGGAAGAGCTTTGCTGAAGCGAAGTACGCGTCGAGCCCGTATAATTGTGGTTTTGCGAATCGTACCTCGGTTTTTTTGGGTTCGGTTCATAATTTATGACTTATAAACTATTTTAAAAGAACAATTTGAAAGATTTAGAGACTCTTTACATGTTTTGCTCTTCTTTCTAGGCTAAGTAATCTGATACCTTTCTATCATGGAGCAGTGAGGTCCTGCGCCCACTAAAATAATTTTTTTTGCGTTGTAAAGGTGTATTATAGTATAAACTATAATAACGACCTTAATTTAAGTCATTTTTTACAAAATTAAAAGAAATTTCGGCACGTTTTGCTAAAGAAAAATAAAAACTGCTATTTCAGTGATCGGCCAAAACGAGCTGCATATGTGAAAAATATCAATAAAACATAAAAATAGAGCAAATCTAACGGAATTTTTTCTCGATTCTTATCTTTATGTTCCATTTTACAAAAACAATGTGCAATAGATCAGCTTGCAAAAAGGAATATGTACAAAAAAACGTTTTGAAGTTGTTCCTCTGTCGCACTGCTATTTCAGTGAACACAGCTGTATATGGTTTATAGGGTCGGAAATAGATCCTTCACTGCATTAAGCCAACTTCTGATTAAATAAAATACATAAAAATCTATTAATTTATTATTTATTTTATTGCTTTTGTAAGTGTTTGTTTCTATATTCCAAAAGTGCCCCCGAAAAATAGGATTAAGTAAAGCTATTATTTTTATTTTTAATCCAGAGGTATAATACTTAATACTAACTGCACTGTGTTCAAATTTTAGTAGTAAATTTAATTTAAATTTAAACAAACAATTAAATACTAAACAAATCCTTTTGATTTTATATTTCAAGCCAAGAGCAATAGCTACTGGAAGATCGGGAGAGACTAGAAAGCGGAGAGCAGAGGCTGTGGATCATTCAGCGTAGTCGGAGGAGGAACCCCCCGCCATGACAATCATACTCTTCCTGGTGGACACTTCGTCGTCCATGTGCCAGAAGGCGTATGTGAATGGAGTGCAAAAAACCTATCTGGACATTGCCAAGGGCGCCGTGGAGACGTTCCTCAAGTATCGCCAGCGGACGCAGGACTGCCTCGGTGATCGCTACATGCTGCTCACGTTCGAGGAGCCGCCGGCCAATGTGAAGGCCGGCTGGAAGGAGAACCATGCCACATTCATGAACGAACTTAAGAACCTGCAGAGTCACGGCCTCACCTCCATGGGGGAATCGCTGCGGAACGCCTTCGATCTGCTCAATCTGAATCGGATGCAGTCGGGCATCGATACGTACGGCCAGGGCCGGTGTCCTTTCTACCTGGAGCCCTCGGTCATCATTGTGATTACGGATGGCGGCCGGTACTCTTACCGCAACGGTGTCCACCAAGAGATCATACTGCCGCTGAGCAACCAAATACCGGGAACCAAGTTCACCAAGGAGCCGTTCCGCTGGGACCAGCGTCTCTTCTCGCTGGTTCTCCGGATGCCTGGCAACAAGATTGACGAGCGGGTGGACGGCAAGGTGCCGCACGATGACTCCCCGATCGAGCGGATGTGCGAGGTGACCGGCGGACGGTCCTATCGCGTCCGTAGTCACTATGTGCTCAACCAGTGCATCGAGAGTCTCGTGCAGAAGGTGCAGCCGGGCGTGGTGTTGCAGTTTGAGCCGCTGCTCCTGCCCAAGGAGCCGGCAACAGGCCAAGCTGGTTCGAGTGGTAATGCTGGCGCGGGTGCCATTCAAGGTGCTGCCGGTGGAGGCGCGGGCGGAGCTGGCTCAGGATCGGTAGCGGCCACCTCTTCGTCCTCGTCCACGTCCTCGTCCGCCTCCTCGTCGGCGGCGGCGGCGACATCGGGCGGAGCAGGATCAGCAGCAGGAGAAGCGCCCACGGACATAGTCTTCCAGCCGGTGAAGAAGATGATCTACGTGCAGAAGCACATCACACAAAAGACCTTCCCCATCGGCTACTGGCCGCTGCCGGAGCCCTACTGGCCGGACTCCAAGGCCATCACATTGCCGCCCCGCGACGCACACCCCAAGCTGAAGATCCTCACGCCGGCAGTGGACGAGCCGCAGCTGGTGCGCAGCTTCCCGGTGGACAAGTACGAGATCGAGGGCTGTCCCCTGACGCTGCAGATCCTCAACAAGCGCGAGATGAACAAGTGCTGGCAGGTGATCGTGACGAATGGGATGCACGGCTTCGAGCTGCCCTTTGGCTACCTAAAGGCCTCGCCAAACTTCACCCAGGTACATCTATACGTCCTCGCCTACAACTACCCGGCGCTGCTGCCGCTCCTGCACGACCTCATCCACAAGTACAACATGAGTCCGCCGAACGACCTCATGTACAAGTTCAACGCCTACGTCCGCTCCATACCGCCCTACTACTGCCCCTTCCTGCGCAAGGCCCTGGTCAACATCAATGTGCCGTACCAGCTGCTGCAGTTCCTACTGCCGGAGAACGTGGACAACTACCTGTCGCCCACCATTGCCAACCAGCTGAAGCACATCAAGAACACGGCCAAGCAGGACCAGGAGAACCTCTGCCTGAAGGTCTACAAGCAGCTGAAGCAGCCGAAGCCCCCCTACCGCCAGGTGGAGACGGCCAAGCTGTGCACGGGTGCCGCCCTGCGACGGGACCTGGTGCGGCATCCGCTGCTAAGGGACACGTTCGCCAAGCTCCATGCCGAGATCGAGCCCGTGGACAACTACACGATTGTGGTGCCGCAGCTGACGCATCAACTGTCGGCGAAGACGTACCGGAATCCGTTTGATATTCCGCGCCGGGACCTGATCGAGGAGATTGCCCGGATGCGCGAGACGTTCCTGCGACCCGCCTCACTGGTGGCCAAGGATTCAGGCCACTGCCTGCCCATTGCCGAGATGGGCAACTACCAGGAGTATCTCAAGAACAAGGACAATCCGCTGCGCGAAATAGAGCCCACCAACGTGCGGCAGCACATGTTTGGCAACCCGTACAAGAAGGACAAGCACATGGTAATGGTGGACGAGGCGGATCTCAGCGATGTGGCGCCCATGAAGTCACCCAATGGCAACGGGCCGGGCGGTGCGCCGCCGCCGGGTTCCGGTTCGGTTTCGGGTTCGCCCACAGGACCGGGACAACCGCCACCGTCGCCAGGTGGCCCTGGCGTGGGCCAAGGTATGTCCGGCCTATTGATGGGCGGCGGCGGAGGCGGCGGCGGCGGTGGTCTCTCCAAGAAGCTGGACGGCACGGCCCGGGGACGCAAACGAAAAGCAGGACCTCTGCCGCGCGCCTTTGAGTTCCGGCGGATGTCCACGGACTCGCGTTCAGCCTGCTCCAGTCCCGTGCCCTCCTCGACGACGACGACGAGCAGCAGTGGTCCAGCGGGCGCATCGATGCCCGGTGCCTTGCCATCGGGATTGGGCCTGGGATGTGATTCCTCGACGCCGGCCGACAGCAGTCCCGGTTCCAGTTGCTTTGACGAGGACAGCAACAGCAGCTGCAGCAGCACCACCAGCAGTGGCTTTCTCAGCTCCTCCTCCGTAGCCTCGGAGCAGCGGGAGTCGCCGAACGACTCGGGCCACTCGGATCGCCTGGGCATCGGCTTCGACTTCAACGAGGAGGAGACCAGCGACCAGGACACGCCACTCAATGGCTACGTGCACAACTTTATCAACGGAATCAGCGAGGACGCGATGGGTGCCGCCGACCCGGAGGCGACGGCGGAGGGCGCAAGCGACGCAACGGCGACGATGCCGACGACCGCAGTGCCACCGTCTTACTCTGCCCCCGCCACTGCCGTAGTCGTTGTGCCCGCAGAGCCTCCTCAAGAAGCCTCGCCGGCACCAGCAGCAGTAGCAGCGTTAGCGGCGACAGCCAGCAATGGCAACGATGCCTCCTGTCCCACCATCACCGCCAGCAGCAGCAGCGTCAGCGGAAACTTTGGAAGCGGAAGCAGCAGCAGCAGCTCCTCGGGAGTGCTGTATGTCCCCCTGAACGGCCTGACCACCCATGCCGCTTACAGCAGCAACCTGGGCGGACTCAGTGCCTCGCCGCTGGACAGCCTGAGCTCGCTGCACGGCTCCAGGCCAGGCCTACTGCCCTTGGCCAATGGCTACGGGCATGGCCCTGGAGCAGCGGCCATCTCACCTCCATCGCCCCTGTCGCCGCCCACCAGCAACAGCGCCACCACCTCAAGCTCCAGTTCCAGCTCCACCTCGGCCTTCAGTCACTTCAGCCACAACGACATCAACGATGCCTCCGAGATATCGCGCATTCTTCAGACCTGCCACAACGGCACCAGCTCCTCCTCCTCCTCTGGAGCGGGAACCAGCAGCAGCAGCGGTAGCAGCAGCAACCTGAATGGCAATGGCAACAGCAGCGGCGGCAGCAGCACCTCGTCTTCCGCGGACAGCGGCCTGGCCGAAGATCACTACTCGCTGGGCGGCAATAGCTTTGATGCACTGAAGCGGGCGGCGGGCGTTGTGGGCGGGAATCCCCACTATTACTGGGCCAGTGGCCTCAACCATCACAACAACAGCAGCAGCAGCAGCAGTACCACCACCAGCAACAACCATCGCAGCCACAACAATAGCAGTCCCAGCAAGCTAATGGATTCCCCGGGAAGTGGAGTCAAGAGCGGCAGCTGCGGTTCCTCGCCCACGCACAACAACGGCGGCGAGGTGAGTCCAACGCCACCACTGACCCTCAGCGAGGAGCAACGCGAGGCGGCCCGTCGCCACAACATTGACTTGCGCCTGCAAATCTTTCGGGACATTCGTCGGCCTGGACGCGACTACAGCCAGCTGCTGGAGCACCTGAATCTGGTGAAGGGCGACCACGACATGCAGTCGGAGTTTGTGGAGATGTGCATTGGGGAGTCTTTGCGCTTCCGCCGGCACCGGATGGTGTGCAGCATCCAGGACTGGTGGGAGGAGAAGCAGCAGCCCACGCCGACGACAGTAGCCGCCGTGTCGGAGCAAGCCGTCGCCAAGAGTTAACGATGGCTGATGTGGCACCACTGAGCCCACGGGGTCATCATCCAAGCCATCCGTCTGTGAGTGCGTAGGAGATTGTAGGGGAATCAAAGAGGAGCAAGCTCCTGGTGTAAATAGTGTTGCCAGAGGACAGCCAGGGATGAATGGGACACGGGCCTATAGCCACCAGATATCGTATATATATACCAAACAGAAAGAGAACCGCAGCGAAGATGGAAAAGAACGCGAGACAGAGCGAGAGGGAGAGGGAGTGTCTAGGATCGGGCCAAGATATTTGTAATTAGGATTGTGTAAGTATTTTTAATGCGTAAAACTACCTAAGGATCCACAATACACACAGATTTTGTAGCCGCCGTTTCTTTTAGACATTTATAGTTGTATAAATATATATTTAAATTTAAATGTAGGCTACATTCTCTTTTTTTTCCATGCCTAGACTAAGCCTAGAGTTATATAAATCGAGAGTTTCGATCCCAAGTGTACATTGTATGTGTAAAAGCCGATAAAGGAGAGTTTTAGGACACGTTTTAGCCAATTTTTGTTGGAAACCCCAGAATAGGATGCCTGAACAAAAACCCCAAAAAATCTACAAAAACGGTATACATATATATATATATTTTTAAATTAGTACTTTATATTTATTGCAAATTAATTTGTATCCCCCTTCGGGCAGCCTTTCCAAATCTCCATTTGTTTTTTTTTTTGTAGGTTTATATTGATAATTGAATATTTTTTTAAGGAGTACAACAACACACGCAACAATGATGAACAAGAAATTAATAAAAGGGCGTTCCGTTTGTTATATAAATATATGTAAAATTAAAATTTAGAAAACATTAAAAACAATAAAAAATAAGAGAAAAGTATAAACTAAAACCTAAATAAATATACATTTTGCACTATTTTTTTACGTGTATATCTGTGTGTGTGTGCAGCATGGTGTGTGTCTGTTTGCGATACATGAGTAATTGATTGATTGATTGAGTAATTGAGAATAAAAAATTAAACATTTGCTAATATTAGCTAGGCGGATGGCAGTGATTTTACGACTGCTTCAGGATTAATAATCAATTATGTACACTCGCAGAAAGTGCGTTTATATATTTAACAAATTGCATACACACAGCAAAAGAGAAAGGAAAACAAGATCAACAAACAGCAGAGCGGAAAACAAAAACAAACGAAATCAAAGACAGAAATAAAAACAGAAATCATTGCATTAATTTTTAATTGTTTTTTTTTGTTCGGGTTGGGACTCGCCCATCAAACAACTCTTCTATCCTTTATGGTCCTTCTCCGAGGACCATATGCCCCCTGTTGTGGATAAATATATGCATATATATATATAGATATATAATTAAAAAAAATAATAATAATTAAAAAATAAATAATAATTAAAAAATAAATAATAATTAAAAAATAAATAATAATTAAAAAAAATAAATTTTTTTTAATAATTAAAAAATAAATAATAATAAAAAATAAAAATAATTAAAAAATAAATAATAATTAAAAAATAAAACTCTCGCTTGACACTATAATTCCCAACTGGTTCTAGCATTTTCTGAGTGGTAACCCAGCTGAATGTTAAGGTTGTTGTGTTTCAGTGTACCCTCTCTGAGATAGAGAAAACAAGCAGATATCATCGGAGAGAGTTTGAGATCATACAGAATTCAAGACGATCGGATCATTCAAAGGAGGGACCTAGAGAAATGTGAGTACACAAAGAAAAATATATTTTTCTTGGCTTAGTTACAACCTGCTTCGTTTGTCTGCCATCTCTTTCTCTTTTAACGTCCTCAACAGACCACCTTACATATACTTGAACCATGCACCCGATAACTGGAGGCTATCGATGACAGTCGCCGCCAAATACGATTGGCCATGCCAATCGAATCTGAAATTTAGTGTTGCTTACAGCTTGAAACCAAGGCTTTTTTTACAGCTTGAAACCAAGGTTTTTTTTAATTGCAAAATGGATACACCGACGCCAACTACACCGACGAGGGTACCACGAACAACGACCACCTCCATGGCCGCCGATAACGACATGGAGGACATTCAACGCCTGCTAAACCTTGAGGCGATGTGCCGCTTCCAGGAGGACGCCCAGAATGTGCAGCGTCAGGTGCAGGAAAAGGCTCGCGAATGGCTGGACGTCAAGTACGAATACCAGCAGGAGTATGCCCGCCTGGCGCGCCTCATCAAATGCATCGGAATGCGCGTGGCCGTGGACACCAGGTCCAGCCGTGTGGACCAGGACAAGCTGAAACAGACCCTTAAAATGCTTAACAGCCTGCGAACGAAGATAGCCAGCGATGTGCGTCCCGCCAGTCTGGACGCGGGCGTTGTGGATCAGTGCCAGCAGCAGCTGGACACGGTCCACAAGCCGCGCACGCAGCTCAGCCGGCAGAAGTGGGAGTTTGCCGAGATTCAAGAGGCGCTGCAGGAGCTACGCACCTCGGTGGATGGCCTGGAGAACGGACTGGAGCTGCACACAATGCAGGCCATGGATCAAATGGTGGCCGAACTGCTGCCGCCGGCTGAAAAAACCGATGACTAGGAGGAGGACCAAGGAGGAGTCATTATTATACACGTTTATTCACGTTTATTATACCTTGCATTTACACAATTATAAAAAAAAAACCAAGTCTGCGAATGATGATGATTCCAGGTCCGTCCTGGACGAGCTCAAGCGGGTTGATAGCGATGGCATTCTACAAAAGAGAGGGGCATTAGTTGGTGGCGTTTCTAGGAACAAGCTCAACTTTACCACTTGGAGCGCTTGGACCAGTCCTTGGGCGTCCAGTGCAGGCACTTGGAGTCGATGCGGATTTTGCGCTTGTCCATTGCCCGGCGGTGCTGCTCAATGGTGTCGCGATTGATGCACACTATGTACTGGCCCTTGTAGTAGTTGATCAGGTTGAGGTTTTGCAGCGTCGAGATCACGTCCTCCTTCTTGATCGAGGTGCACTCGCAGATGTCGCTATATGGTGAGAGATTGGGTGAGATTAGAACCAGATAGAACAAGGACTCCTTACTTGATGGTGATCGTTGGCTTCTCGCCATCGGTGCTCGGGTTCTGGCTGATGAAGATCTCCAGTATCGTCTGCGCCCAGTAGGATCGGTACGAGAGCAGGCCCAGATCCGACAGCGGCTTCTCCGGCGAGCCCGTTTTGCCCTCAAACTTGGACAGCTCGTAGCTGAACTCGATGAGCAGCTTGCCGTAGCCTTTGCGCTGATACGGCGGCATGGTGAGGATGCAGGCCACGTTGTAGTCCTCGGTGCTCTCCTTCTCCTTGGAGAAGTACCCCACGATGTGGAAGCCACGCGAATCGAACTCGGTCATCACGTAGAACAGAAACGGATCGGTGTCATAGTACAGGGTCTTGTGGTCGAGGAAGAGCTTGGCCAGCAGACAGAGATTCTGGGCATACACCTTGTTCTTCCGCCCGTCGATCTCGAAGAAGGAGATGGTGTGCTTGCGGTAGATCTCGTTGCCCGGCGGATGCCGCAGATTGCACTTGGACAGATGCCGCTCCAGGCACTTTCTGCTCTTCCGGTACTTCAGGCAGAACTCGCAGATGTAGATGCAGGGCATTTGGCACAGCTCCTGGGGGTACGGCGAGAAATACCACGGCTTGATGCGGTGCCGGCCCAGCTCGATCATCTCCACGTTCTTCATGCGCGTGACCACGTCGTCCTGGTGCGTCACCATGCTGCCCGATTGCCTGGGCGTCGGTATCTTGCCGTCCTGCGACCCATCGCCGTCCTCGGTGGCCGCGCTGCTGATCAGTCCGTCCCCGGTCACGTGCGTGACGACGGGTGTGCCCGTTGGCGTTTGCGGGGTCCCTGGATGCGGATGCTGCTGCTGTGTCTGTGGTGTGTGGTGTCCATGTGCGGAGGCACCGTGCACCTTCCGTTTGCGATTGATGCGCTTCTGCAGGGCGGCCGCCAGGTTGTTGCCGTTGACCAGCTCGCTGCTACCACCGCCAGGGGTTGTGGGTGTTGGTGTCACAGGGCCGCCGCCACCACCACCGTGGACGACTGGCGGCCCGCTGGAAGTAATTGCGCCTCCGCCGGCAAGGGCTGCAGAAGCTCCCACACCAGGAGCAGGATGCTGTGGCGAAGTGGGACGGGATACGCTGCCCGCCAGCGAGTGGTGGCGCTGCGGCGTGGTCACACCCGTGCTGGTGCCCGTTTGAGAGCCATCCCGCCGCGGAAACTGTACCTTGCGCGTGTACAGGTCCTCCTCGTTGACCCACTCGTCCAGGCGCTTGTTGACTGCAGGCAAGAAGTGAATATGAGAGTCCGTGCAAACCCACTCACAAACCCCCAAACTCACAGTCCACATAGTGTACATAGAACTGACGCCGCCCGTCCAGCTCCTTGATGCTTACGATCTCCGCCAGCGGCCAGTCATCCGTTTTGTGCATCCGCACGGGCAGACGACAGCCCTCCGTCAGGGCGGCCTGAGAAAACAAACAAAACAAAGCGAATCGTGTGAAACAACCGCGCCATCTCCCAGCCAGGGCACAAGCACACACCGTCGATTCGCAGATGGAGGCCACGTCGTCGTCAAACTCATATTTGTGGTTGATTTTCATTTGTTTGCACAAGGTTTGTCTTTTATTTATGTTTTTTCACTCGGCAAGCGAGTTATTTACAGAAAATATGTCGATAACTTCCAGCTGATTGCAGGGAGTGCGGCCACACCAAAAATCGTATATCGATAGGAGCCAGAGTACACTGAATTCCAAGTGTGGCCAGCTGCCGCAGCACGATAAATCCACTCCTTGGACGACTGATATCGGATATCCGCAGTATGAACTGAAAACTTGGCAGGCACACTGCCGACTAAATTACGAGCAAATTAAATAAATAAATGCAACTAATATGGACAGTTAACAAAATGCGTAGAGCGAAACACAACAACGAGCAGACGCCCAGGCCGGAGTGAAACACAAACTTGGATATTTGGTTTTTTTTTTGTGTTGGTTTGGCCAGAAGTGTGTTGGCAAGAGCGGCTCCAAGGAAGAGGAGTTGTGCAGCGCGGATGTGTGTGGGGAGTGGAAAGTAAAAGTGGCGGTGCCTGTCTCTATACGTGTGTGCGAGTGGCAGTGCCAGCGTGCGTGTGTTGGCGCGTTTGTTTGTGTCGGTGTGTGCCGAAAAAGAAGTTGCAGAAACATAATCGGCGGCGGCGGAGAGTTACGCAAAAAAAAGAAAGAAACACAAAAAGAGCCCCAAATAGCAACCACAACGAAAGATATTGTTCAAAAGAAAACAACGTCGGATTTTGCCCACTGCGCTGAGTTAGTGAGTAAAGTGGTGTGAGTGTACAAAGGCGACTAAGTGAGCGAGCGAGAGGAGTGGCGAAAAGAGGAGCGGAGGACCGAGCGTAGCCCAGTGCGTGCGAGTGAGCAAGAGCGACCGGCGCAATGAGCAGCATTGTTGGCGAGAATCACGGCACTACAAGCCTCCCACAGCCACCACCGCCCGCCGCCGCCACCACCACCACAGTGGTGGTCAGCAGCAGCGTGTCCAGTAGCGCTGGCGTAGGGGGTGGTGGCGTCGTCATGGGCGTAACCACCGCCAACGGGCCGCGGGTAGTTACCATTTACAAAACGGAAACGGGCTTCGGGTTCAACGTGCGCGGCCAAGTGTCCGAGGGCGGACAGCTGCGGTCCATCAACGGGGAGCTGTACGCACCGCTGCAGCACGTGAGTGCCGTCCTGGAGAATGGGGCGGCGGAGAAGGCGGGCATCAAGAAGGGCGACCGCATACTGGAGGTGTAAGTACATATCCTTACATGTAACCCATATTATTATTTATCAGTAAAAGTAGGGATCATCATTTGGCAAAATATGCAGCTGTATTTTAATCCCACATCTTTGCAAATTTCTGATAATTGAAGATACTGTTTTGTGGTATTTTATAGCCTGCTTTTGGAAGTTGTTCAAATTCACTTAAAATCCTCTGCGATTTTAGCACGTCACGTTTCTAGTTCATCCATAGTTTTCCATCATAAATGTTAATAGCATTATGCATTTTCCCATTACCCAAAAGTCTGTCCTTCCTGACACAGGCACTTCATGAACTTAAAGTTCATATCGTTACCTAGTTTAGGATTAGGGAAGAATTTGGCAAAGCTGTTAAAAGTTATGCTTTGTTTACGCTTCAGCAAAAGTTGTAGTTAAGCTGATAACAGGGCAGGGACCAGTATCCCGAATAATTCTGATAAACTTATTGGAATATGTGGAAACAGGCAAAACCTAAAAAGCCCCAGAAAAAAAATTATTCTCCGAATTCCCCTTTTTGTTGTGTGCCCCCTTTGCTTGAGTGCCTTTTTGGGGGTGGCTGAAGGCGGGGAGTGGCCCTGCTCCTACCGGGTGTGTTTGTTCACCCATTTAAGAGGTTTTCTAGGGCTACTACAACTCAAAAAATAAACATTTATTGATTGTTTCACATAGACTTGGCTAAATCGGCTCGGCTGGTAATGTCAATCAATAATAAACATACTTTGTTGGGTCAGAGAAGTCTCCTTCTGCATGTCACATATATTTTCTTGTTACTAAGCTATCATTTTTATAGTATAATAAACCTTAAACCCTTTGGGTACTCGATATAAATATTAAATATTATTAGTAGACTAAAACATTGAAAATTGAATTACAAATATGTCTGCATATAATTTTTTCACTTTGCTTAATTTTTGTTTGTCCTCTTCACGTGTTTAATTTTGTTGTTTATTAATATTATGCCCCCACTCCTCCCACAGCCACACAAGCTACATAATTAAAATGGTCATTTGGCATGTCTGTCACTCTGCATCTCTCTCTCCCTCTCTCTCTGCTCTTTGACATTTGCCCCGTTATCAATGTTCCTCCCTCTCCCTCACTCTTCTTACTTGCCGTCATCAAACCATCCTTCCTGCCCTCCATCAATCATATTGTATTATTACGCTCTTACTCCGATCCGTTATGCAGTGTAGGGTCTGTTTTGTGCCCCACCCACGTCGGGTTGTAGTTGCTCTACGAGCATCCCCTCCCCCTGCCTGCCAATGTTTCGAGAGGCAAAATTCAATTAATAAATTTAGCTAAAGTTTCTTCCTCGGCAGCGAGTAGCGAGCTACGCAGAGCAGCCAGCAACTTAATTATCATCGTCACCTTCTTGGTACCGACAAAACTCGCAAATTTTCCACATTTTTCGCACATATTTCCATGGCAAACGGTGGGCAGGGCAGGGCAGAGGGGGACGGCCACAAAGGTGTGAGAGAGAGAGACGTGTTCGTCTATTATGCGGCTTGGCTGTGTTGTGGCTGTGTTGTTGCTATTTGCAGTGGCCCATCATTTCATTATCAGCAGAAATAACAACAACAACAACAACAATAGCCGAGAGCCGTTATAATTCGGCTGCGCGTGAGCTAACAAAAGCAGAGGCAAAAACTGTAACAACGACAAAAGCAAAAGCGAAAAAAAGCAAAAACACTAAACGAAAGCAAAAGCAAACAAATTTGCATTTGATTTCCGCCTTTTCGCTAACCAGTTTCCAACTGGGAACCAAGCGCAATTTTCTGTAGTAAAATATACAGTATTTTCGGAGCTATTTAAGCTTTTTGGTGTGTTTATTTGGGATTTTTGTTAAGAACCTTTTTATTATTATTATTATTTTAAGAGTTTTCAAGACAATAACGATGTCAGTTGATTTGAAATGCCTCAAGATATGGTAAAGTCGTTGCTGATCTCAGATTTCGCTGGCTTTTTGGGCATTTTATTCCCTCTAGAAGTCCTGAAATATTCGCATTCTTCAAATTTATATATATCAATATTTTGATATCATAAATTTTTAGAAAAATCAAAGTTTTACTTATTTATTTTGTTTAATGTGTGTTTTTCGTTCTCCGTACCGTACAAGACATTCTAAAAACTTGTATGTAGATTTTTGTAGTTATAAGAAACCAATTGGTTAATATCTCCTCACAATAACCCAATGCGATACAGTTTAATCGTATTTTTATAGCCATTGTTGCTATTTATAAGCCACTCGTTATCCGAATATTGTTTTTGTTTGGCGTTGCGGGGGCGTTCTCCTTAAACATCCGTCCGTGACTCACTTATCAGCTGTTGTACACATCCATGGGATCCAGTAATAACGTGTTATCGAAGCCTCCTGGACCACCAGTATTGGACGATTGACCACCAGCCATTGTTCGACAGAGCCAGGTCCAGGTCCGTGTCCGTCCGATCCAGCTGCTTTTGACGCCATAACGTGGGAGCGTCGTTGCACAGGCTTCCGTTGCAACGGACACAGTACGGATCGTTGGCCGAGCACTCCGGTACTTCTCCGGCGCATCCGCGCAGCGTGTAGATGCCATCCAGTCGACTGACTACCGTGCTAACGCATAACTCAGCCGGTCCGGAACAGTTGCTAGTTGTCATCAGTGTGGGCAGCTCCATGGCCGCACAGTCCTCCTTGTCTTGATCCTGGGCAGTGCAGCGATAGCAGGTGCGCACGGAGAAGCGGTTGCAGGAGTCGCCATCGCGGCACAGCTGGCAGCTTTCGCCCATGGGGGAAGGGGCGAAATCTTCATCCGCACAGCCACGTCGCAGGAAGGTATCTGCAGGCAAAGAGAAAGTTTATTAGATTTTTAAAGGGATTAGTTCTCCCACCAGATGGTATTTCAAGGGGAGTTTGTATACAACATTATCTACGAGTCGCTGAGAATATTTACTAAAAACTCAATACTATTTGAAATATAATACGAATTCTTTATTGGTTCTTGGCAAAACTTGTACCGATCACAGGGTCTTGCCCAAGACATTTTTAGGAATCAGATTCAAATCAACACCTAGAAAACCGACAAATCAAAGAACCCAATCATATGGCCTGCAGTTATAATCCTGCCTAACCTTGTTCGCAAGAGTAACAGGATGTAGTGCCGGCAGCACACTTAGCCGTGGGCAGATTGCGACCCGCCCGACACCCGGGATCCGCCGTGGAATTGCACACGGCACAAGCAATGTCCTGGCAGTTGGCATTACAGAACTCCCCGTGGCACTCGCTCAGCTCGCCGGTGGGAAAGAAGCCCATGGTTGTGGAGCAGCCACGCTGCAGAACCTCTGTTTGGGTGTTTCGGTGTGTGTAGCAGTTCTCACGGTGGCCGTACATCACCTTGTTGGCACAGTGCGTCACCGTAGTGTTGCTCAGCGAGCACTTGGGCTGATCGGGGTGCTCTACAGCGGGGTCTTGGTTCCTCAGACAATCTGGATTGGGTGCCAGTCGATTGTGGGTGCACTGAAGGCAGCGCGTCTCCGTGACGGTCTTCTCTGCGTTGCAGCCATTGTAGTTGCACTTGAGGCAGACATGCGGACAGGTTTCCGGCAGATTCGTGTGCTCGCAGCCCCGCAGCGTGTTGGACAGATGAACCACGTTGGTGTAGCACCTGTCGTCCTCCCGGTAAATTGGGCAGGGCAGCAGCAACTGCGGCCTGCTCGTCACATCGATACAGTCAGCTCCGCTGCACTGGTAGCACCTTAGGCGATCTGCGGGATAGACATGCCGGTTGCACAGGCTCGTGTTGCATCTGTCGCACGGTGCGGCACAGTATCCATTCGGATACAAACGCCCCAGGCAGCCGCGTCGCGTAAGGCCCGCCGATATCGAGGTGACGCATTCGTCCCCAGGCGCCGAGCACTCCTCCACTTCCAGCTGCTGGCCAGGCCGCGTGGCGCACTCTGCATCCTCGGCGGAGTCGCAGGCGTAGCACTCCAGGGCCGCACTCGGTCCTGGTATGGAGACTGTAACCAGGAGAAGGGGCACCAGCAGCAGCAGTAACAAATTAGTGGCCATTTCAGTTTCAGTTTCAGTTACGGACTGCAGCCGCTGGACAAAGAATTGGTGGTGTGCTTGGCCACATTTGAGATTAGATTAACACCGAGTCTCGAGTGGTTCCAAGTTGACGGCACTCCCGTACTGAGATTGCTCTCCGGATAAGTTATCGATTAGCCGAGGATTGCAATTCCCAAGCACCTGGGACTAAAATTGCAATGGTTATACACAGTCTTATCAGGAAATCGACTTTGTTTGTGATTAGAAGCTAACGAAAAAGACATTTGATATATTATGATGTCGGGAATACATATAGAAAGCTTTGGTACAAGCGATTATATATAACTTGTACATTTTTTATCAGTATTATCTGTCCATTGGCCAGATCTTTTTCCTCTTAAAAGCCATAAACTATTTGATGGAAAAGTTCACACCCCATTAAGCCAATTAAATTCAATAAATAAACTAATTTATTTCAACGAGAAAGTAGGTGACGAATTACTTTGACTAAGCAAGTGACTTAATGTCTGGTCAAGGAACAACTTTTCGGGGACTTTAAAGGCTTGACTACACTAATAAAAATACTTGTTTATATGTTATAAAAATCGTCCTATAACTAGGAAAAGTTTTCTGCAATTCAAATATAGTTTTCTGAAATTTAAGGCAATTTTTCAGGGTAAATTTTTCTATTTTTCTTAAATTTAGTTTAAGTTTAGTTTCATTCTAAATATAAGGCACTTAATTTGCTTAATTTTAATGCGAAAAGTGTTTTTTGTTGGGTAAAAAGTTCTATAAGTTCCACCTTGCCGATGAACTTTGTGTTTTCCTAAGTAATTGCTTGGGCTTTTACCTTGAAATAGTTATAGTCACGAGTTCAATGGACGACTATCCAAAGATGTTTTATCTTGCAGTTGCTTTATATATTTCCTATTTTTATGCTGTTGCTGTCGCCGTTTTGAGACATCCTAAAGCTTTCTAGGGCCCCGGACGGATACTTCTAGATACACGACATAATTGAGAACCCGCCGGATCCCAGACAGTCCTTAGCAAATCCATCTGCATCCTTTGTGCAATTCCCTCCTCATCACCCTCATCTCCTGCCCTTCATTGGCCACTTAACATTGTGCTCGAGCTCGTTTTTTGAGCCCCGCAAAAGGGGGGTGGGTGGTGGCCTTTAGGGTTGTCGGGCTTCAATCAATGGAGATTATGAACTATTTTAGGTCTGCCTGCCCTGACTTTGGGCAATGCCAGCAAAAAACCAAAAATATACCATCATAACGTTTATCCGTAACTAAAATCTAATGGCTGAGCTGGCAAAAACATATCTAAAATAATTAAAATGTACCATAAAGCCTTATCCTAGGGTATAGGAAGCGATAGGAATGCATCTTGAGCCGGAAATTGACTTCTTTTAGTTATCACATCGTCCCTCCGTCTCTCCCCCTGATTTTCTTCCTTTCTGTCCCTTAGTTCCTGTCACCAACAGACATGACATTTTCCACAAGTTTAGGTAAACAATTTAAAGTTCAAATTGAGCGTTGGAAAATAAGGAAGACCTCAAACACGCAAGTTGTTATAGACAATTTTTCCAAACTGAAAGTGTTGTGTGGGCCATGGCTTGAGTTTTTGAAGGGTCATTAGTTGAATTTTATCCACCATATAAGCGCCTCTGTCTCAAACACATGAACCACCTAGAAAATGAAGAGTGTACGGGTATATGGAGTCTGTTAAATTGTAATTACATACCTCTAAGAAAACCCAAGCCTTAAGAGGGAGTTTAAAATTTAAATATTTATCCATAATTTGTAAACCCTTGCTGGGATTTCTGTTTTCAGTCAGAAGTTTAAAACGCACTGAAGGAGTCATTTCCGACCCCATAAATCATATATATTCTTGATCAGCATAGACAGGCGAATCTTTCTAGCCATCTTGGAAAGAAAACAAAAATTTTCAATTATTTTCAAAATTTTATAAGGGGTTATCATCATCATCAAAATTCTCAAAAATTTTAAAAAATTAAAATTTTAAATGTAGTATGCAGATTTTTTAACCTAGAAAAAACTAGCATAGAAAAGCTTTGGTGCTCTTTTGACTGAGCTATGATATTTTTAAGCTTTGATTTGTCACAAAAAAATACCCAGAAAAAAAAAAAACAGTGCTAGGTATCCCAAGACCCATACCTTTGCCTTGGAGTCCACCCCCTGAATGTTTTTTTTATGTTGCCACGAATTTGTGTTTGCGGTTCGGTTCTGTGTCAATGCTGTTGCTGCCTTTGTTGGCGTGTGTTTGTGGCATATGCCTCAACAATAATCAATAGGTTTACGTCACTGGATGGACTGGACTTGCTCAGCCGCCTTGCTTGCTGGCTGGCTGTCGGGCTGGCTGGCCCACATTTCCGCATTTCCTAGACCTGAGCAGAGACCTGAGTTCATTCGTTCGCTCGGTGGCGGTTTCAGGTTTCTGCTTTCCATGTTTTCAGGTTTCACTTTTTGGTTTCGCTTGGCCTAAGCCAGAAATAAACCAACACGAAGAGTGATGGTGGGGACAGGGACATGGACATGGACAGGGACATCATTGAACAAAAACGGGACAGAAAATTAAGCAATGGAAGGACACTTGTTAAACACTCATGTCCAGTCCCTGTCGCAGATTAATTAATTTTCGATTTCGCTTTCAGTTTCCATTTCCATTTCCACGTTAATGGAATTACATTTCTGTTGCACTCACTCAATCGTGTCCAAGGTAAATGAAATATAAACACCGATGCAGGTGCGAATTCGTGACCCGTAGGAAATGTCCCGTGCCCGGATCGAATAGATCGAATAGTCACCTTAGCAGTTCGGGTATATTTTACAATTAAAAAATACTTATCAGCTTTTAAATTATTAATTTAAGTTTTATTTGATTTGAAACAATTTTCGTTTAAAGTTCCAGTATTTGTGTAAATAGGAAAACCAATTTTAAATTGAAATTAAAGGTCGCATAAGGCCCTGACCTGATCTGAATTGATGCCCTCCGAAGGGGGCGCCAATGGAAATGTTAATGATAATTTGAGGTTTCACATGTCACCACCACCCACACTGTGTGGCGTGGAGACCACACTGCAAATAGTTAATGAATTCTCTTCATGGAAATTGAAATGAAATTGAAAAGAAAGCATCGAACAGAGGAATTTGCATTCGCATTCTCATTCTCATTTGGGCTATAAATAAATGCATTTGCGATGGCTTTATATATTTGCCCGATCTAGCCTTTTGTCTTTTCTGATATTTTTGCGATTTCGTACTATTTTGTATCAAGTGGCTGCCTGGCTGGCATGGCAAACAGGTTTCCGTCTCGTGGCCTCCGCCTCCATTCCTCCAGTCCTCCATTATGCTGGTATGTCTTGTCGTCGTCGGATTTCTGCCATGTCGCTATGTGAGTCACGCTGGGCTCCAGAGCTGCGCAGAGTGCGTCACACGGGGGGCGATATCTGCTGCGATTTATTTATTTATTTACTCCCTTGTGCGCGGCGGCACGGATGGCAAATTGCAAACCGGAAAGAATCCGCAGCAGCAGTCGCAGAGATACCTCCGGACTCTGGAGTAGAGGGAGCTGTGACTGAGACTGAGACGGAGACGGGAAGGAGAAAAAGTTGGGGTTGTGAGTGTGATGTGTGATGTGTGGGGTGGTTGCTTGGAAACTGGGATGCTTGGCGCTTATCAAAGTCCATTTGTTGATATTTTATTCTTCTTCTCAACTTGATTTTATTTACTATTTAACAAATTTTATTTTATTCATTTTATTTCGTATTTACAAAATATTTCTAGAATTTAATTATTAATTTATTTAATTTAATGTTAGAATTAATGTTAAAGCTAAGAAATATAATATACTAGCTGCCAGGCTCTTTATCTCTTTCTCCCTCTTTCTTTTTCGCGTTTTGCCTGCCATGTGCCAGCAATAGCTCCCTTTTCGCCCTGAATACAATCAGAAATATCACAGGACAGTAGCTACCACGAGAAAGGACTCTCCTTTAAGTTTAAACCAAAGCCAATAAACCGAATATTCAAGCTCTGATTAAACCAGAAAAACTAGACATAGTCTATTTATAAACATTTTATTACAGAAAACTATAAACATAAAAGTATTTTTTTGGCTTTGCGGTTTAATTTCCATCAGTCTTATAATCAGTACAAATATTATTGGTGTTGATGTTCCACTCTGCCCAGCTGCTTATCTGGTTCAAACATAGCTCTTGATTCCGAGAAGCGTTGTGGTTCCAACTTGACCCGAATCGCCACCTTATCAGCGCCATGTCGATGTCAATGCATCCATTATCGCTCCTCGGACTCCCCGTGTTATTATTTCGCTTAAATTGAATTGCAGTCGATGGTAACGCCTTTCAATTGCAAGAGGCCTTTACAGCAGAGTCTCTGGCTTGGTTCCTTGTAAATCCTGAAGCAATGCTGCCCTTTCACACTGTCCAGTTGGCACAGTTGAGCGCGCTAGAGAGGCGCTGCCGGCGGTGACGACCTCTTAAAAAAAATAAAATCTATAGTAGCCATAATTTCACTCTTGTTTTTTCGCAGAAATGGCGTCAGCGTTGAAGGAGCCACCCACAAGCAGGTGGTGGATCTGATCAAATCCGGCGGCGATTGCCTAACGCTCACGGTGATATCGGTGACACAACAGGTAAGTTTCCTTCTTCAATAAAAAAAGAAGGAATTGGCTCAAGTGCTCCCTTTCAGGAGGCCGATCGCCTGGAGCCGCAGGAGGATCAGAGCGGCTACTCCTACATTGACTACTCGGACAAGCGATCGCTGCCCATCAGGTGAGTCCCTACCTCCCGCCTCCTTCCAGGCTCCTCAATGAGCGCTCCACCAACCGAGACCGTTTCTCTGCCCGTCCAGCATACCCGATTACGGGATCATCAATAGGAATGGCGAGCGCTACATCGTCTTCAATATACACATGGCCGGGCGGCAGCTGTGCTCTCGTCGGTATCGGGAGTTTGCCAATCTGCACTCGCTGCTCCGCAAGGAATTCTCCGGATTCAACTTCCCCAAGCTGCCCGGCAAGTGGCCCTTTCAGCTCAGCGAACAGCAGCTGGACACGCGGCGTCGCGGGCTCGAGCAGTATCTGGAGAAGGTCTGCGCCGTCCGGGTGATTGCCGAGAGCGATGCCGTGCAGGATTTTCTAACGGATACCGAGGACGATATATCCGCCGCGCCGGTGGACATCAAGGTGATGCTGCCCGACCACGAGGTTAGCACGGTGTCGGTGAAGAAGTCGTCCAACGCCCAGGTGGTGTGGGAGATTCTGGTGCAGCGCGCCAACCTCACCGCCTACACGCAGCAATACTTCTATCTGTTCGAGATCGTCGAGTACAACTTCGAGCGGAAGCTGCAGCCGCACGAGATACCGCACCAGCTGTACGTGCAGAACTATAGCACCGCCTCCTCCACCTGCCTGTGCGTGCGCCGCTGGCTGTTCTCGGTGTCCAAGGAGCTGACGCTGCCGGACGGAGAGCAAGCGGGACGCTTTATCTTCTATCAGGCGGTAGACGAGGTGAATCGCGGGAATATCCGAGCAGATGGCCGCCTGTACGAGCTGAAGGCGCTGCAGGATGCCAAAAAGGCGGCCGACTATTTGGCCCTGGCCCGCACACTGCCCGGCTACGGGGACGTGGTCTTTCCCCACTGCTCCTGTGATAGTCGCAAGGAAGGACATGTGGTGCCAGCCGTGGGTGAGTGCGAGACTCTGCTCCTTAGTTGTTGATTTCCGTAGTGACTGATTCCCCTTTCTTAGGCATGAAGAGCTTTCGCCTGCACGCCTGCCGCGAGGATGGCTCGCTGGAGGCGCAAATGGTCGAGCTGACCTGGGACAGCATCACGCGCTCTGAGAGCGACGAGGAGTCCATGTCATTCTGCTTTCAGTACAATCGTCCAGACAAGCCGGCACGTTGGGTCAAAGTCTACACGCCATATGTGAGTTGAGTTGTTTCCCCTGTGAAATTCCCATTTATGAATGAGAAAACCAACCCTTTTTTCTCCCCACAGCACGCATTCCTTGCGGACTGCTTCGATCGCATCATGGAGGAGCGCAAGTGGGAGGACAGCGGCGACTAGGAGACGGAGAGCGGGAAAGGAAAGGAGCCGAGAAAGCGGCGGCAGGAAGCCCAGAAGATTATTGCAAGGCCATGCAGGCGGGCCGAGACATTGCACATTGTTCGTTAGCAGGCTGGTGGCAACCTCTTTTGCACGCATAAATATTGTAAAGTATATTTCGATTTGTGCAGAGACAAACGACTAGCAGTGGCCATCGGCAAGGAATAGGAAATGTTTCAAATGTTTTTCGGCACTTTCTTAGCACATAAAGCAACAAAAGCAGGCACCAATTTAGATCAAGCAGAGAGCATGAAACGAGGATTCTCATTACACACATACAGTACATATAACGAAGTATATAGAGAGGAATATATATATATATTATGAATATGTTTAAGCCAACCTCAGCGTATGTTTAGTTCACACCGTGTTCCCCATTGGTCTCTGTTTTGCTCTCCCAGGAAGGCAAGGCAAACTGTAAAAAGTCAATTTTAAACATGCATACATTATACGATATATAATGTATATAAGTTATATATATACAATACATACGCATAAATGTTTAGCAACAAATCGAACTCAAAGGCGACTCAGAAAGTGGGACAGTGGGGAATCTAGAAGCATATAATCAATTTAACGATGAACATGTTGAAATTATTGTACTCATTCGAAATTGTTAGTTAAATTTAAGCATAAAGTTAATAGTTATTGAACGAAATCGAAGGGAAAACCAACTCGGAAACCAAACTCAAATTCCACTTGGACAGAGACGGCGGCAGAGCTTTACACACACACACACACACACACACACAGCTAAAGCCGTTAAAAACATTATTAAAAAACACGAATGCATATTTATGAAACGGAAGAATAAGAAATGGCATATAGGCATATATACATAATACATTTATCAACGATGCAAGTGACGCCTGCTTGTGATATTTACAATTTACACAATTATTATAATTAATTTAACATTATTATTATTTAATGGACTCTACGTATATTTTGTTAATCTCTCTCTCCCCCCATACATAGTATATGTAATGTTTGTATTTATTATGTTTAGTTTTTAGTCCCAACGTGAATTTTGAATTTCCCTTCTCCTCCTTTGGCCATTTACTCTGTAACTTAGATTGTGTGTATTCCATATATTAATTAATTAACGAATACTATAAACCATAAACTATACTTGCTTACCTTATTCTCATTATTTGTTTATGCATTTCGGGAAGACGGCAAACACCAACGTAAATATAAATGAATATGAAATATAAATATTTATATATAAATAAATACATGTATAAATATTTATATTTAAATATATATAGATATATGTATATGCTAGAAACATTCCTCAAAACCCCCCCCAAAAAAAAAAAAAACATATTTAAAAATCATCAATGTTTTCTTACAGATTTAATATATAGAAAAAGAAGCGAAACAACAAAATAAACTTTAAAGCAAATAGGAACTGGGAAAAAAACAAACAAGCATTCAAGCGTTTAAGTGTATAACTAAACTAAAAACAAACAAAAACCACAATTTAACATTTTATTGAAAAAAAAAGAAAACATAAAAAAACAAACAAAGAACTAAAGAAATAAAAACAAATTGCATTTTTCCCCTTTTCAAAATTACTCAACGGCTTTTCTGGTAATTAATCGATTAAAATTATTAGCTAATCGTATGATTAGGTGGTGGGTTTGTGCAAGTACTGAGGATTTTATACCTTTTTAGATGGCAACATGCTCCTTCTTGTCAATGGAATAAGTTGACATGTTTAAGATAGTACTAACTTTGACAAGAACATGTTCATGCTTGAATTAAACTCTATTGTGGTCCTTGTCATTGAGAATCAGCTGTTTTGCTGCTTCCATCTGGCAGCGCTTTACTTTCTGCTCGATCTGGCAACTCTAAAGCTTCCGTTCCCTTTCTGCTTCGTGGCGCGTGGTGCAAGTTATCCGTATCGATCGGCCTTGCTGGAGAGCTTCAGGTGCAAACCTATTACGCCCGCAGAGGAATAGCCCAACATCGATCTCGCTGATCATGGCCGCCAACGTGCGCATGTATTTGAACGATCGTATCCAGAAGATCCTGGGCGATCTGCCTCAGCACCTGGTAAGTAGTGGCCGACGCCATCCCGACTTATATGACATGTGATCAAAATACCCATCCATAGCACGCTTCGAAGGGTTACACGGTGGCCAAGCTATACTACAAGGTCAAGGAGTACGACATGGCCATAGGGTTTCTGCAGCTCTACTTCCACGAGAAGGAGGACGCGATGGCACACGAGCTGATGGCCAACTGTTACAGGCGTCGGAAGACTGCCAATTTCCCCAAGGCACTGGAACATTTTCAGCGATCAATCGAGATGGACTGCCAGCAGTCAATGGTCACCAGCACAGCCAACTACGGCCTGGATCTGGCCACCGTCGCCAAGCGCAAGCATTTAATGAAGCTGAAGGAAAAAGTAAATGAGCTGGAACAGTTGCAGGCTCTGGAAACAAAAGGGATAAAAGCCTTGTCCAAGGACCTAAGATCACTGCGCAATCAATTTAGAAATTCAGAATTCAAAACAGAAAGCAAACCCTTGGCCTTCGATCACCAATCCGACTTGCAGGCTCTCAACTCGCTCGATGCGATGGAGATGGAGCAGGGGCCGGCCAAGAGCCTCGAGGTGGCTGCCGTCCCGCAGGATACATTCTCAGTCGACACCCAATCTAGCACCGGCCAGGAGGGGGAGGAGATCAAGTTCTGCCACCTGGCCGCGCTCTTCCGGAATGTGGACCAGGAATCGATCGATCTCAGCCTGGGGTTCATCAAGATCTTGCGCAACAGCACCACTGGCGTTTCACGCGTCTTCATGCGTTGCGCTGAAACCGATCAGCTTTTCGCCAATCACCAGATCATGGCGGACATGACCCTCTTCCAGGACGAACAGGACGAAGAAAAGAAATCGCTCTCGTGGATGGCGTACCACGTAGTGGATGGGCTGCCAACAATGGCCCAGTTCCGGGTGCGGCTCGTGGATCCAGCAAAAGCGGAGACCTTCCGGCTTGCCTTTGCCAGAGCTAACGAAGAGGCCAAGGAGCAGGAAGCCAGCGACTCTCTCACCTTCTGGGCTGCACTTGTTTCTAGGAAGGGATTAGGCTCCTTGCGGGCTAAGGACGGGGCCAAAGCGGAGCAGGAGCAACGTCCAACGCCCGTCTCTCAGACCGAGACAAAGGTGGCCAAGGAGCAGATGGAGCAGGCCTCTGGCCTGCAGAGATGAAGCTGGAGAAGCGACCAGCTGGGATGACAGACCTCAACCCGATGGCAGTGGAGGACGGTGGTCGGATCTTGGCTCCGGGCTAGTTGAAACCCTGCAGCAGGCGTAAACAATTAAAATATTTAAAAATAAAATTTAAATATGTAAATTTAATTTAAGGAACACACAAATATAAGTCAATAAAAGAAGGTGAAATCAATGGCCAATTTTTTGGTGAAGGCGGTATTTATTTGGGATTGTTTGGGGAAAATTTGAAGATTTTTTATATTTGTTTTTAGAATTTTTTACATTTATTTAAATATTTTAACTGCCAAATTTGAATTTGAATTCAACGACGATCATTTTCAGTGTGCCCAGGTGCAGCTGTAAAATAACACCTAAATTTGGATGCAAAAAGGTTTGAGTATCCGCTTACTTGTGCCGGCTCCCAAATGGTTCGAAACTTGGGCTTTTTATAACAGTTTATACCAGTTTTCGGTTGCTTGCTGCTGGTTTCTGTTCGCCTGTTACCCCAATTTGGGAAACGGGCAATTTGTATGGAAAATTTCAGAAATTTGGATTGGCCGTTGTAGAAATGTTGTTCTAAATGGATTGTTGTTGCAATCAAGTGGTTGTTGTCGGCAACAAATAGGTATAAATGCATCAAATGAAATATAACAGTTTATACCAATTATTATTTTTGGCCAAAAGTTTTTATAACAGTTTATACCAGTTTTCAGTTGCTTGCTGCTGGTTTCTGTTCGCCTGTTACCCCAGTTTGGAAAGCGACCAAATTGGATGGAAATTTTTGCTCACTTGCATCAGTGATACTCATCTGGCTATTTTTTGCATTATTTGTAGAAAATGCGATGAGCATCACTGGCAGTTAGTGAGATGCCTATAATTTATAAAAAACCCTAATAACTCGGCCAAAAATGCATGAAATTAAATTTGGAAAACTGTTCTGAGTTGCCTTTCCTAAGCTTAACAAAACTGCATACTAGGTTTTGAATTTCATGCACTTTTGGCCGAGTTGTGTGGTTCACATTTTTATAGGTAAGTATTTTAGCAAAACTGAGTATGCAGTTTTGTTAAGCATAGAAAAGGCAACACAGAACAGCTTTCCGAATTGAATTTCATGCGTTTTTGGCCGAGTTATGAGGGTTTTTCTAATTTTTTGTTGATATTTTTTATAATTTATAGGTAAGTATTTTAGCAAAACTGAGTATGCAGTTTTGTTAAGCTTAGAAAGGGCAACTCAAAACAGTTTTCCGAATTGAATTTCATGCGTTTTTGGCCGAGTTATAAGGGTTTTTCTAATTTTTTGTTGATATTTTTTATAAATTATAGGTAAGTATTTTAGCAAAACTGAGTATGCAGTTTTGTTAAGCTTAGAAGGGGCAACTCAGAACAGCTTTCCGAATTGAAATTCATGCGTTTTTGGCCGAGTTATGAGCTATTTAGCAAAATAGCTAGATGAGCATCACTGGCAGTTAGTGAGATGCCTATAATTTATAAAAAACCCTCATAACTCGGCCAAAAATGCATGAAATTCAATTTGGAAAACTGTTCTGAGTTGCCTTTTCTAAGCTTAACAAAACTGCATACTAGGTTTTGAATTTCGTGCATTTTTGGCCGAGTTGTAAAGTTCACATTTTTATAGGTAAGTATTTTAGCAAAACTGAGTATGCAGTTTTGTTAAGCATCGAAAAGGCAACACAGAACAGCTTTCCAAATTGAATTTCATGCGTTTTTGGCCGAGTTATGAGGGTTTTTCTAATTTTTTGTTGATATTTTTTATAATTTATAGGTAAGTATTTTAGCAAAACTGAGTATGCAGTTTTGTTAAGCTTAGAAGGGGCAACTCAGAACAGCTTTCCGAATTGAATTTCATGCGTTTTTGGCCGAGTTATGAGGGTTTTTCTAATTTTTTGTTGATATTTTTTATAAATTATAGGTAAGTATTTTAGCAAAACTGAGTATGCAGTTTTGTTAAGCTTAGAAAGGGCAACTCAAAACAGTTTTCCGAATTGAATTTCATGCGTTTTTGGCCGAGTTATGAGGGTTTTTTATAAATTATAGGCATCTCACTAACTGCCAGTGATGCTCATCTAGCTATTTTGCATGAAATTCAATTCGGACAGTGATGCTCACCTAGCTATATTTCGGTATGGGACCCTATAAATACCCCCAGCCTCCTGAAAATGTAATAAAACTCAGTTTTCAAATTTCATTATTTATTTAATTTCGAACAATTATGCTGACTTATCTATAATTTTGTATTGTTTTGAGAGCTGTAATCTTGGCTGCCGACGTGGCTATTTTCGAGCCAGATCTAGCCATATGGCATGAGCGAGAATCGATGTATCGATTGCAGATAAAAACATCGATACTAAGTAGGGCACGGACGATCTGGCAACGTTGGTCGCTTATTCGTATGTAAAATGCATTTTTTTACATTTTACTCTGAGATTTTCAGCTGTTGTTGTTATTTTGGTGGCCCAAAAGTTAGTTTTTGAGTTATATCTAGTAGCTGGATGCGCCTAAATCCCGTAAACCGTGTGCTGGCAATGCAGTGAGAAGCAGCGGCGTCAGTGAAGGCGTCGAACAGCTCGCCGGGGGTTGGCGACGTGTCAACCGGCTAGAATACAACTGGACAGCAAAGATGACGGCCACGCTGCGGTACCGGGGCGACAAGAGCAACCTGCTGGAGTTCGCCAAGAACCTGGACGCGTTCAAGAAGGTGCCGGAGAAGTACACGGAGACCACGGAGATCGGCGGAACACGTAAGCGCTGGCGTATAGTAATGGCCACGGCTCATGTTTATCCTCTATCCACCAGTTTCCCTGCTCAGTCGCCTGCTGATCGTCTACCTGGTGTACACGGAGCTGCACTACTACTGGCACGAGACGGACATCTTCTACCAGTTCGAGCCAGACATAGCCCTGGACGAGCAGGTGCAGATGCACGTGGACATCACCGTGGCCATGCCCTGCGCCTCGCTCTCGGGCATCGATTTGATGGACGAGACGCAGCAGGACGTCTTTGCGTACGGGACGCTGCAGCGCGAGGGCGTGTGGTGGCAGATGTCCGACCAGGATCGCCTCCAGTTCCAGGCCATCCAGATCCAGAACCACTATCTGCGCGAGGAGTTCCACTCGGTGGCGGATGTTCTGTTTAAGGACATCATGCGGGATCCGCATCCGATGCACGAGAGTCCGGCGGCATCGCCGCATTTTCCGGCTGCTGCACCGCCGCCGGGCGCTCTGCTGCCCGTCGCCCTCGACTTTCATCAGAATCCGGGCGAGGCGGAGAGCAAATTCGATGCCTGCCGCTTGCACGGAACCCTGGGCATCAACAAGGTGGCCGGCGTGCTGCATTTGGTGGGCGGGGCGCAGCCAGTGGTGGGTCTGTTCGAGGACCACTGGATGATCGAGCTGCGCCGCATGCCGGCCAACTTCACGCACCGCATCAACCGCCTCAGCTTTGGGCAGTACTCGCGGCGCATCGTCCAGCCGCTGGAGGGCGACGAGACCCTCATCCACGAGGAGGCCACCACCGTGCAGTACTTCCTCAAGGTGGTGCCCACGGAGATCCAGCAGACGTTCAGCACCATCAACACGTTTCAGTACGCCGTTACGGAGAACGTGCGGAAGCTAGGTGAGATGATGTTGTTGTTTACCTCTTGATGGGCTCCAATTACCCTAGAAATTTCCCCCCGCAGACTCGGAACGAAACTCGTACGGCTCGCCGGGCATCTACTTCAAGTATGACTGGTCGGCGCTCAAGATTGTGGTGGGCAACGATCGCGACCACCTGCTGACCTTCGCCATCCGCCTCTGCTCGATCATTTCCGGCATCATTGTCATCTCGGGGGCCATCAATGCGCTGCTATTGGGACTGCAGCGGCGCCTGCTTCTCGTCTTCTGTCCGCAGCTGTACCACAGACTGGCCAAATCCCCGGCGATGCCTTCTCCTGCCGCCCAGCCAACGGTGGCCGCACCGCCGCCGCCTGTCAACGAGCTGCTGCAGACGGCCAACCTCATGGCCAGCGTGGACATCTCGGCCTATTTGCCGGCGGCGCAGCCCAAGCTCAAAGCTGGCCACTAGCCCAGACCAGCCCAGCCTAGCCGAATCTCCCAGAGCTCTAAAGCGTAGACTAAGTTTTTGTATTCCCTCATTAATATAAAAATACAAGATATGTTGTACATTAATATGGATAAGTTGGTCCTAGTCGCTCCCCAGGATGCCCGTGTCGATGTTGCTCCACTTTCCGGACCGTCGGTAGCCGAACATGCTCTTCAGAATCTCCAGGCCGGACTCTACGGTGGTTCGGACGTCCCGGTCGCTGCCCAACTTGGGGTTTATCTCCACCAGATCGACGCCCTGTACCCGCTTGGTGTCCCTTAGTGCCTCCACAATGCTGATGCCCTCGCGCAATGTCAGCCCGCCGCGCACCGCTGTTCCAGTGCTGGGCGCCACATTGCTGTCCAAAGCGTCGATGTCGAAGCTAACATGGATCTTGTTCTGCGGATCCAGGGCGTCCAGCGTCATCTCAATGATCTTGGGCACGCCCACGCGGTCAATGGTCTGCGTTTGAAAAAAATACAAAGCGGGAAAGGATGTTAGCAAGGAAATTAGAAGGAAATTTAGGTGTAAAAGATATCTGCATACGAAATTTTAATTTAAATATTAATCTATAATTTTAAATACAAATAAAAATCAAACATTTTATTTTTTTTTTGGGAAAACCGAAATGGAAAAATATTCATAACTCGGCCAAAAATTCTTTAATTTTAATTCGGGAAACGGTTCTGTGTTGGTTTTTAATAGGATTATTAATCTGCAAACTAAATTTAAAAATTTAGGAGATCAAAATTTTGTTCAATTTTTGAGAATTTTAATGATGTAACCCCTTATAAAATTTTAGAAAAAATTAAAAAAAAATTTTCTTCCGGACATGGCTAGAAAGATTCTCCTGTTTATGCTGATAAAGAATATATATGGTTTAAGGGATCGGAAATGACTCCTTCACTAAATAAAATTATAATATCGTTCAAGAAAACCCAAAATATTTGAATTCTTTAAAGACAAGCTAAATCGAAAAATGTCATAACTCAGCCAAAAATAAACTAATTTTCATTCGGTAAGCTGTTCCAAGTTGGTCTTTAATAGGACTATTATTATGCATACCAAATATAATTTAACTATTATTCTGCAATTTTAAACAATTTTAAAACAATGAAAATCTATAATTTTATGTGATTATTTTGGGAAAAGCGAACAAGAAAAATATCATTACTCGGCCAAAAATGCATTAATTTTTAATCGGAAAGCTGTTCTGTGTTGAGTTTTAATAGCTTTAATAATATGCATTACAAATTTAATTTAAATATTAATCAGTAATTTTATATAATTTTGAAAACAATGAAAATCCATAATTTTATTAATCATTTTTGGGACAAGCTAAATCGAAAAATATCATAACTCGGCCAAAAATTCATAAATTTAATTTTAGAAAGCTGTTCTGAGTTGTTTTTAAATAGGATTATTAATCTGCATACTAAATATAATTAAATTATTAACCCATAATTTTATATCATTTTGAAAACAATGAAAACCCACAATTTGATATGACTAGCTTGAGCCTTGACCACATCGCAGATCGAATTAGTTCAGAAGTCGGCAGCTGATGCTGTTGAAGCCCTGCTTGGCCCTGAATGTCGGCTTGGCAATTAACATCGATTGTAAGCGAATCAAGACTGTACAGTCCCTCCACCACGGCGCCTAGTTTTTCGCATATTCCACTTTTTCGACTTTGATTCCGATCGAACTAATTAGCAATCGTAAATTTGCAGCTTTGGCTCACAGTGAGGGGTAGGGGGTAGGGGGCAGGAGGCAGGGGCATTAGGACCATTTTTCAACGGACGTCGTAGGCTGTCGATTTTGCACGAGCTATAAATAATGCAAGGCAACGAGCGGACGTTGACAAGGATGCCAACCAGGCAGGATGTGGCCGGGCACGTATTTCGTAGTTTTTCTCTATTCACTTCACCACCACCGCCAGTATCCGATCGGTTGGGCTCGGATCGAATGGGAGGGAAGTCCTGTAACAGGGGCAGTTGAATGGAATGGAATGGAAGGACAGGCAGCAAGGGGTGGCTGTCCTCTGTCCCTCGCAACCCCTATAAATGCTTCGAGCTTACAACGCACACGAAGGATGCAGGACTCTCGCTCTCTGTCTCTCTCTCTGTGAATGTAATGCCCTGCGGCAGTCACGCACGATCGTCATCTGATCCTGCGCGAGGGGGAGAAACCGGAATTGAAAAATTTTAACAACTGCCAGCCAAACAAAACCGAAACTCTAAAAAACTGATCCCGAGGGTGTACGGCATTTTGGGTAAAAGGGATCTCCTCATTGGCATTATGTCTACCTAGACGGCCTTTCTCTAGGCTTTGCACACAGAGAGAAAAGTTCTACTACTACCTCCTGAGCTAATGGGTGGGTTTTTTTTATAACAGAATATAAACTTAATGTATGTAGATCGACATGACTATAAATGCTGAGCAAGAATATTATATGAGATTCAACCTATTCACTGCTTTGCAAGCTTATGACTGAAATTAGAATGTCCTGCAAGGACATAAAAAGTGTTATATACTTTGGGAATATATATACTTTTGTGACAATAAATAATATAAACAAGCAAGGAGACATTTTGTTTATAGTTTTGGTCCTGGAAAATAATTTAAGTTTTCCAGAATTTAACTTGAATCTGTAATCCTTCTTGTAATAGTTTACTTAGGAACCTAAAATAGTACTATTATCCTCATAAGAACTACAAATAAATAATATATAATTCTATAGACTACCTAAAGAATAATATTTTAATTCTCTCAGTGTACTCACATCCATCGCATAGTAGCGTATCCCAACTTTGTTCAGTATGAACGCCTCGTAGGGGTCAATGTCCCTTAGACCGATGTAAACCAACTGATCCTTGGGCAAACTGGAATGACAAGCAGAGAACACGAAGCAAGATCAATAGGATGGAACATGGCACAGAACGTGGTTATATAGAGCCTGGATGTGGGGCTATATCCTATAAGGAATATGCAGGTATTAATATGGACAGCTGACGTGTAAACAAATAGTCGTGGGTTCCCCTCGAAGGAGCAGGAAGCTCCTAAAGTGCAGGGTGACTTACTTACTGGAATTGGTGTGTGTATAATTTAGGGATCCTTTCCCCTCTGTCACCGATCCTCAAGTTTCGTTGAACTTTACTTCAGGGGCCAGAGAGATTGGGTAAGGTCAGGCTAAGATCCTCGAGAGATTGATGTGTGTGAACTAATCTCCTTTGATCTTTGCTTGAATCATCTCCCTTCATTCCTTCCTTTCTTCATAGTTTAATCATTAGTAGGAGTAATATCTAGATATATATTCTACTATCTCCACACCCAAAAAGGATTCTTCTCTGTTTCCCCTTCAACTGTTCTCTTAGAGCAAAACAAATGCCTCGCCAAATGCCTCACAAAATGCTTCCCCTATTGCCATTCGCCATTCGTGATCCTGATTAATATGCCAGGTGGCGAATCCTTGCAACTGCAACCGAATCCGATTCGGAAAATCGGTAGTGAGGGGAATTTGAAAGTAAAACGAGAGCAGCAGCAGCAGTAGCAGCCTGCACTTCGACAATGCTGAAAATTTCTGAAAAGGAAAAACGGCAACAAAAACAACAGCAACACAAGCGGGGAGGACACAACAATGGCAGGAGCAGGAGCAGCCAAAAGGACGCCGTTGCAATGGCAAGGGGAAACACATGCCACGATTCAGTGGCGAATATGTCCTGCGAGATCACCCCTGTGTGTATCCCTGCCAACGATCGTGCATTGCTCCTGGCCTAAAACTCTCTAAAACCTAAAACCCAAAACCCAAGCCAAATGTCTTATGGTAATTTTTATGATTATTACTATTTGGTTTCGGGGGAAAACTGCATCTGTCGGTGCCCCGGGTCGTGCTTGGCTGCGGAATCCGGTTCCAGCGAGAGATCAGAAAGAGAGGTAGCCGTGCAGCGAGACGTGCCAAGTTAAAAGCGCCATAAGGATCATTATGCAAATGCAAGTCAAGGAGAGGAGGAGGAACAAGGGGAGGAGTAGAGGCAGGAGTAGGGATAGAAGCAAGGAGCAGGGCCAGACCCGGTGGGAGATGAAAGTGCTGATGATGATTTCCATTCCTTTCCTTTCATTCTCTGGCCAGGTTTGTGTGCTGTCTCTTAGATTTTGGTTCAACAGCATGAGAAAATAAAGGAGAAGGGCTTTCCTTTCGTCTCGTAAAGTTTACGTAACTTAAGGGTGGGCAAAGACTCGATCCTGCTTCCTCCCCTCCGTCATAACCAACGCTTTGGGAAAAAGAGCAGAGGCAGACGACCATCATCCCCTGCCCACCCCTCCCATTTGTATACCCAGCTTGGTTGTAATCCCGTGTTGGTCCTACGTTATGTTTTTTGTTTTTTTTTTTTTTTTATCTCGAAACCCGCTTTGTTGCAACGCTCTGTTGTTGTTTCGTTGTTTTGTCTTATTCCGTGGCTAAAACGGATTAAGCAACCCTTTTGATTTCGAATTCTCTTTCCCGATTCAAAAATGTGTTGCCTACTATTGCGGGATACGAAGGAGGAGCACGTGGCCACCAAAAGCTATTCATTAGTAAATGCATCGTTCTTCGAAAAAAATAACCGAAATGAATAGCATTATCAAATGGGATTATAAATAAATCTGAATACTGAACTTAATAATTTGGTAAATTATACATAAGTTTATCCATCCATAACTCTACCTAAAATGCATTAATTTCAATTTTAAAAGCTGTTCTAAGTTGGTTTTTAATATGACTATTAATCTGCATACCAAATATAATTAAATTATTAATATGCAATTTTATAAAATTTTTAAAACAATGAAAATCCATAATTTTATATGATTATTTTGGGAAAAGCGAAATGGGAAAAAAATTATAACTCAGCCAAAAATTTATTAATTTCTATTCGGAAAACTGTTCCGAGTTGGGTTTTAATAGGTTTATTAATCTGCAAACTAAATTTAAAAATTTAGGAGATCCAAATTTTTTTCAATTTTTGAGAATTTTAATGATGGTACCCCTTATAATTTTTTTTTTTTTTTTAATTAAAAAAATTTTTTTCTTTCCAAGATGGCTGATCAAGAATATATACGATTTATGGGGTCGGAAACGACTCCTTCACTAAATAAAATCATAAAACCCCCAAGAAAACCCAAAAAATTTGAATTCTTAAAAATTTTTTTTTTTGTGATAATTTTGTGTAAAATTCAAATTTTAAAAATATTATAGCTTAGTCAAAAAAGCATTAATTTCAATTTGGAAAACTTGTCAGAGTTGGTTTTTAGTAGGTTTTTTAATCTGCAAACTCAATTTAATTTAAATATTAATCTATACATTTTTATAAAATAATTTTTGGGAAAAACAAAACCTAAATATATAATAACTTATCCAAAAATTCATTAATTTCACTTCGAAAAGCTCTGTGTTAGTTTTTACAACAAACTGAAATGCATACACTTGTGACGCCGATCTGTCTGAATGCGAATCCGAGTCGGAGACCGAGTTTCCGGCGCGGACAAGCTTCGCTGGTGCTGGTGATGGTGGTGTCACCACCCCTCCGTACGAAAACCACCCCCAATACAGCGAAAAAAGAGGCGTTACAGTTCTCGCAATTCCACCGCCACGGCGGTCATGTAAAATTGGAACAGAGCAGAAATCAGCACATGGCACGGGCACAGGCACAGGCACAGGAACAGGAAGTAAGCAGGGGGTGGGTAATGCTATATGTAGCTATAGCTACTATATCCTGCGTGTCGAGTGCCGAATACAAGCGCAATTAAGCACACGCACGCAACGCTAGCGAAGGGGAACAGGACAGGATTGCAGTTGAAATTAAACCGCCGCCTCTTGAAAAATGGGTCCTGGTTTTTGGGTTCCTTTGCTCCTTTCGGCTACGGTAGGGGGTGTTGGTTGGTTATAGTGTAGTGCTCGGAAAGGAAACGAAGCCAAAACCACCCCAACGCCAAACGATGTTGGTGGTAGCTTGACTTGGCTTTACTTTGCCCAGTGCAACAAAAACAAGGAGCGAAAACGGCGAGCCAAAACAGCCCTTAGCAGGCTATAGCGACTATTTGGCAAGGATAATGGCAGTGTCCATCATAAAACGGTTGACGACCTCCTCTGGTCTGGTAAATCGAAAATGCCTAAAAATCTGGGTATAATATTGGAGTTTTAACGATCGATAAACAATCCTTCGATAGGCAAATAGGCGATAGGCAGGCGCCAGGACATCCCAAGGCGGGGAATAGAGTTACCAAGCAAATAAACCGATTTAAACATTAAAATCTGGTGTCTTTTAATTCTACTTTTTAAATTTCTACCTAATTATATTTATGCAATATGTATTTAAGCATTTAAACAATATGGATTTATCGATAAAATCGATAAACAGAAAAGTATCTTAATCGAAGATAAGAAAATTATAGAGGTTTTATATTTTTGCTTATAATAAAAAAAGCTAAAAAATTATAATAATAAATTTGGTGAAATTTCAGGCACTCGCTGTTTCTGATATTTTTTTTTTTAACGAAAACTAAAAACAACAAAAAAGGCTAGATTTAACTGTAGCTAATTTGGCAACACTATCCGGCAGAGGCATGCGAGAGAATTACAATTACTCTTCAACGCTCTCGCTCTCCCAACCACCCTCTCCTGGACTTGAGAGAGCCTCACTCGGCAGCGCTACTCGGTTCGGTTTTTGGGAAACCTATAAATACAAGTGCAAGCCAGCCATTCGGGAAAACATTTTATTTTTTCAAAATTTGAGGTCCGGCCGGTACACTACAGATCCTTCGATCCGATTCACTTCGTGGCGTGAGTTTTGAACAGTTTCTTCCCGCCATTTGACTTTGAAAAAAGCCATATTTGACGGGAAAACGTTGATTTGGTTTTCATTTAAACATTCGACATCGCTCCACGGTACTTTTGTGCACTGTTAGTAACATTTGCGCACTGTTACATGTGCTATACGCTTTAGGTTTTCCTTTTTTTTTTTTTTAATATCGTATCGTGCTGTGTGCTATTTCGCCAATTGATTTTTTTTTTCATGTTAGTAGTGCAAACAATATTAATTGGACAAAAGAAAGAATTCAGTCGAGAGTCTGGAACAACGATAAACAACGAGCGAACGAACAGATATCAAACCAAACAGAAAAGTATCTTACGGATACTCTCAGCTCCGACTTGTGCAACCAACAACAATAATAATAACAACAATATCATCGGCGACGATAACCAACAACAAACGCTATGAAATTGTACAATTCTGCCAAATGATCCGCGCTGCGCTGCATAATTGTGCAATTATACACATTTACATATAAACAAACATATATCTTGTACATATATGAGTGCCTCTATGAATGTATTTTCTTTCTGTTTTTTTTTTTTGTCTGCTCGCTATATTTGCTTGTGGATGTGAGTGCGTGTGTGTGTGTTCGGTGGAAGTTTTATACTCAAAACACAACATTAATAGGAGAAAAACTATATGCAATTCAGCGCTAAACAACGTGGAGAGTGAAAGGGCGGGGGTGCCGGAAAAGTTCAGCAAACCTCCAAGAAAGAAAGTGGGGGCGAAGTGAGAGGAAGGCGGCTGGAGAGAGGAGAGATAGTAGTATTGTTAAAAATCTACTGCTAATGCTGCGACGCCGCCGCCGCCTCTGTGCTGTGTATCTGTAAACGCTGGCTCTCCTTCTATGTGTGTTGTGTGTGTGTGTGTGTGTGTGTGAGAGAGAGGGAGCTGAGCTAGGCGAGAGCGCGCCGAGTGGCAAAAAGGGCGCAGCTATCATATCGATTTTATGTGGAAGGAGCATTGTACGGAGCCAGCAACAAAAACGAGAACAGTTAGCCCATAGCAGTAGATACATTTACCTAGGCGACGACAGGAGACAACAGTGTGGGGGTTCAGAGAGAGAGAGAGAGATAGAGAGCGAGGGGGTGGCAGATATTTGCAGTAAACAAAACGCCGGTTGCCATAAAAAGCAAACCCACACCAACACGACCAGAGCACACAAACACATTCGGTAGCAGTAACACAATTATAATGAAATAACGCGCGGAAATACAAATTAGGACAGTTCCAAGAGACCCCCCCTCCCCCGCAGTACAAACACACACTATTCGTATGTAGATTCAAAAACGTTTTTTGAAATTTAGACCAAAAAAAAAAAACATTAGCGCGTGTTTAGTTCCAACAATAACGAAAATAACAACAACAAATGCCTTATAGATACTAAAGTGCTCCTGTGTGTGTGTGTGAGTTTCGGAGAGCCGAGAGTACGTTGAATTCTGTGCGTGTTTTAACAAAATCAAATACATACGCCCCTCCTCTGCGTGTGTATTAATGCATATGTACACACATACACATGCAGCAGCTGAGGCAGCCATACAATGTATTTGGAAGGGAAAGGAGTGTGAGAGTCTCCACTTGCCGACCGCCCTCCCTCCCACCGCCCTCGGTTAATTTAGCCACCCGTTGACCAGCGCAAAACAATATACAAATCAGTGCAGGCCAACCAGAGAAGAGTCGGAAGCAGAGAGAGGCAGTTGATAGAGCTAGATACAGATACTGTTATAATGAGCATTTGGCTTTGGGTATCCGAAATAACGCAAAAATAGCAGCCACTCTCGCACACACAATACAATTGTATAACAAACAAATACAAAATGTTTTTGCTACGTTAATTATATGTATGTATGTTTTTTTTTATGCCAGTGAAATATGAACGATGTTTGTGAATGGAGGGAGGGGGGAAATCGATAAAATCGATAAAGGCGATAACAAGCACAAGCGCACACCAACAAGCAAACAACACCTTGATAACAACAATAACAACAACAACTATAAGTAGCTTTTAGCAACCACATTGACTTACCGCTTTTTTTGTTTTGCTTTTATTTTGTTTTTGTACCCATCAGACGGCAGCGACGCCAGCGTCTATTTATTAACAAAAAAAAAAAAAAAACTATTACAATTACCAACAAAAACAACGCCGAAAAGCAAGAGAACTCAAGTCCTGGACCACCGGCGAGTGTGCGAGAGAGCGATACCGAGAGTGCGAAAGTGTGAGAGGATAGCGCCGTAAGAGCACGCGCGCAAGGAAACCGAGGTCCGCCCAAAAAGGATATACATATAACGAGAAAGAGGACAACTAGACAATTAATTAATTTCGTTTGGAAACCAAACGGAGCAAACTACAACACAACTGCTACAAAAACACACACACACACTCGCTGTAAACCAAAAACAAGTGAGTATTTGAAGACGAACCACTTTTAGCCATAAGCGAAATGTAACGAAGATCACGTCAGCAGGACGCGTCGAGAGCAGCTCTCAAAGGGTGCGGTGCCTGGCGGTTGCCATGGCAATAGTTGAGTCAGCGAGACCACTGTCTCTTTGCGTGGGTAGAATTGGGTTTTTGAGCGAGTTGGTGGGTGAGTTAGATGATGATGTGTGTGTGTTTGTTTGTCTGACCTTTTGACTCTTTCGACCGTACAGCCGAAAGGTGCGAATTGGTCAGGCGAGCAACGGAACTACAGTGTCACTTATCTAACACGAACGGAGCTAAACTAAAATAATGGGATATCTTTAATAATTTGGGATTGCTTTTTACCTATCGAATTCTATTCTGCCTAGACAAAATAGTTTATAAAGGACATTATCGAAACTTTCAATTTAACATTTTGTATAATAAAGCCCATCTTCTTAGCTCCCTAAACAAGATATTTGTTGATCTAATAAAGTCATTTTAACATAATGCGCACATCTCCCTATAACTCAGTTTAGTATACACTTTCCATAGTGAAGAGAGGTAAAGCTGCCATAGAGAGGTTCCACTAGTCAATGAAATTGCTCTCGGACGATCATCTCTTGGGTCAGCCCTGGGCTTCTGTCGCACTAGTTCATTGAACCGAGCGACCCATCCGCTGGCTGATTCGAGCAACAGCTCTCTCTCGCCCTCCCCCGCTGCCTTTGCGCTGCTGCTGCCCTTACAGCAGCATTACCAGACACACAAGAGAGGGCAACCCTGCCGACGCCATGTAAACGGCGGCAGGAGCTTAGGGGGTGGCAGTGCCGCGCGTTTAACCCTTAAGCGGTGCCAAGTCTGCTTGTTCCCAGAACCCTCGGCCGCCGCGTTAATGTTTTTTTCGCAAAAGGGAAATATTACAACTTGTTTGGCTAAGGGTGGGTCTCATGCCTGCTGCTCATTTTTAGTTTTGTTCCAAGGGGTGCGAGTCAGTCGATTTCTCGCATATCCTGGCCGGCCGCCCCCTGTTAGACCTCCTGATGCCGCCGCATTACATAACTGGGCGGGGTGTGTATGTATGTATGTACAAACACACACACAAAGGCATACGCAGAGAGCTGTAACAGTTTGCCAAAAAGAAATGCGAGGAGGCGGATGTGAAGAGTGGAAGAGAGAGAAAGAAAGAGAGAGAGAGCCAGAGAGCGGCTAAAGCGAGAATCCTGGCGAGAAGGTCCTGCGCTCGCCTCAGAAGCATCGTGTGCCTGGGACGCAGCGGATCTGGTCTCGCCATCAACGCTCGCTCTAGAAACCTTTAACCAAACCGAAATAAAACGGTGTCGCTTGAACGGAAACAAAATCAAAGGCGACCGCTAAAACAAAAGCCAACGGAAAGCACATAAATCAGGGAAACCCAAAGCAGAAGCGGCGAATCCAGTAAAGTTCAGTTCATCAGTTTGCCGAGGTGTGTGCGCGTGTGTGGGTGTATTTGTTCCTGTTCCGGCGTGTGTGTGTGTGTGTGTGTGTGTCTGTCCGTGTGTCGGTGTCTGTTTTGCGAGCTTTAATTGTGTCTGTGGGGGTGTCTGTGGGCGAGGCGAGGCGAGGCAGAGGCAGCTAGGTAGAGTGGGAGTGAGAGCACTTGAGTGAGACGAAAGCCAAGTAAGTGGGCCGCTGGGCGGCGCCAGTGAGCAAAGCTCCTTTAACCAACCGTTAACCGCTAACCCAAAAAGGAGAGCGAACAAACAGAGTTGCCAACTATCTTTCAGATACGTATCTCTCAGATACGTACGAACTAATATAAAGTATCTTATGGTGACGAAAAACTCGATTAGTTTCTAAATATTTTCGGTACTTTCCTTGAAAAGCTATTGTCCTTTCGATGGGTTTATAGAATAAAAAAGGGGATTCCCTAATCAAATTTTGATTGCATTTCGTTCGTTTTTGGTTTTCTAATAATTTGAATGTGAATTTAAATCGTTAGAATATGAAATATAATTAACAGCAATTCAATTCAATTTCAATTATCTTTTAGGAGACGGAAAGAGTATGTAGTTAATATTAAGCAAAATTAAAATACAAATCCAATGAAATCAGTTCTCAAGTTAAAAACTGGTTTTCTGGTTTAGAAATCCGAGATTACCTTAAATAAATTAATAATAAATTTAATATGTCTTTACAAATTGGCCTTTTGGCAACTTTTGCACAGCAACTGAATCACCAAACTAATTCCCTGACCTAACCCTCTCATAGGGACACTAACTAGTAGGTGAGCCACACTAACCAAGCCAAGGCTCGCATCTGTAGACATTTACTAACACATCATGCAAATGGTTTAATCTTGACATTTAACTATTTTTTCCATGCGCCTGTCCCTGCGTTGGTCCTCGTCGTGTCACCCAACTCAACTCAACATCCATCGCAACACAAACTCCAACTCCAACTCCTACTCGAACCCAATCCAGTGGACTTTATAATGGCAAACACAGGAGCAGGCGGCGGAGTGGACACACAGGCGCAGCTGATACAGAGCGCGGCGGCTGCCGCGGCAGTGGCGGCAACCAATGCGGCCGCCGCACCCGTACAGAATGCGGCCGCTGTGGCCGCCGCTGCCCAGTTGCAACAGCAGCAGCAACAAGTTCAGCAGGCAATACTGCAGGTGCAGCAACAGCAGACACAGCAGGCGGTGGCCGCGGCAGCGGCGGCCGTTACCCAACAGCTCCAGCAGCAGCAGCAAGCGGTGGCCGCCCAGCAGCAGCAGCAGCAGCAACAGGCTCAACAACAGCAACAACAGCAGGCAGCAGCGGCGGTGGTACAACAACAGGCTGCAGCGGCGGCAGTAGTGCAGCAGCAAGCGGCCGCAGTCCAGCAAGCCGTGGTGCCCCAGCCCCAACAGGCGCAGGCCAATACCAACGGCAATGCCGGAGTCGGCGGTGGCGCCCAGAATGGCAGCAACGGCAGCACAGAGACCCGCACCAATTTGATCGTGAACTACTTGCCGCAAACGATGACCGAGGACGAGATCCGGTCGCTCTTCTCCAGCGTCGGCGAGATCGAGTCCGTGAAACTGATACGCGACAAGTCGCAGGTCTACATCGATCCGCTCAATCCGCAGGCGCCCAGCAAGGGCCAGAGCCTGGGCTATGGCTTCGTCAACTATGTCCGGCCGCAGGATGCCGAGCAGGCGGTAAATGTGCTCAACGGCCTGCGTCTGCAGAACAAGACCATCAAGGTGTCGTTCGCCCGGCCTTCGTCGGATGCCATCAAGGGCGCCAATCTGTACGTTTCGGGGCTGCCGAAAACGATGACCCAGCAGGAACTGGAGGCCATCTTCGCGCCCTTCGGTGCAATCATCACATCGCGCATACTCCAAAATGCCGGTAACGATACCCAGACGAAGGGCGTCGGCTTCATACGGTTTGACAAGCGGGAGGAGGCCACCCGGGCCATCATTGCCCTTAATGGCACCACTCCCTCAAGCTGCACGGATCCCATTGTGGTCAAGTTCTCCAATACGCCGGGCAGCACCAGCAAGATCATCCAGCCGCAGCTGCCCGCTTTCCTCAATCCGCAGCTGGTGCGACGCATCGGAGGCGCCATGCACACGCCCGTCAACAAGGGCCTGGCACGATTCTCGCCCATGGCCGGCGACATGCTGGACGTGATGCTGCCAAACGGACTGGGCGCGGCGGCGGCAGCTGCCACGACGCTGGCCAGCGGACCGGGCGGTGCCTATCCGATATTTATATACAACCTGGCACCCGAAACGGAGGAGGCAGCGCTGTGGCAGCTCTTCGGTCCCTTCGGGGCTGTGCAATCGGTGAAGATCGTCAAGGATCCAACAACGAACCAGTGCAAGGGCTATGGCTTCGTCTCGATGACCAACTACGACGAGGCGGCCATGGCCATTCGGGCCCTCAACGGCTACACCATGGGCAACCGGGTGCTGCAGGTCAGCTTCAAGACCAACAAGGCCAAGTAGGGCGGCGGCGACGCGGGATTGGAAATGGGAACGTCAGAGACAGAGACAGAGACAGAGACAGATTTTGTCCCCTCGAATCGTTTCGGAACACCACACACGCAGCACTCGAAACACACACAACACAACACACATATATAAATATGCATGGTATAACGGTAACTAAGCGCAACAACAAAACAGTATGTGTAAAACACACACGAAAAACAACAAACAATTGAAAGAGAAAGAAAGAAACTAGGGGTCAGCGAAGGCAGGACGAACAGGAGTCAGGCATAAGGCTAAGGCAGTAGGCATTGGGAGAAGAAACTCTCTCTTACACGTGTCGAGACACAACGAAACACGACGGTGCAGCAACCAAGTCCCCTCGCCAATCTCCCCATAAGAAATCCAAACCCCGAGGTCCCTGAGAACCCAGAGAACCCAGAGAAAGCGCCGGCCAAAAGCGTTGCAATAGCAAAATTCTTCTTGTTTAGCATTTAAGTAACGAAAATCATAAACTAAAAACAAAAAAAAAACTAAGAAACCAAAAATTAAGAAGAATGAACGCTGCTTTTTGAAAGAGAGAAGAGGGGGAGAGTGAGTGGAGAAAGCAGGAGGACTGAGGCAAAGGATAATGAATAATGAGATTATAAGGAACAATTGCAATATATATAAAACATAAAAAAAAATGAGAAAACTCGAACTCTCGGGCAGCTCTGGTTCTTGGCAGCCGCCGTCAAAATGAGTCACAAAAGCGAAACAAAGAAATCAACACACAAAAACTACTAAGAAAATTTAACTTAACTTAGCGAAAAAAAAAACAACAACAAACAAACAAAAAGTAAAGGGAAAACGAGAAATTTTAAAAATTTAAACTTACACCTAAGGTAAAATGCAGCAATGAAATCTTCCAAACAACAACAACAAAAAAAGCAACTCTGTTAGTTACACTCCAAAAAAAAAAAAAAACAAAAAACTTTTCTACCATATATTAACAAAAAAAAAAAAAAAGAAACAAAACGAAATCTAGAAAACTCGATAGAAAAACGAAAGAAACCCCAATGAAAAGAGGAAAATAGGGACAGAAATAAGACACTATGTAGTGTCTAGGATGCTCACAGGACATGCGTTCGGCACCCTGGGGGGAGTGGCGGCGGCGGATCAAGTATTCATAAAGTAATAGAATATATATAGTTATTGATAACATGGAGGCTGCTACAGTATTACCACACAAAAAAAAAAGCTACTTAAAAACGAAGATCGAAGATATTTATATATATCCCAGATATATATACATAGGTGATGCAATTCTATATATATATTACCTATTTTATATAGACATTTAATATTGAATTCTTTCATCGATTGTGTTTTTTACATATTTAGACGAGAAACTAGTATCGAACAGCCGCATCCCCAGACGAACTCCTGTCCTTTGAGTCCGGTCTCTCGCATAGACAACATTTATATAGGAACGAATAGCGAAAACAGGGGAAGGAAAGAAAGCAAAAGAGAAGGGAAAAGGGATAAAGAAAAACAAAACAAAATAATAACAATAATTTATGCGCAAATTTGAAACGTTTTACTACAGACAAGTAAATAATTGTTAGTGAATATTATTAAAAGAATACTGTAATTTCTCATATACTTTATACATATAAATATATATATATATATCTATATATATATATATATATATTGTATAGTTGAAGTAATAACAACAATTTTTTGCGTTTAAAAAAAAGGCCTAGCACAACAAAACAAAACAAAACAAACAGCAGCAACCAAGCATCATTTTTTTATATACAAAAAAAAAAAAGGCAGAAAAAAGGAAGAAAAACAGTTTGAAAAACGATACGAAAACGAGCGAATAGGGAGGGACGGGTGGGTCTATAAGGCATTAAAGCCAGTAAAGCTATTAAAACCATTAAAGCATTAGCCAAGCGTTTTCTCTAATAGTTAAGTAACTTGACAAGCAACCACAACAAGTAAGGAAAGAAGGAAGAAAGGCATCAAGGGAGGAAAGGGCATTAGGATATACCAAAACCCCCAATACTCTTCTTATAATACCCCTAACTTTGTTTTTCGATTTGCTTTCTTTGCTTGTTTGTTTTCCTTCTTTTTTCGTTTCGTTTTTTAAGAGAGAGAGAGAGTGAGAGGGGGGGAGTGACAGACTCAGAGAACCAACCTCCTAGCAGACAAAAAGCGGCCTTTTCGCATTCGTTTCGCTAAATGATCAAAAACGAACTCGGAAACGGACGAATGGCGGACAAGTATCGCGAATTCTGCCGCGAAACCCCAACTTTATTATCGTTTATGAGCCTGAATCGGACGAAAAACTATAATTTTCAATATCATATACGAACCTTTTTGTCTGCTGGGCTACCATCTATCAGATATCTATTTCAATTTACATTAATCTATATATTATATATTTTCTGGATTTATCCTATTACGTTTTCGTTTGATTTCTTTGCTTTGCTTTGATTTTTCGACATTTTCGGCTTTCCTGCATCCAAGAATTAACCAACAACAACAACAACAATCAACCATGCATATTTATATTCTTTTGTATCCTTCTTTGTGTGGAATATATAGTAAATTCTTAATTTGAAGAAATGGATTTAATTATGATTACTATTACTTAGTGTAATCGGTTGACACATCTCCGAATCCCCTATACATACATTTATATATATATATCTCTTTAACTAGAATTATTTAACTTTTTTTTGAGTAACTATTAGGCAGCCAACAAAAGAATCGTTGTTTTTTTATTCGCAACAAGAAATCTAGTCAGAAGATGTGGAGGATAGGGATAAGGACAAAGCAAAAAGAGAGGAGAACTGTGACCCTCTCCCCTTTCCAAAGATTAAGGGATCACACTGCTCCTCCCCGACTCGAATTTGCAATAATTTATTAAAGAACAAATCTGCTAGAAGGAGAGCGGAGGAAGGAAGGATTATATGTACTTGATTTTGTTTCATTTCAATATTCTGTCACATACACCTACACCTACACCTACATATATGTATGTATGTATATTTAGTTTAATTGACTAATCCCCAAAACGTATATATATATATATATACAGAATTATGCTTATATTTTTTGCGTCATCGATGGATCTTATTAATTGTATTAATTCTAATTCTTGTGCAATAGTTTTAAAATAATGCAACTAAGCGAAAGGCATCAATGCATCTCAGAAAACCCACAAATTATAAATTTCAATTTGCGAATATGCACTGCGAGAAATGAACAGAAAAGCGACCATTATACATATTATATATAATTTTTTTTGCGTGTAATTTACAATTTAAGCAACACACGAACACACACACACACACACACACACATACACATATATATATTTATATATATGTATTTATATATCTCATCATGATTTTTCTTTAAAATATTTAAGTAAGCAATGAACCAAGATGAAAGCGAAAAAGCAAAACAAACAAAAACATTATTTATTGTATTCTTATAATTACGTAATTTAATTTAATTCCTTTGATTTGTGAGCAAAGCGAAGAAGAAGATGATCAATGAGAAGATACTGACGAAGAAGAACTAGCCTAATTATACACACACAAACACACACACAATGAACAGAGAGAGAGAAGGAAAGAGAGAGCCAGAGGGATAAAGGAAACGGAGCTAACGGCTGATTTGAGCTTTTGCGCTCTCTGAGAGCGGAGCTGAGCTTAGAAATTTGCAATTATCAGCTCTCTCATTAGCTCCGCTCTCAGCTCCTAAAACTTGGAACTCCCAGCTCTTTTTCCCTCTCGCCATCTATATCTTTTACCATTTCGAATTACCCCTTTTCTCAAACTCTACTATTTACGTTTTACGTTTAATTTTAATTTGTATTTTTCTGTGCCCCCTATTTTGATTTTTGTTTCAGTTTTAGTTTTAGTTTTAACTTTATGATTTGATGTGCATTCAGCAGGAGCTTTAGATATATGTATGTATCTAGCTATAGATATATAGCTCTGTGTCAGAGAAGGGGGATTCCTTGAATGCAATACTATGATTTATGATTACCATTATATGTTTATTATTATTTACTATGTTTGATTTCCTTTCCTCTTGATTTTGTGTATTTTTCCCCCACGAATTATTATATGTTTATACACTTTATGATTTCCCCCCCTTTGATTTTGCGAAAAACCGAAGCAAAAAAAAATTACTTTCAATAAAAACAGAAAAAAAAAAAACAAAAAAAAAACACCTAAAAAGAAAAACTGTTAGCATAAATTTTTTTATTTGTTTCTCTTTGGTTTTTTCGTTTCGTTTGTAAACTGTATGATTTTCTTTTCCCCCGACAATTTCTTTTTTTTTTCAAAACCCCAAAAGGATTCTCAATACCTTCAATACAATCTTCTCCCAAGCTCTCTCGCACACTCACACGCCGAAAACCCAACAAGAAATATGTATAGGAATCGATCTAGTCAAGGGTCGCCTTCTTGATCCACAAAGAAGCGCCCACGGAACCCATTGATCTCAGCAGAAAAGACATTCCCGATTGATCAGGATCAGGATCCCAAGTCCCCCCTAATAAACAGCATTCCAGGAGTAAATCCAGAATTGATCTCCCGCTTTCTGTTGCTCGGTTGCAGTGTTGCAATTAGCGTTTAGCAATTAGCGATATTAGTTGTGTGCAAAAAAAGCAGAGAAAACTTTTTATTTGTGTAATGCTATTATGTTTAGTGCTTATATTTATGATTAACACGAATCTCTCGACCTCGACCCTGGTCCTAGTTTAGTTTTTAGCGGAGCAAAAGTACAGTCACTCTGCCACCCCCTCGATTAATCGATAAATCCTTGATGGGATGACATGATCCGTGTATGATTTTCAACCTGTATCTGTGTATCTTTGTATTGCTTAATCAATTGTGTGTACTTTTTGTAATTTTGTAAAACGCCTAATTTGTTCCACTGATATAGAGAGAGAGAGCGAGAGCGATATAGCGATAGAGATAACAAATACACCAATAATACCGTTAATAATCATGACAACAACAGCAAGGATATATATACACTTCGATATATATATACACATATATATTATTATTATTATTAAAGCGAAGACAAAGACGGAGGAAACTATTTAATTTATTTTATTAACATATTTATATCGATTAATTAATTAATTAATTAATATTTATCACACATTTCAAATGATATTTCAAAATGGAAAACAATACAAAACCAAAACCAAAACAAAAAAAAAAAAAAACTGAAAAAAAGATATTAATATTATAAATGTATTTCAAAATATATGATTATGAGTTTTTCTTGCTTTTTGCCAAATAATATGTATCTATCTATATAGTATATATCTATCAGAACACACCGAACTTTTGTTTTATTAACTATAATTCTCTTTGGATCTGATTTTCTGATTTTCTGTGTTTCGTTTTCCTTTCGGTTCCTGTCTTTCAGCTCTTTTCGATTTTCGAATTTCGATTTCTTTCGATTCGATTATTTCGAATATTTCTTTGTTATTTTTCTTATTTTCCGTAGCCTTGATGAACTCGTAATTTCTATGCCTTTCTGCTTTGGTTTCTGTTTTTTCTATAGTCTCTTCTTTTGTTCTAGTGTATATTACACTAAACAACACACACGCGACACACAGACTCGATTTCCATTACATTTCAAAATTGGTTTCAGTTGTGTGCTAAAAAGTTGGCACCTCCTCAAGTAAAGAGTATTTGTTGCTCTTCGTTTGCCTTATAATTTTGTCGCTCAGTGTACGCTTCTTTGATCGAACCCAGCAAAATCCGAGCAGAAGTCCCCCAAAGAGAAAGAGAGCAAGATGAAGATGAAGATGAAGGAAGATGATGCTTTGAGGGAGGAGAATCCTAACCGATCTGATTTGACATTTGAGTTGATTCCGATTTTCGATTTGCCTTACTTTTCTTCTTTCCCCGCCATATGGTATATATTCAACTTTTCAGTTCCTTGTTGCCGTTCGTTCGTTCGTTATCTATATATATCTATATGTATATGTTATATATATATACATATATATATGTATATTGTTGTATTGTTGCGTACCTCTCACTCACTTTTATTGTTTCGTGTGGTTTTTGTTGGTAAGTAAATCGGAGACGAAAATATAGAGTAAAAAAAAGGATCCCAGGATCCTTGCCCGGATCTGTACAATTTTTCGGCACACATATATATTTTGATCTTCCCAAATAAAAACATAATGATAATGATTTTCTCTAAATGGTTTCTTTTCTCATTTTATTAATATTAATATTGATCTTCTCCTCTTTTTTGTAGCAAATAAAAAAAAAAACAAAAAAAAAAAGAAGAACACTTGACAAACAAAAATCCAGCAGCAAAAAAAAAAACGACTAATATTTTTATAAGCATTTTCTAATTTGTTTCTTTCTCTTGATTTATTTTCAGGCGTGTTCGTTCTTGTTCGTTCGATTTTGAATTGAATTTATGAAAAAAAAAAGAAAAGAAAAAATAATACTTAGACAAGAAAACACATTTAGTTATTGATTAATTAATTAAAAACAATAATGATTGTGTAATTATATTGATTCATTGATACGTTAATCTTTAATATTGATTGTAATTATTTAATGCATAAACCAGAGATGTCCCCATCCCTTTCCTTTCCAAATTGATGTACATATGATGTACAGACACACACACACACAAACACACATTATGTAATTTTCGAATACCAAAAAACACACACTAGTGAGAGTCACCGATATTTAAATCATTTTTTAAGTAAATGTATGATTTAAGGAATTACAAAGAATTTCCATTTAAATTTGCAGCTTTTTCTATAGTTTATAGATTTGATTTTGATCGAGCAATGCACATAATACCACCAAAATCCCCACACGAACCACCAAGTAACCCAATAAGAATGGCCCCCCGAGAGGAGAATTTAGTCCTTAGATTCTTATGTATAATGTTTGTATATACATACATATATATTCTATATATTTTTACATTTCCATTTCGGTTTTCAATGTCTCAGTGCCAGTCTCCGTCTCCGTTGCTCCTGTCCGTTCTGTGTGTGTGTTTTTTTTTTCGTGTGTATAAAGTATGACTAACCCAAGAATGTATATATTTTCAGTTTCAGGCATTTCTCGGTTACGATTCTTTCGGTTTTTTATCATTTTTTTAAGGGTAAAACCAAAACTCCCTAGGAACGAGCCCCAAGATACAAGAATAAAAGCAGAGAGAATCAGTTTTTATAAACTTTTAGGCAGCTCCATTGGTTTCTTACCCCAAACTCATAGTTTTTTTTCAATTCAATTTTTTATAAAACAAGAAAAATAGAGAAAAACAAACCAACTGCCGCTAGAAAATGCAATGTGTAAATGAAACAATATATTTAATAAGCAAATTAAAGGTTGATAGCAACTAAAAAACAAGACTGAAAGTGAGAAGAACATGAAATCAAAATCAAAATCTGAAACTGAAACAGAAAGTATCGAAGCAAAGCTAGAATATTACTTAGTTCGTTAAGAGAGGCAACTGTGATAAGGCGACCAGAACCCCACCCAGCCAACAAAACCCCACCCCCCCCAAAGACCCCCCTTGAATACAAAGTATTAGTTATGTTAAATATTAAAAAACAAAAGAGACAGAGGAAGCCCTAGAGTCTAAGTGCTACTTATAAGCTGTAAGCAATCTCAACCGATTGGGAGCTATAACAATAAAGCAAAGAGCAAAGCATAGCAAACTCACCAGTTGGGAGCGATCTCTTGGAGGCCAGCATGCTGCCAGGTGGTGCGCAGCTGCTCCAGCAGAAAGGACACGGGCATGCCGTGGATGTTGCCTGACTGCGAGGTGCTGTGCAGGTTGATGTCCGCGTGCGCATCGATCCAGACCAGCGACAGGTTCGGTGTGTGCTGCAGGTGACCAGCCACGGAACCTGTAAGGAGTTGCAGGATTCATCAGGATTAGGCTCAGGACACAGAGGATGTAACAATCGAAATGGAATCTTACCAAACCCAATCGCATGGTCACCGCCAATGGCCAGGAACTGGGAGTTCTCCTTGAGCATCAGCTGTACCTGCTCGATCAGCGCCCGATTGCAGGCCATGAAGTCGGCATAGTTCCGGATGTGGTGGTAGTGCACCCGCTGCTGTTGCAGCAGCGATTCATCCACGACATACTGCAGGTTTCCATAGTCCCGAATGACCAGGCCATCTAAGCGAAAGAAACGAAAAATAAAAGAAATGAAAAAATACAGTTACCCACACGTGTGCGATTTTTTTTACGTTTTTTACTTTTGCGGAGAGTCCACTGCAGTTTTATTCAACAGGAACCTTGTACAATGTAATGTAGTAATCACACGCGTGCCAACTAATATTTATGATTTCGGATCGACTTGCATATAGAACCGTGATCTATAGCCTTTTCACGTTATTTCTGCAGTTTTTTTCACTCTTCTGACGCCAAGAATAGCAGGACAAAAGAGAATGCACAAGAATTTGGGTTTCTAACTGTTTTCCTTTACGTTTTAACTTTTGCGGTGGATTTTTCGACTTAATTGTAATGCTGGAACGACGCACTCGTATAATTTGTGGTCGTACAGCCTTAAAATAGAGTTTTTTCACATTATTTCTGCAGTTTTTTCACTTTTCTGACGCCGAAATGTCAAGACAAAAGAGAATGCACAGGAACTTGGGTTTCTAACTGTAAAAAGAGCGTCGCGCCATAATTATTAGTGTGGCCAGATTAAAATTTGGCTCTTTGGCCTAAAAAATCTCAAAAAGTTTACATTTCCCACACCTGATATTCAAACCACACCTGATACTGTAACCATATCGGATACTACAACCTCTGATCAGCTAGATGAGATTAACAGAGCTCGTTAACAGAATTTTAACAGAATTTAAATTTAAAAATATTCATAACTTGGCCAGAAAAACAATAATTTTCAATCGGAAAAGTGTTCTGTGCTAGTTTTTCCTAAGTTAATTATTCTGCATTATTTTAATCTATATTTTTTAAAATTAAAATTTTTATCAAATTTTGAAAATTTTAACAATGTTAACCCCTTATCAAATTTTGAAAAAATTGATAAAAAATTGTTTTGCTCCGAAGATGGCTAGAAAGATTCGCCTCTTGATGCTGATCAAGAATATATATGATTTATAGGCCCGGAAATGACTCCTTCACTAAGTTACTAGCCTCTGACTGATTACAATACCCTGGGCAGCTTTTACCCTATTCCCTCCCCCCGACTCACCATGACTGCTCTTTAGCACCTGTCGCAGGCTACTCTGCCTTAGCAGATCCGGCGCTAGTTCCACACCCTGCTTGCCCTGCCCCTTGGCAAAGGGCACACCGATGATGGCCAGCGTTTGCTCCGGCTCCAGGGCGGCGGCGTTGGAGTTGGTGCTCTTGGTGCGTTGGAGTCGCAGGCGGAGGCACCTAGTGGCTAACTTACGGCTCCACCACATTATGCTGCTACTGCTGCTGTTGATCTGTTTGTAATGCTGGAAGCTGCGCAACTGTGAAGAAGATCCAGCGGATGCTGTGCTCAGGCGACAACTATCTCTTGGGCTCTGGGACCCCTCTGATAAAGCCCGGCGACAGTTCATCGGCGACGAGAGAGAGCTTGGGGAGACATTGTGTGTTTTGTAGTGTTTTGTGGATGGGATAGAGCGGTAGCCGCTGGTTGGTTGAGCGATAAGGCGGCTATCGCCAGATGACCTTGATCCTGGCTCTGACGACAAACCAGCAAGCAGCGGCTATAACCGAGATGATGGTCACAAAAGGCAAAAGCCCCGGGAGAACAGAGCGTTTTGTTTTGTATTTCACAGCAACCGAAGGTGGCCGGCGTCTCCCTTGGATTCATTTAAATTTATGTTGTACATTGCTTTTTGTGTGTTTCATCTGAACAGAAAGCCATTTAGCCTTCTTATTTAACCACTTTTTGTATTTTAATTATTTAATTTATTTATTTATTTCACATTTAGTTATATAATTGCCATATTTTTGCGGATATGTATACGGTAAATGGGTATATATACATACAGTATATAGTATAAAGTAGTATATAGTATATAGTACTATATAGTATATAGTTTATAGTATATAGTACTATACAGTACACAGTATATAGTATATAGTACTATATAGTATATAGTTTATAGGTAAATGCTGCACCACTCATTTGATTTCAACTCCTTAGTCTGGGCTCTAGCTTAAAACGTACATTAAATCGGTTAAATCGTGCAGTAAATATGCATATTTTGGTGTGTGTACACTGTACAGTAGTACCTCTAATATAAAGTTAATCAAGGGAATTGTTACAAAAGCTCTGTGTTAACTCTGTTGGGGTGTTGTGTGTCTCTTCGATTTTGGAAGCCAAATGGACATAGAAAATTGGAATTTGTGATTAAACAAAACACATTTTTCTTGAATTTACAAATAAAAAAAATGAAAATTTTGCCTTTATGCTTTTGCTTTTGATTCTATTTCGCTAGATTCGTGTCTTTGCTTTTGCTTCTTCTCTGCTTTTTGCTGCCACAAGGCTCTCAGTCTTAAGTTAGGTTCTACAATAAAGCCCACAGGATACGGTTGCAGGACGGGTGCTAAGCGAGAGATTCGTCTTCTTGGGGGCACAACATTCTCTATTTAAAGCTGACGGATTGTGATGCTCATCAATTTAAGTTACATTAATAATAATAAAATTAAAAAAAATATATAAAAATAAAAGGTAAGAGCAAAGCCTGGCGCTGGTTTCTTCTCTCCTCATCGCTTGAAAACGTTTGAATCACAGTTATGTTGTGTGTTGTGTGTGCCAGGACAGAGTCCCTTAGTGGCGACGCTTCTGGCCATGATTGTGCAGCATCACAATCTCATCGCCACTGTCATCGGCCACATCCAGTTCCGGCTCCATGTGGGGACCATCCTCGTCCTCGTCGTCCTCCTCATCTGTGTGCAGTATACGCTCCAGCTGCTCCTCATCAAAGTAAGGCTGAATGGTCATGCCACCTGCATGAATCAAGTTAAAGATTAGTTTTCAAAGGAAAAGCTGTTTTCCAGGCGAAAACTCACGCTTAATGGGCGAGCGAAACAGCTCCGTCTCGCCATCGTCGCCCGCCTCGTCGTCCTCGAGATCAAAGTGCTGCTCCTTGCTCTTCTGCGGCAACAGCGAAAAGTTGTAGTACGGCTTGTTGCCCCGGTGGCGGCGATAGAACCAAAACTGGGCACACAAAACGCACAACACCACGCCGACGATGATCAGGACACTGGCAAACAGTATAAAGAGGAAGCGCGGCAGGCCAAACACATGCTCGTTGACCTTCAGCCGGAAGACCACATTTTCCGTGGCGCCCTGGTTCAGATGCAGCTCCCTTGAGGCCTCCAGGTGACGCGGCGCCTCCACTTTTAGGGTGATAATGCCCAAAGGCACTGCCCCTAGGTGATACTGGCCCAAACTGTTGGTGAAGTTCCTTAGCTGGGATTGGCCCACCACCGAGACCTTGGCATTGCGCACCGGATGATTGTTCTCGTCCAGCACAAGGCCCGCAATGCTAGCCAGAGCTCCAGCTCCACTCAGCTTGTTTGGCAGCTCTAGAACCTCGCCACGGATCAGGGTGAACGGATGCAGGCGAACAGTGCCCAGCTCCATTACCTGGCCATCCTGTATGTCCACCTTTAGAATCTGCGACTCGTAGTTGGGAGCAGTCACCTCCAAACCGTAGCTGCCGTGCGGCAGCATCAGCTGGAAGCGAGCCGCATTCTTGGTCACATTGTAGACGCGCTGCTGGTGCTCCAGCAGCCGGACAAAGGCCTCACGCAGCGGCTGCCCCTTGTCGTTCTGCACCAAACCACTCACTCCCGTCCGCACCAAGGCGAAAAAGTTCTTGATCTTGTCAATGTTCTTGCGCCACACGGAGGCAATCTGCTTGTGGTGGGGCATCCGGCAGCAGGCCACGCCCAGCGTGTAGACCGGGAGGTTGTACAGGCGGTAGAGCATGTTGGTCAGACGCTCCGTCGTCTCCTGGTGCAGCTGCCGCGTGGCGGAGCTGGGGCACTGCAGCGGCGAGTAGTTGAACTCCGTGCGCTGCATGCCGTGGGCGAATCTCTCCAGCACCGAGTCGCCGCGCGGATAGCTCAGGTCCGAGCTGCCCGCCCCAAAGGTGAGCATCAGATCGAAGTTCTCGCTGTGCAGAAACTGCAGGAACATGTCCTTGGCCTGGTCGGTCTCCGGACTGAGGATGCGTTCGGCCAGCTCATCGCCCAAAACGGGATCGCAAACGGAGGAGCTGGGGGTCAGGTCAGAGGGGGTCACAAAGGGTAAGGAGGCCACAGGGATAACTCACTTGTCGTTGTACATGGCAAAGACCTGCTGGAACTTCTGCGTCTGCGGCAAGAAGTAGATGACGCTGCGCTGCAGCAGCTGGACCACCGCGACATCCTGCAGCTTAAAGCCCTCGACCAGGTGACGCACCAGATTCAGCAGGAGCTCCCTGCCCAGCGGAGCGGCCGTGTCATAGAGAGAGCTCATCACCAACAGCTTGTACTTGTGCTCCTCGGGCTCCCCGATCTGCAGAGGAGGAATCAAAGGATTACGGAGGCTTTAGAGGGTTAGTGGTTGCTGCTCACATCCGAGGTCATCTTCAGGTAGTTAAAGTATCTGCTAAACTCATTGTCCGCATAGCCGAAGCTTGCTATCTGCCCGTTTTGGTTCTCCAGCTCAGCCAGGCGGGCCCTGACCTCCGGATTGGTATGGTAGCGCGTGTTCACCACATTCTCAATGATCCGGAAGTCGTTGGCCGACGCCCAGTGCTGCGGATCGTCCGGCATCAGGGTGACATCCATGCGCATCTCGTGCGGCTCGCCCTCGGGCACCTCCACCTCCACGCGCAGCGGAGCATAGTTGTCGCCCAGAACGGTGAGGTTGTGGCGTCCCGGCAGCGCCAGCTTCCAGTAGTCGCCAAATGTCTGGCTGTAGCTGGAGTGATTCGCTCCATCCAGGCGAACCACAGCGCCGGCGATGGGCGTGCCAATGGTGCTGTGCACGAATCCATGGATGCCGTGGTGCACCTGCTCGATGAACTGCAGCAGGGGCTCGCGGTTGTCCGCCCAGTATTTGGGCAGCTCGGCGGCCACGGGGAACTTGTCGCAGCCCATCTCAATGGTGAGCTCCAGGCAGCCGGCCCGCACGTAGTTCCAGTCCTGCATGCCGCCCGTGACGCTGTACCACTGCGCCCCGTTGGTGATGCCCTCGGCAAAGTACTCGTTCTGGAAGAGCTCGCACGGCTGGCCCAGATGCATGGTGGGGTGGGCCTTGGCATAAACGCCGGCCAGGTGCCGGAACAGAGCATTGTCCTCGGTGGGATTGGGTTTCCGCCCGTTGATGCTTGAGTTGCGGAGCCTCATGAAGGGGTCGTTGAAGTCGTTCTCGTTGTCATCGTACGGATAGTTGGCCACCAGGGAGCCGCCATGGAGATTGGCTGATAAGACGAAGGGCAGCGACAGGGTCCAGTTCATCAGGGCGGCCACCTCGGGCTCAGTCACCTTGTTATACCTATCCGTACCGTACTGGTCCGGGAAGTTCCTGTTCAGATCGATCCCGTGCGCATTGGCCCGTCCCACGCCGCCGGTGCGATCGCCCTCCCGCGACACCTCATAGCCATCGGGATTCATGCTGTACAGGAAGTGCATCCGGGTGCCGTTCACCATCCGGGTCACGCGGTCATCGTTGCCATAGCGCTCCAGCAGGTACTTGGTCAGCAGCAGGAGCATCTCCTTGCCCACCACCTCGTTGCCGTGCATGTTGGCCACGTACTTGAACTCGGGCACGCCCGGCTCATGGGCTCCGGGCGTGGCGAAGATCTCCAGTACCCACAGGTCGCGGCCCTCGACGCTCTTGCCGATGCTGTAGAGGCGGGTCAGCGAGGGATAGCTGGCCGAGATCTCACGCAGGAAGCTGAAAAGGCAGAAGTCGAGTTTAGCGGCGCCAGTTTTCCTGGCAGGAGGAAGCCTTGCTCACCTCTCCATGGCTGTATAGTTGTGATGCTCGAACTTGGTGGGGGTGAGGAAGCCGTGGAACTGCTCCTTGCGCTTCTCCGGCGGCTCCGAGCGCTCCACCTTGACCTTCCGGAAGTTGCCTAGGGACAGAGTAGGGGAGAGAGCGGAGACGGAAATGAGGGCGAGGATCTTGTACGTGTTAGGGTGTGTCTTCATGCCAGTTTCAATTGCAAAGGGTGCCGCATGCGGATGGAATGTGTGGGTGTTGGGGGGGTTAGCAGTGCGTCTAGGGGTTAGGGTTCAAGGACGAAGGCTGGGGGAGCGGGAGCAGCCGATCCACAAGCACAAGCATAGATGCATATTATAGTATAATTTCGTTTATTTTGCCATAATTTCCATAGTTCACATTTATTTCGAGATAAAATCCAAGTAAAAGCCAAAGAAAATGCCCGACGTTTGTACGATTAAGTGCAATACATGTAATACCTACATATTTATATATATAAAACATATCGAGAATCTATAGTTTTCACTTTTGGCACACATCGTTTATCGTTTTCCATTAATTTGCTCGATTTTTAGGTACTTGGTGGAATATACAATTCAAATTGCAACAGATTCTGTGGGATCTTAGCCTTCTTCTATAAGGCTAAACGCTAGGCAAAGGATATATATATATATATATATATAGAGGATATAGGAACAGTTATAAAGTGAATCTGAATAATCAGAGATGATTATTTAAGGAACATAAGGTATTTGTACTTAAAAAAAGATGATAATATATTTAAACGAAAAAAATACGAATTGTAATTCAAATTGGAAACTAAAAATACACTTAAAAAAAGAAAGATGATAATATTTTACAATAAAAAAAATGTTATTAAAATTGGATTTAAAAAATACAATAAACAAGAAAGGAAGCTAACTTCGGCACGCCGAAGTTTGTATACCCTTGCAGATTGGTTTTCATATTTATATCATAAATTATAATGCCGAAAACAGACACTAAACAGAGTTTGATAACATTTTACCTATACCTATTATGTTTACAGTTTGACAGTTACAGTTTTACATTCCCAGCTTTATATATTTTATACATTTACCGATCGCTTCTATGGCAGCTATAAGATATAGTTGTCCGATTTTTATGAAATTTATACCAAAATTCTATAATAATAAGTGAAGCTCATATCTCAGAGTAGATGAAAATACGTTGAAAACAACGAAGTTATAATTTTTTCTATTACTTTCCCTATCTTTCCTATGGCAGCTATAAGATATAGTCATCCGACTTTCATGAAATTTATACCAAAATTCTGAAATAATACCAGAAGCTTATGTACCAAAGTAGATTAAAATACGTTGAAAAACAACGAAGTTATAATATTTTTCGATTAATTTCCCGATCGTTCCTATGGCAGCTATAAGATATAGTGGTCCGATTTTCATAAAATTTTTACCAAAATTCTGGAATAATAAAAAAAGGCTATATCCCAAAAATGATGCAATAATATTGAAAAACGGCCAAGTTATAATTTTTTTTCTAAAAATTTTTCGAACATTTGTATGGCAGCTATATGATATAGTCGTCCGATCCGGCCCGTTCCGACATATATAGCAGTGAGAGTATATAGAAGACTATATGCAAAGTTTCATTCAGATAGCTTTAAAACTGAGGGACTAGTTTGCGTAGAAACGGACAGACGGACAGACGGACAGACGGACAGACGGACGGACAGACGGACAGACGGACATGGCTAGATCAACTCGGCTGTTGATGCTGATCAAGAATATATATACTTTATAGGGTCGGAAACGTCTCCTTCACTGCGTTGCAAACTTCTGACTGAAATTATAATACCCTGCAAGGGTATAAAAAAGAAAGATGATAATATATTTAGAAAAAAAAACAAATTGGACACTAAAAATACACTAAAAAAATATATATTATAATATATTTCAAAAATAAAAAAAAGAAAACTTAAAAGGTAATTTAAGGTAAAATGAGGTGAGAAATGCCAATGAACCAATAAATAAATAATAAATAAATAAATAAATAAATAAATAAAAAATAAATAAATAATAAATGAATAAATAAATAAAAATTAATAAATAAATAAAAAAAATAAAAATAAAGAAAAAAAATATAAATAAATAAAAAAATTTAAATGAATAAAAAAATAAAAATAAAGAAAATAAAATATAAATAAATAACTTAATAAATATATCATATTCATGGTATATTACATTTATAAATAATACTGGATGGATACCATGATGAAAATTAAAACGCACCGAGCGAAAATCAAAGTTTTATTCATCCTTTGGCCAAGGGACTTTGGAATATTTAGCTAAACCCTGCTTTCTTATGCTTCATTCTGCTTTATATATATATATGGTTTATGTATATAAATGGTTTAGTTTATATCTATATTAAAAGCCATAGATCACATCGAATTCGCTTTACTCTTGAAGGGTTATTAGCAGGGTAACACGATATCTGGTTGGGACTCGCATTAAATCTACATATTGATAGTGATATCATATAGCCGTATATATATGTATATGTATGTGCATTGTATATGCGTAAAACAGAGAGATAAGTAAAAGAGAGATCAAACTAAAACCGTATATATTTTGTTCGTCTATTTTTTGGGGGTGGGGGGTCATTCGATGACCTTTCAAGTGGGCTGTAAGTTCGATTTCAAGTTCTTTACAAGTTCCTAAATACAATTCGCTTATATTCGATTATTGTTTGTTGTTATTTCGCTATTTCGATATTTGGTTTGGATTTTGTTCGCTGTCTATGTACAATACAAACGCTTTCCTTGTCGAGTGTGTGAGAAATGGAGAAAGATCAGGGTGGGTGGGTAGAGAGGGAAGACAATGGATCAGAGATTTCCTCGGTGAAAGTGAAAATGCAACGAAAGGCTTACAAATAGCTGAGAAAAAAACATATAAAAACAGATTCGATTCGTTTGAAAGCCTAAGATTTTATATTTTCAAGCTGCCGACAGCCGGAAAAACGAATCTGCGGGAAAACACAAGAGGGAAATGAACATGCCCACACCAAGGAAATGGAATGGAGTGAAGGGTGAAAAGTAGAGGATGATGAGCAGAGTCAACATATAGTACAATAGGGAAGAAGCTGGCAGAGTGCAAACTAGGTGCAGGTCATGGCTATATGCTATGTGTTTGTGTGTGTGTGTGTGTGTTTCTAGCCGGATCTGCTGCTATTCATGTATATATATAGGGCTTTCTGGCGTTCCTCCTCCGCTTTAGAAATAATAGGGACTGTAAAAACTGCTAATACCATCAAAGTTCGTCTCGACGGGCTTCAGCTTGAAGTCGACGCGCAGTGCCTCCTGGTTGTCGTTGGTCACCCGCACCTGTTGCGGGGCACTTGCCTGGTAGCTGCATAGACATTGCATTAGCTTAATGGAATCAAAGGCGAGAATATCAAAAGCAAACCCACCCAAAGGCAGCGGCATGGACGCTGTATAGGCCCGGGGTCAATAGGCGCCAGTATTCCCCGCGCTTCGACGTCCTTATGGGCTTGTCCTCCAGTCCGGCCACGTAGACATTGGCATCGGCTATGGGATAGCCGCTGGCATCCTGCACCAGACCCTTGATGCCGATATGCGCCTGCCGCAGCAGCTGCAGCAGCGATCCCTTGTTCCGCGCCCACTCCTGCGGCAGTGTGCTGGCGGCCGGGAACTTGCAGCAGGAGAGCTCGATGGTCAGCTCGAAGCAGTTGCTGAAGGCGTAGTTAAAGTCCTGCATGCCGCCGGACAGCTCGTACCAGTTGGCGCCGTTGGTGATGCCGCCGGAGAAGCTGTCGTTGCAGTTGTTGCCCTTCCGCATGATCGGGTGGTTGTCCGAGTAGGTGTGGGCCAGCTGCTTGAACACACGATCATCGGGGGTCAGGCTCTCCTCGCAGCACTCATTGTGGGCACTGAAAGGGTCTCTCTAGTTAGTCCAGCTGCCGGAGGGGAGGATGTCCTTGACTTACATGGAGTTATCGTAGGGATAACTGGCCACCACAGCGCCGCCATGGAAGTTGGCCGAGAGCACGAACGGCTTGCTCACAATCCAGTTGACCAGGGCCGCCGTTTCCGGCTGACGGGATTGAGCTCGCAGCTGGTGGACATGGGACTGCTCGAGGCGATCGGGAAAATCACGATTCAGATCGATGCCGGCCGCATTGCCGCGTCCCACATAGTTGGGCAGCGATTCGCAGTTGCCCTCCTGCAAAGATTACATTTGTGTGTGGTTTTTGGGTTAATTAATGCACGGAGATAGCCTTATCTCTGTGGCTTCACTAGCAAATGAGTCTCTTCCACTCTGAGCTCTGAGCTCTGTATGAACTGTACAAAGGCTCTACTCAAAGATTTATCTAGTAATTTTAGTTAAAAAGCAAATAACTGTATTACTACTTAAATTTAAAGTTAAAGTTGCTAGTGGAAAGCGCAAAAAAGTTTCTCTTTTCGCTCTCTGTCATGAGCTGATTGGCATGCGGGTCACTCCTGACCGGAATTGGCCATTTAGCATGGCAGTCAGGTGTCAACGGAGTGATTACACCATAATATATATATGTATGTAGAAAAAACGGAATTGATACTCCATGATAATACAGTACAATATTGTGCAATGAAGCAGGAAAACAGAACCCAGGGGCAGTGGTGGTTTTCTTAGCTTGGAAAGACCAAATTGGGGGCCCACACCTCTCATGGATCACTGCCTGAATGGACACTGGACAAATGGAACACGGAACAGGCCACCGGTGGCATAACCAACAAATTACACCATTGATGGGCCAAATTAAATGGATCATGTCATCATCATTGCCACCACAATGATGGCAACACGCCATCGAAGCTCAGAAGCAACTCTCTTCACGTGGTCAAAATGAATGTGTGGGGAATTTTTGGAGTAGACCAAACCCATTTTTTGATATTAACTAGATAAAATAATCCATTGAATCAAATAAATCCAGTATAAAGTGATCCCTAAGCCATGTCTCTTCTATTCTATAGCTCATTTTGTAATTTTAATCCCTAAAAACAAGTAGTTCGTTTTCATCTTCGTATCTGTTTCAATCCAAATTCTTCGGCGAAACCAAGTGAATTTTCCATCAACGAAAAACCAGATTTCAATACCACTTTTTACAGCAGCGAAAAAATGTGAATTAAATTCGCATTAGGTGTGTGCTTTTGCAATGCATTAGCAATATTAACTTATACATGGGAAATACCCGTTAGCGAGGGGGGGAGACAAAGCGACTCTGAAAACTCTTTCCAGATTGTATTAATCTGAGCTTTGTTTTTGTTGCTATGCCAATGAGTACATACAACTTCAAACCAGGCAACATACGAAGAAAACTCAAGAAAACAGAAACGAATGATAGTTGTTAATGATAAGAAATAATAATGGTAAACAAACGGAGGTAATGGAGGTGTGTTTTCAGCCTAACACAATTCATTAAGAAGTGAACAGTTCTGTGGCGGAGATAGAGATAGACACAGAGAGAGAGAGAGAGAGTAAGCCAAAGCTCTCTCCTTGCCACTTTAAAATCGTTCACCCCCACTTACTTCCTGGCGCCTCTCTCTCTCTCTCTCTCTCTCTATTCCTGCTCCTACTCCCACCTCCTAATGCCACCCACCACTGTTATTTTTGGGCTCCTCGTCCATCTATCGATTTTTCCCCCAAAAACGAACCTCACAACAGGTGACCAGACACTTTACCTGCGACAACGCATAGCCGTCCGGATTCATGGTGGGCATCAGGTAAATGTCCGTGCTATTAACCAGCCGCCCCAGCTCCGGCACCCGCTCGTAGTTGCCCAGCAGATACTGGGCCAGGTACACCAGCAGCTGTCTGCCGACGGTCTCGTCTCCGTGCATGTTGGCAATGTATTTCACCGGCGGCGTCAGCAGGTTCCGCTGTCGGGTGTTCCGCGAGATCTGCAGAGCCAGCAGATTCCTGCCCTCCAGGGAACGGCCCAGGTAATGGACGCGCGCCTGTTCGGGATACGCTTTCTCTAGTCCGGCGAACAAGTCCTCCAGCTGTTCCTGGCTGACGTAGTGGGGCTGCTGCAGGAAGGATTCATCCTCCTTGATGATATAGCCGCTGCTGACCGTTGCGAAAGCGAGGGCCACTGATAGCCATAGAGCCAGCATCTTGATTCTGATTCTGTCTTTGTCAACTCCGGCTCCGGCTGCTGGCTGCCGTTTATCACTGGCGTGCAAATTGAGCGATACAGTTACTTTTCAGTTCCACAATCTCCGCTCTTCTCCTCTGAGCGCGCTCTGCCCTCGTCTGTGGCGGTGGCGTCCCCGTTCGTCCGTTCCTTGGTTCGCTGGTGAGCCCAGTGTAAATGTCGTCGTTGCAGCTCAGCCTCGAAAAATCAACTGTCTGAAAATTTGCTGCGTTGATTGGCCTTAAGCGCCCATTGCCCGCTCAGTCACCGTCGCCGCCGCACAGTGGGGCCTTTTCAGTTTGTTCGTTGTCAAATTAAACCAAGATAAGAGATATGACGTGATATCACTTAAAAAAATATTTGAAGTTTTCGGAAAATTACTTTTAGTTTACTAAAAAGCATATCTGAACTATAAACAAATATTAGTTGAATATTTGAACAATTCCCTGTTACTATTTTAAATGTACTTTTGCAAATACATTCGTTTCAGAGGACCCACACCCACTGTGGCGCCGCTGCAGCCGCTGGCACTCCAAGAGAGAGAGCCAAAAAATACACAACACTCCGGCAAAGAGAGAGCGCGCCCTCCGCGGCACCGCACACAGGCGCTAATTGTAGGGAAATTACACGCCGCTGTGAACTCACAACTCACACGCCGCGCTTTCGGTAAATTTTTTGATCAAGAAAAGCTTTAATTTACGTGTTGTTAGATTTTTATTTTTGTCGGGAGCCAGATATTATTGGTTTATTTAGGCGCTCTTAATTGCGCCATTACGGTATTGCCAGACCGAAAAAGTGGGGCGCCTGCGCATGTGGGCGTGTGATTTGGGTGGACTGAGAGAGCGTGAGAGAGAGAGACGAGAGTGGGGGCGCAAAAGAGAGACGTCGCTTCGCAGCGCTTGTCTTTGCACGTCAACAGGATATTTTTAGCGACGCACACGAAAATCGATAACCTTCACTCCCACTCCCACGTCCAGGCGTCATGACGTCACGACCATCCTGCGTGGGTTCTAACTAAGGCCACCCACACAGGCAGAGCCACACGGACGGGGCTTACGTGCGAGAGAGCTGCCCGCCGCCTTATCAAGAAGCAAGCGAAAATTGGCACAGAGAGCGAGGCGAAATGGTTCTTATCAGAGAATACGGGACAACAGCATATGGCCGTATTCCATGCCCCATTGATTAGCGGCGGGGGACAAATAAATACAAAAAGCTCAGCTTCGATCGGCTTATTGGGAAAATGCTCCAACCAATAAGAGGGGAGAGAGAGAAGACAAACACAGAGTAATGCACTTCCTTGAAGGATTGCGGTTTAAAGAGCAATAGAGAGTACCGAACTCTAGATACCCTACAAATACAAAAGGCTATTTAAATTATTATTTATTTATTTTGATTGTTTTAATAAAAACTTGTTAATGATTCACAATTCCAACAAAAGTCAAACTCCAAGAAATCATTTTTATAAAAATAAAATTAAGAAAATTGTACGCAATTCCAAGAAATGACAAATAAAAATGTAGCAGCAGTTGCCGGGTGATAGGTACAATCTGCATCTGCAAGCACCTGATTTATATAATCTGCATTATGCTCATGAATAGCCACAGCTGCTGCACGCACACAATCCAACTATGTATAATAAAATAATAAATAAAAAAACTAGCCTATCTGCACAGCGTGTGTGTGTGCAGCGGAAATTGGCAAACTTTTAGCACCAACAACATAACCGGTTGCCAATCAAAGTGTCTCAATTACAGTTACAATAAAGTGAATAAAGGTGAACCAAAAAGCGAAAACAACACATCGAGAAAACTGTTGTGACATGTAACCAGTTTCTTGCAATGTAATGGCCATTTGTCGCCCCCAACTTGTTCTCGGATGGTTATTGTCACCAGACCCTGCTGCTGCAATTGCGAAACAGTGACGTCAACAACTGTCAACTGTCTAGCGGCTTACGCGCACCAAGTAACAATGTTTACTTTATTACCCCGATTATTGGCGAGGCCATAAAACTGTCATCAAAGATATACGCACGCCCGAATGGCTATTCATATTAGCACTGGCCAAAGTTAGTTAGTGTTTTGTATCCCCAGAGCATCTCGCACTTAACAGCGTGTTATATTTGTTTACCATTATTTTAATCTAATCAGGGCCCCCGAAGTGCCCATTGAAGTGTCAAAAACTAGAGGCGACAAGGCCATATATAATACACCATGGATTAGATAGACTTGATTATTGTTATTAAGAATGCAATGCACAGCAATTCGTTATTTAAAAGCTAACCTGCAGCTGTTCTTCGTGTGAAGCCTGGCCATTTAAATATAATAGTAGCCAGACCAGAGACACACAATGATCTTAAACAAGCACAAATGGCCTGATAAGACTAATAATTAACGTGTAATTATAATTTTTTTGCGCATTTAAAGCAAACTTGACCTGAGAGCTTCGTTTAAGTATCATCAATCAGCATATATGTACTGTATATTATATGGAATGCAATGAGCTTTGTTAGCAGTGATTAAACTTAAAAGAAAAATAAAATTGCTCTCGCCGGGAATTCCCCAAAGATTTATAATAAAAACATTCCCAACTCCCATGGGAACAGAAAGAGAATCCATACAAATTCAAAGAAATAGAAAACCTGATTATACAGAAACTGTTTGTAATCGGAATATAATAATTGAGCTTGAGTTATTTATAGTTTTAATTATTATTATGATAAACCAATGAAATTGAAATTATCATTGCCACTTTGTGTATATTTATCCACCCAAGAAATTAGCTTCCCATTTGAAGACTCTTCAATATGCATCACTTGACTCTATTTCATTGAAGAGACTCTTTGAAAAGACTCTTGAGAGCCACTCGAAAGGCTCTTAGCTGAGACATTGAAACCCCCAAGAAGGGGAGCAGATTAGTTGCGTTTAGAACTGAGAGCTAATTGAGTGGTTATACGAGGTGGTAAACCACAGGCCAGAGAAACTGGGTCACACATTCCGATCATGGTGGTAGCTCGGGATTGAGATCTTGTTTTCCCCTAGATTGTACAGAGCTAACTTGGCTTTTTCTCCGTGCCACACGAAGCACAGCGCGGCCAAGTTCAGACAAAAGCTCAGCATGTCGGACCAAGAGAGGTTCGTTGACACGGACGGAGATTGAGCTAGATGTAGGAGAAGTACGATATTCCAATTCTATTAAATCTTTTATTCTTTCTTCAAATAACCAGAGCCATCCTTAATCAACAAATAAATGCTGATTTTGCCAGACGATAGACTGATGTTTATCAACTTCCAATTCGAAAGGATCATCAAAAGGTATCCAAACTCTGGCTAACTGAGTTGGGTATTTCTAGGAATAATAGCTCCATTATCAATGAAGCATTCATGAAGATGTTAAGATAATAAAACTAATTTTCCAACATTTATAAAACAGGTTATTTCAGAACTAACTTTAAGTAGGAAAATATAGTTGTATTATCATGGAAAAGACTTTTTTGATGGTAATATCACATGATTCATGATTGATGGCATTCTTCCCTACGTTTATCGTGAATAACATTCCATTAGCTGTACATACATAGATCTAAGGGCAGGGCAGAGGTAGGTGAAACCCATTTACATTCACTTTTTCACTCTACAAACGAGAGCGCAGCTGTTTTTACACCTTTCTCATAATCGATTCCGGCTAGATCGTTCGATTTCATTGAAATACAGCACCGGTAAAGATAATAGCATCTGATAATATATATATAATATTACATATTTTTATAACATTGCTAAATATTATATTATTTTATTACTCAAACCTCTGGGATTTACCTTTTTTTTAACCTATTTATTTAATAATATATAATCAATACTATTTACTTTCCCACAGCTGAATAAATATGAAGCGTATACAAGTTAGTGACTCACCTTGGCGGCGGCGAATCCATCGGGATTGCAGGTGGGCAGGAAATGTATCTCCGTGGTGTTTAACAGGCGCTGCACCTCCTGGTCCGCCACGTAGTGACTGGCCAGGTATTCGGCCGCATAGAGCACGATCTGGCGACCCAGGGCCTCGTCGCCGCGTACATTGGCCACCAGCTTGACCATCGGACGCAGCAGATCCCCGTCCTTGCCCTCCGAGGTGGGGGCACTTAGGGCCAGGGCCTGAAGGGGACGATCCTCCAGGGATCTCCCAATCGTGTACGTCTGCGCCAGTTCCGGATAATCCTTGGCCAGCTGGGCAAAGAGCTCGCCGATCTGAACATTGTCCAGATAGTGGGGATTCTCTAGGAAGTTCTCCGTCTCCCCGATCACCTGCACTTCGCTGTACTCCGCCTCCGCGGAGGCGGGCAGGAGGCAGATGGCCAAGACCAGCACAAGTCTCAGTAACTTGCACATCTTATGTTTTTTTAAGTTATTTTCGCGGATTTTGTTGTTTTCTCTGCAGACACGTAAGCAGCACCAACACAACAACAAAAAGCACAGGCGCAGGCGCGCACGAGAGCGAGGGAGACGGGTATTGTATTAAGAACTGGGCAGGTGTAACTTTGCAAGCGGGAAAATCGGGGAAAGCAACAATTATTGCATTCTTTGCCACAAAACAAAAAGATAAAGCGCAACAGCAACAACAAAATGTTGACACGCACACACACACACACACGCGCGGGCACAAACATGCACTGGTGCAACGCCGAAACGAATTTGTTCAGAATATTTGCTTTCTCTTGCCGTTTTCTATTGCCCCATTGGCAGCCGGCGGCGCGCCCTCTTTTGCTTTTGTCACAACTCCCCCCAACTGCTCCCCTGGCCCGAATTGTTGCCAAAAACTTCCTTAATCTTAAACTCGCGATAAATTTAATTCTCTTTTGGAGATCGACGCTTGCAGTGTGACCAAATAAAAGTTGGTTTTGATTTAGTTGAAATTTTTCCCTAAAAAATCCCACACCTAATACGCAAACCACATTTGATATACGAACCACACCCGATACTACAACCCCTGCACCCAGAATGGGAAAAGAATTTAGCTTATTGGAAAAAAAATAATAAATAACATCGAAACTAATAAATAAAATAATTTTACAAAATATAAAATAAATAAAACATATAACGTGATATGATATATTTATGGATAAATCAAAGTTAAAAATAACCATAACTGAGCCAAAAAAGCATCAAATTTAATTCGGTAAGCTTTTCTGTGCTAGTTTTTTCCAGATTAACAAATCTTCATTCTTAATTTTATATAAATTTCTGACCCTATTATTGGGTAATTTATTTAAAATAAAAAATCGAAAAAAAAATAATATTTTTCTTCCGGACATGGCTAGATTGACTCGGCTTTTTATGCTGATCAAGAATATATATGGTTTATAGGGTCGGAAATGACTCCTTCAAGGATTAAAATCATAAAACCCTTCAAGAAGACCAAAAATATTTGAATTCTTTAAATAATTTTTTTATGGTAATTTTGTGTAAAACTCAAAGTTTCAAAATACCATAGCTCAGTCAAAAAAGCATCAAATTTACTTTGGAAAGCTGTTCTCTGCTAGTTTTTTCAAGGTTAAAAAATGTGCATACTACATTTTAAATTTTAAGATTCCCCTGTTGTTGCTGATCAAGAATATATATGGTTTATAGGGTCGGAAATAACTCCTTCAAGGATTAAAACCATAAAACCCCCCAAGAAGATCAAAAATATTCGCGTTCATTTAAATTGTAATTTTTTTGATGAATAAAAGATAAATTAAATCATCAAAGAGATGCTAAAATAAAAAATGAAATAAATTTGCAAAGTTTTCAGACGGCTCTTATAAGATTGGCTTAACTAACTTGTTTTTATTTTCATATTCAACAAACGACTGTCCAAAAGGTGAAACAAAAACACATGAATAACCAAAAAACAGGTTGCCATTGTGTGTGAGTGTGTGTGTGAGTATAGCTTAATAATACATTTCCTTTTATTTTATTCTTGGTTTAAAACGTGTGGTATCAAAAACTAGCTCAAATACGATATTATGTTAAGGCAAATTTTGGAAAAGTGCATCAGACATTCGGTTCTTCGTAAAGTACGCTCTATTCCTACTCGGGGATATACCTGTATAAATTATCGCCCGACCTACAAGGTGTGTGTGTGGGTATTTATAGGTTTTTTTTCGATTTCAAAGTGTATATATCGTAAAGTAGAGGATCTGCTTTTGGAGTCTAAATGCTTGGTGTGTGTGTGTCAGCGATATAGTTACACAGTTGATTGCTACAGTTTGGGCGCTCCTCCCTGCTCCTTGCTCCTTACTCCTGGCTCCAGTCCCCCTCTCATCCCCTTTGACACATTTCTGGCCCTCTAGCAGGGCTGTCTCTCTCTCTCCACTCGGCCAATCAATAAGGTTCATGGTTTATTCATAAATGCGGTGGCTCCGACTCCACCTGCTCCTACTTGCTCTTCGCTCCTCTGGCTCGCTGCTCCTCCTCCGACTCCGGCTTGCGGCCGCTGCGGTTCTTCTGGGAGCTGGCAATCCGCTGTTTGAGCGTGTGAAATGTCTGCTGCATGCTACGCATTTGGTACCGTATCGAGCTGCTGACGTCACGCTGCAGCTGCTGCACCTCGCGAATGTCCTTGCGCAGATTCTGGTACTCGTTGGTCACCTCGCTCATCGACTCGAGCAGCTCCAGTACCTCCATCTCGTCCATTTGCTCCATCGTCGTCTGCTCCAGGCTGCGCTCCACAGCGTGCAGCTTGTGGGCCATTGTGTACAACTGCGAGCCGGCATTGGCCACCTTTATCATCCAAAACAAAACGAAAAAGAAACCAATTATTAGTGAAATAAAAAGAAGAAACAAACAGGAAGGATAAAGTTTAAAAGGAAACTTCATTTAAAGGATGCCTGAAAGTATGCAATAAAACATATAAAGACCCAAACTGAACTCTTTTTGAAGCTTTTGTAGCATACTTCTCAGCTGATTGTTCAAATTATCCCGAATAACAACCCAAGGGACCTTTCCTTTCCTATAAATATCCTTTCATTTTTCATATTTATCATATATCACGATCCTACCACGCCGCCACGCAGTAAGTAGTTCATGTTTATTTATAAAAACCCTCCAAGCCCCAAAGTAAGACCCCCCGCGCGACCCTTGATTTATTATAATGGCTTGCCCTGTAATTGACCCCATTGAACGTCAATTTTCTCTCACTGCAGGGAGAAGGCTGGCCGCCTATCCCTACGTCCTGATAAGTGGCTATGCTATTCATATTTTGCTGGTCGATTAACTCACCGATTTTTCCAGGGCGCTGATGTCCTGGTAGCCGCCAGTGGTCTCCATCATAGCTCGGCTTTCTTGGCTTTTCCTTAGCTTCCGTTTCCGCTTCCTGGCATGGCAATGGCTATAGCTATAACTGCTTCAAATAAGATGCACTTTTTGGACTGCGCAACCAAAAAGCTGTCTTATTTCGAGGCGCGCCTCGGGCCGGAGCTCTGGTCTACAGACACCAAAACACTTCAAGCGACGCTGGCAGAGTGAGCAAGTCCTGTGGGCCGCCGCGCTATTTATATGCTCCTAGTAGCCTTTTCCGACTTCGCCGTACACATGCTCGCTTCCGCTTCCGCGAGAGAGGGAGAGAGAGAGAGAGAGAGAGCGAACAGTGTTGTCGCCATCCTGCAGCGATTTATGGCTATTTTAACATACATATATTTATAAAATATATATATATATATAAATTGTGACTCTGATTGATCTTCTCTTTGATTTCTCTCTGATCTCAAACTCTTTCCGGTGATATCTGCCAGTTTTCTCCACACTAACACACAACACTACCTCTACGTCTCGATCACAACATTCAGCTAGGGTTACCACTCAGAAAATGTTAGAACTAGTTGGGAATTATAGTGGCAAGCAAGTGAACTTTTTTTTTTTTATTTGTTTAATTATGCATTTATTTATTTAGATACAAATATAGTTATTATTTATTTATTTTTTTTACTTATTTATTTATATATTTATTTCTGAGCTATTTAGGACATAAAATTCGGGCCCTAATGTAACCTGCAGGAGTATACTTTTAGGCACTTTTAGTCACTTTGGTCATCACTGCGGAGCACCGCGTCCCATTGAAAGTCAAAACAAACACGCTCCGCTCCGAAAAGAGAAAGCCCAACGACGACGAGGACACCATGTGTGCGTTGTTTCCTTTGGCTATTCTCACGGCGTGTTTGTGTGTGTGCGTGTGCTAATCTTGTGTGAATACCGCGCGCTCCAGGGAAAGTACTTTTAATTATGTTGACCAGGAAGCGGAAGTCCGAGTGAAAATTGTTGTTGGCCCCAGCGAAAAGGGAAAATAAAATGGAAATAGAAGAATGAAAATTTTTTTTTTTTTTTTTCCTATTATTTATTAAGGCATACGGGGAGTACTGTTTACCCCTTTGTGTCCTTAGTGTCTGTTAATTCAGCCCTAAAGCGGGCGCGCCGGCAACCTTATTGGTTAGCATTTTCATAATTACAAAATAGCATAAACATCACATTGTAGGTCGTCTGCTTCTGGCCCCAGGCGACCGAAAAATGAGGTCTCCAGGGTACCTCCTCCTCAGTCTTCTGGGGTTTATCCCTCTTGTTAGCCTATTGGCCAGCCAGTTTCGATGCTGCGCCAGTCTGTCATGGTAGCGACTTGAGTGCATGCTGATTTCTTCCATCACCAGGGGAAGCTTCAAGTCCTTGCGCAGGGTGGAGTTGCGGACGTACCACTCGCAGCCAGTGATAATTCTGGCTACTCTGTTCTGAGCAGTCTGGATTCTCCGGATCTGACTATCGCATGTCAGCCCCCAGATCTGGCAACCGTATCTCCAGATTGGCGCTATAATCTGCTTATAAATTGTAAGTTTGTTGGCGAGTGACAATTTGCTACGCGAACAGAGTAGCCAGTAGTGCTTCGAAACTGCTGCACGAATGCGGGTTCTAATCGCTGAGACATGTTTCGCAAAGGTTAGCCTCCTATCTAAGATCACTCCAAGATACTTGGCTTCATTCCTTTGCGGTACAGGGGCCTCCTCGATGTAAACTGCTGGCGTCGTTTTTCTGCGCAATGTAAAGCACACATTGACGGACTTGGCGTTGTTGATGCCAATGTTCCAGCGTCTCGCCCACTCAGCGAACCTACTTGCGTAGTCCATGATGCCGTCAGCAGCGTCGTACTCGCAAACGGATCTGTATGTCACGCAGACGTCATCAGCAAAAGTAGCTAGCATTGATGTCCCATGAAGGCTGGCATCCGGCTGCGGTAAATCGTGGCTGAACAAGTTGTAGAGCAGGGGCCCCAGGACACTACCCTGAGGAACACCTGCAACCGCGCTTATTTTAAGTCGAGTGCCTACAAGTAGGCAACACACAGCAGCCTTTGGTATTTTTTAGTGCATTGTTGCCTTTTGTTTACCGTTATGTTATCTGCTGGGCTTATATTTTAAATTTGTATGTATTTATTTATATTTAAGGCAGATCACCTCTATTTATCACGCCTTATAATTTGTCGACTTGAACTAAGAACTCCTATATTTATTTAATTTTATTAAGTTCTAGTTTCACCCACACTGATGCCGGCTGGCACGTGCCTTAGCAGATCTGTGTGTATGTAAATATATATAATGGAAAAATACACACAAATACACCAATACCAATTTGATTTTATATCTCCGCAAGTGTTTATAAATACCCAAATTTTAAAAAAGAACGAGTTGTTTTAGAACGAGCTTCACCAGCGAGTGGCTAACTTCACCGGCAGCCCTGGCCTTATTGTATTCGCACTGCATCCCTGCTTCTGCCGTCTGTGACGCCACAGTCGCACATTTTGTTTGTCCACCAGCTTCGCATAAAAAGGAAAGGGGTGGCTGGTGGGAGGCTATTTCCATCCCCAGTGAGGAATAACAACACGGGAAAAATTGCTGCATACGTTCCGGCGCAGCTATTTGTGGACGAGGTGGCGTCACGCAGCGAGTAGATAGCGGAGCAGGCGCAAAGAGCCAGATAGATTGGACGAGTGCAAACGATTGAGTGACGAGATGACTACTGAGAGCGTTTGCAAGAGAAAGAGAGAGTGTGTGGAAGAGCGGGCGAGAGAGCGATGGCGGAGCATGAGAGCGACGCAGGCGCCCCACCGCCCACATTGACGCTAGCAGAGACAGAGCATCGTAGGCAGCGACGTCGACAGAACCACCACCCGCACGGGTAGGAAATCAAGGAGCTCCACACACACACACACTCCCGCATAAACACCCAGCCACCCACCACAGCACCACCTCCGCTGCTGGCATCGAAACACAACAAACCGTAAACCATAGGCGCTGGCTGCGTCGCCTGCGTCGACGTCGGCGTCCGCGACTATTGGAATGACAGGATGTTGGTTGCAGACTCAGCGGGGTGGGATTCTGTGGGTGGCAGCGAGAGCGACGGCGGCGGAGGCAGGGGGGTTCTTCACAGCAGCCTTACCACCACATAAACAAAAATTCGATTTATGACCACTGTGGGAGTGGCAGGAGGCGGAGTAGCGGCATAGCGGGGCGGGGATCACTGCTGCTTCGCATGGATTTTTGGGGGTGGCGCCAATTCGCTCTGCTCCTGCCAGTCGCTTCTCGGACACACTGCGAGAAAGTGCTCAAACTGGCAGAAAATACATTATATTTACAAGAATACATTATATTATAAACAGGCACAGAGTTGCTTATGTTGAATTTTATATGAATTTTTATTTAGTTTCAAAGCAAATAAAAGGCAAATTATTATTATTATTATTTATTTTTTCTTTCAAAGAAAAAATATTTACCCTACAATTTTCTTAAATTTTTTTGTACTTTATTTAATAAGGCATACGGAGTGCTATTTACCCCTTTGTGACCTTTATATCTATTCATTTTCTGAAATATGTCGTGTATTTCTCTACCCCTAATTTTTAAAAAATCAAGCCCAGGTGGTAAACGAAGTTTAATAAATGTTTTCGCTCAGTGCATTGAATGTGACGGCCGTCGTGGCACTAACGACAACGATAACACCGACAGTGACTCGGTGGGGCGGGGGCGGAATACGTGCCTATCTGAGTGTGAGTGTGTCTGCGCGTGTGTGTCCTAGTGTGTGTGTGTGTGTGTGTATGACTGGGGGGTGGTGGCGTTGAACAGGACGAGAAGGAACGGGTGCGAGGCTGAGAACGGAACTTGGCGCAGATGACGATGTGTGGCAATGGCAGCAGCAAAAGGCATACACTGGACCAAATTGGTGTTATATTTTATACCATAATTAATACAAATAAATAACTAAGCCAAAAAAGCTTTAAAAAAATTTAATTTATTCAATTTAAAAATCAGGATATGACCTTTTCTAAATAAGAGCAAAATACCTTTTTACGAAAATTCTAATAAATACGAGATAGTGACAGCCCTGGCTATATTTTAAACTTAAACATTTAATAAAGTTATAAAAATAAATAAATTAAAGGAATTTTTTAATCAATAACGTTTTCACAATAATTAGTTAATTAAAAGCTTTTAATTTCCCCAGCTAGCACTTAATAAATTATAAAATATTTTCAAGCTAAAAAAAGGAAACCTGTAAACTCTATTTGCTGGACGTTTCTGTCGTGTCCTGTCAAACCAACTTGAAAGGAGTGAACAAAAAAAATCAATTTCTTTAGTTCTGGAACTGGAATATTTAAAGGTTTTTTAAATTTATGTTTTAATAATTAATTTTCTCTAGGTGCAACTGTGACTAGTATCAACTACCAGCAGCAGAGTTCGTGTTCTCGCTGCTGCTGTTGCTGTTGTTTTTGCTGTTGTTTTTGCTGTTGCTGCTGTCGTCGTCATCTCAATTCGCGTGTGCACACACATACACGGAACACCCGCATACACTCGCACTGGCACACAGAGGAGCAGAAGGAATCGCGATGTCAAAAACAGCGATAGGACAGGACACGACGTCGGCGTCGACTTCAGCCGCGCGACTTCAGCGAGCTTTTTGGTCTGGCAGCGAGAGTGAGAGAGAGAGGCAATGGCGGCGGTGGCGGCAACTATGGCTCTCGGTAATCCAAACTGGGCGAGTGTGTGAGAAGACGAGTGAGTGTGCTGCCAGCGTGTGTGTGTGTCTATGTGTGTGAGGGGGTGGGGGGGCTTTGGCGGCCGTTCGCTAGAACTTTTTCGCAACGGAGATCGGAGCGCGCAGGAAGTGGCGCTGCCCGCAGCGCTGCCGGCGTCGCTGCCGTTAGCCGGGAACAACTGCTGCTGCTGCGACTGCGGCGAGGACATACACATAAATAAAAAGTCCTTCATTCCGTCGCGACCAGCGAGTAACGGCATATGAGCGCTCGCAGAGAAATCGCTAATCACGAACGGCGGACGTTAAAAAACCAAAAAGGAATCAGAAAGGAGACACCAAAAAGGCAAAAGGAGCAAAGAGAAAAGCAGTTAAATAACATAATTTAAAATAACAACAAATGCGAAAAGTGTACTAGTGTGTGTGTGAGTGTTTTTTTTTAACAAATTCTTTTCGAGTGAAGCGAAAAAAAGTGCGTAAGAAAAGGTTCCCAAGCAAAAGGAGCTGTAGAAGAAGGCGAGGCGTCTAGCTGGGAAGTGCCCCCTTCCTCCCCTGTCCCTCAACATATACACCAGCCCACCACCCCTTTTTTCCCCAACCACCCGCTAGGCGAAAACCGCCACCGCCTCGCGCGCTCTCTCTCTCTCTCTCTCTCTTTTTGAGACTTTGGGTGGGTGTCGCACACACACACACACGCACACCCTTGTCCTCAAAAAGGAGAAAAAATACTAACCAAATTCTGGAAATTGCAAAGCACAATAACAACAACAATAATAATAATCAACAACACCAACAAACTTCAACAACAACAAAGAAAAGTGGAAATTGCTGCTAAGATCCTTCAATATGTTTCCACCTTCCTTCAGTTTTCCTATTTTTTTCTTTTTTTTTGTTAAATTTTTTTTGTTAGTGTTAAAAGCCAAGAAAAGTGCTTCGTCGAATTGGAAAAACGAAATCGTTAGTGTGTGTGTGTGTGCGTGTGTGTAGCGTATGGCATCATAATATAGCCCAAGTCCAAGTCCAAGACCCTGGCTGCCTGGTGACCACAAAAAGCTAACCGCAGGCGAAGCATGTGGCACCCAAGCCTAGTCTCTAGGTGTCAGGGAACCCCTGCCGAGATTTAAATATTTGATTTAACTAAAATTAAACACAAATTCTAGCTGCCAGACTGACAAGCACTCGTTAAAGTCTAAGCAAAAGTAAACATTCCCCCAGAAAAAGAAAAGAAGTATAAAAAAAAGGAAATAAATTATAATATAAACAAAAATTAAAACAAACAAAAAAAAGGCAAAGAAATCCTTGCAGCGGCGTTGTGGCGAAAACACAAAAAAAAAAAAAAACACCAGCGAGTGGCACTCGGCGAACCGTTTACTGTTATTTCTTTCTGCGCTTTTCGCGTTCGCTGTCGCAGTCGGCGTAGGCGTCGACGGCGACGTTAACTAAAAAAAAAGTAGGATACAAAAAAACCTGCTTTTATTCCTTAAGCGAGAAAAGCTCTGGGAAAAGCAATGCAACAACAGCAGCAGCAAAGGCAGCAGCAACAACAACAACAGCAACAGCAGCAGCAACAACAAGTGTAGTGTGTCGCACGCGCGACTTGTGTGTGTGAATGATGAAGAAGAAGCAGAAGCAACAACACCAGCAGCAGCAGCAGCAGCAATCGCAGCAGCAGCAGCACCAAAGCAAGGCGGAGGCTGATCGGCAGCAGCCCACTAGCGGCGGCAGCAACAGCAGCAACAATAAGCATTCCCGTCGCAGCAGTGCCAGCAACAATAACAAATAGCAAAAACTGAGCAGCGTTCGGCAAAGCGCAGCAACAACCAAGGCAACACTAAAAACAACAATAACAACAGCAGCAGCAACGGCAATAGCAGCAGCACAACAACAACAACAACGTTGCAGTCGCAGTCGCAGCAGAAGTCGCAGCAGCAGCAGCAGTAGCAGCGCCAGCACCAGCAGCAGCAGCAGCAACGCCAGCATAGGCAGCGACGCCAGCAGCAGCATGTCCAAAACAAGCAGCGCAAATCCACAAGCATCAGCAGCAGCAGCAGCAACAGCAGCGGCGGCGGCAGCAGCAGCAGCAACAGCAGCTGCAGCAGCGGCTGCAAATGCAACAAATGCCGCCGATTTTAGTGCTTTCGATTTTAACGATAGCTCCGATAACTCCGATACGCCCCTTGTGCCACGCCCACCCTTCCTTAGTCGCGCCGCAGCAGCGGCGGCAGCGGCAGCGGCAGCAGCGGCCGCCTTAACCAGCAGCAGCAACAATAGCAACAACTCGGCGGCAGGACAAATGCCGCACAGCAGCAGCAGCGCCAGCAACAATAATAATAATAATATTAATAATAACAATAATAATAATAACAATAACAATGGCAACACCAACAACAACAGTCGCAGCAGCAGCAGCAGCCTGGACGAGGAAGAAGAGGAGGAGGAAGAGGAAGAGGAGGAGGAAGACGAGGATGAGGAGGAGGACGATGAAGAGCACCAGCAACAGCAACAGCAGCAGCAGCAGCTAGCGGCCGAGCAGCAGCAACGGGCGGCAGCGGCAGCAGCCGTGGTGGCAGCCGCTGTCAATGCTTTGCACAACGGCAACAAGCAGCAGCAGCAGCACTATAACAACAACAACAACAACAATAACAATGGCAACAGCAAGCGAGATCAGCGGGAACGTGAAGATCACTTGCAATCGCAGCAGCAGCAGGCGCCGCCAGAGGAAGAGGATGAAGACTACGACGAGGAGGAGGAAGATGATGAAGAGGAAGATCACCACCACCATCAGCAGCAGCAGCAGGGCAATGGTCATGATCTGGGACCCACAGATCTCAGGCATGTCCTGCCCCATGATCCACAGCAGCAGCAACAGTTGCAGCAACAACAACAGCAGCTGCAACAGGAGCCCGCCGACTATGACGATGAGGGTGAGGAGGAGGACGAAGATGACGAGGACGAGGATGAAGATGAGGCGGCCAGCAGTCACCTGGACAGCCGGGCCACCCTCTCCTCGGCCCACCTGAACTCAGCTGCTGCTGCCGAGAGTAGCAATATCCATATGAGCGCCGTGGCAGCGGCAGCAGCAGCAGCGGCCGCTGCAGCAGCCGCAGCTGCCAAGCTAAACGCCCAGCTGGAGCAGCAAAATGCCACCGCTTTGGACATGGCCAGCAGCAGTAGCGGTGCCCCTTTGCCGGCGTCTGCCGCTCAACAGCAGCAGCCAGGACCCAGCAGCCTGCTGGGCGGCAACAGCAACACGAGCTTCTCCACAAACAACAACAGCAACCACGCCCTCAGCTCCACCCACGGCGGCAGCTCGGTGGGCGGTGGTAGTGGACCAGGTGGCGTTGGCTGTTGCAATGACCTCATGGGAGCGGTATCATCGGGTGGTGGTGGAAACTCACGTGGAGGCTCCTCTTTGGGTGGACTTGTGGGTGGCTCGACGCTGCAGCAGCATCAGCAGCAGCAGCAGCAGCAACAACAACAGCAGCAGCAACAGCAGCAGCTGCACCAGCAGCAGCAGGGCAACGGCAACGGTAATGGAAGCGGTAGCGGTGGCAGCAGCGCCGCCAGTGAACGTCGCAAATATCGCCACCAGAACTATAGCAAAAACATATATATCGGTACCAAGAACGCGGAGAAGTGGGAGCACATGCGCACCCGGCTGCAGTTCAAGAACGATGTGGAGTTTGTCGCCTACCTGCTCAACCTGGCCGATAACGACACGGATCGGCTGAACAAGTGAGTACAAAATATATTCGTTACGTTCTTAAGGTACTTAACTGAGCTAACATCAGGAATGGAAATGGGTTGATGAAAAATAACTAAAGGATGCTAATACAGGAAATAGGATACAATAAGAAATCTATAGGGGGTTTAAAGCTTTTAGAAAGGTATCTAAAACAAACATCTTAGAAATACAAAAAAAAAAAGCTTTGAAAAAGAGTCCTTAAAAATTGTATAGCATACTTTTACGTACTTCTTAAGGTTTTTTTTTAGATACTTTTTTAAGTTTTTATATTTTAATACCCTGCAAGGATATAAATACCCTTCTTCAAAATATAATACTAGAATGTTTAAGTATGCAATCCTATAATCAAAAATACTCGCTGTTTTTTTGTTAATCAAACAACTCCAATTATTAACCAGATATGTAAAAGTCCTTGGCTTTCAGGTTTGGGAATATCTTTTAAATATAACTCGTTGAATATGTAATATCACTCGCTGAAACCCCAATATAAAGCTGGTCTTGTCCTTTAATATACTAAAATATGGCAAGGCTGGTCTGCCTCTCCTATCTTAACGATCTCTCTTTAAGTTGTAATTGTTTTAACATTTATTTGGCTGTTATTCTTTTGGAATATTTATGATTTAAGCAAACTGATGTATTCTAAATTAAAAATTATGAATTTAGGCATACTCCTAATTACCACAAATACAAAAAAAAAAAAAAAACTGATACACTGATCTGGCAATACAAACTCGTTAGCATACATACATATATTGCCTTCACTGTCTCGTCGCTCTAGCTACCTCCTTCTGTATTCTCTCTCCTCTTGTCCTGTTGATTAACCAACACACACACATCACACTCAAACACACACACACACACACACACGGGTCAAAAGCAAGAAGCCGAGACAAAAGAGCCGATTCGGCTGGAAGTGAGAGATATGGCAACGCTTCGCTGGCCATGATTGTTGATAGTTGTTCGCAGAAATGCACTCACTCACACACACACACACACATATTCAAAGCTTTTTGGGCAACGCACACACACACGCACATCATGGGGGTGGGGGTGGGGGGCCTCAAGTGCCGCGGTAGAAGCTCGCCTTGAGCGCGCAGAAGGGAAGATGAAAAGCAAAGCAGAGAAGGAGAAGGAGAAGGAGCGAAGCGGCACAAAAGCGAGCCATGTAAAAGCGATTCATGCCCGAATGCATCCCTGCCCATTCAGCCCACACTCAACCGCCGGCAGCCCCTTTTAGCCCCTTCAACCCCTTTTTTTGGCCGTGTGGCACAAAGGCACAAATGCGGTACTCATGCGGTTGCATGCAACGGCGCTTTCATGTCGCTGCCACTGCTGCTGCCTCAGCCGTAGTCATAGCCATATTCTGTATTTCGTATTTCGTGTTTCGTATTCCGTATTCCTTATTCCGTAGTCGCTGCCGCCATGTCAACGGAAGCGGAAAAAGCAACACACTCACACACACATACACATACACACACAGAATGCGCGCCAGAAGAGGCAGACGAACGAACACATACACATACAACATGCTTGAGCATGTCGCTTGCATTTGCATGCCATGTTGCCAATCGTCCAACATCATCTGTGCACTTGCAGAAAAAATAGTGATTAATTTTATTGGTTTACTTTAGAAAGTTAATTGATTTAAAATCTCTTTAAAGATTTTAGATTTTTAAGCGATTTGAAATCTTTTTAAAGATTTAAGATCGGTTTAGGGATGGGAAAAGCAGGAGAACTACTGCTAGACCTCTAAGATAGTGTTGGGAGGGTGTTTTAGAGAAAAGTAACCATTTTAATAATTAATCAACATTTTTAATATTAAAACTCCGATTTTAAAGTTATTTTTGTCAATGTAGCTCAGAGCAAAGCATGAAGAAAGAGGGAAGTGGGAGAGGGAAAAAGAGAGATGGAGAAAGCAGGAAGTAGAGGGATAGGGAGAGATAGCAATACGTAAACACACACATCCTTGCAACGTGAATGTGTCGCGAATTCCCATACCCGTGTCTCCCATCTCTCATGCCACGCCTCGTGCTTGTTGTTGCATTGCAGTCGAGCGCGCCATTTGGCGCTTTGAATCTGCCACCCCCATACTCCCCCACCTCCATCGATATCCTTCACTTTACTCGTTTTTCCCTCTTACCCGTGAAATGGGAAATGCCAATGCTGGAAATGCCTGAATCACACTTTGCAGCGACTACCACCTTTCCGCCTCTGTTTCTGCCAGCCTCTGCTTCTGTCTATGGATTTGCTTTTGCTTTTGAATTTGCCTTTGCAAATGCCATAATAAGGAGGCCAGGACCTCGCTTCGATCATGGGAGAAGCTTGTTGCACCCATAATGACATTCACATTTTGATTAAATGACCACCGTTTGGGGGTATATTTCTCAAGATCCTTTGGTTTTCAGCCACTAAATATAATTTTTTTATCCATTTTAATACTAAGAAAAAATTGGTATAATTTAATTAAATTTTTTATTTTTTTTTTATTAATTAAATTTTAATATTTATTATAGATATATATGCGCATTATGCATCTTATTTTTTCCTCCACATAAACTTAAATAGAAACCTCAAGAATATATTGTTCTGATCAGATTTGATATATACCATATGTATGTATATTTAATTTTCTATATTTTATTTATAAAAAGCAAGAAGAAGAAAGCTTAGGTTAAAACTGGAATAAAGTATTTACTTATTCAATTTATAAAAATTTTTTCAGTTTAAATTTTTATAAATTGAATAAGTAAATACTTTATTCCACATTTAGCCTAAGCTTTATCCAGCAAATTCAAAGCTGATAATAAACACACATTTTATTGTTCAGAAAAATATATATTTATTGTTAATATTCTCAAAAGGACATTCAATTATTCGATGATTCCTCGTCTCGACTCTAATCAGAAGCTTCTTCTTTCGGCATTTCCTGTGCCAGTGCGAACAGTTGAGCTCGTGCCGATTTCCCATTTTCCATTTCCTCCACAGTCTCATTGTAATCAGACACACACACACACACACCCAGCAGCAGATGATAAACCACCCCTCCCCCCCTCCGCTTTGCCTCCCTTTTGCCAATTCGCATTTCGTATACGCCATGTCGCCAATTTCTGCGAATTTTCGCCAAAAAGCACAAAATTGTTGTGCGTTTGTGTCTGTGCTTGTATCTGTGTCTGTGTGTGCTTAATGCGCCAACGAGCAACGCACACGAGTCCCAGAAGCAACCCCCCCATCCACCAGGCCACCCCAAAAAGGCAGGCAGGCAGGCAGGCATCCTTGCCACCGCCCGCAGGGCCCTCGAGCAGCACATTAATGGCAGAGACACTCACCCAGAAGCAGAAGCAGAACGGATCCCCTATCGGTGGAGGGGGGAGGAGGGTGAAGGGAGATTGGAGCAGGGAGAACTTGGAGCGTGGAGCACACGGAATATGCTCCAACCAGCTGCCATTCTCGCCTCGCTCTCTGTGGTCAAAGAAAAGGGGGTGGAAATGGGTCTGCGAAGGCTGAGACAAAGTAGAGCAGGGTAAGTGGATAGCTGTGGGATGGAGGGGATGTGGAGAATGGCTAGCCTCGCCTCGCCTCGTATCCATATCGTTTGCTCTTGCCGCCGCTGTTTTCGATATTGTTGTTAAGGTTCCAAGGTGGAGGATTTAATGAACGATAACACAACGCAGCAGCTCCCCAAAGAGAAACAAAAACAACAAAACCAAGGAAGGGGGAGTAGGACAGGGGGGCGGGGAGTGGCTACTACTGGCTGCTTGGCAGGGGATTAGGCAGGGGAAGAACCAAGGACCATGAACCAGGGACCAGAGACCATCATAGTGCTGCCTCGCGATGCTGTTGATGAATTTCCAACACACAAATTTAAGCGGAGAGAAAGAAATAGTGATGGGGAAGGTTGCTGGAGAAGGCTATGGAGATGAAGAGATGCACTGCAACCCAAAGGAATGGAAGAAAAAAAATATAAAAAGCTGATTTTGAAGCCATCAAAACTTCTGGAATGACACAGCAACAACAAGTTGCTGTAACTAAAATATAAAAAAATAAAACAAGGACATAAAAAAAGGCTAAAGGAGCATAGAGCGGTAATAATGATAAAAGTGTCAATATGTCAGAGTTTTTCTATAGGGAAATCCTCTCAAGAATGTTATTTTTCATACATTTTAAACTTAAGACAACCTTGAACTGATCCAAATGATGGAATAGTTGATTTTCTTTTAAAAACTTTACTTAAATCTATTCTAAAGATATTTTAAAGGGTATTTTTGAGTATGTTTTAGAGGATTTTTAAAGGTATTTTAAAGTATATTTTAGAGAATTTTTTAGAAAGTATTTCTTAAATATTTTAGATGTTATATAAGAAGGTATTTTAAGGGTATTTTATAGCGTATTTTATAGCTTATTTCCCAGAGTACTGGCCAAGGATATCTCTTTCGTTTCTGGACTGCCACCATATTCCCTTGCCTTTAGCCAACCTTTTGACCCCTTGAGCGGCACGCGAAGCAGCAAGCAAAGCGTAAGCGAAATTAATTAAACGCGAAGGCGACAACAAGAACAAGAACAAGGACAGACACAGGGCAGGGGACAGCGACAGGGACACGGACAGGGAAAGGGAGGATGCTGCTTGGACACACGGATGCAGAATGGCCTCTGGTCCTTCGTCTGGCCAAGGGACCGGAACACAGACCAGAAATAAATAAATTTCATCGACCCAGTTTTACCCAGACTCCAGAAAACTATCTTTGCTTCTTCTCTAGCTCACTTTTGCACTATATATATTGTTTTATAAAGGACTAATTTTTAAATTAATTAAATAATAGAACAAAGAAAATTAGTTGTGAAAGGAGGTGGGTGCTATGAACCTAGTTTTTGAGTAAAAATAAAAATCTATCACAATATAAACAACAACTGATCCTTTTCTTTTCTCTCTCTCTCTCTCTCTCTCTCTTTTTAGCCTACCCCCGCCCTCGCCCGCCCACACGCCCACCAAAGGCTTCGATGGTAATTTCAAGCTGGAACCAAATCTCAGCGCCAAGGACTTTGCCCCACCGCCGGAATCCTCGCTTAATGGCAATGGCAATACCAGCGGGAACGGTGACTCCGCCTCGGCGGCCTCCCTGCCCATGGCCACGCCCACCCCGCCACAGCGCAAGCGGTACAAGAAGCGTGTCCAGTTTAGCTCCGAAACCCTCAATGGCTATGCCGGCAAGGGCAAGGGAGCAGCAGCAGCGGCGGCGGCGGCGGCAGCAGCAGCAGCAGCAGGAGGAGGAAGTGGAGCTTCAGGAGGAAGCTACAGCTACACCAAGTCCAAGAAGCAAGAGGCCAAGGCAGCGGCGGCAGCCCTCAAGGCAGGTGCAGCAGCTGCAGCGGCTGCGGCGGCGGCGGCAGCTGCCTCCTCGGCCTTGCCCGAGGTCCTTGATTGCCGCATTGCCGAGAAGATCAAGAGCGAGCTGGAGGCCAACAGCAAGGAGTCACTGCCCAGTGCCCTCTGCCTAAAGAAGGCCGCAGCAGCAGCAGCAGCGGCGGCGGCAGCAGCAGCCGCAGCGGCAGCCGAGGGTCATGGCGGCAGCGACGAAGACGAGGATGATGAGGAGCAACACCAGCAGCAGCAGCAGCACCACCAACATCTGTTAGCCAACATGCCCGCCATGGATGCCGTGGATGGCCTGGCAGGAGGAGTTCCAAATGGCCAGTTGGGCAACTTCCATGTCCGCTCCAAGACGCAGGGTGGCAAGAAATCCCAGGCTGCCAAGGCGGCAGCAGCTGCAGCTGCAGCAGCGGCAGCGGCGGCCATGATGCCGCCCAACTCCTACGATGAGCACGAGGATGACCCAGGCCTGGGTGGACCCGGCAACGAGGACGATGACGATGATGACGAGGAACTCGACGAGGAGGCCCTGGCCCGCGAAATGAAAATGGAGCAGAATTTCGTGGAGGAAGAAGATGAGCATGACATAGCCTTCCGGTCGCATCAATCCTGCCGCGAATGCTCCATCACGCACGACCACAAGATGTGTCCGTTGCGCAATGCCTGCGGCAATGTGACCGATGCCGTTGACCTGGGCGAATGGATTGAGCGACGGAATCTGGAGGCTTTGGCCAAGCTGAAGGCCGATGCCCAGAGGCAGGCGAAGCGAGCTAGCGGCAGGCAACGGCATGAAGATGATGACATGGAGGATATGGAGGATATGGATATGGATGAATCATCGCAGCTCTCAGAGCTGGAGACGAAACCCCTGATAACCTTTGCCGAGGCCTCGGTGCCGGCGGAATTCGAGCTGCACAATGTGGAGCCCAATGTGACGGGGGTTTTTGCTCGTACCGAGGTGCGCGCCTACACCAAACTGGGTCCACTTATTGGCCAGCCGGCACAGACTGGAGAGGTTCGGGAGGGTAGCGACATGAAGTGGATCTTTGAGATGTGCGAGGCCGGTGCAGACAAGTCGTATTTGCTGTGCTGCGACAACCCAAATGCCTCCAATTGGCTGAGATTTGTTCGGCCAGCTCCTAGCTATGAGGAGCGTAATGTCAATCTGGTGTCCATCGATCGACAGGCGTACTTTGTAAGCTGTCGGGATTTGAGGAATGGCATGGAGCTGCTCTACTGGAGCGATGACTGCAACACCATGTGGCGCAAAAAGCATACGGAGAAGACGAGTGAGTGGCCATCTATATAACTTAGTAACCGGGGGATATAATCTGTTACTCTCTTTATAGATTGTGGCGGCTGCAATTTGAAATTCGAGCATCCTTTGTACTATCGCACCCACTGCTCTGTCTTCCATGATCCCTCCATGAGCCTCACCATACGGAAATACCATTGCAAGGTCTGCGGCGAGGCTGTTTTGGGCAAGGATAACATCATGAAGCATGCCGCCGAGAAGCATGATGGCAAGGGCGCCTATCAGTGCCAGTTCTGTAGCAAGTTCTTCTTGAGACTCAACTACCTGGAGATGCATCGCACATATGGCTGCGCCTCGAATCCAAATCGCTCAAGGCCTGTCTGCGATTTCTGTGGGCGCAAGTTCTGTCAACCGCAGAAGCTGAAGGCGCACATCAAGCGGATGCACAGCGGTAAGTTAAACTTTGCGGTTCTTCAGTAAGAGGGCCATAGAGCTAAGCCATGAGCTAAGCTAAGAGCTTAGAGTCTAGTGCCCAGAGCCAAGCCCAAGCCTAGACTGTAACTGTGATCGCACCACCCGTCCCCCACTGCGTATGCGTAATGTAATGTAACGTAGTCGCATCGACTGCCATGTCGTAAGCTCGTGTATAGTTTGTCGTAAAACATTGTCTAGCCTAGCAACCGTATGACGTTAAAAAATAAATACAAAATAAATACAAAAGCTTCTGCATAAATCGAACCTATCAAACCTTAACAGATATATGTATGTATGGTATGTACGGTCGCCACAAATAGGGAGAAAAGATTAATACATTAAGTCACTTCTATTTCTATATATACAAAATATTTCAATTAAGTTTAAACCATTTTGTATGTGAAAAAAATTTAAATACCTATATTAGACATATACGCCGCCGCGCCACGCCGCCGCCGCCGCCGATTTTTGCCTTATTTGACGCGCCGCCGCCGAATTATGAAAAAAACGGCGCGCCGCGGCGCGCCGCTGGTGCGGCACCGGCGTAGCACCGGCGCGGCCTTCGGTGATATTATTCTTAATATAACTTAAAAACAAAAATAAATAAATCATACAAATGGCCAAATACTCGATATAAATAATCGATTAATCGTTAGGATTGTCTCATCTCCCATCTCCCTATGTCCCATCTCTAGAACAGCTATTTGGTGTGGTTTACTTTCTAAAGCTGTGTTTTTTGTGCGTAAATATGCAAAGTAAGTTTTAAAATACTATTACTAGTGTTAGGAACATATGTATTAATTAAATATTCTCTAAACAAATAGATGGATCAGCCATTGAGTATGTACTCAATTAAACACAACCATTACTCAAATCGAAAGAGCAAAGTGTGGGAGTTTTTCGGCGCATTGCAATTAGAGAACAACTGCATTGAAGTGGACAAGGTGTTCTGCCGATTATGTTTGGATGTTCAGAAAAAAGACGACGAAAGAACAATCTTTTCATGGTAATAATTAAGTTCCTTTTTTTAAGATTCAAGTAAGATTTTGTAAATTGTTTCAGTGCTAAAATTCAGTCGTATTCCACGAACTGTTCCACAGGGAATTTAAGTCGACACCTCAAAAATGAACACAACATTCGAGATATCGACAGTCCGAGTACTTCATTGGCTACACGTGGATCAATATCAAATTTTTTCAAAAAATCGACGCCAATTATATCTCCAAAAGATAGTAAGTGGGCGCTGGGACGAGAGCTAGCTTTGTGGATGGCTAGAGATTTGCTACCATTTCATATAATTTGTCACAGTGGACTTAAAGACTTTTTAAAAAAATATAGAGTTGTGGCAACTGATGCTGACATTCCACACTACAAAACGCTGTCAACAACTGCACTAGACGATGTGTATGAATGCATTTTACGAGCAGTTACACGGATAGTATCTGGACAAAAACATTTTGCCTTAACTTTCGACTTGTGGACAGATAACTATAGAAGAAGAAGTTATATAACGTTCACCTTCCATTTTCTGTCAGCGAATTTTGAGATGAAGCATTTAACGCTGGAAACAAAATATTTGTCAAAATCGCACACGGCAAGTAACATTTTAACAGAGGTGGAAGAAGTTACTCAAATGTATAATTTGCAAATGGGATCTAATTATGTCGTAACCGACCAAGGCAGCAATATCAAAAAAGCTATTAATTTGGGGTGTATAAAAAACCACTTCTGCCTTGGACATGGACTACATAATTTGCTAAATGTTGATGGTTACAATTCAGAGCCGGAAATTAAAAATTTGATTGTGAAGTGCAAAAATATTGTGAGTGCCTTACGATTCAAGACACATGTTTTGAGATGTCAAGCTGACGAACTTCAAAAGGAAGTTTTGTCAAATATCGACAATTTAGAAGAACTGCTGGCATCCGAAGATAATGAATGGGTCGACTACGATGATGATTTTGGCCCGTTAGATGATGTTCCCTTGCAAACTTACAAGAATATTAACAACCCTAATGACTTACAAAGTAGTTTGGTGGACAAGAGAAATGTTTCACTTAAGAACTCGGTCCCAACAAGGTGGCACAGCGTGTTAACAATGTTAGACAGTCTTGGGTGCCAAAGAGCCGCATTAAATAAGTTGCTCACAAGCAGCAATAAGACTCATTTAATATTATTAGAAAATGAAGCACAGCTTTTATATAAATTATGCGACTTCTTAAAAAAATTTAAAGATGCAGTTACCGTTTTGTCTGGAGATTTGTATCCATCAATAAGTCTTGCGTTAGTGATAAGAACTGAAATCGTCTCAATATTGGAAGAACCTGAGAACAATGAGCCGCTTGCTTTGACTCTCATGAAAAGCCATATAAAAAATAGATTTGATTCAAGGTTCCCGATATCGGATATACTAGTCTGCGCATCCCTATTAGATCCGCGATTCAACTCACTTGATTGTGTGTTGGAGTATTGCGAGAAACAAAGTTTAAAAAGAAACGATTTTTTGTTAAAAATGTTTAAAGAGCTGATTGGAGATGTTGAACAAGATAGCGATCAGCAGCAAGAGTCTCATTCTGCAAGCAAAATCTTAAAGCTTGCTCAACGGCATTCGACCAATACCAAAGATAACAATTTGGAAGCTGAATGCCATCTACTCCTAAGCTTATCTTCATGTCAAGACGTATTGACATTTTGGAAGGAAAAGGCACCTGCAATGCCCTTACTTTCGATGCTGGCACAAAAAGTGTTGTGTATTCCTGCAACGAGCACTCCAAGTGAGCGAGTTTTTTCTATTGCTGGTCTTACAATTACGCAGAAACGGTCGCAGCTCAGTCCTCACAACGTAAATAAAGTAATTTTTATACATGACAATTACGACACTTGCAAAGAAAGTTTAACTTAAATTTACAAATTGAAGAGATAAAAATGAACTGAATTGAAAACTGAACATTAATTATGTGAATTATGAATGAAACTTATTCAAGTCAAGGAAAAAGACTGCTATTTTTATGTTTATTTTTATTTGTTACTTAATTTTTATTTATTTTCATTTCATTTACCCAATTAATTTACTCACTTATGTTCATTTTATTGTTATTGTTAATAAAGGCGTTATAAACTGATATAATACAATAATACTAATTTTATTTAATTTGAAAAAAATCTGTACGCCGCCGCCGCCGATTCTTTCTGACTACTACGCCGCCGCCGCCGAGTCATTTTGACCTCTACGCCGCCGCCGAAGTCTTTAACCATCGGCGTAAACCTCTAACCTATATATTAATTTTTAATTTGTATATATATATTTTTTAGTTTTTTAATTCATTTTATGTAATTTTTATACCCTTGCTTTCTAATTTTAGTCAATTTTGACTATTCTAACTAGTATATAAGTCGGAACGAGCCCGATCGGACGGCTACATCATATAGGAACAATCGGAAAATTTTATAAGTGCTTATAAATATATTAATTAGGGTTTTTTAATTAATTCGATTTGTGTTTATTTCTCTGTACAAATAATTTCCAGTGAGGCAATCAAACAAACAGTGCTTGAAATTTGCAATCCACAAATGTGGATCATATGACAGGATCTCTTTCTCGTAAGAGAGCAGTTCCGTTTGCTTCCCGTAAGAGAGCGGGCCTCGTTTCGTTTGCTTGCCGTAAGAGAGCAGCAAGAGAGCAAGGGCAAGAATAATAAACACAAAAAATAACAAGAAAAAATGGAGTGTCTTTGTAAAGGATGCAGAAGAGAACCAAAACAGAAACAGAAAACAAAAAAATGCAATAAAACTAAATTAAACTAACTAAACTTTGGGAGAGCAATGTTTTTCTTTACTCACCAATTGTTTGAAGCGTCTAAACGTCTCTTAGAAGCAACACCAAAATATTATTTTAAAAAACACAAGCCCTTTTTTTCTTTTTAACTTGCAAAAAAATAAAAACGAACGGCTTTTTCTCGGCCGTATTTTGCCCATTTCCCACCGTTTTCTTTACTCTTTTTCTCCTCTTCGCTTTTGCCGATTAAGGCAAGGAGAACAGCACCAAAAGAAAGCGGAAACTAACGGGACTTGCTCACATCACTGGCACTTTTTCACTTAAGCCACAAAAAAAAAAAACTAAACAAAAAACGAACGGCATCGTTCACATTTTTCCTTACTCCTGTTCTTCGCTTCGCTTTTGTCCGATCGAAGAAAGAAGAACACGAAAGCAAGGAGGCGGCACTGGCACGGCCACGCGCTCTGTCCCACTCGCACTTGCACATGCAATAGGACTAAATTAAAACTGAAATAAAACCGAAAGCTACGCCGTCCGGGCATAGATTTTTTCCCGATTTCTATCAGATTTTCCTTATCCACGTCGCGACAATGTTTTTCCGCACTTTTCCGACCGTTTTATCCCGTTTTAAGCCCTTTTTAGGAGGAGCACCCGTTTTTTATGCCGTACAGTTTTTTAGCAAAAAATAAAATGAAGACGAATAGCGGGAAACTGAAAGACGACGAAAAGATGGCGGCCGCGAAAGAGCGACTCTCTCTCACTTAGCTTCCACGCTCCCACTCTTTGGAGCCAGGATCCGCTCTCTGTTTACATTTTTTTTTTGAAGCTTAGTTCATTATAAAATTAATATAAATATAACATGAATTATATTTATTCATTTCTTAATTTTCTAAATATATTTTTTAAGTATTTTGATTCATTTTATTTATATTTCGAATTTTTTAATGGTTTTACCGTTTATCTGTACTAAAAATTTATTATTAATATTTTTAAAATATAAAATTAATTAAATATAATAATTTTGTGATTAGTGAAATATTTTTTAAAAGTCATTTATTTAACTTTATTTAATTTTAATATTTTTTTTAAATACTATTTAATATAGTATTCTCTTCCTTAAAACACCAATTTAATTTAAAATAAATCTATTCTTACCCCAATAAGCAATATCCTTATTCCGTGGCGACCGTAACTGTGACCATCCATGCTAATAACATAATATCGTATATACTAATACTGTAACGAGTCGCTTAGCTGTAAAAATAACTGTACTAACTGAATAAGTCCACCACCACACCGCCACTAATCATCACACAACATTTAATATATATATATATATAATACCCGCAATATAATACTCTAAAAAGCATCTGCGATCGCTCATCTATCTTTTGTTGCCAAAATTTTTGATTTGTACACCGCCTCAATTGGTCGACCCCGTGTCTATATATATATTTTATAGCCCTTTAACCTTGGTTTTGGTTTCATCTTGATTTTGTATTCTATTTTAAGTGCTATATAGTTAATGAAAGTATATATTGTGTATGCCAATCACACTCGTAAACTCTGAAGAGAGAGAGATATATATTTAGAAATGTAGATTAGTAAATGGTAAATGATACAGATACAAAAGAGCTATATAGAACGCATGCGGGGTAACACTGTTTAAAATCAGGATATAGAAAGTGAAAGTGCATAAGGAAAATATTAGAAGAAAATAGGTAATAATTGGGAATTATGGGACTAGCAACAAATATTTTTAGGAATATAAAAATGTAATTAAAATTTTGAATAATTTTGTATAGTTAAGGAATATCAACTTAAGGCTTAGAAAAATGTAGTTAAAGAAATGTGGGCTGATTTTAATATTAAAAAAGAATTCAAAAATTAAAAGGAACATTTTTAGAATTATTTTTGATTATGGTATTTCCAATATTAATCATAATATTTCGGGTATGGAATATTAAAATAAATATACATGTATTTCCTATAAATATAGGGTTCCTAACTAGATTTGTTTTCATGAAAAATATAGAATATATAGGATATATCCAAGAATTACTTATAGAAGAACTCCACTAGTCACCCTGCCATGGATCATGGAACGTAACTTGCATTGTGTAAACGCTTTTAGTGAATGATTTTTGCCCTTGGTTGTATTTTCTTAATTTTGTTTTTAACGATTTAGTTTATAGCGTACGAAAATATAGTTTTTGCAGCGTTCCTTTGCCCCCCGAAAACCCAGGCCTTAACTTCCAGATAAACCTATTCCCAACCAACCAGAAACCTGTGAGAATCCAAGGAACCCCACAAAATCCAAAGAGATCCCATTAGTATATATCTAGATCGGTCTGCCTTATGTGTTTTGGCTTTCGTTTTGTATTCATTGTTCGTTCGTTGTTGGGTTGGTTTCTGGATTTATGGATTTATGGATTATTACTAAGTTGTTCTTTCAAAATCACCACAATCCGAAATTTCATTTTCTTCATACAATTTCATTTTAGATATGGCTGAAGTTTTACGAGATTTTCAGTGTAAATTATGTTCAAAACTTCTAGGATCGCGAGCGGCACTGCAGCGCCACTCGAAGGAGGTGCACAGCCGCAACTCGACGGTGGTGAGCTGTCCGCGTTGCCAGAAACTCTTCCAGAATCGCAGCAATCTCAAGATCCATATGCTGACCCACTCGGGCGTGAGGCCGTTCAAGTGGGTATACCCAGGGGAAGGGGGGGAATCCACCTCCTCCTCCTCCTCCTGATCTCCTCCTTGAAGTTTTGGTTTACCTTTCTAACCTTTTGATTTCGTTACTCCCTTTTCGTAGATGCGCCGAGCCAGAGTGCAATGCTGCCTTCACCACCAAGCAGTGCCTGCAGTTCCATTACAAGAAGGTTCACAACTATACACAGGAGCAGATGCCCAAGATTGAGCGCAGCGTGGCCTATACCTTTGATGCCTATTCCGGCGGCATGAAGGTTGACTTTCTGGGTAAGCAGACGGCGACGACTGCGCCGGCTTTGGTCACGGCACTTCCGGCGCCGCCACGCCCTAATGCGGCCGTCGTCTCCCCTCTATCCAACTCGTTCACAGAGCAAGCACCGCGCCGGCGGCGCAAGAGCCTCGAGGACCAGAGCTCCATGCTCAGCGGTTCGCTGCAGAGCGATGCCGAGTTCAGCGATGACAACCTGTTCGAGGCCATCAAGAAGAGTGGCAAGTCCATTAAGGATCTGTGTCGCAACGAGCCGAATTTGTCGCTGCTTAGCTCCAAGATATCCAGCATTTTTGGTGACAAGGTGGTGCCCCCATCCGTTTCCGTTTCCGCTGCGGCCTCTGCCACGACCACCGGCGGCAGGAAGCGAAAGCGCAAGAAGGAGCCCAGTGCGGCGGCTCAGCATCATCAGCATCATCATCAGCAGCAGCAGCAGCAACAGCAGCAGCAGCAGCTGGGACAGCAGCAGCAACACACGCAGCAACATGCCACCGCGCAGCAGCAACTGCATACGCAGCAGCATCAGCAGCAACATGTGTCAGCCGCCCAGCAGCAGTTGCAACATCAACAACAGCAACAGCAGCAGCAGCAGCAGCATCTGCAGCAGCAGCAGCAGCATCAGCAGGTGCAGCATAGTCACCACCAGCAGCAACAACATGCTGCCCAGCAGCATCAGCAGCAGCTGCATCATGATCCCCAGCAGCAGCAGCAACATCCGCCGCAGTATCACCCGCATCACCTGCACCAGCACGGCCTTCAGCAGCACACGCAACAGCAGTCGCAGCAGCAGCAGCAACAGCATTCGCAGCAGCTACACAGTAACGATCCCGATGAGGAGGAGGCTGTCGCCGCAGCAGCAGCAGCAGCAGCGGCCGCGGAGCATGCCCGCCTGGAGCAGGTGCGGCGGAAGCAGAACGCCCAGCTGAGCCTGGTCGAGTCCTTCCTCACCACCACTGCCCAGCGGCTGAGCGCCCAGCAGCAGGTGCAGCAGGTGGTGGCCGCCGCGGCCGCTGTCTCGGCCATGGCCGGCGCTGGCGATGATCCCGCCAAGCTGGGTCACATGATGGGCCACATGGGTGTGGGCGTGGGCGTGGGCATGGACGAGGAGGAGGACGAGGAGGATGATGATGATGATGGCGGCGGCGGTGGTGGCGGAGGAGGTGGTGGTGGCGGCTCTGCTAGTGGCTCTTCTGTGACCCACCAGCAGCATCATTCTCATGTCCATGCCCACCAGTCGCATCATTCGCATGTCCATGCCCATGCCCATCCGCATCACGCCCACTCGCATTCGCATGGCCACTCTCATCCCCACCAGCATGCCTCTGTCCAGGCAGCAGGACAGCAGGATTATCGCCATGCCGTGGCCATGAATGCCGCCGCCTTGGGCCAAAATCTGGTGGTCAGCAAGGGTAGCAAAAAGTGGATCCAGGAGGTGGATTCCAGTGAGGTGGGCAGCGACCCGGGTGGCCCAGGTGGTGGAGGAACTGGTTCTTGTGGCCAACTTGCGTCGGGTCCTGGCTCGGATCTTGGCTTTGCCGTGCCGCCCAGCTCTGTGGATGAGCATAGCAAGCTTTTGGGTCAGAATCGTGATTTTCTGGCCCGTCTTATGAGCAGTGCCAGTGCCAGTCATGCCCATGCCCATGCTCATGCCCACGCCCATGCCCACCAGCAGCACCAGCAGCAGCAGCACCAACAGCAGCAGCAGCAGCATCAGCACAGCGCCCACAGCCGGGAGGAGGATGAGAACAGCTCTTTCTTGGATGTCGTCGAGTCCAATAATAATGCTGCGGCCGCTGCAGCCGCCGCCGCAGCAGCAGCGGCCATGTCGCAGTACGGCGGAGGAGGAGGAGGAGGTGGATCAGGACCAGGCAGCGTGGGAGGAGGAGGAGGAGGAACAGGTTCTGGCCCTGGCAGTGGCGGCGATGGCAGCGGCGGACAAACACCAACGGGCCCAGCCACCGGTGGAACCGTTGCTGGCGGAGATGAGCCCCAAATGCAGATGAACTCCCTGGCCCACTCGCAGTCCTTCATGAGCTCCTTCTACAACAATGCCAGTGCACGTGGCGTGGTCGGTGGCTCCTCATCGGCCAGCATGCTGGTGGAGGCGGCCTTGAACTCCGTTGGCAATATGATTGACAGCGAGAGCAGTGACCTTAAGGTGAGTCCAGGAGTACCTCTAATCCCTCTATGAACTCTATTGAAATCCTCCTTTCCTTGACCAGGTTCCCAACGATAATCACATCAACAGCGACAGTCCCATGAGTGCCCATGTGGATCCCGAATCGCAACGCTTTGCAGGCAACGGGGGCAGCTCTGGCGGCGGCGGTGGCAACAGCAATGGTGCTGGTGGTGGTGGTGGTGGTGCCTCCTCTGGTGGTACCAATGGTGGCACCATTGCCGGTGCCATGGATAACCTGGAAAATGAACTAAAGATGATGAAAAATCTGGGCAGCTTCCCCATGCAGATACCACCACTGCCCATGTTCCAGGGCGCCTGCAATATATCGCCCAGCGCCTCAACGCCCACAAATCCGCAGAGCAACCAGAACCAAAACGACGTGGATGTGGATGCTGGGAGTACGCCCCGTCCCCAGCATCCCGATTCGGATGGCTTCTCCTCCTCGCATCATCGAACGCCGCCCTCGCCGCCACCCATATCACCGGGTCGTGATTATGGTGGCATGTTTGGTGGCACCGCCGGCAATGGCGGTGGTCCGGGCTCCAATAGCACGCCAGCGGGTAGCTCTAGTGGTGGTGGCGGTGCAGCCGGTGGTGGTGGTGGTGGTGGCGGTGGTGGTGCCAATAGCATGTCCGCCTCATCGCCTTTGCCTGCCTTGCAGCCGCAGCGTAGGAATGCCTCCAGTGTGGGCAGCACCTATCCTGAGCATGAGCTCATATCGCCGGCCTCGTCGCCCAGCATTCCGAGGTATAACTTTAATGGGGACATGATGAGGCACAAGCGAGTGGTCCAGCAGGAGCAGGAGCATCAGGAGCGGCAGCGCCAGAATATCTCCCGGCACAATCAGATGTCCAGTGATGAGGAGAATAGCATAATGCCGCAAAACAGGTGAGGATTGGGAGGATCCTTAATAGGAAAATCTTTAGTAACCTTGTCTTCCTTGCAGCAGCGCTGGCCAGGATATGCGCATGAAGTTCCCCCAGTCACAGATCGATCTCATGTACTCCAAGTACGAGAGCATGGCCAGCAATCTCAAGTACAATAGCCAGGACCTGGACTCCCCAGCCGAGTACCGCCAGGCGGGCGGCAATGGTGTTGGCAATCCTGCGCTTAGTGCCGCTGCCGCCGCAGCAGCTGCCGCCAGTGCGGCCAATGATTTATCGGATCTTCAGGGTCTGGACATGAGCTCTCGTTCGAATGCCGCCAGCAGTAATTATCATCATAACTTCCAACTGCCCAGCAGTCGTTATCATCATCACATCTATGATATACTCTCCGATCGAGAGCAACAATCCCAGCAGGCCCAGCAATCGGGTGGGTCTGTGGGCGGTGGCGGTGCCGGACCGGGTGGATCGGTGGTACATCAGCAGGAGCATGGACATGGCCAGCATCATGCCATGCAGCAGCATCAACAATCGGCCGCGGCCATGCACAATATGCTGAGCGAACAGCTGGGCGAGCAGGAGCATGACCAGACCACCTCGGTGGATCTGAGCAGGACGGCCAACTATGTGGTATCATCGCCACCTCAGCTGCCGTACAATCATCCATCGCATCATGACATGCTGCGGATGGCCTCGCTGGATCTAACGCCCAACACGGCCAACATGGCCGTGGGCAACAATCGGTCGTTCCTCTCCTCGCAGATGCAGCACCAGAGTCGTGAGAGTTTGGAGCATCACCGGTTGCTCTCCACGGTGGAGCAGCATCGCATATTGGCCGCCTCGAATGCAGCTGCCGATCAGCATCGCCTGCTGGTCGATCCCACCGCACATCTGCTGATGGAGCAAAATAACCGGCTGCTGGGCACGGCGGATCAGAGTCGTTTGCTGGGCGAATCGGCGGCGGCTGCTGCCCAAAATCGGCACATGGCCAGGAGTTTTGGTGCCTACCATCAGGTGGCGTCCAGCAATTATCATCCGGGTGTAAGGCCGCCGCCAGTCCTGCCATCGGCCAATCATCATGCCTCCAATCCGTCGAACTATCATCCCTTCCCCGCCTACTACTAGGAGGTGGTGGTGGTGGTGGATGAGGGCCAGTCGGGACACAGTAGTGCAATTTCCAGGCAGAGAAGGAGGACAAGGAGGAGGAGGAGGAGGAGTTCCCAGTTGCCCAACCTCAACTGACTCATAATAAATTTAGTTCCTTTAAAAAAGAATTTAAGTTCGATGTACTGTGAAAAAAAGGGTTTCGTTGAAGTACACTTACAAAAAAAGGAAAGAAAACTAAGCCACAATTGTTCTACAGCTTATTTAAGAAATTATAATCCCATTTTTGGAAAAGTATATAGTTTTTTTGAAATTTTTAAAATGTTTTCCATATTTTCAAAAAAAATTTATAATTCTAGGTACAAGTACACGTACAAAAAGTACCTAAAAACCTGTGTAAACAAGCAAATATAAATCAATTTCTGCCAAAGTAATAGAAATGTTTTATAGTTTTAATGAAATTGTAAAAAGTTTTCCATATTTTTAAATTATTGTTTCAACTCTTGGTACAAGTACTTAAAATCAAAGCTGAAAAGTACCTAAAATTTTGTGCAAGTTTTATCTTTGTTAGGTGAACAAACAAATTAAAATGTTTAATTATTTTAAAATTGTTTTTTTTTTTAATTTTAAAGTTTTTTTTTTTTAATTTTAAAATTTTATATTTTTATTTATTTTTTAATAAAAAAATGTATACCCATTAGGTAGTTTTAGGTAGTTTTTTTTATAGGTAAAAGAGATTAATACCTTTTCCAACACTGTATAGTATTTACTAAAATTTAAATTTTTTAGATTTATGAAATGTTTTTCAAAGTTAATTTTTAGTTTAAAAATATTTCAGTTTTTGTAACCTTTAAATGGTGTTGTGTTCCAAAAAAGAGCTATAAATGCCTTTATAATTATATTTCCAGTCTTGTGAAGGCCATTATAATACAATTTCAAGTGTTGTAAAGCCCCTAAAAATTTCAATTCAAATTAAAAATTTCCCCTAAATATTACACTGCATAAATTTCGCAATTTTCTACCGAACTTCTACTTAGAAATTTCAGTCTTTGAGAAACACATAAATCCCCTTGTAAAAGTCCGAAACCTTTTTCAAATCTGAAATTCAAAATGTGTGCCAATAGGAATAAATAGTTAATTTTTGATTTTCGCTTCTCTGCCATTTGAAATTTGTACACAATAATAATAATGAATATGTATAGTTGTATAGGAAGCATAATAAAAAAATATATATAAATATAAAAAGAAAAAAAAACTGAAGAAGAAAATCCGCATTAAATTAGCAAAAAAAAAAAGCATACATCCTGAGAGAACAATTTTTTTTAATGCGAAATTTTGCCGCTGAGTTTGTATAGAAAAAAAAAAAAGAATATACGAAACGATGTTGATAATAATAATATTTTTACACCGAAATAAAATATACATAAACGAGTACAAAGTGTTAGACGAAGAGTAGGCGGAACTCTCCACATTTGGCTATATATATATATTATATATCCTGTGAACCTGTGAATTTTCCCCCGCTTCCACTACCATTTCTGCAAACTCAGCAAAGGATTAACGATTAATGATTAGCGATAGCGCAATTTATCGATATTATCGATAATCAAGGCGTAACACCGATCAGGAACTTAGCTCAAGCATCATTCGAGGTTCGAGGATAACTTCAGTCATTTTTTTTTGTACTATTACATAATAAATATATATATGTATCGATATAAACTAACTTCATAACTGTACTAAATGGTATATAAAGCTAGCGAGTAACTAAGTTATGATTTCATGTAAATTAATAAATTTATATATATATATAAATAAGAGAGAGCAGTGGCGATAAGGAGAGGAAATACCGCATAATGAAACCCAGATATACATCCCAAAAAATATATAATACAAAAAAAAAAAAAAACAAAAGATAATAATTATTAAAAAAAAAACACACACACAGAGAGAAAAAAGAACAATGCGGAGAAAGAGATAGATATAGAGAGAGAGAGTGGGAGAGAGAGAGAGAGATCGCTGATCCACATGATATGTATACACCTATATATATGCATATGGCGTAATCAAATTATCGATTATTAATAAACCGTAAATCGAACCATTATTTGAAAGGATAAACAATAAACCAACGACTTTTCACTCACACACTCGCACACACACACACACTCTAAATTGTAGTCTCACTGCCGACTCTGAGAATCTGCTCTCGTTCAGGGGACTGGACAGGGACAGAGTAGTAGCTCCTAGTGGCACCTAGGTAGGCATACACCCAAGAGCCAGTGTGGTGTGCCAGGGAGGTTACTGTGCCCCACCATTTCCATGTCCAAGAGCAGCAAGCGTCGCAGCAGCAACAGCAGCAGCAACATCAGCATCACCGGATCATGACGCCCTTGTCAGAAGAGAACGACGACAGTGCTCCACCAATCCAAGCCATTAGGCAGCGGCATCGGGAGAAGTTGACGCCTCCGGCGGAAGAATCACCGGTCAACGAGGCGGCTTCTGCTGGTGATGAAGTCGTCGATGAAAAGTCCACTGTAATCATGCCGCCGCCGCCGCCAAGGATCGGGAGCACTGAAGTGGGCAGCAGTGTTCTGCTATTGACGCCCGACGAGATCATCGAGTCCTACGAACGAGCCCTGCAGGTACAGTTGTCTGATAAACCCAGGGATTAGGTAAGGGTGTGGCTTTAAAAATTCTATAAAAATTACATAAATAACAAAAAATAGCCTTATTATTAGATTTCCTGTTAAATATACTAAATTATTGTATTATGTACCAAGTTTTAACTGAAACCATTGATTACCTAGGGATCTAGAGTGTCTTTATAAATAACTAAAAATTAAAAATTATATTTTTAATCATCTTTTTAATATGAAAAAAATTATTTAGAAATTTTATATATATTAGGTACCTCAAATGTATAAAAAAAAAGTTTTTAAGATTTTTGAAATATTTATTACTATTTAAAATGTTTTATTACATATATAAATATATGTTTTTGAGAACTAGAATAAAATATAAGTAATTTTCTCTTCAAAAAAAAAAATAAAACAAAAATTAAAAAATTATTTTTATTTATAAAAAAAACAAACATAAGTAAGATAAAAATATTTAAAAAATTTAAATAATATATAATAAATATTTCTAAATTGTTATAAAATATTAGAGAGGTTTTAAAAACATAAATATTTAATTATTCTTTAACTTTCTATTAAAATGTAATAAATACAAATATATTTTTTATTTTTATTTATTTTTAATATATATTTTTAAATATTTTTGAGTTCAAAAGTATTTGCTTTTTTCTTTGAAAAAAACATACAATAAATACATATTTATTTTAGGCTTCTTTTTTAAATATTTATATTTATAAATATAATATTTTTTAAATTTAGATTTTACAATCATTTTTTATCTATAAATAAAAGTATTTAAATTAATATATTTATGAAAACAACAAATTTTAAATTAGACAAAAAGAAAAACAAATTACAATGCTTACAAAAATTATTATTATATATTAATCATTTATAATATAATATTTATTTTTCAATTTATAAATTGTGCTCTATATAATTATTTGTATTATTTAATGATTATAAATTTTTTGATTAATTATTTAATTAATACATTATAATAATATAATAATTTATAATACATTAAACCCACCCAAGGCGATCTCAATTCCACTCTCCGAAAGTGAAACTGGGAACGCCCCCCCGTCGATCGCTTGACAACCCTGTCACATGCAATCCACACCATCCACAATCTACAATCCACCCACCAACCACCTATCACCTACCGCCCGCAGGCAGCCATTGAGGGCATAGAAGGCGGCAACGGCGACGCCACCCAAAGCAAGTGGAAGAAACTCCGATCGCTCAGTGTTCAATCAACGCTTAGGGCCGTACGCGACGGTCTGCTGTTCGTGGTCGGCGGTTTCTTGCGTTTCGTTCGACGCCTCGATATGCACGGCGGCGGTACCGGCAACAATATCAACTTTGTCGAAGGGCTAATCGACTTCCTCGCCGGCTCCCTGGGCGGTGCGGCGCAGGTATATGTCTCCCAGCCCCTCGACACGGTCAAGGTCAAGCTGCAGACCTTCCCGGAGGCATATCGCGGCATGTGGGATTGCTTTGTGAGAACCTATCAAAAGGATGGTTTCGCCCGTGGCCTCTATGCCGGCTCTATACCGGCGGTGTTTGCCAATGTTGCTGAAAATTCGGTACTATTTGCCGCCTACGGTGGTTGTCAAAAATTCGTAACATTTCTGGTGGGCAAGGAGACGCCCAGTGAGTTGACCACCGTACAGAATGCCTGTGCTGGCTCCCTAGCCGCCTGCTTTTCCACGCTCACCCTCTGTCCCACGGAGCTGATCAAGTGCAAGCTTCAGGCGCTGCGCGAGATGAAGCATTTTGTGGAGGCAGCCCACCCGGAGGACATGAGAACGCCATGGACGTTGACGCGATACATTTGGAGGACCGAGGGTGAGTAGTTGTAGTTATAAATTTTCATTAAGAGTGAAAATGTAGAACTTTTAATTAATAATTTGTGGGAATTAGAAAACAAAAATTGATTCTATATATATTTTCCCCTCACTTCTTGTCGGTGGGGGGGGGGGGGGGGGGGGGGTGTGGGGGCCTTGGTTTTTTCTGTTTTTTTTTTTTTTTTTTTTTTTGAAAACATATTTGTTGCTCTGGGAACACTCGAGTGCCCTGATTAGATTATCTCCGCGTGGCTTTCGGCGATCGTTTTCTTTTCATAATTCACAATTATCGCATCGCAGTGTGCGATATAAACACGGATACGGATCGCACTCATACCATAAAAAAATATATAAATAATAAAAAACCCGACGGATGCCCACATGGTTACGGATTGCGTGGTAGTTGCCGGATCTTTTGGTTATCGCTGCCTTGCGATCTTTTCAAATATAAATTAATTGGGCTGCAAAAAAGCGTTGGAATTAAAAATTTTAAAATAATATACAATAAATAAAGTATATAACAAAAAAAAAAATAATAAAAATGTATATATATTTAATATATAAATTATAAATATATTATAATTTATAAATAAAATAATAAATAAAGTAATAAAATAAAATATATATATATATATATATTTAATATATAAATTAGAAATATATTAAAATAGGGAAAAATAGGGGTAGCTTTGGGCTAAAGAAAAATTCTACTTATTTTTATTCAACTTTCAATTTAATTTTGATTTTAGTTTAATTTAATTTAATTTTTTGTAAGAATAAAAAATATATCGATTTTCGATTTCCAAATAAGAAAAACATATAGAATTATTTTTCAGAAGCTGAAATTATGTTTTAATAATAATAATAATTTCTACACCCACTTTATAATACTGGTTTATTTATTTATAACTTTTTATTATTATTTAAGAATTAAATATTTATCAAAATTCATAATTAAACGTTTCTTGAAATTAGATTTCCAAAGAAAAAATTATAAAAAATTATTTATTCTGATAAAAATTAAATAATTTCTACTCAACTCCCACTTAATATTGTTGGTTTTAATTTATTAATATTTAAAACATTAAAAATATGTAGAATTTATAGGAAGAAAATATATAAAAAAAAAATAAAAATATTGTGATAAAATTCCGTTAATATTTACTAAAGTCCCAATTAATATTATAAATATTATTTAGGCATTTAATATTTATTTAAATTTAATAATTAAAATTATAAGAAAATTTTGATTCAAAAAATTAAAACTTCCACTTAATAATTATATTATTTATGACTCCAAAAATAAAATATATATAAAATTAAAATTTTTTTGCTAACTGAAACTCTGAAATCTATTTAGACCAAAGCTTTAATTTCGAATTTTCCAATGAATTCTTGATACCTATTTAATTTAAAACTCAGAGATATGTTAGTAGTGGTGCTGCACATATTGAATTTCGATCCATAAATCGGATGACACATAAAATGATTCATCAAATTCCTGATTTTTTTGGGCCAAAATGTAATAATAATGTTATCAGAGCTTCAAAGTGGGTGTATACAAAAGTAAAGCTTATCGCAAAGGCAACATAAACAATTTTCAGATTGTTTTATTTTTATTTTTAAATATTATAACCATTCTACAATATTTCTGTTAAAGTTACAACAATATAGCCATTTTTAAAAGAATTTTGTTTATTAATTTCAAATTGTTTAAAATAAGCCTTTATTTTTGCATTTTTAAAGGAATATTATTGAATGGATATATTATTTTAAAAATATATTTTAATTTAATAAATAAGTGGTTTTGTTTAGTAATTTTAAAATTGTTTTAAATAACTCTTTTAACAGTTGAAATATAATAAATTAAATAAGCAAGTCTTAAAAATAAATATATTATATATTAAAATATATATTAAACTTGAAACTTTAATGGTTGTCTGAAGCCACACAGGAAGCATAAGCCATAAAAGATCAGACGACACGAGGCCATAAAATATATGCCTCTCCACCAAGTGATGAGTTTTTTTTTTGTAATAACTCAACCCCCAATCGAATCTAATCGAATCGCGAGAAGGTTTCGTATATTCTCAGAAAAAAAAACATAAATAATAACAAGTATTTACTACGCAGATTGCGAACATAGGAATTAGGGATTACTATGCCCGCTGATAAGGTTATTCTTAGCCTCGCCATTTGGGAACATGCCACGCACTGTGACGTAGCCCGGAATGGGAGATCTGTGGCCACAGATCGTGGCGTAGTAGGGGAGAATTGTTAATCGGAAACTGAGCCAGCGCAGAGGCATCCACTATCAGTCCAAGTGGAAAGTTACAGGGAGAGAGAGAGAATGCCTCGTTGATCCGCGATTGACAGCCCCCGGGGCCAGTCGGTTAGATCAATGGTGCATCTCCTCTAGGCAGGCGATGAGCACGTTTCCGTTATGGTCTTATCATGGGCCTTACCAACGGTCACGACCTCTCGTCCTCTCACGTGCCAATCTGCATTTGCATTCCGGTTCCGCCTATATTTATTTGTTATCTTTAAGTGACTCCGACTTCGACTCTGACTTGCAATCTCCTTTTTCTCTGCAGGCATCCGAGGCTTCTATCGGGGCCTGAGCTCTACATTCATACGCGAGATGCCGGGCTACTTTTTCTTTTTCGGCAGCTACGAGGGCACACGTGAGTTGCTGCGAAGGTGAGTGGGAAAAACCCTTAATTTAAAGGTCTTAAAAATTACACAATTACTTACAAAATTAATTGCAATTTAGTTCTTTCAAAAATTTAGTATTTATCTTAAGTAACTTTATATAGTTTTTACATTTTTCATAATATAAAAAATATATATTCTAAAGTTCTTACAAAAAACAGTCTTATTAAAGCTATTTTCTTTAGTTTTCCCATTTAGTTTTTTACAGTTTTTATAGTAGAGCTGGGAAAAATCGATAATATCGATTCTTTCTGTTTCGATTTAATCGATTTTGTTATTTTGTTGCATTAAAAATCGTTTTTTTTTTCAACTTTATTTTACAGAGCATAACGCCATACGATTTTTTTCAATTCAAATTTTTAATTAAATTAAATAATTTAAATTATAAATAAATAATTTAAATTATTTATTTAAATTATTATTTAATTAAATTAAATATTAAATTTAATTAAAATTAAATTAAATAATTAAACTATTTCATTCATATTATTAATTTATTAAATGTAATATTGTATTAAATTTAAATTTTATTAAAGTAAATAATTAAATTATTTAATTGATTTAAATTAATTGATTTAATTTAATTTAAATAATTATTCATAAGCATTAATTTAAATTAAATTAAAGTAAATAATTATTACTTTAATTCAATTTAAATTAAATTCAATATTTAATTAAATTAATTAATAATTCAATTTATTTAAATTTAATTTAAAATAATTAAAATATTTTATTTTATTAAATTTAATTAAGAATAATTAAATTATTTTATTTAATTAAATTTATTTTAAATAATTAAATTATTAAAATTAAAAAAATTTAATTAAGCTTCCTGAGTTTTCTTATTATACCTTTAATCCTCGTTATTCCTCATTATTTCCCCAGAGAGGATCAAACAAAAGATGAAATAGGACCAGTTCGAACGATGATCGCCGGCGCCATTGGTGGTGTTTGCCTTTGGACCTCAACATTTCCAGCCGATGTAATCAAGAGCCGGATTCAGGTGAAGAACCTGAACGACAGCATGTTCACCGTGGGAGCTGACATAGTTCGGCGCGAAGGCGTTTTGGCCTTGTATCGCGGCCTGCTGCCATCCGTCCTGCGTACCATTCCGGCAACAGCCACTCTGTTCGTCACCTACGAGTACACCAAGCGAGCGATGAGCGCCACGCTCTGATCGGAATCAAGAGAGCTAAGCTACTCCTTAACTCCTTAGTAGTAGCAGTTGTTTGGGGCGTGGCCGCGGGCGGTCATCATGAAATATTTCCTTCTTCTTCTCTTTTTTTTTCTAGATAATTCCTAGACCGTAGTGTTGTGCCTGTATATTGTTCAGATATTAATGCTAATAATGCTAATGACTGACTATTATCCAAGTTATTGTGGTTCATTTAATTTGCTTTTTGTGGTATCTTTGGTGCTTCTCATTTTCCTGCTATATTTTGGCCACTTGGCTGAGGCGACGTCGAAGGAAGTCCTGGCGATCTGTGGCGTTTTCCAGTTCCCGCCATTCATGCCAATAGATCTGGTGGTTAAAAGAGACGTGGAATTTGATATGGGAAAAGTACGAAAATAATTTTTAAAAAATGTCTAAGAACAGGAACCAAATGCATGTAATAGAAAAAGAGATGATGGCTAGAATATTCATTTATTATGTAGATACTTATGTATTGCTTAGGTTTTTTTTTATTTATTAACTGTTTAAATTCAAAATTATATTTTTTTTTTTTTTAGATTTTCAAGGGTTTTTCTTAATTCACAGATAGTTATTAATACTCCCTATTTGTCTGCCATTTTTCCACAACATTTTTAAGGATATTAAAGACCAAATCGAGCTTTTATAATATATATTAAAAAATAAATATATAAATTAAAAAATATTAAAAAATAAATGTATATTAATAAATAAATAAATAAAAAAGTTGTCAAGAACTACAAGTTAAAATAATTATTTGTTAAGCAGAAAACAATTAATAAAATGCCAAAAAACTTAAAGTGATGTTTTTTTAAAGACAAAAAAGAGAACTCTCTCTCTCTCCTTTCAGCTTCTCTCTCAAAAAGATTTCCGTTTTCTCTCTTCAAATATAAATGAGAGCAATCACAAGGAAATAACGTTACCAAAACTCTCTATCTCGCTCTTTTTTAAGGTTCTTGTTCAGAGAGAACGAGAGAGTTGTCTAATTAAAAGTCTAGAGAAGGAGTTAATTAATTAATAAAATGCCAAAATTAATTTATATAATTTAAAAAAAATTTTAAATAATGTTTTATAAAAAAAAAAATAACAATTATGTTTTATAGAAAGCAAAGAAGCGAGATTTCGTTCAACTTCTCTCCCAAAATACTCTATTTTCAAAAACAAATGAGAGCAAATACAACGTAAACTCTCTCTCGCTCTCTTTTAAGATTCTTGTTCAGAGAGAACGAGAGAGTTGAATGATTAAAGGTCTAGAGAAGGAGTTAATTAATTAATAAAATGCCAAAAAAGTTTAAGTGATGTTTTATAAACAAAATTGTGCTGTGTAGAAAAGATCTCTCTCGCTCTCTTTTTGTTCTCTTTCAGAAACTCTCTCTCGCTCTCTTCTTCACTTCGTTCTCTTTCAAAAAGACCAAAAGAGAGTTGAATGATTCTAAAGAAATGTAAAGAAATCCTTCATTACTCACCACCACTGGCTGATGTCCCAGTTGCCGAAGCTGCCTCAGCTTCATGTCCATCTGTCCCGTAAAACGATTCTTGTCCCGTATCATGTTATTCCATCCTGCAATAACAATCACAATGGTGGCCACTTGATCATCCCCGGCCTTGGTTTCACCTAGCAAATGCCGCCGGGTGAGTATCACGCCATTGTAATCCTCACCCACCTCCGCTGAGAGCGGCAAGGCCCTTCGCTGGCGATGGTCATAGCAAAGAACCAAATCGCAACGCTCATAGTGCGGCAGGACATGCTTGAAGCTAAGGTGGCGATGAAGCAGCGTGGCGGCTTCACGAATCTCCAGCAGAATGCGATCAGTGCTATTGAGCCGGAAGCGTCCATCCCTCACTGGGATATACTGTGTGTAGAGGCGACCCATTTGCTGCAACTGCCGTTCGCTGAGCAGCGGTCCCTGGTACTCCTCGTTACCCAAAAGACGGGCAAATGCATCCAAATGGAAATACTCCCGCCCTGGGAGTCCCGTTCGATAGGCATGCTGCAGGAAGCGCGGTGCCAAAACCACACCCAATAGCTCCACATCCTGAATGCCACGCATCGTGAGAAACTGCAGGCAATTGGTAAAGCAACGCGGATGCCTTAAGATCTCGTCCAACCGCTGGCGTAACAAATCCGGCAAACGCTTGGCTAACCGTGCCTCCACCCCCGAGGGACTGTTGATATTGAACAAGGCCATCACCAGGCAAATCCGTTCCACATCCTTTAGGCGTGCGCCCTCCAATTCCCGCTCAAAACGCAACAGTATCCGCTCCACCAGGACATCGTTGCAGGTCTGCAGGTCACAACCCAACAAGGCCATGTGCAGGCAGGCCAGCAGTGACACTCGCTCCACCTGATCCTCCAGCGAGCATAGCAGTTTCTTAAGCGGCTCCACCTGTGGCAGCTTGCTGCTGTACCTCAGCACCTTTAGCAGGGCCACCAATGGTATATCCTCCACGGTATCCAGCTCACTGCCCAGCCGCTGATATATTTGCTCTAGCAGCTCGGGATTCCTAATCGGTGTTTGCGTCTTGAAGAAACCCATGGCCATTACGCCCAATTCACCCAGTGACATTTGATTCACGCACCGCGATAGATTCAGCTCAAAGTCAAACATCTCGAAGACGGGACGCCGCAGTAGATTGCACAGGAACATGGCCTGAACGAGCTGCTCTGGCGGCAATTTACGTACTTTTCGGCCCAGCTTCTTCAAGGCCAGCCACACATATTCCCCGATCCGGGCTAGACCCAGCCGATACCAGGCATCGCTCACTAGCAGCAATTGGGCACTGGACCAGCCTTCAATGCGGCGACAGCATTCGATGTCCAGCGTGTTCCACAGTTCCATGTAATTGCGGGTTTTGGGGGATTCCGGCGTGGGCAGCTCACCGAGAGCACTTAGAGAGCCCAGCAGTTGCTCATCGGTCAGGCGATGCAGTTGCTCGCAGTAGCAGCGGGCAAAGGCATCGTAGCGGGCATCACTAACCTGAAGGCCCAGACGGGTGGAGTGCTGCACTAGACCCAGGAAGTCGGCATACAAATCCTCGGCTTTGGCTTGGCTTTGGGGTTGCAGGAAGCGCTCCCCACAGAGCAGCTCTTTAGGTGCTACATTGTCTTTAGGCCGGAGCACCTGGTAGGGCTTCAGGGACTCCATTAGGATTCCATGAGCAAACTGATTCTCGCGATCTGCAAATATTCGTGCGGGCAAAATGTTTGATGTACACAGCTGGCGCCTTAGAAGATGCGGTACCCTGCGCCAGAGGCAGTGCGTCCTTGTCCACATGGCTGGGCTTCAAGTGTGGGCAGTTTTAATTCAATTAAAACCGCGTAAATTGCAAATAAAATTGATGTTATGAAAGTGAAGAAAAAACGTGGAACAGCTGTTCGTGAGTGGCGTTGCCAGATCGGGCTGCTAAACGTTACAATTTCTTGATTTTAATCAGGTTTTTCCTTAATTTATTAACAAATTTAGAACAATTGTTCTTATTTTAGGCTTAAATCTAACAAATTATCAATGAAATACTTATTAAATATGAAAATTCTTGTCATTGTGGCGTTTTTTTGTGCCAAAATCATGTCCATGAAAAAGGTACAATTTCTTAATTTTAATCACGTTTTTTCCTTAATTTTTCTTATTTTATGCTTAAATCTAACAAATTAATCAATGGTTTACTTATTAAATATGAAAATTCTTGTCATTGCGGCGTTTTTTTGGCCCAAAATCATCCGCCGTGGTGTCCATGAAAAAGTTGTTCTCCTTCTCCATCGAGGTGTCCGTTGTCGTTGTGGTGACCGAAGGTGTATGTGGTCTTGAACCACGTTCCTGGCTACTCCTAGATCCCCGGCGTCCTCTATGGCTGCTGCTGCTGCCACTCGGTGCCGCCTTCTCATAGTACTCGATGTACTTGCGCATCTCCTCGATGCGCTTCTTCTCCCGCTCGATTTGCTGATTCAACTGCATCTCGATCTTGTTGTAGCCCTGCAACTGCAGCTCCAAGTCGCGCTGCCGCTCCATCTGCTGCCAAAATCCCACATTGTCCGATGTCCGTTGATCGCCCTGGAACTTGCTGATCTTCTGGTACAGCTTCAGGAATCTAGTGGGATCCTCAAAGTACTGGGCCATGCCGCTGGGCATGTTCCGGTCAATGGGGATCGTCTGCAGTGGCTGGCTGCATAGCGGACACTTCTTCGGGTCCTCCAAGGAGCTCCGCTCCAGGCAGTTGGCACAAATTATGTGATGGCATCGGGTCAGGTTGAGGGCCAAGGTCGGCTCTTGGGACCGAAGATGGTAACACTTGTTACAATGCAGACGAAACATAATTATTATTGTTTATTGCGACGCAAATTCAGTAATTACGGACGACAGCTGTTTGTGGGTGAAAATGAAATCTAACGGATCTTGGGCGTGGCGATCTGGCAGCACTGGCACTGTTATAAAAGTGGTTATTTTGTACTCAAACCCTGTGTATAACAGTTTAGTTCTTTTAATTTTCAAATTCGTTTTCTTGTTTTTGAAAAACTGATAAATTTAGGTATTTTATTTTCCATTTTTATGTGCTTTCTCTCTCTATTTTTTAATATATATTTCTCCCTCTCGTAATATCTTAATATCTAATTTTCTATTTCGATCTTTCTCTCTGCATCTTTCTCTTTAACCCCCTCTCTCTCTCTCAATCTATCCTATCTATCTCTTTCTCTATCTCTCTCAACCGTTCTCTATCTCTCTCTTTCTCCCTACCTTTCTTAATTTAAAATTTAACATTAAATTTATAAAGAATTCAAATTTATAAATTAAAATTTCTGCATTTAAAAACAAAAAAAAAGTAAAATAAACAAAAATATAACCTTTAACCTTTTTGACCCCGACGTGATTTGAACACGCAACCTTCTGATCTGGAGTCAGACGCGCTACCGTTGCGCCACGGAGTCCCTCTGACGATAGCAATCAGCTGCACAAATATCTAATAAATTCTAAGCTGGTTTAACTATTCGCGCGTCTAAAAATAATGACCGCAAAATAATGCGCCCCCTGATAATGTCGACGTCATTCCAATGCGTTCTACTTGCATTGCTCATTCAATTAACTGCCTTGCTTTTGGCACTTTATTAGCATGATCTTTATTTTGTTTAGTTTAAAATAAGATAAACAATGGAATATATATATATGAATATATATTATTTTAAATTAGTTGAAGTAGAACAATTCAATTATGTGTTTAAGAACAGGTTTGCTTAAGAGAGAACTGCAGTTAACATTGCCAAAAACTCGTTTTATGCTCAAATAAAAATTGGCTAACCGACTTTTTAAACGATCGCTCTTTAATCAAAGTACAGTAATGACATGATTGTTGGGACCCCATTTTCAATAGCAAGCTGGTAATGATCGTGTCGTTGGAATGGTTCTGTTAGGAACCATCTATGGATCTATTTTGTATCTATACAGCTTTCGTCTGTCTACTTTATCTATTTCAATTTCTATTTATCTATCTATCTGTCTATCAATTAATCTATTAATCAATAAATAATTATCCATATGCCTACTTATCTATCTAAGGATTTATCTATTTATTTATATATTTATACATATATTTATATATGGATATCCATCTAAGGATCTATCCATTTATCCATCTATCGACCCATCAATCCATCTATCTAATGATCTACTTATTTAAGGATCTATCTGTCTGTATATCCATATATTTATAAAACTATCCCTCTATCGATCTATATTTCAATCTACTTATCTAAGGATCTAAGTTATCTGTCTAAAGATATATATTAAATTATCTTTCGATCTATCAATAACTTTAATATTTTTCCCAATATTCCGCTTTGTATTTTAATATATATCGCACTCTCTTTCTCTCTCCCTCTGAATCTATCTCGTTTCCTGTAGTTATCTCACTCTGTCTCTGTATCTATATATCTATCTCTTTCTCTTTCTCTTCCTCTGTTTCTATATATATCTCTATCTCTCCCTCTCTCCATACCCATCTACAATTTCGCTTTCTCAATATTCATCTTTCTCTTTCTATATATTTCTTGCTCTCTCTCTGTATCTATCTCTCCCTGTCTCTGAAGCCACCTATCTCTCTCTCTCTTTCTGTCTCTCTCTGAATCTATCTCTTTTCCTGTAGTTATCTCACTCTGTCTCTGTATCTATATATATATCTCTCTCTCTCTCTTTTTTTCTCCATCTGTCTCTATATATCTCTATCTCTCCCTCTGTCCATACCCATTTACATATTTCGCTTTCTTAATATCCATCTTTTTCTTTCAGTATCTTTCTCACTCTCTTCGTATCTATATCTCCCTCTCCATGTCTCTGATTTCACCTACCTCGCTCTGTCTCTCTCTCTCTAGCTCTCTCTCTAGCTATCTCTCTCTCTGTCTCTCTCTAGCTCTCTCTCTCTCTGTCTCTCTCTTTAGCTCTCTCTCACACTCTCTCTATTTTCGTATCTACCTAGCTCTCTCTGTATCCATATATCGCTCTCTCCCTCTCACTCCCTTTGTCTATTTTGCTATCTCTCTCTAACTCCCTCCCACTCTCCTCACCCACAGAGAATATAAATACCGGCCCTAGCTCAAATATCCCACCCAAACCTATTATACCCTACACATACTTATTAAATATATATATACATAGCTACAAAAGCAGAAAAACAACAAAAAGAACCAAAATAACGTTCAAATGCTCTACCAGTGTTGCCACATATGTGACTATCGACCGCCAAGTGGCAGCACCACACCGTCACACTGTGCCATGGCTGCCGATAGTATAAACAATCGATACTAATCGATATCACTGTGGACAGGCACTAGTGTCAAATAATTTGCCAAACAAAATTTCTGGCGTCGCGAAAACCCGCAACTGCTTAAATCGTAACCAACAAAAAGGCCTTCCCAACATTCTGGCCATATTTCCCGGGTGCGTCGGTAGCCGGCGCTTTATTTGTATTTGAATTTCTGCGGCAGCCACCGGACGAACTGGGAACAGGAGACCCAAGCAATTGGCGGCGGCTGCGGCGGCGGACGTCATGGACAAGAAGTGTGTTCCAGGCGTGGCGCCGGTCGTAAATGGTGAGTCTGCCAAGTAAAACTCCACTTGCACATCTCCTAATGCTCCCTCCTCCTCCATTTGCAGTGGAGGAATCCCCAGCCTCCCTGGATGATGCCACATACAAGGGACCCACCACTGTCCTGGAGGCCTGCGAGCAAGAGCTGAATCTCATTAACTTGGTGCGCCAGCAACCCGCTTTGTATGATAGCCGGCACAAGCGTTTCCATGATGACACCCACAAGGAGCAGCTGTGGAAAAGCATCACCACTAAGCTGAATATCGAGTTAACCCAATGCCTGGTGACCTGGTCAGAGTTGCGCTATCGCTATCAGCGACATGTGCGTCGCTTGCGTGCCTTTCATCGCAGTTCAGTGCAACGTAAAGGTCCCACCAGACGGCGTCCCTGCTTGAGATACGAGGAGGAGCTTCATTTCCTCTATCCCCATGTGGCACGCTTTCCTTTGCTGACCGTGGAGGACAGTGACAATGATGGTGAGGGGGATGGTGATAATGGTGCACCCGAAGTTGAGATTGTAGAGCCACCACCGGTGGATATCATAGATGTGGATCTGGTGGAAGATGCCTCCAGTTTTCGCTGTTCCAGTGGCGAGCGACGCCTAATCGAGGCGGTAAGTGCCTATAGCCAGCTCTATGATCCCTTGCATATACATTATACCAACTATCGTCATCGTGGCTTGATTTGGAGTTCCATATCCAATGAGCTGCATGACAAGGCCACCAAGCTAATCAAAATTTGGTTGAAACTAATGACCCGCTATGAATGGGAGATTACAATTAATGCAGGAAAAAAGGAGTCAGAAATCTGTCAATTGATGAATTTCATGCGGACATCGGTGCTGCGAATGCATGGCACTGTATGCCAGAGTTCCAAGTACCTGCAAACTGGTTGGCATGAGCCAATTGAGAATTTTCGTAGCGTTTTGGCCTTGATTAATGCCATGCGCTCAATGCCCGAGTTGGTTCAATTGATGGATGATTCCCAAAAGATGAAAACCAAGCCCGCAATTTATGATGATTTGTGGTTGAAGGTTGGCAAAGCGGTGACCTTGGGTCATGAGCGTTGTGAGGTCACCTGGCTGGTGTTGCGCTCCTTTCACACGGAGCTAACGGTGATGCGTCAGGAGGGTTATCAGCTTCAGGATAAATGGTATTTCGAGAATATGCTCAATGGTATTTTGCGTTTGGTGGCTAATCGCGCTGCCAAACGTGGCAACAAGAAACGTCCACATAATGGTGATGCTACGGAGGAGGAAATGGCTCAGCCGCCGGCCAAGATTGCAGCACCAGAACCACCAGCGCCGCCACGTTTGCCTATAGCCATTGTCTATCCGCCGGCGATGAAGAACAGCAGCAACGCTAGCAGTGCTGCTCCTCCTCCTCCTCCTCCTTCTGACATACCACACACCTCCTTTGTGATACCCACCATTCATGGCAACGTGAGAGTGTCCACATTGCCTCCGGTGCCCCCAGTGCCCCGTTTGCCGGTGAAACTGCCCAGCTCCATAACAGCCAAGCCAGTGAATCAGTCCCCAAATGCCGTGCGTCCTTTGCTGCAACGTCCTGGCATTCAGATATCAGTGCGTCCCAAAAATGCAACGCCATCTATGGCCAATGTCCCCATAAGCCTATCCACAGCCATTATCCGAGCCATACCTCCTCCTGCTCCTCCTGCACAAGCAGCAACATTCGTACGACCAGCTGCACCAGGAGCCAAACCAAAGCATATGAAGATCATAGCCAGAATACCCACATTACCCACAAGAAAACCGTCTAAGGTGGCACCCCCTATGGTTAGAATCCATCAGCAGGCGGCTGAGGATGTAGGAATAACACTGCCAGGATTAACAGGTAGAACAGGAGCAGCTGTTGGCACAATGGAGGCAGGAGCAGGCAAAGGAATAGGAGGTGGAAGAGCAGCTGAAGCAGGAGGAGGAATGGGGGCAGGAGCGGGAAAGGGAGGAGGAGCGGGAGCAGGAGTGGAACTCGGAACAAGAGCGGGAACCGGAGCAGGAGCAAGCGCAGGAGCTGGATCAGTAACTAGTAGAGGAGCAAATGGAGGAGTAGGTACTACAGCAGCTGCGGCAGCAGTGGTAACAATACCAGGAATATATCCAGAAATTCCCTCGACATCCTCTGGAGCAAGAGCATCAGTTAAGACGCTAGGACCCACAATAATTCGAGCCACTGGAACATCCTTGCCAACGGTGGTGTTACCTGGCAGCACAACAACCAGGATAGGGATAAGTAAGCCACCTGAAGCTACCTCAATGGCTCCACCAGTTCCGCCAGTCACCAGAGCAGCTCCTTCGGTGGCCAAAACAGCTCTTTCGGTGGCCAGAACAGCTCTGCCAGTGGCCTCACCAGCTGCTACAGTAACCGCAGCAACTCTTCCAGTGACTACATTAGCTCCTGCCGCTTCTTCAGTGACCATAGCAGCTCCTGCCGCTTCTCCAGTGACCATAGCAGCTCCTGCCGCTCATCCAGTGACCATAGCAGCTCCTGCCGCTCATCCAGTGACCATAGCAGCTCCTGCCGCTTCTCCAGTGACCATAGCAGCTTCTGCGGACACAACAGCTACTTCATCTCCCCCCATAAACCCAGAGGAGGAGGCGGAGGAGGAGTCACCATCCACCTCCCGCTCCATACCCACAGATTTTGGACAAAGTCCGCCTGGCATATTCATGAATGCCATCAATGTGAATCTGGTTCACAGTTCCAGTGCCGGGAACTCTTTGCGCATTTGGGGTGGTGGCCTCACTTGCAATTATCACCTGAATATGGTGAGGGCAGCCACATTGATACGCGAGGTAATGGCTGTGCCGCAACTGCATAACAGGGATCCACGACTGAAGGCCCAGGCCGATGGCTTCTGGCAGATAATCTCCCAGAAATTTCATTTGCCAGGTAAGCTTTTTCTTCTTTTTAATTAACTTAATGAATCCCAAACCCAAATCCAAAACCCTTTTACAGAGTTGGCTTTGCGCGCCTGCTGGAATTTCCTGGCCAACAACATGAGCATTTTCCCGAGCATTGCCCCAATGTCGGAGTTAATGCGTCCCTTTAAGGGTAACCTCAAGGTTTGGGAGAAATCCACACGTTTGTTTGACAAATTTGATGAGATTGCTCGCAAAAACGATTGGATAAAGCACAGGGAGGTGATACCGCAACTCATACGCTATTTCCGTCAGCATGAGCATTTCTACTGGGAGATGCGTAAGCCGCGTCCGGGAGAGCCTGTACAATCGCCGCCTTTGTTTACGGAAAAAGACCGCCAGGAGGTGTGGCGCGAGGCCAAGATTAAGTTTCCCGATCGTAAGTATTACGCAAAGAGCTTGCAAATAACTGTCGACCGTTTCTCGTTGTCTGCAAACTAAAAGACTCAGAGAGCAACCGTTTCATGGGTAGCTTGAATGAACACGTTTTTTTCTGTTCTGTTTTGTTTCGGTTGTTCCAAGACCGTTTTGTTGTGTTCGGTGATATATTAAGAACCCATGAATCCATGAAACGGTTGCTCTCTGACTCTTTACGAAAAGACTCAGAGAGCAACCGTTTCATGGGTTCTTGAATGAACCCGTTTTTTTCTGTTCTGTTTTGTTTCGGTTGTTCCAAGACCGTTTTGTCGAAAATAGGCTTTTGCGTATGTATTGGTATACATTCACAAGCGTTCGTTTTGCAGATGTAATATATTATTTTGCAACAACAACGAAAGTAAATGTAAAGACCGTTTTGCGCTGAGTTTTTGCGGTCAATCGGTCTTTTGCTGAGTTTTTGCGGTCAATCGGTCTTTTGCTGACTCTCTTTGGGCGAGCGTTTCTCATTCCGCTCTTTGAAGGACCGAAATAAAAAGAGCTCAATGCAAAGCGCTCAACAGAAAACCGAAATGAAGGCAGCAAAACTCTCTTGCTCAGAGCAAGAGCGAGAGAGTATGAACTTTTTCGGTTGTGCTCGCAACGAGAGCGAGAGAGAGAGAGAGAGAGAGAGATTTCCTTAAGGGTTTCCCTTAAATCCTTATCCTTTTGTTATTTTCGCAGTCAATCATCATGACATTTGGTCCATGTTCAAATTTGCCTTTCGCACTTATATGGAGGATCTTGAGCGCGGCATTGATAATGCCTGGCCCCAAATCTGGTGGCAGGTCCTCGAGCAGCTCAAATTTCTAGCCGATGTGAGATATCATCCTTTGGAACCATATTACTATATTGTACACAACAAGATCCTTGACGAGGTCAAGCGTTGCAGCATTTTTGAGGCCTTGACAAGCAGTGATTGTAATGATAAAAGCAAGACTTCAGCTTTATTGGCTCGCGTTTGCAAAGAACCCATGCCCTGGTGTTCGGAGGAGGCCAAACGTTTGCTTACAGGCAAGCTAAGTACCTTTGAAAAGGTTAAAAAACCCAAGGAATTACAGTATCCTGTACCTGTAGCTGTGGCAAATGAGGCAGTGGAAGAGGTTTCTCCTCCAGTGGAGGAGGCACAGCCCTCTCACTCGCGTAACCTTTTAAAGCGTACACAAAAACCAAGTGGTTCACGTCCCTCTTTCACTGTGCCCACCATCGAGGCCTTTGAGCTGACCCGCATGCTGCGTCGGTATCCACACACCTTCCAGCGTGTGCACACCATCAACAAGCGCACGGCCTGGGTGAGGGTCTCCAAGGAGTTGAATATTACAGGTTAGTAAATATTACAACAAAAAATACAAATAAATCTAAAACAAAGCCTTTTTTCCAGTCACCGAGTGCCGTTTGGGTCTGCAGTATGCCCTCCGTGAGATGCGCTTTCTCAAGGCTTTGGATCCCAAGAATCTCTGTACAATGAATCATAAATACTATCGGAATATGGATGAGATTTATAAGCAGGTAACCAGCAAACCTCAGCTAACAGTGCGCACACCGGAGCAAATGAATGAATCGGTTAGCGAGGCAGCTGTTGAGCTGCCCGAGGAGGTGATGCCGCATCATTTTGTGCCGGAAATCAACATGTCCACCAGCAAGCCAAGTCTGGTAGTTAAGAACTGGGCCTCGGCTGTTGGCAATTTGCCCAGCGAAAGCCAGGATGTTTTGGCCATCAAGCTGAAGTACCTGTTTGCCAAATACGCCAAGATGGGCTCTCATAACAATTCTTGACATAAGTAATACACATTATTTATCACGAGGTTATTATTATTATTAATATAATATTATTATTATTAATATAATATTATTATTATTAATATAATATTATTATAATTAATATATATTTTTTTTTTTTGTAAACCCAAAATCACATATTTTCCACATAAAAAACAAACCATTTATTCAATTTAAATTTAATTTATTATTAAATTCCTGAAATACACTCATGATTTTTTGTTGTGTATATTTGCGAATATTATTATTATTATTATAATATTTATTATTATTATTATACTAATATTATTATAATAATATTATTATAATACACAAATCACAAGCAAATGTCCCACTATTAATATACAAATTATAAAATGAATTACAAATTTATGACTGTTACTTTGCAGTTAAAAAAAGCCCAAAATAAAATAAAATAAATTTTTTTGTAAAATAAATTCGAAATTTTTTTTTAAATTAAGAGTTTTTCAGTTAATAAAATGTAGCTTACTAAAAAAGCCGAAATAAAATAAAAACTAATTTTTTTGTAAAATATTTTCAAGGTTTTTTTTTTTATTTTATAACTGTTTTTCAGTTAAAAAAAAATTAAACATATATTTTTTTTATAATATATTTTTTAGATTTAAAAATGTATTTTTCAAAAAAATTAAATTAAATTTCAAAAAAATTAAACATATTTTTTTCTAAAATATTTTTAAGCTTTGAAAATTTATTTAATTTATTAAAACCAAGATATTTCTTAATATTCTTTTCTGCTTATTTTTTAATATACTTTTTTAGCTTAATAATTTTTGTTTTTCTTATATTTATTCCGATTCGGGTCGCTTTGATTAGGGGGCGACATTTGTGCGGGTTACGCCCACTTTTATGGCCTCAACGAAGGACATCAAAAGTAAGCCCCCTTAGAAATTGTGGCCGGACAATTGCCAAACAATTTGATTGCAGTGTTTATGGAGGAGGAAACAGAAGCAGGAAGATAATAAGCCGGCTGAATGGGATGCTTGTTTTGGTCAAGGAATGGTGAGAAGTTCTTCTTTAAATTAACAGGATTTGAAATGCTAAATTTATAAAATAGGAATATAAAAATCATTGAGAAACTAGAAAGCTTTCTTCTTAAATACCCGTTAAAAAATAAAAATATAAAAAATAAATAATAAATTGTCTCTTAAGTAAAATATCTTAAGTATTGTTGAAAATGTCTTAGAAAACTGTAAACATATATATTTTTTTTATTGTTTTTAGTTTATTTCATAAAATTAAAACCGAATTTTTTAAACATACTTTCAATGTCTCAAAATGTATGATTAAATATTCTGAAATTCGGCAAAGTTAAATTTGTTTTCCTAAAAATTTTCCCGTTTATTGTTAATGATTTTAATGTTTTCTAAAATAATTTCCCCTATACTTCAATACCTCAAAATTTATTTTAAAATATGTTGAAATTCTGCCAAATTATATATATATTTTATATTACTTTCCCATTTGTTGCTAAAGATGTTAGGGCTTTCTGAAAAGATTTCCTCTATATTGCAAAGTCTCAAAATTTTTAGAAAAAATATTTTAAAATCCGGCAAAGTTCTCAATTTTTTCTAACAATTTTCCGATTGTTGGTAAAGATTTTTAGGATTTTCTGAAATGATTTTCCCTAGGTAAGGTTCTTTTTTAAAGAGATAAATACTTAACAAATGCTGTCTTCAAACCTCAGAAAGCCTATTTAAAAGGCTTCTCCCTTGATCTTGGGGGAGCTTACTGAACTAAATACATACCTAACTAGTGCATGTCCAGGACACTTATTATCCCAGCTGTGGCCAAGGGAAAGTACATAAAAATTAGCATTATTCCCGGCTAGCGTTGAGGTCGAAAGTTCAAAGTGCCAGCAAGAAGCGGAAAAGCGAGCGGAAAGCCAAGGGGAAGCCCAGCTTCTCCACCTTCTCCATCTCTCCCATACCCCTCATAATCGTTAGGGCATCTGATGGCGATGGCAATAATGTTTGCTCCTGGTGATTAACGCAATTAAACAGGTGCTCAAAATGATGTTTCCAGTGGATTAGGCGAGGACAGGATGCAGGATGATGCTGGGGGTAGGAGGACCAAGATGAGGATGAGGTATGGCAGTGCGTACATCCGCTAATAAGGGACACATTAGCAGCATGCGCCACCACGTTCGCATTAATTCTCGGTCGGTGGGTGAGGGCTTCCCTGGTTTGTAACGTTAAAATTCCATTAGCCCGAGAGCAGGAGTCTCTGACCCGGTGGATTCCATGGCTCGCGCTCAGGTGTGTTCTTTCCAACTTCTTTTTTTTTTGTCCGCCACCCGGGAGACACCACTGGAGGGGCTTCAGTCTAGCTGGGCTCGTTTATGCTTATGCAATCGCCGCAGCAAATGGTTCACATGACCTCCTACTCCTCCTCCTCCTCCTCCACACCTAATGAGCCACTTACTTGGTCTATTGTCCAGCTATTCATTCGCTGCGTTAAGAGTGAATGGGAAAAATTAAACTTACAATTTCCAAGCCATTACTAAGCGAGGTGGCTTTAAAGGGGACGAGAAGGCTGGTTATGGGTTTTTGTTACAAAAAAAAAATAGTTTAGCAATTAAAAAAAAATAATTTATACATAGTTAAGTTTAGTTTTAGCTTAGCAATTTTTTAAAAATATTTTATACATCGTTAAAAATGTAAAAATTTTAATTATTTTTTAAATTTTAATACTTAATACTATTTATTAATTAATTATTGTTATTTACTAGAGTATAAAAACTTCGGTTACCCAAAGTCACCTTCCTTTCTTGTTAAATAATAAATATAAGCTCAAATTTAAGACTTTAATGAACATTTAGTAATAATTAAAAGCTTGAAATTAACCTTAGTTAAAGTGACTTCTTTGAATTAGTCACAGATTCGACTCAATGATACCCTTTCCTAAGTACTACCCTTCAGTTTTCATAGCCTTTACGGTTCAAGCGATCATAAAACCCGCTAATTGTAGGTCTTTTTGTTGTTTTTTTTCGCTTCATTTGTTATTCGTCCATCTTTTATTGTTAGGAAAACAAATAAATACAACAAAAACAAAAACTAAGAGAGAAAGAGAAACACACATAAAAACAATAGCGGAAAAATAGTAATAACAAAAAATAAGGCAAACTATTTAATGACAATCGCCATGGCAAACCCACACAGCAACCCAGCAACCCAGAATCGGAATCTGGCTCTCTCAGACTCAGACTCAGCATAGTTCACTGGCCAGAAATAAGTACGTAACGTAAGTGTATAAAAAAACAAGTGTTACGAGACACAAACACCTTGAATACCCTTTCCAAATAACCCTTAAACTTAATTGATTTTATAGAATAAATAAAATACTTTTTAATTTTTGAGCAAAGTTATTTTAAAGTATTTTATTCTTAAAAAATATATATTTAAATAAACTAAAAAACAAATTTAAAATTATGAAAAATGGTAATTTATATTTTCCATTATTTTTTTTTTAATTTTTAGGGGTATTATAAAAAAAAAATTAAATGGCAAAAATCTAGCTAAGCAGCTCTACAAAATAATAATAATAATAAAAAAACTATACACAAAACAAAGAACACGCCCCGCATTTGGGGACGAGCAAAAAGTAAACAGAAAAGCCATTAACGTTTACAACAACAACAATAAAATAGCAACAATTGCGAGAAACAAGCACTTGGCAACATGCTGCTGCTTTTGTTGTTGTGGTTGTTGTTCTTTGCTCTTGTTGCAGAGAAAAAAAAAGCAACACACACACTTAATTTATACTAAAAATATGATAATTTTAGATATTATAATTTTTGGTTAAGAAGTTAAAGAGAGCTGCTACACAGAAATAAAAAATATATGATTCTGTTTTAGTTTTTACTAGAAAAAAAAATTCTTTAATTTCCCTAAAGGATTTTTTCTATGGAAATTCCTTTTATTTATATTTTTGGGGAATTCCGAAAATGTAAGAATTTTTTTTTTAAGTGAAAACTGTAAAGAGATTAATTTTTGTAAATTAAATATTATTTTATTTATATATTATATTTTTTAAAATGCATATTTAACATAGAAATTAAAATTAGTTGAATCTATTTTAGTTTTTACTAGAAAAGCTGAAGAAATTTTCCTATCGTATTTTAAATATTTTTTACGTTTTTTTTTTATATTTTTATAATATTTTTTATATTTCTTATTCCTTAAATTCTTCATATTTTCCAGTTTAAAAATACCTACAACAAAATACCTATATCACCCCAAAATCTTCAAGCAAAATATTTCTATTCAAACACCTAACAAAATTCCCAGTTGAGAATTCTAACTTTTAAGATAGATCGATCCCCTTTAAATTTCGATATAATTATGTTTTTCTTTTCCACATTTTCTCTCAACGTGTACCTTTCTTTGTTACTATTGTTGGGTTTCTTGCTGAATTGTGGATGGCAAAAACAATTACGATTTCGCAAACAAAGATAATTTGCGAATGAGATCGACGACACGATACAATGGCACACTACCAACATACTATATAGTATATATGCTTTATCGACAGAGGGGATAGGGTGGCAAGAAAACCTGGAATACGCCAAAGTGGAACGCTTAGAATGGGGGGGAAAAAACACAGAAGCTACTACTTAATTGAACGGGCGAGCTTCTCTCTTTGTGTGTGTGTGATCGCTAATCGTTAATCGGCAATTGTCGATGGGCAATCGACCCACAGCACGATTTTCATCGGGAAGGGGTCAATATTCAGGCAGCAAACAAAGCACATGTAGAATGAGAAACGAGTACAAAATGTATTTAGTACTCTTTTAGACCAAGGTAACGAGTCTTTGACGGAATATGTGGATATACTATGCATATATCTTGACTTGTTTGCTTTTTGGAATAGGGGAGTTGGATTCCAAAGAATTTATATGAGATTTTAATATAAATACTTTATAAATATTGCAGGAAATAAGAGTAGAAATGTCTAAAATTAATATAAAAAATTAAAAATATAATTCTTTATTTAAGAAATATCATCTTACGATTAGTTTACTTTTTTTTTCTTAATTCAAAGGCAAATATAACTTGATTTTCTGGTAAATTTGTGATCAAAACCAAGGCAAATTTGCTCTAAAAGCTTCACAGCGAAAAATCGCACACGCACTTATAATTCCCAACTGGTTCTAGCATACCCGTAATAAAGTAAAGTGGTGGTGAGCGCATAATATTATATATGTGCTATTGAAACCAAATTTTTTCTTTAAATAATTAAAAACTTGATATTAAAAATCGTTCAAATCTCCCTAAAACTAAAAAAAAAAAATCGTTATAAATTTAAGAAAAAATGCACACAATTCCAAAATGATTATTTTAGGTCAATGGCAAAGTTTCAGTTTCGGTTTCATCAGTGTCAACTAACTGCGGTGACCCCTAAAACTCAACCCTGAATTGGAGCCAAAACGGGGGGCGAAGAAGAGGGCGTGACCTGAACCGAATGTGCGTTAAAAAAAAATACGAAAAAAAAAACAAAGCCAAAAAGCCCCCAACTCCAGAAAAGAGCTTAATGAAAGCAAATCTGGTTTAAGACGTGACTTGTTTATTACGCCTAATGAACTTTCTACACTTGCAGGTAACCGAATTTTCCCGAACTTGACTAAAAATTACAAAATTAGGTCAGAGATACAAAACCGATATTGCAGCATTAATTTAAACCGAATTTTTCCCTTTAAACTTTTTGCTTTGCTTAGCACTTTTGCTTTTTTTTTTTTGTTCTGTCAAGCAAAATATTTCTTAATATTTTAGCTCTCAATCTCACGAGCAACTGGGAAAGTACTTTATTGATTGCTGATTGGGTGTAACTTGATATTGGGAGGCCAATAAGAAATAAGAGATACATTTAATGAATTTGTTTATGAAAATGCTGAAAGGAAAAACACGCTTTAATTTTCTTTAAAATATATATTTATAATGTATTTTAATTTTAAAAATTATTAACTCGAGAAAGTTAAACAGATATATGCATTTTTTCAATTCTAAATTAGTGTAAGAAATAAGAAATAAATATTATAAATCTGTTTATACAAATCCTGAAAAGGAAAACACGATTTCAATTTCTTAAAAAATATATTTAAAATGTATTTTAATTTTAAAAAATTTAAACTCGAAAAATTTAATGAGAAATATGCCTTTTTTCAATTTTATATTAGTCTAAAAAATAAAGAATAAATATTATAAATTTGTTTATGCAAATCCTAAGAGGGAAAACACGCCTTAAATTTCTTTAAAAATATATTTATAACGTATTTTAATTTTGAAAAATTTAAACTCAAAGAATTCAAGGAGAAATACAATTTTATTTCAATTTCGAATTAAAAAAAAACAGGCCATGCCTGTCAGTTTGAACACCTGCCAATCGCCAGTCCCTAGTTTATATAGTTTTGCTCAATCGAAATCATTCCCTTGCCACATCTGGAACATTGAAACTTTGAAATCTTTCCCTTAAAATTACCACAACAAAAATGGGCGACTACATGTTCAACATTCTAATCGTTGGGGACATGGGCGTGGGCAAGACCTCCCTCTTTGGACGCTACTTGGAGGATCGCTTCACTCGCATTTACAGCTCAGACTTGGGCATTGAGTTCAGTGTTTCGCTCGTGGAGGTGGCTGGCCAGATTCTTCACTTACAAATTACGGATGCCGCCGGCGGGGAGGGTTTCCAGGACATGCTCTCAACTTATTATCGCAACTCGCATGGTGTAATCATCGTGTACGACACCACGTCTCTTGGTAGCTTTCGCAATGTAAGCAACTGGCTAAAGGAAGTGGGGAAATTCTGCCCCAAGGGGGTCAACGTTATGCTGGTGGGCAGCAAGTGCGACCGGCAGGGTAAGCGCCAGGTCAACCAGGAAAAGGCAACCCGCTATGCTGAGCTCTATGGCCTCTCCTTCTACGAGGCATCGGCCAGGAGTGGTCTTAATGTGAAGAATATCTTCAAGTCTTTGGCCTTGGAGTGTTACAACAGCCGGATGCCCAAGATAGTGTCATCACCATCAGCAAGATCTGAGAAGGTGGTTAATAAAGATGGAATGGAGAGTGGCCAGGATCAGTGGGACAAGGACAAGGACAAGGACAAGGACCAGGGCAAAGGCCATGGGAATGGGGAAGTTCAGTTCTAAATTAATATTTCTTTTAAATTTATTTTTCAATTTGTTAATATTTTGCTTAATCTTTTGGAAATTATTGTTTTTATGGTTTTGTTATTATGTTTTGATCTTTTTAGAGAAAGGCTAGGTGCCCACATAGAGCCATCAATATATGTAAGCCATCATCAGCAGAGTTTTTCTTACTTTTAAATTTGTATTTTCCGAGGGTACATTAACTTTTTGGGTTTTAAAAGTTAGTAAAAGACTTGCTTTTAAACAATTTTTAAGAATACATCAAAGCATTTATATTTCCCCCTATTGGAATTTCTTAAATTAATATTGTTCCATATTTTTTATGTTTTTTTAGCAATTTAAAATTATTAAACCTTATAACTAAGCAAAAAAACATCTATTTTTTATTCGGAACTAGTTTTTGTGTAAGTTTTTATAAAGTTAAAAAAATTGCATACTATAATTAATTTTTTTAATACAATAGGAAAATATTTGACAATTTTACAATTTTAATTTTTAAAAAATGTGGTATTTTTTTTTAATTTTTGGGAAAAATATTTAAAATTTGGAAAACGGATTTGTTTTAGTTTTTTTAAGTTTAAAAAATCTGCATACTACATTTTAGGGTTTTTTAAATTAATTTTTTTTTTTTAAATTTGTTGATAATTTTAACGAAATTTCTAAAAAAAAATTTTTCTTTTTAACATGGCTAAATTGATTCTCCTGTTGATGCTGATCAAGAATATATATGGTTTATGGGGTCGGAAATGATTCCTTTGCCCAGCAAAAATATTATTTTATATTGTAAAATCTGATTTTTTATATTAAAAAACACCTAATAATTAGTTTAATTTTTTTTTGAGGAAAGCCCATTAAAAATTATCATAATTTGGCCTAAAAATCATTAATTTTAAATCGGAAAATTGTGCTGTGTTAGTTTTTTTTTAAGTTAATAAATCTACATACTTTTTTTTTAATTATTCAAAACTAAATTTTTTGTTAGTTTTTGCTAATTTTAATGATGTAACCCCTTATAAAATTTAGAAAAAATGTCTAATATTTTTTTTCTTTTAAAATGGCTAAATCGATTTGGCTGTTGATGCTGATCAAGAATATATATGGTTTATGGGGTCGAAAATGACTCCTTCACCCTGAAAAAATTATGATCTTGTATTAATATAGGCTCATCCTTAACCCCTAATGGTTCTTTTTGCTCTCGGAATATTTATTGTTCTGGTTACTGCTATTATCGCACAGTGTAGTTGCTGCTGCTGCTGCTGCTCGGCAGTTCTTCGTCTTTGATCGTTTGGGCATCGGCGCTTCGTTGCTCAACGGCAGCGGCGGCTTCAGTTCGAGTTCGCACTCGGCCACAGTCGGCACGGATCGGACGAATCGTCGGGGAAAAAGCTATAACGTAACGCAACTGAAACCGAAACCAAATCCGAAAAGCCGTCATTAGCTTTTCGTAGACGAAGTCGTAGTCGTAGTCTCGCCGTTGCAAATGTGTCGCACAAGATCGCTGCGTGTCGCGCTCAATTAAACACACTTCTGTTTTACTCGGTTCTTTTTTTTCACATATATATTTTTTTTTGCACTCCATTATTATTTATTTTTAATTGTTTAATAACAACAACAGCGGCAGCAGAAGCAGAAGCAGCCCTGAGTGAGAAGCGAGAAAATAAGTAAAGTGCGAAAAGTGAAGTGCGAGTGAAGTGATCGTGATCGCGATTTCGATTGGAGGAGCAGGCAGCAGCTACGAAAGAAGCGCCGTTCCTTGGATGCTACGGGAGAAGCTCTATCTCTACGGTTCTCTGGAGTGGACATTGCACAGTGGTAATTTCACTTAAGGCAGCTAGCTCATCCTCCTGACCCTGCCCTCCCCCCACCCCTGTGGCAAGTTCAAGTTCAACGAGCGCAAAACTTCTTTTTGTTTTTATTTTTGCGCGCCATCCCTTTGCTTTACCGGCAAAATCGAGAAAATTGACAACGCGGACGTTGTCGCGCCCACAAGTTTACATGACTCCTCTGCTCTCTGCACTCAAAGAAAATGCTTTAGGAAATTTTAAAAATTAACAGAAAGCCAAACTCATATTTTGTCACAATGTTTTTGTACAATTTGTTTGCTTTAAATAAGAATTTAAAATATTTAAAGATTTTAAGATTTAAATACGTGGAAAATTCGTAAATTTATTATTATATTTTTATAATTAATTAATATATTTTATGAATTGTTCAAGTAAGTAAATATTTATCCCCTATTATTCATCATTCACGCAAAGGACTTTGTTTTTCCTTAAGTGCAAGGCTCTCTCTCCTCGCCGTGTTCTTCACTCTCTCTCTCTCTCTCAGTGTGCATCTCTCTCTTCGCTCAGTACATTGCACCTTTTGGGCCGCATTCCCTTTTGTGTCGTCTTTCGCTTTCAATGGATTGCTAATCGGCCAGGCATTCGCATTCGCCTTCCCTCGCTTCTTCTTTCCCTTCGCCTCCTGCCCACCCACCCACCTCTTGGTACGCATTCTTACCTCGGTTGTCATTTCCTCCCGTTCGCTGTGCACCCCCCCGTACCCTATGTGCTATCGCACACCTGAGAGATGATAAACAGCTGAAATTTTGATAATTTGTGTGGATTGCCGCCAATTGCTCAAAGTGCCTAATCAGTGGCTGTTCCTGCTCAGTTCCCCCCTCCCCCTACCCCTCAATCTCTTTTTAGACCACAAAAGATGGCTTAGATTCTCTCTTTATCAGGGGGGTCTTATCGCATGCCAAAAACCTAAGAACCTAAAACCCAAATCCAAACATGAAACCATAAGCGAAACTAAAAGCGATGCCACCTCGGGAATCGCGACCATTACCTCACTGCGGTTGGCTTGGTTACACAGAGAGAAATTGATGGCAGCACAAAAAAAGATATATTTTTTAAAGGGAATTTGTTTTTAAAATTAAATAATCAAGATATTTCAAAGTAAATTGTTATTTAAAATTGACAAATTTTTGAAGTTAAAAAATAATTATTGGGAAATTCTAGCACTTTGAGATTTTTTTTTATATTTATTTATTTTAAGAAAATATTGAAATTAATGTTTCCAAGTGAACTTAAACCTAAAAAAAAGTATAGAAACACTTTTGTTTTCCATTTTCTTCACGGAATACTTTGTTTTTAGCTAAAAATCTTAACAAATAATCGATTATTAATAATTAATTTGATATTTTCTTATAGGAAAATGTTGAAATTAATGTTTTTTTAAATTTACAAAAAATATATAAACAAATTATGTATATAGGTAGTTTTTTTTTTTTAACAGAATTCAAGCTAGTTCAATTAATTTTATTATTTTTAAAATTAAGTATACATCCCAATGATTAAATACATTTATTATAATTTATTTAAAGTTGCCTTTTTTCGTATTCCCTTTTTTCACTGTGTGCGTGCAGCTATAACAGCAGCAGATTGCTGATAGCTGAGAATGTTTACCGTCATTACCTGTGTCTCACTACCTACCTGAACCACCTCCCCCCCAGCCATAGAACCACCACACTCTGAGCTCGACGATATGGAATTTCTCATGCAATTTGCGGTTGTCGTACTTATTAGCTCTAGATAGTCGTCCAGCCTTATCAATGGGTTGCTCCGCCCGGTCAGTCCCAGGGTAGTGTTACCTGTATGCCTCGTCATTTTGCTGTCTCCGCTGCCGATAGCGATCGCCGGTTGTTTACTCCGCTAATGATCTTCATGCTTATGAACTAGCTAAGCCAGCGATATATATACATATATTTTATCTCAGTGGCCATTTAAATACAAGTATGTTCCCACAAATCATTGGAATGATGATCGGTATCGATCGAAAAAACTCAAAAGATAATCCCCAACTAAATAATAAAAGACATGGGTCCACTGATCAAGTGATCCCAATGGATTCCAGATCATCATTTATTGACTGTTTAATGATCATTGATCATTCCAATCAAAAAACCATCTCAGGCCGAGTGATCTTTAGCCGTTTACGGTAGCCTTTGGCATGATCTCAGCCGGATTCCGGGACGGCCTTTGGCACCTCCCACACAACCGAATCACAATTATTTGCTGGCCAAAATAAAGTCAGCTTTGACTAATGCGCTGCAACGATCGATGGCGATCAGTTTTAGCACCGAATCCATGTGGGCGCAGCAGCCAAAAAAAAAACAAAACAAAAATAGTTACCCAAGTCGCACTCTTGTTTTTGTTTCGGCTTTGTTTTGCTTTCGGCTGTGGCCAACTGTTCCAATAGAAAGCCAGTTACCGGCGATCGCTCCGCTCCGGTTTTGGGTTCGAGGCCAAGCCTGAAGGAAGACGATCTCTGGCGTTGGATCGATTCCATCGATTGTCGGATCGTCAGCGGCTAAATATAGATTTCGACCATATTTGATGGCAAATATTGGCAATGAGTGTGCGGAGCTGAACCTGCCCCAATACCATACCAAGTGGCAGGGCACCACGTCAGTACACAGAGAGAAAAAAAATGTTAATGTTCTGGTTTAAATATTATCTTTAAAAAAATATATAAAATATTTTTAGGGATAATATATTAAATAATAAATTATATAAAATATGTTTAAGGATAATTTATGAAAAAATAAAATATATAAAATATTTTTAAGAATAATATATAGTATAAAAAAATATTTAGGGATAATATATAAAATAATAAAATTTATAACATATTTTAAAGAATAATATATTAAATAATAAAAAATATAAAATATGTTTAGGGATAATATAAAAAATAATAAAATAAATAAAATATTTTTAAGTACTTAAGTAAAGGTTGGTATTTGGGAAATCTGCTAGATGACATTGCCAAAGGATTTTTATCTGCCTTTACAGTACTTAAACAGCAAGAACTGGTTGGGAATTATAGTGGCCATAAAGGCTTTAAGACTCCTAAAATTAAATCATAAATATGCTTTGATTTCTGAATAATAAAAAACGTACTAAATTAAGTAAATTAAATTAATAATATATACAATTTTTAAAACGAAAAAATAATTATTTTAATTACCCCTCAAGATCCACAAATTTTTTTCCCAGTGTAACTATAATGTTGGCCGAGTATCTGTTGCCTGTTGCCTGCAGCCTGCACGTGTTGTAGCAGACAGCAGATCGGCCAACAGGGCAACATGTCACCCCACGCGACATGCCGCATGCTGAATACTGGATGCTACATGGCTACATTGCTACATGCCACATTTATATAGATTTTTTTTCATCTTTCCATCGCCATCGCTGGCTCCAGGCTCTTCCCTCATTTTTGCGCCAGCATTCCCAGCCTCTCTGTAGCTCCCTTAATAAGTTTTAATCTATTTGTCAATATTTTCTTGTTTAGTTTCCAAACACTCGGCCTGTATCTGTATCTGTATTTGCTTGTATCTGTGGATGTATCTCTGTATCTGTATCTGTATCTGTGCCCGGCCATGTATCTATATTTGCTGTTTCGAGTTCTGTATTTTTATACCCTTGCAGGGTATTATAATTTCAGTCAGAAGTTTGCAACGCAGTGAAGGAGACGTTTCCGACCCTATAAAGTATATATATTCTTGATCAGCATCAACAGCCGAGTCGATCTAGCCATGTCCGTCTGTCCGTCTGTCTGTCTGTCCGTCTGTCCGTCTGTCTGTCTGTCCGTCTGTCCGTCTGTCTGTCTGTCTGTTTCTACGCAAACTAGTCCCTCAGTTTTAAAGCTATCTTAATGAAACTTTGCATATAGTCTTCTATATGCTCTCACTGCTATATATGTCGGAACGGGCCGGATCGGACGACTATATCATATAGCTGCCATACAAATGTTCGATAAATTTTTAGAAAAAAAATTATAACTTAGCTGTTTTTCAACATATGTGCACTATTTTTTAGATATGACCATTTTATATTATTTCTGAATTTTGGTAAAAATTTTATGAAAATCGGACGACTATATCATATAGCTGCCATAGGAACGATCAGGAAATTAGTAGAAAAAAAATTATAACTTCGTTGTTTTTTAAACTATTTTTATCTACTCTGAGATATAAGCTTATTTTATTAGTTCCGAATTTTGGTATAAACTTTATGAAAATCGGACAACTATATCATATAGCTGCCATATAAACCGATCGGTAGGTGTAGGGCAAATGTAAAACTGGGAATGTAAAACTGTAACTCTCAAACTCTCAACATAATAAGTATAGGTAAAATGCAATGAAATAATATCTGCAAGGGTATACAAAATTCGGCGTGCCGAAGTTAGCTTCCTTTCTTGTTTTTATTATTATTATTATTTTTTTTTTTTTGGCCAGCCAATTCCACTCTCCATCGCCTCTGCTCCTACCTCTTCCTGGTCGTCGTGGCATGTCTGCATCGCATTCAGACAATGCCCGCGTATTCATAAACAAGGCATCCATCCGTCGTCCATCCTCCTTGCTGTCCCTCATCCAGTTTTTCGCCTCCTTCCGCGGCTGCCTCAAGATTTCAGCAAGTTGGTGCCACTTCTTTCTCGGCTGCTCGGTTGCCATGCGCTGCACACGCAAATGTTGCCTCTATGGGGCTCCACTCCCATACCCAGTGATTCTCAAATGTGATTCGTTCTGTGATCATTAACATTATGGAAAGAGAAAATAGGGCTCTAGAAAGAGCTTAATGTGATAATTTTAATAGGTTTTATTAGCTGATTAAATGATTTTTTCATATATATATCGAAAATATCGATAAAGAATAGTTATAAAATCGGTATTTATATTATGGTATGAGAAAATGTGGTTACAAAAAGGGCTTAAAGTGCTAGTTTCATTTATAGAATTATTAAATTTGTTGATATATATCGTAAATATCGATAAACAATAATTATAAAATCAATTTTTAAACAATTTTTTATTTATTGATAACATTAAAATTAGTTTTTGATATTTTATAGTAATTACTGGGTATCCTAAAGTCGAAACACCCCTCCTTAAACCCTATTTCTTGTCTCTTAATATTATTTCTCTGTCTTTTTTTCGGGTTGGTGCGTTATGTTTGCCTACGGCTGCCTGATATCGTTGGCGGTCTGCGTCGGCGTCGCTGTCCTGGACGACGACTGTCGTCATAGCATTGTGTCTCCTTCAGTTGGATGTTTGTTTGCCAGTTGTGTTGCCTGTTGTTGTTTGTTGGGCTGCTTTTGTTTGCTCGCTGGATAGTTGGATAGTTGTCAGTTAGCCAGCTAGTTTCTTAGGCTTTTGGGTTCTGCGGAAAGTGAGAGCTACCGAACGGATATTAACCTGCATATACTATGTACTATATTGAAAAGCGTATCTGGATCTGGTCTAACCGCTCTGCACACTGACCTTGGTCAATGCGTTATGCCTTGTCGCCAGATAGATGTAGATACAGATGTAGATACAGATACAGATACAGATACAGTATCTACCAGATAGCCCCTGGACTGCATATAGCATTTCGATTGGTGTGACGCCAAAGCAATTGTGCAGATTGATTAAAGGGACACTTGTTGTTTGCTGATTGGAACCATTGCCATCGTCATGGCAGCTGCAGTTGACCCAAATGCATTTCAATTGACAACTGACACTCTTAAAATACACTAAAAAACAATATTTAAATATATATTTTTATATAAAGTAAAGCTTTGAGATACATGAAATAAATTTATATAACAGTTTATGTTTATATTCTGTCATAATTAGCAATAAAGTACTTATAAATTTAATTTCTTATAGATTTTTATATAAAAATACACTGAAAATGTTTTACAAATATTCATTTTTATATAAAGTAAAGATTTAGATAGTTGAAATCAATATTATTTGAAATATTTACTAATTTAATCACCAAGATATAAGAGTTTTTGTTTATATTTCTTTATAATTATTAGAAAAAGTGTTTCTAATATATAATTTATATAAGAATTACTATATATTTTATATAAAACACACCCTTTTTTCTCCCTGTGCTGTCCATATCAATTGATTTATGGTTTAAATCAATTGAGTGGCCACTGAATGCTATCGAATTCGCCTTGGCGACAATATCACCTTCGGCCCCAATTGAGCCTGGAGAGCAGCCCCCCCCCATTATCATTGCCCATCATTAAGACCGATCATCGCCAGAGATTCCGGTTTCGGATTCTGGGTCTTGGTCTGGCAATCCCAAATGAGGCGTGCTTATCATTCAATTTAGAGCCGGGCTCGGCTCGGGTTTATCTGTCACCAGAGGCCAGAACGAGGCCGAGCGATAAAGATGGAACAAAGCTCCCCGTTCCCGGAGAGATTCACCATCTGAAATGGCTATCATCTGACTTAATATCACACAATTCATTTCAATTTCATGCTGCTATTTAACCTTAACACAAATTCAATAAATTACCGAATCGGAGAAGCAGCCGCAGCAGCAGCAGCAGAAAATATACATAAACAAAAATATATATTGATAAACCCATGAGATCTCCTCGTTAACCGGCTAGTGTTATTGATATTGATATTTCATGCCTCGAATATTTCCTCCAAAATCCAATCTGTTTGTTGTTTGGACCGGCTCTTGTATCACTTTTTTGTTAATGGGACAGAGGAGAGTCTCGTCTCCATTGGGGGAAAATGGTAAACAAAAGCGATTTGAAATCAAAACAAAAGGCAGGGGAAGCAGCGTCACAAAAGATACTTTATTAAATTTTACATTAAATCTACAACTTACATCCACTAAAAACACTGTGTGTCACGGCTCAAAATTATAGAATTATATACAATATTTTCCCGAGAAGTCTGCCATCCTAAACCTTCACTGCCATATACATATAATTCTGCTAAATTGTGAACAATTCCATTTTCAGTCAGTAAACAATTTATATGCCTTCCAAGGAGGGGAAACGAGGAGCTAAATAAATAACAGCTTCGAGACAAAACGCTTATTTTGTATGCATTTAAAGCTTTTGTAATGAGCGTATTATATATATATATATATATATCTTCTTTTTTTTTGTCACAAACTGTCGGATCGTTGAGGTATTTTTTTCACGCTTCTCGTTTGATTGCCTGCGATTTTGGGAATGCATTTCAACCTTAAAAAGCCGGAGTCAAACTTCAGGTTCAGGTTGTGTGGTGTGTGTGCGCGGGTATCTTGTATCTGGCATCTGAACTGGGCACAATTTCATTTGCAATTCAACTTCCGTCAACTGGCCGAGGAATTTCGAGGCTTTGAGCCAGTTCAGCATACACATAAAACGGCGGCCAACGCGTCGAAAAGTATCTGAGCGGACAGATGAAGTGCACAGAGAGATAATTATAGTGAGATTTTCCCTAAGAAATATCAAATTATAAATGTATTCTCTATTTCTTAAAAAATAATTATAATAATTTGATTTTCAATTATATTTTAATTAGATTTTCTTAACTTTCCATAAGTTTTTTTTTAAAACATTAAAAATTAAATATTTGGGGTTCATATTTTTTATATTTTCTTAAATTTAGAAGGTTTTTTCTTTTAAATAGGTTTTCTGTTAATTTTTTTCATAAAAACCATGGCGAATTTGCTCTAAAATAACTAAATAATTAATAAAATATATATTTAAAAAAATTCCTCACATGTGCACTTATAATTTCCAACTTGTTCTATCATCTCCTGAGTGAAGTGACCGCTGCGGCCTTGGGTGTATATTCAGTGGTGTTTATGTGTTTGTGCTATAAAATATGTGCTATAAATAGTTTCTATTACATAGTTACTTTCTATAAAAGTAACCAAATTTTGCTCTTAAAGAAAACACAGGTAAACCTTTTTATGACTGTATAAAATGTATATATCAATATTAATAGAATTCTTAAAAAGGTTTTAATTGGATTTTCTTAATTTTTTTTATTAAATTATTGAACTTGTTTTAAAATAAACTCCAATTTGTTGCAATTAATTCCTAAATTATTACCCTAATATTTTTTTTCAAGTGCCAACGCACAGAAAACTGAAATGAAATGGTTATGTAAATGCAGAAATTGAAATGAAAATGTAATTAATGAGCATAAAATGCGGAAAATTGTGGAAAAATACGTGAAACGAGTTTTTCATTTTATTTCATTTGTGTTTTTCTTCTTTTTTTTTATTATTTCACTCAACATCTACTTCTACTTCAACGCCATCATCAACACCATGACCAAGAGAGGTGACCGGGGGAATCCCCCCGGAACGGACATTGTCAAATAAACTTTGGTCCAATGTTTGGACAGGGCAGTGCACGGGTTTTTTAATTAAAAACGTATGAATGTATCTTGCAGATACATTCACTTTTAGACAGTCGCGTGGCCTTTTTTTTTTTGTATTATATATTTTTTCTCATTTTGAGTGAAGATGCGGGAACTCTCTGTCAGCTAACTGAGTCGCATTTTTTCTTGTTTTTCCATGACTAAGGAAAATCGTTTCTTTGTTTTTAATAAAATTACAAAAACTTTGGGCGTAAATATTCTTTTAAAATAATTTCTTTACAGTCTGAAGTTCTTTTTTATGCATATTTTTTTATATATTTTTTTTATATTTAAACTAATTGTCATGCCAAACTGATCCTCCTTGGGATAACCACACCCACAGGGCACTGGCAACCCTGATCTCAATTTCAAACTCATTTATCTGGCTCGTTATTGAATCTCTAATCCATGGAACGCCTCCTTCTCTCCATACCACAACCATAACTCTTACCCACTCTTCTCTCTTTCTTTCACTCTGCCCACAGCGAACGTGCTAGACCCTCGGATCGTCGAGACCGGGTTCAGTGTCCAGGCAGGCGGCACCTGTCGCCCCAAAACGCAAATGGTGGACGTTAATTAAATGTCAACAGATGCCAAAGGCGGGCCCAGAAGAGGAAGAAGATCCCAATGAATTGGAGTCGAATAAATCATAAAAAAAGACTTGGAGACAGAACAAGACAAGACTCAAGACTCAACTTTCAACGACATCAAAAACAATAAGGAGCTGAAATAAAGATTCAGGAAAAATGGTTAATGCAGTGATGGATGCCATAGCGGTAAGTCAAGGGGTTACTGGGGGAAGCTTGCTTAATTTAATTTGCAATATTATACAAAATAATCGGTTGCGTTTCTCCTTTATGATGTTTAAATTGAAATTGCCGACTGACTGGCTTCCTCTCTTCGCCCCCCGAGTTCGTTTACAGCCAATTGAAGTTTTTGTTTGTACTTCAAACAAGACACTCTTGCGGTTGAGTCGAAGCGAGTTTCGTTTTGTTTTTTTTGTTGTTTTATTTGCTGTATTTTTTTTTTTGTAGCTTTGCCCACATTTTCAATTTGAATTTGTTTGCCGTGGCAATTGCTCAATTGGCTGGCTTGTCTATGTCTTTGTCTCGCCTGTATTTGCCTGGGAGTGTGGCATATTACATGCTAATCCATGTGTTTAAGTTGATTTCTTGTCTGGGGTCGGTTTTTCAGTGAATTGAGAGGTTCAATGGGGCGTATACGCAATGTTGTTAGATTTCAAAGGTTGCAAAAGGATATTTCTTTGTAGAAATAAGAAGAAAAAAATTAAGAAAAATGTAAAACTAGCATAAAAATGTATAAGAAAAATTAATCGATTGTGGATTTTGTAAATAAAATAAAATAAATTAAAAAAAAAAAATTATTAGAAAATGAGATTAATAAATAAAATAAATCTGATCTTTAGCAAATATTACAAAAATTACATTTTAATTTCAAAAAAGCTTAATTAAAGGACCTTGATTTAAAATTAAAAAAAAAATTCATTAAAAATAAAATTAAATAACCTATAGAATAAAATATAATATAACAGTTAAAAAAGCTTAACTTATAGAGCTTGATTTTCAATGAAATAAATTCATTTAAATTAAATAAAAAAAAAATTTTAATTAAAAAAATTTAATTTAATAAATACAATTTACAAAGAATATTCTGCTTAGAAAAATTACATTTTTTTCAATTGTTATTACCTATAAAATATAATAAAATATTACAGAAAAAGGAAAACTTAATATATAAAGCTTGATTTTAAATGAAATAAATTTGTTTTAAATTTTTTAATAAATACAATTTACCAAGAATATTCTCCTTAAAAAAATTACCCATTTTAAATGATTATTATGTTTAAAATATAATTCTTAAAATGAATATAATTAATATTACATTTTTATTTAAGTTTCTAAATTCATAAAAAATTTCCTTCTATTTTTTAAATGTAACTCTTAATTTTCGCAATGTTCCCCTGCCTGTCTTATGATTATGAAACTCACTGTAGCTCTGTTGTGCTGCACATTATCCCAGACAATTTTTGTGCATTTCCTCTGCCACGATCGTCGTCGTCGTCGTCGCTTGGCTCACATCAAGCAATTCATTCCCCGATTTTTTCCACTTCACTTTTTCGGCCAGCATTTGCATACAACTCGCCAATTTCTGGGGGCTTGCAGGCCATAAACAAAAAGGCAAAACCACCACCACCACAACAAAAATAAATAAAGCAAAAATATAATAAAAATAACAAAACGAAAAAAAAAACCATAGAAATATTTATAAATACCAAAACAGACTCTCAAAAAAAAAAAAAAAGATAGCAAGAAACAGAAGTGGAGATCAAATTAGCACAGAGCGTGGGAGCCGGTTTGCTGCCTTGCTGGCTTTATTATTTTTTTTTTTGTTTTTTGGCACTTGGGACATGGTTAACTTAACCATGTTGCACATGGACCACCTCTCCAACGTCCCATAAAACCCGTTGCCATTGCAGCATTAGCCGAGACAGTGGCGCATAATTATTGGAGATCGATGGAGCCAAGGCCTCCGCCGGAAGTGGTTACCAGTTGGGCAGGTATTCAGCCTCTGGTTCCTTACTCCAAAGCCCAGGCCCCCAAACCCAACCCTCAGTGTTTGGTATAACGGGGACGGGACATTCCTCACAGACCAAGTGCCACTGAATTCTGTTAGAAAATTATATAAAAAAAAAACAAGCAGAAATATTTACAGTAAATTATATATTATTATTTAATAATTTATTTAAATATTTTATTATTATATATATTTAAAAAGAGATATAAAAACCAGGCTTGGCATTTTCTTACAACTCTAAACCGGCTTTCCCCACCCCTGAAAACATGATTTGGCATAAAATTTGGGCTATAAGATTGATTCCCATGGACCGATGACGTGTCTCTGCCACTTGAGACATCCGTTCATTAACCCAGAATCTGGACAACAGACTCGGAATGCACCTATAATGGCCAAGTTAATTACTAATCAGTACAGAAAAACAGGCTATAACGATTTCTCTTTCAAGCGTGGGTTGTGTTTTTTTTTATAAAATTTCTATAAAATGCTTTAAAAACCCCTTAACAATTATAGACCATTAGTGTATTTCTGCAAGCTTTAAGGTATTTCTTTGAAAATTTGCAATGTTTTCTTATTTCCATACCGATTTTTGTGCTCAATTGCAGCTGCTCAGCTCGCTGGCCAGTGATCTGGACATAATGCTTAATGATCTACGATCGGCGCCAAGTCATAATGCCACAACAACAACAACAACAGCAGGAACAGTGGGGGCGATAATGACAGAAAATCCACAGCCAATGCTGCATCATCATCAGCATCTTGAGATGCAACAGCCACAGCAACTCCAGGCAGCGAGGCATCACCACCACCACCATAACAACAACAACAACAACAAGAGTATCAATTACAATAATAATCTAAATAAAAACAACAATAATAACAAACATAATCCTCAACCCTTTGGGTTGATGGACATCAAATTAAAGTCCGTAAGATCGGCGGCCACAACAGTTACTGCAACGGCTGCATCTTCCATATCGAGTTCGATATCCTCCACAACGAATCAAGTGCAGCTGCGTCGACGCATTGCTCCAAAGCCTTTGCCACGTCCACCCCGACGCAGTCGTCCGCTGGAGAAGAAGCAAAGGGAGCAGCAGCAGCAGCAGCTGGAGGATGAGGATGGTGACACGGATGCCAGTGATTTGGCCAATAGGACATCGCCGCTAAGTGCTAGTGCAGCGGCCACAAGGATTGCCGGGCTTTCACCGGAAGTGAAAAAAGTGCAAAGGCTGCCGCTATGGAATGCTCGAAACGGAAACGGAAATGGAAATGGAAATGGTAGTGGTGGTAGCAGCAACGCCCACCTGCAGCGTCGAATGCCAACTCAAGGTCATCAGCAGCAGCAACGATTCCATCATCAGCGATTTCAAATGGGGTAAGTCTGACGAGATTTTGGTTTTTATAAATTTTAGAAAATATTTTTTAAGTTTTTCTTACTCTAAATAATAAATAATTTAAAGGTTTATTAGTACCCAAAAATTCTTAAAAAATTTAAATTATAAATTCTATGAAATATTCCTGAAATTTCTCATAAATCGAAATAATTTAAAGGTTTATTAGTACCCAAAAATTCTTAAAAAATGTAAATTATAAATTCTATGAAATATTCCTGAAATTTCTCATAAATCGAAATAATTTAAAGGTTTATTAGTACGCAAAAATTCTTAAAAAATTTAAATTATAAATTCTATGAAATATTCCTGAAATTTCTCATAAATCGAAATAATTTAAAGGCTTTTTATTACCCAAAAATTCTTAAAAAATTTAAATTATAAATTCTATGAAATATTCCTGAAATTTCTCATAAATCGAAATAATTTAAAGGCTTTTTATTACCCAAAAATTCTTAAAAAATTAAAATTATAAATTCTATGAAATATTCCTGAAATTTCTTATAAATCGAAATAATTTAAAGGTTTTTTATTACCCAAAAATTCTTAAAAAATTTAAATTATAAATTCTATGAAATATTCCTGAAATTTCTCATAAATCGAAATAATTTAAAGGTTTTTTATTACCCAAAAATTCTTAAAAAATTTAAATTATAAATTCTATGAAATATTCCTGAAATTTCTCATAAATCGAAATAATTTAAAGGTTTTTTATTACCCAAAAATTCTTAAAAATTAAGATAATGTCATAAATATACTCCCTAAAGAAGTAGGAGCCGCTCTTGTAAGGAAAATATTTTTTTGGGAATATATTAGAAGCCAGAGTTTTTGGTTTTCATGGAAAGAGATACAAGATACCCCTCACTTTTACTTAATTTTTGGGTCAAAACAATATTTAAAGAGTGCGATTCTTGGCCATAAGGAAGTGTAGCTGGAGCACCAACTGACCAAAAAAAAGTGAAAACAAAGGCGGAGACGCTGAATCTAGAAGGGCAAAAAGGCTGGCAATGGGCTGTGAAGGGTTCACGCTCTGCTGAGCGCTTCGCGGGAATGCTTTGGCATGCTTGGTTGCCAGAGAAAAGAGGGCCCCCATAATGGGTTAAGCCAGGTCAGTTTTGACCGACATGATGAATCATCAGCAACAGCAGCAGCAGCGTCAGGGCCAACCAGTGGTTAAACTGGGCGGGAGATCACAGCAGACTTACGAGGTCAAAGCCAAAGTATAAGTTTTGGCAAAAAAAAAAAAATGTTGAGAAATTATAATGCAAATGCAAAGAGGTTTTGAAATTATTTGTGGCTAATTCTTAAAAGGGTTATTTATTTTATTTTATTTATTTTAATTTTTTAATTTTTAATTTAATTTTTAAACTCTGTGGATTGGTTTAAAGTGAAATCTGATTATCTAAAAATTGAACTTTTTCCTTTTAAACTGATTTTAACTTTTTTTTGTTATAATTTCATTTGGTTTTTTTAGGTTTAAATAAAAGATAAAGTTATAATAATTACAAACAAATTTTTAATTGCATTTTATCAACGGGAATTACGAGCTATATGGTCTCCATAGATGGGAAACTCAAAGCTCAAGGAGCTGCGGCATATTTTCAATATGTACGCCATTTTGTAAACTATTGTTTATAAAATATTTTTATTATAATCTACGATTCTAATTTTAACTACATATCTACAAAGTTTCACAACAATAGCTTGACTATTTCTTTAAAAAAAAATTAATAAAATCATGAAAAATACCTACATTTTGACCGTTTACATTGTATATCCCCCCCTTAAGTTCATTTACTGATAACAAAATAATTTTCATTTTTAACAGCCCTATAAACTCTATGAAATTTCAACCTTAACCTTTATATTAGAAGCCTCTAAGCCATGCTGTTGACAGCAGATTGTGGGCACAAAGCCAACTAACCAGCTTCAACAGCCTCCCTTTTTGCAAAACAAAATGCGTAACATGAAAATGTTACTACTAAATATATATATAAATGTATATATATAACTATATATATGAATATGTTATATAGATATTGTGATAATCCATGTTAGCGCAATATGTTTAGCATATAAATTATGAGTCCCCGGTCCAAAAGCAAACTAACACAGTGAGTGGCACCCACTCTCAAACCCATTTAACTAGGCGTCACAACAATACCAAAAAAAAAATATAATAAAAAAAAAACTATAAGAAAAGCTGGAAAAGAAACAGAATAAGAAACAAGAGGACAAGAAAACAAGAAGTTAGACCCACCAAAAACGATGGCAAGACAAATGTTTTGGGGTTTCTGCAAATGAAGTGTTATATTTTATGTGGCAATCCACAATGTCGGCGTTGACAAAAACCAAAGACAAATACCAGGCTCCATAAACTTGGGTAAATATGAATATGTCCGGGTCAGGGGGAAAGGATGTTGTGATGCCTGGAGAGGGTTGAGAGGACCAGTGGCTTCCTTTCATCCCCTCGTGCGGCTGGTACAAAGGGTTGTGACTTTTCTGTGTGTGTGTGTTTAGCTATTTATTAAATTTGTTTGCCAACACACATAACTTGGGGGAACGGGGGGTTCCCGGGTTGGGTAAGGATTCGGTTTTGGGTTTGGTTTATTTTTTTTGGGGGGGGGGGGGGGGGGGGGGGGGTTTGAAAGGACCCACACGAACATGAGCTGCGTAACTAATTTGCTTAAAGTGCACGATGCCTCATCAACATCAGTTACAATGGCCAGCCAAGACAATAAAGACAGTGTCACTTGATATGTAATTAGGAATTTAAATAAAATTAAGGTTTATAAATATTCAAAGATTTTTTTTAATATTTAGAGGTGAAATTTAGAGAGAGAAACCAGTGTTACTTGATAAATGATTAAGAATTTAAACAAAATTAAGGTTTAAAAATATTTAAAGATTTTTTTTAACTTAGTTAAAGGTTATTGAATAGTTAAAGATTTTTTTTTACATATTTAGAGATGAAATTATGTCTTAACAGGCTTTTTTTTACCTAATAAAATCTGAAATTTTGAGAAAACTTGTAATTTATTTAGAATTTAAATATAATTAAGGCTTATAAATATTTAGATATTTTTTAAAATTAATTTAGAGGTGAAATTTAGAGAATAAAGATGCGTAATTAAAAATTTAAGTATAATTAAAGCCTTTAAACATTTTAAACATATTTTTTAAAGCTACTTAGAGGTGAAATTTAGAGGTACATAATTAAATTTTAAACAAATTAGAAGCTTATTAATATTTAAAGATTTTTTTAAACCCAATAAAACCAAAAATTTACCATGAAATTACAGTTTTAAAATTAATTTACAAATAAAATATTTTCCAAAGGTTTTTAAATATTTTAAAGAAATAATTTGTTTTTTATATTAATTCCTTGTACAAAAATCGTTCATATTTTAATTTTTTTTTATTTCTTGATTAAAAATATTCTTAAGTAAATATTTTTAAAATTTTCAATAAATTTCGAACCACTGTTTTGTTGCCAAAAAAAACCGCAAAAACTTTCTGTCCTGTGCGTTCCCCAAGTGTTTTGTGGTGTTTTTTGGGGATTGGGGGAACTCCCATTCCTGCACTTTCTGTGTGACTCTGAAAATTAATGATGTCTAGGACCGAGGCCATACGCCACCCATCATCATCATCATCATCGTCGTCATGACGATGGGCTCAATGATTGTCAAAAGTTTTGTGCAATTTGAGCGTTTTAAGTTTGTCAACGCTGCGTATACTTAATGGAAGGAGTCGTCTCAAGTGCGACAGGTGTTTGCTTTATTAACTAAGCCACACATCCATCTACACAGTCTCCTTCTAATGCGGCTGACATGTAAACAGATTAACATAATTAATTTATTTGTTGCCTGCTCTCTCGGTTGTCATCATCTAATCCCGGAAAATTCTGTACGAGGAAGGTTATTTGGACTTTGACAAGGGAAAAGGTTGGTTTTAATGTTTATATTTTTTATTTATAATTTAAAATATTTATATTTCGATATTTTTAGTAGTGAGAATATATTTATAATTTCTATTTTAAATATTTTTATTTAAAATATTTATAATTTAAATATTTTTAGTAGGAAAAGTAAGGGAAATATGGTATACATATATTTTTAATTTTTATTTATAATTTAAAATAAATATATTTTAATATTTTTAATATATTTCTTGAACTCTTACTCTTAAAAATATTTAAATATAAATATTTAAAATTAAAAAATAGAAATTATAAATATATTTAATAATTATATTATAAATTTTAAGGTTACCAAGTTTTTATTTCATTAATTAACCTAAATTAGAAAGAAAAATCAAGCAAAAAACCTTTTATAAACCTTAAACAATTATTTTTTATAACTTTGATTTCTTGAATACCTTATCTAAGAGTATTCCATATTTTCCCCAAAGACTTCTCCCGCAGTTTACTAAACTAATTTGAGGTTTATGTCAAAAAGAGAGTCAATTAACTTAATTAGAGCTCCTCAAATTGCTGAAAAGTCTCTAGATGAAACCAAGAGGGAGAACGTATCTCATGGATATTGGGGATCATCATGAATGCGCCCTCATTAATGTTTGTTTTGTCATCTTCAGAGCAGGCCCAGCGAATCGATAGATTGTGGGATGACTGATCACTTTTTTTTTTTTTACCTTTCGAGCGATTTCTTTTGTGCGAATATCAATCATATTTAGCATACAACTGTCTGTCTGTCTGCCTGTCTGCCTGTCTGTCTATCATTTGGCCTGAATGAATGTTCAGATACTCGTGCGAATGAATGAGTGACTGCGAATGGGTTGAGTGCTACGGCCAAAAGCCGTGAAGCCGTGATTTCGAGGTTCACAAGTCGCCTTTCAATGCCAGCAAGTTGGACAAGGGCCTAGGGCTCTAGGGATGTTACAACATCATGGATGTGATATATATTCACAAATATATATCGAATTGATGTCTTAGAAATAAATATCAATACTTGAGGTATTAAAATATATATAAAACAATGAGCAAAAGTGTAAGAAATTTAGTTTTATATAATATTTATTGGGAAATATCATTTTAAATTTTATTTCATATAAAAAGAAAGGAAAATCTCAAATTTTATCGTCACAAACATATCGGTATTCAAGGCGAAAACGATTAATTACAAATAAATATCTAAAATTTTGGTAATTTTTTTAATTTTATAATTTTGTTCACATAATTCTGGAAAAAAAATATAGAAAATTCAAAAGTAACAATTTATCGTTTAAAATGGTAAGAAATTTCGTTATAATCGATATATTAAAGCGATTAAATATTGTTTTAATATATATTATACAATATTATTTATTATTTATTCACTATATTTTATATATAATTTGCCATTATATCATTTAAAATGTCAAAATATTCCTGATCAATTATAAATAAAAACGAAACAATAAATTTTTGGATATATAAACTTCCAGATCGATTAATTTTCTTGCAAAATATCGATTTTTTCGATTTTATATGCAAAAAAATAATAGATAAATAACATAACATAAAAACATAAATAAATAAAATATATAAAAAAAAAAATAAATAAAATACATACAAAAATTAAAAAAAGAGAAAAAATAAATAAAAAAAATAATATAAATAAATAAAATAAAAAAAATATATATAAAATAAATAAAATAAAGAATATTAATAATATAAATAAAATAATAAAACAAAAATAATAAAAACAAAGTAAAATAATAGAAAATAATATAACAAAAATAATAAAAACAAAGTAAAATAATAGAATAAATACATAAAATACAATAAAAAAAACTATACCAAAACTCGATAGCATCGATATATAAAATATATTTTTCCTTTTTATAAACCCCCCTAAAAATATATATTCTCTATAAATCCCGATTTTTCAAATACATATATCTTTCTAAGATGGCTACTTTCTAGTACCTTCCCTACACTTGACGTTTTCCCAGAAATCTCCTCTCGGTCAATTAAGCAACTGTCCAGTCCAAAGTTCTCTCCCTTTAGGGGAACCACCGCTCTCACTTATTCATCGCACATTTGCCACAGACGCGCTCCAAATTTCCCCAGACAATACCCAAAATGACCAGAGACATAAAAACATGGCCGCCCCCCCGCTTCACCACCCCCTAACCTAAGGAAAGTAAAGAAAGGCCACTCTCTAAACAAAAGTGTAAAACATTAAGAAGAACATGGAGGGAAATATGCAAATTGAAAGGACCCAAAGAAGCGGCTAGCACTGAGACCGGAGAGCATGAGGAAAACAACTTTCCAGTGACGTAAATTGCATATTAAATTTTACATTTTTCATATTTATGCAGCCGCCAAGGCAGTCGTAAAGTGAAAGTGACTTGTCCGCGGGTAGGGGGTTGGGGGTTGTAGGTTGAGTACAGTGGGGACACCAACAACAACAACAACAACAACAGGCAACATTTCAATTTGGCAAAATATTCATTATGCTCAAGTGTAAGCGACGGAGACTAAACGGAAGCGGAAACGTGCCAAGGCAGGAAAAAGGTGACCTCTCCCCCCGCGCACAGGGACATCATCCACTTTCCACTTGCCACCCACTTTTGTTAAGTCTAAGTCCCACTTTTTAGCCCCCTTTAACTTACCCTTGGATGCACATAAAATAATTTTAGATTAATTAATTAAATTATAAATATTTTTTTTTCATTTATTTTTAAATTACATTTGTAATCTAATTTTTTTTTAATTTGAATTCTTAATATATTCATTTTTAAATTTAATACTTAATATAAAATCCTTAAATTTGAATTCTTATACTACTTTTTATTTTATTATATTTAAAAAAATTGGGTTCTGAATATAAAGCCTATAAAAAATGTTTAAAATAATGAATTAATATTGTTTTTTTTTATTACAAATTCTTTTAAATTTAATTTCTTTATATAATTTTTATTTTAATTTAAATTCTTAAAATTCTCTTTTATTGTTTTGATGTTAAAAGAAAACAGCCAAGCCATTAAAAAAAATGTTTAAGCTAATTAATTAATTTTGTAATTCAATAATTTTTAAATTCAAATATTTTTTTTTAATAAAATTCTTTATATATATATTTTATTAAATTTAAATTCTTGAACTTTTCCAGCAGCATCTAAATTTTGCAAATCTTAAAAAGTATTTTTTTTCGTTTAAAAATTAGCAAAAAGAAGTCTGATTTTTATTTTTTTATTATGTATTTCTTTATTAATTATTCTACATGTTGCACCTTTTCTATATATTTTCATTTACTATTAATTCCTTTCTGTGCATCAGCCACTCATTTGGCCATTGTCAGGCCAAGGCGTTGGCATCGTCTTCTCCATTGTCGCCCAGTGCCACGTTTTGCAGTTGTGGAAAGTTTTATAAAGTTATGAAAAGTCATTCAAGTGCAGGGACCCCATCCCTACCTACCCTATCGTTCGAGCCAAGCGACTTGATGACTTTCGAGCACTTTGTGCTCATTTTAACCGAAAATCCAAGAGGAGGCGACCAACTCTGGCCAAACAATAAAGCCGTCAAAAACGTGTACCGTCTTACAAGGACACTTGGTCGGTGCTCGGTGTCCTGGGTACTTGGATCTTCGTTTTTTGGTTCACCTGCTCCTGTGTAGTTTGTGTCAACATTGTCATCTAAGCTGCAATGACAAGTGGCTTGACTACGTCCGGGAGTTTTGGTACTCAAAGCCCAGGCGATGCTTTGTTCTGACATCCTAGAAACAATGTTTTCTTTTCAATTTTTTCAATTAAATTAAAATATTTTAGGGCATTTTCGGGTGGGTCTTTGATGTAGTTTAAGGGTATTGCTAAGAGTCTTGGAGCGTTTTAATTTTTTTTAATTTTTTATCATTTTTTTTTAATGAAAATTGGAAGTCAAAACCATGATCTTTTACTACAAAATTAAGTTTCTTTGTTAAATAAAAAATGTTATTTAATAAAAACTTAAAAAGCTAGAATTATATAAATCGATTCTTTAAATGTATATCAATTTATAGAGCTTTTTTTTCGATTAAATCAATTCTTTAAAAGTATATCGATTTTATCGATTTTTAGCATAATTGCATAAAATCGCTTTATCAATTATAGAATCGCTTTTATATCCAACTCTACCTTGAATACTAGTGCCAAGTTGTATTCCCCACAGTTTCCAGACCCTAAAGACCCCTTTTTTCTTTTGTAAAATACCCTGCGAAACCCTCCTAACTTTGATGTTGCCTTGGGTTAAGTATAGCTTTTAGCATTAGTTTCTCTTACGAAACAGATGCTGCTCCTCCTTGCTGCAGCCTTTAAGCTCATTAACTGCACCAAAACTTGCCACGTTGTTGCACGACACCTGTCACATGCTGGCTTTAATGTCACCTCCCTTGGAGTACACATACTACTCTCCATACATACCGTGTCTGGCCATTATCCAACAAACGCCCCCATCATTCTGTATGCGTTCATGCGTGCTTCTAGCGAGGGGGGCAGGGCCTGCAGTAAATAATTTTTGGCCAAAAGGTTGTTGAAACATTTAATAAAACCAATATAAATCATAACAAACACTTAGCCCTGACAACAACCACAAAGAGGAGGAGGAAAGGGAGGAGGAGGAGGAAAGGGAGGAGGAGGAAAGAGGCCAGGACGGAGGCAACAGCGGCAACAAAGCGGAACTAAAATTCCAAAACGTTGCCCATTTTCGGCCGCAAAAACTTCAGAACAGAAACGTAATGGAACGGATAGGCGAGAAGGAGGAGTTGGAGCATGGAGGAGAGGACTCTCTCTGTCTCTGTCTGGGAAATGACAAACGGGGCACTCTCAAGAGGGGGGGAATCCCTGCATTGCTACGCGTGAACGCACCTTTTGCGGCAACTGTGTGTGCAAGTGCCAGCCATGTGTGTGTGTGTGTGTGTTTGTGTGCTTGGATGCTGCCTGCTCAGTCGCACTGTGGTCTATAGTTTTTGTATCTTCAAGCTTTAAGTTTAGTAAATATTTTATATTTAGTTATTATAACTTAAAGGTAATCAAAAAAGTTAAAGCTAATTAAAATTAAGAGCCAGAACTCATAAGGTTTAGTTCTTGTTTCCCTAAATCCCTAAAAGACCGTTTGAAAAATGAAATTGAGGGAAAGTCTCAGTTTGCCGTTCTTCTTAATTTCTCTCTCTCTTTAAAAAATGAGAGCAGTTTTTGTTCTCTTCTAGGTTTTTGGCAAGATCTTGTAGACTTCTTTCTCTTTTCTCTCTCGCTTACTTTCTATATATCTCTATTTCTTTTCTATATCTATCTATCTCTCACTCTCTCTCTCTCTATCTCGGTCTGTTTCTTTCTCTATATTTATCTTTCTCTGTTGGTATTTTTCTCTCTCTCTATATATATTTATCTTTCTCTAGCTCTTTTCCCCTTTTCATATTTATCTTTCTCTCTCTTTTTATATTGCTTTCTATCTCTCTCGCTGTCTTTCATTTAGTAGCGAACGAGAGAGTGGCTTCTGAGAGAGCTTAGCATTTGTTCTCTTCGTTCTACAATTGATAGGGGGAGAGAGAGAGTTTTATAAAGTTTCCTCCTTTATTTCATAAGGATTAAGACATTTTTACTAGCTCTGATTCCATATTTCCTTGACATTGAACTACAATTTATATTTAGCAATTTTTTCCTGCATTTCTTGAGCCTATCAAAGCACTGTGCCTGCCGCCCCTCATGATGCTTTGTCGCCTCTTACATAGTTCCATGTCCGTGTCCGTGTCCGTGTCCCTGGCTGGTGTCGTCAACAGCAGCAGCAGCAACATCAGTGGCACCAGCACTTCCCCATGGCAACATTCATGGCAGCAACCAAAAATGCGCAAAAAATTAATTGCTGCGCATAAATCAAAAGACTTTGCTACCGTGCAAAGTCGCCGCCGACGCCATTGGCCACCACTCACCACTCATACTCTCTGGAGTCCAACCCCTTGCTTACTTGCCACTAGTTACACCCGATCTTCTTTAACAGATTCGAATATAGATGTAGATAGATCTAGAAATCCATTTGGTAGCTTCATTCTTCATTGTTTATGGATTCAAGGCCATTGTGGGACAGCGTCCAATGCACCATCCCAATGCTAGGTGTTTTCTCCGGAATAGTAACAAGAAATTGCAATGAAAATTCCAAAGAAAAGAAACGAAAAATGCCAAAGACAACAGCAGCAGCAGCAGCTGTTCGCGTCGCCTTGATTACCGGAAGTTTAGCCATAAAAATTGTGCAAGGCAGCGACCGTGACAGAATCGTAAACAAGATATAGTTCAACATATATATAGGTGTATGTATAAAAATGCATATATATATATATATATATCCACCCCCTCAATTTCCCGCAACATCATCAATGGCAATCGCTTAAAGACTTTCCTGATGGATGGCTTTTTTACGACTGAGCAGCACTTTCATTGATAAAGTCCATTTAATGTACATACATATATTAAGCGTTCATAATTCACTCAATTGAGAACCTAAAATTAACAGTAATTTTTTTTTTTTTATTTGATTAATTATTAGAAAATAGAAAATATTTGCCATTGTAAAACCAATAAAGTTTAAAAAGGATTGAATTGTAAATATAAGTCGTCCTTCTTTCATATTCTCTTTTTCTGAGATGCTTTGAATATATGCTAAATTCTTTAAAATTCAAGTGTAATCAATTTTTAAACATTTTGTACATATTTAATGTTAATTTGTTTGTTTCTTTTGTAAATAATTATTATTATAGATAATATCTCTTTCTGAAATACTTTTAATATGTACTAAATACTTTAAAATTCAAGCGTAACTTATTTTAAAGAATTTAGTACGCATTTTAGTACATATTTAATGCTAATGTTTTTTGCTTCTTTTGGAAAGAAATCATTAAACATTTTATTTATTGAGATGTCTAAAATATGTACTAAATTCTTTGAAATTCGGGCGTAACTATAAAGAATTTAGAACATATTTAATGATTTTTTTCCTTCATTCCTTCTTTTTCTTATTTTTCTTTTATATTTTCTCTTTCTGAGACGCCTAAAATATGTACTAAATTCTTTAAAATTCAAGTCTAACGAATTTAGTACATAATTTAGTACATATTTAATGTACATTTTTCGCTTCTTTTGTAAATAATTATTAATATAAATAATAATATCTTTTTCTGAGATGCCTAAAATGTGTACTAAATTTATTTAAATTCCTAATAATTTGTTAATTTTTCTTTCTTCTTTTGTAAATAATTATTATAATTGATAAAGTTTCAATTTTCTTAGAAAAAGACATTGCCCACATGGAGTTGTCATCATAGAATTTCCACTTCTTTTTCTATCATTCGCTGTTTATAGATTTTCCCGGCTTCCCAGCTTCTTTTTGGATTTTACCTGCACTTTCACACCGCCGTAAATAACTCGAAAAGTCAAGAAAAACCAAAACTCCGCCCATCGATTTGAGGCCACCATAAACTATATACTATATATACCATGACTTTTTATGCGGATCATAATTCCCGACACTTGCCAAGGCCGTTTACAGCTGGGTTCCCTCTGATTGTTTGCGGTTTCTGTTGCTTGTTGGTTTGTTCATTTGCTGGCTGTCTTTCCCCCCGCTAAATGCAAGTGCAAACAAACGTCTCTTTGGTGTCTCGGCGAGCGCATATTGCGCATACGTCATGGGTGCCGGCCATAAAAAGTAACCAAGCATGGCAGCACGTCAAGGAAGGACCGAGCAGTCGCCATAAATAATCATCCAGAGACAGTTGCAGTTGCCTTTCCACAAATCCAAACAAATAACTAAAAGTTAAATTCAATAATCCTTGTTTAACTTTTAAGGAATCAACCTTTATTGGCAATTTTTTAAATATTTTAAGTTAAAATAATTTTTTTTTTAGATTTTTAAAAAATACTAGCTTTTGTTTTGAATTAAAACCCCTTAAATTTGATTTTTTCTGCAAATTTCCTAGCCTCCAAAGAGCAACGGGGAAAATTCCACATCCAAACTGGTCTGGCCCCGTTGGAGTTGGGCTTTTTTTAGTGGCGCAGTTGGAGTTTGGGTGTTTGGGAGCTTGGAGTCTGGTCCGCAAACCCAGCCCACGAGCTGTCTGTTGGCTTAGCCCCGTTAAGCCTCACACTAATTACACTTGCGCTTTTTACAAATCCACAAAAACACACACACACTCACACACAGAGCACTCTCATATATATAACCACAGCATTTTTCTTAGTCTGGCCACCAAAAAAAAAAACCTCGCAACATATTTTCATTTTCATGGCCAAAAAGTGTCAGTCGAGGCTGTGGGAGTGGGCCAAAATGTTAACAGAGAGTTAGGACCGTTTTCCAACTAGAGTACAAAATATGCAAAATGAAAGCGGCCACCATTTTATATTTGCCAGCAAATCTTGATATTATTTCCGGCCACAAATTCAGGACTTGCAAATAGTTGCGGTAAGGAAAAAGGTTTAAAAGAAGGGGTTAAGAGAGTAGCTCATTAGGGTCACGTATTCGAATTTTCATTTCCCTAAGAAGGTTGTTGACCTTTTCCCAAATAATTTCGCAAAGAAAATTGTTAAGTAACGGAAAATTTGAGTTTAAATTCAAGTTTTTAAGAAATTTATTAAGTTTTTAATGAAATACTTGTAAGAAATTAAGTTTATATCTTTAATTAAGGCTCAACTTATCCCCCTGGACTCTCTCTTGTCCAAGCAAGTCTGGGCATGTCTCAAGGAAATATCCTGCACTCGAAAATAAGCCAAGAAACTCGTATTCTTGGACACATTAAGTATAATTAATTATTATTATAATTAAACCTGAACTTGTATGTACTTGTCCCCTAGGACTCTCTCTCTTTCTCTCCCTCTTCTCCCTACAAGCCAGAGCAAGTCTTGACATGTCTCAAGCAAATATTCAGTTCGCTTCTTTGGGGAATCCAAGAAAATCGTGTTCTTGAACACTTTAAGCACGCTTTTGCACCTCCATCTATCCGGGGCTTTATGACTCTGCCAATGAATGGACACATCCTTGGCCCTAGGATGACCGACCCCTTTTACCTCTATTATTTATTTACACACGAAAGTTGGCAGACTGGCAAAAGGAGAATGTGTGGTCCTTTGCCGCTCGACCGCCTCCATTGTGTGTGACAAATGAATTTGGGTCAAAAGTTGTGCAAATTAAAAAAAAAAAAAAAACCAAGCCAAGACAAACAACACGAAGACGTTGGCCTTAGAAGCCACCCAGCGGATGTCAAAGTTCCTTTAAAGATTCGTCTCGCCTTTGACATTCAACTGGTCCAAGTGCTGGGCCCAATTGCAGTTTTATTTCCATTCACGTAGCACCACAGGACTCTAAAAAAAAGAAAGGGGGGAAAGAGGAAACCAAAAAACGTTACAAAAGATTTACGCCAAGCCTCAACGCCATCTCCACATCCGCATCCGTTCTCCTCTTGGTGGGCAATACCATTATTTTTTCAGTTTGCTGGTTTGAGTAATGGATTAGATTTTTACTCACTTGTTTCGGGGTTTTGCTTCCAAAACATCGCCATAGAAGGATAGTGTGTTCGTTTTTTATGGGCCCCCCCCTAAAAAAAAGGGGGATGTTCAAGGGGAAACTTTAAAGAAGTTTCTAGATTTTGGAATGGGTTTTGGGGGGGAGCTTAAAGTTAGGGGAATTGATTCGTAAATATAGTTTACCATGGCTGCCAGAATGCTTCCTGTATGCTTTTCCCAAAAGTCTGTCATGGTTTTTGTAGCGCTTCTGTTATACTGTTATACTGTTGAATTAATAAAAATAATAATAATAATAATAGTAATTTTTGTCTTATCTAACAAGTACAAAGGGTACATGTGAGATTTTAGTATCTCTCCAGAGTGCTTCCTGTATGCTTTACCCATAAGTAGGCTATGATTTTTCTTATTACTCTGTTATACTGTTATAAATCCCTTCAATCCTAACACAATTATGGACACATTTTTATCTAACAAATACAAGATAGATTTTTATTAACTTTCCAGAGTATGCTTGACCCATAAGTAGGCAATGCTTTTTCTTAGACTGTTATACTGTTATAAATTCCTTAAAACCTGCAGTTAATTTTACAAATTAAACCAGTAAGTCTTGAACTTTCCAGCATTTCTGCTAAACTCTAAAAGCTAAAAAGGAACACTACAAAAATATATACATATAACAATCAGAAATAGATTTAATAATTCAAAAAAAAGAGATCCCTTAACAATGATTGCCTCATTCGTGGCTCGAACGACAGCGGTCAGCATGACCGTCTACATAACCAAGCGGTTTGGTGTCTGGGATCAGGCGGAGGAATCGGAGCGGCTGTTTCGCCAGGTGAGGCTTAACCTGAAGCCTCTGGGCGGTCTGGTGCGTGACCTGTTGCATCTGCCGGAGCCGGAAAACGAGTTGAGCATGGGCCAGCTGGCCCGAGAGGTCTACAATCAGGGCATCAAGGATGGCTTCAACATATTGCAAAATCTTCCAGACTACTCCGAACAGCTGGCCTCCGCCGCCAAAATGGCTTGCCTGGACATGGCCAAAATGGCCAAGGAGTTGAGTTGCAGCTTGGATGTGGGAATGCCCAGCAAGAAGGTGGCTACTTCTGTGGAGAAATCTCGCTCCACCGTTGTCATTGTCAGTCCGGGAGTGCCCTTGAAGGTTCTTGGGAATGTCAATGATGACAGTAACATCAGCACTGGAGCCACTGTATCCACTGGTTCCACTGATTTGGCTCTCAAGCAGGCCCTTATGGCTGGCTGGACCCCGAGCCTATTCCAGCCAACATCGAAGAGTGGCAAAATGTAAATTTTAAAATTTAATTTTTAAATCTTTAAGTACGCAAATGTAAAGAGTTTTAATGTCAATTTGAGTGATGAACTCTTTCTTTTCTTAGCGATTTCCCTTGACTATTTTTCCTTTTCCTTTGCCTTAACCCAAGCCAGACACTCGGTAAACAGTGGCAACAGTCAACAGTCTATTAAAATGCCAGTCGAGCCGCATTGCCAACCAAAGTCAAGTCGTGCGAAAAAAAGGATGTTGCAACCCCATGGCAGCCATGACTGGCCACCTCCCAACCCTTATCCCAAACCCAAACCCAAATCCCTTTACCATTCCCCCTTTTTTTTTATCCTGTTGTTTTGCGTGTTGCTTAACATGCGTTTTAATGTGACCCTTGCGGGTTCATAAAAATGGGGCTTTCTTACCTATGAAAGAGGACATTCTCATCCTCATTCTCTTCCTTGTGAGCCTCGACTTCGATTGATTTTGATCCGCTTTTATTGTTGAATGATAAACATCGAGAGGGGCTGGAGGAGCAAGGTGATTCAGTGGGTCATAAAAACAGGTGGATCAGAAGTTCAGGTGAAAAGAGGTGGTGGAGTGTTGTTTTTGCCTTAAATTAACTTTATGAAAAGATAGAGAGAGGAGGGTTTTTTGCATTCTATTTAGCATAAATTATAATCGCTTTTAATTAACTTTGAGTTTAAGTTAAAGAACTAATTTTTAAAATTTAATTTATGCTTTAATGCATTGTAACTTTTCACTGAAATATCTTTAGGGTAACAATCTTTATTTCCTAACTAATAATCATCTAGTTTTAGCTTGAAATATATTTTTAAGAGATTTTATTTCCTATTTATTTTTAAAAATCAATACAATATTTCATTGGAGGTCCTTTTCCTTACGTTTCCGTTTATTTATGGCCGGATTTCCGTCATGCAAATCCATTATTTGAAGTGTATCCATTGCCTGGTAAAACACTTTCTCACTTTTGTTGCCCAAAACATAATCCGCGTTGTATCTATTTACATATTTATCTGCATTTTGCGGGATTCACTTTTGCGACTCCTGATGCCAGGCTTGGAATAAGCAGAAGGGATAAGGATATTTTCGCTAGAAAAAAAAAATGAAAAGAAAAAGGATGACTACGTGCCGCGTCTTTTCGGCTGACTCTTTAACCGCTTATGCCTTAGATTTATAGTCACGGATTTTATTTATGTCACTTTTCTCCTCCTTGACGCTGGCACCATTTTTCTTTTGCGGTTTAGCATACAGAGTGCCCCTGGCTGAGCGTGGGTCCTCTGCCACATTCCATTTCTTTGGCTTTCTTTCTAAACGCTGCATAAAATCAATTTCCTTGAGTTCAAGTTCCTTGATGATGAGGTAAAAGTGTTGCAAGTTTATGCTGCTCTAAAGTGAGCTTCGAAATGTGAGCATTGTACACTGGCAAAATGGAGGGAAATTATGGGAAATTAAAAAAAAATCATTTAAAATATATTGAATATTCTTTAAACTTAAAAGACAATTTTAGCTATTTTTTAATACAAGTAAATAATAATTTAATGTATTTTAATTAAATATTTACTTTAATTTAAATAAAAATCAAGTAAAAATAGGTACAAAGGCAAACAATCAGGACCATGGAATACCTGACACTTCTTTAGCCAAAAGCAATGCCTACTTTTTGGTGCCACAATATTTATTTTTGTTATAATAAGTTAAATTTATAATATAATATTTATAATAAATAAATTTAAACTATGGATAATGCTAAAAAAAAATCATTTAAGATATATTGCAAATTTTTAAATCTTAGAAAACTTTAATTTAAATAAATAGTTAGGACCTGACATTTCTTTACTACTTTTTTGCGTCACACTAATTATTTATTCTAAAATTAAATTAAATAATATTAAAAAAAATCATTTTTTTATTATTTAATGTATATTTCCTGTATTTTTACTTAAACTTAAATTGTTTTTTTTTATTTTTCTTGAATTTTCAATAACAAAAGTTAAAACCAAGACCATGGAACACCTGAAATTGGTCTCCCAAAAAAGCATGGCCTACTTTTTAGTGCCACAGTATCTCTTGCTATTTTTTAAATTTAAAAAATAATAAAGTTTTTATAATTTTTTATAATAAAATAATTTTTTGTTTATTTATTTATTTATTTATTTTTTTAGGTTTAAAAAATAATCAAGTTTTTATAGAAATGACTAACAAAAACCTTTTTCCCTCAGTGCCTGCCAAGTGGCAATGTGAGTCAGACCTTTGTCGCTATTGTCGGCACAGCTGGCGCTCACAGGCTCCCCAGGAGTTGGGGCTTGGGGTTTTCCAAAACCCAAAGTCCTGACACCGGGCTGGGAGCTGAGAGCCGGGGTGGTGGCACATTTGGCGCCCAGCCGAGCGCTGTCTTGCATATTTAAGTTGGCCACGGATGATTCCCTGGCAACACCCCGTCCTCTATACCCTGGCCTCTGTCTTCCGGTTGCTTCGTTGTTTCCGTTTACTTGTTTTCCTCGCCGGAACCGTACCTGTGGCCCAGAGTCTCCTCCAACTACAAGCCGCTTCATTAGCACAGGGCACAGGGCTCTCTCACTCGACACTACATTCATTTCCGTTCACTTTCAATTCCGTTTATTAATGAAGCGACTCCTCGTAGCCGGAATACAGATCCGACTCCGGCTCCGGCACTGGCTTGGTTCCTACTCCTACTCCCGTTGAATATTTTGTGCTAATTTCCGTTTAATTGTTTAATATGTTGTTTGCATTTTCTATTAGCCAAAGTTTCCGCCGACGTTCATTGTTCTGGCAATTATTATCTTCCGTTAGGGCTTGGCATTTGCCAAGAGTGACCGGCGGAGAGCAGAGACTCTAAAAGGGTATCTAATCGGGTTAATAGTGCAAATTAACTGAAGGGTTTTAAGAAGAGGAAAGGTTTACACTGGGTAGAGCCAGGGGAAGTCATCAAAGGAGCTTTGTTTTATGTACATTTAGTTAATAACTTTAAACAATCAAATGAACGACGAATTTCAATTGAAATCTAAGAATTAAACAAGTTTTCCAAGAGCAAACAGAGCCCAAACTCTTGCTCCCGTGGGAGTGAGCTCTCCTCGTTGGCAGCTGCTTAACCATCTCAAGTGGCAAGTGGGTATTAGCCGGGGACAGTAACATGGTCTTAGACCTCATTTACATGAGACTCGCGGACTAATTTAAATCATTTTAATGGGGAGGCCCCAGTAGAAGGCAGCTTAGCTAATTCCCCGGCACAAGGCCTAAGCCTGTCAAATCCCAGTGCCATAAATGGTGGCGCTCTGGCTTAGTGCAAAGCTGAAAATGTGGAAAATTGGGAAAGGAAAGGGGAAAAACCGCGAAGGAGCAGCAGCTGCCTTTCGAGGAGCTTCGAGAGACAAGAAGAAGTTCTTGTTGGCCAACAAAAAACAGACAATGGAAGCCACAAAATTCCGGCTCTCTGAATCTTCCAGCACTTTCAATTGTTCGCTTTCGCTGCTCTTGTTGCTTGGTTTTCCTTTAGGTTTTCCTTTAGGTTTCTCCTTCCCCCCACACACACTCGCAGTTATTTCCCCCCCCAGTTCCTTTAGTCTTGTTCCTGTTCTTGTTCTTGGCAGTCGTAATAGAATAAAGTTTGCGCCATGGGAATTTCAACTGTTGTTTTTCAGCCGCTTTCCACCTGACCCCCCCCCCCATGCCTGCCTGCCCCCTGGTGGCCACAGGACACAGGAGCAGCAGCACATAGATCTTTGAGTCCTGGAGGGTAGCCTCTTTAGCTTGTTGCGAGCGTGTAATCCACTCAGAGCTGGGCTACACGGTTCTCTTTCCCTTTTTTTTGAAGTGTGTGGAAAGCACTGGGGAAAACTTTAATTTTTGATTGAATTTCTGGTATTTTTATTTTTTAATTTTATTTAAAATATTATTTTATATAAAAACGATATGTAATTTTGATTAAGAGCCTTTGAAACTTTTAATTTTGGCCTGGAAAATGTTGAAATCTTTTTTCAAATATTTTTTCTGGTAAATTTAAACTGTTAAAAATGGTTAAAATCAATTTAGTTTCATAAATTCCCCTGTAAAAAATTAAATTAATTTATAAATCTTAGTTCTAAGTTATTTTAAAATAAGTTATTAACTAAACTTAAAGATATCTTCTTAAAAAAAAATATCTAAAATTTATAATAAAACTTCATCTAAAAAAACTCTTTTTAAAATATTTAACACTTCAAACATTTATTAACTATTAATTTAACCTTCTAAATAGTAACTCAAAGAGCAGTTTTCCTTTTCAAAAAAACAGTTTAAAATTGAACAAAAAGCCTTATGCTTGGGGGGGAGTCCTTGTGGCAGCTCTGCTTACCTACTTACGATGCCGCTTGCCGTCTGTGTCCTGTCTCCCGAATCATGTCTCTCCTGTCGCCTGCTTATTGCTTTTATTTATTTACTAGACATAACTCCAAAAACATCTCCCGAAATCCAGCCCCCCCCCCCGCCCACTGGAGGTCCTGTTTTTGATTTGTTGCGGCCCGCCGGCGTTTTAGCAGTCGCAGGTGTTGTGGCCCCTGAGTTTCCCCTCGTTTTTCATGCTTTCCCCGGTGTGTGTGTGTGTGTGTGTGTGTGTGTGTGTGTTTGGTGTTTATGACAAAAAGTTGAATTTTATGCCAGCAGCCCGGAAAGTATGCAAAAATATATTTATAGCCGTGCATATATTTTAATGAATACACTGAGAGAAGAAAAGGATTGGAAATTAAAATTCTGGAAAATTATATTTATATACTTTTGATTTTATTTTAAGGAATGACTGAATTTTAAAATTTATATTTTAATATTTACAATTTATATATATTTTATTATAGTTATTTGTGTTGATGAAAATATTTTTAAAATAATATCTTTAGTTTTCTAGTGAGGCATTATATTTATTATTATTATTATTATTTATTTTAAATAAAATCTTAAGTTATATCTTTTTAATATATACTTTTAACATTTTTTTTGTATAATTTGTGAACATTTTTTGGTTTTAAAAAATTTTTTTTAAATAATTTCATTATTATTTTTAGGATTTTATGTATCTTAATAAATTTTAAATATAATTTAACATGTTAACTGATTGAATTCTATTTTTTCTTAAAATATTAAACTTTCTATTTATAAGTTTTTCTTTAAAATAAGTAAAAAAAAAGTTCCCCATAAATATTAAATTTGGAATTTTGTACTTTTTAAGTAAGTTTTTTTTTTTACATTTTTAAAATTTTGTTGGTGTCTCCAGTGCAAGTATCTGCATCTGTATCTGTATCTGTATCTGTATCTGTATCTGTAGCTTGACATAAAAAACACGGCCTGAAAGTAGGCAACACAACGGTTTTTATACGACCCATAATGTTTTTTATATTTATAGGTGTGTGGGGGGGGGAAAAAGGGAAATCGAAGGGAAAACCAAGGGGGAGTGAATTGTCAATCAATATGGCGACCGGTCATTGATGTGATTTTGATTTGCTTGCCGGGGGTCTCTTACCTCTTGGCGACAGTTTTCCCGCCACTGGCCATAAAACTAATCAAGTTTAAATGCGTTTTGGTAGCTAAGCTGCTTTAATGGCTCAAGCCCACAGGCACCATGATGATGATGATGATGAGCCACCGAAACACACAAACTAATTAAGTAATTACTTTTCGCTCATTAAACGCGGGACCCAAAAAGGCGGAACTATTCAGCTTCGATTTGACTTTGCCCTGTCCATCAGCCTCACACTTGATTGGACTGGACCCAAAGGCGGGTGAAAACAGGGGGGGAAAACCAAGAGAAAATCCTAAGAAAAACCCTAGGAAGACCCCCATGAAAACCCCCATGAAAACCCCCCATGAAAACCCCCAAGAAAACCCCCCCTTTGACTCGACTTTTGCTCATTTTATGTGGATCGATTGAATCGACGTCGCTTAAATATTAATGAATAAAGGCAGGCAAAAGGAAAAACTACGAGAGAGAGCTGAAAATGGGAAAAGTTCAGCGCAGTATCCCAGCTCAGTGACTCATCAGAGACTAAATGGTTTTAGTTTTTCTTTAACTTTAAGAAATGTCTTCCCATAACTACGAATATTTAATCATTTTTCTCTTGAATTTTTTTTTAAATAAAAGTTAATTTTATAATATTAAAAAAAAAACCTAAAAAATACATATTTTTTAAACAAAGTTTAAGGCCTTAAAAACCCTTCTTCCTGCTAAAACTAAAGGACTTTCTCCAGCTGAAGCTCAAAAAGCACAGCAAGAGCAAAGGGGTGAGGCATAAAGAGTGTAGGACAAAATATCAGACACCATAATTAACTTGCTCATAACGCGGCAACAAAGGACAAACCCAGGGGTGGCAAGGACGCATGACGAGAAGCCAGCAGACGCCAGATGCTGCCCCGTCGCCGCCGTCAAAAAAAAAGAACAACTGAAAAGCGGCATTGCGTGCCTCTAACATGGGTTAATTTTTTTGCGGGCTCTTTATTTTTATTTTATTTTAGCTTTTTTTTGGCCATTTCCATTGTTGTAGCTGGAAAATCCCTGTGTGTGTGTGTGTGTGTGTGTGTGCATCGAAGTGCTTTAAACAGATAAAAGCCATTTATCACGCATGCACACCCTTAGGAAAGGCAGGACAGGTGCAGGTTTTACCTGAAATATATGTGTTTTTTTGAAGGTAGAGCAGCAGCTTCGATACGCTTATTGAAAATTGTGGCTAATCCTCTCAAGAAACGCAGCTCATGGGCTTTTAATTTCATTTTAGGGAGAAGGAAATTGAGATTAATCAAAGAAATTGTCCATTAAGTTGCTTTTTTCGATTTAAAATGGCAGAGATATATGTAAAAAAAAGTTTAAAAATTAAAAAAATATTGCTTTATATTTAATAATTTTTTTTTATAATTTTTAAACATATTTAAGGGTTTTTTATTATTTTCTTAATCATTTTATTATAATTTTAAATATTTTTTAATCATTTTTGAACATATTTGAGGGTTTTTTATTATTTTCTTAATCATTTTATTATTATTTCTAATATTTTTTTATAATTTTCGATTATATTCCATATTTTTATATATTTTCTTAATCATTTTATTAATATTTTAAGGATTTTGTGTCTATTATTCAATAAGAATTCTTATATTAATTAGCTTTTTTCGATTTATAATGACAACAATAAATTTAAAATAATTTTTAAAAATATTTAAAACCAATTAATTTAATAAACACACACATTTTCCTCACCCTACAAGAGCTATTAAAGCCAAGTCTTGGCCATATTGGCCACAAAATAAAGTAGCTTTTTTCAAACCCCTTAATAGTACATCCTTAATGCTTCGGAAAATGAAAGAAAATCCTTGGCTTCCTCTTCTTGACTAACGGTCACATCGTGCATATAATTTCCGGCCTAAAAGCATGCAACAGTTTTGCCGCTTTTCCCCGATTTCTCGGGCACTTTTCAGTTTGGTTTTTCCATGCACGTAGTAAAAGTTAGCCAAAGTCATAAAGCTGTTTTTTTTTTCTCCTCTCTTTTTTCGGCTGCCAATTCAATTTGTTGGCATTTTTTCGTCCGTTTTGCGGTTACATTGTAAATAAACATAAAAATGGAAAAGCCAAAGAAAATGTACAAGACCAAGTTCCATAAATTTTCTGTCGAAGTAAAACCAAACCATTTGAAAAACATACTTTTTTCAAGTTTTTATTTTTATGGTAATATTGGACGGGTTTTGGTCTTAATAAAAAACAAGCTACGATTTTATAAGCATTTTTTAAGGCAGAATATATTGATTTATTTTTAAACCATCTTAACTATCATTAAACCTAAGAAATTCATTATTTTCTTGGAGGTATCCCCCTTATAAGTAGGTTTTTTTATTACATTTTTATACCCTTGCAGGGTATTATAATTTCAGTCAGAAGTTTGCAACGCAGTGAAGGAGACGTTTCCGACCCTATAAAGTATATATATTCTTGATCAGCATCAACAGCCGAGTCGATCTAGCCATGTCCGTCTGTCCGTCTGTCCGTCTGTCCATCTGTCCGTCTGTCTGTTTCTACGCAAACTAGTCCCTCAGTTTTAAAGCTATCTGAATGAAACTTTGCATATAGTCTTCTATATGCTCTCACTGCTATATATGTCGGAACGGGCCGGATCGGACGACTATATCATATAGCTGCCATACAAATGTTCGATATATTTTTAGAAAAAAAATTATAACTTTGCTGTTTTTCAACATTTTTGCACCATTTTTTAGATATGGCCACTCTATATTATTTAAGAATTTTGGTAAAAATTTTATGAAAATCGGACGACTATATCTTATAGCTGCCATAGGAACGATCGGGAAATTAATCGAAAAAAAATATAACTTCGTTGTTTTTCAACGTATTTTCATCTACTTTAAGTTATAAGCTTTTTTTATTATTCTAGAATTTTGGTATAAATTTTATAAAAATCGGACAACTATATCATATAGCTGCCATAGAAGCGATCGGCAAATGTATAAAATATGTAAAGCTGGGAATGTAAAACTGTAACTGTCAAACTGTAAACATAATAAGTATAGGTAAAATGTAATGAAACTCTGTTTTGTGAGTGTTTTCAGCATTTAAATCTATAATATAAACATCGAAACCAATCTGCAAGGGTATAAAAACTTCGGCGTGCCGAAGTTAGCTTCCTTTCTTGTTTTATATGTATTATTATTTCTCAAGAAATTTGTTCTATATTTCACTTTATTTTGCAAATATCTTTGGCTTTTAGTTTCTATTTTTTTTCGCAAAAATGTATTTAAAAAAGTTTTGGAGTGAAGATTCCAAAAAGGGGATAATGGGCTTACTAAATTTCGACAACGACGAAGACTTTGGACGATATTGGCGTTCGTTTTTATTGCATTTGCGTGTCTGTCATGCATGCTTCACTACCGCCCCGCCCACCGCCCACTTGGACCCCCATTCACAACCCTACCTCCCGCCCTCCCCCGGAGTACCCAGAAACACCCACAAGCAGCCCGGAAAACAACACGCAACTGAGCTGAAAATTGCTACTTTGTCTGACGCTGTCTGAGAGCGTCAGCAATGTGGAGTACTGGGTTAATATGTCTATCACTTTTATATGGCTAGTTGACGCTACTAATGCGGAATAGCTAATACCAATACACCAGACATTAGCTAGAGACTTTTCCAACATACTCTTCTCGATTGGATTTGCAGGAAAAGGAAAAAGTCCAAGGAAAAGCGTGAAAATTTCCCCTTATTTAACTTAAATTAATATTTAAGTTTAAACAATGCTCAATTCTTGTAAGAATTTCTTACCAATTCCAAATGGAATGATCCTGTTGCTCACTCTCTCTCTCTCTCTCTCTTCCTTTCCATTGTTCTCTCTGTGTCAACTGTTCTTTTACTCTCGTCTACTAAAAGGTACTGTGTCTCTCCCACTCCCACTCCCACTCCCGCACCCACTTGTCATTGCACTCAATGGTACAATTTCCATGGCATTTTGCGGTTGCACTTGTTCCAGCAACTGCTTGCCCCCCGGCGCCGGCTCCCTTATTGGATTAGGCGCTTTCTCTTTCACACACTTCCGCATCTACCGCAAAACTGGTAAAGGCCAATGGACAGAGGAAAAGCGGGAAAAACCAGACGCAGTGAAATAAAATGAAAGAAAATACCAAATACCGCCGCGAGTCCAGAGTGAAAATCGCTTAAAGGCGAGCTAGAAAAGCCGGTCAAGCTGGCTGAAAGCTTTGATATAGTTCCAGCTCAATTGGATTTCCATTAGACAGAAGCAGCAGCAGCAGCAGCAGCAGCGACAGCAAAACAGTCTAATTAATTTGCATGCGTTGTTGTTGTTGTTGTTGTTTGGAGCTTATCGATTTAATTGGCGTCTCCTAATTGGAGTTGATTGAACCTACACTAGAGTGAGGAGATCGGCAAGATAGCCAAGAGAGAGAAGAGAGTAAAGAAAGTAATCTGAGACGACAGAAAGAGAGATGGAGCATTGATGGAGCCTTCCTTGTCCTTTGTACGCATACGCATTCAGCTAGACTCTCCTCGCATCAGTTGTTTCTCTCTCCCAATGATGTGCTCTGCTTTGTTTGCTCTCTGAAAGCGAGCCCCAAAGGCCTGGAGGCGCACAGTGGGGCGAAATGGAATATCAAATTAACATTTTACACTAGAGAAAGATTTTTAAATATAATTTTTTTAAATATTCTGAATGTAAATACTTATACTTGCTTAGTATCTCGACCTGTTCTCTATATTTTGTTCTGATTTTGCTATTTATATCGTCTTGCGGTGTGATCTGACACCACAGTGCGGCGGCAGCAGAGGCTCCAACTGCCACAGACGCCGCCATCGGCGCCGCTCGTCAGTCACAAGAAAACTTTCGATGCGAACGCGCGCCGCCGCCGCTTCTTCGGTCTCCTTCTCGGTCTCCTCCGTCGTCGCGTAGCATCGCCTCACCGTTTTTTGTGGGGGCAGCCCCCACCAAGTGCCACTGCCACTTGAAGTAACACACACAACAAGCCCCTTTCGATTGCGATCCACCAAGGTGTGACCATTGCCCCCTCTTCTGCTCCTACCTGACCCCCGCTCACAAAAAAAAAACCCAAGTGATTCACGATTCCCTCGAAATTCGCCAAAAGCCCAATTCCGAAAGGAGAAAAAAAAACACACATACCGCTGATTCTTTTTGCGATGCTATACACTGAGAAAATATATGTTTAAAACTAGAAAAATAATCAAGAACCCAAGCCCAAAATTTTAAATGAAAAAAAAATTCAAAAAATATAAATAAAATAACTTTTTTTTATTAAATAATTATATTTAAATATTTAACTAATTTTAAATATTATTTTCAAGTGTGTTTAGTTTTTTTTACGCTCTTGTGATTGCGTTTGCGACCGTGTGTGCTGTAACTGTAAACTGATGACGATGATAATAACAATAAACAGAAAAAAAAACACTTTTAGTTTTTTTTTTTATTACAAACGAAGCATAGAAGAAACGCCAGATAAAACAAGAAACACACGAAAAACAAATGAGAAACAAATGAAATTGCAATTTATGTAATTGCCATTTGCCATCTTGGTATCTTTTTATCTTTGTATCTATGTATCTTCGGGGTCATTGGCATCTTTGGCCCCCAAAAGCAATAACAAAACAGAAGGTTTTAAGATCGGTTTGGAATGTAGATAATAATATGAAATCCAAATTAAAGATCTTAAGCTTAAACTGAACAAATTCTTATAAATAAATCTTCTAGAAATCATCTTGAACTCAAAGATCTGTGAATTTCTAGATTTTATTATCACAGAAATATCTTTGTGGTAATCCTTTTGAACAGAAAACAAAAGCATATATTGTATATAGATTTAAGCCAGATCTATATTTGCTTCTTTGAGCTTTTGTAAATACAAAGTATACAAGTAAATATTTAATAGAACCTCCAGGTTCTTTGATTATTTATATACTTTAACCTTCAGGGCGAATTATTAACTGTTTTCTGGAATTGTTAATATCAAAAAACCCTTTCTAGGAAGTAAAGACTACACTTAGTTCTCTGTTAACTTTCATTATTGTATTGTATAGATCTTCAGAACTTTTGGGTATTTATGATCTATGATCTACAAGTTTCTTTTGACGAATTTGGGGAATTTTCTTTTATGTATCATAGAGATATTTACCTTTCATGTTTCGCAAAATAATTCAGCTTCATTAGTTTAATTTTAATTTTAATTTTATAAAATTATATATCAATAAAGAATCAACCTTAAAGAAACATTGTGACAAATATCTTCATATCTTCACCCAATCGCGTCGCGAATCCTTAAAGTGTTTCTATCTTAGTTACATATTTTTTGTTTCTGTTTTTAATTTAAGAAAAGTATATATATATTTTAGTGGTTTTAATGTGCAAGTGAAAAAAAAACCCCCCCAATGAAAATCTGTTTGTGTATACAGACTGGGAGCCGCGATCTTGAAGCAACCAAGAACCCCCGACCCCTAACGACTCCCTCGGTGTGTGTGGGCGTCTGCTCAGTATATCGCCGCCTATATATGGTGTATATGTCTTCTGATTAGTTTAATTAAAGCGTATTTCAATTGCCCAGTGCGCAGTTGTTGTTTAATGCCTGCCCCGCCGCCACCGCCATCACAGTCACTCGTGTTGCTGCTGTCTTTGTTGCAACACATTTCCTGCCGCAGCAAGAAGGAGGAACCAACGGAACCGAACCAGGAAAATCATGACAACTACCAGCCTGGGCCGCCAGATACTGGAAAAGTTCTTTCCGTTTCGGTAAGTTCAACATTCCAAATGGGTCTTCTATTGGAAAGAACTCTAAAAATAATAAGATAAATATCTTAAGATAAAATTTAATAAATAAAGTAAGAAAATTTATATAATAAAAGAGTTAAGTTAGGTTTTAGCAAGCGTTTTTCTAGTTTTTATATATAAATTTAGTGGCATCGACCAGGAGGCAACCAGGAGCCCATCATTTGCAAATACAAAAGTGCCAAAAATAAATATGGGTCAGACGGAGACGATGCGTCGGGAGCCTTCTTCTTGTGCTCAAGAAGATCGACAATGATGCGGCGGCGGCGGCGGCGGCAACAGCAGCCCCGGTCGTATTTTAGTGACTTTTTGCACAAGTTCTTCCCGGTTTGCTTATTTTTGTGGCGACCATAAAAACAAAGATGAAGTTGCAAAAAAGACAATGGAAAAGCAGGACTACAAATGCTCTAACTAAACTTTTTTTTTATAAACAAACAAAAATCTTAGATTTTTAAAGTGTTAAGTTGGTTTCTAGTAGTAGAAAAGTAGAAAGGTTGTGGGGGTATATTCTTTATAAACATTATTTAATATAAGATTGAAAAATTTAAAAGAAACAGTAAAAATATTATTGAAATTATATAAAAGAAACAATGAATATATTATTAATAGATAACATATTAAATAAATTTTTCGTGTTAAATATAATATTTTCTATTTATTTAAACAATTTCTAAGATAAATAATTATTCTAAGCCTTGAAACTCTAAGGAATTCATTAAATTCTTTAGTATTTTCAGCTAAAATACTCTTTGAAAGAGTATTCTGGTATGCCTAGTCCCCACTTTGTGTCATTTTGTATGCGAAATGGCAGGAAGTGCTCAGTTGTCAGGCTCCACGAGAGCAACGATCGATCGATTGCCGGTTCTAGCACTGATAATTGACCAAGATGAATGGGTAGAGTGATTGGCGTTGGTGTTGTTGTTGTAAATGTGGTTGTTATTGTAAATGTGGTTGTTGTAAATGTGGTTGTTGTTGTAAATTTGGTTGTTGATGATGATGATGTTGTTGTTGATGCTACTGTTGTTGTTGCTGTTGTTGTTGTTGTTTTTGTTGTTGTAACGCCTGTTCCATCAAAACTGGAATGCCGTTTTCCGATCGATTTTCACCAAAACGATTGATTCCTGTCCAGAATGTAGAGCAAATTGGCAAAGATTGAAGTTGTGGGGAAAATGAAATCATTAAATTGTAAAATAAAATAATGATATCCATTTAATGTATTCAATTAAATTTAATTTAAGATTAAGCTGAGGTTAACTAAGTTAGTTAGCAACCTAAATATATAAATAAGACATTGAATTTAAATGTAATTTGATTTTTTAGTAAATATTTTAAAATTTAAAGCTTTTTTAGCTGTAACATTTTTATTGAGTGGTAATTATAGTATAATAAATCAAATGAAATTATATTTCCAAGCTGAAATTTATTCTACAGATTTGTATTTTTTTTTTTAAACTTTATTTATTATATTTTTATTACAACTTAATTTTTTTAAAGGCTAATTAAAAATCCCCATTTGTCTTAAAAACCAATTAAACTCAACGATTTGAAAGTACTTTTCTTGATTTACACCTTTTGCATGCCAAGTGTCTTTTAATTTTAATGACTTTCTAGACAAAAAGGGATCCCTAATTCGATGTGGTGGCGGAATCATCAAAATCATCAAAGTCAAAATTGATTTGTCCCTGGTGATCTCACTTTCACTATGTTTACTCAAGTTTGCAGCTGTTTTTGGGGGCCACAATAAATAAACACTTTGATGGGCAGAAAGATCGCAGCTGCTGTTGCTTGAAGTTTTCCCCTCCCCGTTTTTCCACTGAATTTCCCTCCCCCCCCTCCGGGCATTATCCTGACTGGTTGAAACCCTAATAAACATATTTTCTCATTTGCAAAAGCCTCATTACGAGAGGACGCGGGGCCAAACTTATCTCAGGCCAATTCCTAAGCATTTTTATCGCCTGGCTATAATTGTCTGCATAACAATAACACTTTTGACATTAACAACAACCAGCGGAAAATAGCCAACATTAAGGCAAACAACGATGTCATAATTTTCCACAATAAAAAGTGTTTTCTGTTGATTAAATGGCGCAGAAGAGTGAAAATGAAAGGGGGGGCGCAACGCTACGCAGCCTGCTAATTTGCCATATTTGGCGTAAAAAGAAAAAAAAAATGAAGACGAGGAAAAACTTTTGCTCACTTTTCCATTTTCCCTCGATAAAAAGTTTTCTTCTCTTTGGCTTCTCTTCTCTTCTCTCCTTTCTTTTCTTTCCTTTCTTTTTTTTGGTGTGAAAAGCCAAAAATGGAATTGCCCATAATTTTATTGCTTTCGTTTTTGTATTGCGAGGGCGTTAAGGGCGCTGGAGGGAAAAGGGTGTGTTGTTTGGGGATGCTGCTTTTGGGTTGGGGCATTCTTAAGGGGTTGTGGCAAGTGTCTGCTAGCATTACTTTAAAGTGTTTGCCATGCGTGTTTATTAGATATATGTATGGTAAAGCATTAAATGAAGTTCCAAACCCAGGGTTGAAATGGTGTCCTATTAGGGTTATAAGCATGCATGGAAAATGTCTTACAAATTTGCTGATTTACCCAGGAAATATGGGTTAAAGTTAAGCAAGGAAAAAGCAAGATAATTAAAATGGGTTAAATTATAGTTGACTTAAAACTAATTATCAAACTAAGGGGGATTCTAGAACTACTTATTAGATATTTTAAAGGATATCTAAAAAATATTTGTATATTTATTTTCATGATTCTTTTTTTAAGAATATTTTGGGTATGATTAACCATTTATTTTAATGCTCTTATATTTCTTTATCATAATATTCGATCGATTAACAATTTATTTTAAAGATCTTATATATTATTTTTAATATTTTGAATCAATGAAACAATTTTTTATATCCTCTTAGAGTTCTTTATTAATATTTTGGAATGATTAATGAAAACTAAATATTTATAAGTTTATATGACTAAGTTTTATGTTGTTTTTGAATGAACATGCTTCGTAATCACTAAAATCTCAACTGGTTCTTTCTTATAATTCTCAACTGGCTCTAGCTTTACATATTACACTTTGTGGTAACCTCTAGAGAGCAAAAACATCAACCTTAATCGATTTAAAAACGATTTTTTACAAAAAAAAATATGGAAATCTTTGTTTCTTTTACATTCAGTATAATTTTTATAGTCAGTAAGCAACGGTTACTGGTGAAAAAAGTGGTGATTGCACCCTGAAAAAGTTGTTAAGCTAGACAAAAAGTTGTTATTTTTAATAAAATCCTTTAATAAAACCTTTGCATAGGGATAATAAATTAATAAATTGAAATTAAATTAATTACAGTTATCTGTAATTTTTAAATATTTTTAAATATTTTATTTCCTTACTAAAAATTCTGTCAAAAATCTTACAATAATTCATAGCCTAAAAGCATACCATCATTTTACTCCAAAAACCGTTTAATATAATAAAATCGGTAAAAGAGTAATTTGTGCAGATACATTTACGGATAAATACATCCATCATCTGTTCAATCTCCATCTTCAACCAAGCCTGACATCTGTGAATTCTCCCAAACGAAATGAGAGAGAGAAAGTTGCTGGATTTATTTTTATTTTGCCATTTGCAATACGTAAAATGCATTTGCCATATACGGAACACACACTCACACAAAACACACACATTACCTTACAATATTGCATTTGTCCAGATGTCATACAACTTTGGCTTCAACTTCAACTTCATCGTCGTCATCGTCATCATGATTTCCATGGGCATTTTCCTCGTCACCGTCGAATGGCCAGCAAATGTTGAAACTGTTTGCTGTTGGCATTTGCCATTTGGCCATCTTGTCTATGATATTTGTTTATTTGCCCAGATATGTGGGCTTATATATATATATTATGTCTCTTACCATATCTTTTGTGTGTATTTCATTTCGTTTCCTCGTTGCTGTGGCAACTTTCGCTGCGAAATTTATTAATTTATCCTGGGGGAGCAATAGTTCGGTGCGTGGATGTGTTTGTGACCCTCCAAATCCCCTGGAATCCCCCAGACGGACCTGGACCTAAACCTGAAGCTGGACAGGACCTTAGCTCCTTGTTCGGCTTCCCTTTGCAACTTGAAATGCTGTTAAGATACTTTTTTCTCTTGTTTTTGTTTTGTGTGTTCCCTGTCATCGAATCGGGGGCAGCGGCCAGGGCATTATTTAATTACAGGACTCCAGTTGTCCTGGCACAAATTTTTATTTTTTTTTTTTTTTCACTTTTCTCGCACTTTTGGGGCGGAAAAGTCGTAAAAATACACACTTGCAAGCTGCTCAAAATGGTAGTCAATGGCCTCTGGGAGCCTCAAAACAATTTTCCCCCTACAAAATAGAAAAGAAACAGCAAGTTTTTAATTATTTTAAGTCATTTTCTTGTTTATCTTCCACCAAGGAAATTCAATTAATGTCAATTTTCTTACCTTCATCTTTCTGCTTATTTCTTTTCAGGTGAGTTTGCTGTTCATATTTTTTTCTCCATTTTCTGTTGGAGTTTTGAGTGTCTCCCTCTCAGTAATTTCCATTAAGTAAGTACATTTAGGAAATTTTAAACATATACTTAATACATCTACTTAATTATTTAATTAAATTAATTTTAATTAAACTAATTCTTTTTTTTTTTAACTTGAAGTTTTCTTGACTTGACAAGACTGAACTTGTTTTGTGTTAGATAAGTGTATATGTATATAAAGTGTATATAATTTTATGTATTTACCTCGTAAATATATTAAATAATTTTATAATAGTATCAACCTAAGCTTAGTTATAGATTATAAATAAGTTAAAAAAAAGAGAATTTCCCTGAATATACATGATTGTATCTTGTTTGTACATGTGTCCATGTTGCACACATCATTTTGGATGACAACTGCAGTCGGATTTTTGGATTTATCCAAAGAGATTTTCCCCCAAGATATATATACCTATATATCTCCTCCATTGTGCTGCTCTCCAAACATTTCTCGTTTCGCTTCTCCGATTTGACAGTTTGTTTACAATTTTGTTTCTTGAGCAGAAGCTAAAGGAGATGGAAATGGAGATGGAGGGCTGGTCCCACTGCGTCTGGCAGCTCCATGCGGGCTTTTCCCGCCCCGCCTCCCACGTGGGTGGGTGGCTCTTGTGTCATCGGCGGAGAACTGCCCAATTATGTCGGTGGAAAAGCCACTCAAGTGCAGATGTGAACTTTGCCCAGGCAATGAGAGTGAGGAGATTTGATTTAAAGTCATTAAAATCTTATTCTGGTTATTAAGGCAAAGGCAAAAGGCATAATTTAACAAGCTTGTTGTTTAATCAGCCGGAAAATTCATTTTCGATTCAAGAAAGGAAAAACGAGGGGGGCTATTTAAGGAAAAATCATTGCTAAATAAAAGGAAATTAAGCTGGAAAATCAAAAAGCTGATTCAAGATACGTTTTCTTAATTATGATTAATTATAAAATTTATTTATTTTACAAAATTTTTAAATAAATTATTTAAATTAAAGTCAAAACACCAAAATATTTAAAAGTCAAATTCTCAAGTAAGCTTCTTCCAATGACATTCCACACTATGCTCTATTCATGTTTCTTTGGAATCTTAAAATTTCAAAACCACAGCCACAGACTATCATCCATTGCAGGGGGTGGGTGAGGGAGGTTGTGTTTGGGAATTATTTCCATCCAAATTGTGACCGTTTCAGGGCCATTAAAATTTCTTTGTGGGGACGGCAGCTAAAAACAAACCACTGTGCCAGCTCCTCCACTGGTGGCATCGCGAATTGTTCTTCTTCTCAGTGGCATCGTCGTTGTCGTCGTCGTTGTTGTTTTTAATAATTAATCATTTGGCCTTAAAAACCAAAAACGCGCAGGCAGTGGCAGCCCAGAAATATGCACATTATGTGGCCAGAAGAGAGTCCAAAGAATGGAGTTTTGCTGGAGAATTCTGAGGGGGGAAAAATGGGATAAACAACACTGAGTGGAAATCCTATGGATTTTATTAATATTTTTATTAATTATTTATTTATATTTTTTGTTAAGCTTTATTTTAAATCACAGAGGGAAAATCCTATGGATTTTATAAGCTTTAAAATATTATAAATATTTTTATTAATTATTTTTTTTATTATTTTTTTTTCTTTTAACAAAACTCTGGTGTAAAAAAACTTAAAAACTTCAAGCTATCAGCATATTTTAAATTTTTTAGCAGTGAAAGAGTCATTTCCGACCCTATAAATCATATATATTATTGATCAGCATCAACAGCCGAATCGTTTTAGCCATGTTGAAAGAAAAAAAAAAGTTTTAGAAATTTTTTCAAAATTTTATAAGGGTTACATCGTTAAAATTATCAAAATTTGTGAAAAAATGAAATTGTAAAAACCCTAAAATATAGTATGCAGTTTAGTTAACATTAAAAAAAACTAAGACAAAACCGCTTTCCGAATTGAATTTAATGCAATTTTGGCCAAGTTATAGATTTTTCAAATTTTAATTTGACTTTTTTGACTTATAATATATTTAAGCTTTAATTGTTCCAACAATTTTCATATAAAATTATGGATAAATATCTAAATTTTAATGTTAGGTTTCTTTCTTGTTTAAAATTTGTTGTTTATGAATTGTAACCTTTTTTTTTTGACCGTGTAGAACAATCCGAATGCGGAACAGAAACCGATATAAATTGCATTATGGCCAAATTAATTGTTTTTACCGGCCGCAGGGGTGGTGGTCGCATTAATGGCCAACCCTCCTCTCTCTACCCACTGCCAAATCGAACCCCTCCTTTTCAGAGCGAAGGCCCAAGGACATTAATAAGGCCCAAAGGATGTGGTGACATTAATTGCGCGACGAAGGCCAAGCCATTGGCTGGCAAAGTAAGGTCAGGGGGTGGTCAAAGGGGGGAGTTGGACAGTCATTACATTTCCATATAAATATTTATCGCATGTGATAATGCCCAACGGGGGGGTCGTCGGGGTTGTCAATAGTTTTTCAATTTATGTTGTAAATGCTCCGAGCCGCCTGGGTTTTGGGGGTTATTCCTCCACAGGGAACGCTCTCAAATGGAAACTCACAACAGTAATTACGCTTTTCCAGTAATTAATAAACACCGATTTCCGAAATGTTGAAATAATTGTTGGTAAATTCGTACAGTGTTTTATACCGGAGAGTGAGCGTTTTTTCGGCACTTGGTAGTTCTCTTTTTCGAGTGAGCACTGTACTGGAGTGAGGGCACATAACGGTAACTGCAGTTACAGCCATATGCTGTCCCGCTCACGCCATTACAGCATCTCGCCATCTCTGTCGCTCGGCTGGCAGCTTTGCATGCGTAATTAAGGCGAAATGGTCAAGAAATTATGATTTAAGCAATTGTGCAAGTCTCTCTCACTCTTTCTCTCTCTCTTGCTATTCTCCTTTTGGCATTTGCCAACATCTGTCTAAGCAAAAAGCTGGCCAAAAGCACATTCATTACATTAATTAATAATTGTATGGCATTAATTTTGATTTATGCATTTGTCGCTGGGCTCTCCTTCCCCCCTCTCCCTGTCTCTTTTGTTGTTGGAATGCCACAGCCAATTTGTCAACTTGGTCAAATAGTACAACAACAAATGGATGATGGAAAAGTAAATGTTCAAGAAGATGAGGAAGAAGCATGAAGCAACATTCCTTCTGTAACCCACCTCTTTTCTCACTCTTTTTCTTTTCTCTAGCGGGACTGAGAGTGTGAGCCGGTTTTCAGGGGGGGGTGGTGAAAGAAGAAGAATGAAAACAAAAACAAAGACAACAGCTGGTCGATCTCTGACTCTCCCCCCACAGATGGTTTCCCCCACTATTCTCCATCATATCCTCCACCTCCGCCGCCCGCTCTTTTTTCTTCCCCCACTTTTCTTCTTCTTTTCTTGTTCCTCACTTGCTCGATCGGTCGAGGCCATTCAAAATGTAAAAGAACACCGCAACAAAAAGCATTGAGAACAATAAGAAACAAGGAAAAAAGCACATAACAAAGGCAACAACAATGCCGAATAAAGGCGGCAACAATAAAAACAAAATAAAAACAGCGAATAATACAACCGAAAAGGAAAAGGCAACAAAAGCAACTTTGGCGAAGGGCTCTCCCACGTTCAAGTAGTTGTGTGTGTGTGGGGGGGGGGATCGAGCATTTGCTCGAATTTACATACATACTTACGTCCCTCTCCCACCTTACTCTCTCGTTCTCCTCCTTCTTCCCTTTGCACTCTTTCGCTTACGCTTCGCTGCGCTTTTTGGCCAACGGCAGCGGTGCATTCTGCACACTGTAAAAAACAATTTACAGTTAGGCTAAAATAAATTTATTTTTATTTAGAAAAAAATATTTTAGATAAATAAGAAATAGTTGAATTCATTTAATATTTTATTAATCATTAATTCCATTTTCAATTTACAACAATAACTCTAAAAATATACAAAATAAATAAACAAAATAAATATGCTAATGAGATCCTTGCATTGGGCTATGTTCACGCGACTCCTTTAGCATCTCCGCCCTCTGCTTGAGCTTGATGAAGCGCGGTGAAAATTCTGTAGGTTGATACTTCTCCATGGCTTCATCCAGGGTCTTCTTGCGAATTTTCTTCTCCTCCTCCGCTGTCACTAAAATTTGATCGTAGAACTCTTGAAGATCCGGGGGCAACGGGATACAGGTTTGGCCGTGCTGATAGTTTTTAGTGCTATCATTCCAAATCGGGTAGTTCGTGGACGAGGAGGGCTGCTTTTGGGAATCGTTGTTATTTCGCTTTATAAAAGGCACTAGTGTAGACAGATCTGGATCCTTGCTAATAAATTTTAAGACGACTTCCGAAATGTCCTCAAACAGTTGCCCCGATATCAGCTCGGCGTACTTATCCGATCCAGTTCTTGCTGGGTTCCTGGTTGTAAAAATGTATAATCTACTAATATATATTAACAAATATAAATTTAGACTTACCTTGCAATTTTTGGGCTTAATTTAGGTGCCACATTACGGGAAGTAGCATGTTTGGCGTTGTCCTGCATCCTTTCTATGGATTTCACTCTTGGTCCTTGCTCCTCCTCGGTCTTGTGCTTTAACTCAATGGTTGCCCTTTCCTTGGAATTATTGGTTACCTTTTCGACAACTTCCTCCTCATCCAGACCGCCTTTACTCGAATGAAGCGGAACATCCTCGTTTTGGATGGCTTCATTATATGGTGGTGGCTGGAGACTGATGGAGCCATTGCTGTGGAATTGTTTGGTCTTTGGATCACCACACACATCGGCTTTAATGGAAACATTCATCTTCATGGAATCGGGGCTGTCGCAAACATTATCCATCGTTATAGTGGTGGAGCTTGGTGGACTTGTACTTGGACTTGGACTTGGATCTGGGGCTGGGGCTGGAGTTGCAGTCGTTGAATTATCAGATGATGTAATGGCCACGCATTCTGGATTCATAGTGGTGGTCGTGGTCTGCTTCTTGAAGAAGGGTCCAAAAAACCGGCGGATTCCGAAGGCCTTTACCGGCGGCAATGTCGTTATGATGGGCTTTGGTGTCACCGCTTGTTGTACGGTTACCTGAAATGGTTCCTGAACAGGTTCCTGTTGCTTTACAGGTTGAGGCTTCCGAGCGTTTTGGAGTTTATTTATATCATCAATGAAGCTGCTAAGATTAAAGCTGGCCTTGAAATTTGCTGGCTTTTTGTCAACTTTTGCCTGGAACTGCTGTTGGGGTGGCAGCACTTGCTTTTGTAGAATCGGAGGTACACCCTTAGGTCGCTTATTTATCAGCGGCACCTCATTCTTTGTGGGATCGTAGACATGTGCCAAAGTAGCATTATCGTAATTATATAATTCTTCATAGCCATTATAGTCGACATTTTCTGCCAGAGATCTCTTAGTTCTTCTACTGCGCCGTTCAGATGCGTCGTGGCGCTTATTGCGATTCCTGTAATGTATATCATCGGCCATTAGCTTGGCCACCGCATAGGGATAAGATTTTAAATAAGAAGTTGGATCTTCTGCCACCTTTTTAGCCGGGTTAGTGCCATGATTGGCTGGCCCCGCCAATAGCATTGTGTCAGTCTGGTAACCACCGTCTACGGCCGACTTCAGTCGCGATGATCGCCCACTATAAAGTCCAAAATCGGTCTCTGGAACCTTCAGTGCCCGCTTACCAAATTCCATATTTGACTTATATTGAGCATTGTTGGAGGATGCTTTAGGGCCTAGCTGCGTCCTGGACCCATCCAAATAGTTTGTTTTATGTTTGGTCCTCTCGTTGCCCAGCAAATCGGCCTTATTTGCCTGGTAAAAGGAATATATTGGATCGTAGTCGGAAAATTCTTTGTCATAACTATTAGTTAGCTCCGCTATTTCGCCCGCATTCAATTTCTTGTGTTTTGAATCCTGACTGAAATCAGAATTTGTAGACTCCAAACGCTCCATCTCCTTGATCTTTTTCCGAGTGGCCGCGAGAGTGCTGCTGGGTAGGACCGGACCATAGCCTTTGTCCAGCATTCGCATTATTGTCATAAGCTTTACTTCTTCCTCGGGATTCATGCAACGCCTTCTCAGCCTGAGCCCGTTCTTGGACCTCGAGAGCTCCTTCTGCTGTGGAATTTGGGTGTGCTGGTAGACATTGTAGGCCAGGCTGTTAAGGGTGCGATCATAGTTGCCATTTGGCATTGAGGCATCGTTAAAGTCGTCAACCTGTCCCGTGTTCTTGTTGGGAATATTCTTGGTCATTTCTGCGCGATTCTTGTCCTCGACATCATCCTTTTCCTTGAGAATTTCTTGTAAATGCTTCAGCTTCATATCCACATCCTGGATTTCCTCGTACTTTGGCTGCCAGAGTTTATCAAAGTACTCGGGCTTCTGGCTAGCGGCTTCGTAACTCCTTCCCATAATCTTCGGCTTCGTTCCACTGCGATCCATACCCTTGTTAGCAACCGAACGCTTCCGGTTGGCACGGTTCTTGACAAAATTGCGGTACCAGGCATCTGCCGCCTTCTGCATTTCCAAATCCGCCTTGTTATCCTTTGACACCTTTGATATCGGCTGGCAAATTTTGGGTGGTACGTTGTTGCGAGGTCCACGGGCTTCTGGCTTCTGTTTGTTGTCCAAGTCTTCGAAGAATGGCCACTCCTCCTCCACCTTGGGATGGGGCTTTGCCACCGCCTTGCTATTGCTCATCAGTTGATCGTAGCTGTCCTCCGCTGACTTTTGCTGATTCCTGCCCTTTTCGGCAAATCCAGAACTACTGAATATCAGCAGAATCCACCAGAGTTGAAGAAAATTCATCTTGATTGAAGGTTTCCTATATAAAAAGAGATTGAAAAAGGGTTAGTAAAAAGTACCAATATAAAAATTAAAAAATATTTATTGATTTAAATATTCCACTTATTTTTCGCAGTGTACCCTGAAGTTACGCATACAAAACGCATTCGTGTGCATTTGATGCCAGCGACGAAGAAACACGGAGGGGTGGGGGGGAGGCATTAAAAGTTCCAACGATCGCGACCTCGCCTCGTTTGCCACGCCCCCGCATGCAAGCGCCTTCCCATTTTTACATGTTGTATTTATTTTGCTTTTGAGGCCTCGCCTTCTCTCCGCTCGTGCGTTTTATGTGTCTTTTAATAGTTGCCAATGCGTTGATTTCAGTATTTCTAGTTGTTGCGGCATGTTGCAGTTGTTGTTTTTTCCTGTTGGCTGCAATGCAGTTGACCAAAAACAATGCAAACGCTTTTATGGTGGTTTTTTTCGTGATTTCGATCGCAGCGGCGGCCACAACAAAACAAACACACAAAAACGCATACGATTTGCGCAATTTACTAGAGCCAACAACAACAAAAGCGGCTTTTGAGCGCCGGTGTCGCTGTGTGGGCAGCATCCTCATGTTTTGGTAGGGAGAGAGAGAGAGAGAGAGCGTCTGCGGAGCTTCTCTCTTGGCCAGTATTGCCAGTTTACCATATTTCACGCTAGATCTAGCTTGAAAATGGTGCATGTTGCAAATAGCTTTACTTTGTTTTTGGCATTTCCTTTTATATTTAGCTTTTTTTGCTCAGCAGCGGCAACACTGCTCGCCACACGAACGAGCTTCGGCTTATCGCGAGAGCCAAGTTGCACGAAAGACCGGCAAAAGAGAGAGCGAAGCCCGCTCGGCAGCGCTCGGCTTTTGGAGAAACCTATAAATACCAGTGCCGCACGCCATTCGAAAAAAAAATTTTTTTAACTAAAATTTGCGGCACGCTGCGTTGCCGCGGAAAACGGAACGGATAACTCGTGTTGGTTGATAGGAAAACTCGACGAAATGTTCGTTTCCCATTTTACACGCGAATAGTTGCGAATTTTGTTTTTGTAAGTGCGCGGCTATTTGTTTTATAGTTTTCTGTGTGTGTGCGTAGTTAACAAACATTCAAGTGCTACAAAGAAACAAGAAAAAACAAAAGATAAACAAGAACTGGAATATGAAAATAGATCGGAAAACAAGACACATTTTTCAATTACTTTATGCTTTGAACTATATTTTTTTCGTGTGCGTGCGTGCATGTGTATGTGTGTTTGCGTCTCATTTATTTATTTTAATTCTTTGCAATGCAAACACAAATAATCAAAGAATAACAAAAAGACGAGAAAAACAACAACGAAAAACAATTGGTGCTGTTGCTTCTCTCTCAACTTTGACTGTTGCCGCTGTTTTGTTTGTGTTTTTCGCGTTGCTCCTTCTGTCTCTTCTTCTTTGTCGGCTATTCTGTTTTTGTTTCTGTTTTGCGGCATTTTGCGTACATGTGTGTGTGTGCTTTTTTGTTTTTGGCTTGTTTGCACATGAGTTTTTTGCAATAAATGCAAATGTAGCTGAAAATTTCAAGTGTCTTGAAAATGTTTTCATCGAGTTTTTTGCACATTGATTTTTGGCGGGGAAAAACGGGGCATAGTAAAGGAGGCAGAGAGAGAGGTGGAGCCGGAGAGTGGGATTAGGTGATTCACCCACACACACATAATTTGTATCTCCTTCTCTCTCTCTCTGCTCTGCCTACTCCTCTGTCTTTTCTGACTCAGTCAGAGATTCTTCAGAATTATCGCAATTATCAGTAGCAACAAAAAAAAAAAAAAAAACTACCAAAAGTTGAGTGGCCAAATAAGGAGATTTCTGTGTAATTTATGTCATGTTAGCTTTGCTTTTTATTTTTTTAAGGGGATTGTCTTTTTGGAATTGCAGAGTATGCGGAGTTTTATGTTTATGGTTTTTAGAATTGCAAAATTTGAAGTGGGTTTTCATTCAGCTGCAAAGCATAATTTTGTCTATTTAAGTAAAACTTGTATAAAAGATTAAGAGTTGACTTTAAAATATTATAATTATTTATTTTAAGAACCTTCAAGCTAAGCATTTTCTAAAATTCCTTTTAAACTTCCTTCTTTTTGTTTATTTTAAAATATTTCTGGAAAATTTGTTCGATTTTCCCCATTACCGGGAATAGTGTTTTCTCTGGGTTTTTCTTTGTTCTTTGCCCTAAAAATATCAAGACCAACTCTTTATATTTCATATTCTCGGAGTGCAGTTCAGAAATAGACCCCAAAAGAATTCATAATTTCCCTTGGGCTGCACTTTAGTGTTCCCATAGGCTTTTCCCCGCTTTTCCGACGCACTTCTTTCTCAGTTTCGACAACATTAATGTCATTGGAGATCGTTAGCAAATCAATTTAGCTACAAATGCGACAACACTTGGGGTTTTCATTAGGAAAAAGCTGCCACATTTTGATGGAGCAAAAATTTTGTTAAATTTTTCTGATATATTTTGTATATTTAAAGTTTAGTTTACCTTATTGTAATAATTTTAATCGTTTAATTCAAGTTTTTAGACCTTATTAATGCCAAGATAATGTCAATAACGGGCAAGGTCCTCTTAAAATATGCTCATAAGTAAAAAAATACTGTTTATTTTACCATGACAATAGAAACATTAAAAGTTTGCATTAAGTGGTAGTAGTTTTTCTGCTTTTAAGTCATTTATTTTTTGCTGGCCAAGTCAAGATCAGTTAGTGCAAAAATCGGCACGATATCTCGCCATTTATGTTGGGGTTTTTAATTATTTTTGTGTTTTGTTTTTGCTGTTTGTCTTTAATGTTTTACCATTTGTGTTCGTTGTGGATTGTCGAGTCTCATTTACGTGCATTGAACGCCCGAGTGAGTTTTCCACTTTATTTGCATATTACCAACGATGGATACACGATGGTCAGCAAGGGGACGGTCTTGTTTCATTTTATTTTTATTTTTTTTGTCATGGCAACCGCACTTGCAATGAATATGTTTAAAATTGAGAGAATAGCAGCAGCAACCGCAGTAATTAAATATTAAATATATAATCAATTTAATCTGTTTCAATTAAATATATTTGTAAAAATTCAATGGCATAGTGCAAAACCGTGAAAATGCCATCCAAGTACCGCAAAATAATGCCAAGAGCTGCATTTTAAACAATTTTTTTACGAAATATTTTCCACAGTCAACGAACTGAGAAAAAGAGACAGAGTAGTGAGAGAACGAGAAAGAGAGAGATTGGAGCGAGTCTCTTCTCAGTCTCTGAAAAATTTGCATAGAGAAACACGACACTGAAAGCAGCAGCCACTTTTTTCCACTGCCCCATGTAAGTAAATGCAAAAAAATTAATAATAAAAAAAATGAATGAAAAATTGTTTAGCTACCAACACTATAAAGAAAATAACGGGGTTCTTTATGCTTTTTTATGGGGAGAATTCTTATGTGGAATTATAGAATTAAAGGGAATTATTGAGGTGAATTTAGGAATTTAGAAGAATTTTTAGAATTTATGTTGGTAATTTAGTAACCAAAATTGATGCTTTTAAATATTATATACCAAAGTTAATAATTGGTATCAAAATTACATATCTTTGCGGCTATCAATATCTAATAACCTGAGAAAAAAACGAGGCAGCTTGAATTGCTAAAGCAATTTGAGGTAATGATTCCCCTTGTCCGATGTCTGGACATGCCTTCCCCTCTTCCCTGTGGCTTTTTCCCGCCCCCCACATGCAACAAATATGCCGGCTTTTCCTTATCAGCTGCTGTGCACGGGGCAAAGCACAAACAAAGTGGGGTTTGGGAAAGATATAGATGGACACTTAAGTCACTTAACCGACAACTGACAATTGACTTGACCCCCCCCCCCTAGGAAATCTCAACCCTCCGAGAAGTCGCCACCTGAAAGCGATAAGAGGAAAATGTTTTCGTTATTTGGTGGCACAAAGGAGAGGGGGGAGGTATGGCGGCGGCGGCGCCTCCGATATCGATGGGCAATCGATGATGTCCCCAACAATAACAACAGCAAACGACGACGATGACAATTTGTTTGTAATTTGTTTGTCTATTTCCCGCAGTCATCTAACCCTCCCCCCTTTTTTCCTTATACACGTGGGGAAAATAGTAGAAAATAATAATACTAGTTGAGCATTAAATTGTTTTAATATTATTTAAACTTAAAATGAATTTCTTAAAATTTAAAAAATTTTTTTTTATTTTTGAAATAAATTAAAATAATATAAAATCAATAATAAAAATACAAAATTTTATACAAAAATAAGCTTAAAATGTTTCTGCAATATATGCTTAAAATTCCCAAGTACGAATTCAGGGGCATTTTATGCCATAATATTGACCATATTGATAAGGCTTTTATAATAATATTTTCCGAAGGTTTTTAACCCCATTTTCGTCCTGTGTATGCGCTGGGCAAACATTCAAATAGATTTTGAAAAGCAAACTGAAGTCGAATCATCAATTCGACCGCAGGGCAAACTCAAAAGTCAACAACAACAACAACAAATTGCAGTCTCCCTAGAAGACTCAATGGAACAGTCCACACCCTCCTTATCAGGGGTCCCTGAACAAAATTTGAACTTTCGTTTTCTTTCCTTTTATTTGGTTTTCCCAACTTTAGGCTGGGGCACCTGCCTTATCATTCCCTGATTTTCTTCCCTTTACCCCCTTCCCTTGCATCCGATTACGCTTACGCTTACGAAACACTGGGAATCGCTGGTATCTCAATAAAGTGTCCATTGCGTCATTTTCCCAGAGAAAGAGAGATAGAGAGAGACAGAAAGCCAAAGAATCGTTGTAATTGTTACAGTTGCCGGCGGTCATTTAATTGTTCAAGCTATCGAAGGGCAAAAAGGGAGTGAAAAAATACAATATTTCGAAAGGGGATTTGTCAAGCTTAAATTGGTTTACAATTTTTTTTTGATTGCACAATTTACAAGGGAATAAAGTTGAAGACTTTGAATGGTTCTTTAAATTGAATAGGTTTTTAAAGAGTTTATAGCAATTTATAGAAAGGGTTTTAGTAAGTCATATTATAAATTATTTTTAAGAGAATAAAATATATAACAACATTTTCCCCCATGAAATTAACAAGACTTGAAACCATCTCTTGACTTGCGAAAGCTAAAAGAAACCTCCAAAAAGCCTTAAGATTAATATATATTTCATTACATTTAATTTCAATTTTCAAATTGAAATTGAAATTAAAATTCTTGGCTCTTTTAAGAGCTGGAGGAGCTGCGTCAAAAGCTCAGTACTTCAGGGTCCCTGTACAAATAATTGCGATCTTTAGCAACCAAAAACTCAACTCTCAATTGAAATGGCAGCGCGAGATGTATTGAGGGGCGGAGTCTCAATTCATTTTTTAGTTTTTTCTTCTTTTTATTATATTTTGTTTTTGGTCTTTTTCTGGTTTTCGACTCACTTCCGCTGGTTTTTCGTGCGCGTCTTCTTTTTTTTTTTTTTTGTTTAAGACACTTCAGTTCAGACGTTGACGACGCACTGCAAATTGTGGGTTGTCAGGGGTTAAAAGGGGGCCCCAAGAGGGGGTTAAAAAGAATGGTGAAAAGGGGGGAGCAAGCGGGCGATCCGGATTCCAGAGATTGAAGAAGAGATTGGAGCTGAAAGGCGGCACCAGACGATGACGACGACGACGATGACTACGACGGAGTTCGCTCGCTCCCATCTTAAGTTGTCGTTGTCGTTGGCAACATTTAATCAAGCCAAGAAGCCAACTGGAAGCAGCCGCCTACAGCGAAATCAGCGAAAGACAAAGCCAACTTCTTGTTTGTTGCCGCTAATGATAGTTTGTCGGGGTCTCTGGGGGTCTCTCTCTCTCTCTATCTGAAAGATACGGCGATACGCAGATGCGCAGATACGTAGATAAGCAGATACGCAGATTCTTGCCAGCTGTGCGTGGGTGCTAAAACCGAAACCCTGATTACTGACAGACTCAATTCTGTGTTGCATTGAAACCCACGACCCAAAACAGGTGACCATATATAGTCAGCATTATAGAAATATCATTAAATTGACACCGACCCTGCGATTATGCTCTTTTAAAGCCACTTTATGTACTTTACACTCGTAAAAATATTTTTATATATTTACTTTACAATTAAAGCTATTTTTATTTTTCATTCAAAGTCGAATTCTACTTGTTTTAATGGTAAATTTTTCATTAAAACCATGGCAAATTCACCCTAAAAATATTACGTCAAATTCACTTATAATTTTCTAATATTCCCAGAATAAAGTAACGGTTGCAGGACAGTAACTATTTCTTAATTCAAGAAAAAGAAATGTAATTTAAAAACTTAATTTTAGAAAAATTTACTACTTCTTATGAGTGTAGTAGATTGTTTTTATTTATTATTTACTATTGTTTTTCTCGATTTTGGCTGACTCTGCTTGCCGCTTTTCCACTTGGCCAAGCACTTTTCGATCAGACAACATCATGGCAGATTAAAAGCTTCCGTTTCAAGTTGAAGCTGTTGAGGATGTGGCCCACAGCTAAAACCCACAACAAAAACCACCAAATAAGGTGTGGGTGGGTCGAAAGATATATGAAAAAAGTTTGTATTGATGTTGTGGCCAAAAAGACACTGCTATAAAACTATAAAGGCCTCTTGTTTGTTTAGAAAATCAAGTTTAGATATTGGAAAATATAAAAAAGAACACAAACATAATCTCCTATAAATATTCGTATAGTTTTATTAACTACATGATATAACTTACCACTTTTAGACTTCTTCTTACAGTGCACTTTTTAGGTGAACACTAGAGATCCACTGATCTGCTACCGACACTGGTGTTTTATTATTTTTGAATATTTTTTTAAGACAATATAAAAGTTAGATGTTGTTCGCTTGTAATAATATAAGTTTTTGACTGATTCTAGGCTTTGTTTAATGGAAAGTTAAATCTGAGAAAACTAGATGAGATACAAAAGTTCAGAAGATTTGACAGCTGAGAAAAGGATTGCTTTTTGTAGCCATGAAAACGGCATTAAATTGGGCTTAAATCGCCACCAAGAGTGTATTTACCTGGAAATTAATCGCCAAAAATACTTGTGTATATATATATCTCTTTATCTCAATTGAGATTTAAGATAATTTGGCCAAGACAGATGTGCCAAGGCTCGCACAAACACACAAACGAGGCTGCGGCAACTTTCTTTGCCGCGGCGGTAAATTGTAGTTAATGATCCTTTTGTGGATTTCCCTCAGGTAATAGGATAATGGCCTCTCCGCTGGATAGAGGCAAATGTTAATTTCTTTATGATATTTGGCGCTTGGACTAAATGAAGCATTTAATATCCGTTCGCCCGCCCCTGGGCACATAAAAATGCTAAATAAAAAATATAAAAATTGATTATCTCTTGCCGCCCGCCGCCCGACGAAAATTGAAAGTTAAGCTGTGTGTGAGCGGTGGGAAAATCTCTGTCGAGGAAATGTCAACGGGCGTGAAAGTGACAGGGCGGTATATGGGGGGGATCGAGGGAAGTCGAGGGTGTGGCCAAAGCAATCAAAGTTGAAAATTAGGCAATAAAATTAAACGAACGGCAACGGGACGCAGTTCAGGACCGACCGAGCGTAGGGTTTAACCTTTTGCCGCGCCACAAACACAATGAGTCCCTTTCCCCTTGAAAAGAAAAGCAACCAAAAACCGAAAAGAAATTGCCGCAAATGGTGGAAAAATTGACATGCCACATGGCGGTGGTGGCAGCAACGTTGCCGCATTTCTTACTTCTGGGACACCCACCCCCAACTATACTTTTTTTTTTCTATATTATGCTTTGCTGCCCCATGAATTATGCCACAAACTGGCACCGCATAAGCACACACTAGGCCAGGTTAATGATTGATTTACCTGCAAGTTACCTGGCAACAGTTGGTTTTGGCCAAGTTTTTGTGCTTTGTTTTGTTTTGGTTTCGTTTTGTTGTTGTTGTATGTGAAAGTGGCCAATAAACAAGGCAATTTGGAGCTGTCCCACTTAAGGATTAACGGATGGGGGAGAACATTAAGGATTAGCAGGTCCTTTTAAGGTTTTATTTTGAAAGCTTCTAGCTTGATTATGTCACATTATGTACTGGAAATGGGGTAAAGCATAGGTTTTTCTAAAGATATTACTATTGTTTAATTATATACTTCAAATAAGATTGAATTTCAGAATTTTAATAAAAAATTCTGCTGGTCTATAGCCTCAGTTTTGTATAAATATCAACTAAAGTCGAATTTTCTCTTAAATTTCATTATTTTCTACATTTTTTCTTTTCTTTCTTGAAAAAGAAATGCAGAAAATTAAACAAATCCGATTTATTTAAAAATTTCTATGGTTAGTTTCAAGTTTCAAGCTGTTTCAAGGGAATGAAAATGTCATGGTAGTGGAAGTGATGTGCTGAACTCAATTATTTTGCACTCTCCATGTCCTGACGCACGCTTCAGGGGACTAAGAACATCATACCCCACCCCAACCCGATCTTTCCCGTTGCAGATTCAAAGCTGTTTTTCGCATTTTCGCAAATGACCACAAAATATGCTGGCTGTGCTGTGCTGCTGCAGTTGTGCAATGATTCCATTCCCCGGCTGCTCCAATTTGGCCAAGAGCCGAGCTCATAATCTGCTAAACGCATCATTACAGCGACTTGGGGGAATGGGCTGTGCCCCGGGAGGAATAAAGTATCTGATGGATGCATGCAGCACTAGCAGCAGCAGCAGTAGAAACCATATAGCCATGCAGCCATGGATGCAGATGCTGCATGTGGCGGGGGCGAAGCTACTGCTCATTAAATTTCCGCTCTCTTTGCAAAATGAAGTGGCCAGCGATAGCGATTTGGTTGTGGATTCTCGGCTGCTGCCTGAGCTTGGTTATGCTCTGCAAACTCATAAAATAACTGTAATTGTCGTAGCAACCACGTTGCCGCACTTCACTCGGCCAGTGGAGCCCCGTTCTTTTTTTATGCCCCAAGTAGCGCCTCAGTTTTCGGCTTCTACTTGTTGCCCAGTCACGTTTCGTGTCCGTTTTTCCTATCGCCACAAATCTTGTTGGCCTCATGGACAAAAGAAGAGCCAGGGCAGTGGAGCTCGGGGGAGAGGTAGAGAAGGGTCCATTGAATGGGGAACAGGAGTGGTGTCCGTGTGTCCTAAGCTCAAAGCCCTGTTTTACACCAGACACGTTAAGAAATATCAATTTTATTTTTGATTTGAAAGTATGAAATTGTTGAATATTTTAATGATTTGAAAATCTGGATTTCAAATCGAATGTTTATATTTTTATATCCTTTTTAAAACCCATTTTTCTTACCTATTTAAAATCTAAAAAATCTCCATTAATGTTTTTAAGATTTTAAATTTAAAACCTAAAAAATCTCCATTTAACTATTTAAGATTTTAAAACTAAAAATCAGTAGAATGGGGTGTCTTAAAAGTTTGATTAATAAACTAATGTTTATTATTTTAAAAATCCCTTTAAATTAATAAACTAATGTTTTTTATTTTAAAAAATCCTTCAAACCTCTTCTCTTTAGCTTTTTTAAATCTAAAAAAAAAATCTTTATTAAATTATTTAAGATTAGATGATTTGAAATTAATAAAATAAAATGTTTAAAATTAGGTTTCTTAAAGGAAGTTTTAAAAACAAATACTTATGATTTTAAACATTTCTTAAAACGCCTTTTTTTCAGATATTTCAAATCTTAAAAATATTTATTAAATTATTTAAGACTGAAAAGATGTGAAATTAATAAAATAAAATGTTTAAAATTAAGCTGTGACACATAATATAGCCTTCTTAAAAATCCTCCTTAAAAACCCCGCTTTAAAAGCCTCTTTATAACCCATTTAAAATCTAGAAATAAATTTGCTTTAAATAAAATTCTCAATTTTTTCCCTTTAAGAATTACCATTAGAACTTTAACAATTTTCGCAGAGTGCAGTTAGCAGCAGCAGCAGCACCTGCACCTGCTTCTCTGTTAGATGGGGAACTCCTTCTTCTCGCCGTTTACCTTTATTTTGCGCCACCAACAACACCACCACCTGCGGCTAACGGGGAACGAACTCTCCACGAACACCAAGAGGCAAGGTATTCCATCCAGCAAGAAAGAGGGAGCTTACAAAGGCAAATTTTCTGGTTCATTGCAGCCATTCAAACTGTAATCAGATACTAGCCTGCACACAGCCCTCGTTGGGCCCTCCTCGTTCTTTATATACAGATATATATGTATGTATATATATATATATCTGTGAGTGGGCACGGGCGATCCGCATTCCGGCAGAGCAGGTTGTCCAGGTCTTCGACTGCTTTTTTCTTTTTTTTTTTACACAGTCTCGTCGCGAGTGTGGGTGAGGGATTAACTGGTGACCGAAGGAGGACAGAGCTGGAGCCATAAATAAAAAATCGAGTGTTCCAAACATACGGGAAGAATGAAAACTAATCGAAAACCATTGGCATAACGGACAGCATTTATTGGGTTTAATGTGCACACTCGATGTGCAAGTGATTGATAGAAATAAAGTTGAGTATTGAAATGTACTTTATAGGAGTCTAGAGTCAAGTCTAGAAACTATTTATTGTGAAGAACAAAACTCTCCAGTGAAAGCCAAACTTTGAACTTGCCACAAGAAGAGACACTTGGTCTGTGATCTCCTCCGCCACATGCAAACATTTATCAATTAAAACCCGGAACAGCTTTCATTATGAACTGACTGACTGGCTGGCAGCTGCAACAGAAACATCATCTGTTAACCAGGGCAGAGAAGAGCCAACTCCTCATCAGAGTTTTCCCCCAGCTGCCAGTTCCTAGATCTCCCCTTGCAATGTGGGAGCAATTGAAATTGACCCAACGACACTCATTTTTTTGCACTGCACTCTTTTTGCTGGTAAATTTTTCATAACAAATTCGCCCTAAAAATCTCACTCGTGTGCTCAATAATTCCCAACTGGTTCTAGAAACCCCGGAATAAAGTGACGGTTTGCAGGGAAATTATCAAAAAGGAAAGGTATAAACCTATCTCTCATTAATATTCTTCTAGTTTTAAACTGTTTTCTTTTAGTTTAATGAACTATGGAACTTACCACTTGTATTTTATTTGTAACTGCACTTTTTAGATAGTGAAGTTCCACGGATCTGCTACCGACAACCGCGTTTTATTATTTTTAAATATTTTTTTAAAAATATAATACAAAATTTGAATGTTGTTCGCTTGTATTATATACGTTTCTGAATGATTCTAGACTTTGTTTGATGGAAAGTTAATGCAGGGAAAACTAGATGATGACAGATTACTAGATTTTATAATGTGGTCTTCAAAAATGTATATTTAAATATTGATATAATACTTTTGAGGTCTTTGTCATTTGTTATTTTGTATTTGTGTTAAAAACTCCAACAGTTTTTCCTTCTTTTTGTTGTATCTTTGGCGTTGAAAAAGTTTGAGTTTGATAATTATTGCAACATCGCCCAGCCGTTCGCGTCGAGTGGATTGCGTTTTCTGTGTGGTGTGGAGTGTATCTGTATCTCTAAGTATGCCCCGCTCCCAGTTTTCTTTTCTTTTTTATGTGTGCATCATATTTCTTTCAAATAGCGTTTTTATGCTCGCTTGTCGAATGATTCAACAAGTCGAAGGCGTAAAAATAACAACATCTCGTAAAAACAAAATGAAAATCAACTTAATTCGATGTAAAACACTCGCCGCGTGCCAACAAAAATAAATAACAAAAAAAAAAGAAGGAAAATATTGTAATAAAAAATATTTTTATAAATGCTGTAGAGCCAAAACAAAGAGAATAGAACAAAAGTATAGTATATAAAGATAGATAGAGAGAGAAAGAGCGAAAGAGCGCAGAGAAGAATCAAGAATTAAGACTGAAGACTGGGGAATTAAGAGCTCTCTAGAGGAGATTGTAACGGTACCAGTGATTTGACCCAGAGACACCACCGCCAAAGCTAAATAAAGACAAGAACCACACACAACACAACACAACACAACACAACACAACAGCCAACAACAAGGAAAGATCAATGAATTCCCAATCGGCCGACATTTATGCTAATTTCTTTCCCCATTTCATTTCATTTCATTTCATTTGCATTTATTTCTCCTCGTGCTTCACGTATGCAAATAGATCGAACAGATATATACATATACGTTCCCATTCAAATCGAAGTCGCACAAAATAAACGCGAAAGTGTCAATTTATGTGCGACTCTCGTGTCGTCATAAATCAGCCTGAATTCGTGTATGATTGCCAAATGGTTGGACCATTCATCGATTTTCGATCTTCGATCTATGGGAATCACACGCGACTTTTGGACAAGATATATCTGGCTGTTTGTGTGGGCTTTTCCTGATCCTCAGTTCCGCATTTTGCAGAGTATTCAATATCGTGAGCTGTCGATCGATCATGACTTTCCAGTCTTTTCGAGGATCACACCACCAATTTGCCAGATGCGTGTGTTGCGTGATCAGTAGCTGAGTGATCATTAATTTGCATGATTATACCAACGATAAACGATATTAAAGTATAATATAACAATGATTAGTAAATATTAATATTTAAATCAAATTTAAATTCTAAAATTACCTCTAGTTTCCGAGCCCAAAGGAACTTTTCCTGTTTATCTATGATCACAGTCACTTGACTAACCAGTGATTAAGTGTCTGTTAACTTATTAAACCAATTTTTAATATATTTTGTATATTTTCTATATTTAAAACATTTTTTTTTATATATATATATTCCCCACAAACTGATCTCTTGGCTCTACTTAATCAATTGATTTCAACTATGTTTTACACATCTGGGAATGGAAGTGATCGTTAACGAATCCCCATTTCGCCTCGTTAAGTGATCTTTATGGATTATGACCGATGGACTGAACTGTGCTGCTGTGTGTGTGTGCATATTTCTCTTTAATTAGAGCCCCACACGCCCAGTTGTGCCGATCTTCTGGATCCCTCGATTTCCCCACTCGATCGGTTGGGTAGTTAAGACTCTCTCGTCTTGCCTCGTCTCTCCAATTAGAACTTGTGACGTCTTGGCAGGGGAACAAAATATAAAAAAACACAAACAAGAATTCAAAACATCGGGCTTTGGCTACATGTTAATTTCCCCAACGTTGCTGCTTTCATTATGCTTTGCAACCGATTTAGCTTAACGTTTTTTTTATTTCGTTGTATTTACTTATTTGCTCTTTTCCTTTATTATTGCAGTTTCTGCATTTTTTTTGTTTTTTTTTTTTTTTTTTTTTTTTTTTTTGCCTCAGCTGGGCTTGCTGTGAGTTACCGTTGGTATTGTTATTTTTATACCCATTAATTATAGAGTTTGAAAAGCATATACGAACCGAAAGCAACATTTAACAGAAAAGGCAGGAACCTGTTTTGAAATAAACCTTTGAAGGTATTAAAATTAAGAAAAAGGTATCTTAAAGTAAATATTTGATATTATTTCGATTAATTTCAAGGTTATTGTAATTTAAATACCCATTATTCATAGAGTTCTTAAAGCATATACGAACCAATAGCAGCTTTTTAACAGAAAAAGCTAGATTTTATAAACATATTCTTGTTTTTTCTATTAAAAAGTTTATTTACAGCCTTGAATTATCTAAAATGTATATATTAAAATGAAGATTTGGTATTATTTTGATTAAAACCAATTTTTTTGTTATTTTAATACCCATTATTCATAGAGTTCTTAAGGCATAGACGAACCAAAAGCAAGAATTTATAAACTTATTCTTGCTTTTTCTATTAAAAATGTTCTTTAAAGCCTTGAATATTATCTAAAATGTATATTATAATAAAAAATTTAGTATTATTTCGATTAAAACCAAGGTATCACAGTGTCGGGACCTTGGGCAAAAGTGTTCTTAGTTGTTTGGGGCCTGCCAATGGCATCCACTTGCGTTCCATGAGGGCGCAGCGTAAAAGTTGCTGAGCAGGTTTTTTTTTTTCTCCTATGTTGTTTTTATATTTTGTTTTTGCTTAAATATGCTTCTGTATTTTTCGTTGTTGTTGTAACTGCTGCTGTTGTTGCACTTTCATATTTTTTTTTGGTGTGTGCAGTTTGTGGCTCCATTGTACGGTCAACTTTTGCAGCTACAAACCGTAAGATACAAGAGAGAGACGACAGGCGGCCACAAATTTTAGCTTAGCTGCATTTCTCCCCGCGCTCATCGTAAATATTTCAACGCCTCTGTTCGTTTGCGCGTGCCTTGCTTTTCCAGAGCGCCTTTCACCAGCATCCAAAATTCAAAATCTAAAATCCACAATCCAAATCCCCGATACGAAAACCCCAGACGGCGGCATATCTGTTAGATACAAATTGTGTAAGCGGCGAATATTGTTTCCTTTTTTCGGCTGCGTGAGGCAACCCATTAGTCACTGGGCTGGTTTTTTGGCACACAAAAATAGATGAAATCAAGGCGGAAAGCATCGTGTGCAGATAAATGAAAGTTCATTGTGTTAAGATACTCTGCCAATGGTTATCTGGGTTAAGGAACTAGGTGGAAAGATATTAAATATTATTACTAGTATCTTAAATGCTGGGTTTTCATGTGAATAAAGCCATCCAGTTTGGTTTGGTGTAACAAATGAGTTCAGTTCAAAGCAACAAAAACTTCTAAAAGCAAAATCAGCTGGAAAAACGATACAAAACACCCACGAAAGTATCTTAGGCATTTGCATTCAACTTCAAGTTCGATCCACCCACAGATATATAGATAGATACCCGCAGCAATTTGTATCTTTCGGCTATTTCCAACGACACTTTAAGTCGATTCGATGAAATCTTCAATCCAATTTATCTTATGTATATATGGGATATATACTGATTGCCCAAAACTCTTGCCTGAACTCTTTTTCCGTTGTGTTTTTAGTTCACAAATCACACAAATTGCCCGTCGGGCAAGAGTGTGAAATTTTCATTCAACCAAATCCCAGCGAACAAATTAAAAATTCATAAAAATCTCGTCTGAAAAACGAAAATCAAATTTAACGAAAATTTCCAAATATCCGAGAGAGAGAGAGAGAGAGAGAGCGCATCAAAATAAACGAATCGTACATTTACATAATTTATAGACTCATGTCGCAGGCCACATATTTATTTAGATAACACTGCCTAGTTGGTAGTCGCTGTTGTGTTTCTCGATTCTTGGGCCTCGGCTCTTTGAGTTTTTTTTTTCTTTTTTGTTTTTGTAAACGAACGCCACAACGTCTGGCATTCCATAGCGCATTTTGGGGGACACTTGGTGGGCGTGGGATGTGGATAACATATCTTGTAGGTGGATTGTTTAGGCCTTGAGAATACAGAGTAAAGTCGAGGGAGCAGGGGATCTCAATGACCAACAAATGCTGTCGAAATCAATTTGGCTAATGTTGTCACCATAGTCAACATAGCGAAATACATACGGCCCTGTTCTGATTTTTATACAATTTGGCGATTTATGTAAAAAGGGGATTTTTATTTTGTTATTGTTTTAGTATTTGTTTTTATTGTTTTAATATTTTTTGAAAGATAAATTATTATTTGGTATATTTTAAATATTTTCCTATTAACATTTTAGGCTGCTCTTGATTACAAAAAATATTTATGGGCGTTTTGAAAACTCCAAATTATAAAATGAAAGTCAGAAATGCTGAAACTCTGCCCTAAAAATGAAATCTTGGTTAGATTACAAGAAAAATAAATCAATAAATGTTTAATAAAATTTATAACCAATTTTTCTATTTATATATTAAAAAAATAATAATAATATAAATAAATTTGTGACTAAAAACTTTTTTTAAATCAATTGTTGTGCTTAAAAAAATTTAATGATAAAATAATAAAAATTGAGAAACAGTTTAATAGATACATTTTTTTTCTAAATTTTTTTTGGAGATTTAGAAACCCGGAACAGGGTTGCCCAAAGTCAAACAATCAAAGAGCTAAGAGCTCTGAGCCCGGCACGCAGCAAACGCATTCATTGCAATGCGAAATCAATTACACTAAATCCGCACAAGGAGGGGTGTAGAGATGGGCAATGGGGGTGCGTTAGTGCCACCCATACCCCACCCTTGAAAAACCTTAGAAAACCCCCATGCTTTTGTGGAACACGTCGCGCACGTGCCGAGCGTACCGCCGATAATTTGTAGTAACAAGGCAGACAAAAAGCAACCACCAGGGCAGATCTCACCCTGCCGAAAAAAAAAAAAAAACAAAAACCACATCCCCCAGCTCCAAGGGGAAAAATTGAAAAATTACTAAACACAAAACGCGGAACGTGTTTTAGGGACTGCCCACACACACACACACATGAATGGGAAATAAATATAAAAAATAATATTTTTGACTTTTGAACGATAAAAAGGGAGCAGGGGGGGGGGGCCCTGCTCCAAAGTTTATTGCATTCCACTTATGGAATCCCCAGAAGCAAAAGGTTGGGGAGCATTCTTTTTTTTCGTTATTCGTTGAGCAAGCGATAAGCACTCATTCATTATTCACTCACTCACTCCGCATATGAATCACATTTATGGGATGGTTTTAATTGCTTTCAGTACGAAAGATGCACTTACCGCAAGTAGAACAATGGGAATTGGCTATAAAAAAAATTACACATTGCATATTTATGCTTGGCATTGGGTGACACGAGCCGAACTGATGATTTTTCGATTAATGTCGTAAATGAATATGTTAGTGGAAGGGAGAGTGAATCATAGGATGCTGCAATAGATTACTTTAATCAAATATAAATATGAATGATCCATATGATGATGATGATGAATCGAATCTATTAAAAGCAAAAGGACAAAGACAAAGAAATGTGTCACATAGAGTTGTATAATAATATTTAATATGTTATATCTTTTTGATTATAAAAAATGATTTAATTTTTTATACCAAAATGAGAAATTATATTAAAGTTTCATATTTACTCAATCATTTAACAAAAAATCATTGTTTATTTTTATAATAATAGTCCCATAAAAATAGGAAATCAGAAAAAGGCAAACAGGGGCAAAATTCGATCGAAAAACGCGCCTTTGCACGAGGCATTCAAAATCGCGTCAAGCTTCGCTGGCTGGATGCCCAAATCGATTCAAATAATGCCCTGCCCTCTTGCTTTCCTTATAAAATGAAGCTAAAACTCAACAATGTAGTCGAATTTGAGTTACCCAATATTGTCGGCTGGAATTAAGGATGATACAAAATATAACTAGATCGATTTACCATAGAAAATGAGAGATAAATTCGATAAATGGCTTACTAACATATCGATTTTGAGATATATAAATAGATCGATAAACTATGGGAACGATAAATTTAAAAGGTACTTTACTGATGTATTGATATAAAAAAATCAGGGCTCAGGGATTGATACATGATGAAAATTAAGCGATATATTCGATAAATGTCTTACTGATGTATCGATTTGTATAAAATTTTGATGACTGCGGGGTCAATTAAATCGATAAACGATAAGCAATAAATTTAATAGGTTTTCTTAACAAGTTTTCTAACATATCGATAAGAAGAAATTTTTAATTGTTATAATGTAATGCTTAAAATATAGTTTGGGTCTTAAATTAAGATTCTTAAAACCACATAAACTTTTAAAATTCATTTTATAATGCATTTTAATGTTTTACTTTTGTGTTATTTATTGGCATACAATAATTTCTACTTTATATTTGCATATTTCCCATGCAAGTTATAGCTTATATACCCTTGTACACCACCAAGTGTCGGGCTTAAAAAAACTGCTCAACTATCCCAAGTTTGGTTGACAATTTGTTGACAATTGCGTTTCACACTTTGCATAATAATCAACGACATATACATACGACGACAACACGATACTGAAAACCGAGACCGCTAAAATGTAGTTTGCATAGTTCATAAGGCAGAGCAGCAGGGCTTACTTTATGTTGGCAATTGAAGAAGATTCGCTCAGTCCCGAAATCCGAAACCAATTGAAGGCGAGACAATTTATGGAAATGTATTTACAAGGAACTTCTGTCAGCGAAATGATTCAGAATCAGAATCAGAATCAGAATCGGCATCTCGCAATCGCAATCATAAATGTATGGAATATCTTTCGTAGTTGCTTCAAGTGAAAAGCCGCACAACAACACGTCTCGTTTGTAATCGAATAGCTTCGAATATGTCGAACACGAAGCTGTCTCTATTTGATTGTAATGAATGTAATTGCATTTGTTGTCGCCGCTCGTCAAGTGATTCAGGTAATTGCAAAATGCGCCAATGTATATTTTATACACACACACATATTTCCCCTTGTTTGGTTCGTTGTTGTTATTGTTTGTAGCTGCATTCTGTCTGCATTCAAAATCGAAACAGAGCACGACTAAAACGGCGAAATCGTGAAAGTGTAGGCTACATAAATCTGTTGTCCGTGTTTCATATAGGTTTAGGTATATGTGATGGTTGCATTTGGTTGGTAAAGCTGTTTGAAAGATATATTTATGTATAAAATATTATTTGTGAAAAGTTAAGAAATGGGGAAAAAATGTCAAAATTCTATTAAGATTTTTTTTATTTATTTTTGAATTTTTAAATATAATTTCATTGCCTTTAAAGTGGTTTTTTGATATTAAAAAGAGACTGCCAAAACTGGACAATATTTGATTAGATCTGTACACCCAGCAGACAAAGACAAAAACATAAGCGGGCATATCCGAAAAATGTCCGCTAAAGATATTAAGAACGGACAAAGAAACGAAATTGCCGCATTAGTTTCGCTAAATGCTCTAAAACAGTCGCGAAAACGGACAGAAAAACTGACGAATAGCGGACGAGTATACGAATTCTTAAGATTATGTGTATTCGGGTTCCAAAAATGATAATGATTAACTTTAATCGTACGTTTTGTCTCTCTTAAAACCACAAAACTATCCTTTTCAATATCATAAACGATGTTTTTGTTTACTAGGCATATGCCAAATATAAACCACGTAATACATACTCCATTCAGTGGAACAGAAAATAAATAAATTAAGTATTCACTCGACCACAACGACGCAAAACGAAACCCACTTTGGTTTTCAATCGCGCTTCGCTCTGCTCTGCTTCTGCTTTTTTGCTTTTGGATAATAATGCTCTGGATAGGATAGCTCATGTTCTTTTCGCTTTATTATTATTGCTTCTGCTGGGGTTTCTTTCCATTTCTTTTGATGTCAAAACAAAGCCAACCAGCAGCAGCAGCAAATGTTTGCAATTGCTTATCGCCACAAACACAGTGTTTACACAAGCCAGCACAAATATGGGCCATTCATTCCGTCATCCTGGCCAAGGCATCCCAGCGGTCACCTTTTGGCTTCCGTTTAGTATTTGCCTCTATATAAAAAAAGAAAAACATACATAATAATATTTTCAACAAAATGAAATTGATATTGGGACAGAGAAGCACTCAAACGAGGTGGAATTATGGCTAAAAGTTCATAAAAACCGCAGAGGGAGTGCACATGTCAATCGTTTGAATGACGAATGCCCTTATGCTTAAAGCATAAATATAGTACTTTGGGTTATGTTTAAGCATAAATATAACTTTGTGTTTTATGTTTTTGGTTTGGTTTTAAAATTTTCCAGACATTTTGTTTAGGTATTTCATATTTTTAAAGATTTTTTTAATCATAAGAAAGTGGGATATTTCGATTTTTAAGGATTTTACTCAAAAGAAAGTAGGTTATCTGGATTTTTTGAAGCTTTTTACTGAAAAGAAAGTGGGATATTTTTATTTTTTAAGATTTTAACTCAAAAGAAAGTGGGTTATTTCGAGTTTTAAAGATTTTTTACTCAAAAGAAAGTGGGATATCTCGATTTTTTAAGAATTTTACTCAAAAGAAAGTGGGATATCTCGATTTTTTAAGAATTTTACTCAAAAGAAAGTGGATTCTTTTGATTTTTTAAGATTTTTAATCAAAAGAAAGTGGATTCTTTTGATTTTTTAAGATTTTTTACTCCACTATTTGTATTTTTAAAAATTTTTTACTCATAAGAAGTGGGTTATTTCGATTTTTAAAGATTTTTACACATATAAAAGTTGATTATTTAAATTTTTAAAGATTTTGTACTCAAAGCAAGTGAGGTATTTGGATTCCTGTGAGACTCAGACACAGATCCTCCCACTCCCTCTCGGTTGCTTGAACCCAAGTACCCTTAGGCGTCATCTCCAAAAGCCAGACTGTGTGCAGGTGTTGCCATTTTTTACTGTAATCCATGCGGATATCAAGTTCGAGTGCTCTGCAGTTATATAATACTCGGCTACACTCGATATTTCCCTTTATATATTTATTGGTAATAACATTTTGGCCGGGTTGAGGGGAAGAGGATATGGATATGGTTACGGGAGGGCCGGGTATTAAATGTCGGAATCAATAAAAAAGATTGACACACATGTGTTGGGGCGGTGGAGGAGGGTGTAACAGCTCTTCATTTATGAGTGGCAAAGTGTGTTGGTAGCATCAATTTTCCATTTCCTTAGACAGCATTCAAATGCGGAATCCTAATGCTTGGCGACTTTTTAATAGGATGTCGCACGAAACCACCACATCTCCGGCAGAATCGGCTGTGGTCTCACCCACAGATGCCTCCTCCAAGGTGGAGGTCATTGTGTACACCACCAAATCGGACAAGACTCTCAAACAGAATATGAATGCCAAGGATGATACGTTAAGGAAGCGCACATCTCTGATCATTGTGCCCCAGCAGGTGGACGATGTAAGGACCACGGGGGATGAGGTGGAGGTGGAGTCTAAGAGCCGGGAGAATGGCAATCGTAACTCTGTGGCCAGCATGGATAGTTGTGTGTCAAATACCACCAGCCAGAGTAATCAGTCCAGTTCGGTGTCCTCCTCCTCCTCCTCCTCCTCGTCAAGTAGCAGTGGCTCCGATGTGGAGGCCCATGCCGCCTATCAGGATCTACAGAATGGCAATACGGGCCAGGAACTGCATTCCCCATTACCCTCGCCCCGTTGCCACTCTTCATCCAGCTCGTCCTCCGCCTCGGAATCCACCTCCTGCTCCAGCTCCGCGGACTACTCGCTGCGTGAGCAGCTTAAGAACTTTGCCAATCGCAATTCGGAGCCGGAGCAGCTGCGCTCCTCGGAAGGAGCTCTGCCGGCCAGTCGTCTGCTCAAAGGGATGAGTCTGCCAGTAGGAGCAACAACAGATCAACAGTCGCCACCGGTCAGCGGTGCTTTGTGCGATGCCTTGTTGAGTCCCCAGGAGGTGCCGCTGGGCAGGCGTTATGCCGAAGTGGCCCAGTTCAAGGGTCATCCCAAGGCTAGGTGAGTTTTTGGGGCTTTAAATTGTAAACTTTGTATAATTTTTGAGGTTTTTTACATATTTTAAGGTTTTAAATTTTAAATTATATATATTTTTTCACTATAAAATCTTTACAACCTTTTTAAGCTTAAAAAGAGGATATTTTTTAAAAGAAAAATCAAGTGACATCCGCTTCCTTTTCCATATTTATCAATAGAAGTTCTCCTCCACAAAAAGTGACCCAGTCTCTATGGCAACTCCTCCAGGTTATCTAACCACAAACACTTGGCAGTCGTCTCCTCTACCCAGGAGTAGTTCCTACCTCTCTGAAGTGGCTGCATTGTTTGCTAAACGATGTCAACTGGCTGCTCGAGTCAAGTCGAGTCGAGTTGAGTTGAGTTGTGTTGCTTGTCGAGAGAGAGAGCTTCAGGCATGCTCCTACTGGAGGAGTTAGGGGGGGAATCCCCAGAGCAGCTCCCGACAGACCGATCCATTCCTCATCTCCCTGCTAGCTGCACATGCATAATACACAACTTAATTAGTAATACTACTTTATGGCACTCTCGGGGAGGCAGCTACAGAGTCCTCCTCCTCCAAGTTGGCCTTTTTCAGCTTTGGTTTGAAGCGAGTAAAAATCTAATAATGGAGCATTCCACACACGCACTGCCATTGCCACATTACCATATCAAAAACGGTTGGGTTTGCTGCCCTCCTAGAGCCCCGAGGGCATAGACATGGGGTTAACTGTTGGGTCCTACCCTACCCAACCTCCCCTTAGAAGTGCAGTTGTGAACTTTGAACGCACTGAACTCCACATACACACACACACACACACACACTCGGTGTGTCAGCTGTCAAATGGTGAGGAGGACTCTCCAGGAGGCAGGACTCTCTGGCTTCCATCGCATCCATTGACAACTATGTTGAACTTTTTGAAAGCTGTCACAACTAATTTGCATACGCCCTGCACTTCCAGCTGGAATCCAATCCAATCCAACCGCATCCTGAATGGCTGGAGGAGACCACCCTACCCGCAACCATACATATATCCTGCGCCTTTGTTGTACATATGCTTCCTTTTTTGTTTTGCTTTCCACACTTTGATTTAGACCCGGCAGTTCCTCTTTCACTCTCCTCTCTCCTTCCTCCCGAGAGTAAATATTCATGGGGCTGCAGGAGGAGCTGAAAAACTTTTGACAATTTTCGGGCCAACTGTGATTGTGCTGCTGCAAGGACTCCCCCGCAATTCGTTGCGGAAAAATAGGATGGAGAGGTTGGCAAGGCCAAACTTTTCAAATTTCACTGAGGCCCCAATAATTGAGTTAGCTGGGAGAGAAATCTTCAAATATTTGTCTTTTTTTTTTAAGAGAAAAATTTTTAAAGAGAAAAATATCAACGCCTTGGCTATTGTCCAAAACTATGGAAAACCAGCTATTACTTAAGGTTGCTCCTCCCCAATTCCCTAGACATTTACACTTAATTTCATGACCCGAATTGACCTTCAATCAGCAGGCAACAAAACGGCAACCGCCGCGCCACAGGACACCAAACTAGGCCCCAGACCTAGACCCAGAGGTCCGTGTAGTCGTTGCCACTTAATCTTAATTGCCAAGAGTGGAGGCATTTCCATACGTTACATCAGTAGAAGGACTGCTACTGCTCCAAGTCCCACCACCCACTCCCAACCCCAGCTGTCATTTTGCTATTTTGTTTATCGCTTCGCCTTTTGTTTGTTCTATAAATCCTCATAAATTCAAGCCGCCTCATGTCCTTGAGTTTTTATAGGCCGCCTAATTTCTGAAAAGTGTTTTATTATCCACCCAAGCAAGAAGGTCCTTGCATGCGGTTTGGCGTCCGTGTTTGTTTCGTGTTAATTTGACATGATTATGTCAGAGTGTTTGACAACTTGTCATATGGCTGCGACGAGCATTTTTCGCCTTCTTCTTGTTTATGAACATTTTCCATCGTCCTTTAAGTAGTGGGTGTGATCCATCAGCAAGAAAATGGGGGGGAAAAAGAAAGCGGGCACATGCCGGCAGTTCTTTTTTCTGTCACTTTATTTTCTCTCTTTCTCCCCATCTATTCTCTAGCCATTCATTAATAACATTTGTGTCCTATCGTAGAAATATTGTTAAAATGGCGTAAAATTGCCCGCTTTGAGGCGTCATGATGATGTGCAAGTCCCAGCGACCTTCGTCTAGAATTTTAGCTTCGCACAAAAAAAAAAAAAAAAAAAAAGAGGAAAATATAAAAGAAAATGTGTCGCAAATTAACCTTTTGACAGGCGACTGAGGGTGCCCAAGGACTGGCAGCTGACAAATGGGTTCGGGATTAAGGATGTGGGCTTAGGCTTTAAGACTTGAGACTTAAGACTTAAGACGAGAGACCTTCCAGGAGTTGAGAGATTGAAGGGTTTATAAGTATTTTTGATGCAGATAATTATAAAAACTGTTTATTTTTATAAACAAATTACGATGTTTTAATTTTAATAAATTATTTAATATTTATTATAAGTGAAATATATTTTAAATTATTTTATTTTATTTATTTTATACTCTAAAAATTCATTTTTATATTTTTTAAATATTTTTATCATGTTAATAATCACCCAAAGATTTTAAAATAATTTATTTATTATTTACTGTAACTGAAATATATTTGAAATTATTTATTTTAATATTAATATTAATTTTAAAATATTTTTAATATTTTTTTAATCACCCAAAGACTTTGTATTAAAATATAATTAAATATAAATAATTATTATAATAATGGGTTTTTCCCATTTAACATTTAAAATTATAAAATTCTTGTCATATTAATAATTAATTCTTTATTTTTTCCCTCCCTCAGAACCAGCGAACCGCTACCCTCTGTAGGCGCCACCACGGCCTCGTCCTTGGAGGCAGCCTCTTCTGTGGACTCCGCCATCAGCAAGACCATCAATAACAACATCCATCACAATGGCGACCAATCACAGCCACAGAAATCTCAACTACAGCAGCAGCACCAGCAGCTGAGTGTCCTGGCCAGGGCCAATCTCCATAATAATAATAATAACAACAACAAGAATCCGAATAGCCAGAACGGAGTGGCCAGCTCCATGACATCCGCCTCGAATGTGGTGAATCAAAACCAAAGCCAGAATGGCGATAGCCGCCGTAGCAGCACCCTCGATCCAGATGCGGATACGGACGATGTGGTGGATATGGCACACAATGGAGGAGGAGCCTTTGAGGATGATATGGAGGCCTTGTTGCCCAAGTGCTCGCGTCGCTCAAGGGATGAGCTCAGTCAGGTGAGTTTTTCTAAAAAGATTTTTTAAAAATTAGAAAAGTAATCGAATCCAAAAGGGGCACCATATGCACGGTTTCTCCTTTCCTAGTTAGACATCTCCTGAGGCTGGGAGGTTGGGTTGTCATTGGTTTACTCGGTTTTAGTCCTTGGAGAACCCATAGACATTTTTCGCCTTCATTCCGGGCAGCTTTCCCACATGTGGCTGCCAATTACCAAGGCCTGCCAATGGGCCCTAAGTGCCTGAGTTTCGGGTTCTGTTCATGTACTCCTCCATCCATTTATTCCTTCATTCATTTCTTCATTCATTCATTCATAATTTGCTACGTGTTGCCTCAAAATAATAATGATTATGTTCTGTCGGGTCCATAAAGTGCGCATCAAATGATTTCGTCTTTTCTACGAAAATAAAAATTACAATACACGTCCTTTCGTCCTTAGTGCTTGCTTCAGTTTCCCCATTGGAGTTTCCCCCCCTTACATTTCCCTTACAGTTTTCTCATTATTGTGAGCTGGTCGTGCGTGCTCTGGCGGTAAAAGCTTTCTTATTTTATTCTATGGGACTTTCTTCATTAATAACTGTGAATCCTTTGGCCCCCCGTCTCGTCCAGCTGCCTAATGGTTTGTAATTTCCTTCAGAAAAGAGTTTGACAAGTCAATTTGTTAGTTAATTTGATATGCGTTGCTATGCAGAAGGCAAGCAACATCCACTCAGTCAGTCATGCGTTCTAATTGCTTAATAATTTCCCAAAAAACCACCATACTCTTTTACGGAGAGCTGCTTGAAATCTTGGCTAACCAGATTCAAAGGATGGATTTTACATCTATACATATATATATATATATTGTATATGGGATGAAGTGCCTGGGGCGTGGCAACCACAATTGAGATGGTCCAAGCCGAAATCGTCTATCGTCTGGGGTGTGGCCAGCATCAGACTCAGACTGAGACATGTGTTCACATTTTAATTTGCAGCAGGCTGCACTTCCTCCTGTTGCACTTGCTGTAGGCACTGAAAAAAAAATTATATATACTAAAAATTCTAAAAATATATATAAATTTTCTATACAATTTTATAGATTTTTTATTCAGTCAAGAAATCTCTTAAGTTTTATTTGTTTTCTTCAAAAATTAAACTTTAAACAATTTGGCAGCCTTTCAAGAAAATGCAACAGTTTATTGCTGAATTCTTACTTGAGAATTTTAAGGTGCCATATCTCAAATAATTAAGCCTTCAAAATAAGGCTTAAAATTTAGCTTAAATGTAAATTAAATGCCTTTAGCAACATTACCAAAGTCGTCTTCAGTTTATATATTTTAAAAATATATATAAAAATCTTAAAAAAAAAGATTTTCCATTTAATTTTCATTCAACATTAAGTACTATTATTTCCAGTGCATTTCCTCTTTCTGCCTGACCAGCAGCTGGGCATAAAATATTGATTTCAAACATTGCCAGACAGGCCCAAAACAGCTGAGGCCTGGACACACACATCCACACATCCTTTTCTTCATGCTCCTGGCTGCTTGTTACTGGCTCTCCTGGCTCCTGGCTCCTGGCTCCTTTCGCCTTGCTCCTTTTTGGCCATTTATGAATATTCAATAAAAACAACAGCGAACATCAACGATGGGCGATAAAAGCGTCTGGTCTCCGGTTGGAAAGTGTTGTCCTTTCTGGCCAATATTTTCCGGTGCAGGAATGATGTTGCGGTGCCGGAAAAACTCATGCATTTTCTGGCTAGGAAGTGTGGGTTTGGGTGAACACAAACTCGAAAGTTTTTATCGCCCGTCGCCGATCAGGACTCTCTCTTTGAGTTTGAGCCTGGGAACTGGGCAACTTTATTACTTTCATTATGCTTTATCCCCTGGCCCCTGGCGGTCACCTTCCTTTGGCCATAAACAACTTTGCCTCTAATCTCCTGGCTGCGGGCCATGTCGAGTGGACATCTCCTCGTACCTGTGTACCGTGTCCTTTTTCGCTTCTGTGATCCTGTTGGGGGGCAGCTGTTTGCACAGGTGCACACGTCTGCTAATTGCAGCGGTATTAGTAGAGCTTTGTCAGCGGCTTAAAGCATCTCTCTTGTGTCCATTGGGGAGTTTTCTGGGTTTTCTAGGTTTTCTAGGGTTTTATGCCGCCTTTGGGATACCCTTTTTTGGGGGGTAAATAAATAAATAGGTAAGAAAAATGATTAAATTGGATTTGGAAAGATTTGGTCCTTGAAAAGGGTTTAATTTTTGTGATATTTTATGATATTTATATAAATATTTATATATGTAATCTTTTTTAAGGTTTTTGTAGGTTAAATTCACGTTTTAACTTGCTAAAAATTATGTTTAATATTAAAAATAATGAGTAAAACTTAGAAAAATAAAATATACATAAGCTGCTAGCTTTAGACTCGCTGAACAGTCATTTTTTACAAAAACTTAGTACAAATTTAAAGGGTATTACCTTTGCTCCCTTTAATTTTTTTTGTTTTATATATATATTTTTTTTTGATTTGGTTGTTGCTTTTGCTTCTTGTTGCTTGTCAGGCAAGAAATGTTTGCTGATATTGTCAGGTGGGGCAAAAAAAAAAAAAAACAAAAAAAAAAGGGAGGAGAAGGACATGCAGCGACATGCGGCGACCTGCGACAGACGACCGCAGCAATAAGGCTCGAAGGGCTATGCCAGTGTGTTGTGTGCTTGTGTCCTGGTCCTGTTCTATCCTGTCCTGTCCTGTCAAAGCCAATGAGCCGTCTGTCTACCCGAAACATGTCCTGCGGTCTCCTCTAGCCAGGTTTTTAAAGTCCCCAAAGTCCCCTCTAATGAAGTGTGTATGTCCTGGATATTCGTTGTTCATTTGCGTTAGTTTCAGAGTGCGACTTTGTCGTCTTCTCGGGTTTCAATTTTTCGAACGCATATTCTTTGGTGTGTGCCTAATGGCTTTGACTTTTTGACAGCATCCCCAACGCTGTGAGGTCCTTGTAAGTGTTCTGTTCTGTTCTGTTTTCTCCTCCCCCCCAACAGAAGACTGTCTCGTCTTCGTCTCACATCTTGACCATTTAATGGCTCACTTTATGGGCCCGGCTTATTACTTGAGCTGAATGTTTATTGCATTTCCCATTAGGACATTTGGTATTTAGAATTTGTTTGCTAGCTTAAGGCACTGTTGGCCATTTTCACAAAATTTCCCATTTAGTCAAGAAGAGGCTTGTTAATTATGCAAGCGTTTCCGTTTCCGTTTTTGCTTGCATTTTGTGCAGCAGCAGCAGCAGAGAAGCAGCGTTGCCGAATTTCCTGCTTGTTAATTATGCATTCATAGTGCGACGGATGGATGGATGGATGGATGGATGGATGCCAGGATGGATGGGCTGCAAACGAATCGACAACATGGCGCTTCAATTAGCTCTAAAGCCCCAAACCCTAAACTAACACTCACTGCTGACAGAATGGAAATGTTTTGTGGCACTGAAACGAAAAGGGGTTTTCGTAAAAATATCTTTAATATAATTTTCTAAATTTAATCCTTTATTTATTTTATAGTTTTGAAAACCAAGAAAAATTTCCCCTAAGAAACCTTCAAGTTCCAAAAAGTTCTTAACTTTCAAGACAACCTAAAACTAACTTGATTCTCCAAGGAGAATTTCTATATTCTCTGGCCAAAGATTTATTTGTCGAGTGCACTCGAAAGGGACCTCAAAGGACGACTCTACCAGTTATATAATAAATATGGGTTCTGGGAGATGCACACACACTCGAAACTCACACCCATGTGTCACACACTCCTGCCTTTTGGCGTGTGTGTGTATGTGATGTCTAGCTGCTGCTGCTGTTGCGTCTGCTGTTGCCATTGCGGTTTTCCCTCCACTTTTCCTCCATTTCCCCTGTCCACTTTTTGGGGCTCCCGCTGGTGCTGCTGCTGCCGCCGCGTTGCTGCCATTAAATGTAATTCTCTGTGGTTTTTATGGTTTTTTAAAACATTCAACAACATTTTACGTGGCTGCTATTTATCTTTTATTTCCACGGATGCTGCACTCGCTTCGGTCGCTCGCTGCTCCCTTGATCCCTGGCCCTCCCCGTTTCCTCTGCCTTCCTGTTCTGTCGTATCATGTCCTGTGCACGTTTTACTTTGCCATTCTTCTTATTGTTGTTGTTGTTGCTAGTTGCTGTGTAGTTGTTATGCACAGAGGAAAAATATGTAGGAGTTTGAAAGATAGAGTAATGTTTCAAGTTATATAAAGTCGAATATCTCAAAAATGTGTTGCAAAAAATATATTACATTTTAGATTGAGTTCTGGAAAAAATTAATAAATAAAAATAAATATTTTTATTATTTTTTTTTGTTCATTTTAAAATTTTTTTTTTTCATTATTTTTTTCATATCCTTTTTTTCATATATTTTTTTGATATATTTTTTTTTATTATTATTTATTATTATTTTTTTTATATATCTTGTTTCTTGTATATTTTTGTTTTATTTTTTTTTAATATATTTTTTCTTAATTTTAATATATTTTTTCTTATTTTTTTTTCATATATTTTTTTTTATTAACTTCCTATTTCTCCCAGTGTATCTGTTGCTGCCCTGCGTCAGGCAATAACTCAGTCTCGAGTGCAATTTGCCCGCATGCACGGCCACCGCCACAGAGATGGCGAAAGGGAGACACGTGCACGGCGGCTTATCGCTCTCACCTTTTGTCAAACTATTAGTTGAAAGGGCAAATTTTTCTCTTTATTTATATATATGTATATATATATATATATTTTTTTTTTTTTTTTTTTTATATATATGAAGCACAGAGAATGGCAGCCACCGTGCACAGTGGGTCTGATAATCAGCTTTGTGGGAACAATGGCGGTGTATATATGATTTTTGTGAAATTAATTTCACGCCAAGACCTGTGGCCCCGATAAGAGAAGCTTTATGCGGGGATTTACGCCCCACCCACACACACACACACACACACACACAAACACACACCCCATCTTATATATTGTATTATGTTTTATATCTTGATCGGACGGCTGAACAGTTGCCAAAAAGGGAAAGGCCATATAGGGAAAGGGTGTGAGAATATTTCAAATTAACTCAAAGCCGATTGAAAAAATTATAAATAATACCCACGAGGTTGGAAAAATTTGTGTAAAAATATTTGGAGAGTAAAGAAAACTTCAAAATAATAATTAGGAGGCGAGAGAAAATACCAAATAATATTAGGAGGCTTAAAAAGTTAATTAGTAATACTTAGAAGCCTGAAAAAATAAGAAATAATTCCTATAATGATATCAAGGATGCTAAAAAAAATATTTAAAAAATACAAGATTTGAAAATATTTATTATTTATTTATTTAAAAATACTAAGCAGCCTGAGAAAAAGTAAAATTACAAAAAGTAAAAATTTAAAATAATGTCAGGGAGACAAATAAAAATAATAATAATTATGGGAAATTATAGCTAAGAGGTCTAAAAAATAAACATAGAAAAATCATAGAAAATCATAGAATAATTAATAAACATTCAGGAATGAATTTCAAAAAATATTTCTAGTTAAATTAAATATTGTTAAGTTATTTGTATTAATTAAATAACCACATTGAAAGCTATTAAATTTAAAATTCACTCAAAGCTAAATAATTTTTCCAAAATTAAAAGCTACTTATTTAATTTAAAATTAACTCAAAGCAAATTAATTTTTTCTTTAAATCAAAAAATTTTCTTAAATATCCAACGGACTTTGTTGGCTGATTTCATTTCCGTTTTCCTCTGTCTTTATTTTATTTTTTCCCATTTTCCAGTTCCTGCTCTCATTTGTCGCATTTGAACAATTTTCATTGCCCGCTTTTGGGCGGCGTCAAATAAATAGTTTCTTTCCTTCTTCCCTTCTTGTTGTGTGTGTAATTTATTAAATGCTTCTTTTATTTTTTTGGGGGACAACGACGACGGGCATTTTGTCAATGGCTGGGAATTTTTATATTGCCATTGAATTTTGGCCAAAAGTATTTCCACCAATATTGGCAAGAAGATAGAGTCGCAGCACGAGAGAGAGAGAGAGAGACACCGTCTCAGACAATTGTTTGCCGATATTTCTAAAGGGGGAAAGGAAAGGTGGCAGGTGGGAAGGTGGGTCTGAGAATGATTTTCATTTTCAACAGCTGCCAGAACGGAAGCCCGGCATACTACTTTCTTCGTCTGTCGTCTTAGTCTGGTTGCTTTCTCCCCCCTTTCCCACACGCTGTCTCCGTCTCCGTCTCAGTCTCAGTCTGCTTCCGGCTGCTTTCATGACCGTGAAAGTGTTGCCCTTGTTCCTTGGCCCAGGACCCTCTATGCTTGGCTAGCCATTGTTGCAATGCCAGATATATGTATGGTATGTAGTATAATATATATATAAATATATACATATGTATATGGCGCAGCTACAGTCAGTTTAAAGTCGCGACTGTTTGCCCAACATAACGAGATCCTTTTGGAAGCCAAAATCAAACACACATGAGCCACCACCAAAGCAGGAAGAGTACTCAAAAAGCACAGAGAGAAATTAATAGGAAAATTAATATTATAAAGATTAATATTATACAAATGAATATTATTAAAATTAATATTATTAAAATTAATATTATTACAAGTTATTATTATAAAAAAAAATATATAAATTATTATTATTAAATATAAATATTATTAAAATTAATATTATAAAAATTAATTTTTTAAAAATTAATATTATTTAAATTAATATTTTAAAAATTAATATAATCAAACAAAAATATTATAAAAAGTATTATTATTAAAATAAATATTTTAAAAATTAATTTTATTCAAAATTAATATTATAAAAATTATTATTGTAAAAGTTATATTGTAAAAGTTAAAATTATGAAAATTAATATTATAAAAATTAAAAAGCTCTCTTAAAATATTTTTTTTATTGATATATACTAGGTAAATGTATCTTCAGTACACCCTCTCTAATTTAAAAAAGAAAGAAAGTCCCCTTTAATTATCTGTTGCTATTTAAAAAAAAAATTATATAAATTTTTAATTTGTAAATCCTTTTTCTTTGAGTGCCCGAGGGACTGGGAAAGTCAGCACCAACCCTCCTCGGGCTTGAATTTCCTCTGTGCGCCACTCAAAAATGCAGCCGGGCTACTCAGAAGTCAGACCTTGGGTTATTCTTTCCACTCCTGGGGGTGGCTGCACCCTGGCCAGGAGGAAAGCAAGAATTTGAGCCTTAAAAACATCAAGCTATTAGAGAGATATCCCTGCATGTTTCCTATTTTATTTTATTTTTTTTATATGTGTCCCGGCAAATCTGTAAGCAAATGAGTGAGTGGAATAGCTATAATATGCGAGGGGGAAAATTCGGAGGGCTAACTTAATAAGTATCGCATTAGAGCCTTAGGAATATTTTGGGGATGATAAAATGCGTTGTTCGAAATGGAGGATAGTCCGGGTCCGGTATCCATCTGAGAGGTTATTTGCGCATCCAATTTTGTTTGGATTTCCACTACAAATCGTTGGGACTAAGCTAGGCTTTTTGGTATAACTATGATTTTATGGGTTTATATGTTTTCGGGAGATGTGATAAACTAAGCTGGGTTATTAATACAATTATAAGCTTAGTTTTGGTGTTGAGTAAATCATGAAACTATATTTTTGTAAGAAAAGGGTATCTAAAAATTATTAAAGAACATTTTATTATATAGTTTACATGGAATTTGTGAAATATATGAATGAAAAAGAGGGTTTCAAAGGTTATCACCCTTTTTAAACAAATTACCTGACTCCTTAATTGTTGCTTTTATAAATGAAGTATTTTATTTACACTGTATTTAATTAAATATTTAATATTTCTTATTTTTTAAATTAAAGAAAAGACAAATTTCAATAAATGAAATACTTTTTTGCACAATATAAAATTCAAAATTTAATATTTTTAATTCTAAATAATATTTAAAATATATATTTCACCAAAGAAAACTATTTTAAATATTATTATAATGTTTCTGACCTATTCAAAATATATATTTCACCTAAGAAAACCATTTTAAATATTATTTTAATTTTTCCTGAGTGCCTAATTGTTACTTTTATAAGTTAAATAAAATTCTGGGAATATATAACATTTAAAAATGTAATATATCTTATTTCAAATAATATTTAAATTATTTTTTTTTTGTTTACTTAATACAATTTCAAAGAACTATCTAAAACCTCCTAAGGTCAAACCTCTGCTGCGCTTTGACTTGAAACCATTTAACTTTGACCCCGCCGCGTGTCTCCTCTGGGGCTCTGGGGCCCATTAGGAGGGTACTCTGTCCGGTAAATGACTATCATTGGGTGTCTTTCTACCCCCCAAAAAAAAAAAAGAAGAAACCCAAGTTGCATTCCTCCTCCTTCTAAACACCGCCACTCCACAACTTTCAAATAGTTCTCGTTGGCAAGCCAAAAAAAAAAAGAAAAAGGCGAAAAAGGGACCCAACCGCACCGCACCGTTGCTGCTGACGTAATAAGCAATACTTAAGACCTAATGCAGGGTATAAAATATGCGCAGCATTTGTACGCCCACCTCTCGCACTCTGCCGCCAGGACACCAAGGGTTGGTGGTCCCTTTCGTCCTTTTGGGTCGCCCGCAGTGCTCGCTTGCCGCTGCTGTGATTTTTGATTTAAGCATAATTTCGCAACATTTTCGCTGGGTCCTCCTGCTGTGAGCTTTGAAAAATTTCAAACATTTCTTCAAGGGATTTGTGCAATTTTCCCTTTTTTTTCCCCCCCTCCAGTTGCTTCTGTTTGTCTGCTAACGTTTTTCCTTTTTTTTCTGCTGCTTTACTGCTTGCTTCCCTTCTGTTTTTACTCGCATTTAAATGGTTGGCAAATAAACAGGCGAACATTTTGCATTTCCATTTCATTGCGTTTGGTCTTGAAGGAGACGTCTGGCTGTCTGTGGCAGCTTCTGGGCTTCATTTCCTGCTTCTGGTGATGCGGCTGTTGCTGCCTCCATGGCGTATGATTAATGCCTCAGAAGCCAAAGGGACAGCTGGAACTCGATCTCCACTTCAAAACCCGTTTAATAAATGACATCAAAAATTAAAATTCGCTGCCGGCGCGTAAATCAAATTTACAAAAGCGAATATATATAGTCTTTCTAGAGTGTGCGATATGCATCTGGAAGGTGGTATCAACAAAAAAGGTGAGCCAGCAACCAGGCAACCTAATTTGACACTGAGGCAGAAATAACTCAATTAGTGCCACAGCGTGACCCTTTTTTGTGTTGCTTACTCTCTCTCCAACAAGTTCCTCGTCTCTTTAAGGGTTTAAAAAAGAAATCCGGATCCGTGGGTGTTGTTAGTGGTAACGAGCCAAGTGGAAAGTGTGGAAAGCAGCGCGGAAAAAGCCCTCGACTTTTTGTCCCAAAGCCAAAACACGCTCCGTTGGCTGTTGCTTTTCATCCCGCTAATGAAAGGGAGTATCTCGAACGTTTTTAAATTAAATGCGTCCGGCAGTGCAAATATTTGGATCAATGGAATGTTTTGACAGTATGGTTCAAGAGGGGACATTCAAAAAAAAAAATGAATTAAAATATAAAATCAAAGAAAAAAGCTGAGGGGGAAAGAGATATAGAATAAGATAGACTATGAGATACCCGGCAGCAAAAAGCTAAGTTAATCTTTAATATTGATTTACAAAATTCCCCGAAAAAACTGAAATAAATCCTTTTACATTTGTTACCATCACCATTAGCCTCCTATCATCATTTGTGAAGCCTGAACCCTTAGCTCTGGCTCATTGAAATTCATGTGCGAGCATCGTTTATCTTTTGATTAGCTTCCCCAGGGTATCGCCTCGGTCTACTCACTCTAGAGCTCCTATTTATGTTCGAATAATCTACATTTGCATAAGCAGTTTGCCTTGGCATCAATTCTGGCATCGCTTACACTTGGCAAACATCATCATCAACATTATCGTTGTGACAGAGGGTGACATATAGCAGGGGTATATCTGTATATACATATATATATTTTCATGTACATATATCAAAACCAAAAAAGGACACCATCCCCCATGCGAGGCTGCACTTTTGATGCTGCTGGAAAGTATGCTATGCTCACTCCCACACACACACACACACACACACACACAGGGAGAGAGAGAGGGAACTTCAAAAGCCAGCCCTTGGCAATTTTCAATTAAAAACGCCTACAAACGCGCTACAGAATTTCTCTTCTGTTTTTATTTCCCTCTTTGTTTGCCGCCGTCGAAACCCAGGCCTGCGGCTAAAAGCCAGCTCCAGCTTCTGCTTGGCTTTCCTCTGCAAAATTTCCCGACTAGCCTTAAAGTTGTATAGCAGTTCTAGAAATTTCATCCCAACATGGAATTGCACTCTCTTTTGCTGGCGGAGATTACAGCAAAAATGGCCCAAGGCAGTGTGTCGAGTGTCGAGCAGGAGAAGGATACTAACAAACTGGGCTCTAAACTTGGTCAAGTGTAGGTGTTTCAAGCAAGGAACAGCTCCTTAGGCGGTTTTTCTTTACAGGAAAAATCTTTAAAAATTTGTAAACCCAAATTTAAAATATAAGTAGCAGCAGGAAGGAAGATACTGCTACCTTCCTTCCTTCCATCTAAGCTAGAATCCGTTGGGAATCCTAAGCGTTGACTCGAAGGCAAAAGCAAATCTAGAAAATCGGCGGCAATAGTTCTTTTTCTCTTGTTTAATATTTATATTATACATATATGGTATATTTTTAATATTTACATTATATATATTTTATTTTTTAATATTTATTTCCAGTCTCGCACATCCCTAGTGTCCAGTTCCGAGGGCGGCATCCTAGCCGAGGGCGAAACATCCAGCGAGGATGGCGAAGAAGAAGAACCCGTGGAGGCCGAGGATGAGGATGAGGGCGGTGGTGAGAGTAGCCGTGACGATTCCAGTGACAATTCACCGCCCTGCGATCTGGGACTGATGGAGCGCCTGCTGCTCACCCATCCGATGTGGTTTCTGCCAGGCATCCAGCGTTCCGGGGCCGTGCATTTGCTTCAAGGCAAAGAGGAAGGGGTGAGTGATAATTATTAATTTATTGATTTAGCTTAATGAGACAATTTGGTGAAATCAGCAAAAAACACATGAGACCGCCACGAAATTTGCACAACAATGAAGGGGCGAAAAAAAAAAACACACACACACATACATTTTCGCATTTACATAAACAAATTGCAATCAATTAACGAGCCATGTCCTGCTGGACATGTCCTGCGTGGCCGGGGAAGATTCATTAATATTACGACAGGGACAACAATGCCGAGAGCCCTTTTAATTGTAAATTGTATAAAGATAAACAAAGAAATGTAGCCAGGACATTGGGACTAGAATCAGGACTCTGGTGATGGTGCTGCGTTTGCAAATTCATTGAAATTTATCTGACTCCGAGCAGCGGCGAATGTGCAGACAATGGGTGGCCATTCCAGGATGAGGATGAGGATGAGTATGAGGAGAGCGCCATATCTAGCATGAGAAACGAGCGGCCATTCACAAAGGGCGACAAGAGACAAAAGGCAAGCACCAGTAATGGTCAGCAGGCAGTCAGAGAAGAGATTGAAAAAAGCTGGGAAAAAAGGAGGAGGAGGAGGAGCTGGAAGAGAAGCAGAAGGAGGAGAAGGACTAGGACTACGACTACGACGACTAGGACCAGGAGCAGTAGCAGCAGTATCTCTTAGAGTCTGCACTGTAACCACACCTAGAATATTCCTCTCTAATTGCCAAATAGAAAACTCCAGCAAATAATTTAGTTCCCCCACTTTCTCTCAGTGCTTCTGAAACTCCTATTCATACTCTGGGCTCACCTATTCCTATTTTCCTATTCAAAGCTCTTTGCATAGACAATTGAAATTACCGGGGCCAGTGCCTGGCTGGAACCTGGCTTGATGATAGGACAGGTAAAGCCTGAATGGAACCGACAGAAAAGGATATTCTCTCTCCCCGGCATTCGAGTGGAATGTCCAACAAATTGTACAGATTCAATAAGGCAAGGACAGCAATTATCACGTGGGGGGGAAACTCATTAAGGGACCCGGTGATTTCCCTATATATTTTTTTTCCTTTGGATTTTAAAATTCCACCAGCTTTTGTTTAATATTAGTTCAAGGCAAAAACCCCTGAAAATGGATATTTTTTCAATTACCAAGTTTTTGTTGAACTTTGTGGCAATGTTTAACTGCCAAGTATAAGTTTAAACGAAGCGAATAAAAGTTTGGAAATTTCATGGAAAAAAATAGGATTAAAAGTTGTTAAAGAAATGTGGAAATAGAGAAAGCTGAAGTAATATCTAGGTGGCTACCTCAAGGCATATCAAGAGTAAGGGTGTTGGAAATTATTAAATTAAAATAAATATAAGATAGATCGATATTTTTTTATTATAAATATTTTTTGTTATTTAATATCGATATTTTTTTTTATAAATATTTGTTATAGATATTTTTTTTTAGATTTTTTTAAAGATATTTGTTATAGATTATTTTTTTAAAGATATTTTTTTAAAGATATTTTTTATAGATTATTTTTATAGATATTTTTTATAGACATTTTTTATTGATATTTTTTATAGATATTTTTTTATAGATATTTTATTGTTGATATTTTTAATAGATATTTTTTAGAGATTTTTTTTAGAAATATTTTTGTATAGATATTTTTTTATAGATATTTTTTAATATTATTATTTCTAAAAGATATTTTTTAAAGATATATATATATATTTTTTAAAGTATTTTTTTCTAATAATAATTTTTTAATAATAATAATAATTTTTCAATAATAATAAAATTTCTATGGTATGACATTTTTTATATTTAATATTTTAATCATTAAACTTATTTACAATTTTATATTTGAGCATGATATATGTGTAGATATATGTATAATATCTGAGTTATCTATCCTAATCCCTTTATAAATAAAAGGTATATTTAAAGAGCAACCATTAAGAGACATGACCAGGAAAATGGGAAATGGCACGCACACTCCTTATTTGAATGAAAATCTCTTTTCTCGTTGATTCTTTACTTTTCTTTTTTTTTTATTCTTTTTTTTCTGCTGCTCTGGCAGCTTTGCAATTTTCAATTGTCGAACGCGTCGTAACAATGGCTCATTGATTGCAACGGGCCGACTTCCGACTGCAACCCTAATGCTCCTCCTCTTGGATTTACCTCACTTAAGCTACTCTGCACTGGCAGAAAATATTATAGACAAACGTATATTATTTAGGGAATATAAAAAGGGGTTAGTTATAGGATCTCTGAAATATAGAGATTTTTTTTTTTAGATTTTAGGCAAAACTTTAAGCTTTTTAAGCTGAAAAAATCAATGATTTCTCTGGAAAATAGATTAACTTAAAATCTCTTATATATTATATATTTTATATATTATATATTTTATATATTATATATTTTATATGTTATATATTTTATATATTATATATTTTATATATTATATATTTTATATATTATATAAATGAACTTAAAATCTTTTATATATTATTTAATAATTTTCTCTGCCAGAAATTACATTATTTTCCTAGCAGTGCATTCAAAAATTTGTATGTGGGAGGCGCAACTTTTTCGCCAACTTTTGCATTTTGCCGGCTGCTCATTTCCAGTGCGTCTCGTTGTCTGCTAGCTGTCCTTTTCCCCCCTTACACTCCTTGGCAGGATCCTCTCCACCATTCAATGCTAATTGCATGCGTCAACAAAAGAAGAAGGAGCTGGGGGAAGCAGCCTCAATTATACGGCAAAACGCTTCGTAAAGGCTCCTTAAATCCCCCATTAGAATGCAGGACACTTGCTCTCACACCCTCTAGTTTATGCGTTTAATATGTATATATATATAAATATATATATAGGAAAAAAAAGAGAGGGAAAAGCAAAGCATTTAATTGAAATTGAAGTAGTCCTGCACTCGTTTTGTGTGTAAATGTTTGTAATTAAAAATCAATCAATACTCTTGCCAACGGACCGCCTTTTGTGGCGTCACATGTGGCGATCCATTTGCCTGCCTGGTATTTTAATTACTCGCTGGGTTTTCCCCCCCATTTGAAGCTTAACAGATTTTTCCCTAGCCTTGTTTGCACGGCTTTCTGTTGATTTTTTTTTTTGCTGTATATTCCGGTATCCTGGCTTCCCGGCATCCGATTTCGATTCTGATTTTTCCCCCATCAATCATAAATTAAAGGAGGAGCAGGAGGAGCTGGAGTTCCTGTTGGTCACATGTGCGTATGTCTCGCATTTCCATTCACCATCCACCGATTTATGTACGTATTTTTTTTTTGCCGTCCTGTGTATTTGTTATGCCGACCACAGAATGTAATTAGCAGCAAATGTCGATGGTTGATGGACCAAACGATGACCTGACCACCGGGCCAACAGCTGGCCCAGCAGTGGATATAGGGGAGGAGGTATACAGGATATGGTGGTGATTGTAGGAGTATGAAACGATTTGAAGGAGTCGCAACATCATTAGCGTTCGACACCTGTCCAGTGAGCGATGGCTGTTTAATGGTTGTTTAGACGAGAGGCTTGAATATTTTTTTTAGAATGAAAGTAGTTTAATTCATTAAGGTAGTATTATATCCTTGAAGAACTAGGAAGAATTTGGGGTATTTTTGAAATTATGAAAATAGTTATGTGAAAAAATTTAAGTTTTATAAAAAATAAGTTGCTAAAAGAAAGTTTTACAAATAAAAAGCTAAATAAATTGCCAAATAAGGCTATAAATCAAAGAATATAAGACATATTTATGCTTTCTCTATTTATTTGTAGAATTTTATACATTTAAATATCCCTCAAAGGGAAAATCGATTGCCTTTGTCTTGATACAAAATTAATATGCCATATTTTTTCCGAACAAAAACTAATCTTCCCTCGAAATGACAGCTGAAATCTCGCTTTTGGCAATCTTAATTCTGACTTTTCGGCATTAATAATTCCTTGTGCATTCATTGCACTCTCGTTTCATTTATTCTTTTCGCATTTTTTCGCACGCGAAATGAGTTTGATTGGGGGAATCACACACGCACATCCTTTGATCCTTTGGCCCCCCCAAATCCTTTGTTTGTTTCGCTCAACTATTTTTTCGGACGCAAACGTTTGATTTATGAATGCATGACCAGAGCCAGGCCAAAATGAAGTTGTTAAGCTGCAGCTAAGGCCAATCCGCATTGACATGCTTAAATGGCCAAAAACGGAACAAACAGTTAAATTGAATTGATTTTTTTTTTTATATTTTTTTTATTTTGTGTTTTCCGGCTGCGGCTTTTCGTATTTCTCTTCTGTTGCAGCTGCTGTTTGGCATGTGTTTCAATGTCACCCTTTTTATCTATTTATTTCTCGTGTTCCTTCATGGCAAAAAGTCAGACGATGTTAAAAAACGGAAATAAAATACAAAAAAAACCATACTCTGAAAAACACACGAGACCCTGGAGAAGAGTGGCGCACATAGGCGCAGACAGTTTTTATTTATCACCCAAGCTCCAAGAACTGCAGGAGACTGGGATCCTTTTGGTGGCTGGGATCGGGTGGCAAATGGCCATCAACAGCAGGCACAGGAGAGGAGTCAGTCAGTCAGTTAGCCAGCTGATGAGGCAAACGATAAGGGAAAGCAGACAGTTGCAGGATGAGTTGCCTCTGGTCCAGCCCACGCCAAGCTCCGTATCCTGTTCAATTCGATTTTCCCCCCATTGATGGTGGGTGTGTCCGAAAATGATATTAGCAACCGCACATGGCAAGCGGGGAGGGAGGATAAGATAGGGGAAAGCAGGAGCACAGGATGTGGTATTTATTGATGTGTTTATACGGTCTTAAAGTCACTTTAAAGGGTCACTAACTTTAATTACTATAAATTGAGAAGGGCAGAAAATATTGATATTATTAATATTTCTAAAGTTGACAAATTAATATCGATATTGTATCAATAATTGACTTGAAAATTGATATATGTATACGGGGATATTTTAGAAATATGCAATAAATCGATTTTTTAGATATTTGCAATAAATCGTTTTTTTGAGATTTTTGCAATATATCGATATATGAGATTTTTGCAATATATCGATATATGAGAAATATATATATATATTAGATATGAGTAAGAAATAGATATTTTAAAGAAGTCCGATAAAGCGTTGTTATTGATATAATCGATATATCCATGTTTTAGATATAAAAAATAAATCGGAATAAGAAATATTTTAAATATACGCGATAAATAGATATTTAAAATGTGATATACATAGATATTTTAGATCTGTGTCATAAATCAATATTTATAATCGATAAATCGATGTTTTAGATATAAGAAAAAATCGATATCTTTAATTTGATGTTCTTTTTGATATATTAGACCAATTTTTGGCTATTAACAAGTTATTTTGTTAGTTTTTTTTCGATAGTATCGATAATATAACATTATAAGCGATATTTATCTATATTTTCAATATAAAATTGATTTTACATGCTTATATCGATATACTCTAAAGACCTTTCTCCTCGAAATACTTTCTTATCTAACAAATCACCCTACAATTTCGTTACAATTACCATAAAACACCCAAAACTCCCATAAAATAACTGAAACAAGTGCAATATCTCTCTCATAAATAACTGTCTCATTTAATTAAAAAGTTTCCACTTAATGTCAACTCAGATTTAAATCAATAATTTCCGCAAACATATTTAAATAAATTGAAAAGTTAACTATGCAGTTATTTAAGCTGTCACATTTATTAGCCCTCACCTCCTCTCTCTTTCTCTCTCTCTCTCTTAGTGAGTGTATATATTTTGCAGCAACTGTCACAAAAATGTCGAGTACACTTGTTTAACGCAAATGTTTATGCCATAAGCGAGGGCGACCCTTCACCGCCTGGTAAAGTGAAAACTTTTCTGACAGCTTCTACCCCAAACCCCTCTCCTCCGCCTCTCATTGTGCTGTGTCACACATGGCGTATGCGTTATTTTTGAAGGGCACAGACATAATGGCAGCAAGTGCTTCTGACTGCATTTTCGGCGGCAACGATGGCAACACATTGTGCTAATGAATTATTAACAAAAATTATAATTGAAAGCCGTTTGGCAAATGAGTTTGATGCACTTTGGCATCAGCAGCAGCAGGGCAGAGGTCAGCCGGAATGAACTCTATAGTGGGGTGCATTGAGGGGAAAGCGGAAATGGAAAGGGAAAGTGGAAAAGTGGAAAAATGTGAGAAATAGGTAGACGAATGGCGGCTCAACGGAAATAAAGGGAAATCGGCTTAAGGGAAGCAGTGCCGGCGACTCTTGAACTGTAAAGTGAAAGCCGCTTACAGAGGCCATTGGCAGGTGGGTGTGTGTGTGTGTGTGTGTGTGAGAGAGGGTGTGTCTGAGGGGGAAAGGGAAGGTAAAGACTGGCAACGCATAAATAAGGCGGCAGAAAATGGCAGCCAGCTAAAGAATGGGCACCCTCAGTACTGTCCTTGTCCCTGGAAAATTAAATTTTCTATGCAAATAAGGCAGCTTGACCAAAGAACGAACCTTGTATGTATTTGTATTTATTATTGGAATATATCAAAAGACTTTAAATAATCAAAACAGGGTTTTAAATCAATTAAATCTAAGTTTTTATTACTTAATTATTTATTTTATTTAAATTACTAAGAGAATTTCTTAGCTAACTATCAAAGAAAGCTTTAAAATAATCAAAAAAAAAAATATAGAAAAGGAAAGAAATGTGTGAAATATAAACAACGTTTTTAAGTAAAAATAATTTCTATGCTAAAATATTGTATTTTTGACTGTAAATGGTGTTTGTCTATAAAAAAGAATCTTAAATAATATTCCACAAAAGACAATCGTAGCACTGAATGTCAAACGAAATGCAAATGTAACTGGAAAAACCAAAAAAAAAAAAAAGGAAATAAAGAGGAAAAGAAATAGAAAAGCTAGAAAAGGAAAGCCTCGACTTTCCCTTGCTTTCTCTATTATCCTGTCAAGACGCATCCCGCGGCGTGGCTATGGTTTCACTTTGCATTTCCCTGCTGCTGCGTTGGGTCTCGCATTACCAATTTGAATAAAATATGAGATTTTTATTATATGGCAATGAACCCAAGACACCCAAGACACTTACCACCCCAAGGACTCCTAATGACCAGCGAATAGCTGGATAATGGCAGGTCCAGTTTGGTGGTGTCCCTGCCAGGGCATAATTTTGGTTATTTTATGTACAGTTCAGTTTCTTTTCTAAAAAAAACACACACACACAAAAACCGCCGACACTCATTAGGCTTAGGAAAATTCTCCAACCCCCCCTCAAAAAGAGGGCGGAATTTGCAAAGGTCACGCTGTGTAGGGTGTCCCTCATTATACCATTACGTAGTTCGTTTGTATTACGGTTTCGATTACATTTCCCAGAAGACAAAAAAGTGGACATAAGCGGTTGGATCTAAAAAATGTCCACTAAAGATATTGAATAGGGTCAGAGAATAGGACTTTTTGCATTAGTTTCGCTAAAGGCTCAAAAACGGAAGCGCAAACGGACAAATATTACGAATTCTTAGATTTATACCCGCTAAATGTAAATGTAAATGGGTAAAAGGTTTATCATTTGCTGTCACCAAAACCACGACAGCTGATTAACTTTATTATCGTTCATGAATCTGAAACGGCCCGCCTTAAATCCGCAAAACTATCGTTTTTAATATCATTTTTGTAGATTGTTTTTACTGGGCTGTGTCACATTTTAACAAAACATTTTATTATTTTCATTATTTGTTTATACTGTTCTTGTCTTAATGTTATTTTAATATCATTAACCAAGTTTTTGTTTGCTGGGTTGCCAGCTTGAGGAAATTTTCAGGCGGCCCTGAAAAGTAGGCAACCTTTTTTTTTTTTGCTATATTTACTCAATGTCAAGTATACGCCGCGTGTGCAATAATAGTCATTAGGAAATTACAAAGCAAGTTAAGGAAATGACTAAAGAACATGAAGAGGTCTTTGAATTCTTAAATTCTTGGTGGAAAATATATTTTATATATTATTTAAATAATATTTTTAATATTAAATAGTTATATTTACAAGGGAAGTCATTAGTAAATTACAAAGTGAGTTAGGAAATTACTAAAGAACTTGGAGAGGTCTTGAATTGTTATATAAAATAGGTGTTTAGTTGCTAGAAAAAAGTTAAACAGAGATATTTACAAGAAAAAGCTCTCTGCAGAACTTGAAGGACTCCCCCTAAGAGAGCTTATCCTTTTTCCCTGAAGGCCTTTCAATTTAATTGAATAGAGTAGCAGTCAGAGTGCAGGCTAATCTGCCACTCAAGCAATTGCACATTGCATTCCTCTAGCCCCCAAAAGCCTGGACAGCTGCCACAGGATGGCAGGGATCTCTCTTCCTTACTCTCCTGCTTCCTCCTTGTGCGTTGCCCGTGACCATTAAGCAGTCAAGATTTGTTGTCAAGCATTTTGATGGCGTCATGATTGATAGACAGCAGCACAGCGGGTACACAGAGAGTGAGAAGGTCAGGATCCTGTGGCTCCTGCAAATGTTGTCTAACATTTGAGGCATGATTTGATGATTATAGACTAGACTTGGCGCTTGAGCGGATCCAGCCAAGCGACGACGAGTCTATTTGCGGGCCAAAACTTGATTACGACCAAAAAGCAGACATCCTGTCAAAAGGCACTGAAAGAAATGTTGAAGTTTTAAAGGCTTTAAGATTCTAATTTCCTCAATTTACGAAACAAATGAAAAAGTTAGCTAAGTATATAAATAAATAAATTATTTATAGTATAGTTTGATTTTTGTATTATTTTCTCTACATTTTTTTATTGCTGTGCTATTTGCTGCACTTTCATTTCGATGACCGAAAACCACAGACTGGCAGCAGCTGCGACACGTTTGCCGCAAAAAGGACCAAAAAGGGGTGACTGAAGATGGCGATTGAGCCAAAATCAGTAGCAGTTGTCGAGGAGGTGGGTGGAGGAGCACTGCGGACATTTCGCACAGAGAAATGCAGCCCCGAAGGCACGCGGCGAGAAATGGAAACCGGAAATGTTGTTACCTTCCCTTCCAAAAGAAGGGGTGACAATGGTTGGAGGTGGAGGAGTAGGACTGATGATTTCGGAATCGAAATGTACAGAAATCTGGGGGGAAAGGGTCTGCCCGGAAATGGGTGCAAATGCGACGAATCGGTTCTAGAGTGTGTGTTCTCTGTCTGATTTGCAACGCCGCAGGGAATCGAAAAGGAGTTGGAGGTAAAGAGAGATATGGTATCTCCTCCTGGCGGTGCGTACATTCGTGGCCATGTGCTGGCCATTGCACAATAATTTACATGCAATTAAATGCAAAATAAATGCAAAGAGATAAATGATTACCGAAGGGCGGTTTGGGAAGGGGAGAGTAAAGGGAAAGTGAAATCGAGAAGAGTAGAAAAGGATGTGCCAAGAAGGATGTGTTTGCTGAGGTGGAGAAAAGTGCATTCAAATAAAAGGGAAGAGGTGAAAATTGTATTTTTTAAAGGATTATTTGCTTAGGGTTTTTTTATTTAGAGGAAATTACTAACTAAATAATTTCTTTAAAAAACTAAAATAATTAAATAACTAGAAAAAAACTCAGAGAAAGAAATATGTATTAATTTTACTTTTAAAATATTTGCTTAGGTTTTTGTTATTTTTTTAAAGCTAAATAAATTCTTAAAAAGTAAAATAAACATATAAAAAATTAATAACTAGAAAAATAAAAAACACTACAAAAAAATCTGAGAAGTTGTACTTACAAAAAAAAATATACTTGCCTAGGTTCTAAAATTTAAATTAAATGCTTAAACATTAAAATAACATTCTACTATTTAAAAAAAAAATAACAAGAAAACGTTCTTTTCAATCTTAATTATTAAGAAATATACTAAAAAATTTAATTTATTCAACAATTTTATTATTAACTTGCTAAAATTAAACTTCCTATTTAAATTTTAATTATATAAAATTAAATATAAAACCAAAAATTCATTTAAAAAACAATTTCATATGCTCTCCCCTCTGAAATAAAAAAACCATAATTTAATGACCATTTTACCAGTTGTGTCTGTCAGAAGCCATAAAAACGTTTAAATTTACGATATTATCTGGACAGAATGCGTGTGTAATTGAAAATGTTTGGCAAAAGGCAAGCAACGGAAATTAAACCGTTGACTGTCGAATGTCCTGGCCCTGTTCGTCCCCTTGCGGTTGGGCAGAACAAATCGAAATGCAAACCGCATTCATCAGTCTGGTGTGGAAATGAATGGAAAAGTGCAAGTGAAATGCAAGTGTCCACAACAAATCTACCATCTGCACTGCTTTCTCTCTTTCTCACTCTCTTTCCACACAGAAATGTGTGAATCCTGAAAGCCAAAAGGATGTGAGTGTTACTGAAAGGGGGAGAAATATATATTTAGCGAAATCATAAATGATTAAAACATCTCTTAAACATTTTTCTAAACATTTTTTTAAACATATTTTAATCTAGAAAGTTCATGTACTTTTTGTTGATTTTGAATTATTGTTGAAACATAATTTAAAGCATACTTTTAGGCCGCCAAGCAAGTGATTTTAAAGCGCTTGAGGTAGCTTATATGATTTAGGCATGCTAGAAAAGTCTTTTATAATAGGAAATTACATAAAAAGTTATTAAATAATTTTGGAAATACAAAATACACATCAAATAAAGCATTTATTTAATTTTTAGGCCACATTTTCAAAAGATTTCTTATAGGTTTTAATTCTTTAACAATTTATAAGAGTTATCTTCTTGCATTTTTTCCCTTTAAACGATTTTTTGTGGAATCTTGTTAAATTTTTTATTTTTAAATAATTTATTTAGGAAATCTTTTTAAATTCTTTAATTTAAAAAAATTTTATTTTTCCTTTTTAAATTTTTTGTTTTAAATTTTTTTTTTTAAGAAATCTTACATCTTAATGTTTTAATAATTTATTTTAAAAATCTTCTCGAAAAGCCTTGCTTTTCCAGAATTTTCTAAACGTTTTTAAGTCAATGAACTGCTTTAGAGTGACGAAATGCATTTCTAGGCCTTCCTCATTTCGCCAGACGAATGCCTAAAAGCCTGCAAATGGCCATATGGCTATGGCTATATGTAAATGGGACTGCAAGTGTGGCTAGAGCAGTGGAAGTGGAAATGGAAATGGAAGTGGGTATGGAAATGGAAATGGAAATGGCTGACGAAGAGCCATTGTGGCAGGTAGTAGGTAGGTGGATGTGCTCCGAAAAAGGTGGCATACCTCCCACTTACCGGCACATCCACCTGTCGTCGTCTGGCTTTTGCCTCTCAGAATATAATATATAAAATATAATAGAGACTATGTGTGTGTGTGTTTGTATGCATTAGAAAATTAAACTTTATGCAGACGCATATATATATCAATATATAACTGATCTGTCGTTACGCCTTTTTATTGTTCTCCAACCGAATGAAATTTGTCAATTCGAGCCAATAAAATGCAGGCACTCAGCCTGAGACAGGACACACATTCACACAAGGCAAGGCAAGGGAGTACAGTGCGTAGCATGGCTATAATAATGCAATTTATAAGGTGTTTTTTGAACTATTTGTATTAGTGAATTTTTTAATATTTTTTTTGTATTTATATATTTTATAAAGTACTTATAAAAGTTTTATATTTATTTTTTTATTAATATTTTTATATTTTTTGATTATTCTTTTTTAAGCTGTTTTTATTGTACTTTGAGATTCCTAAAATTACTCCAAAGTTTCTAACTCCCTTAAAAAAAATTCTAAATATTTTTACAATATAAATATAAATATTTTTTAATATAAATTAATGTATTATTCACATTTTCATATTTAAAATAATTTTTTATATATATATTTCTGTATTATTTATATTTTTTTTATTATTTATATTTTTTTTATTATTTATATATTTTTTTATTATTTATATATTTATTTTATATATTTTTTATTTATATATTCCCTAAAAAGTCTTACAATTATGACAAATCTTCCCTCAAACGACAGACCTTTGTGCATTATCCTTGCCTTGCCTTGACCGTCTCTGATTTTTATTGAGTTTTCCCTGGCTATATCCCATTTTCGGTTGGCTTTTAGCTTGTTAAGGCATTTTTACGCTCAATTTTTGTCTGCTGAAAGAGGAAGTTACCAGTGCCGTTTCCCCCCTTTTATTTTTGGCCTTGTATAAATTGCATTTTCTTGATGGTCAAGCACCGCCCTTTGTGACCGCATTATTAAATCAGGATAAAATGTTTGTGAGAGTCTCTCTTTCTACTTTGTGCTTTAAAAAAAATAATAATAAATGAAATAAACCTTAAACCCACCCGATTTTGAGTGGGTTTCTCCCTTAACATCTTTGCCACCGAACTGCTTATTGAAAAATTGTGCGCAACTCGCACAGAAATCATAAACAACGCCGCGGGGTACTGCACACTCTTCCAACCATTTTGGCATTTATTGAAATCTGAAGGAGAAAAAGAATTATATAACCATATAGAGCCGAGAGTGGGTGTTGTCCTGGTATATAATTGCATGCTCTCTGGGGTTGAAATTGAAAGGCAAACACAACGGAATCCTTCAGAGAAAGCCAAAAAATACTTGAAGAACTTTACATAAATTGATTTTGGGGGGGGGATAAGGTCTTATGAATGGAAATTATAATGAAATTTGCAGTTTAAGGATTCCTTATATTAATATATATAAGAATTATTTTTCTTAAAATTATTTTAAACGCATTTCCCTCTTTCTGCGACGCTCATTATGAAAAGTTTTCACTGGCGATTAGCAAGCCGGCCACACTTGACCAGGTCTGCGTCTGAAGATGCTAGCAGAGCAACGCCTCCTTGGATCCTTGCTTCTTGTTCCTTGCTCCTTGTTCTTTCTCGCGATTTGTCGCAGCGTCTGCAAAGTTTTTGCCGACAACAAGAAGTGGAAAGCCAGGAGAAAATAATAAGAAAAGCGAGCAGGAGCAGGAGCAGGAGCAAAAGCAAAAGCTATTGTAAAGAAAACAGAAGACTGGGTAAAATAGGGACGATTTATCATCCATAAGTGGGAATTTATGGGCGAATTGTGAACGCAACATTTAACGCGCAGTCAAAGGAAAAAGACTCACTTAAGGATTTTTACACGAAAGGCTCTCAGGCCACAGAAAATGCTAAAGATAATAACTTTTTTGCATTGAAACAAATAAATATAAAAATTAAATATATATAAAATAACAAAGGTTAAAGAGGGATATACTTTTAAACGGTCAAAATTTGGGTTTAGTTCCTTTATAAAATAATATATATAATAAAAAACATTTCTTAATTTTCACTTATTTATTTTTTACTTGCAGACCTTCATAGTTCGCGGTTCCAGCCAGCCCAATACCATGGCCGTTTCGGTGCGTTTGCCCCAGGACACGGGCCCCTACATCGAACACTATCTCATCCAGTCGCACGACAATGTCCTCAGCTTGGAGAGCTCCCGGTTTACCTTTGGCTCGATACCCTCGCTGATTGCCCACTATGCCCAGTGCTGCGATGAGCTGCCCGTGCAGCTGATGCTGCCGAGAGTCCTCCGCGAGGCCAACAATCGGAAGAAACTCTCCTCGCTGGCTTTGCTGGGTCAGGAGTTTTGGAGCTATGCCAGTAGTCCAGCTCTTTTGGGACCACCTACGCCCACGGTGGCGCCTTCGTTGCGGGATCAGCACTTGCCGGACGCCAAGTCACCACTCTCGTTGACAGAGACCAGTGGTCTGGGCACGGCCACATTCTTTAGTGATGCTTTGTCCAAGCCACCGCCCACGGGAAGTGCTCCTCCGTTGCCTGGTAGTGGAGGAACCAACAGCCTCTTTAGTCCCACTGGCAGTGGCCAGCTGTTGGGCTTCTTCAGCCAGGCGGGCACGCCCTCGGACACCACCAACTCCAGCTTGAGTTCGTTTACCACCAGTGGAGGGCAGCATTTGCAGCTGCTGAGTCCCAATTCGGTGGATTCGGTTATATTGACCATGTCGCCGGTGGATAATCCAGGACAGCATTATTTGCCAGGCTCTGGTTCGGGTTCAGGCTCCATAGGACCGCCGCCGCCGGTAAGCGACCAACAGCAGCAGCAGCAGCAGCAGCAGTTGAGTACCTTCAAGGTGGTCCAGGCTTTGCCAGAAGTGGAGCAAGTGCGTCCCCAGCGACCCAAGCCGCCAAATACTTTGAATCTCAAGCCGCCGGCACCGCCAATGCGCTGGTCCAAGCCACATTCCCCAGATCAGAATGGTAATGGCAACTTTACGGTCACCACCACCGTGACCTTTTCCATGGAGAATGGTGTGGGAGGAGGAACACCCATTGCAGGAGGAGGAGTAGGAGGACAACAAACAGGAGGCAAATTTGTGGAGGTGACCACGCCGGCGTCTAGTAATCCCTTTAATGCTTTGCTCAATGGCCAGGCCACCACTTTCCAGACCTTTGCCAAACGTTTATCGCCGGAAGGTGAATGCAAGGACACATTGTCCTCGCAGGGATCCTCCTCCAATGACAGTCGCTGGCCAACGCAGCGTAAATTACTCGCCGCCTCACCGCTCACGCCCAGCGGTAGTGGCAGTGGCAGTAAATCTCGTAAATCCCGAGCTGGCAAGGAGTCACAGCACTACAAGGAATCGGATATCCTGGAGAGCCCACCTTTGCAGTACTGTGCCAGTGCATTGAGCGACAAGATCAGTGACTATGAGGATGTATGGTCGCATGATCCCAGCGACAGGGCCAGCCTATTGACCAGCTTTCGGCCAGCTTTGGACTCTGTGGGGGGCGTCATTAACCGCAGGCCGGATCTGCTGGCAGAGACACGTAAGTCTACTCAAGGAGAAACCTTCCAAAAGGAGCTCCTTCTTACCTTCTTTTCACATACAGCAACCACACCCACACCAGCCTCACATTTGTCCCCCTGCGAGGAGGAAGCCGCCGCCACCGCTGCTACAGCCATCACCCCGTCGCCGCCGCCGCCGCCTCATGAGAGCTCCAGCCAACTCCTGCAATTCTCAGGCGATGCCCAGCCCCGCTCTCGAGCTGGCCTGCTGCTGCTCAACCAATCCCTTACAACCGCTGCCGCTGTGGAAGATGATGGTGGTGATACCACACCCACAGCCGAAGGCGGCAGCGGTTCACGCAGCAAACAAGGCAGCCCCTTTTATGCTGAACCAGCGGATGCACTACGTCAGGCAGGCCTGACCAGTGCAGCCACTGCTATTTTAAGGCGTCAGCATCGCAGCCAAGTTTTGCATGCCAGCCAGCGACATTCAGAGCCACTGAAAGGTGGCTTTGTGGCCACTGGGAATGGCAACCTAATGCAGCCCAGCGATTTGGAGAAGCTTACCAGCAGTCTGGATGAGTTAAAACCCAAGCCAAAGGCTAACCAGGAGCAACAGCATCAACACCAACAGCAACAGCAGCAGCCCACCAAGCGTGCCAGAAATCGCATTGATCACTGGCAACTGGACAGCAGCTGGGAATTTATGGGCAAGCAGCAGCAGGACACTGTGACTGGTGACTATGATGCGGCGGCCATTGACTGGCAGGAGAAGGAGAACTCCCTGGGCAGGGATAGTCGAGATCAAAGCAAAAAGCGTACGCTTACCATACATCAGATTATAGCCAAGCGATTGCCTGATCTCAATCTGCCAGAGCTTGTGCGCTGCTCGACGCCTCTTCAAGTGGCTGCTCCATTGCAGCCGCTGGAGAATGGCAGCCAAAAGTCATTCCAAAGCCAAAATGGCTGCCGACTCTCCTCCTATGACAATGTCTTTTGCCAGAACTCGTTTAGCGGCGGCATCGATTCGGCCCAATCGGATGATGGAACCATTTTCTCAGAGCCCTGGGATTCATCTCAGTGGGACTCTTTTCTGCCACATGATGGTACGGGTTTTTGCCTTTTACAAGTGTTATCCTTGGCTTATACTTTGTATAACTCTTGCAGATGCCACCATCAACTCGGACACTATTCATTTGTCGAAATGCCGACCCGCTCTCTCGGAGGATGACACCATTGTGGAGGAACTGCAAAGCACCAAAGATGGCAGTAGCAGCAACCAGGACACGCTCAAGGCCAATAGGAATGCAGGTGGTGGTGCTGGACACCATCACAATCTCAATCACAATAACAAGGCCAGCAACAGTCGGCCCAAAGTGGCCACCATACTGAGGAATCCCAGCATGCGAGATCGTGAAGTTTTATGTGAGTACTTTTACAATCTATATTGTATATTATCCCTTAAGGATAACCTAGCTTCAGAGCTTGCAAATAACTGTTGACCGTTTCTCGTTGTCTGTTAATAAGTGTCTCTCTCTCTCTTTTTTTGACTCTTTACGAAAAGACTCAGAGAGCAACCGTTCCATGGGTTCTTGAATAAGCCCGTTGTTTTCTATTCTGTTTTCTATACAGTTATTTGCAAGCTATGCCTAAAAGGTAAGATATACCTTTAGGATAGAATTACTCTCCCCAAACCTGTTACCTCCACTTCATTTACCCTTTGAAATGAAAGCAATCTCTGCCTGCACCTGCTTAGCAGCACATGGCCTTTGAGACATTGTCTCGTGTGCGTGAGAAGTGGAGTAATGATGATGATGATGATGATGGGGATCACGCTCAATTGCAATCAGTTGTTATTGTTGCATCATCATCATGGCCACCAATGGTTGACGAGTTGACAAAACAAAAGCACGAGCCACTGATTACAATGGCTAGCTATATCAGGAATCCAAGCTACCGATCATCGTCATCGATTTGCAATTGGGAACGATTAAGAGAGAGAGCAGGGAGTAATCACAATTATTACTCATTGTGTAAACATTTTCAAAGCCTTAACTACGATACCGAGTCCAATATGCTAAGCATTATTTATTCATTCTTGTAAATACTACATAAACCTGACTCAAGTCTGGGGCAGCACACTTCTTCTCTGCATCGGTTTTAACTGGTTTTTTCAGCGAACCACTGACTGGCTTATCTTAAATAAACCCCCTCACAGCCAGACTACAAAAGCCTTTGCCGAAACTTATCTGCCGCGCAACAATGCATAGCAGCAGTCCCAATTCCCCGATCCCGATCCCAAGTCGAAGTCTTTTACTATTCCCGCTGCCGGGAGATTTCTGCGTCGCAGTTGGCAGCTGCTAAGCATAAATTTTGATAAGTCTGCAAGGCAAAGTAAATATGAGAGAATGTGCAGTAGCAAATACTTGATCAGATATCTTCTTTTTAGAAAAAGAAAATCTAACTTTTTAGGGGATTTTGGTTGACAAAAATCTATAAGAACAGCCTAAGGTTATATATATTTTCTAGGAAAATAGTATTTACTTATTATTTAATATTTAATCTTACTTGAAAATTATTTACAAAAAATCAGTGTAAGAAAAAACATGTTAGAGGATTTTTTAGGCTATACAGATTCATTCCAAATAATGACTTGGGAATTATAGGTATTTTTTTAATATTTTTTAATGCCTGAAATAAGCCTTTAATTTAACGTTAATTTTATTTTAATTTCAATTTTAACTTTAATTTCTGAGCCTTGCCAACTTCTAAAAAAGGATAATTCCTATTGGTTATAATAATTTCCTTAGAATTATTTCAACTTTAATTTTATTTTGTAATTTTTCTCATCCGAAATAAGTACTTGAGAATTATAAGCCATTTTTTTTATATTAAAACTATGCCTTAAATAAGCCAAGTTTTAATTTCTGAACCTTACCAGCTACTAAAAAAGGAGGAAAATATATTTTATACATTATTTAATATTTAATCTTACTTAAAAAATTATTTACAAAATCTTTTTAGAGAAAAAATCTCTATTTCGTATGGGATTTTTTTGACCAAAAAATCTATAAAAACAAACTAAAGTTATTTCTATTATTATTTAATATTTAATCTAACTTACAAATAATTTACAACAATTATATGCAAGAACAAAACAGGTTAAAGGACTCTTTAGGCTTTCCAGACTTATCCCAAAAAAGTACTTGAGAATTATAAGCCAACTTTTTTTTATTAAAACAATGCCTGAAATAAGCCAAGCTTTTATTTCAGAGCCTTACCAACTTCTAAAAATGAAGATTCCCATTAGTTATAACAATAATTTCCTAAAATTATTTTATATTTAATTTTATGTTGTAATTTTTCTCACTGTAATTGCGGGGGAGAGAGCATAACCAAGAGAGATCGAGAGCTGCAGCGCACTTTGGAATGTAAACCGAAGCAGCGACGCCGGCAGCGGTTTTATCAGCGAGCGTGATTTTTACCGCGCGGAGTTACGACGAGTCTCGGGTAAATCAGTATCTCAACGCTTGAACGCTGAATGCTGAATGGGATGCGTAATTAACGGCTTTTGTTTGCTAGGCGGCGTTTGGCGGAATGCATCGGTAGAATCGAAATCTCGACCTAGACAGTCTATTTTTGGGTCACTCTGTGGGCAAAGACAAACACAAACGCACTGCGCTTCCCAGTAGACAACAAAGGCCAGCTGATGAAAGACAAATAGAGGCATTTTTGATATTTTGAAACTCGAAATGGTTCTGGGAACATTAACGCCTTTTTCCTGCATTCCAATTCACACGATCTTGATCTTTTTTCTGCTAAATAAATTGTCCCCAAGGGAGAATTTTAATAAAACGACAACGAATCTGAATAATTTGAATGAGATGAGTAATAGAACAGAAGATCGGGAAGATCCCCAGACCAAGTAAAAGCCCAAACAGCTTTAATAGCACTTTAGAATCCCTTTGAACATAGTATATCTCAATTTTAGATACTTTTAAAAGGGGATATATAGGGTTTTATAATGAAGAAAAAAGGCTTTAGATAAAATTCATTTTTCTGATATTTTAAATAATATTATTCAAAAGAAAACTTTAAAACAAAGCATTTATAAATTATTTTAAAGTAATTATTCTGGAGGAGAAAATTATTCTGAAGGTCACTCTAATAGTTACCTGGATATTGGCCACTCTAAAACTAGCATGTGAAGTTGGTCACTCCAATTAGTAGAATGTGAATCTGGTCACTCTAGTTAGAAACTTATTTTTGAGAAAATTAATTCTAATAAATATAAATCTCCATTTAAAAAGTAAAATAAGGCTTTAAACGATTAAAAATTATATTTATATTTTCCAATACAAAAATTCCCCTTCCCCACCCAAAAAAAAAAAAGAGTTACCCCCTTGCCCTTGTAATTTTGGTCCATCCCAAAACTCACGTGCTCTGGCCCGTTTTGTCAACTGCCAACAAAATTGTTTACCTGCTCTCGGGCCTTGTAAAAGTTAATAAACCCACACAGAGCCCGTTAGAGGTTGATAAGCCAAATCTCTGGGGAAAATCTATTCTCTTAATACCGTTAAGATCCCATCTAAATCCCTGGTTAGGTAAGGGTTCAGTGCTCCCGTCTGTCTAAGCCGCGTGAGTCCCCGAGAATCTTGCCTGAAACTAGGAAGAGCCAAGCTAAACGGCAACCCTGAACCCTAACCTGGAAACCTCCATTTACCCTGTCCGGGAGGAGGTTTTTCCGAATTGCGCATCGGTTCCAAGCCTGAGTGTTATGCTGATGCAATCCGTACGTGGCATTGCACGAGAACCCGGACGACGGAGTCGGGAGTCCGGACAGAAGCAGCAGCAGCAGCAGCTTTGGCCGGGCTAGCCAGCGTGTCTGTTGATAAGCCTTACGCAGAGATAGAGGATTAGAAGTGCAGAGTAGGAACCAGAGACGATGGTCATCCATTCATGAAGATCCAGTCAGCTAAAAGCGGCTCCAAGAACATCTTGAACTAATATCAATTTGAATTTCATTTTTAATATTATTAATAATTCTAAGTAGATGATGAATATCAGTTTTAAAAGTCTGCTTAATTCTCTAGCTTAATGATTTCTTCAATGAATATAAATTTATATATTATAATAATATTTAATCATTCTACTTGGCTTTAGCTCATTTTTAAAGCCTTGCTCTATAAATTTCAAGAACGAAAAGTACGATAAATAAGCTACAATTTATTGTATTTCTTGGGATATTTCTTTAATGATAATTAGTTGCTTGTATTATATTATATAGAAACAATATTCTATATTGACAAGAAACGGTATATATGTATTTTTTCTTAGTTTGTCAGGTTTTTATATTAAATATAATTTTACGTTTTCAATATATTTTTTTTTTTCAAATTGTTACGGCATCTTAAAGAACTGTTCTTGCTCTTAAAAATCAATTTTTAAAATTTTTTCTAAAATAATTATAGGTCTCCGAGATATGGTCTCTTGCACTTCTATTAATATTTTTCCATAATTTTCTCAGTGTGAGGAATTTGATCATTTTTATGGAAAATTATAGATGTAAACCCAAAAGAAAATATCTTTAAATAAATTTTTTTTTTCAAATTTAAAATAGTAATGTTTAAGGTTATATATCAAAGATCCAAAAAGATTTTTGTAAATTTTATGATATCTCAAAGATCCTTTTTTCAAATTTTTAAAACTAATTTTGAAGTTAATAAAAGGACTTTATGATAGCTTGAGGATCGTTTTGCAAAAAAGAATACGAGTATTGACTATAAATTGATGTAAATTCAACTGTCGTTACGCATCTTAATAGTATTACGCATCTTATTCAAGTGGCATTACGCATCTTTAGTATTATATAATCCATAAAATTGATATTTAATTTATCAAGACCTACAAAACCAAACATCTGAAACTATAATGAACCGCAAAATGCCTTGGTTGCCTCGTAATTGGTTTTCACACTTGTTCTATTCGCGCTGCCATTGACCACCGATGATGATGCAGTGCCAAAACAAAGACGATGTGCCAAGTGAATCAGAGCCAATCCCCAGGTAAATGCAGCCTCAGCAAAGTCCAAGTACCTGGCAAAGCCAGGCCTAGGCAGAAGGCAAACCAAATTAGCGGTTGAGTTGGATTTGCGCAACTGTACCTGCTTAAGAAATTCCGGAAATTCCCGGGTAATAATTAGGAAGATCTAAAGGATATCTAAAGGCTACCTGAAACCTGCGAGACAGGCTCAGACAGAGGGGAGGCCAGGCAAATGAGGTCGCCCATCGGCGGGTTGACACATTTTGCAGCGACGTCGTCGTTGCCGCTGCCGTTGCTATCTTTGTTCGCCGGCAGCGACGCAGCAGCGATGCGATAGTCTTATAAACTAATGCGTATGAAGTTCAGAATTAGTTTTGCATTGGCCGCGTTTAGAGCAGCAACAAGCTCGTGGAGCCATCCGCTAGAAAAGAGACAGAGAGAGGAGAGGAGCAGCTAGTGCCCTCCATCACCATCGCTTATCACTGCCGCCGGTGTCGCGTGTGCCGATGAGAAATCTGCGTTTCCGCCAATTCGTTTTAGCTGGCAAAAATCGCTACCGGATTTACCATGAGTTGGTTCAGAAAATCGTCGCTTGCACTGTCCGCGAGCCGCCCGCATTCACCGCCCAACGATTCCCCGCCGGATTCACCCCTGCCCTTGGACATGTCCAAATCATTGAGCAGCCTGGACGAACAGAGGATTGAGAGACTGGAACCAGAGGAGTTTTTTCATGATCCGGATCATGTGAGGCATTATCGCGAAGAGGCGCAATTTCTGAGCATCATGTCCGAGTGGGAGATCATCGAGCATCCGCCGCAGACCAACTATTTCTCGGCGGATTTTGAGGAAGAGCTGCTGCAGCAAAGAACACAATTACCCACCACGGTTCTTCAGGAAGATCCTGATGAAAGTGTAAAAGAGCAATTGCAGGAGGAATATGAACCGGAAGAGAAGACCAAGATTCAGTTGAGGGCAAAGCCTCAGCGTAAACGCAAGTTCCTGGAACTCCTATTCGTGGACAACATACAAACGGGCCTGGTACTGCCCAGTGAGCGGGCACCATCCTCACCCAATTCGGCTGTGCTGTGCAAGAAATCAAGAAAGTCTGCGGTGAGCAGTAGCCTGTCCAGCTTGGGTTCCACCTGTACGGCACCAGCAGCAGTAGGAGGAGCAGCTGCCACCTGTCCCCAACAGGTGATCAAAGACTGTCGCATCGATCGAAAACAATTAAAGACTGAGGCCCTGGCTGGGTCCATAATGGGGGCCATTGGCAAGTGTCCTGCCGGGGAGGAATCCCTATCCTTGCTGGCCAGCACTGAGCCGGACAAGTGCCATCCTGGTGAGCTAAACACCTGTGATCACTATGACATCAAACAGTTCTTTCACCTGGACGAACAGGGCAACATTCTGCTGAACATGACGCATATCGTGGAGTGCCAGGCTTTGGGTTTGTGTCTCCAGGCCCAGAGTCGTCGTCTCTATCGACGCTATCGACGTGGCTGTGAGTGCGCCGATGAGGACTTTTGCCGGAGTCGCGGCTGCTGTTATGCCTTGCGCCGTCTGCTTCGATTGCTGTGTGAATTATTAGCTGGTAAGAAACAGGAAGAAGAGAGTTGTTAGGGAGAAGGTTTAGTCTTTGGTTTAGAGTTTACCTATAATTTAATGGAAAGTGCAGATCTCATTTGGAGGAGTTTCTTTTAGAAACTGATTTGCATTTTCCTCGAGTCTTGGCCTTAAATAGGTGTCTTATCTTATCCTTTTCGATTATTCCCGCAGAGCTTGAGTCAGAAACCGTCTTTTGACACCAAAAACATCAATTTTATCTTAATAAAAAGCTACTTTGCCTTATCTTACATCAACTTTATACTCCCCCAACTAGAGCTGTGCAGAATTCGAAATCGATTCTTTATATTTTGATCGATGAATCGTTTCGTTTTTCATTAAATTCAAAACTCAATAATTGTGGATTCGATTAAATCGATATTATGTTTGAAAATATCGAAAATAAATCGATAGATAATCGATTTTACCCCAGCTCTAACATTTTCCTTCTTTTTTCCCTTCCAGGTCACCCCCGCAACAAGATGAATATCCAAAGCAGCGGCCCCGGCGACTCCCTGCGCGCCTACACCCTCCAGCTGGCCCAGGATCCCAACTCTACGTTTGCCCGCAACATCGAAAACTTTATCTGCTGCACCAAGGAATCCCGCGAGGCGGCACCCCAGGTGGTCATGCGCAATATGCGCCAGTTTATGAGCGGCATGAAGAACTATCTGGTGAAGCATGGCGAGGGCAAGTTCCATGCCGAACTCGAGTCGGCCAGGTCACGGCTCAAGGCGGACGAGTTCCTCAATCTGGACAGCATGCTGGAGACGGTGATGCATCAGCTGGTGGTGCTGCCGCTGCGCGAACATCTCTATGGCATCTTTGTGGATCACTATCAGCGCAGCGAGGACATTCAGCTGTTGGCCCAAAATGTACGCTATGCCTGCGACCGGGAGGCAGCCGACTTTGGCATACGCCCGACGGTAACCCCGCCCTCCCATGCCGCCCTGCGTTTGATCTCCAATCTGCTGTTGCGCCTGCAAGAGGCCGAACTGCCGCTGGACAAGCTGGAGCTATTCCTGTGCGTCATCTCGACGGTGTTCGATGCCACCGGCTGTCCGCGTGGCCAGCAACTGGGCGCCGATGATTTCCTGCCCGTCCTGGTCTATGTGGTGGCCAAGTGTGGCTTTGTTGGTGCCGAAATCGAGGCGGAGTTCATGTGGGGCCTGCTGCAGCCGACGCTGCTGAACGGAGAGCCGGGCTACTACCTCACCGCCCTCTGCAGTGCCGTTCAGGTGCTGAAGACGTTTATGGCCTCGGAGGGGGAGAGCGGCAATGGATCCCTGGATGTAAGTAGAGCCAAGTAAATGGGGAAGGCTAAGTTCCACGGGGTGGGAATATATATTGAAAGTTTAATTTAGAAAGTTTAGGATATTATATAGATGGGAAATTAAACATTTTTAAAAAACTTGACGCTTAAATTGAGATTTGAAATAAATTAGAAATAAAAATAATGAATAATAAATAATACAAAATATAAATAAATAAATATAAAAAAAATGATAAAAAAAAATATTTAAAAATAATTAAAAATAATTAAAAATAAGTAAAATTAAATATAATTAAATAAAAATAAATAAAATTAAATAAAATTAAATAAACTTAAATAAAAATAATTAAAACTAATTAAAAATAATTAAAAATAAATAAAAATAATTAAAAATATATAAAAATAACTTAAAATAATTAAAAATAAAACATACAGGAACAAATGCTATACAAATTTACTCTAGATTTACTTTTTTTTAGTTTTTCTTATTTCTAGGCCCTAAAGATCTCGCTTAAAGTATAAATTTTTTATATTCAAAATATTAAACAAGATTTTTAATTCTCAGTATTCACTTTTAATACAAAAATTTTAGAATAATTATTAATTTTTATATAAAAGTTGATTAAAAACTCATATTTGTAATTTTTAAATATTTAAAAATCAGGGATCAGGAATAATTTTTCTAATCAAAATAAAAGTTGTTTTCTTATTAAAAAAAATGTTTATTATTAATTTTAAATAAAAAATTTTAAAATAATTATTAATTTTGAATTTATAAATAAAAGTTGACTAATAACTCTTATTTTTAATTTTAAAATAACTTATTTTCCAATTTCTTAAATAAAAATTAAAAAATAACTTTAAAAAACCCAAAAACAGGCCGTTAAAAGGGACACAATCTCTCGTAATTCTATCAAAACTTTTGCTAACTTTAACTGCTTTATTATACATTTACCAAATTGATTTAAACCCTCTTCCAGTGGCGCTCCAGCTGCCTGCCCGCCTGCTCCAGTGTGCTGCGCGTCATCATACCCGACGAGTGCAATGGATCCCTGCAGACGCGGACGCTGCCTGTGCGGCCGCACACTACCACAAGGGAGGTGTGCCGGATTATAGCGCACAAGGCGCGTATCACAAATCCCCAGGACTATGCACTCTTTAAGCTTGTGGATGGCGAGGAGACGCTGCTAACGGATGCCGAGTGTCCGCAGGATGCCCGTTTGGCCGCCAAGGGGAAGCATTGCATGCTGGCGTACAAGCGGATCGATGCAAAGATTGCCTGGCCCACAGCACAACCAGCGAGTCACTGAGTCACACACAGCCCCCCGGCCTCCCTGCCCCCCTGCCCTTCTTGCTCACTAACAAACAAGCATATTTGATTAATAATTTATTATTATTACATTAAAATATACTTAGTAGCCTGTAAGTAAAGCTAATTAATGCTAATTAGAAAACATCTAATGTGTACTAAAACATCAGTATTGAGTTAAGTGAAGTGTTTTTTTTTTTTTCCCCCTTCTTCTTCCCCCACATTTTTTTTAATGCTATATATTAGCATATATGCGAATAATACATATACACATACGATATATACGATATATAAACAACTAGCGAGTAGAGAGAGAGAGAGAGAGATGTCCTGCACAAAGGATTAAGTGGAGACCAAAAGCACAGTTCAACCAACCAACCAACAATCAATCAATCAATCATTCAATCAGCGACCGTGAGGACCACATCAAGAACACCACACAAAAAGGCATTTAAGAGTGACTGTGTGTGTGAATGGGTTTCGTGTTTGTTTCAAAAAACGAAGAAGCTAAACCATATTATATTAAAATATTAACCATTACATTTTAATATTTATGTAAACACTAAACCCTGCTATCAGCCCTTGAAATATCCATAAATGCATACATCTATATTTTTTTTTATATTGTATACTTTGTAAAATATGTGACACGTAATCCAAATAGCAAACAAATAAATAAATAACCAAAATAAAGAGTTGCAACTGTTTTTCGGAATGGGAAATCCCTTTTTCAGAAGCTTAATTTATGACGAACTTAACGAGTAGCTGCTACTATACTTGCTTCCTGCAAATGATTCACCAGAAATTCAAGCAATTGGGAAAGGCACATCAAGCATGAAGAGCACAGGCCACAGAAAGCATAATAAATCTACTCACATGCTTTGGAGGAATGAATTTAATTTTTAAATTAAATTAATTAAATTTAAATTAATTTCATTTAATTTAATTTAATTAACTCGTAAAATATACAAATAAAAAAATAAATATAGGTGTTATTTTTGTGTTTTGATTGCAAAAAATAAAAAGGTTCTGTAGAAAAGGTTTTAAGTTTGTTAAGAGAAATGTTTAATATTTTACCATAATTTCAATCGAAGGAATCATTTCCGACCCTATAAACTATATATATTCTTGATCAGCAACAACAGGCGAATCGTTTAAGCCGACTCCGGAGAAAAAAAAAATTTGTGTGATTTTTTCGAAATTCGATAAGGGGTTACATCATTAAAATTATCAAAATTTGATAAAAAATTTAATTTCTTACTAAGTATGCAGGTTGGTTAACCTATTAAAAACTAACATAAAACCGTTTTCAAAAGTAAAATTAATGCATTTTTGACCGAGTTATAAGTTTTCAAAGTTATGCAGGGTATTAAAATTTCAGTCAGAAGCTTGTAATTTAGTGAAGACATCATTTCCGACCCTATAAAGTATATATATTCTTGATCAGCATCAACAGGCGAATCGTTTAAGCCAACTCCGGAGAAAAAAAGTTTTTTGTGATTTTTTCGAAATTCGATAAGGGGTTACATCATTAAAATTATCAAAAATTCGAAAAAAATAAAAATTTAAATTAAGTAAGCAGATTTATTAACCTATTAAAAACTAACATAAAATCGTTTTCAAAAGTAAAATTAATGCATTTTTGACCGAGCTATGAATTTTTAAACTTTGAGTTCTCACAACAATTTTTTTAATTAAAAATAAATTATCTTGAAATAGTCAAAAATTTACAAAAAAAATTTTATTTTTTAATATTTAATTAAAGACTTATTAACCTAATAAAATCTAACCCAGAGCTGTTTTCCAATTTAAAATTAATGCTTTTTTGGCTCAGATATGATATTTTTAAATGGGTTTCCCTTATAAATTAATTATAAAAAGTTGTTTAATAAATATATAAAAAATATATAATATATAGAAGCAATTTTCAACCCCTTAAAACATACTATATATTCTTGATCTGCATCATTATATTCCTCTTGCTAGATATTATAGGGTACCTAAAAGTAGGCCCCATCCCTTGATTTCCCTAAGAAAATACCCCATACTTTGAGGCGAAATTGTCCGATTAAAAATTCCATTGACGACAGCATCGTCTATATATTTATGAAATTATTATGAAATAAAGCCACGATGGCTGTGCACGCTTCGATCGCATTATAATTTCGAGAAATGTTTTCGCTTTTTTGGGGGGGGGAAGATCAGTCTGGGAGCCGGAGGCTATCGCCCCGGGCGGGGTTCAGGCCGAATCGAGTCGCCATCTGGGGACTGACTACTTACTATTCAAGTCGCGACAGATGACGATAATGGGACGGTGTAAGATTTGCGGTACAGATTGTTAGGCTTTATAATAATTTAAATATACATTATATTGTTGCCTTTCAGAATCGTTGCTTTGCTCTCTTCCGAGAGAAAGCTCTCACTCTCTTAGAAATATTTGCAAAATTAATAGCCGAATCAAATGTCGCAAGTTAATCTGCTATATAGTAGAACTATTGACTGCTACTTGTGCTTTGTTTTGATGGAAATTCAAATTTATGGCGATAAGGACCACACACACACACACACTGCCAGAGAAAGAGATGACGACTCCCGGGACAAGACGGACAGACAGACGGACAAAATGAACTTAAAGATTCGCAACGTGTGCAAAAAACGCACCGAAAACGCCATCAAGTCTGCACAGAGAAAAACAAAATATTGATCACAAATTCAAGGGAAGGAAACCTTATCATAATGTATATATTTATATTCTATATTTATTTAAAATTTATAAAAGTCATAATGATATTTCTAACCGAGAACTAAGTCATATCTCTTTGTCACTGACCCAAAAGTAGGTTTTATAGAAAATTAAACAATAAATATAATTTATTTTCCACACAGATAATCTTGAAATATATATAAATTCAAGGTTATTAACTAGAGATATTATATGGGATACAAATATTAATATTTATTGTTTGATTTTTGTTTACTATTTCAAAAAAAACTGCGCCTTGATTGGTTTTTATTTATTTATTTTCAAAACTTTTCCCTTGTTTGGTTATCGTGCAAACAGTTGTAAATTGATACAGATTGGAGTTTGAGCAAGTAATAAATTTTTGGTTTAATTATAAAATAGATAGCTTTGGCTGGCCAACAGGCGATCGCCATCGCTATCGATTTATATTTTTGATATTTTGAGTGTGTGTCCTTATCGGTGCGACACGGCGACAGCCAAAGCAAAAGCAACAACAGCCTATGGTCCTATGACGCGATAATGAACAATTATTTGCACACCCAAAATCCCCAAACCCCTGTGGCGAAAAAAAAAACTGCGTGAGGGCAGGCATACATCGGGGCACTGGACAAATTGGTAACTTTCTTAAAGGAAAATTACCTAAAAAAAAATATAGTTTTATATAAATTAATTTTATATAATTTAATTATAAATATAAAATGTTGTCCAAGACTATATATTTTATTATTAATTTATTACAATTTTAATTTGGTATTTAAATATAACTTTTGGCAATTATTTTCTGTGTTGGTATCTTATCCCCTAAAGACGACCCTTAAATTATCAAAGAAAAATATTGAAAAATATCGATATCTGATATTCTAAAAAATATTTTTAAAAATTTATTTATATCAAAAAACATTTCTTATATTTTTCGATATATATATTTTTTTTTTAGAATATCAGATATCGATATTTTTTGATATATATTTTTTTAATCAAAATCTAAAAATATAATTCGGCATTAATTTTAATTCGGAAATATGTTCAGAGTTATATTAAATTAAAAATAAATTTAAGTTTCCTTAAGGTACATTTTTTTTGACAATTTTAAAATTAAAAAAAAAATAATACAATTATTTTTGATGATTATTGGGTAAAAATTAAAATTTAAAAAATCCATAACTCAGCCAAAAATGCCTTAATTTGCATTCGGAAAGCGGTGTTATGTTAGTTTTTATTAGGTTAACAAACCTGCATACTTAGTTAGAAATTGAAAATTTTATCAAATTTTGAGAATTTTAATGATGTAACCCCTTATCGAATTTCGAAAAAATCACAAAAAATTTTTTTCTCCGGAATTGGCTTAAACGATTCGCCTGTTGATGCTGATCAAGAATATATATACTTTATAGGGTCGGAAATGATTTCTTCACTGAGTTTTAAGCTTCTGACTGAAATTATAAAACCCTCAAAGGGGTATGAAAAAAAGTTAGAAATAATAAATATTTTCTATGAAAGCTATATAATATAGTGATTACTGTTCAGTTCTTTGTCTTTTTACATAGAATTTATACAAATGAAATAGAAACCCATAGAAAAATAACTTGGAAAAATAAATTGTGATATTATATAGCAAGTACCAACACCCCAAGTGATGTAAATATATATTTTTTAAAGTGCCTATGGCCCATGGAAAGGGGGAGATAGGGGGACCGGGTGGCCTGTGTTTTGATTAGACGCTTCTAAGTACAGAAAGTCAGGCGGCGGGCAGTAAAAACAAAAGATTGTCGAGAGTAAATATATATTGATTATTGCACGGATCAAGTGGGCTGTTCGATAACTTTCGCACAAGTTATGGCCAAAGGGAGGGGTTGGGTTGACAGGCCGTCGTAGTCGTCGCTGTGTGTCATAAAATAAAATAAATTCAAGTCGACGCTGGCCCCGGCGCTCGTGTGATCAATCGATTGGCTTCGATCCGTTGCGATTGTGCCAAAGCGGTGCAAACATTGGAGGCAGTTGAAAAGTTTGTCGAACTTTTCTGAGAGACTAAAGTATGATTAATTTGGAACAAGTGCTATCTAAAGGGGGAAATTTATAAAATATATAAAAATAGTTAAGAAATTAGTAGAATAATAGTAAATACATTTAAAATGGTTAGATGATTAACTTAAGTTATTTATTGATTTATTGATAAGTTTTCAATTCCAGAAAATTCTTATTTAAATATTTAATGAAATAATTTCCTGTTTAACTCTTTAAGCTCTCCAAGTAATCAATTAATACATTTTCTCATTATTTATAATTAATTATTTGTGTTCCACAAAAAAATGACAACAATAAGTAAAAGATATTGACCCTAAACAAAAAGATAACGTATCTATAGCTATTTATCTATAATTAATAACAACTAATCGCTGATTATATCTTACAAATCTTTAAAATTTGTTTATAAAATTAAGGTAATATTTGAGAGCTTTGAAACCGTTTTTTGGAATTTAAGTTAAGCCAAGCCAAGCCACTAAAAGTTTTAAGGGTAAATTTTTTGTTATTTTCCATAAATTTAGATAATTTTTAAAATTTCTATTCATTACTTTTACTTGCATATGTTTTGCTGGTAAATTTTTAATAAAACCCAAGGTGAAATTGACCTAAAAGTCTCAGCCAGAAAAATCTCACACGTGAGCACTTATAATTCCCAACTGGTTCTAGGATCTCCGGAATGAAGTGATGGTTACAGGACATAGATTTATTCTTAAATGTGTTTGTGCCATTTAATACGTTTTATTACTTAGTTACTTAACCCAAAACCCTAATTAAATAAAATCTAATAAAATAAATTCCATTTAAATTTAAAAAATAAACAAATGCTACCAGAGTTCCCCCGGGAATTATGACCCAGATAGTCAGACCCAGTCACAACAAAAGACCCATCCCCCCCCACCCCACTCACTAGTACTCTCAATATTTAATATTGTTATATTATAATTGTGAAGCCGCCGTCCAAGTGCAGGTCGTAAATAAATTCAATAAAATAATTAATGTCAAATAATTGATAATGGTGAAAAGTATATGCTCTCAAGTCGAATGGATTTCTTCTTTTTTTTTGGGTTCCTCAGCCCGCCCGATAAGCGGCGACTGGCTGACCAGGCCAACTGTTTGGCCCACCCACGCGGATCCCGAGTACCTTTGGCCCAGTACTACCAAATCGGAATCAGGCATTACGCATACGCCTCGTGCGCGGCCAGACGGGCAGAGCCAAGGGAAAAGAGAAGAGAAGAGAAGAGCATAGAGAAACCGCAGAGAGAAGCCAGAGTCTCGGTGTGATTAGGGGGGGGGCCCAGCCGAAGATCCGATCGTCCGGAGCTGATAGTCGTCTCCGCTTGGCGATCAGAAAAGCAGCCGCCGCGATCGCGATCCGCTGGCATTTGGGCTGGGCGAGCTGAGCAGAGCGAGCGTCAAGTCGCGACGGTTCCACCAGTATAAACTCTGGCATTCAAGCATCAAGCATCTGTTTTTGTTTTCGTTCGCGTTATTTTTTTCTGTTGTTGTAAGTGAGCGATTCATCGATCGGTAAACAAAGCGATCAGCGCCATCAAGTGAGAAACAACCAACCGGAGCAACTGCATCAAGAAGAAGGAAGGAGCACGCACAACCATGGAGGTCTACACATCGGACAGCTCGGACACAGATTCGCGGGACCAAAAGACCCTGGACTTTGGCCGCATGAGCCTGGACCTCATCACCCTGGAGGATCACCTTAGTTCGCCCCAGAAGGGTCTGCTCAAGGCCAGCGGCGATATCGAGACCATGCTGCTCAATCACAACCGTCTGGTGGGTCTACCACGGCTCCTGCAGCAGTTTGCCAACCTAAAAGTTCTGGATTTGAGCTCCAATGCCATTACCTCGCTGCCGGATGCCGTCTGCCAGCTGCCGCTGGTCACCCTGATTGCCAAGAATAACCTGCTGACCAACGGTTCGCTGCCCAAGTCGCTGCTCTCCAAGCTGGCCGGTGGTTCCACGCTCAAGGAGCTCAATTTGAGCGGCAACCAGCTGACCCACTTCCCCGAACAGGTCACCGAGCTGCGTCAGCTGAAGTATCTCTATGTCGGCGGCAATAAGATCTCCAGCATTTCGAAGGATATTTGGAAGATGCAAAGGTAGGTGACCCAGAGGAATCAATAGATTCAGCGATCCAGCGATCGATCTGGTCTCTGGCCTCTCGCTTATTGTTTGCTCAAGTGTTTTCTGTGTCTCTCGGGTTATTCCAAACACCGTGAGAAATAATTGAGGTTTTTGTTTTAAATATTAAATAATTTTAGTGCCAAAAGATAATTTTAAATTTAACGCTTTTTAGTTTAATTTAAATGATTAATTTACATTTTTTTAAAACATTTAAAACTTTTTTACTGCCAAAAATAATTTTAAATTTAAAGTTTTCTAGTTTAAATTGAATTATTTAAATTAAATTAAATTTTTTACTTTTTTTTAACATTTAAAATTATTTTACTGTCCAACATAATATTAAATTTAAAGTTTTCTGGGTAAATTTAAATTATTTAAATTAAATTATAATTTTAAAAGTTTTGAAGTCTAAAAAATTGTCTTAGAATTTTAACTTGGGAATTATAGTCTAACATGCGAAGGCATTTTATAACATTTTACATTTTTTTAGTGCCAAAAATAAATTTTAAATTGAAGTTTTCTAGTTAAATTTAAGGACTTACATTAAATTATAATTTTAAAAGCTTTATCACAAAATTTAGACTTGGGAATTATAGTCTTACATAAAAAATCTTTAAAATTAGTACTTTTTCTAGAGACGTTTTTTTAAGAAGTCTCATCAAGTTAATTAAAATTACAATTTTAAGGAAGAATAACAAGGAAAAAAGAATCTTTTCTGTATCCTCCCCCCTTTTTTTCTCCAAGTGCACTCGCCGCTTGCCGCGCTTTCCTCTTGCGGCCTGACATTGGCCACTCGTGGAGCTCGAACCCCGCCGAGCACTGTTGCCATGTATAAAAGTCCAAGCACAGACGCGATCGTAATATATAGCCGCCGAGCTGATAACGCTGCCCTGCCACTCGGCGGATCGGTGGATCGGTGGATCGCCGGATCGCTGGATCGGTCGGGTGGTTGGTGCTGGCGTCGTAAAAGCCAAATCTATCGAAAACATGTACTCGACTCGAGCCCAACCGATTTGGTCGGCCCATAAAGATACGGGCCCAGGTCCGTGTATTAATATAATAATAAACAAAGAACAAATGGCACAAAAATTGCAAAAAAAAATACAAATATCAGTTGAAAACAAATTAAAAAAATTCAAATTGGCATTAGTTATCAGAGGGCCGGACTTTGCAACGTCTACGGGGGAATTGATTGCTCCGCACTTGAGCCCCGTAGAATGTGAAGAGGAGCCGATCCGGTTGGCCCTTTTGGCCAAAAAGCTTAAAGCCAAAACCCGTTAGGGTTAAGGCCACCTATGACATAAGCGGTGATTCAGGGTATTGAATATAAAAAATAATAATAATAACAATAAATTTATGATATAATGGCATAGTAAACTTTACTGTTCAGAGAAGGATTTTAATATAGGAAATAAATTTTAAATTTCTTAGGTTTGGCTTAAATTAAATTAGGTTTTAAAACTACAATTTAGGAAGATTATTAAAATATATTTATTAATAGCTGAAAACTGGCATAAAAATAGATGAACTGACAACACTCTCTCCACAACAAAAGTCGAGTCGTAGAAGTCATCGAGCACTCTCTCTTTTTCTCTTTATCTGCTGGAGAGTTAAACCTTGGATCTGATTATCATATATTAGTATATTTTAATTATATATATATATTTATTATATATTATATATTTAATATATTTTTTATATATTATATATATATTTTTTTATATATTATTTTCTGACCATTTAAAAGTGTTTTTTCCAAGATCAAAGGTCAATTCAGAGAATTCGTTTTGTCAGTTAAATTAATAAGAATTAAATGAGATTTTTTTTGGGATTTCGGATTTTTAAAATTTATTTTTTTTATAATTTTTTTTTAATAAATTTTTTTTTAATTTTGAAAAAATCAAATCAAAAATTTATAATAATACCCTCAAAGAGGTATTAAAATTCAATGGTTATCCATAATGTTTATATAATAATTTTTGGGAAATATTTAAATTTAAATTAAATTTAAAATTAATAAAAAATCCATAACTAGGCAAAAAAATACATTTAATTTAATTCATGGTTTTTATAAGGTTAATGCGTACTGCATTTATTTTATTTATTTACCTATAATTTTATTTTATTTCATTTTTAAAAAAATCTAAATTTTATTTAATTTTAAAAAATTCATAACTCAGTGGAAAATTCACTAAATTCAATTCAGAAAACGGTGTTATGTTAGTTTTTATAAGGTTAACAAATCTGCATACTTAGTTCGAAATTGAAAATTTTATCAAATTTTGAGAATTTTAATGATGTGACCCCTTATAAAATTTTGAAAAATTTATCAAAAAATTTTTTTTCTTCCGGACTTGGCTTAAACGATTCGCCTGTTGATGCTGATCAAGAATATATATACTTTATAGGGTCGGAAATGATGTCTTTACTAAATTACAAGCTTCTGACTGAAATTTTAATACCCTGCATAACTTTAAAAATTCATAACTCAGTCAAAAATGCATTAATTTTACTTTTGAAAACGGGTTTATGTTAGTTTTTAATAGGTTAATAAATCTGCTTACTTAATTTAAATTTTTATTTTGTTCGAATTTTTGATCATTTTAATGATGTAACCCCTTATGGAATTTTAAAAATTTCAAACATTTTATTTTTCCTCCAAAATGGCTAGAAAGATTCGCCTGTTGATGCTGATCAAGAATATATATACTTCATAGGGTCGGAAATGATTCCTTCACTAAGTTATTAGCTTCTGACTGAAATTAGGATATAATAAACATAGTATTAATATAATATATATCTTCACTTTGTCTGCTAATTACCCCCTCCCATCACCATTCGCTTCCCTTCCAGCCTGCACGTTCTGTCCCTGGGCGGTAACCTGATCAGCGAGGTGCCCGAGGCGGTGGGCTCTCTTAGCCAGCTGCAGGCCCTGGTGCTCTGCGACAACCTGATCGAGATACTGCCGACGAGCATTGCCCGTCTGAAGAACCTCAAGTCGTTGCTGCTTCACAAGAATCGTCTGCGGCATTTGCCCAAGGACATTGTGGCGCTAAAGAACCTGACGGAGGTAAGACGCCAAGTCACTTTCATGCAGAGTCATCCCATTTCTAAACTCTCTTTTACCATTCCACAGTTGAGTTTGCGCGACAATCCGCTGGTGGTTCGCTTCGTCCAGGACATGGCCTTGAAGCCACCCACCCTGCTGGAGCTGGCTGGGCGCATAGTGAAGGCCAGCGGCCAGCGACCAGGACCGTACGACATACCAAGGACACTGGCCGAGTACCTGAATAGCGCCAACTGTTGTGTGAATCCCAATTGCAAGGGTGTCTTCTTTGACAATCGGGTCGAGCACATCAAGTTTGTGGACTTTTGCGGCAAGTACCGTGTCCCATTGCTGCAGTACCTCTGCTCCTCTAAGTGCATCGAACCGGAGCTGCCAGCGCGCGGATCAGTAACGGCGTCGGCGAGCACTACCAATGCCAGCAGCGGCTTCATGATGCGCAAGGTGCTGCTGGGCTAGATCCCGGCCCCGGCATCGGCCCGGCCCATTCCGGCTCCTGGCCATATCATCCGGAACGAGCATCGACCGGATCGAGATTCCGATCGATTTTGGGGTAGCGGAAGCGGAAGCCGAAGCGGAACGGAGCGGAGCGGAGAGGAGCAGCTGCTGTTGTTGATGATGAATGATGAATTATGATATCGGATCGGAACGGAAATGGAGGCGGATGATCCACGCTTTCGCTCCGGCTATGGAGTCGCAGGGCCCGCCCCCCGCTGGAATCCCCATTGGCTTCACACACACACACACACACACACGTTATCAAATCCAATTTGAACTATATAGTTACCATAAGCTTGATTACGACCTGCTTGTTTGCCGGCCAGTTTCCTCCTTGTTTCTGTACTGTTTGTTTTGCCTGCCTGTTTGTTATCCACCAACTTATACAATCCATACCAAAGAGTAGTCTTCCCTTTCCACCTGGCTTTCACTGGGACCTCTGGGGCTCAAGGGTTTTTGCTTGAAGATAGCCAAGCAATTGAGGTTTTTATGGGCCCCCAAACAGAGAACTCTTATCTAGAAGTGTCTCCAAGGAAAAGTCTCTCCTGAAATCTGAAACCCCACACCACCAAGAAAGTTATTAACACCTGTTTTATGTGTAGATAGTGTTTATTGTGTAGGTGTTCGATCGCTCACAGCTGTTCGAGCGTCTACTTCTAGGATATTAAATATAAAAAAAAATTATAGGGAAAGAGGAGGAGCGAGATCCGCGGACTTGTCCTTCGTCGGTTAAGGGAGAGGATTGATTGATCTATAGCCTGGATGGGCACATACATGCATAAATTTGATCATCTGCCTAATGGATTTAGTACGATATTTCGGCGGTTTTGCCCATCCATGTCCTAAAGAATACGGCTTTAAAAAATATATAAACACAATTGGTGTTTTTTGATGGAACATTCAACAGAGTCGTCTTACAGCTACGAAGGGGCCTCCTTCCCAGAGAGTGGTGTGTGGGTGTGGGTGATCGATCAGCAGCAATGCGGGCGAATGGCGAGTACATCATCGTCAGGGTTACTCGCGGGATGGGGGGGGGGCTTGTCTTATGTGTCTACGTTATATGGAGTAGTATTTTTTTTTTTTGAATGTAGTTGTAGTTGCAATCCTTATTGGACCATCACCTCCTGGCTGGTGTCATCAACCTCCATGGCCACCTCCTTATCGGCCTCATCGGTGGCCATCTCAGCGGCTGGCGGTGGACCGCTCTCGGCCATAACCACCTCCTCAACGGCGGCCGATGGGGAGACGCGTGCCACCACCTCCTCCTCCTCCTCCTCTTCGGCCGGGGTATCCTCCATGGGCTGATCGTTGAGGGCCAAAGCCGGTGGTGTAGTTACGGCCGCCACAGGTGAGTCTTCATCAGCATCAACTGCATCATCAACTGCCTCGGCGGGCGGCGTTTCGGCGGACTCGGCAGCGGCACTAACCGGAGATTGCGGTGTGGTGGCATTGGCCAATTCCTCGGCAACGGGTGAAGAAGAGTCCTCTCCACCCTCGGGCTCTACTAGGGGTTCCTTGCCTGCTCCAGCAGCAGCCTCGGCGGCAGTCTTTTCATCCTCTTTCTTCTCGGGTTTATCGGCTGGCTCGTCAGCCTTCTCCTTCTCTTTATCCTTCTCCTCCGGCGACGGTGACGGCTTCTTGGCCGGCACAGTCTCAGTCTTTTCGGGCTTCTCAAGCTCCTTCTCAGGCTCTGGCTTTTCCTCGGCCTTGTTGTTCTCTGATTTCGATTCCGCTGGAGCAGCTTTCTCGTCAGCGGGCTTATCTGCTGATGCAGGCTTGGCCTCGGCATCTGCTTTCTCCTTCTTCTCCTTTTCCTCTGGCTCCCCAGTGATCTTCTCCTGCAAGTCCTCCTTTTCCACCTCGGGCACCTTGGCTTCCTTATCTGCTGGAGTCTCCTCGGCAGCAGGCTTTTCAACTGGCTTGTCCAACTTCTCGGCCTTCTCGGTCTCTTGCTTTTCGATGATTTTTTCCTGTGGCTCTCCTCCGGCCACTTCCTCCTTATCCTTGACATCTTCCGCTTTCTCCTTGACAGCGTCATCTAGTGGCTCGCTCTCCGCTTTGGGAGATTTGGCAATTGTTGAGTCCTGGGCAGCCTCGGTAACGGGATTATCACTGCCCTCCTCCTCCTCCTTCTGCTGCTTGCTGCCATTGAGAGCCTGCTTGGCGGTGGTTTTGGCCTCCTCCGCCTCTTCCAACTCATCATCGGGCTCCTCAATTTCGGCTGCCTCCTGTGGGGCATCAGTCTCATCGCTGTCCTTCTTGGCCTTAGAGGAGGCCACTTCAGACTCGGCCTCTTGATCGGCCTCGGGTAGATCGTCATCGCCCTCAATCTCCAGCTTGGCCTTCTTGGCCTTGGGCTGATCATTGTCATCTGATCGCGGGCAGCTAGCCTTGACGGCACCGCCACTAGAGCTGGTACCTAAACCAGAGCCAGAGCCGGTTCCCTCCTCGGCATTCCCATTATTAAATTGAGCCTCATTCTCCATTTCTATGTCAATGTTAACCTCGAGGGACAGGTCGCCGTTGACAACGGAATCAAGGGAGTCACCGTTCTCGCTTTCGGTGCGCTTGCGTCCCGGATCAATGGTGCTGACGACTGTAAAGAATCAAAGAAATGACAAAAAAATTTGTGTTTTAAGTTGAATATTATAAGGACTTGGCATAAGGAAGAAGTTTACCTAGAATATTCTTCTCCAGGGCACGCATAAACTTATCAATTCGGCAGTATTGCTTCCGCGGATCAATAAGCAGCTCGCACAGACGCTGCACGGTAAAGGGGGCGGCAGTGAATAGGTCCAAACGCTCCAGCAGCGAGGACTTCATGGTCTCATAGTTAAAGGGGTCCACATTCGGGTAGTTGGGAACCTCTGCAGGGGGGGGGATTATGGGTCAGCTAATGGTTATAACAATGGCCACAACTCACCCTCCAGACGCGGAGAGTCCTCATTAAAGTGTTTAATCACACTGAGCAGCTTCTCGCGAAACAAATACTTGATGCTTGACCACTTGAATATGGTTTCGCCGGTCTTGGCCACATACTGTAGATAATCCTCCAGCTCTTTGGGTATTTCCTTTTGCTTCAAACGCGTGAAACGCTCCAGGATCTGTAGGATCTCATCGCTGTTTTCCATGGTGACCATTTGGAAGAGACGGAGAGGTTTGGCCGGCGATCGTCAAGCAATGAGCGGTTCAGCGGGGAAAACTGCAACGGCGGAACAAGTGTGGCGAGATGAAAAATAAAACCGGAAAGGCAGGCCGGCCGGCTGCTGCTGGCTGGAGCTTCTGCTGAAAATTTTCTTCCTCGATGTAGACACACAAAAAACGAGCCACAACCGAGGAGTGCCGAGTGCGAGAGCCGAGCCAAGAACTGCAACTCTGCCCTGGCTCTGGGCCTGGGTTAGGGTTCGAGTTCGGTTTCGCTGCTGTGCAGGTATGCGCAAAATCAACGGACAGGCGGACGCTGGAACGGACATGAAGCATCTGCATCTGGCAAGCAGGCTCTCTCTCTCTATCTCGCTCGGTGGAGGATTCGCAGGCAAACTTGTTATGCTGCACGCACACACATGCACAAACTTGTATTCGCATTCGCACTGCTCTTTCTCTCTGTCAGTGTGCATGTGTGTTCGTGTTAGCGGTTGCAACTAGCTCCCCGCCGCTCTTGTTACCAGGCGGCCACCACCAAGCCATTCATAGTTGTAGTTGTCTGCGCCCCAGACGACGGCCAACAAAAAAATGTATGAGACGCCGTCTGGGCAAAATTTCGATGGCGGCCGGCTGACAACGGGTGCCGGCGAAATTCGCACAGCTCTGAATCTGGGCCTGCTGACTGGGCACAGGCCTTGGCCAGTTGGATGTGTCCATGATGTCCACTCACCTGCACTTTCTTAGCTGCTAGCTTTCTTATCACAACCTACGCCTTTAAATATCACTTAAAGTCAGGAGACAATTTGATCTGGGATTCCGTTTTGGAATTATTTTCGCAATGGTAGTGTGCCGCAGTGTTGCCAGATGATTATGTGGTTTTCCCCCTAAAAAATATCTCGATAGAAACCCTGGTGCACAATTAACGATGACAGGAAATCGATTGGTTTTGCCACCGTCTATCGAAGTGATTTATCTATCAATGTTGCCAGACTTGCTTTTTTTCCGTTAAAAACGTAAATAAATTAAAAAATAAATTCATAAAGTTAATAAGTAATCAAATTAATTCAAAAATTAAATTCTTTGTGATACTAAAATAAATAATCTGTATAAATTTTTATCTTTTATATAGAAAACTGCAGCGGTACAGCTTCCTTTCTTATTTAAGTTTAAATCCCCAAGAAAACACAGATAACTAGTTAAAGTTACGTATATATCTATTGGTTAAGCACTTGGTGGTGCTCCGTTTTCATCTCTCACAGAAGCTGGGGCTGGACACTTTCGGCTCGTACACACTATTGGGGGGGAGGGCTCAGGACTGAGCCTCGCCCGATCCTGGCTTAAACTGGGGATTATGCGAACGCGCCATCTTCGCGCGCAACCACTCGTCCGCGTGGCGTTGCTTGATGTGGACATACATATTGGAGCGGGATCGGCATTCCTTGGGGCAGTGCGGGCAATTATACAGCTGCAGGCCCGTGTGGATGGCCATGTGCTCGTCCAGATTGCGCTGCTGCTTAAAACTCTTCTCGCAGTAGGTGCACTGCAAGCTGGTGGTCAGCTTGTGGGCGTACTTCACATGACCACGGAGGGCAGTGCGCGAGGTGCAGGTCTTGCCACAGTGCGGACACACCGTGTCCGTGCTGTCATGGGTGAAACGATGCAGCCGCAGGCTATGCTCATTCTTAAGCCAGACACCGCACACAGGACATTCCACTGCCGGGGCCACCACGCCCTGGTGCTCCAGCAGGTGACGCTCGAAGGAGGGCTTGAATTTGAACTTCTTTCCGCAAATGTCGCAGACATGGCGATGCAGATCCTCGTGGATGGATTGAATGTGCCTTCGCAGGCGATGGACATTGGCGAAGCTGTCCAAGGAAAGCAAGAGAGAGAGAGAGAGAGAGGGGGATTGAAACGGATTAGAAAGAGATAACATCAACAGAGTTGGAGCCTTTGAACTCACCTTTTGCAGCAAATCTCGCAGGTGTGCTCCAGCTGGTCGGTGTCATGCTTAGCCAGATGGTTGGCCATACGCCGCTCGCTGCTAAAGGTGCGCTCGCACTTTGGGCAGGGAAACTTGAGAACCTTGCCTATCTGGGCCACCTTGTTGTGCACGGTCTCGATGTGGGTGGCCAGGTAGTCCTGCGAGTTGAGCGATTTCTGGCATATAGTGCAGCTGCAACAATAGGATACAAGGATAAACGCTCTCATTTCTCTCTCGGGATGGATGATGGGACTCACGTAAAGAGCTTGGGATTGACATGCTTGCGTACGTGATCCATTAGCTTGGAGGCACGGGTAAAGACCTTGCCGCAGCACTTGATATAGTACTCCCGCTGGTGAACCTCCAGGAAGTGGGTCTTCAGCTCGGACAGGTACTGGGCACTGAAGTCGCACAGGTCACAGCTGGCGCTCATATAGCTGGCAATGGCCTCCTCATACCTCTTGGCCAGCTGTATGCGCGAACAGCCCTTGGGCTTGCGTTCGAGGACGGCCTGCAGTTCGGTCTCCTGGTGATCCGAGGCTATTCGCTGGTCGCTGGGTGTCTTCCGGCGCCTCCGCTTGCTGCCGTCGTCGAGCAGCTCCTTGAGTTCCTGGTGAAGGGAAATTCCGCTTGCCCGTTCCTTGGAAGTGCGCTGTTTGCGTTTGACCGGCGTTTTGCCCTTGGTCTGAAGCCGGACCAGCGGCTCATCTGGAAGGTAACGTACTTTAAAAGCTGCAGAAAGTTATTTAACTAGAGCTGGGATATTACCATCCGAAGAAGAGTCTTCTTCTGGCAGCGCCTCCGGCTCGCTATCACTCGTGTGCATGTCCTTTAGGCAGGGCTTCTCGTCCTCCTCCGAGTCTTCTTGCAGCTGCTCTTTGACGGATACCGAGACTGGGGCCTGTGATGCCACCTCCACACTGTCCACATTGACATCCAAGACGCTGCCCAGCAGGCTCAGGTTGTGCATGTCCAGCGGCTTCTCGTCCATGTCTGTTGCCGCCAGCGGCAGTTCATCGATGTTCACGTCCACGTCCACGCCGCCTGTCCACTTCAGGGCCACGCAGTCGACGTCCACGTTGAGGAACTCCTTCTTCAGCGAGCATTGCTTCTGCTCCACCAGCTGCCAGAAGCCATTGAAGTCCTCCAAGTGCTCGCAGCAGTCGGTGCACACGCTGGTCGAGATGCTATCGTCGGGCAGGATCTGGGCAAGGAAGATGGGTGAGTCCGGGATCGGGCTGCTTCGGCTGCTCCCCAATGCCACCACCACTCACCTCCAACTGGAGAAACTTGGCTATCATCTTGACCAGTCGCGTCTCTGCCAGCGTCTCGTCCGTCTCGAACAGGAAGACGGCGCTGCCGGGGCTGAGGCAGCGCAGGCACAGGCGACAGATCATCTTGCAGGACTCACAACAGAATCAGATAAATGCGATTTTCAGCTGCTGCGCTGTAAACAACATAATTTGCGTTTCACTCCTCAACTCTGGTCCCACTGTTATCACATCTTTGGTCACACCAGTTCCTCCTCAACAGCTGATTTCTGCTTTCTGTTTGACAAATTTTGTGGCTAAACCAATTTATGTAAGTGAAAACCCATTATAGTTTCAATTTGCTGAAAAATAAGTTCAACAAAGAGCAAAATTTCAGAATTGGAGACTCCGGTTCTATACAAAAATAACTGCAAGTATCGATGGCGCCGGTCAGAGCCAATATCGTTAAGAATGGCAGCCCCGATAACGATTGATACAGCGACCACCACGTCTGGCAACGCTCGCCGCAAAATGGCAAAAAAATAATACATATGACGATTTAAAACTAATGACAATTACGTATTACGTGAAAAGAACGCATCGCGAATAATTAAAAGCCAGTTGACAAGCTGCCTAGTTCAATCGGGCTCCAGTCGGAAGAGCGCGCGTGTGTGTGAGTGCAAATCTGCAGTAAATACAGCCGTGCGAAAAGTGATTCGAACGGGTTTCGTATCCGAGCATTTTGGGGCCTCCACCGATCCGATACAATTTTCCATCTACACACTTGCAAAAAGCGACAGCGCCGTTGCCGCGCGCGAGAGCGAGAGGCAGGAAGCGACAAAGACGGCGACAGGGAGCGGAGAGGAGAGAAGAGAGTTGGTCAGCTAGCAAGCAAGCGAGCGAGCGAGAGCGAGTGCGCTGACAAAGCCAGCCAGCCAGCGCAACACAGCAAACGGGACGGGCAAAAATCGTAACGAAATCCAACCAAATATCCAAGTCCAAGCAGAATCGCAGGTTCCGGCGGCAGCTGCTTGGCAAACAAAGGCCTGTGAAACGTGTCGCCACAGCTAACGGCTAACAGCAAACATTTCAGTGCTTTCGGTTGAGCTTTTGTTGTTTTCGTTCCGTTTTCGCAAACGACAGAACGGGCGCTGAGTAAGCGCCAGAAAGAGTGCAAAAAAGGAGGCAAGGAGCAACGAACTGTGTTTGCGGTGTGTGCTCTGCGTGCGAAAGGGTAAGCTATATGTAGAAATCTCTCGTGCTCGCTTCCACGCTGGCCACTCGTGCAGCTATGGCGAAATCTAAACTCTGGATATCTGGCGGCCGGTGGGTGGCCAGTATGGATTCCCAGATTCTGGCAATTCTCGAGAATCGCACCGGTATCGTCAGTTCACAATAAAAACTGGGAATAACAAGTGAACGATACTGGCTTTGTTAAATCTACTGTATGTAAGGGAGCGCACGAGTGCCCTCGTGTTGTCCCACTCACTCTCCCACAACTGGCCAGCGTTGCATTTGTAGGCGGCAGGTTTTCCGTTTTGTTGCCATACACCTTTGTCGTTGTGTTTGGGCACAAATTGCGTGTAATTGGCAATCAAAACCAAGGTGCGTCGCCTCGTGGCTCCCGAATCATTTATTAATTGTCAGGTGCAGTCGCATTAGGTGCCGTCGCCGTTTGTTCCGATACCTGTGCCCGGTATGGCAACGCCGTTCTCGACACCACTCACACGCACGCAATACATGCGAAACGAGTAGCAGTTCGAAGTGGAAGAGGAAGAACTCGGCGAAGAAGAAGCAGCGGCAAACTTCGTGTTGGACGGTGGAAAGCAGAATTAAAAGTTTTGTGCAAAAGAAACGGTTAACCGCATTCGAAATTCGCATAATCAGGCGCCACAGTTTGCCAGCTCGCAGCAAAGCATTAAAAGTAAACAATTGGCTACATTTTGCAGCTTTATTTTAGTTTACTTCAGTTCTCATCCCTGTCTCTTCATTCGCTCTAACAAACCAAACTCTAAGTGCGTGTGTGTCTGTGTGAGTGCGGTGTTTAAACGGTATATGTTACGGTGCCTTCCCTTCCCATTGCCCTTTTGTTTGTTCCACCCGCCTCTGAGGACATAAAAACATAAATAATAAGTCCTGGCTACCATAGTAAGGTAAAACAAAAAAATTGCACTCGGCGATTAAATAATAACTAACAAAGCCATCTCAGCGTCGTAGTCGTCTCTCTTTCGCTCGCTCTCTGCGAGAATGGACGAGAGTGTGCGTGCATGCGTGTGTTGGTGTGCTGTGGTGCGAGTCTGTGGGCTGCCAATGGTTGTTGTTATTACAAAAAGGGAAAAATAATTCTTGCCAAGCATTCAATTGTTTTGCCTTGCCTGGCTAGCCTCCCAAACTCCCCCTTTTTCCCCAACTATTTGATTCGTGCAAATCCCCAAATTGCTTGCATTTTAAATGCTCTTCACTGGCCATTGTTGTTGGTAGAATTTTTACAGCCCCCGTTGCTTTTGTTGTTGTTGAGTTTCAGTTATAGTTGTAGTTGTCAGCCATTGTTCGTCTCCCCTTCTCCACCAATAATTACAAGACGCCACCGCAAATACTTCTTTCAATGCGTTGCCGCTTCTGCCTCTGTGTGGGCAGAGAGATAGAGAGAGAGAACGGCGCTCATCTAACCATCTCGCTCCAACAGCCGCCCACCTTAAGCGGCATGAGTTGCGTGCGCTCCGTGGCACTGGCTGGCCCGCTCGCACCAAACATTGTTCGCACTGCTGTGGCGGTGGGTGTGAGAAGGTGGCATGGTCAGAGCGGAGCGGGCGGCAGCGGCACCAGAACGGAGAAGAGAAGAGAACAACCCGGCTGAGCACAATTTGTAGAGTAGTGTAGAATTGAGCAATCGTACCAAAACAAAAGCCACAAAGCCCAATGTGTGCAGTAAACAAATTGCTGGGATCACCTGCCCCGCTCGCACTCCTTACTCACGCTCCACACCCATCTTCGTTCCTCTTTTGCAGCTCACCAGGAAGACTGAGGCAAGAAGATTCCCAGCCGAAGAGCGGCGATCCCCAACACAAGAAAACGAGAGCGAGATCGAGAGAGAGAGCCTCCACAGCAGCGGCAACCCCATCGGCATCCACAGCGACATCCAAAGCCCATCCTCCAGCGCGTCGAGAAGAGAGCGGAGCGCGGCGGCGGCGACAAGGAAGCTAACGCTAATGAGGATCTATTGGCAGCATGAGTACACTGGGGGGAAGTAGGGGAGAGCGAAATGCCAAGCCCAAATTCACAGCGTTGGATATAAATCGCATGTACAAGAATAGCCGTGTAAGTATCTTTCCTCTGAATCCGTGCATCCCTTATCTCGTATCTGTGTATCTCCATATCCTCATCTGCATCCACATTCTTATCCATATGCAGGGCGAGTCGAGTGAACCATCTGCACAAAAGAATCAAGTGCCACGTAAACATGGAATGCAAATCTTGGGCAAAGTACCGTCCGCTAGGCGACCACCAGCCAATCTGCCATCCTTGAAGGCCGAGACCAACACCAGCACCAACAACAACAGTCTCCTAGTCTCAGTCGAAGGTGGGTCTTGGATAGCGTACTTCCTGGCTTATTGACATATTTATAACCATTTCTTTGTTTTTTGCTGCAGGAGCTACATCGGGAGCAGCGGGCGCAGGCGGAGCTTCGGGAACGGGCGCGGCTGGATCCAATACTAGCCACAACAACACCACTGCCCATAGCGGAGGTTCAGGAGCGGTAGGAGCAGGCGGCGGATCGGTAGCTGGCAGCGGCGGAGGAGCTGCGTCTGTAACTGGCGGACATCATCAGCAACACCAACAGCAGCAGCAGCACCACCATCATAGCCAGCAGCACCATCACAACAACAACGTCGGCCTTGGCCTCAACTCTGGCAAGTTTGTGAACAGCAGCAACAGTAGTAGCATCAACAACAACGCTAGCTCCGGCGGCGGCAACAAAAACTTTAAACTAATCAACAACTCCGGCGGCGGCGGAGGAGGAGGATCATCAGGCGTCGTTTCGACAGGAGGAGGAGGCGGAGGAGGATCTGGGTCCGGCGGACACTCGGTCAACTCGCCCAAAACATGGTCTGCCATTACCACAGGACACGAGCGGGGCTCGGGGGGTCAACACTTTGGCCGCCAGTCTCAGCACCAGCAGCAGCAGCAGGTAGTCCCCCACTATCAGAGTCCCCAGTTTCAGTACGAATTCCCCACGCTGGACGGCACAGTTGGCAGCGGCGCCGGCGGCGGCGGTGGATCGGGTGCGGGTGTAGGATCAGGAGCTGGAGCAGGCAAGAGCCACTTCCAGAATCAATCGCATCATGCCAGCCAGCAAAACCACCACCACCACCACCATCATCAACAACAACAACACCAGCATTCGCAGCAGCACCACCAGGGGGGACAACACCATCACCACCAGCAGCAGCAGCACCAGCACCATCGGGACTACCACCATGGCCACGGTCGCCAGTATGGCCACCACTCGCATCGCGATTACAGAGATGGCAGCGACGACGTCGGCGGAGAGATGGGCGAACTGAGTCTTCGTCCACAGAACGACACGGCAGCATGGCTGCAGCAGCAAGAGAAGGCGGCCAAGGAAGCAGCGGCAGCGGCGGCGGACCAGGGTCTCAACCTACAGGGCCCGGGCCACCACCATCACCAGATGGCGGGTAACGGCGGTGGCCCTGGCGGAGGCAGTGGATCAAGCGGCGGCGCCGTGCCCCTACCCATTCTCTCCCTAATGCCCTCGTTTATGCGCAGCGGTGCTCCCTTGCCGGGTTCAGGTACGACAGCTGCCTCGATCCTGGCCGGCGGTTCCTTGGATTCGACGGCATTGCCAAGCGCTCCCTATCAGAATGGCATTCTGGGTGCTCGATCCGCCTCGCCAGCGGTGGTTGGCAGCAGCGGCGGCGGTTTTCGGGCGGCCGCTGCCATACCCAAGCGTCCACCGGCCGCCTCCTCGCCAACTGGAGGCTCTCCCACTCCTCCGCAGCAGCAACAGCAGCAGCAGGCTAACGGCGTAGGTGCAGGACGCAAGGACAAGGACTATGTGGTGGAGCCAGAGGTGGCCCAAATGCAGCGGCCAATTATCCGCGAGGAGGACCTCGAGCGCCTCAATGCCATCGCCAAGGATGACAGCTGGACCAAGCAGGATGACATTGACTATACGAAGAAATTAACATTCTCGGACGACGAGTCCACTCCGGAGGAGCACCAGGGTCAAAGCAGCAAACAGCTGCAGTTGCAGGGTTCCTCATCAGATCAACGCAAGCTTTCTAGCTCCACCGTTGCCTCCAGCTGGCAGCGCGGCAAGGAGAGTAGTGAGCGCGAGCAGCCGCCAGAAGGATCAGGACAGGATCAGCAGCAGCAGCAGGATATTCGCCAGCAGAATGGTCATCGTGGCAGCTCTGGCAACGTAGGAGCTCCAGTGGCCGGTGGTATCGCTTTGGATGCCAGTGTATACGAGCGGGTGAAGCAGCGCAAGGAGGAGGAGGAGCGCCGCGAAATGGAGCGCAAGCAGGCGGCAGCCAAGAAGCTGCAGGAGCTTGAGATGAAGATGAACAGCAAGAAGGCGGCGGCAGCTGCTTTGGCAGGAGCCGAGGGAGGAGGAGGAGCATCCTCTTCAGCATCCGCTTCATCATCCAGCGAGGCGCCACCACCGTCCACCGCTCCACTGGGTAACGTTAGCGAAGATGAAGGCGGAGGCCAGCATAGAAGACCGCGTGGTAGCATCTCCAGCCTAGGCAGCGGTGGAGCTGCACCCACGGGAGCAGCTGGCGGCGGAGGGGTGTCTGCCTCCCCGTCGTCGGCCGGAGGCGGCGACTACGGTCAAAAGACCGTTTTCCTCACCCATTTCCAATCGAATTTACCACCCCGTTTCCAGCGTCAGCAGCAACAGCAACAGCAGCAGCAGTTGCCGCGCCTAGAGAAGAGCGCCTCAGCCAGCAGCGCCTTTGACAGCAATTCCCGTTACCTACAAAAGGGTGGCGTAAGCGGAGGAGCAACTGGTGGTGGAGCATCGGCCAATAGCGGCCAGGGACGCACCATTTCTGGCGGCTATGCGCAACGTGGAGGCAGCGTCGGAGGAAACAGTGGCGGCGGCGGTGGCTACGGACGCAATCGCCACGACAGTGCCAGTGCTCGAGAGGATCAGGAATTGGAGCAACAGCAGCAGCAGCGATTTACCCGCGGCCAGGATTATCGCCAGGCACAGGCACTGCCACGAAGCATCTCCGAGAACTCGCACCGCAAGACCAGCGTCTCGTCTGCTGGCGATGAATCTGTCGGCGCCATGGGCCCCGGATCGGGCTCCTCTTCGTGGGCGGAGCAGACAGACGCCGAGCAAAAGGTTCATCATCGACACCGAGAGGAGAGCTTCTCCTCGAGCCACAGTCACGATTCGGCGGTTCAAATTAAGATCCTGCAACGGCCGGCCAGGCAGCCAAGCCTCAGCGAGGAGTCCTCCTCGGCCCAGCAGAAGCCACTGCCGGCCTCGCCACAGCAGCAAAAGTCACTGCCGGCGGAGACCATGCCCACGCAGATACTGCGGCGAAGTGTTGAGATCGAGAAACCCGTCGAGGAGAAGCTGCTGGATGACAAGTCTTCGTTGGAAGTGGATGACAAGGCAAAGGTGGCACCGGGCAAGGTGGAGGAGGACAAGTCGGGTAATAAGCAGCGACCCAGTCCCAGAAGCGCAGCACCAGGTGCAGGAGGAGGAGGAGGAGGTCGTGGAGGACGCACCTATGGCGGTAGCAGTGGCGGATCAGCCGCTGGTTCCGTGGGATCAGGCAGTGGCTATCGTGGCCAGAGGAGCTCCAGTGACTGGAGCAGCAGTCGCGGCAGCGGTGGTAGGCGTTACTACGGCAGCGGCGGCGAGCAATCTGAACACTCGGAGGATGTAGATGAGGAATGCTACAGCAGCAGCGGAGGAGGCGGTGGTGCAGGAGGAGCGGCACGTCGCAGCCCCAAAGAATCTGGCAGCAGTGCTCCTGGTTCTGGCCAGGCTGTCGCCAATAAGGCTGGCTTCTCGCCCCGCGGTGAACCCTCGCGGCGTGGACGCGGCGGTCTGTCCAGCGGAGGCGGCGGCGGCGGTGGATCCGCTCCTGGTTACCGCCGACAACCCGTTGGCACTGGTTCCACTGGAAATTCAGGAGGAGGAGCAGGAACACGCAGCTATGGCAGGCTCGGCTACGAGGAATACGGCAAGCAGCAGCGCACCTCCGAGTCGGAGGCGGACCTGGACAAGACCAAGCAGAATCAGTTGGCACTCAGCGCCGGCCTGCACAAACCCAACAAGGACGACAAGGATGGGTCCGCCGCCCTCAGTGGCGAGGAGAAGGACAAGACTGCCACCCACAACACTGCCCTGCTGGCCAAGGACGAGGCGCAGCAGAAGGATTCGCCGGCCCGTCTACCGCCCGGCCTATCCTCAGCGGCCACAGCAGCCTCCTCTGCAGCAACCACTTCAGTTGGAGCACTTTCTGGTTCAGCGGACAAGAAGAAGAACGACTCCTGCTCGGTGGTTGGCGGCGAGAAGGCTTCTAGCGGTAAGTTGCCCGCCATTGGCGAAAAGACACCGCTTGGTGCCGTGGGATCGGGTCCGTCATCCAATCTATTACTGGAAGCCGGCGCTCCCGTCAACACGATCATCTTTGAGAACTCCACGTACAAGCAGCAGCAGCAGCAAGCAGCGGCTTCTGCCGTGGTGGTCAAGCCTGCTAGTACGCTTACAGTGTCCAGTGGAGGTGGAGGAGTAGCCGGCAGCTCGCCCAACACTGTGGAAAGCCTGTCCAGCGCCCTCTCCCAGATGACCTTCGGCAGCAGCAAGGCGACGGGCGCCGGCGAAGACTCTCAGGACATGAAACTGGGCTTCAGCTTTGGCGACGATCCAACCACGCCACTCAAGGTGGAGGCCATCGAAAAGACGCCCAGCCAGCAGCAGCAGCAACACTCCCAGCAGCAGCAGCAAAACAACTCGACGGCAGATCTCAACATGAAGATAGCCAGCGTGAAGAAGGTGTGGGAGTCGGCCACGCCCATGTCGGAGGTACCCTCACCGGCACAGGTGCAACAGCAGCAGCAGCAGCAACAACAGCAGCAGCAACCCCAACAGCAGTCGCAGGTGGGTTCGCAGCAGCAGCAACAACAGCAGCAGCAGGTTGTGGGCCAGCAGCAGCAGGCTGGCGACGATGGCGGTGGCCACATGAGTGCAGCTTCCTTTGTGGCTGCTGCAGTGGCTGCTTCTCAGCACCAGCAGCAGCAGCAGCAGCAACAGCAGCAGCAGCAGCACCAGCAGATGCCCCACTATGCAGTATCGGCGGTGCACATGCAGAGCCATCACCACCAGCAGCAGGCGGCAGCGGTGGCAGCGGCGCAGGCGCAGCACCACCAGCAGCAGCAGCAGCAGGCGCACCACCAGCATCATGCGCTCTCCTCGCCAGGCCCGGTGCCCGGCGGACATAGCCATGGCTATGGCCATGGCTCGCCCTTCGATGCCGGCTCCCTGGAGCAGCAGTTCCAGCAGGAGGACTACCCGAGTCCCCAGCAGGCACACCAGAAGGCCAAGCAACTCCAGCAGCAGCAGCATTTGGGCATGTCGCCACCGCCCAGCCAGCAGCAGCAGCAGCACTCGCAGCAGCAGCAGGCACACCAACAGCAGCAGCAGCAGCTCCAAGCCCATCAACAGCAGCAGCAGCCGCCGTCGTTCTATCAGGCGTCACCACAGTTCGGCGTCGGAGGCATTCCCACAATCCCCAGCCCGCCGGCGGCGGTATTCAATTCGTCACAGATGGCGCCGCCGCCACCGGCGCAGGGCGTTAATCTGTACGCTCCATTCCATTCGCTCGATCATTCGAGCCGCTCGCCCGCTTACTCGGCGGCGGCGGCCGCCCACAGCTTTCCGGGCCATTATGCGGCCGCAGCGGCTGCGGCGGCAGCAGCCGCTGGCGGTGGACCCTTCAATGTCAACGTAAACGCGTACGCAATGCAAACGCCGCACGGCGGTAATCTGCCACCCACAGCGCCCACCCCGGATATGTACTCAAATCTCTCGTCGCAGTTCCGTTTGGGCGGTGGTCCCGGCCCCGGACCTGGCGGACCCTTTGGCCAGCCCAGTTCACAGCAGCTAAGCAATCCCAGCAATCATGCGGCAGCAGTGGCCATCATCTCGTCCAGCAGCAGCTCTATGATGTCATCGGGCGCGGCCAAGCCGCCGCCCAGCCAGCAGCCTATCGGGGCCATAGGCTCCAAGTCGGCGGGCAGTGGTGGTGGTCCGGGTGGACCAGGACCAGGACCCGGACCAGGATCCGGTCCCTATACCGCCCAACAGTATATGAATCTTTATGCGGGACCACCGCCACCGCAGCATCCGGGTCAGGGTGGTCCGCCGCCCGGTGCCCATCAGTTGCAGTCGAATAGCTATTACTCGAATTCGGCGCCCGGTGGTCCCAGTGGACCCCAGTTCTATGGCGGACCACCGCCTCAGGGCAATGGCGGTGCGCAAAGCTATGGCTTGGCCACAGCGGCTGGGATGTATGGTGGCCATCAGGGCGGACCACCGGGCTCCAATGGACCGCCTGGACCGCCGCCGCAATCGCAGCACACGATGGGCACCTTCAACACGCAGTTTATGAACTCGCAGCTGCTGACGGCGGCGAATATAAATCAGTACCGTGGCGGACCAACGCCGGGAGCGGCATATCTCAAGGGCAGCCAAGGGCAAGGACACATGCAAGACTCGGTAAGCCAAGGCAAGAAAGGTGGTGGAGGAAAGGAGGAGGCGATGATGAAGAGCAAGTCAAGGGAACCAAAGAGATGAGATCAAGAAACAAGAATCAAGATTTAAGGAAAATTATGAGAAATAAGCCAAAAATGAGTTGTATGTTATTACGTTGTCTTTTTAAAGCTTTTCTTTCAATTTGTTTAAGTTATTTAGGTGTAAAATATAATATGAATAATATAATTTAATGCAGTTTGAAAGCTTTTTGGATTCAAAAACTGGAATATATATTTTTTTGATTCGCAAATTTCAAAAGATTTCAACTTAAAAGTGCAGAAAAGCAGGGTTTTTTGGTTACTTTTGATGTTTTATTTTTCTAAACTATTTTAAACTCTTCTTTTTTTGTATCCTTTCTTCAGATGGGCCGCCAGCTGAAGAGTCCGTTGAGCGCAGACATGAGCCTCGGCCTGGCCAAGCAGGTGCAGTCGCAGCCCAGTCCGCCGCACCACAAGAACTACGGCGCCGTAAGTGCTAACCAGCTAGCTTTCTGGCTTTACCCATGCTCAATGTTCCTGTTCCCTCTCCTTTCCAGTGGGACCTGCAGAACCAGGTGCTCCAGCAGCAGCAGCAATCTCAACAGCAGCAGCAACAGCAGCGGCAAGGCGGCGGCAACGGCGGCAATGGGAATATGAATGCCCTTGGCGGCCGTGGAAGCGGTGCCGTGGGCAGTGGCAGCGGCAATGGAGGCGGCGGTGGCTCCCAGGTGGGCGGCAATGGCGGCGGCGGCGGTAACGGTGTTGGCAGTGTGGGTCAGAGTGGCGGCGGCGGCCAGGGACGATATCCCACGCCTATCCAAAGACCCAACAACTACCCCCAACATCCGCAGCAGCAACAGCAACAGCAGCAGCATCAACAGCGGGATCAGGCAGCGGCCGCTGTAGCTGCAGCGGCGGCGGCACAGCAGCGCGTCCAAAACATGCGTCAGGTCACTGGAGGCGGTGGCGGCGGCGGCGGTGGTGGAGGTGGCGTTGCCGGCAGTGCCGGTGGCGGCAGCCAAACACCGGTAGGACCGCCCGGTGGTAACAATGGCGGCAATGGTGGACCAGGTGGAGCCGGTGGACCAGGTGGAGCTGGCGGTGCAACGGGCACTGGACCCGGCAAGCCGTATTATGCTAACAATGCAACGGGTGCCGGCGGCGGAGCCAATCGAGGGGAGTGGCATGCAAACTGAGTGCTAAGTGGACATGGTCAACTCCCGGGTCACCACCACCCAAATACTAGCAGCCCCCACATGGACATGGACACGGACACACACAGGCGTTTATGGAGGGACATGGAGGAGTAGCCGAGGAGTGGAGAAGCTGGAAGCCAGGAGGAGAACTAAACCAAGAATCGGAACGTAAAGGATTGTGAAGAAAATAGGAAAGATGAGAAAAGGGAAAGTAAAGTCCAAGCGAGAAGAACCAGAAGAGACCGAGAGAAAGTGTGAGTGAGCGGGGGGGAGGAACCTCTCCGCCACAACCGCAACGCAAGAACAAGAGTAACAAAAAGAGCAACAACCAGAGCAAGTCTCCAGAAAACAACAACAACAAATAGTAGCGAACATAAACGCAAAGGCATAAGTCGAAAGTGAGATGAGAAAAACTAGTTAAAACAAGGCAGGCAAAATCATGTAAGCAAAATAATTGCAAGAAGAAATATTTAAAGCAAAACACACAACAACAAAAACACAACACTACACATACACACACCCACACACAACCACGTGCATAAAATCTTCATATATACATACATACTTACATAAAATAGCAGTGTATTTTTTGTCAAACAAATTTACATAATAATATGTTACTTTTATATTACCTTTATTATTTTTTTGTAGTAGATTCTCTTTCTCTCTTTAAACAAACAAAAAACAAAACGAAAAAGCAAACATAATGAACCTTTGGCACTGCGTATCCTTTAATTTTTTTATATATATATATACATACATATTGTTTAACTTTTTTGCAAACAACAAAAAAAAAATCAACTAATAATTCTAATTTATGTTTATGCTACAATATACATTATATATACAATCTATCGTATCTATCTAAATATCTATCGATATCGATCTATCTGTGTAGACAGGCGAACCAGACAGAGACAAAGGCAGTGTGTGTGAGAGAGAAGGTGGCGAAAAGGAAGGTGGAATGAAACAGAAGGAGAGATCGAATGAGACAGAGACAGAGATATGGAGAGTAAAGGAGGGAGAGTTTGTTTAAGCGCAAAGTTAAGTTCAAAAAGTAAAACAAATACATACATATAGAAATCTTGTCTTATAAACAACAACAGACAATTGCGTCACAAATTGTACTCTGCGGGCTCCTATATAAAATACACACACTGTTATAAATATATATATATGTATATATATATATATATATATATATATGATGACAGAACCCTGATCCTCTAAAATATGGGAAACGAAAAAAAAAACCAAAATGGAACCAAGCTTCTTAAATTTGAAAAAACAAAAAAGTGTTCAGCGCAATCGCACACGGGTGGCAACGTTGCCGCCGGCCAGCAGCCAGTGCTGCCACCTCGGCCGTTTGCCGGCGATAATTAGCAAAAGCTGCAATCGAAAGGAGAAAAAAAAAGATCGAACATAAAAAATATGCTCAAGGTAGTAGGGGAGCGTAACGCAATGCGTTACGTCACATAACGTAACGCAAACAAATTGAAATTTCAACAATTTATATAAATGTGTAATTCATTATGTAACTGTAACTTAACAAGGATATGATATGTATGGCATAAACTAAACACACACACACACACATACACTACATATACATTATAGAGGCAAAATCCAAGCGAAAACAACAAAAAAAACAAAAGGGACAAACAGCAAACACTCCAAGCAAACATTTTTAACGAAAAAACGCGGAAGCCCACACACAGTAATTACCAGTAATTAATACAAATTATCCTCGTGACCCGCAAAAAATTAATAAATAAATTAAAAATAAAAACGAGGCACGGGATCTCCTTCAATTCCCGAAGCCAACCCGGTGAGCGGGATCCCTGTCACGCCCTCGGGATACCGCCCCCCCTCCCACTAAATGTAGTAGAATTCATAAAATAAAAGCAAAGCAAAATGAATGAGGAAAAATTTAAAAAAGAGAAAAAAAAAATATAAGAAATATATATAAAACAAAGGCAAAAGCAAGGCACTTTCCGCTAGGCTGCTAACAAAACAGAAACATTATTTCAAATGGCATCAAAGTGCATATAGCGATATTAATTACTCCTCACACACACACACAGAAACCCCCTACACACACACACACACCCCCAGCCACGCCCACACAAAATGGGTTATTTGCTAAGCCAGGCAATGTTTAGTTATTAAAAAAAAAACAAAGAAAGAAACAAGAAATCGAAAGTAAAAAAAAAACACAAATTAAATGAATGACAAGTATATAAACATTAACGTAAACGTAAACGAAGCAAGCTTGCTTTCACACAATACATGTAAAAGGTATATTATAGCATATATAATTGATAAATGATATAAACATTAATTTATACCTATATTTTAAAATGCATCGTCTCTGGTTTTTCGTCTCCACCAAAACGCGCGCGCAGACAAGACAAGGATAGCGACAGCAGCAGGATTAAGCATGATTAACGATTAACGATACCAATAACGATGAGGAGCACAGAAACCGATTGTAGGAGCACGAATATTAGGAGCTGACGAGGTGTGGAGTAGAGAAGAGAATGAAAATGAGAATGAGAGAATGCAGGATGGCCCGGGTGGAGAAGATTACATGGCATACAAGTATATGTAAACCATTTTTACATTCAATTCATTCAAATTAATTTGTAGTAATACTGAAATTTCGATAAGCCGCCGGGGGTGAAGCCCTACCAAACCCCCCCCCCCCCCCTTGGCCAACCCCCCAAAAGTCCCACGAAAAAGAAAGGAAATTTAAAGCAAGTTTGAAATGAAATAAAAACTTTAAATAAAATATTAAAACGAAAACAACAAAAAAAAATAAGAATATCAAAGTCGAACTTTTGGTAATTTCCTAGGAGAACATTAAATTTTTAAAGTAGTTTGCTTTGGATTTTGTTTTCCTGGGTTTCTAGATGATCTTGAACAGCATTTATGAAATGTATTTCTAAGGTGTTAAGTTTAAGTTTTTAGATCATTTTGGCTTTAAATTGTGTGTAAATTTAGGCCTATTCTTTACCTTATTTCAGGTTAAATGAAGTATTTCAGTATGGGCCACCTTTATATATGTAAATACATTTTGTTGAAATGGCCTAGAGGTAGGTATAAAGGTAATACTTTTTAAACGGTTATATGATCTTTTCACTAACAATAAAGGTAAGCTATTTAAGAAACTTGGTTAAAGGCAAACAGAAATACTGTCTATAATAGACCTTCCATTATTCCTAGAGAACCTGCAAATACCGATCATTCACTGCCTTTTTCCCGTATCCCAGATCACTGGTAAAGCTCTCTAGCGGTGCCGAGACTCTTCCCAAGAGCCAGTAGCTTCATCCGGATCGTTACATAACCACGCATATGGGGGTTTCAGTGTGTTACATTCTCAACTTATTTATTCCTTCAAGGCCTTGCACTACACATAAAATATACACGCCCCCGCACAGGGAACGTCTTCTGCCGGAGTGTTCTTGTTTGCCGGCAGCAGCAGCGCCATAGATCCAGAGTCTGGCGACGGCTCATCATCCGCATCATCCTCAGCTGCTGGTGGGCACGCATATGAAGCGAGCTCTCTACTTCTTCTTGGGCTTCAGCACCTGGTAGGCAATCAGCAGGCCCATCACGGCATACGTGGCCTTGGCCACCTGCAAAAGAGGATTACAATACCAGGATTAGCTCCACGGACCCAGGGAGAACGTCACGCTGCTACTCACGTTTGCACGGCCGGCCATGGTGGTGCCATTGAAGATTTTCGACAGGCCGGTCAGTTTCTCGCCTTCGCCAGCCATTGCTGTGGGTTAAAAACATGGAAAGGATTAGTTGCGGGCTCGGCAGAGGCCCTGGCCATTGCACTCCACTTACTTTTGGGTTTATTTGTACGATTTCGAGCTGCTGCAAGCGACAATAAAAGATTTTCGGCTGAGGTTATACAACTGACAGGGCTGCACGCACAACGATGTTGCAATCGATAGTATCTTTGTTTTGAGCAAGGCGATACATCGATAATTAATTTCAACATCGGAAAAAATACTAGCTTTTTTTGAAAAAAGTTCGCCAATTTTCAATTCAATGGAATTTTTATAATTTAAAAAGGGATTAGTTAATAATTAAAAGACATACGCTTAATTGAATGCAACCAATTATTCACAATTAAAATAATAAAAAAAAGAATGAAATGTATAGAGCGAGAAACATAGAGAGAGTTATAGAAAGTTGGATAGAGAGAGTAAAACACTATAAGCTGAAAGCGGAGCTGAGAGCGGAGCTGAGAGCTAAGCTTAGAGCTGATATGATAATTTGAGAGAAATTAGTCATCTCTAATCCGCTCTCTTACAAGAAGTGTGTGTGTGTGTGTTTGTTTATCCAACATTATCAGCTCGCTTATCAGCTCAGCTTTCAGCTCTACTCTCAGCGCTGCTCTCAACCTTTCTCTCTCTCTCTTTCTCCGTCTCGATCAAGCTTTCTCCCTCTAGCTACCTATGACTACAGCCCCCTCTCCCGCCGCAGCTTTAGTTAGTGCGCCTCCCCCCGAGTAACACGCGTGCGCGCGTCCTCTCGTGTTTACCTCGTGACGTGTGCATCCCAACTCGCCGGAATGACTTGCGGAAAAGTGTCACATCGTTGAAAAAGTCAAAGTTCTTATAATAAACATGCAAAATAACCAAGAACCTTATGGAATCGAAGGCGTTTACCTATGACGTGTCCATCCCAACTCTGATGACTTGCGGAAAATAATAATAATCGAGCAAAATCACCAAGAATCACTGGAACCGAAGGAGTTAATGATCAATGAATCTCAATATGTGCGCGTCTCCCCTCGCGTATACCCAACACCTGCGCATCCTCAACCAATCTGGATGACCGCCGGAAAAGTGCCGTTTTCCGGGGAATGTGTAAGCTCTTATTATAATAGTGAAATATCACCAAGAATCCCTGGAATGGAAGGAATGAATCATCGATGACTCAGCCAAGTCTGCGGTGCGGCAATGAAAAGCTATGAAAAGCGATGTAAAGCGACGAAAAGCGATGTAAAACGACGAAAAGCGATGCAAAGCGATGAAAAGCGCCTCCCCTCGCGACCCCTCGCCTTCCCTCGTGTTTACCTGTGACGTGTCCATCCCAACTCTCCGGGATGACTTGCGGAAAATAATAATAATCGAGCAAAATCACCAAGAATCACTGGAACCGAAGGAGTTAATGATCAATGAATCTCAATATGTGCGCGTCTCCCCTCGCGTATACCCAACACCTGCGCATCCTCAACCAATCTGGATGACCGCCGGAAAAGTGCCGTTTTCCGGGGAATGTGCAAGCTCTTATTATAATAGTGAAAAATCACCAAGAATCCCTGCAAGCGAAGAAATGAATCATTGATGACACAGCCAAGCCTGCGGTGCGGCAATGAAAAGCTATGAAAAGCGATGTAAAGCGACGAAAAGCGATGTAAAGCGACGAAAAGCGATGTAAAAAGTTGAAAAGCGATGAAATACGATGTAAAGCGGGTAAGTTCAAGCCAAGACTATTATTATTATATATGTATATCTACTAAAGCTGCCGTAGCAGCGATTTAGGATTTCTAGGATTTGAGGGGTGGGATATCAGATACATTCTGAAAGGTTTATATGTTTTTATAGTCGTTGCCAGCCTCTGCGAAGCCTTTGTCTTCAAGGCAAGGTTCTTCTGATCCCAAAGTCACCTGTAAATCACACTGTATATATTTATTCTTCCCTCTTAATTAAAGGCCACCAGTCGCTGAACTTTAAGCCTGGCAATTTCAAAATATTTAAACCCAAGTCTTGGCTTGTGGAAAATTACAGGGTTCTTATCAAATGTCAATGGCAGCTTTGGCAAATCGCATCTAATTACTGGGCTCGCGCCTTGCCATATCTACATATATGCGCGGCTTGTGCGGTGGCTCATATTTCCAGAGACTCATTAAAATTATAATGCACTTCCTGGGAACCCAGGGGCTGCCATTTGATTGTCAAGAAGACTCAAAGAATGAAAGTGAAAGGCCAAAAAAAAAAAAAAATCCTGTAATTAGAGCCATGAATGCACTTGAATTCCTTAAACACACCCACATACCCCTCTTTTCTGGGCAACAAAAAAAAAATGCATATTAAATGAAAGCAGTGCCAAATCCTACGCCTCTAAACTCGGCTAAAAAAATTACAGTAAAGCTTCGGTAATGGAAATTTTAGAAGTTGTAAAAGTAGGTAATATATTAATGAATTTGGGGATTGGAAAAACTTATATAGATGATGATTAGGGGGTGGGAGATGCCTTCTTCTAACCTTTGGGCTGTGCCACCTCAGCGAGGTTCCACTGTACTTTCGCTGTGACACTGCCACACCCCTTTCTTTGTCCCTTTGTGCCTCTTCTGCCTTCGTAATGAAAAAAAAAAAATATAACTAAGCTAGGATGTGCCACCTCAGCGGGGTTCCACTGTACTTTCGCTGTGACACTGCCACTGTTTGCCACACCCCTTGCTTTGCCCCTATAAAAGCCACACGATGGGCATGAACCCACCGTATAATCCGGGTGTTCAAGATGAGTGACGCACCTAGAAAGCCAACAAAGGAAAAGGAGCTGCAGGAACAGGAGCCCCAGCGATCGCGTCAGGACAAGCAGGATAAATCTCTCCGCGTCCAGATACTCGTTTATCGCTGCATGGGCATCGACCTATGGAGCCCCACCAGCTCCAATGACCGCCGGCTGCTGACGTTCGTCACCATGGGCCCCCTGTTTGTGTTCATGGTGCCCATGTTCCTGGCCGCCCGCGCATACATCACCCAGGTGAGCCTGCTGTCCGACACTTTGGGCTCCACGTTCGCCAGCATGCTGACCCTGGTCAAGTTTCTGCTCTTCTGCTACTACCGCAAGCAGTTTGTGGGTCTCATCTATCGCATCCGTGGGATTCTCGACAAGGGTGAGAGAAGTGGAAGAGGGCTCATCCAATGAAGATGCCCTAAGTCCTTGCTCTTTTTAGAGATTAGCGTCTGGCCAGATGCTAGGGGTATTGTGGACGAGGAAAACCAAAGCGATCAGATGCTTAGCTTGACCTACACCAGATGCTTTGGTTTGGCTGGAATCTTTGCGGCCATCAAGCCCTTTGTGGCCATTGTGGTTTCCCTAATCCGAGGCAGCGTTGGCGACTCGGGCATCCATCTGGAGTTGCCCCACAATGGCGTGTATCCCTGGGATCTGCAGGTAGTCTGGTGGTATGTGCCCACCTATCTGTGGAATGTCATGGCCAGCTATAGTGCGGTGAGTGAGGTAAAGATTTCCGACTCCCAGTTATACTCACTCTCCCAGGCAGGTGACCATGGCCTTGTGCGTGGACACTTTGCTTTTCTTTTTCACGTACAACGTGTGTGCCATCTTCAAGATAGCCAAGCATCGGATGATCCATCTGCCGGCTGTGGGCGGCAGGGAGGAGCTGGAGAGCCTGGTCCAGATTTTGCTGCTGCACCAAAAGGGCCTGCATATAGCCGATCATATTGCTGATCAGTATAGGCCGCTGATCTTTCTGCAGTTTTTTCTTTCGGCCCTGCAGATCTGCTTCATTGGTTTCCAGGTGGCGGATCTATTTCCCAAGCCGCAGAGCCTGTACTTTATTGCCTTTGTGGGCTCGCTGCTAATTGCTTTGTTTATTTACTCAAAGTGTGGGGAGAATATCAAGAGTGCCAGCCAGGATTTTGGAAATGGGATCTACGAGAGTGCCTGGACGGAGTTTACACCATCCACCAAAAGGGCGCTGCTCATAGCCGCCATGCGGGCCCAAAGGCCGTGCCAGATGAAGGGGTATTTTTTCGAGGCCAGCATGGCCACGTTTTCAACGGTGAGTAGGAGGAGGAGGAGGAGTAGGAGTAATCTCTGTTTGGTTTTAACTATTCAACGACTGTAGATTGTCCGCTCCGCCATGTCGTACATCATGATGCTGCGCTCCTTTAATGCCTGAAAGAAGGAGGAGGAGGAATTGAAGTTGAAGCTTAGAAAAGGAGCCATGAGAACTTGATTTTATAAAGCAAAAAATTGCCAAGACAAGTGGCCTGTGGCGGCAAATAAGCAATTAATTGTTTCTACAACTTTTTTCCTACTGAAAATGAGTTTTAAAATAAAACATAGCAAAAGTAGTTGTGGTTTTTTCTCCCACTTTAATTGAAATGCATCTTTGAGATTCGTTTTAAAAAGTCATGTGGGTTTTATAGATGGAAAACGGATACAGATGCAGATACAAATACTTTATAGTCAAGGAAAAAAAGGATATAAATATCCTTAACACAAAAATTTCTCATGTTTAATAATTACTTTTAGCAGAATAACTTTATAAGCTTAATGAAAAATACTTACAGAAATTACACCCAACAAAATTTGGTTAAATCAAGTTTCAGGCAGCTAAAACCACAGTAAATCTAAACAAAAAACACAATTAACAAAAAATAAATAAAAAATAAATAATCCACCTTTGACATTTGTTTTAAAAGGAAAACTGAGAAAACTAGACATTTCTTCCCCTACAAATACTCACTGGTCAAGGAAAAAAGCATACTTACCACACAAAGTAATTATAAACATTTACTTTTAGTCTGGCAGAATACGCTCTAGGCAAGGAAAAAAAGGGTATACCCCTATCCTTGCCACACAAAGTTCTCATATTTATTAATTACTGGCATTACAACTTTAACTTTATGAAAAAGTATTCACAGAAATTACACCCAACAAAAGTTAGTTAAATCCAGCTTCAGGCAGCTAAAACCTCAGGTATTTGTTTAATAAACATGGAAAAAGCTTAAAAAAACACACACAACTGTGAGAATCAATTAACAAAAAAAATATAAAAATAAAAAATAAAGGGAAATAAACCGAGGCAAGGCTTAATTAAGTCAAAAGGCATAAAGCAAAGTTACCTCTGCAGTTCGCAGAAAAAAATTTCAAAATTCCTGCGGATGCCTGGGCCAATCCTCTGTCCTTTCTCCTCCAGTACTCCACCCTCTCCTCTGGACTTATCCGATGCTCTTTCGTGTCCGTCTGTCGCCTGTCGTGTTGCATTTGCTGCCTTAATTTGTTTTATTTTTATAACGAGCCAAGTAATCCCGGCAAGCGCCACAAAAAGAATAACAGGAGAAGGGAAAAAGGAGAAGCCAAAGGAGGAGGGAACCAAAGGAACTTCCTTCCTTCCCGGGAAAAGCAAGGTTAAATATAGAGAAAGACTAGGAACCCACCCACCAGCATGATGGGACTTTTCCAACTTCAGCTCTTAATAACGCAAACGAACGGAGGCGGATTGCAGCCATATTGCTGCACGGGTCCAGAGGCCAAGCCATGGGAATCTTTTCGCGATTTCTGCCATCACCTGCAGGGGAGTCACCACCAAGCGTCACCTGCAGGCAGGCCCATGCCCAGTCCAGTCCAGTCCAGTCCAGTCCAGTCCAGTCCAGTCCAGTCCAGTCCAGTCCAGTCCAGTCCACGAGGAGGAACCTCTGTTGGCACTGACAGCTTTTGTGCTTGGCGCCGTAACGATTTCCTGTTCGAAGCATGATTGATGATGAACTACATTGGGCTATCGTTTGGGATCGCACGGGGATTGTGCACACAGGTCTCAAGGACACGCAACAGCGAGCTGTCTGATTGAATGCTCCTTCCTCCTGGCTACATTTCATGCCCAATGCATCTTTGTTGGCAGTTATTTTCACTTTTTGTTGCACTTTATTGCTTGTGGCGGTGATTTAGGGGAAAGGGAATCGCGATTAGCGCGTTTAATTAATTACTTATAATTATTATTAATTAATTATGTGGGAAAAGTCTAGAAAATATTGTTATATATATCTTTTTTTGGTCTTTAAATAAGTAAATTTTCTTGCAAAACTTCAAGTTTATTACGCATACGCCATGTTGTACTTGTTTAGTGAGGTGTCTTGCTTTCCCTGGTCTTGCCTCATTTTTGATTGCGTTTCTTTGGGGTTTTGTGTTTCTAATTTCATTCCCCCCCCCCCCCCCCCCCCTGCACTACGCGCCAAAAACCATCTCCTCCAGATCCCATAAACAGGTTCCGCCTTATATTGCCGAAATTGAATTTATTTATCTCTCTCTATCTCTCTGTTGGCCCCTTGAGCTGATTTTGGTAACAACAACCTTGATGTCACTCGAACTGAAACTGAAACAGAAACAAAAACAAAATAAACGGAATTGAAATGTCCCTGCTTCTGGCCATGATTTATCGCACTGCCGGGGAACTCTAAACTGGCCCCCCCATCTCATGGCAACCTCTTGAAAATAAAATATTATTTGACAGATGTGTTGTTCACCCCCACAAAAGGGGCTTTGGCATTAAAAAACCGGGTAGGGAAAGGAGGGAAACAAGCTGTTTGTTTTATTTTTTTGGCGACAACTTTCCAAAGGGTTTTCCTTGAACAGGAAGTTTCAACAGCCGCCGCCGTTGCCTTCAACTCAATTAGTGAGCTATAAATAATGCTTCACAGAGACCCAATTTTCAACTCTCCAGTACAGGTACTAAAATTCTGAATGCAGCAAATAATTTTTTCCGTTTTTAATATCCCGCTGTTGCTGTGTCCTGGTGCTGCTGCCTTTAAAAAGAGCATCAAATTATGGAGAACAGCAGGGATGGAAGGGGAAATCGTAGTTGGGAATACCCTCACCCTTTATATTTTGCAAAAAATTTTGTTTTATGAAATTATTAGGATTTAATGAAAGCAGATTAGTCCAAGATTTAAATTATTACTCATACGCCACGTTGACTTTTTATTAGTTTTTTATCTAGGCCTTTATTTAAATTTGATTATCTGTTTATTTTTTTATTTGATTAGTTATTCAATATTTATTGAATATTTATTGATTATTTATTGATTATTTATTGATTATTTATTGATTATTGATTGATTATTGATTGAGTATTTTTTGATTGTGTATTAATTATTTATTGATTATTTTTTGATTATTTTTTGATTATTTATTAATTATTTATTGATTATTTATTGATTATTTTTTGATTATTTATCGATTATTTTTCAATCTTTTATTGATTATTTTTTTTTTATTATTTATTAATTATTTATTGATAGAACATTTTAGCATTTTTCTTTAAATTAAATTCTACATTCCAATTCAAAAAAAAAATTCCATATATATATATATAGATATTCCAAGAACCAGCAGAACAATGGGACAGAACTGCCAACGGCAATCAGAAGAGACAAAAGACAGCAGACAGCTCCTGTCGATGGCTTTGTGGAATGCACAGTGCCTTTTAAGGAACCCAATTTTTGATTGCATTCTTTGTGCTTTCCTGCCGAAGTAGCAACTAATTTCTACTTTTCAATGAGCCTCTCTCCGTTGGGATAATTGCATTTCTCGGCCGTTGGATACCTTTCACAGGGTTACCTTTCCCAGACTTACTATTCAGGTTCTAGAGCCTGGTGTCCAGAGTGATTCATCAGCCAGGAGCTTATCTTGGCCACATTAATGCCATTGGCCCACGAAGGTGTGCTATATGTATATTATTTGAATTCGATAGGCGGATGGATGCATTGACCATAAAAGGCAAGGCACCAGCCATATGCATACATATCCCAAATGCAATACATCAAAAAGGTTTAAGCAAATCATCAATGATATCAGATTTTTGTAATTTTCAACGACTTTTTGGCTAATGGACGACGTCTCCTTTAATTCAATTAATACAAATGCCAGCTTTTGCCATGAATATTTTTTATTTTGCGTGCAGAAATATATCCGATTTCCATTAGATAGAAAGAGGTATTAATGCTGCTGAAATTGAATTGTTTGAGAGAATTTTGTATGTTGAATTTTGTACCTTTGCAGGGGATTATAATTTCAGTCAGGAGATTGTAACTCAGGGAAGGAGGCTTTTCCGACCCCATAAATCATAAATATATTCTTGATCAGCATGAACAGACAAATCGTTTAGGCCATGTTTAAAGGAAAAAAAATGTAATCAATTTTTTTCAAAATTTTATAAAGGATTACATCGTTAAAATTTGTAAAAAATTGGGAAAAATTAAATTAAAAAAAAAATTTTAAATTGGTATACAGATTTATTAACCTTATAAAAACAAAAAAAATCCGTTTTCCGAATTGAATTTAATGCATTTTTTGCAGAGATGGATTTTTTACATTTTAATTTTTCCCAATTCACATACATTTTTAAAAGATTTTAAGAATTTTAATGATTTTTAGGGATCTTAATAAATTTCAGGGATCTTAATAATTTTTAAGGATTTTAATAATTTATAAGATTTTATTTATTTATAAGGATTTTAATAGTTCTTAAAAGTTTTAATAGTTTTTAAGGATTTTAATAGTTTTTAAGGATTTTAATAATTTATAAGGATTTTAATAAATTTTAAGGATTTTAATAGTTTTTAAGGATTTTAATAGTTTTTAGGGATTTTAATAATTTATAAGGATTTTATTTATTTATAAGGATTTTAATAGTTCTTACGAGTTTTAATAGTTTTTAAGGATCTTAATAGTTTTTAAGGATTTTAATAGTTTTTAAGGATTTTAATAATTTATAAGGATTTTAATAAATTTTAAGGATTTTAATAGTTTTTAAGGATTTTAATAGTTTTTAGGGATTTTAATAATTTATAAGGATTTTATTTATTTATAAGGATTTTAATAGTTCTTACGAGTTTTAATAGTTTTTAAGGATTTTAATAGTTTTTAAGGATTTTAATAGTTTTTAAGGATTTTAATAATTTATAAGGATTTTAATAAATTTTAAGGATTTTAATAGTTTTTAAGGATTTTAATTGTTTTTAGGGATTTTAATAATTTATAAGGATTTTAATCATTTATAAGGATTTAAAAAATTTTTAAGGATTTTAATAATTTATAAGGATTTTAATAATTTATAAGGATTTTAAATAATTTTTAAGGATTTTAATAGTTTTTAGGGATTTTAATAATTCATACGGATTTTAATAGTTTTTAGAACTTTTAATAATTTATAAGGATTTTAATAGTTTATACGGATTTTAATAATTAAGGTTTTAATAACTTTTAAGGATTTTAATCATTGTTAGGGATTTTAATGATTTTATTATTTAAAATCTGTTTCCTATTTCCAGTGCTTATTAAGGTCTCTAAATTTTAAACAATTCCCGATTCTTGGTTAAATTTGTAATTATATCAAATCCAAAATTCCTACAATTCTTTTTACAATGCCTTTTGTTTTTCCCCTCATTTCTATTCAAGTCGCTCCTAAATATAAATATCTTAAAAATATTTTTGACCTTTCAAAGTTGATGAATTGATTTAAGCGAGCTGAAAATGTCAGCAGGAGGCGAATGCTTAGCTCAGGGCCTAATAAAATTATGGCCAATCCGCGCGCGGCAATCATAATTTCAACGCTCCTAACTCACACGGCATTCGGACTCCAGACTCCATTCTGGGCGCTTGTATCCTTCCTCTGCTCGGCTCCGTAAAACGTTCACAAAGTAACGCCCGGAGCTTAACGACTCCCGGCCATAATGCCAGGCGGACAAGCTGCTCTGTCTCAGTGCCATCAAACCGGACATGGACATGGACAGGGGACAAAAGTAGGGGCAAGAACAAGGACAAGGACACCGACACCGGGGTGAAGCTGGCAAGGAGCAGCGCTAGGTGGAGCTACATATCTTAGGTGGCAACACGTTGCCCTGTTGTGTAAGGATCAAAAAGAGTAATGGAAGCATCAAAGTTTATATGCTTTATGTTTTCACTTTTAACGTTTTTCTTTTGGAGGAGGAGAAGGTGGAGGAGGAGGTGGAGGTGGAGGAGGAGGTGTTGGAGAAGGTGGAGGAGGTGGAGAAGGTGGAGGAGGTGGAGGAGGTGGAGGAGGAGGAGGTGGAGGTGGAGGAGGAGGTGGAGGTGGAATAGGAGTCAGGCATTTCGCAGTCGCACAGTCAAAATCCTAGGAAAGATGGAGGTGGAGGTTCAGGAGGATGTGCAAGACTAGGAGTAGGAGTCACTACACCCACATGGACCGAAAACGGAAGCTTAAGCGTCGTCCTGACCCTGTGTCATTGATGATGATTTATTGCGCGGCACGGCTTGGCCTGCAAGTTGCCCCGAAAAATATATTTATGACGCTGCCGGAGCTGAATTATCGAGCATACGCAGCGTTGGCCGCCGCATCCGCTGATGCACTTGTCTCCCTGTTACACAATTTATGATTTTCTTTATTATTTCCTATTAAATGAAAAGACGGCGATTTTCCATATCTTTATGTCAAGTAGAAAAACCTCTCAAAAAATGTCTTTAAAATTGATTTTTCTTCTTGAAAAAAATAGACTTTCTGGATAGAAATTAGCAGGTTTCCAGTTTACACCTAATCCTGCTTTAATCACTTAAAATCTTAAACTTTAATTACTTATAGGAGCCTTCTTCCTGTTTATTTTGCTGCCTCTTGGAGGTCATTCAATTTCTAGAGATTCCCATTGAGCAAAAGGAGAGCGTAAAACGACCTGCAAAGGCTTCGATGCAAGCTTAGCTGATGTGCACACAGGTAGCAGGCGGAAATGGTTGATCCCTGAGGGGAAATGGAAAAGTGGAATAGTGGAAAACTGAAAAACTGAAGAACCGAAGAAGGACAAGGCCAAGGCCATTAACTGCGTAATTATTTGTCTGTCGGTGTTGTGCCTTCTGTGTGTGTCCTTGTCCCCAAAACCAAGACCGGGTAGCGGTGTCAGCTGGTCCTGCGGTTACAGCCTGTTCGTTGCTTTTTTCGTCCTTGCGGAAATTCAGAACGAAACCTGTTGCGTATGTCGCGAATGCAAAGCGATTGGAAATTTCGAGATTGGTGCTTCGAGATTACAGGTGGCAGCTGGACAGGTGACTCTCCATGCTGCTCTCCAATTTGGGCCTAATTTCGAAAAGGTTGATGGATCAAGGTTGTGTGTTTCAGTAGAAAAAAACGTGGTTTAAAAAGATTTCTTAAGGTTTCTTGATTTAATTATTAAAATTATTTGTTATTTAGTAGCAAGATTGTTTGGTAACTTGCGTTTAAACTGAAGGTTTTTAATTTAAATAATTTTTTTTAACAATTTTTTCTTTCAATAATTTAATAATTTATTTTAATTCTTATACCTTCTGCAAATTTGTTCTAAAATTTTAAACGGGTTTTCTCTTAATAATTTAATGGTTAAGTTTTATTTTAATATTTTCTGCACATTTTGTTAACATTTGGAACCGTTTTTTTAGTAATTTAATTTTCTTCTTCTTCTTATTTCTAGCTATTTCCAGGATTCAAGGACTCCAATGCTTGGCAAATAAACTTGTTTTGTATTTCCTTTGAAAACATAAACGAAGTTGCTGGAAAAATAGTAGAAAATAATCAAAATCACTTCCTGAGAATTGGAAATCCTCCAAGGTATGTCTTCTAGTGAATTATTTTTGCCTTTGGTTTGCTAAGAATTTTTGTTTAAATAATAAGGCTTGGAAATAAATATAATATTTATTTAAATATATTTAAAAATAAATTTAAATATTTTATACAAATATATTATGTAATTGTATTTATTTATATTTATTTATAAATGTATTTTAAATGAAATATTTATATATTTTAAAACAATATTTTTCTTCATAAAGGCTTTATTTTTTGATTATTTAGTTTTTATTTTAAATTTCGTATTTATAAACATTATCAATTTGAATAATATTTTTATTTATTTGTATACATTACTTTCGCTTATCATTGCACAAAAAATTTCTTTTAATAATTTCTGTTGACAATATTTTCCGCAAGCTAAATTGCAAAATGGCAAACGCATTGGTAAACTTCTAGATTTTCCTGCAGTTGGAAAAAGGCTAAATATAAAGAGCGGGGGGAGGGTGGGAGTGCCACAACCCACCCAGCAAGGCCCTCTGTTTGCGGCTTACGTTTTCGGAGAACTGTCAGCCAGCCAGCTCCTGGCTTCTGCTGATTTCTCCACTTCTCATCGTGAATGTGACTCCGAAAAAAGCTTTCGGAATGGCGCTAACAGGTCGCCTGCTACATTTACAGACTCCGTAACAGCGTCCCCTAACAGAGAAGCAACAGTGCGCTGGGCGATTTAAAATAAGGTCTCCGCTGGCAGGAAAACTCAGTTTCAGTTCCTGTTCAGTCATTGTCGGTTACGTTACCGTGACCCCCAGCACCGCACAGTGTTGTTAGTGTGGAATTAGAATCAGTATCAGTATCAGTAGCAGAATTAGTATCAGAATCAGCAGCAGTATCAGAACTAGAACCAGTATATCTGTATCTGTATCTGCATTTGTATCTGTATCTTTATCAGTTTACAAATCAGTAACCGTAGTATCATCTTCATAATTGGCCTAATAATCCGAGCAGTGAATTCAAAACAAAAAAGAAAATCAAGTTCCAAATTTAACAACAAAAATTCAAAATTTAATTTAAAAAAAAATAAGTTTTCAAAATTTTCAAAAAAATCACAAAATCTAACGAGAGAGCTAGCTTCGACCAGGAAAACCGAGAAAAGAAAAGCGAAAACTAAAGGTTTGAATTCTGGTTCTCTCTCTCTCTCTCTCTCTGTCACTCACTCTCCGGCCCCCCGCCCCCCCGCATTTGTGTGTCAAATTTTTTGTTCGTTTTTTTGAAAGTGCGTGCGTGTTATGAAAAGTTTGTTTCCGGGGTGCAGGGTTTCACAGGCCTAAATACGTGGGGGAGCGTGTGGGAAGGAGGGGTTGTCCTGCCTTTCTTTAGCCGAGCAGCACAGGTACAGATCTCGGGTATCCTCCGATGGATCCCTGTCCGGCTATTATAAAGCCATTGCCTGCCATTGTGCTGGCCTCGGCTGAAACCAAGTTTTTGTGCAGACCTAAGCAGAAAATTTCATTTTCATTTCATTTTCCAGTTCAAATTCGGTTTCCTTTTGGGTTTTCTTCTTGTTGTATTTTTGTAGTCTTGCTTTATTTCTGTTGTTGTTGTCGTTTTTTCCGGGTTAATTTTCTTGGCCCTTTCATATTTGATGAGTAAAGAAAGGCGACTTCAACTACACTCGTAAAGAAAATATATATGTTTTTGTATTTAAAAAAAAATTGCCCTTAGGTAAAAATTTCCCTTGGCAAAATTTTCATCAAACTAAGAAAATTAAGAAAAAGATATTATAAAATTTAAGGTTTTGATAGGTTCCTTTCTTAATTCAAAGGTAAATTGCCGTTTTTTTTTGCTTACAGGTAGTAAAAATTTCATTTTAATTGTAGAAAAATTACCTTTAAATTTAGAACAATTTTCTCTCATTGTTTTGACCAATTAAATAGCTATAAAAATAGGAAAACTCTTTCTAAATTTAAGAAAAATTCAAATTTAATTGTAGAAAAATTACCTTTAAATTTAGAAAATTGTTCTCTCCATTTTGCGACCAATTAAATATCCATAAAAATAAGAAAATTCTCTCTAAGTTAAAGAAAAATGTCTTTTTAATTTTAGAAAAGTTTTTCCCTATGTTTAGATCGAATTGCCCTAAAAAAACTAGATCCATTTTCTCTACATTTGAGAAAAGTTGTCGTAGATTTCAGGAAATTTATTTCCGAATTTAATGGTACATTTTTTTCTTAAATCGAAATCTCTGAAATCAATTTCTCAAATCAATTTCTTAAATGAATTTCTCAAATAAATTTCTCAAATCAAAGGCAACTCGCCCTTGTCTCCTTTTTAAGGGCAAATTCTTATATATATTTTAGGTAAACATTTTGACGAGTGTAGTAGTATTTGCTCCTAAAACAGTGGCCTCGCGCCTCATACTTTATTTATATGTTGCTCAACCCGTTGCCACCAGCTAGTCTCACCTGTACTCCCACTTCGACTCCCACTCCCACTCGCACTCCTACTCCCTGGCTCCTACCTGTGCCTTTGTTATGCATGGGCCCCGTGAATCATTCATATGCAAATGCTGTGAATATTCTCATTTATGTTAACCGTAACCGTAACTGCGGTCTCTCACCTGGCCCCCCATGTGTCTGTGGTCAGGGGCGCTGTCTCACCTGCTTGCCATTAAGTGTTGCCTACTTATCAGTGGATGATGATAGTCCGGGCCCAATTACCAACACCATTGAAGTGGTTGGAGTTCATTTGCCACCATGACTAACCGCTTTGCGGAGGCCCAATCTAATCGCTTTTCTACGCTGCTAGCAATCAGCTCTTGGACCGTGTGAATGATTGGCGATTTGCGCCTAGCCAAGCCATTAATTTGGTATTATTTTTTAATCACTCAACCCGAACGAAGAGCGATTATAATCGAAGGGATGTTGACGCATTTAAGCCACTTGTCCCATGCCCTGCTGAGTGAGTGTTTGCCAATGGCATTATCCGGCCAACTTGGCTTGCTAGAGCTTAACCCCTAAAGTATCCCATTTAATATTCAAGGAATGCACATTTTTGTGGCATTTATTATGCAAAATAATTGAGCATTTTCACGGCAAAAGAGTTCTGTTGCTTTTGTAAGAAAAAAATACAAATAAACTCGAGACTAAAAGAGAAAATAGGTCGGCAGGACGAAGGAGTAAGCGGCTTTTCCTTGGTCACGGCAATTAATTTACATTAATTTCCTTTGTTTCGCCAGGCTTTTGTTTTGCTTTTTGTTGGTCTCTTTTTTTTTTTTGGTGTCTTTTTGTGTCCTGTCCTGGGTCCCTTTTCTGCTTGGGTGTCCGCTGCAGTGGGGCTTTATTAAAAAACAATTACAACACTTGGGCCTCTGCTCTGTCCAGGATCCGTCCATCAGCAGCAGCAGCAGCAAGAGTAAGGATGTCGGACAAGGCCAAGGATTCGGAGCAGCAAAAGCAGGAGGAGGAGCAGCCAAAGCAGGAGAAGGAGGAGCAGCAGCTAGAGGCCCTAGATCATGAAGTGGTGAGGGTGGAGGTCCAGGTAGAGGCACAGCCAGAGGCCGAACCGGAGCCAGAGGGCGGGGGCAGCGTCAGCACCAGCCATACCCATAGCACCGGCAGTGGCGGTGGTCCAGCTGCACCAGGACAGGTGGCTGGTTTAGGAACAGGTTCTGGTTCAGGACCGGGAGCAGCTGTTGCTCCAGATATTGGCGGCGGCGGCGGCGGCGTCGGCGAAGAGATGGAACGCGACCGGGACAGGGATTCGCATGGCGACAGGTGAGTCAAATGGTTGCCGAGCGTGAGGCATCCTTTTTCCAGGCGGCGGCCACAGCGACCTCCAGCCCGCTCAAAGCCTCTGAGAAGCTACTCCCTGCTCATATCCATGTGGCGACCCTGTCAATAGCCATTAGCTAATTGGCCAGGTCGGGCGTGGGGTCGGGAGTAGGAGGAGGTGTCAAAGCTTGGCGGAGGCCAGAGCGGGCCAAGATGGCGGCGATTCAGGGGCCTAGTCTGGACGGTAGGTGCCCCACCTGGCCGTTTCGAGGCAGCAAGCTAATCCACAATATATATATATATATAGAGATATATATAATATCCGATAGCATGTGTATGTGAGACTAACCCATCCGATTAATTTTTTTTTTGTATTTTAGCCAGAGCGGCGGGGTGTATCTCGTTTTCTTTAAGATGTTCTAAGATTCCAAGGAACATGGCACCCCGTCCCCGTTCCCCTCCTCCTACGGCACCCAATTTTTGTATATAATATATATTTATTTGTATAATATATATATATATGTAAATATATATATTATATTAGCGCCACACCCGCCCTACAAAGCGATATGCAATTTATTAGAAAATTATATTAGACTCACACAATAGCATTTTTTTTTATATAGCTAATCATTATACATATATATAACCGTTTCCTTAAATATCGTATATCCAATAACAAATATCCAAGTTCTTAAAAATATTTTCATCTTTCTTTAAACAGAAACCGAAACATGAATTGTTTATACGCTTAACATTTTAATTATTCACAGAAAAATCGTATGAATAATACAGAAAATATGCTTAAAATATTAAATATATATTAAATATAAATATATATGTTAATATTTATTAAAATATATCATAGTCAAAGTCTAGTTACTAGTAATAAGAACCCATATTCAATATAATATTCCCATAAATACTTATATTTAAAACATATTCCCATATAAACAATAAACAAAAACATACATACATCAGTCGCAAATACTTATGAGAACCCTTAAACTTTAAGTAATAAACAGAAATTTAGTTTAAAAAAAATATAAAAAAATATTTATATATAACCAAAGCCGCTGTCAAGGCTCAAATATATAAGATAAGGTGACTGAATAACAGTGTATATATAACAAATTAACAAAGATATTATTATTTATAATTAAATATTATACAAAAAGGCATTTATAATATAATATATAATTGTATATTATATATTATACATTATTATATTTATTTTACAAAGAAAACTCCGATATATTGCAGTTAAAACCATGTTTCAGGAAGTCGAAAACTTGCGTAAATATTTAAAAAATTTTTTTAAATTCTTTTACAATTTTTTTAAAGCCTCTTTTCTCGTCCCTGCTAATCCCACTACCTGGAAAAGCACCCGCTTTTCCTGCTACGCACACATTGTTAACACGTTGTGCCTGCCATTAGGGGGGATGCTTTATAAATATAGATACTTGTGGGCCGGGCAAATATTTGACTAACTCGTCAGAGAGCCCATCCTTACTTACCAATTCCCAGACTCCCTTAACCCACCCTCTTTCCCTGATGTAAGCCCCCAGTTAATTATGCGCCCAACAATTAACGCAGCCAGGCATTGGCATCCACATCGACATTGGGAATCGTTGGGGAAAATTCAAGCGGCTGGCTGGCTGGCTGGCTTTGTGGCAGCGACTTTTCCTCGACGCGACTTGAGTTTTCCCCGGTAATCCCCACACAGCGAGTTTCCTGTGGCTTCTACTAGATGTAAGATTTAGCTGGGATAAGTCGGTTACCTTTGGCAGCTATGCTTTTCACTTTGTAACTAATTATGTACCAATTAGCGGGGCCCTACACTTTGTTGGCCTTATTTTACACGTATTTCCACGCATTTCCTCCTCTCTCTTATCACCTCAAGTGTTGCACTATTTGCCACTGATAGGACGGGATCTTATCTGCTTTTTGGCCCTTATTTAGGCCCGATTGGGTGCAGTTGCCTGTTCCATCTGTAATGGGATCTGCCCTTATCGCTGTGTAATTTATGGCCGGCTCAACATGGTTTAATTTGGGGGTCAAAAAGGTGAGGCTTGAAATATAAATAAAATATGAGATATAAATAAAATATATAGTATTTAGTTTTAGCTTGGGAATTTTGTAGAATTTTTAGAATGTCCAAAATAAGGCTTCAAATATCTTTAAATAACTTTTCTTTTAAGTTCTTCAATTAAATTGTTATTTTCTATATAATTTTTCCTTTAATTTAGTTAAAAAAATACACTTCCTAAGTCACTTAGAAAGTCTGTTTTAAAAGGAAATTAAATAGAAAATTAAATAGAAAATGAAATAATAAATTTTTAATAAGCAAAAGTTACCTGGTTGTCACTTTCCCTTTCGCTTTTCATCTCTCGATTAACTGCACTTTCTTATTATTTCCAATTATAAGCCAACGGAAATTGCAGTTTCGAAGGGAAACCGTAACACCGGCGGTCGGTTGCTTTTTAATCAGTTTGCCATCCGGCATCAATTAATTTCTTTAGCTTTTCTTTAGCTTTTTTTTTTATTATTTTCTATTTGTTTGCGACAGTTGTTGTTGGGTCAATTAGCGGAGGGGAAATTTCCAACTGAAGCTGCAACTTCTGGAAAGTTTCAAGGCAGTCTGCCTCCTGGCCTTCCGGTTGGGTTCCTCCCGGCTGCTCCTTCTGACTTTCATTTCCGGACTGAGGGGACCTTGGTAACCCCGTCATCGCCTCGCACTCAATCATCGCTCCGCCCTCGATGGCCTGGTATTCAGCACTGCAATTGACACTCTGTTTGTTTTGCTGATAATTAAATGCCTAATTGGAGTGGCAACAGCCGCAGGAGCTTCGTTGGTTGCCCAGGCAGGTGAACGGGTTGCCGCGCCATTGTTGGCTTTACGGACATCAATTTTTCAAAACACAAACAAACCGGATGGGTCAGCAAGCTGCGACAGCAGCTATTGAGTCCTTCTGGTTGGGTTAGAAAGATTTGACAGGATAATTAACATCTCCTAGGATATATTTCATTTCCCCAAATCGGGGATTTGTTGTCAGTCGGATGGTTGGATATTCACAATATCATTAACAGGCTTCGATTCGATACGCTTGAGCGGGGGATTAGGATTGGGTTTGGGTTAGGTACTTCCTTTTCTCCTTCATGTATTCTGCATTGACAATGAGCACCTTACTCATCCAGGTTTTTGGGCACGTGAGCTGGCTGCCAGATGAGTTCCCTTTTCCTTGTTGCCAGTTTTTCCTGCCAAATTGTTAATGGAAATTATTACTTATTAGCTGTTTTGCATATTTTGATGAAAACATAGCCATACACGCTTGCTTTTCACAAGGAAAACAGCTAGGAAAATGTGATTAAATTTAAGGGGAAATATCTAAAAAATATCTAAAAATGGGAAGAAAATAACTAAGAAGTCTTAAAGATCTTTTAGATCATTGGAGCTCAATAAGAGAGGTCCTGGCTGCTTACAAAAAAGGTGTTCTTGGAAAGTTAACTTAAAAATAAAGTTATCAATAATAATATAAACACAACATACTTTAACCTTTAGTAAATCAATCTTTAAACTATCTCAAACGAATCTTAAAGATACATTTCTTCAAAGGCGAAAAGGTGCTGTGATTCCCGTCCGTCCATCTGCGACAGGCAGTAAATATTCGAGCTGAGACCCCATGAATCACTGATAAAAATTTGTATCAACTCGTGAATGGCGGCAGTCGACTTCCGTTGCCGACTCAGCAAGCAGGCAAGCATCCTTGGCAACCCTTTGGTTCGGTTCGGTTCGGTCTGCCTGCTTAGTTATGCAAATCTCATATTTTGCCAAAGTTTGCCAGCTTCCTTTGGCTGCCTGGCACTTTGTATCTGTATCTGTAGGTGGGTATCTTGTGTGTGTGGGTGTATTTGTATCTGTATCTATGCTTGTGTTTGTGGGTTGTTGTGCAAATTATAAAGTTGCCTTAGCCTGAGATTTCTTCTTTTTCGGCTCTGGCAGGTATGGCACACTTAAGCTGTCAGTTCCCAGCTTCGCCTCAGACCGAGTCCTGCCTCTGATCCTGCTCTTGCTTCTGCCTCAATGCAAAAGCCACCCAGCAGACAAAAACTTTTGTTTATGATATAGAAAACGATAGTTTGACGAACGTCTTATGAACGATAATAAAGTTAGCGAGTATAATCCTCAGAATTCGCAATACTCGTCCGCTTTTCATTCGTTTGGGTATCCCTTTTTTGAGCATTTAGCGAAACTAAAGCGTAAAATCAGACTTTTTGTCCTTATTTAATATCTTTAGCATACATTTTTCGTATCCACCTGCTTGGGTCTGCTGGGAAGTGTTGGGTTATCGAGTAGAAATCAACATCTGTTGGCAATCAACTGTTCACACAATCGAATCCGATTCGTTTGACCAAACGGCGACAGTGAATGTGATTTCTAATCAACAGCGATTCCTTGCTCTGCGCTCCCTCCTCTCTTTGCTTCCTGTGATTTACGGCCGCTAATTCAGCCTGGCATTGGCATTCACTAGACGTGGAAGCTGGCAGGATACCAGAGCCAGGACCATAGCTTGTCCTTCACTGCCGGCGTCTACAATTAAACGCACGGCAGCTGGCCATGGACATGCATGTAAAAGCGATCAGCGAGGAAAAGCAGGACATAAGGCATGCCCAACTAGGACATATCCTTTACTAGGACCTTCACATTTATTTAACTTGAGGTTCGTGGCTCACACCTGACTCTCCTCTAATAGCTTTCCAACTGGGCAACAAATGGCAACTAATCGAGTTGATCAAGCGACTTTATGCAGTCCATTATGTTGGTCCTTCTGTTTATTTTTTGTTGTCCTTTTTTTTTTCGTAAGAAAATGAAAATAAACTAAGCACTAGTAGTGCCAGTAGCAACCACACAATTCCCATCGAGGAGGAGAAAGGACGTGCGGAAGGAAGAAGCAATTGGCCAAAATGGTATTTGAAGTAAAACCCAGAAACGTGACAGGATTCATAAGAGGTGCGGCACGCATGCCAGAATGCCACAAGGGCTCGCCTCCTGGGGGACACCGGCATAAGGCGACAAAAAGCCAGGAAACAATGGCCATCAGCTGCTGGTGCCATGTTTAAAGTTATATCCTTTCGACCAGTTGCTTCTCAGTTACAAGTTTCTCAAAAGGGGCAAGGACATGACGTATACGTAATGCGTATGCGTAATGCGTATACGTAATGTCTTGAGCATGAATACGCTTAACAGGATAAGAATTGAAATGGAAATAAAAAAATAATAAATAATAAAATAAATAAAAATAAATAGAAAATAAAATTAAATAAAAATTAATAAAAATATATATAAATAAATATAACTAGATAAAAATTAATAAAAATATATATAAATAAATATAACTAAATATAAAAATAATAATAAATAAAAATATATATAAATAAATATTAATAAATAAAAAAAATAATAATAAATAAAAATAAATAAAAACAATAAGCAGGAACCCTAAATAATGATTATCAACATTTTTTTAATATTATATTTTTGCTCAAAATAATAATAAATATTCTTTTAGAGATTAAATAAATAAATAAATATATATAAATATAAAATTATAATTATTAATAGTAAGAAAAATATTTTAAATTCAATAGTTAATCATTAAGTATTTATTTTTATTTTTTCACTTATAATGAGTTAACTTCTCAATGGAATAAACCCTTGAAATAAGCTCATCAAATTGAAATTGTGATGTGCTAGATCCAAAACTGTGTCCTGCTGGGTAGAAAACATAATTAAATCATACTGTTGTGCCAGTCATACCGCTCCGAAATGTCCTGTCCCGCGGAATTAGCCGCATGCCACGCATGCCGGCGCACAAATCGTTGCATACTTTTGCGCGATTTGAGCCAATAATTACATGCTCTGTGTGGGTGTGTCTCTGTGTGTGCTTGAAAGGATATGCATGTGTGGCATACACACGCCCCCACGTTCCACGCCCACGGGCAAGGCCGTGCGAAGCGAGTCTGCCATGAATCTGTGATTCTGGCTCGCTGTCAATGTCAGCAATGGCCGCTTTTCCTTTTCCCCCCTGTTTTTCTCTGCTTTTCTCTGCCTTTCTCCTTTCACTTTTCACTTTTCCACTTGGCCATCTGGCCTATAAAACGCTGAGCTACTCCTTTGAGTGACGTCAGAGCAGGCTGTTTATCTGTTTGGCCAAATTATCGCTTAATTAGTAAGAGTTTTAAGGCTTAATTAGTAGTTACAAATCTCTGGACAGGATCTACAAAGCAGGATCAAGACAGAAATCACAAAGGAAAATAGAGAAAAATGAAGAAAAGTAAAGAAAAATAAAGAAAAACAATATATACAGCTGGTCTCCATCCATGAGATACTTGTTGGGCCTTTTTCTGTGTGTGTTTGTGTTTTTTTTTTCGGCCTTTATTTTGGTCGTCGCATCATCGATTTTTTTGTGTGACGACGCCTCACAAAAGCCAATACACACACACCGACACACCCATACAAAGGGAAAACAAACACTCGCACACACACACACACACACACAGAGAGAGAGAGAGATATGGTTGATGTTGGTAACGGTAATAAATCGCCATTGAAATTTTGTCTTTGAGTTTTCTCTCTTTCTATTTACGCTTTCAAAAAAAAAAAAAAATAAATAAATAAAGTAACACTGTTTCATAAAGGGATTTAATTATAAATTTAATTTTTTGTTTTTATTTGATTTTTATTTTCACTTTTATTTATTAAAAAAAATATATTAAACTTTTTAGTTATTTTTTCTTTTATTTAGAAAAACTTAAAGTTCTCTAGTTCTATTTAATAAATAAAAAAACACTTATAGCATTATGACACTGCCTTAAAAATGTCATTGAAATTTAAGTAAATGTTAGAAAAACTAACATTTTAACCTTTTTAATGACTAAAAATTATTTTAAAAATATATATAAAAATCAAAAGTTATATATTTATATATTTAATATATTTTATATTATATTTGTAATGTTTTTCTTTATTTTATAATTTCATATTAAATATTATATTTAAAAAATTCTTAGAATATTTCAAAATTCCCCTATGCTAGGCCACTGGAAAGGGCATGTCATTGTGTTCTTCTAGTTGCTAAAGTGTTAGCTTTGCCCAAAAAATTCCCAGACAGCTGTGGGTGGTCTGTTTAGTTTAGTTTACCGACCACCGACCTCCGACGGGGTGCGACATAGTATATATCCATAAGATAGGATTTTCGGACGGTGCCCCACTGACATTGTTCAGGGCAACAATTTTGGCTTTGCTTTTACCTAAAAAAAATGTAACCTGCTGTGAGGGAAACAAAACAGCTTTAAAAAACCAAAAAAAAAGTGTTACTTTAATATTTATAAATTTATATACAAATAAACTTATATATAAATATATAAAATATAATATAAATATATATTATTAACCTTTAAATATATAAATAAAAAAAAAATGTTTTTAGTGGGTTTTTAGGTATTTTTAAAATGTATTATAAATTAACTATATAACTTTAAATATATACACTTAATTTTATAACAAACACTTAAAAAAAAACACTTATTTTGAGTGGTTTTTCTTAGGTAATTTTACAATTTTTTATGAACAAATAGATCTAGGCTTTTTCTACTACATAGATTTATGGTTAGACCTCTTTATCCTACATCCTTTGCTCCTTGCATTAATTATTCCCAGCCAGGTGAAAAGCCCACTACGGCTCAGGTTGCCGCCCAGAGTGTGCAACAGTTTTCGGTGTCGCGCACAGAATTTATTGATTGCTATCGATTAGGCCACGTAAAAGGCAACAAAAAAAGGGGGCTGGGATGCGTGCGTGAAAGCAGCTCAGAGGGGTGGGAACAGGACCAACAGAAGGACCAGCTGACCAGGGGGTGAAGCCTGATCAGGAGCAGCGATTGACATTTCAGAAAAAGCAAAAAGAGAAAAAGGAAACCGACACGCGCGTCCAAAGTCCGGCAAAGAGCAAAGCGCAACAAATGTTATTTCTTTGCTGTCCGCCCCCGGATTGTGTCAGGGACCTAGCCAGATGCTCCTCCTGCTCCCCAACGTCATTTGCAGCTGCTGCTGGTTGCCCTGCACTCGTTGCCTTTCATCATCATTTGTTGCTTGGACGATTTCCGTTTCCGCTTCCGCCTCAGTTTGCTGTTGCTCTTCCTGCTTTTTTTATTCCTGCTCCCAGCTCCCACTTGTTGTTTTGTCTATTGTTTGCCCACTCAACGAGGCTAACCTGGAGGGACACACCCTCCATTCCGGCTGCAGGTGGCGACTGTCAACTTCTGCAGTTGTCTTTACCAGATAAACGGAGAACGACCGGAGGTAGTTGCCACAAAACGTTTCCACGAATCACTAAATCCTCCACCCCCTCCGATTTGCATATTGGTCTGTCAGGATGCATGAGACCTTTACAGATTTTGCCGGGGTTAAGTTGAGCGGAAACCGCACTGAAAATGTCATAAAAATATTGTGAAATAATCATAGCAGCAGGATTCAAAGAGCAATAACTTGTGAATTTTAATTGACAGATTTACATACCCATTTCCGGTCATATATCCTGGATCTTACTTTATAGATTTTTGCTGTTAAGAGTGTCTTTCTTTTTTTTTTTTTTGGTACCCTTTATGTCCAGAGTTGGACTCTCCCCTTTGAGGCTTTCAGCTGTAGTTTTTTGTCATTTTTTATTTGGTTTCCGTTTCCGGTAATCCCCTAGCTGTCACAAAACGTTGCATTCGCCAATTCAGCGAACGCGAAAGCGTCATGCAATGGTATTTATTTAATTGCCTGCGAAATATCCATCAGGACTTTTACTATTTTTTTCCAATCTGATCCCTTTGGGGCTGTCAAAGGAGACGAGCTGCATTCATTATTGTATAAATTCTATGGGAAAAAAAATGAATTTGTTTACAAAACTGCATGGAGAGGCATCTGTCGAATTGAATATGTCAACAACTGGCGGATGAATTCACCTGGAAAAAAACAGAAAAAATGTAGAGCTGACTGGCTGCTGCTGCCTCCCCTGCTGATGTTGATTTTGCCTCTAATGAGGCAGTCCCGGGTGCATGTCCGCATGTCCTTATGCATATGTGTACCGAGCAGTGGTGGCAGTCAACAAGCCAATAGCCGGTCTAATTAGACCGCAGGACTTGGGTCTCCTTGCACTACCGCAACATCAGCAGCAACAGTAGTGGCAGCAGTCCTTTGACTTTGAAAACCACTTCATATTGTTGCGGTGGCGTCTTCGCCTTTGTGGCCTTCGATTATGTCCATAATCTGGTGACTCCTAGTGCTGGTCTTTGCCTTCAAGGACACTTTTTTCTTTTTTTTTTTACGATGCCGCCAGTCAGAAACAGGAGAGTTGTCCGAGGGAATTAAGGACACTGGGCGGAAGAAACAAAGTTTAGAATACTACATTTTAGTGTATTTTTAATTGCATTTTTTTAACCTTTATTATTATTATTTTTTTTTTTAATATAAAAACCAGGCAGAGAAGTGTTTTAAATCAATAAAGCGTAGGTTGTGATTCTAAAAAGAGTTTTTAATAAATAATAAATTAAAAATTCAATAAATAAAAATCAATAATATATAATAATAATAAATAAAATATATTGTTTATAATAAAAAATATTAATTAATAATAAAAAATATTTATTAATAACAATAAATATTAATTAATAATAAAAAATATTAATTAATAATACTAAATATATATTAAACATTATAATAATAATAAATATATTATATTTGTTATCATTATAATGTATAATAAATATTTATTATTATGAATTAATTAATATATTAAACATTATAATAATAATAAATATATTATATTTGTTATCATTATAATGTATAATAAATATTTATTATTATGAATTAATTATTTTTATTAATAAATAATTCATAAATATTTACAACTCGCTCTAAAAATTTCCTAATTTCATAGAATAAATTCCAAAAATATTAAATAAATACTCCATCTCCATTAATCTCCTCCCTTCTCAAGTCTGGCATATTTTTCTCTCCGTGTACTGTCTATGCCCGTGGCCATGTGGCGTCCACCAGTTCGGCTTCGGTCGGTGATCAATGACCGGGCCGTAGCGGCCTGTCTGGTCGCATTTCACGAGCTGTTGCCGCAGCCGAAAGTTTATTAATTTGTTATCCTGTCACTTGGGCGCTTTCATTGGCTTTCATTAGAGAGGACTTGCCTGTGCTCATCACCCACCACCCACCACCCACCACCCAGCTCCCGCCGGAGACCGCAGAAATTAATTACCGGATTATAAGACAACTTCATTGGCCCAGCCGGAGGCTGTTCCTAAGAGTGTGGGCGTGGCAGTTCAATTTTCATTGTTGTTGGATTTCGGCAGGAGCATTTTATGATTAACATTTAATGGGAAAAGGTCACGCATAGGAATGGGAGGATCGTGAGGAGAAGGGTGTCAGGGAGCAGTTAGACAGGGAGCAGAGAGCAGGGAGCTAGGGAGCAGAGAGCAGGGAGCAGGGAGCCAAGAGCAGGGAGGAGCAGTTAGCCAGAAGCCAGTAGCCAGGGTGTGGCCCCAACTATATCGGAGGGCGGCATTCCAGTCGCATCTGGGCCCCGGCTAAATTAAGTGCCCAACTTAAATAACTCGAATTAAACATTAATAGCGTACTTAAAAGTTTTCCTTTTCGTTTTTGTTTTCGTTTGTCCTGCTGCTGCTGCTGTTCTCCTTTTTGTTTCTTTGTGTTCCATTTATTGGCCTTGTTCTCCTTGGCCTTTATTATTGGCTCTTTGTTTTTGGTTTTTTAAGTTTTTCGGGTTAGCTGTCTGGGGCCAATTTGTTGATGGAATGATTTCGTAATGAACTTTCGCCTCTAAGCTTTTGCTCCTCCGGTGGCACTTTACAATCGATGCCGATGGCTGGCCTAATCGATTGGCCCAGGACGAGAAGGAGGACGCGGGGCATTGCTGGCCACTTAAGCTGGCATTTCAATCTTAAATGGTTCATCGAGTTTCCCTTTGATTGAACAGGGGCGAGAGGTCTCTATTCCACGGCGACCCTGATGGCAATCCTCTCGATACCCGATAATATTCCCGGGGTCCGTCGTTGTCCTTGATTGCTTCTGTTTCGCCGGTCACTAATCCTTTTGACTTTCAATTTCGGCAGCTCGATTAGTTTTTTTGAAAACACTCTTAGGGAATTGTGTTCTTTTTTACCCCAATTTGGGGATTTTTTAATGGAGATTATTAAGTAAAGAATTGAAATAGTCTTAGGCTTAAACTTCCCCTACTAACTTTCCTCTTATCCCTGCGGCATCAATGCCATTGCCTAATTGAGAGATCACGGGGAATAATACTTGTACTCCCTGCTTACCACTTGTAATTCAATAAGCGAGGAAGTGGCTCCTTTCCAAAGTGCTTCCCCCGACGGCGACGGCAACGCATTCCAAAGTGTTTAAGCCAATTTAAGCATTTGCACGGCACGCAGCCGCTTCAAGTGGCCTCCTGGCCTGCAATCTCCACCAGTCTGCTGTCGCCAGTCTCCTCCAATCTTGGCCAATCTCCAGCTAGTATTTGCCATTCGCCTCCCTCAGCCGCTCGAGATGTTGTCAGCTTAAGTGCGGCATTTGAGGCGCCATGAAATATGCACCAGCCGCCCAAGTGGGCTTCCAGTAAACGGAATGAGCATGCATATCAGCCGGGGATCTACCACCTCCTCCTGCTCCTCCTCCAGCTGACTGCATCCCCCCAAGTAGACAGGCGGTTTCGCTTAGATTGCCTTGGCCTTCCAGCTCCTAGTCCATCACTTCCACTCCCAGGGGCTCTGGATTGTTTTCGGCTTCCAATTTCTATATCAATATGCCGCCTTGGCTTCGGGGAGAGACTCTATCAAAAATTATGCCTGTCGCCGAAAGTGAGCTGTCTAGAAATATTTGATTGCATCCTATGCGTAGCGAGGGGCTCAGGAGTTTATGCTAAATAATTCATTTAATACAAAAAAAAAAAGTAAAACAGAATTTCCCAGCAGACAAAAACATTGTTTATCGTTTTCAATATAAGAAAATGATAGTTTTGCGAATGTCTGATTTAGGCTCATGAACGAAAATAAAGTGGGTTTTGTGCCAAAAAATGCTAACCCTTTACAACATCATTAGAATTCGTGATACTCGTCTGCTATTTATCCGTTTGCGCGTCCGTTTTTAAGCTTTTAGCGAAACTAATGCGGAAAGTTAGTTTCTTTATCCGTTTTCAATATGTTTAGCGGGCATTACTCGGATCCATCCGCATCTTGTGTCTGCTGGGTTAGTATTTTGTTTCTTTATTTGAATTCTGGTCTTAAGAAAAAGTTAAATAATTCATATTTGCTACTTATGTTTACCTGTATTTATGTCAACTTTTGTCTGTACTGGGCAAACTTTTTAATATACTTTCACTTTTGTCTTTACTGGGCAGCATTTTAATATCCTTTCTTTAGTTGAAATTTTGCTTAAGAAGCTTACATGTTTTCACATGCAGGAAAATCCTCCTTCAAATATTAAAGCAACTCCTTTGGGACTTGTGTATGTATTATGCCTTTTCTAATGAAGGTTTTGCCAGGCTGAAGGAAATGATTTCCTTTTCAGTTGGTCTCCATGCTTGCCTTGACGATTTTATTTGCGGCGAGTGAAGCTTTGCTGACATTTAAATATAAATTAAAAAGTTACGCATACGTCACGTGGTGCGGAGGAGAAAGCAAGCTAAAGAGAGAGAGATAGAGAGAGAGGGAGAGGGAGAGTGGTGGTTAGGCCATAAGGGTTCCTCAGACATTTGCATATTGCCATTGTGACAGGCGGGGACGGACGGCTCTGAGCAACAGAGTCATGAAAGCCAAGCCGAGCTGGCGTTCCAGGACATTTCTGTTCTGCCCTGCTCCTTGGCAGGCAAAAAGTTTAAATACAAGAGCAGGCCAAGGAGCATGTGTGTGTGTGTGTGTCCTTGCTGGCAGTGTGAGGGGGGGGGGGTCCTGCAATTTAGCGCCATAACAATGGCGGCCAAGTGGCGCCGAAATTCGTCTTTAATTCTTTTTTTTTTCGGGGTAGGCACGGCATTCATCCTCGCATGTGTTTTGCCTTTGTCCTGCGGTCTGTGTGTGTGTGCGGTGTTGTGTAGTGTAATTAAAAACCCACAGAGTAAGCCAGGCAAGAAATTAAATATTTGTATGTAAAATTAGTAGTTAAAAAATATAAACAAAAACAATAGAAATGAGGAGAACAAAAGCGTGAAAAAAAGGGAAGCTGTGCGTCATAAAAATATTATTCTATATTTAAAAAAAATTCTTTTATAATTAAATAAACGACTAATTTTAGCCAAAATGTTATGGTAAATAAGAGCAACAACAAAAACAAAGGGAATCATCATTTGTTGTTGTTTTTGTTTTAATTTTGGATTTGAAATTAGTCGGAAATATATTTTTTTTACTTTGAAAAAACAAGTTTTGTATTTAGTTGCTGTTTTATTCATATTTAATATATAAAATATAACTTTTTTGTTTATTTATAAATATTTATTTAAACAACAAAAACCTTAAATAAATTTTGTAGCATTTTTTTCTTATATAAAACTCATGGCAAAGTCTGTTATTTTTCGATCCCAAAGGCTCTTAATTGTCTCGAAAATAATTCTTCAAACACACACACACAGCTCGCCCCCAGATGGACCACAAAAGCAATCTCATCATCGACACTTTTTGCTATTTATTTTCATTATCCTTCCTCCCGATTCCTTGCACTAATCAAATGACTGTGGAAAACACTCGGCAGCCGAGGAGAAGACGCTGCGGAACATAATCAACAACAACAAAGTCGAAATTGAAATCAAATTGCTAAAGAGAGTGGGGTGGGGGGGGGGGGGTGTAAGGACACTGGGCCAGGATAGAGGGCTACAGGGTATCTAAAGGGAGGCAGCAGGAAAGGCATGAAAGGCAGGACAAGGCAGGGCTTGGGTAGTCACAAAGGAGCTAAGAACGTAACTGGAGCAGCAGCAACAAGAGCAATTGCAACAACAAGGACAGCAACAACAAGGACATTTACAACAACAATAAAAGCAAAAATGGCTACAAAAGCAACATCAGCGCCATCATTAAAATGCGATGCATCAACGCGCGTCGTCTCTCTGTGCGTCTATCTCTTCTGTGCTTGATATTGTTGTTTTCCCCCCATTATTTCCCAGGGGCTCTCTGACACGGCACTCATAATTAAACGCATTTTGTATTTAATTATGTGTCAGCAACAACAACAATAATAATAAGAGAATGACTAGATGCCAGGCCAGGATTTCCTAAGAAAAAACCAGGAATCGTTCACATTCCAAGCCGCATATTCAAGGGGGGAAAAGAAATTATATTGATATAATGTCCTCTTTATTAATTCTCAATTTTGTTTTTGTTATTCCTTGGCCCAAAAAACCATAGGTAAGGACTGGTAAACAGGGTTTTCAGGATAAATGGGAAAATATATAGATAATTATATTATTTATTACAATTTTTTAAAGGGTAATTTTAGCTTTGAGCTAGAACTTAAGGGAACCCAAAAAACGGTTTAGTAATAATTTGATTTTTTCGCTAAACTATCATTAATACAAGAGCTTAATTTATTTTTAATTTATATATAATTTAAAATATATTTAATTTAAAATATTAATATATATAAGTTTATTTTTTTTTTAAATTTAATTTAGACTCAAAACTCAAATGGTATTTATAGCTGGAAACAACAAACACAATCAACTACCACAATCAACGACCAGTTATAATATTCTTTTGCCGATAAACTATCGCAACTTATCGTTTATCGCCCATATTGATATGTAAGTAATTTTTTGTTTGTTTTTAATTTAACTTCGACTTTGAGCTGATACTTTTTAGTAGTACTTATTTTCTTTAGTTACCTAAGAATGTCTAGGATTCACTTTCTGTTTCATACTACTTTCAATATCGATATCATATGGTTTTATCGATCTATTTTGGCTTACATATCATGGCATCTCTCTCCGTCCTGCTCTCCCTCTCTCTCTCTCTCTCTCTCTCTCTCTATCTCCCTCTCCCTTACCCTCTCTCACATTTTTGCATAATCATTTTTGGATTTAAGCAAAGCCCTCAAAGCGATTAGTGTCCGGCAACAAGCCCAAAGGGGAGAGGAGTTCAGAGGAGGCGAAAGCCGAAGCTCTCCCAACCGGAAGCTGTCAAAAAAAAAAAAAAAAGCCAGGCTATCAGCCAGGATCCAGGAGCCAAGGAGCGGCAATGAATTGGCCCTAGTCCTGGTCCGGCAATTAAAGACGCCGGCCATGAAAAAGTTATGGCACAACATCTTACCACCTCTCTGGGTCCTATGAATTTACCCATTTTCACCCATTTACCCATTTAGGGTTTATGACTCACACACACACAGAGAGAGAGGCGGGGCTTAGTAATAAAAGGTATTAGCAATTTTGGCATTAGGCGTTAAAAGCCTGTACTTATTAACGAACTGGTTAAGAGCTAGATTAACCAGAGTGAGCGAAAATAATTGATTTTTAAGCAAAGAAGATGTCCTTTGACTCATATTTCTGGTCTCTAAAAATGTATATATATATTTATGAAGGGAAATTTATAAACTGAAACACTTGAAATAGATTCTGGAATGGATAAAATAAATTATAATTTCATTTATAGTATATTCATATCTGCACTTTCAATACAACTGTGTTGGACGTTATCCTTTTTGTAGAAAAACAGAGAGTAAAAGCCAGCATTTATGTCCCGCATTTTTCCAGACTGCCTTTTGTGGCCAGTAATTTGGTAATTTTTATTACAAGGCTCGTCTGCTCTCTCTTGCTTATTAAATTGTATGCGGGACGTTTGTGTTTTTTGGGAGGGGAAGTGGCGACTTAATTATAGCCTCCTAGAGAGACCTCTGGATTCCATTCTGCCGTCCCACATGGCGTATGTGTTATGTGCGAGTGGAGAACGCTTTAACGGGAATGCAAACATGGAAACGTTAATTACCCTTAATCATAGTCAATAGCAAGCAGACAGGATACGCGGGAATGTGGGAATGCAATAATCACGCAGTGCTTCTCCTGCCGAGTCCTGCGCATCTCGGTTACCCGGAAGTTGTTCTACAGTTTGCAGTCGGGGGGAAGCGTAGTTTTTGAGCACTCGAAATAATGGCATTTACCCTCGCACTGTGCAGTGTGTGTGTTAACGCAGTTTTGCGGGTATTATATGATTCCGGGGAAATTGGCCTAAATAAATGCTGGGAAATGGGAAATGAGTTTATGGCCAAGTAAGTTTCCCAAGAAAACTTGCAGGAATCCTAGCAGTGAGTTCATAAATCTATAGTTATTTCCAAATAAAATGAGAAAAGAAGCTTATTCCGGTAAGAAGATCTTCAATATAAGCAGGGACTTTAAACGATATTTATCGATTGCTTTTTCGTGGGTAATCAAAGCTTTAAAATGTCATAATTAAGTCAAAAATGCATTGATTTCAATAAGGAAAGCTGTTCTGGGTTGGTTTTTATAGGGTTAATAAATCTGCATGCTGAATTTACAGGTTTATAAATTATTCTTTTTTTTGTTTACAAATTTTAACAACTTAAAAAAAATGTTGACTTTTTTTTTTATAATTTTTGGGTAAAATTAAAACTTAAAAAATCGATAACTAAGCCAAATATTCATTAAATTCAATTTGGAAAACGATTTTGTGTTCGTTTTAATAGGGTTAATAAATCTGCAAACTAAACTTTAGAGTTTTTTAAGTTTAATTTTTTGAGAATTTTTGAGAATTTTGATGATGTAACCCCTTGCAAAAGTTTTAAAAATTCTTAAAAATTTTCTTTTCCTTCGAACATGTCTAAAACGTTTCGCCTGTCGATGCTGATCAAGAATATATATGATTTATAGGGTGGGAAAGGACTCTTTCACTGAGTTAGAAGCTTCTGACTGAAATTATAAAACCCTTTATTAATATAAAGAAACCTCAAAGATTACTTATTTGCTAGACATATTTATAATAATATTTAATTTATATATATTTATTTTACTATTATATTTATAAGCTTACTTTCCGTGTAAAAGAAAGCTAAAGTATAGAGATTAACTATAAAAAAACCCCGCACACACACCCTACCAAAAGTACTGCACATTACACATACGCCCCGTGGCCCAATGTAATGTAATGTAAAATATATGACCGAAAAACAAAAAAAAAAAACGCAAAGGAATGAACACTGGCAGACTTAATTGGAATTTAAATCAAAAGATAAACTAATTTGGCGAGGAGCAGGTGGGGACCAGACCCCACTTCAATCATGGTTGAAGCACATTTTAAGGCGCGCTTGAATTATGCATGCTACGAGGAGCAGCAAGGACTCCTCGGTGTCTCTCTCTTTCTCTCTTTCCATGTGTGTTCCGGATTTGGGTCATAGCAACAAAATCAATAGAGAGAGGGGCTGGGAGGAGCACCTGGAAAATGGCCCAGGTACAAAACGTGTAAATGGCATAAATGTTTCCATTTATAAGTCGTTACCCGGTCCAATTTTTGAATCAATTTTCAGTTTCTATGCAGAGCAAATTCAAGTGAAATGCAATTTCTATATTTCGTGTCCATTTGTAGCCCTTTGAAAATGTCCTGTCACCCAGCTCCTTGAGCAAAATCGAAGCCCAGGGGCGAGCAGCAAGCTAATTTGTTTGGACAGAGTCTGACCCTGATCGCCTTTTGCCCAAAAAAAAAAAAAAAAGCTGGCAAAGAAGAAAAGCGGGTAAAAGCAGGGAAAGCGGAGAAAGCGGTGAAAGCGGTGAAAGCAGGGAAAATGCAAACATGAAACGAAATCAACACACACAAAACGGCTCAAAGGCGCAGGACTCTGGCGAAAGTGGTCCACTTTTTCACGTTTTTTTCTCTTTATTGTTTTCGTTTTGTATATGTATACACTCTGTGCCTTCGGCATTTTCACATGGAGCAGAAGTTTGTTCGCCTGCAGGCATCCTTGCCAGGGTCCTTTCTTTGTTTTTGGTCCCCGAAATAGCCGAAAATTTAATAAAACTTCTGTTACACGGATTGTGCCCGGGCATTCCAACAAATATTCTCGCAAGCATCCGAAACTACATAGTTACCAAGTTACTTGGCCAGGCCAGAGGCGGGGGAAAACTGGTCTCAAGTGGCATTTGAATATGCATTCTGTACCTTTAAGTGGGTTGCCTTGAATACCCTGCTTTTTTTATTGCTTCTTTTTTCAGGGACCGTAATTGTTGTAAGGGGAAAAAAATCAAATGTTTAATATATTTATTTATTTTATATATTTTTAATTTCATATTTATTTAATTTTATATTTATTTAATTTTATATTTATTTAATTTTAAATATTTATTTAATTTCATATTTATTTATTTTTATATTTATTTATTTTTATATTTATTTATTTTTATATTTATTTATTTTTATATTTATTTATTTTTATATTTATTTATTTTTATATTTATTTATTTTTATATTTATTTATTTTTATATTTATGTATTTTTATATTTATTTATTTTTGTATTTATTTATTTTTATATTTATTTAATTTTAAATATATATTTAATTTTATATTTATTTAATTTTAAATATTTATTTAATTTCATATTTATTAAAGTTTCGATTGTTTTAAATTTTATATTTATTTAATTTTTAAATTTATTTAATTTATTGATAATCATTATTTACGGTCCCTGCTTTTAATAATCATCGATTTTCTCTAGCATTTTTGCCTTTTGTTTGCTTTCTGCACGTTTTCTAGCACAAAATCGTTAATAATAGCATTTTTGTTGAAACTGCACCATCGAATTTTATTTTGTAGTTTGTAGTTGAGTAGTTGTTGCTGTAAATATATAGAAATAATTGGAAAATAAATGATTGAAATTATAATTATAATAATATAGAAGAAATATATAATATTTAATAATATATTTAACAATATATATTATATTTAATAATATATTTAATAATATATATAATAATATATTCAACCTGAAACAAATCAGGTGGCATGCTAAGTTGTAAGTTGGCCTAAGACCAGGCTTGACCAGTGGGTTTAGGTTTAGTCCAGCAAAAGCCAAATCCCCTTTTGGAATTTCGAGAGAGTATTGTTTGTTTTCTCTTTTTGCCAGTCTTCTTGCTCCCTTCCTTTTCCTTTTCCATTTCCATTTCCTTTCCTTTTTTTTTTTTTTGATTTTTGTTTAACGCAAACAAAACAAAACGCAGAGCAAACACAATACGGCGTACGGTCGGCTCTGTAGAGTGCCGGGCACACGCATTTGTATGTAAATATAAAAAACTTCAAAGCACATACACTTAACGTGCTCAAACACGCACTACTACACACACACACACACACGGAAGCGGAAGCAGAGAGCTCGCAGGGGATTGGCTCACATGGCGGCTACTTGACGTGGCCCTCTGCCACCACACAGATTTTGTTACGTTTGCGACCTTGGCAAAGCCACCTCGCCAAGCTCTGTAGCTCCCTCTCTACCTCCCTTCCTATCTCCCTCCCTACCTCCCCACCTCCCTCCCTCCCTTACCAACCCCCCCCAAACCTCTCTACCTCCCTCTTTTCCCCGGGGACACGTGCCGCTGCATTCGATGCGTGACAATCGCCGGGTCAGCGGCCAACTAAAGTGCAAATTGGGTGGCCATCAGCCCATTACCATCTATAAATTTTTCTTTTTTTTTTTTTTGCCATTTCATTCGCGTTTCGCGTTTCGCTTACTTGAGCTCCGCTCCTTTGGTTATCCTTTTTTTGGCTTTGTATTGGCTGCTGGCTTCTCCCGAGGTTTTTGCGGTTGCTTGGTCGCTCACCAGCGGCAATTATGCTTTGTTGTTTCTGCGGTTTTACGAGACCACGAGGGGAATATATATTGGCCACTGTCATAATTTATTGGCGGTTTTCCCTCATTCAGTTTAGCAGAGTCAGGCCTAAGATGGGTGGAAAAGTCATGGCCTTAAATGGAGTCAAAGATTCTGGGGTTTGTTATTACATAGAGGCAGGGCTTATACCTTAAATATTGTTTTTTTGTTTACAACGAAAAAATATTTTTTAAAATATATTTAATATATATTTGAACTTTTAATATTTATATATTATTTATAGAAATTTTTACATTTATTTAAAATTGTTTTAAATGGAGTTCAAGGTTCAGTTTGGGGTTTGACTTTAAATAGTAGTCTTTTTCTATGAAATTAAATTAAAAAAAAAATAGTTTTAATATATATTTTCACTTTTTATATTTATATATTATTTATAGAAATTTTTAAAATTTTTTTAATTGGCTTTAGTGGAGCCCAAGGTTCTCAAGATTATATACTGGCTGGGTTTCTACCTTAAAAAATAGTCTTTTTATATCAAATAAATATTTTTTATTATTAATTTAACTTCATTTTTTACTACTACTATTCATATAACATATAAATAAATTTTTTAATTTATTAAAAAACATTTTTACCTCTCTTTCTGGCATTTTCTCAGATTTAATTAAAATTTTATTAATTAAACGCTAAAAAGCGAGTAAAAATTGTTAATAAATGTATGTAAAAAATAAATTCTAGTCTTGCTTAACTTAAATATCCTTGTAAAACTCTTACTAATGGCATAAGCCAAGGGTTACTTGTCTTTTTTATGCTCTCTTATGATTTTAAACTGCCATATTAAGCACCAGTAGCACTTTCAGTTCGCACTGCTCCTCTCTGGCTTATGATTTTGATGGCCTCTCGTAAGGTTTTAACATCTCTTTGGACACTTTAAAAAACACACACACCGACTTATTCGCTTAACGAGGGCATATAAAATAAGAACACAACGTTGGGGGGAAAGGAGAGGGGCAGCCATAAAGTTAAACAAATTGCACAATGTCTCTGGGAGAGGATAAAGGGGGAAAAGCTCGGGCGATTACTTGTGGTTCGTATGCCACTTTGTGGCGATATTCAGCCGAATGCCGTTTGTGTTTCGTGAATTGAAATGTAACCAAGCTGAGGGCAAATCTAATTGCAAGCCACAACACACATACACAGGCTCACAGGATGAGGTGGGACAGGAGGACAGGCAGTCAGGCAGTCAGGCAGTCAGGCAGTCAGTCAACTTTGTCGTTGGCTCAAAGCTGTTGCTAAGTTGTTGCCACACACACACACTCCATGCCTTGGCAAACTTGGCCTGGCAAACTTCCAACTTCTAACCGAAATGCCTGAAGGATGTGTCTCCATCTTGGAGCCCACCGTGTGTACACAGCTGCGGCTCATTTGATCGCCAGCACTTTTGGCCAATTGACGGTGCGGCAAGAGCGAACTTTGTGGGTAAATATTTGCCAAAAATGTTTGCTAATTTGACTCAAGCTGCTACGTTGCTGACCCACTTGCCACTTGGTATTCCCAAAATCTGGTCGGAGACATAATTAAAACGGAATCACTGGTTAGACCTTTGTCCAGTCTTCGTTGCCTACTTATGCGGGCAAGGACACTCCACTGGAAACCTATCAATCCTTCATCCTTAGGGCTTCTTTTTCAAGATTTTTAAGAATTTTTAGGGAAAATGTTGTCTAGAAAGTTGAATTATTTTTGAGTAAAAATATTAAGTTACTTGTTAAAGTTTAACACGGATATTTCAGATTTATTCTGATTATTAAAACTTCAATAAAGGGAATATTTTGCATAATATCAAGTTCCAAAGTTTACTGTGTGTGTGTATGTGTGTGTGTGTGTGTGTGTGTGTGTGTGTGTGTGTGTGTGTGTGTGTGTGTGTGTGTACTTTTCCTGCTGAGTTTTTTCTTATATTTTTTTCTGAATATAAATCTAAATCATTTTTGGCCATAAACGGACGACGATGTCTTTAAATTGATATGAGAGCAGCGCCTCGAGCGCATAAATTGGCATTTAATGAGTGGCAACATTGGACTCCTATTACCGGGGGAAAATTCGCCTGTCAAAGACCTGAAGACTAACAAAATTGTTCCATTTTCCAAAAGGCGGCTGGCATTTTGAGTTATTAATAAACAAAGTGTCACACGCACATGCCCAGGCTTTCGCCTCTCTATTTTGCCAAGTAATTGATAGCTTATTGATTTACATACGAGCTGGGGGCTACCTTCCACCTTTTGGCCGTAACCAGAGCCCAAGTACCTCACCCGAAGGTCATTGCCGCTGGAGATTCCTAGAGCAAGGATCCTCAACGCTAATGGTCCTACGAGTGCCGGACGTCTGACATTTGTTTGGTTGAGAGAGTTGGGGAAATGGGATAAAGTTTGGGAGCGATTAAAGCCTTTCCAACTGGTTTTTAAAATTTCTAGATAGTATCTACCTCATTTTATATTCTGAATATTTTTTATCTCGTTTTCCAATTTTCTAAAATTTTTAATCATTTTTAATGGGGAAAACTTAAGAGGTAGCTTATTATACAGATTTTGTAAAATTTTGAATGCTTTACATAATGGATTTCAAGCAATTTCCGATAACATATTGTTATTCCAAATATTTTGACAATCGCCTGATGGTTTTTAGGAATGGCAAACCATTTCTTATCTTTGCTTTCGATAAGAGAACCTTCTGTGTAAATTTACAGATTATAGATCACAGATAACATATTGATATTTTCGATAGAAAACGATTTTCTCTGGAAATTTCTGCGCTCTAAAGCTTCCTCGATAACGTATCACTATTTTCTGTATTCCAACAATCGTAAGAATTTCTCTGAAGGATTACAGATTATAGATTACAGATAACAAATCGTTATTTTTGATAGAAAACGATTTTCTCTGAGTTGTTAAATCTTTTGTGGAAATTTCAGCACTCTAAAGCTTCCTCGATAACATATCAATATTTTCTGTATTCCAAGAATCGTATGATTTTCCATATTTTCGCTAGTTGTGGCTGTTTCTAGCTGCTGGGCCCAGAGATAACCGAGGAGCCCAAAGGCCTGAAGCAGGAGCAGGAGACAGCTGACTGATTAAGCCACAATTGCGAGCTGTCTCAGCTGGCTCAGCTGCTGATGATGATGGGCTTTGCCAGTTGCCGCAAAATAATAAAATCCCCCCTCCAAGCCACACACACAGACACACACTTCCGCCTGCATTTTCCCCCTCCTAATTCCAAGGACTGCCTTCGGCAGAGAACTCATTAAATTACAATAAAAATAATATCGCAAACAGACACACACCGGAAACGTACATAAATCTCTTGGCAAGAATGAAATTCCGGCCAACTTGGCAACAGATTTTGCCAAAAGCTGAGGTCGACAATGGTCCTGATGAAATTTCGTAAATAATTTCATTATGAATTTACATTTTTTTGTAGTTTCTTTTTTATTTACTTAAGTTTCCTTTGTGCCTTTGCTTGGCTTCAGTTTTTAATTAAATCTATGGGAGATTTATTAATATTTTTGATATGAAGGCAGGCACACCTCAGGCAAACATTCTTCCTGGAACATGGAACATTTTAAACTGCAAAAAAAAAGAAAATGGGAGACATCGAAAAAAACTCTCAATTTCATGATTAATATTGTAAAATATTTGATTGATAAGCGAAGAAGAAAAAAAAAATGGAGTGAAAAAAGGGAGTGCCTGAGGCAGGCAAGTCTATTAAATATCTCACTTTGCCTTTGTTATTTACATATTTTGTGTAAATAAGGCAGCCAAATGGCAATTGTTAAATTTGGGGAAAAAACTCTCGTTGAACACTGGAAAATGTGTATTTATTAGATTTAATAATATTCATTAAAATAATAATATTAATATTTTATAGGGTTCAACGAATTCGGTTTTTAGTTGAATTTATTTTCTACTTTCTCTCTGATTTCTGATTTAAATATTAAGTATTATTAAACTATTAAGCTTGTACCAAGTCTAAAGGACTCAATTGAGGTTGTACATTTAGGGGATAATGTGGCGGTAATATAGCTTTAATCACGCATACGCCAAGTAGTCCCAAATGTAAATTAAACCTGGCGCTTACCAACTGTATTTAATTAAGCTCAGGAAGTGCATAGCCCTTCGCCTGAAATCCTGCCTGAAAAAAATATAAAAAAAAGACAACAAAACTTTACACTTTTTATGAGGCATTAAAATAAAAGCTCGTAAAAAATAAAATGACATAAAAAATAAGAGTAAGCAACACTGCATCGATAAACAACATGGAACAAACAATAAAACAGAAACAGAAAAAATACTAAAATAAAAAGAAAAACCAACACACACACACACACACACACTAAATGCCAGACTCAGATGAGTAGAAATATATATAAACATATAATATATACATGTGTAATATATATATAAACACACGCTCAGCCATAAAAACTCGCCCAGAGCCACAATCTAAATCAAGTGAAATGAAACGAAAAGGCCAAAAGCGAAAAAAGCCCAAACAAAAAAAAAAGACGAACAGCTTGGATATGAAATGAGCATGAAAATGTACATAATATAGCTGTATTGTATGAACCCTAGCACATACATACATACCATATATACCCTACCCATAATGGCGGCACACATAGCATATAACTCAACTTTCTGTCATTTCTCCTCAATTCACACAACCCCACACACACACACACACACACACATCCGTTCATTCACTCACAATCCTTGCCCCGACACAGCCACAGTCAGAGCAGCAGCTATAACAGCGGCTACTATAGCCACAGCTGCGGCAGCTCCAACAGCAACAGTCTCTCGCCCCACAGCCACGCCTATATGAGTCCCTGTTGCATCAAGAACGGCAGCGGTAGCGGCAACGGCGGCGGGCACAAGCGCCTGTGCCGGCTGGCCCAGTTGATGGAGCTGCTGCCCCTGGGCAATAGTGGGAGCTGCAGGAATCTGGACACCTCGCCGGGATCAGCGATAGTGGGAGCAGAAGCAGGAGTAGGAGCAGGAGCTGGACTAGGCGAAGGAGTAGAAGCAGGAGCAGCAGCAGGAACAGGAGTAGGAGCAGCAAAAGGAGTAGGAACAAAAGCAGGAGCAGCAGGAACAGGAGTAAGAGCACCAGAAGGAGCACCCACAGGATCATCATCACGACCATCACCTGGATTAGCCACAACACCATCCCTAGCCAGAGAACTAGGAGAAGGAGCTTCCAAATCCACCTCGGCCACATCCTCCTCCTTGGAGACCAGCTACGGCGATGACAGTCTTAGCCGTTCGATTAGCTTCCAAAGTGAGGAGCTGCTGGTGGATATGGCTACTGGCGAGGAGTACGAATTGCAGGCGTCCAGGTAGTTGGTTCTTTGACTAAAACAAACATAAAGACACACACACACACACACACACACTCGATACCCCACACCGCCACACCACCAACAGAACACTTGAAAGCCGAGCGGCCACTCGGGCGCATACTTAATGTCCTGCCAAGGAGGAGGAGCAGCAGCAACAGCAAATGCCGCGTCATAAAGGAGGCCAGCAATGAGAACAATATGCTAAATATGCTACACTAAGCGAAAAAAAGGGGGCGGTCTTCTGTCTAACCTTCTCTCTGCTAAAAAAAAAATGATTAAATTAAGGAAAAATGCAATAATTCGGCCTACAAAATATTTTAAATTAATGAAATGAAATTAAACAAATTAAGCAGCAGGTTAACTTGATTTTTCCTACATTTTTCCTAACTAAATTAATATTTCTAAATTTTCCTATTTTATTTTAATTTCTTTTTTTTTTTTAAACCTTTTATGTTTCCTTTTGTGAATACCTATAAATATATTTTCTATTTCCACAGTTGCCAACGCTTTTGGATATATGTAGGTAATATCGTCAAGTATTCTAGGTCTCTGTCAACTTCCTAGTTCGTTTCTCTCAGTGTGGTTTTATTAAGAACACAATGCTGGGGTCCAGGCATTTGCCTTTGATTACATTTTTTAAATACCAGTCTCTGTTCTCGTAAAGTGTTTTTGTTCTTGCGGAACTTGAAAGCCACTCGGGGAAAATCTGCTGGCATAAATCTGCCTCCTCATTAGCCCAGCCACTTGTTGCTCGAAGGAGGAGACTTACACTAGAACCTACTACATATCCTTAAAACGGGTTTGTCTCTCTTGGAATTCGGGATAAGCCAGTAAACAAGGTTTAAGTAACCAGAAATAAGTGACCAGTGTTCTTGGCTTTCAAATTGAATTTCAATTTCAATTTCAATTTCAATTTCAATTTCAATTTCAATTTCAATTTCAATTTCAATTTCAGGTTAAAAAGTTAGTAATTATGCTGTTCACTGGACAGCAAATTGACAGCTTAATTGGCATTGTATCCCTGACTTTGCAGTGACTTTTTGCTAGAGGAAGCAAAAATGCAATCAAAAGAGCAAAATGCTAAAAAAACAGTAAAATCTAAAGACGAAACATGCTAGCTATTTCCTTGATAATTCCCTAAAAAGTTAAATAAAATAGAATATAAATAGGAATTACCTATAAATTGAAAGCCTAATTGGGTTTTTATCAATAACTTTTTAAAGAAGAAGTTGAAGTAGAAAAAATCAGTAAAATATATAGACAAAATCTAGCTATTCTTGATATCTAAATAATTACCTAATATACCTAAAATCCTATTTGAAGCCTGGATGTTATGACGCCTCTTTCTGCTGCTTACCTCTGCCCATCAATCAGCTGTGGAATACAGAAAATTAATTAATTACTAGCCGACAACAGCAGCGAATGAATAGCGGCTGAATAATGTAATGAGGCTGAATAATGCGGTGGCGGTGCGGAGTCAAAGAGGCCACAGGATGCCACAGGATGCCAGGGCAACTGACAAGTGTATCAATCAAATTAGCAAAGAACCTCGATTCCGTGACATTTATCCGTATTGAGTTGCCCTGCCTGGGAATCACGCGATTTTCCAGGGTCAGGAGCAGCAATTGTAAAGCAATTAAATCCTGTGTGTGGCCAGTGGACAGTAGTGGCCAGTGTTCTGGCCTTGGCCATCTAAGGATGGACTCGACCTTGGCTTTTATTCTGTCGCTGTCGCTGTCTCTGCCTCCTTGTTGACATTACGTTTATTCGATTTTCCCCCTTTTTTCTTGTTCTTTCCTTTGCCTTTCCAATTTCCATTTGATTTCCTGCTGGCCTAGCAGGATGCATCGTCCTTGGGCCTTTAATTGCATTACAATTACCTGTGTGGACAGTAAAAGCAATCGATCAATCCCTGACATAGTCCAGGATTAACCGGATGTGGAGGCGGATGCAGGTTGAGGAGGTTGAGGTTGAAACTTGGCTTTAAATAAAACCCAAACCCTAAGTGTTGGGCAAGATACGTGAGTGTATGTATGTCCTTTGTGAGAGTGCATCCATGGAATCCATATTGCTAATGAGTCGCTCCTCCCTTAATTAAGGCTCAATAAATGCACACAAATGTAATGTGATTCATCTGATTTTATAATCAATTATTCAGATTTTCCCCCTTTGAGAAATTCAGGAAATTATTTGTATTTCATATTTTGTAAAGCTTTGTTAACTCTCTAGCTATCGAATTGCAATCCTGCCCAGTCTAAGTTGTATTTATATTTGAATTAATTTCCATTTTCAAACTGGCAACAAAATTAAATTTACACTCGAAGCGAGGAGCCAAGGGTTGCAAACTGGCAACAAGTTAAAGTTTCATTTAATTGGAATTAAAGAAAGTTAAATAACAGCTTCTTAAATAAGTAGAAATGTCCTTCTATAAATTATATATTACCACAAAATATAATCCTTTACACACAGCACTTGCAATGTGTGAACAAAAAAAAAAGAGTAAAGGCTGGTAATTTGAATGCTTTTAATGGCCATTTCAAACTGTCATTTGTGGCGCCAGGATTCGAGCTCGTTAGCCTTCAGCCATATAATCGCAGGGAAATTGAAAACGCGAAATGGCGAAACTTAATATCGAGTGGGGTTTTTGGTGAAACTTTTTTGTTTTTTGACTTGTTTTAAATACCCGCCGAAACGAAATGAAATGCTCGAATGTAATTAAAAGTTGGCGCCCGGCATATGCGCTCAGGATTATTATGCGAAAATAGAGAGGAAGCTCATCTTGTTTATCCTGCATCGGCTCAATCGGCCCTGCCTTTCAGCCTTGAACGTTGGAATTTTGAAATTATTTCGAGGTCCTCGAACAATGGCTGCCGCAGGATGCAAGCTGCTACTTTTTTTTCCACCGTTGCCACATTAAATTTTAATTATGCGCTTAGCTTCTGCCGCAGCTTCAACTTAACCAACTCCTGGCTGTTACCTGCGGTCTTGGCAGGCATCTCCTCACATAGCGCCCACTCCCTAGACAGCGGGGTATAAGTATCCTTCTGTCCTGGTTCTTGTTGGTTACCAGCTAAAGCTGGTCCAGTTGCTGGCTTAAAATAGAAACTGCATTCGCAATGCAGAGTCCAGAGTCTTGGCCTTGGGGGGAAAATCTATGGTTTAATTTACAAGGAAATACTTTAAATTACAAAATCAATAGGTTTTTTTTTTTTTTTGGGAAAAAGCCTCAAGGAGATTGAAGAAGAAACCATATCTTGGGGAGATTCCTTAAGTTACAAAATCCGTAGCTTATTTTTGTGGGAAGGAGTCTCAAGGAGACGTAACAAGGAGCTCTTTTATATCAGAAATCACCACAAATAAAAGCTACCTATAAATATACCCAAGTCTTTGGGAGATTTAATTCCTATGATTCGTATAAATAACCCATTTAGAGGTACTGAAATTGAGCCAACTTTAAGGGAGATTCCTATATATATTTTATATAATTCCTAGAAATACCCAACCTTTTTTTTAGAGGTTGCCTCAAGCCAACTTTAAGGGAGATTCCTATATTATATTTTATAAAATTCCTAGAAATACCCTACCCCTTTTTAGAGGTATTAAAAATGACCCAAGTCTTGGGGAGATTCCTATATATAATATATAAAATTCCTAGAAATACTCTACCTTTTTTTAAAGTTGACCAAATTCCTTTATATAATAGAATTTATATTTTATACAATTTCTATAAATAAATAAATCGAAATTTTAAAATAATTCTCATACATAAATACCCCCTACCCCATTTAGGAGGTATTAAAATTGACTTTTGCTAATTAATAATTTTCCTAAAACCTAAACATTTTCATATAGCGTGAAAAGGCAATAGTTTACCGTCGTCCTTCAAAGGATGCTTTTCCAAAAATGCTGAATTATGCGAATATTCATATACATTTCAACGACAATTTAATTTGGCAACATTTTTAATGATGGGAAATTGTGAAAATGAAACTAATTAAAACACTTGGCCAAAAAACAGTGGGTGGGTGGGTGTGCGTGCCAGGAGCTAAATGTAGGATCCCAGGACCTGTGCTCCTGTGTTGGCTTTTGCTCTTCTCTGCTCTGCATTCGTCACCATGAACTGATGACGGGTCAGGAATTTTGATTGCATATTTTCGAGCAGTTTCTAAAGCGGGAAAAGGTACTGGCGCTGATTGCTGCAGGTGCAGGTGCACCAACTGCTAATTGCTTACCTGAGCGTGTGCAGCTAAAGGCACTGAGAAAAAAACTAGCTGTAAGACAAAGTTAATTGAGAATAGGAACAAAATTAAGACCTTTATTGGTGATTAATTAGAAAAAAGGAAATTAATGGGAATTTAATTATCAAACAAAATTATTTTTTCCAATTTCCATTTGTTTTTAGACAGCACCATTTTCTTTCACTGTAGAGACACCAAGTCCCAATGGCACCCAGAAAAGCTCCTAGCAAGTTGGTTTCAAAGGACCAAAAAGTGTGGCTTAGCCGCAATTTCAGGCAGCTTCGTCCTTTGGCAAGAGGATTCAATGAATGTCCCCTCAAAATGTGAACAGCTGGAAGGGTGGCCAGCGATAATTTGCCAAATTGACTGCATTCTAATTTTTGCCACAAAGCCTGCGGCCAGGAAATGAAATTCTAGAGCCGTTTAGTGTCCAGTGGTGGCAGTGTCTACCCCAACTCCTGTGGTTACCCGTGGGCATGTGAAGGAGCAGGCATGTTGCGGCTGTCCGCTGGCCATAATTGAGTCCATGATTAATGAGCCTTGTGTATGTGTGTGTGTGTGTGTGTGTGTGGGGTCTAGAATAAGTTTATCCTTCATTATGTGACAAGAAAAAGGCATTTTTACAATGCTTTTGGGTGACAATTTGGCCAGTTTTAGGACATCATAAAGGAGTTGTCTAGATTATGTATTTTTTTGGATTTTTAAACCAGATAAAATATGTGTTTTAAGGTGTAATTTAAATAAATATATTTTTTAGTTTATACTTCAAAAAATAGCCTTAGTTTCAGGGGTTAAAATAATTTCATCTTCAGAAAGTCAACTTTAAAACCTGTTTTCTTAAACACTTTAGCCAAAATAATTCTTGAAAAATCGAATATATTATATATTTTAGCCAAAATAATACACATTAAAATAATATCTAGTCTCTGGTTTAATTTACTCTTCTAACAAATCGAAATATATATTAATTTTAGCAATAACAATTCTCTTAAAAACTCTCGAGTCTCCTGTTTAATTTATTCTTCTAACAAATTAAATATATAATATTTTTTAGAAATAAGTTTCAGGGCTCTTTATAAATAACTTAAGCATTTTGTTCTCCCCCCAGAACCTTTCTATAATCCCTAGATTTCCTAGCATTTCTCCCTTCTTCAACTCTGTACAGCTCTTAGAGCTTAGAAATAAACTAGATTAGAGCGTTTTGTAGTTGTAAGATCATCACAAAATTGACATTTGTTTCAATTTAATTTCTACAAAAATTTACAAAATTTTAAAATTAATTTTAAGTTTAAGTATTGGCTAAGATTATGACATATTATGAAACTGTATCTGGCTTAATTTTAACATTATATTGGCAAGCTTTTTATTGTTAATTTAGCAAAAAAGTGCACTATTTTCACACAACTCGTCCCAAGATATTTGGCTAAAAATTCACCGCTTACACACATTTTACACACATTTCAGCACTTTTGACTCCATGAGATCATAAACCTTTTCGAATTTATACCCACAATTAGTTTTATTCACATTTCGTTTGATTCTAATATTCGAAATTCGAAATCCAAATTTTAGATTTGGCATCAAGAAATTCAATGAATTGGCCAAGATTTTTGATAACTTTAACTTAACTTATTATGGCTACTTGTAAACACTGTAGCTGTTGTTTTTTTTATTATTCTATTATTAAATATTACTTACTTATATATTAATTAGAGTAAACAGTCGAACTTCCAGGAATTGAAGTGAGTTTTAAATTAACTGGAAATTCAGGAAAGTCAAAAGGAAAATTATTTAAAAATATGTAAGAATATTTAAAAAAATTAAAAAAAACAATATTAAAAATGTATAAAACTTTATAAAAATATATAATAGTATATCAAAAAAAATATATAAAAATATAAAAAAATATAAAAAAATATTTTAAAATATATTTAAATATTTAAAAATAAATAAAAATATTTTAAAATATATAATAATTATAAAAATTGATAAAAATATATACAAAAATATATAAAACTATATAAAAATATTTAAAAAAATATATAAAATTATATAAAAATATTTAAAAGATATATAAAAGTATATATTAAAATATATAAAAATATATAGAAATATTTAAACATACATATATAACACCATAAAAACATGTATAAACTATATACAATTATATTAAACTATATAAATCTCGAAGAAAATATCTGGAAAAACATTTATATAATTGTAAAATTTCCTTTAAAAGGTTTAGAAATCTCTAAACATTTTTATTCCGAAATTTTATATACTATAAATACTCAAAGAAACACTTCAATTTAGGGAAATTCGACTGTATGCATTTGTTATTTTGGAATGATAACTTTGTAGATGCCACCTTGTTTCTTTTGCTGCTGAGTTTGGCCCTTGTTTTTTTTTTTTTGCTAAAGAGCTCCGCCTACTCCCAGGTGGTGCCCCCCACTCAGAGGCTCAGTCTAACCAGCTCTCTCTTTCCGTCTCCGTCTCCGTCTTAGATCCACCCACAGGGATGAGTTTGGCACCCAACGCGTCTACAAGAAGACTTCGCCCAACTGTGTGCTCACCCTGTATCTACCCACCCGAGAGATCACGCTCACCGGCAATAATCCGTCCGTGTTGCGAGGGATTGTCTATGTTGATCCCAAGGCCATTCAGGGATATCGCGTATACGCCCAGTTGACGCTCACGTTCCGGTAAGATTACTCATACGCCCCGTGGCAGAGCTATCATTTTAGCTTAGATTTTTGTGGGTCAAATACTAACTCTGATCTCTCTCTTCCTTTATTTCACCCCCAGCTATGGCCGCGAGGATGAGGAGGTAATGGGCCTGCGGTTCTGCAACGAGGCCATCATGTCCCTGCATCAGATATGGCCGCGTCTCGAGGAGCCAACGCCGGAGTCGCTCAGTCCCCTGCAGGTAATCATAGTAATTGAAATTATGCATGCTGGTATACCGGTACCGGTACTGGTACCGGAGGTCGAGGTCGGGGTCCTGCATCCTGCAAAAGCTCCTGGCAATCGAGCAGCTGTCCAACTTTTGGCGGCTGCATTAACAATTGATGAGGTTGCAAGAGCCACCCAACCATCCATCCTTTAGTTCTTCCAGCGACCGCCTCGCTGCCCAGGACCATAAATAATTGGCAAATTTGCAGAGCTTTGCAACGCCATCATTTGGCACCTTATTGCCGTGGTGGGGGTGGGTTGCTTGGTTGGTGTGGCCCAGCTGGGGAGCCAGTTTGAAATTTCACCTGGGTCAGCGCTAGGGTTTTCCAGCCGGAATTCCGGCTCAGCTTAGCTCGGCTTTAATGTGAAATGTAGGATTTATACTTTCAATTGAAGTCATCGATATTCATTAACAATATTGTGTCAAATTAAATGCAATTACAATTGAATTTGATTTAAATCAATGTGCAATTTCTGATTTAAATAGAAATACATTGGAATTAATTCGAATTAAGTGCGTTCATTCGAAGGCAATAATTATCAGGCAGGCTTGTATTTTATTTGATTATTGAAACGCTGCGTAAATTTATTTAGAATTCGGTATCTTTATACCCTTTTAGGGGATTACAATTTCAGTCCGAAGTTAAAAACTCAGTGAAGGAGTCATTTCCGACCCCATAAATCATATATATTCTTGATCAGCATCAACAGCTGAATCGATTTAGCCATGTCTGAAGAAAAAAAATTTTTGAGATTTTTTCAAAATTCGATAAGGGGTTACATCATTAAAATTATCAAAAAATCGAAAAAATAAAAATTTAAATTAAGTAAGCAGATTTATTAACCTTATAAAAACTAAGATAAAACCGCTTTCCGAATTGAATTTAGTGCATTTTTGGCTGAGTTATAGATTTTTAAAAATTTGATTTTAGTGAAAAAATTAAAAAATAATGATTAAAATATTTTTCTAAATTTTAAATCATTATTAAAATTAAAAAAAAAATTAAATTAAAAAAACTTAATATTATGAATAACATTTTAAACTGACATTTAAGTGTTGGCATATTTTTCAAAATTTTGAATCAACCTAAAAATTTACCAAAAATTTTATTTAAAAATCCCTAAATTTAATATGCATTTTAGACTGTAAAAAAAATTGAACCATATATTTAAAAATTTTAAATCTTAGTTAAAATTGACAAAAAATTTAAGATTTTTAAGATTTTAGGTTTTAGGTTTTAGGAAAACAAACTCACAATAGGCTTTCTAATTTGAATTGATTTAATTTTTAGCTTATATCAATTTTAAATTACAAACTTCAAGGGTATTCAAACTTCGGCTACCCCAAAAAGCTAGGCTCTTTCTTGTTTTTTATTCCAATTTTTATTGTCGAATGACAAATGCTAATGCGAAACAGGCTTTATGACAAACAGACTGACGAGGCCAAGTCTCCCAAGTCCTTGAAGCCACTCGAAGGACCCGACTCTGGGATTTTTATGACTCCGGACACCGGATGCTGACATCTCACGTGCGGCCTCGAATCGAAATATATGTATATGTATATAGTAATGCTTGTCCGTTGTTCCTCTCGGAATCCACCGAGTTCGATGCACTTAAACCAATTGAAAATCAATTTAATTTAGCTAAAAGCCAAACAAATGTTTGCCATTGGCTCTCCAAATTCCAAAGACCCTGTTTTTGGGGTCCCTCAAGGACCCAAAGAGGAGGTAAAGGAGGATGCTACTGGCCAGAAAACTTTCGAAATTCAACTTTTTCGCATTTTTTATTAAATTTGGCAAGGAATAATTTATTTGCCTGCCATCGCCGCATTTCCAAACGAATTCGGTTAGCTGAAAGTCTCCAGCATTATGGACTCGCTGGCAACCGTATCCGTTTAGGGTCCTCACAGGACTCGGTCGAGGGGCGCACGCATAATTAAATAAATTTGATTTTAATAACTTGGCCAGCAACAAGAGTCGGAAAAGATGGGGGAAGCGAGGGAGACTGGGCTCGAAATAGGCATAGGCAAACAAAAGTGATGATGGGAACTTGGGATGCTTGCTTAGAGGAAATAAGGCACTGAGAGAAAAGGGGAGTGACTACTTCTAAACAAATTGAAAACCATTTTCTCAATTTAAACATTTATCTCATATTTTAAAGCTTTAAAAATCAAACAAACAAACTTATTCCTTATGAAACCCTCTGGTTTATAGCTCTCTAATAAATTCCACATTTCTCCCAGTGTATACCAAGATATAGCTAGAAAAAGAACAACTTGTTGCCGCATATATACATATGTATATATATTTGATAGATTGAATGGGGGCCAAGCAAAGAGATTCGCCAGCGATTGATTATAATTTGAAGGGAGTGGATATAGCTGGGTGAGCTGTGTGTATCCTGGCTGCTGCCAGGACAACGGAGGTGTCTAACTGAGGGCGAGAAAAAAGTACTAGGGATACTGGATACTATCCAGAGCCTCAAGACTCGAAGACACCAACCAAAGCGATGACAAGGCTATCGAATGGTAAAGTTCATGCATTTGTTTTCCAACTTGCCTGCTCTCACTTGCATCAACGACGGTTAAATCCCCATAATCATCATCCTTTTGTGGCCAGAGGCCCTGGCGAATCCCAGTGTCCTTGTGGCTTCCGTTGTCCCAGGCAACCTGGGGAATAAGTACACGCGCCAGCATTTAGTCCTTGGCATATGAATGTGCGTGTATACACCGAGCTGTTTAAGGGTGGACCTTGATAGCAAAGGATGCTAAAATTAATTATGAAGAGATTTGTTTTAATTTTTCACATTTAAATTTTTAAAATATAACATAAATATCCTTTTTAAATGCCTTAACAAATATAATTTTATATTGAAAATATTTAATACTGTATTTATTTATATATATATTTATTATTGAAAATAATAAAAAAAAATAAAAATAAATAATATTAAATAATAAATAATTTATATTTATAAATAAATAAAAAAAATATTTATATTTATTACTTAAAATAGTAAACAAAAATATAATTATATTTAATATAATACAAATAATATTAAATAATAAATATAAATGTTAAAAAAATAACATAATATATATATAATTATATTATATTTTATTATTATAATTATAAATGTAAATATAATAAAAAATATAAAAATATATATATATATCAAATGTTTTTTATATTTATATTTATTTATTATATTTATATTTATTTATTATATTTATATTTATATTTTTTTGTAGATTTTATTCTCTAACAAGGTTCACCCTAGTTTCATGTATCTTTATGTTTTGTATATTTATGTACACAGATGTGCGTAATCAAATGCAAATGAAATGCCGGGCAATAACACAGCCTCTGAATCCCGAATCCGAATCCAAATCAGACAAAGAAACAGCTTCTGCCAAACAATTTTATTTTCGCTTTTGTTTTGAGCCTCAGCGCAACAATAACAAGGCCGAAATGCATAATTAAAGTGATAAATAAATAAACATATCCGATTCGCCTTCGGTTCGCCAGTATTTTCCGTAACTGAGGCAATTACGCAGACTTTGGTCTGCTCCTGCTCCTGCGAGAATCAATCAAAATGCTAAAACTGGTATACGCCTTTCTCTCTTTTTCCAGGAGGCTTTGATGAAGCGCCTGGGCGATGGCGCCCATCCCTTCACCCTGTCGCTATCCGCCCATGCCCCGCCCAGCGTGCAGCTGGTCCCGGCCAAGCGCTACTATGGAGCCCCGATCGGCACCAGCTACGATGTCCGTTGCTTTATTGGTAAGTCCTTAGAACTAGCAAGGCTCCAGGATCAGACCGGGGGACTAGGTGTAGAGTATAGCCTAAGGGTTAGGAGGAGGGAATCGTGGTCAGGAATTTAAATAGTTTATTTATTTTATATTTTTTTGAGTAAAAGAATAAAAGAAGATTCCAATTCTGCTACGTTTCTTATATTTTAATTTAAAATATTTATAAAAACTTAATTAATATTTTAGCAAGAGTTCTAAAGAGGTTTTTACCTTGCATTTATATATTTTAAGCTTTTTGCAAGCTGAAAACCTTGAAAATCCTTTACCAATTCAAACTGTTTTTATAGTTTCGGTTTTCCTTTAATCATTTGAGTGTTATTTCTTTGAAATTACTGAATATTTACTTAACTTAATCTAAGAAAAATGCAAAAGAAAAAGATATAAGAAGAGGGATACAAGAATTTAAAGTAGGTCAAAGCCTTAAAAAATACAACAAAATGGCAAAGCTTGGTTAGTCTTGGCCAGGTTTACACAGGGCCAAGGACATGGAGACAGTCTGTCTGGGACTGGGTCATAGACAGGGACAGGGACTGGCTACACCTGAAGCACTCGCATCTCCTGGCACCCACCCACCTCGCCCCATCAAACCCAATCTCCTCTTCGACAGAACCCAAAGGTAGCCGGCCGAGAGTGGTGACCGTGACTGTGACTGGGCGACAATCAACGCGGGTGCCATGGAAGCTCAATTATATGTGTGTATAAATATCTATCCATCCGTCCGTCCGTCCGTCAGTCCGTCAGACGGCACGAAGGTACCCCCGAATCCTTTGTCCCGCTGACGTCAGCAGCGGAGAAGGGAAGGTGGGAGATTTGTGATTGATTTTCGTGTAACGAATGTTCTCCACACAATTTTTGTTTTATTTTCGTATACCTTGGCTACATTTTGTGCTTACAAGGGGAGTGTTTTCATTTATTTACAATCAAACACCCAAATCTCGGGCATCCTTTGGCATCCTTTGGTATCCTTGAAACGCCTGAAACTCGATATGGCCAAAAAGTTTTTTAATTTGGAAACTTATTAAGAGAGTTTGATGGATTTAATAATGGAATTTACTTTTGAATTAATTATTTTTAATAATTAATTTAGTTTGTTATTGATTAAATTATTGAATTAATTATGAATTTAATTGTTGATTTAATTTATTGATTTATTTATGGACTTAATTATTTTCAATAATTAAATTGTTTCATTATTGTTTTAATTATTGATTTAATTATGGCTTTTATTATTGATTTGCCTTAGTTTTGTGCTTGATTTAAACTCCTGTCAAAGGACACTGAGTAGCTGGCAATCCTCACTCCTGAAACACTCAATTTAAGCGATATTTCTTGCTTCTCTTTTTTTTTTTTTTTGTTTTCTTTGATTTTGCTTGGAGAAAGTGGACAGCGAAAATTAATAAAAAATAAAATCAATATTAAATGCTTTCACGGGGCGAGGCTGTTGGCTGTGATCCAGATTCAGATTCAGATTCAGATTGGGATTCCCAGATTGGGATTGAGTTGATATTGTTTCAGTTGCTCCGTGGCACCCCGCGGCCCTGTCCGAGATTCTTTGTATTTTTTTCTCGCTGACCGGGACATGCCTGCGATATGCAATATCCTGTTAAATGAAAGTGTGCGACTTGCCGCCAGCTAAGACGAGTCCTGGTTGTGGTCGTGGTCCTGTCACTTGTCCCATTGTGGCATCTAGCATGCAAAGCTCTCCCGCTCCAGGCACCTTCTCCTGCTCCTGCTCCTGCTCCTCCTGCTCCTCCTGCTCCTCCTGCTCCTCCTGCTCCTCCTGCTCCTCCTCCATAATTATACGCCATCAGCCAGGGGGCAGCCGTCAGCAGGATTGCAGGAAGACGTGCTGCTCTCAAGGACCAACAAAAGCATGGCCATTGTGTAGAATGGAGTCTGGAGGAGCTACTTTAATTACAGATCTGTGCGATTTGAACCACACAGCCATGTCCAGCTTCCTCCTTTCGAAATTTCCCCATTGTCCCTACAATTTCCGATTACTTACTTTGGTTTTTGATTCAAGTACTTGCCAAATATGTTTATGGGTTGAAAGGGAAACTGTACTGTACATCCATTTTCATTATCGCACGCCCCTCATCTCAGCCCGTATATACATACATATATCGTTCGTATCGCCCCCCTTATCCAATATTCCCATAGAGTCCCTTAGCGACGATGAGCCCATATGAGCCGCGGCCCCCAAGATCAGGCATAAGCGTCCCAATCTGCTGACCCGGTGGCTCCTCGAGCTATTCTGCCGCGGCTGCTGTGCGTGTATGTGCACGGCCCCCGAAGGTAAGCAGCAGGTGGGGGCGGCAGTGGATGTGGATGTGAATGTGAATATGGATGTGGATATTGTCTTGTTCAGCTAGAGGAATCTCTCTCTCTCTCTCTGTGTCTCTATTTCCGGTCAGAACTCGTTGTCGTATCCGTAACCGTTCCATTCCATTTTGTTTCTTGGTGTTGTAGCTTGCTCTCTCTCTCTCTTTATCTCTCTTTGTATCTTTTCCTCTCTCAGTGTATCCTGATCCTCCCTACCCATCGTTGTGATTAATCTCTCTTGATGTTGAACCTCTCTTGCCGCTATTCCCACTCCCCACCTGCATTCTCCATCTATCCATCTCAGTTACTCACACCTCTCTTTCATTTCTAAATGTTTCATTCCGATTTGTTCCATTAGAGCTGGAAATTAAATCGATTTTATAATCAATTAATCGATTTTTTTTTTAATATAATTAAAATTATTACCGGTTTCGATTTATTTCGATCATAATCGAGTATAATCGATAATGGCAATACATACGAAATAATAAATAAAATTAATAATAAAATATATATATAAACAAATTAATTATTTCCCTATATTAATCGATTATAATAGATTTTTTAGAAGAAAAAAATCGATTTCCTGTAAATCGATTAATTTCCAGCTCTATATTTCATATAAAGTCAGCCCACATAGAGGCTGTCTACATATTAAATACTTTCCCCAAGGAATAAATGATATGTAAACAGCCTTTAAAGGACCTTCAATCCATTCAAGTAGCCGCCTGCCTGCCTGGGGCAAAAATTAAAACCGCAAAACTAAAAACAACTCGCATTCATGATCATTTGGCATTCGGACTAACGACGGACCTGACCTCACACAAAATTAAGACCTGAAATTAAGCAGGATACGCTTTGGAGATCCTTAAAACAAACTAAAAAATAAATAAAAACTAAAATAAATAAAGCTTAGCGGCAATGGCAGCGGCAAAGAAAGGACATTTCCTAGAATTAATTTACTAATCTGTTTCCTTTTCTTTTTTTTCTTTTCTTTCCCCACCGGGATCCTCCTTCTTTCTGTGATCCTCCAGCCGACAAGACCGATGAGAAGTTCCATCGTCGCGCCTCCGTCAAAATGGGCGTCCGGGTCATCTATCGCACGGATGTCTTTCACCAGAACTTGGCTCCCGAACACTTTGCCGCCTTTGCTGGCGGTCAGCATGGCGGCGCTCAGTCACCGCCGGCCAGTGCCACGCCCCCCACCAGTGCCGAGGGGGGAGGCGGTGAACAGCAGCAGCAGCAGCAGCAATCCTGCAATCATCCCCACTCCCATTCCCATTCGCAGCCGGCCAGCGGTTCCAAGCAAAAGGCCAAGTCCGAGCGTGGTGACTCCTTTCCCAAGCTGCGCCTCTCACCGAAATCCTTTCGCTTCAGCGGTCGCTTTGGGCGCAGCAAGAGCGAGATCGAAAAGTGTCCAAATGATCCATTTCACAACTACAGCAAGTCCTTTCAGGAGGTGAGTAGAGGGAATAGTAGTTCTCTTCCAGGAATTACTATATATATTTAATTTTCAGCACTGTGACAGCATGTTGCCACCGCATACTGGCGCTGGAGTAACTGGTGGGATTGGCGGCGTCAGCGTGGGTCCTTGCGGTGGACCCCAGGGCTCTGTGGACAAACCCTTTCTGCTTCATGATGGACGCGTGGGTCTAAGGGCCAGCCTGGATAAGGGCTGGTACACGCATGGCGAGGATGTCAATGTGACCGTTCAGATACGCAACGACAGCCGCAAGACGGTTCGCAAAGTTCGGGTAAGTTGGGGGAGTTTTTTCTATGTTTTTTTATAAGGATTTTCTTTACCATTCCCTTGGCTTTACTTGGTATATATTCCAATTTCCTTGCCCCATCAATTAGCTCTTTTATACTTACCCTCAACCATGTTGCTTTTGATCCTTGATTATGCAGGCAACCCTCAACAATGTTGTGTTTGTGGTTGAGCCATGAATATAACGTATACGCAATGTGGTCCTGGCAAACTGTTGCTTTTTGATCTAACTGCTAACTTTGACCGATTTGCCACAACAAATTTTTTAAAAGTGTCTCATTTTGAACCGAATAAACCCCCTTAAGAGTCCTGATTATGGCCTCTGTTTTCTATTTTCTATTATCTTTATTTGGCCAAGAACCTACAGCTCTTTTTTGATAACTTTTTTAATTTGTAACTTTATTTAAATTTAGTTAATGATCTTAAGTTAAAGTCTGCAAATACCATAATTGATGGAATTCAGTTGGCCAGTTTTAAAGTTTAAATTGCCTGAAACACAAAAGGAAATGAATCCCCCCATCAGAAACACAAACCTGCCCTGCCAATCAGGACCAGTTTAGCATCCTTCAATTTGTTTAGAGAGTTCGTACGCCCCCCTGGGGTAATGCGATTATTTCGTAAACAATAGAATTTGCAGCAAGTGATGCGAAATTACCTCGTTTTGCTGTTGATAATTGACTGCTTGGGCCGAAGGATAAGGGAGCAGGAGCAGGAGCAGCAACAGCAGTTGGCCCTTGGGAAAAATCCGAATTACGTATGTGCATTGTCCTGGGGAATGTAATGCACCGACCCCTCGTGGAGCACATAAGCTGTTTAGCTTGACGCTAACGAAGGGGAATCTGCCCGCCCCCTGAAGTCATACTTATGACAGTTAATCAAAGCCACTCGACAGCAGTGACTCTCGATGCGCAACGGGGACAAGGATAATGTCACGGGGTCAGGAAGCCTTCAGCTACCACCTCCCTCTATCCATTGTCTTAGCTCTGTAAGGGATTATAGCTGTTAAATCAATTATCTAAGATAATTTTCGAATTATTGCAAGGTATATTGTCAGCCAGGATTAAGCATACTCCAGGTGTCCCCTGTTGAAGGTTGAAGTTCTAACGAAATCCTAGGGATTTCTAAGGATTCAATTGATGCTTTAAACACACTACACAAAAATACACACACAAGCACACAAACTTCAAAAAAAAACAGAAAGAAATCCTGGAAAAGGAGGCCCAGAAAGTTGCCATTGCAACAAAGTGAAAGGCTGGCAAAAGACTCAGACTCAGTTGAAGTGAAAATTGTGTTTATACATTTTATGGGCTTTAACCAACCACCCTACCTCCTCGTCTCGGGCTTTTATTGTGCCCCAAAGGCACCCACTACCACCTACCTTTTCGATTGCAGGCTCAGGCTCAGGCATCCCTCCTCCAAGGACATTTTGTATTTAAAGGGGAAAATGGGACACACACACAAAAGTAGGCTACAGTTTCGCATTGCGACTGGCTTTGGCCTAATCCTGAAAACCTTCCACCAGCTCTCTCACTCGTTTTATCCCATTTTGAATTTCCGAATTACCGAATTCCCTCGTGGAACCTGGCATTGTCACCTCCTCCGCTTGGACTCTGAGAGCTCTGAGCTTACCTACCCACACACGCACACGCCAACACATTCGTGGTCAGCTGTGCTGGGATTGAGGACGACAGGTGAACGTAACCGCAGGACACGTTGGGCGTTATGCAAAACGCTAAGTACGATTGCCGCAGCAACCAGAACTAATCTGCTTTGCACAGTTTTAGTTACTTTGTAAAAGGGGAAAAATGTGTCTGAAAGGGAAATCTTTTATCTTGGTGAATTAAGTCAAGGTTAAGCTGCTGGTTAAGGGTGTTGAGTTGAATTATCCTCAAGCTAAATCTTCAATTTCAAGTAACTGGCTTCTAGTTATACCTTCCTTATTTATTAATTATTATTTACTGATCATTTTAAACTTCAAAAAACCTTAAAAGGACCTTGAATAGCCTTACTTAGCTCCTGCAGGACCTCTTTCATAGGCATTTCGATCATTACAAGTCACAGGTGTCCCTCCCCTTTTAATTACGCACCGGATATTACGCATACGAGGTGGGGTACAAGGCCCAAGCAAAGCCGCAAGAAATGGAAATGGAACTTTGAGGCTAATGCAAAATGCATAACGCAAACACAGCTCGAGCCTGACAGGAGACAATCGAATCGAATCGAATCGAATGGAATGAAATGGCATCCAAATGGCAGAGTGCAGACGGCAGCAAGTTCTCCAGAACAAGGAGTAGTCTACATCCAGGACTTTGAGTGCGCATTGAAAAATGTTTTATGATGCCCGTCATCCCTCCTCCCCTCCATCAAATGTTATTGTTTATTTTTATTGTAACCGCTGTATTTTCACAGCACATTGTTGTTCGCCGATGAATAGAGGACAGACGGTCCTGGTCGGTACACAGTCAGCGACAGATACAAGTTATGACATTTACACATGGCAGCGACTTGTCTGCGGGCGTAAATAACGATCCGCCAAACTCAATATATCAATCGAGGGGGGGGGATGGGATGGGGGTGGTGACTTTAAAGCGTTCCCCAAGGACAACACACTTGTTACTGGCTCCTTGCTCCTGCTCTCTGCTCCTTGCTCCCTGTTCCTTCCTTCAGCAATAAAAGATTAATTAAAAACCAGTGACCTCTGGGATTAACTTGAATCAGAAGTTGGGGCACTCTTTGCCTTTATTTTATATTTTTTACTAGCTCAAAAGACATTTTTTTAAGACAAAATCTAGAAAAACAAGAAAGAAATTTTGTTTATATTTTATTTCTTTTTTTTAATTAATTAATTTATATTATTTATAGAATTTCTTTTATTTATACAATTTTTTGATGATTTTTTTGACAAAAATCTAAATTTAAAAAATTTATAACTCAGCCAAAAATGTCTTAAATTCAATTCGAAAAGGGGTTTTGTCTTAGTTTTTCTTTTTTTTAAGTTAATAAATCTGCATACAAAATTTTAGGGATTTTTAAATTCAATTTTTTTTTGTCAATTTTTGAGAGTTTAAACGAAGTAAATCTTTTAAAAATTAAAAAAAAAATTATGGAATTTTTTGGATGATTTTGAGAAATAACCAAAATTTTAAAAATCTATAACTCAGCCAAAAATGTTTTAAATTTAATTCGGAAAGCAGTTTTATCTTAGTTTTTAAAAGGTTAATAAATCTGCTTACTTAATTTAAATTTTTATGTTTTTCGATTTTTTGATAATTTTAATGATGTAACCCCTTATCGAATTTTGAAAAAATCTCAAAAAAATTTGTTTTCTTCTGACATGGCTAAATCGATTCTGCTGTTGATGCTGATCACGAATATATATGATTTATGGGGTCGGAAATGGCTCCTTCACCCAGAAAAAAATATTATTTAAACTGATTTTTCATATTAAAAAACTTGTTATTAGACTTCCTTTTCAAATACTTTCAGCTATCTTTATTGTTCTTTTCTAAAACAATCCTTTAAGGTTTGAATACCTTTTTGGCTTCCCCAAAGTTAGTTTCCTTTTTATATTGTTAGCAGTTTTCCCCAGTTTAAAAACTGAAAAAGCTGAAAAACTAAACGGACATCTGGCCTGCATAATTAATGGTGTCTGTGGGGCTTCCTGTTTGTCAAACGCAATGCCTCCAAAATTGTTTTCTTGTAGCAGCAAATAACATTTCCAAGGGACAACCTTGTCGTCCTTGTCGTCCTTGTGACAAGTTGCTGCCATCTTTTATGCAGTCGCATAATTCGATTTGATTTGATGGCACCCCCCGCACATTTATATATAGTATTTTAGATATATAAATATATATATTTTGTATTTTTCTGCGGCTCCCCCCGGCGGCTCCCCCCGGCGGCTCGTTGTCCTTATTTTCATCATGCACTTTGCGCCTTATTAAATATGTATATTTTTTGTGTGTGTGCCCGAGATTGCTTTGTACTTTTTGTGTGTTTTTCACCAAAGTCACCCAACAAAGGTCAAAAGTTACCAGCGGCGGCGGTGGGTCCTTGGGTAACTTGGTCATCTGTTCTGCTGGGTACTTGTCTGGGAGGAGGAGGAGGAGGAGGAGGGAAATGAATGAAATTGTGAATTGAAACAGTCGATGAAAGATTTTTGATTGCTCATTTCGATTGGGGACCAGTTTTAGATGGGTGCCAGTTCCCAAGATGCTTCCTTACACCCTTACACCCTACTCCCCCCCCCCCTTCACCCATCTCTTTGGAGAACCCAAAAGCATATCTCAGATTAGATCTGTGGCCGGACTGTGCCGCAACGCTAACAATGGCTGAGGACGGAGTGAAATGGCATGGAATCGCCTGGCATTTCGTCCTTTGAAGTCAGGCCACGTGGAGGAGAGTTCCTCTACATTGTGCTCTCCCTGAGAAATCCAGCACATGCCCTGGAGTCGGGGCTAAGCCGGGGATCCTTTCGTAAAGCAAAACTCGCGACTCAAAAGTCCTGGCATATTCCTAGAGATGAAATGAAAGGGAAATTCACAGGTGTGTTTCTCAGGGGGGATATATTAATTTATTGTAATTTATACTTGTATGTTTTTATAATGTGTGTCTGGGATTCAATTTAGAGACACTTTTGCCTGGTTTTCAAAGAGATATTAATGAGGATAATAATCTAGGATAAGCCAGAAGGAAATTCAAGAAGGATTCTATGTCAGGATTTATTTTTAATATACAAAAATATATAGAAAACACAGCTTATATATTTTTGAAATTTATTTCACGATTGATTTACCTTTACAAAGCCAGAAATAAAATCTATGTTAAATTCTTTATTAATAACAAAAATAATTCAGGCTGAGCAGGGAAGATTTTCATGAAGGATTTTATGTCAAAATTTTATTAAAATATTAAAAAACAAATCTAGAAAATGTATTACATATAAAATCAATGTTAAATACGTTTTTTTCGTGAAACCAAAACTTTGCTCATGAGAAATCCTAGTCATGTATGGTGGTTTTCCTTTTCCTTTGTGACTTTTCCCTTTGTTTGATGGCCAAATTGCACATAAAGAGCAGTGACAGCAGGTCAACGCCGACATTTGCCACCGCCAGAAATCGACTCTGATGGGGCAACGTCAATAAATGAGGGCAATTCTGGGTTTAATTTGTTATTTCGCCTTGTTTTTCCTTTTGGCTTTTGCCTGCACGGCCACTTGAATGGCCGGTAATTGAGTGCATTATCGTTGATTGGGTGGGAGATTGGGCCAGAGACATTTCGGCCGAGGCCATAAAATAATGTTCGACATCGTTTGCGCTTATCCAAAGGCAAACAGGACCCAAGGGGGCCCAAAAAAAAAAAAAGAAAACCAGACGGGATTTTGGATAATAAATAGTCAAACCGGGAACAGGATGCTCTTCTTTCTTTCTGTCTGTCTTTTGGTTAAAAGGAGGCTTATTTATTTGTTAAATATAATTATTTGGGGGTTTTGTATATATTTATTCGTTAAATTATAAATATAATTTAGACTTTAATTTAACTTTTTTTTAAAGAAAATCGTTATTTTAATTTAACTTTCTCAATGAAAAGAATGATTTTGAAGCTTTCTTCTGGCCTAGAGGAGACTTATTACTATTTGTATTTATTTATTTTCTTTAAGAAAGTTTACTTAAATTCTAAATAATATTTATAAATTAAAACTAGCTTTATTATTGCTTGGAATTTGTTATCCTTTAAGCTTTTAAAGCAGAGTATTCCCTTGAACCACTGCCCCATCGATTCCCAATTGACTAAAGCCTGTTGTGTGAGGCCCTGCAATTGCCCAGGACTTGGACTTGGATTGGCTTCTTCAGGTGGAGTCCTGGGTGGCGGACATTAACCGCAAGGTCGCCTGCCTTCTGTTGCCTCCCTTAACTCCCAAGATGACCTTTTCATATGCCCCAGAAAACCCTCCTCCGTCCCATAACCCACATCTCTCTCTCTCTCACTCAAAACCCTTCTCTGCTCTTCTCTCTTCCCTTAGGTCTGCGCCATCCAGCACGTGGACGTGTGCATGTTCAACAATGGCAAGTTCAAGAACGTGGTCGCCGACTCGGATAACATAACACCACCGGTGGATCGCACCGTGGCCGCCGGAGCCTCCCTGAACACGGTGGTCAAGCTTCGGCCGCAACGTGGTCCCACCAAGAACTGGATTGCTTTAGAGGATACACTGCAGCGTAGCACTGAGCCGGAGGAGATCACCGGTGCCATTGCCGCCTCGGCCATTCGATCGCCGCACTTTGTATTCCAAAATGCCCAGCTGTTGGCCGGCCATCCGCTGGCCAGTCCCGCTTTGGTGACACCCCATCCGCACCAGTACCAGGCACCGGCCTGCCAGCAGATTCAGGCGGCCAATCCCTCTGGCAATTCGAATTCATCCGGCGGCACCGAGGAGCGCAATGTCTTTGCCATCTACGTTTCGTACTATGTCAAGGTGAAGCTCACCCTTAGCGGCATGGGCGGCGAGTTGTCGCTGAAGCTGCCCTTTGTCCTTGTCCATGTGGATGAGACCCAGCGTCCTGGCTTTGCCTCGGCCACGCTGGGTGAGCTGCGTCTGGAGATGGAGCGCCTGGCTCTGCAGGATGTGCCCGTGGGCAAGAGAAATGGGCGGCGGCAGGCAGCCTCCAATGCAGCAGCTGCTGCTGAGATTGGCGATGGACCCTCCACCAGTGCTGCTGCCGCCGCAGCTGCAGCAGCAGCTCAGGCTCAAAGTGCTTCGCATCTGGACAGGATCGAGAGCGTGGATGATGAGTTCAATATCCGAGTGCCGGTTCCAAGGAATGGCTCTCACAAGCGTCGCCTGCAGCGCAGCGAGACTTTGGCTCGTGATTTGGAGGAGCAGGGCCCCACCGCCGAGGACGAGGAGGAGGAGCACATTGTTCAGATACATCTGGAGCAGGTATCGCCCGATCGCGACGAGGTGCAGCAGGAGCAGAGGGAGCGGCAGGAGCAGCGAGAGCAGCCAGAGGGCCGCGCCCGAGGCCCTGGTGCCCAGACCGGCGCAGTGCCCAAGTCATCGAATGTGTGATTCTGATTGTGGTCCCAGATGTTTGCCAAGCGCAAGAGAAAGCCGTAGAGGAGGCCGCAGCGAGTCCTTTCAGTTCCGCTTCCCCAGATCCCTAATTAAGGCGAGACTGGCATCGATCTGGTCTTAAGTTTTAATCCAGGTTTATTCCCTTCTTAAATCGAAATCGAAATCGAAATCAAAATCCCTATTTTATTTCCATTTTTGTTTTGATATCAGATCGATGCCAGCCTGCAACCCGCTCTTGCATCTTGTAAATCTTGACTTGCTACTTCTGGACACACAAGCACATACATTTCTATCAAAATTAAGATATAGTTAGTAGGAGGCTTAAGAAGGAGTCCATCTCCTTCTGCAGTTTGATTTGTATTTAAAGCAGTTGATCCGGATCCAGAGAATCCAGAGAATTGAAGAGCTAGCAAAGTAATTAACCGAATGTACATTTAAAACGAAAATGTTTCAGTTCCGGTTTCAAAAGTCACAAGTTAGGAGGCAGGATAAATGATATATGTATGTAAGGAGGGAGGAATGAGGAATAAGGCAGGAGCTTAACTTAAAGTTGTTTTTAAGCAGGTTGAAGGTTTCCAAAAAAAAAGGAGAAAAGCCAAGAGCGACGAGCTACAAGCGAGGGACAAAGCCTGAGAGTAGCAAATCAATAGAGCTTAGGTGAAAGGAGAGCAGCAACGAGTGACGAGCTACAAAATAAACCAAGGACAAAGCCTGACGAGAGACCAGCAATGAGCGAGTAACCAGCAGCGAGAGTAGCGAGTCAATAGAAATAAGGAGCAAGTAAAACAAAGACGAGTGACGACGAGCTACCAAGCCTGACGAGAGCCAAACGACCAGCGAAGAGCGAGTAACCAGTAGCGTGTTAGGACATAGGGCTTAGGACATTCGAATGGCTGGCACATTGATGTATTAGTTAGCTTTTGGCATTCCCTAGGAATCAGGACAATGAATTAAGGGTGAAATTTTAGCAGATTGAACGAAATCGAAAGCGGAAGCGTTAGGCGAAACCGACGAACGAGTTGAACTTGAAGCCGAGCTAGATGTAGTCACTAGCCTGTAAGGTTTATCATTTGATATTAGCCATGCAATGCGTTGAAATTGATGATATTGAAGATGTTCTTGGGAGGCTATGCCAGTATTAGCTCTGAAATAGGGGTTGCAAAAGGTAAGAAAAGCAAAGTTTAAGAGCAAGCCAACCCAAAAAACACATCCAAAATAAATATATATTTACTGTAGAGACGTAAGTGAATGTCAAGTCCATATGCATGTACAAGTACTCGATGTATCGACACCCTTAGGGTGGCTCGGCAATTACCTAATTAATCGCATACATACACATACACATAAACATATATATATTTACCGAATATTAAATGTTTGATGTGTATTTACAAGCGACAAATGAAATCTTACAGAGGCCAAAAAGGGCAAAACACAACACAAGAACAACCTAAAGCCTATATACATTTGTGTGCGGTTTCAAACTGACAAAAGAAAGAGTATTTACCCATCACTTAAACCCATTTAAACACAGCCAGAGAGCCAAAAACATATATTATTGGAAGTACTAAGTTAATTAAGAGAAAGGCGAAGGCGGGCACTGGGCAGGCAGAATATGATAGAAATCCAGCATTGTTCCGAACAGTAGTCTCTATGAATAGCTATAGTTTTTGAGAAGAGGTATTCCAGATGCTAAATGCCAGTTGTCAGGAGGGAAGGAGATCAAGGAAATCTACGATTTTTAATGTTTAGATCTTTAAGAGAACAAGAATATCCAAGGCATTACACTATATACAATACCGATTACATAGCCGTGTATATCTGTGTCTACAATATATAATAATGCAGCATTGAAATACATTTCAACAATGAATAAACAAGAATTTATTGATGTAAAACGCTAACCATATACTATATCCATATAGAGATATATGTTATATTGATGTCAGTGTGTGTTGTTGCTTTGACAAGCCAAGCTACTAACTAAACTAAACTAAACTAAACAAAAAAAAAAAAACTAAACATAAATGTGATGCATTTCTATGTGAGTACACGAATAAATATCTAGGCATTAACAGCAACCAACTCCCAAGCCCCCACCTGGACGAACCCAATTCTCTTCTCAATCTTTTCCACTTTACGAGCTGGACTCTGCCTACCTTCCTCTCTCCCTTGAATCCTGTCCCCTTTCCCTCCGCTTAGCTTTCCCTTCGTTCTGTCACCAGATAGCCACCAGAGCCACTTGATTGATGATGGATCCTGGCGGGTGGCCAGCCACCAGTGGGCGGCGTGTGCCTGGTGGCAGACAGACCGCATTAGGACATCCGAAAACATAATGAAATAAATGTTTAACATAAAATATAACACAAAAATTCCGCTTGTTTTTACTTCAATGGGGGTTGTGGGGTGTGGGGTGTGGAGTTTATGCCCAGCGGGAGTTCCCAATGATTTGCACTGGAACTAGCGGCGGCTGAACATGGCTTGGCTTTCTGGCAATCAGCATGGAGCTGGGCCACAGCCCCTTCCCGGTCCCGGTGGGAGGATAAAGGATACCACCCCCCTCCAAGGGTGGCTCTTCTGTTAACCAACAGAGGAGGCTCGGATCGAAGCCAGGAGCTTTTCGGAGTAAATGGTGGCGAAAATGGCTCAGATTTGGCCAGGACAGGAGAGCTTATGGCCTTAGCTTTGATGAGGTTCAAGCTCTAAGCTGTAGCTGATAAGAAAACCATTAGGGCAGGTGAAAAAGGTTTCAGTTTTCCATTAATATATCCATTTTTTGCTTTATTAAATATAAAATCTAAAATTTAAAAATTTAAAAACAACATTTAAGTAGTATATGGGCTTTAAAAATAATTCACAATATATTTGCCATCAACAATATATTTAAAAATATTATAATTCAGACAAAAAGGCGTTAATTTCGATTCGGGTTTAAATTAAATACAATTTAATTTAATATTAACTTTGTTGTAATAATAGATTGTTGTTGAATTTCATGTTTTTTTCCCCCAAAAAAATATCAAAATAAATCGCACCCTTTTTTTCTAAATTTAATTGCAGCAAGCTGGCAGGAACTGAATGCGGATGCCGATGGCGAGATAGAGAGCGTTGGCAAGGAGGATCAGCACGAGGAGGATGCGACCAAGACCGAGCCGAAACCACTGGGAACGACCTCCGACATTCCCACATGCCTCACCTTTTCTTCTGTTATTTATTTAAAGCTGAAATAAATAATAAACCTTAAAACATGTGTTATTTTTGGTGATGAGGAGGATGTGGCTTTATTTTTTTTTTGGGTGGGATAATTGAAATAAGCTCAATACTGCATACTCAGTTTTGCTAAAATACTTATCTATAATTTTTAAAAAATTTAAACAAAAAATGACAATTATTTTAGTATCCTTATACCCTTGCAGGGTATTTTATTTCCAGTCCGAAGCTCATTACGCATTGAAGGAGTCATTTCCGACCCCATAAACCATATATATTCTTGATCAGCATTAACAGGCGCATCTTTCTGGCCAAGTCCAGAAGAAAAAAATTTTTTTTGTGATTTTTTCGAAATTCGATAAGGGGTTAGTATGCAGAGTTGTTAACCTTATAAAAACTAACATAAAACCGTTTCAAAAGTAAAATTAATGCATTCTTGACCGAGTTATGAATTTTCAAAGTTATGCAGGGTATTAAAATTTCAGTCAGAAGCTTGAAACTCATCGAAGGAATCATTTCCGACCCTATAAATCATATATATTCTTGATCAGCATCAGCAGGCGAATCGTTTAAGCCGAGTTGGCTCCGGAGTTCGGAGGGAAAAATTTTTGTGTGATTTTTTCGAAATTCGATAAGGGGTTACATCATTAAAATTCTCAAAATTTGATAAAATTTTCAATTTCTAACTAAGTATGCAGGTTTGTTAACCTTATAAAAACTAACATAACGCCGCTTTCCGAATGCAAATTAAGGCATTTTTGACAGAGTTATGCCTTTTTTAGTTTTTAATTTGCTATTTTTCTCATTTCAATTACAGACTTTCCATCGTCATTGCCATCGCCATTGCTCCTAGTCATCAGTACCACCCACCCTGGCCAAACACCAAGAGAAAGGACCAACGACACTCGCAAAAGGATGGTGGATAAGGGATGGGAACGGAGGAACAGGGATCAGGAATCAGGGATAAGGAGAGAGCACCGCCAGTCAGGTCTGCCGGCTACTTTTACAACAACAGCAACGAACAAAACAAGCAACATTTTAATTTTAAAATACTTTATTTTATTCTATGTTAATGAACCTAAATAAAAACAATGAAATACATTATTTTATATTATTTTGTTTTATTTTATTTTTCCTATATAAGAACAATGAAATGAGCATCACTGGTAGTAAGTGAGATGCCATTTTAATGCAAAATAGCTAGATGAGCATCACTGGCAGTTAGTGAGATGCCATTTTGTCCCAATAATGCAAAATAGCTGGATGCGCATCACTGGCAGTTAGTGAGATGCCATTTTGTCCCAATAATGCAAAATAGCTAGATGAGCATCACTGGCAGTTAGTGAGATGCCATTTTGTCCCAATAATGCAAAATAGCTAGATGAGCATCACTGGCAGTTAGTGAAATGCCATTTTCTCCCAATAATGCAAAATAGCTAGATGCGCACCACTGGCAGTTAGTGCGATGCCATTTTGTCCCAATAGTGCAAAATAGCTAGTTGAGCATCACTGGCAGTTAGTGAGATGCCATTTTGTCCCAATAATGCAAAATAGCTGGATGCGCATCACTGGCAGTTAGTGAGATGCCATTTTGTCCCAATAATGCAAAATAGCTAGATGAGCATCACTGGCAGTTAGTGAGATGCCATTTTGTCCCAATAACGCAAAATAGCTAGATGAGCATCACTGGCAGTTAGTAAGATGCCATTTTGTCCCAATAATGCAAAATAGCTAGATGAGCATCACTGGCAGTTAGTGAGATGCCATTTTGTCCCAATAATGCAAAATAGCTAGATGAGCATCACTGGCAGCTAGTAAGATGCCATTTTGTCCCAATAATGCAAAATAGCTAGATGAGCATCACTGCCAGTTAGTGAGATGCCATTTTGTCCCAATAATGCAAAATAGCTAGATGAGCATCACTGGCAGTTAGTGCGATGCCATTTTGCCCCAATAATGCAAAATAGCTAGTTGAGCATCACTGGCAGTTAGTGAGATGCCATTTTGTCCAAATAATGCAAAATAGCTAGATGAGCATCACTGGCAGCTAATAAGATGCCATTTTCTACCAATAACGCAAAAAAAATAGCTAGATGAGCATCACTGATGCACATGAGCATCACTGCCATTAAGCCCCCCAATATTGAAATATAGCCAGATGAGCATCACTGATGCAGATGAGCATCACTGATGCAAGCAAGCAAAATTTTTCATTCAATTTGGCCGCTTCCCAAACTGGGGTAACAGGCGAACAGAAACCAGCAGCAAGCAACTGAAAACTGGTATAAACTGTTATAAAAACTTTTGGGCAAAAATAATAATTGGTATAAACTGTTATATTTCATTTTATGCATTTATACCTATTTGTTGCCGACAACAACAGCTTGATGGCAACAACAACCTTTTTACAACAACATCCCTACAGCAGCCCATCCAAATTTGCGAACATTTCCATGCAAATTGCCCGTTTCCCAAATTGGGGTAACAGGCGAACAGAAATCAGCAGCAAGCAACTGAAAACTGGTATAAACTGTTATAAAAAGTCCAAGTTTCGAACCATTTAAGAGCCGGCGCAAGTAAGCGGAGACTCAAACCTTTTGAATCCAAATTTAGGTGTTATTTTACAACTGCACCTGATCAGTTTCAGTGTGCCCAGGAGCAGTTGTAAAATAACACCTAAATATAGATTCAAAAGGTTTGAGTCTCCGCTCAGTTTCAGTGTGCCCAGGTGCATTTAACAACATTTTAGACAGAAATTAACAATATGGTCACATCTGGTTTGAGTCTGTGCTTACTCCAAGATCAATGGTTCGAAACTTGGACTTTTTATAACAGTTTATACCAGTTTTCAGTTGCTTGCTGCAGATTTCTGTTCGCCTGTTACCCCAATTTGGGAAACGGGTAATTTGCATGGAAATGTTCGGAAATTTGGATGGGCTGCTGTAGAGATGTTGTTGTAAAAAGGTTGTTGTTGCCATCAAGCTGTTGTTGTCGGCAACAAATAGGTATAAATGCATACAATGAAATATAACAGTTTATACCAATTATTATTTTTGCCCAAAAGTTTTTATAACAGTTTATACCAGTTTTCAGTTTCTTGCTGTTGGTTTCTGTTCGCCTGTTACCCCAGTTTGGAAAGCGGCCAAATTTTAGAAATTTTGCTCACTTGCATCAGTGATGCTTATGTGCATCAGTGATGCTCATCTGGCTATATTTTGCAATATTGGGGGGCAATAAAATCGCGCTATATGGCAGTGATGCTCATCTAGCTATTTTGCCTTATTGGGAGGCTATAAAATCAGGCTTAACGGCAGTGATGCGCATCTAGCTATTTTGCATTATTGGGAGAAAATGGCATCTCACTAACTGCCAGTGATGCGCATCCAGCTATTTTGCATTATTGGGACAAAATGGCATCTCACTAACTGCCAGTGATGCTCATCTAGCTATTTTGCATTAAAATGGCATCTCACTTACTACCAGTGATGCTCATTTCATTGTTCTTATATAGGAAAAATAAAATAAAACAAAATAATATAAAATAATGTATTTCATTGTTTTTATTTAGGTTCATTAACATAGAATAAAATAAAGTATTTTAAAATTAAAATGTTGCTTGTTTTGTTCGTTGCTGTTGTTGTAAAAGTAGCCGGCAGACCTGACTGGCGGTGCTCTCTCCTTATCCCTGATTCCTGATCCCTGTTCCTCCGTTCCCATCCCTTATCCACCATCCTTTTGCGAGTGTCGTTGGTCCTTTCTCTTGGTGTTTGGCCAGGGTGGGTGGTACTGATGACTAGGAGCAATGGCGATGGCAATGACGATGGAAAGTCTGTAATTGAAATGAGAAAAATATCAAATTAAAAACTAAAAAAGGCATAACTCTGTCAAAAATGCCTTAATTTGCATTCGGAAAGCGGCGTTATGTTAGTTTTTATAAGGTTAACAACTCTGCATACTTAGTTAGAAATTGAAAATTTTATCAAATTTTGAGAATTTTAATGATGTAACCCCTTATCGAATTTCAAAAAAAAATCACAAAAAAAAAATTTTTCTTCCGGACTTGGCCAGAAAGATGCGCCTGTTAATGCTGATCAAGAATATATATGCTTTATGGGGTCGGAAATGATTCCTTCAATGCGTAATGAGCTTCGGACTGGAAATAAAATACCCTGCAGGGGTATAAGGATACAAGAACATTTGCAGGGAAAACTCTGGCCAAATTGCTGGGACTTGGCCTGAGATTTTCATTCGGAAAGCGGAGATAGGTTAAGAAATCTGCAAATCTAATTCGGTGCAAAAATTACCAGTTTTTAAAACAAATGTTGTGGCGAAACGGCTAAAATTAAATACCTTACTCCCCTCTTAACCAATTAATTCCACATTGATTTCCCTTTATTTTTATTGATTCATATTTGTGTGTTACATCAATTACATTTACATATTTAAATTGTATTTATAAATATTTTAATTATTTACGCCTGCTGCAGACTTTCATATAGACTTTCATAGAGCCAAGATCCGATCAATAGCAACCTATTATTACATTAACCTATGCATATATTTACAGTTTTAGGGGGGAATTAATACAAGTTTAGGACTCGAAACTCAGTTCTAATTGTACACCGGCTTGGGGAAGTAATCGGGCAGGAAGATGTGCACCAGGATTCCAGTGAACATAAGGGCAAAGTACACGATGACGGCTATCCACCAGAGGATTCGCTCCCAGGGTCGCTTCTCCAGGTTCCGCAACACCCCGATCCCCACCAGCAGCCCGGCCACGGCGCCGGACAGATGCGCCACATACCCAATCCGATCGTACTCATCCGTCAGGTGATGATACACCGATCCGCCCAGATCCGCAAAGATGACCACCAGGAAGACCAACAGCTGGACAATGGCGTACTCCATCTCCGAGTAGTTCATGATGATCGTGGCTACATGGGCGGTGATCAAGGCGTACACACCGCCCGAGGCTCCGGCCAGAAAGGTCCGCGGACTGCTCAGGGAAGTGCCCATGGAGCCGGCCATGACACCGGCCAGATAGACCAAAGCCACGCGCCACCACGAATGCACCAGCTCCAGAGCAACGCCCAGAAAGATCTGAATGATCAGGTTCATCACCAGATGGCGCAGCCCCACATGGACGAACATGTAGCTGGCGAAGCGCCAGGCCTCGTAGCGTTTGTAGGGATTGTAGATGCACAGCGTCGCCGCCGGTCCATTAACACTCTCACCGATATTCCCCTCGTAGTTGGGATCATCCTGGAAGTGTATGACATCCACCAGAAAGGCAATGATCTCGACAATGGAGAAGATGATCATGGTAAGCGGCGGCGGGCAGAGTGACATCTGACGCTCGTACTCGCCATCCACCTCATCCGCGGCCTTGGGCTTTGGCGGTGCCACCACATAGCGACAGTAGCGAGCCACCAGACGACGCATGATCCAACGCTGGCGCAGGGACATGGCATAGAACTCCTCAAAGTCCAGGCAGCCGTCGTTATCCTCGTCGCTGCGCCGCATTATCTGCTCGGCCATGTGGGGGGGCATGTCCCGGCAGCCGGCGCTGGCAATCAAAGCCTTCAGTTCCGGCGTACTGATCAGGCCATCCCCATCGGTGTCGTATTTGTCGAAGATGAGACGTATTCGGCGGCGGTCCTCTGCCTGCTCTCCGCCGACGTTGCCGTTGGTCCGGTTGAGGGGCATCTCCTCCAGGGATATGCTGTCCGGTGGGACATCGCCTTCCACATCCCGCTGCCGCTGCTGCTTTAGCGACATTTCTGGCTCTTAATTCTGGCGGGGATTGGGCAGGAAACAGCTGGTTAAATCGAAGGGAGAAAGTGTTTCAGGCAAAGCAAAATAATGTTTATAAAATCTACAGATTTCCCAAGAATTTATGCAAGTTTTTCTTTAAAAAATAAATATTTATACTTTACTTGAAGATTAAAGAGTTATTTTTAGTGGAAACCTTGGAGGTATGGGTATAATTAGTCACGATTTATTAGTCACAGATGGCTTCCACTGGCCACATTCCTTAGATTACCCAACAGTTTATCATAATATCCAATTGGAAATACATGTTTTACAAATTTAAATATATCAAAATAATTATTAATCACTAAAAATATCAAGAATTATTAGATTATAAAGTTTATAATTACTTTAGTGGGTTAGGTTAAGGCTTTCAGTGAGAGTTTTGGTTTATTTAAATTTTAAAAATTAAACTTTAGAAAGTTTAGTGTATTAATTAAAATTTTAAATATTTTTTAAACACAAAATACACTGGAAAAAAATTGTTCTTTAAAGAGTACACTCCACTGCACCACCTTTTGACCACTGAAACCACATAATATGGGGAAATCATTAGCCAAAACTCAATTACAATTTGCGATCCGACTCATCGGCCGCTGGTGTTTGATTTCCGATAAGATTACAAACTGCCGGCCATAAAAAAAAAATAGGGGAATTAGGTGAATGGGCAAAGTAACAGAGCTCCAGGGAGAACGACACCACCCACGAAAGCGTTAAAAAAACAACTGCGGTAATCAATGTCAAGTTCACTGTTATGGGCATTTTCGCTGGCTCTCTCCAGGGGTTCATTTTGCTCAGCTGTTCATTTCCGAGTTCATTTTAGCTTATTTGTTTATTTTGTTTGTTTAATATTTTAGTTATATAAATATAATTAAATTAATTTAATTATATAAATATATTTCCAGATTTGATTCATTCAACTCAGTGGTTCATTTTGCTCCGCTGTTCATTTCTTGGTTCATTTGATCAGCTTTAATATTTTAATTTCTTTAATTATATTTTGTGAATTTCCCCTCCCTCTTCCATAAGAAAAACCCAACACTTTGTTAACATAAAGTTGTAATTTAATTTTTATTTGATTTTTAATAATAAATATATTTATTTGTTATCCATTTTCTGCTATCATCTCTCTCTCTCTCTCTCTCTCTCTCTCTCTCTCTCTCTTTATCTTTTTCTTTTTCTTTGTTTTGCCTGCTTCGCCAACTGCTAGTACTTGGTATTTTTCTGTTAATTATATTTATTTATTTACGTTTAATTGTAATGTATACTTGGGTTGCGGATGCGGAAGCAGCTCACACACACGCACACGCAGGAAGTGTCCTTTCGGGAGGGGGGGAACAACAACAAATCGGAGAGGGGGGGAGCAATCAACCAAGCTCAAAATGAGAGAGAAATGCAAATGTTATTTGTTGGTTTTTGTTTCATGTTTTTTTTTGTTTATAATGCAATTAATTGACTGGTTTGCCGCCCCACAAGCTACTCGCCGCTCTGCCTAGTCACATATAAAATGTATACTGTATATTGTAATGTATATATATATATATTTATATATATATTTATGATCTGTATATATATAAACCTTTTGTTAGTTTACACTTTATCGTTTTTGTTTTTTTTTTTTTTTTTGGGAGGCAAAAAAGGCACTACAATCTAATAAGTTACGACGATGAAAAAATTAGTTTTATTCTTTCTATCCTTCCGTATTTATAACTATATATATTTGAAATATATACGTTCTCACCTCTCCGCTTCTCTAACGAATTGAGTTTTTTTTTTTGTTTTTATATAAATTAAAGATGCACAAAAATTGGTGTTTCAAGTACTCGAAGTAATGTTTTCAAAAATTCGTCAAATTTAGTTTTCTTTTCTTTTCTTTTTGTATGATTTTTTTGTATGATTTTTTTGCATGTTTCTTTTCGTTTTCGTTTTCGTTTTGTGTGTGAGGCAAGTTAAAGATAGATTGGTTAGGTTGAATCAAGTTTTAGCTTTCAGCCTGGCTAACAATAGGGTAAATAGTTAAAAGTAAGCCTCAATTGTTAAATGCCCTTTCAACCCAGTTAACACTTTTTGCCACTTAAACTTAGTACAACGACAAAAAAAAAAAGTAAATATATATATATATGCATATAGTTAGGTGTTAAGGTGTATGCTTTATATTAATATTAAGGTAGGCAATAAATTAATTAAACAATTGACAAAAAAAGAACATATATATATATTTAGATTTTAAAGATAAATAATAAATAAAATACACACGCACACAGGACACAGAGTTGAATCGATTTCGTTTATCGATTTCATTTATCGATTTCGTTTATCGATTTCTTAAACCTAAAAACCGATAAACTCTGTTGCGAATTTTTAAGCTTGTCCAGATTTTCTTCAGCTTTTCCTTTTTTAGTTTTTGTTTTCCTTTTTCTGGTAGTTATTTTTTCATATATATATATATATAAGTATATCGTATATAGTTTACATATAATGCCTATATATATAAATTCATTGCTTAACATCGCTGTACTTTTAATTGATTTACTTTATTTATCTGCAACTTTGGGGATGCGGGAGAGCTGATAGTGAATACAGGCAAGGTCATTGAATTAGTTACAGATACTACCTGTCCGGGGGGTATACACATAAATGTTCATTTTTGCCTTGACTCTCGCTCCTCCTATATGCATATATATATTTCCATATATATATTTATATATATATATGTGTGTGTATCTATATAAAAGTTTATTTCTGTTGTTTTTACTTTTTTTTTCTTTACTTTTTTTTGTTGGTTTTCTTAGCTTTTTGTTTTGTTTTGTTTTGTTTTGTTGAACCTTTAAGGAAATGGAAGCGGATGGATATATTATTTCTTCTTGTTGGTCGCCAACATTGGGGCGCTTCGCTGCGGAGTTGTGGGTCTCGAAGAGTTCATTCCACTGTACAGATACTTGGCCTTCTTTTCGGATGGTTTCAGGATCTTCAAACATTTTAGATATTAGCTTTTAAGAAAAGCAAAAGGCAAGTCTTTATTAACCCACCTGGAATGAGCACATGAGCGTGTCGTCCACGGTCATCATGCCGCCGGCATTATCAAACTCCCCGCAATAATTGGGCGCCGAGAACAAAGTTACCAGCTGGCGGCGGGCAAAGAACTCATAACCATCTTCAACAACCTTAAGAAAAGATAAAAACATTAGTTTAAAATCCCAAAAACAAACCTAAAAGACTCTCTCTCTCTCTCACCTGATGTGCACGACAGATCAAGTCCAGCTCGTGACGATTCAAAAACTTGGAAACCACATCCACACCAAATGTGAAGCTCACACCGCGATCATTCTCACCCCAGCCCTGGACATCCTTGTCCGGGTCACTCCACAGTAGATCGCACAGCAGGCCAGTGTCTGGGACATCTGTGGGCCGCATCAGGCGGCGTATCTGCTCCATACCCTGCAGATCGGGACTGAGGCCGCCGTGGCAGCAGAAGATCTTCTCGTCAATGATTGCGGCCACTGGCAGGCAGTTGAAGCAATCTGTGAAGGTCTTCCACAGCTTTACATTGTAGCGACGCTTGCATTCGTCGTAGAAGCCTGCACAACAAGAAATTTATATAATAATATTCATTCCCCCGCCTAAAATTAAATAGATAATATGGTAAATTTACCACTCACCATAAATCCTATTAATACTGGCACACTCATGGTTGCCGCGCAACAAGAAAAAGTTCTCCGGATACTTGATCTTGTAGGCCAGCAGCAGGCAGATGGTCTCCAGTGACTGCTTGCCCCGATCAACATAATCGCCGAGGAACAAATAGTTGGCAGCCGGCGGAAAGCCACCGTATTCGAACAGCCGCAACAGGTCTGTGTACTGGCCGTGAATGTCGCCGCAGATGATCAGCGGTGCCTCCAGCTCCAGCAGGATTGGCTGTTGCAAGAAAATCTCACGCGACTTGAGGCACAGACCGCGCACCTCCGCCTCGGTCATCTGCACCTGTTTGCCCGTTCGGCAGCTGCGCACTGCAAGGATCGATTGGTTAGTTGATATTCTTGGTTTAAATTATAAAATTCTTATACTATGCACATGGTGGCGGGGCAAATACATATACAGATATAGAGAGAGATATTGTGGCGTACACACACACAGTTACAAACGAGAGCTTAGCCTTAGGTTTTGACTTTTAGCTGAGGAGTACAAGGAGGAGGAGGAGCACCTGAGACAAGACGAGCACGAGCTATCGAGTAGAGAGACAATGCCACAGATGTAGGGTATAAGTGGGGTGTATATGTGAGGTATATATGTGGGGTTTGACAGGGTTTATGGGGGTGTATAGGAATGGGGTTATAGGATTTTAAGACTACTACCCGTAGAGCTGGAAATAAATCGATCTTTTTAAACAAAATTTTGCCATTAAATAGAATATAATTGATTAAAATCGATATATAATTCAAGTTATATACGTATTTATATTATTAATTTATTATTTTTATGACTCTTGGCAATTTATCTATCATTATTTGTATTCTCCCAAAAAAAAAAAACTACAACTAAACCGATTATAATCGATTAAAATTATTTTAAATTAATTTTTTAAAATTTAATTTATATATGAATTCCCATTATTAATTTATTATTTTTACCTATCGATATTTGTATTTTTTAAACTTAATTTTCCTTTTTTTCTCTAAGAAAAATAATAAAAATTCTACATCTTAACCGATAACAATCGATTAAAATCGTAAAAGCGAATCGATTTAGAAAATGTAAATCAATGTATTGCATATTTGCTACAAATTATTATTTATTTATTATTAATTATTTATTTATTTATTTTTAAGTATTTATTTATTTATTATTAATTATTTATTTATTTATTATTACTTATTTATTTATTTATTATTAATTATTTATTTATTTATTATTAATGATTTATTTATTTATTATTAATTATTTATTTATTTATTATTAATTATTTATTTATTTATTTATTATTAATTTTTTATTTATTTATTATTAATTATTTATTTATTTATTTATTATTAATTATTTATTTATTTATTTGTTATTACTTTTTTATTTGTTANTAATTATTTATTTATTTATTATTAATTATTTATTCATTTATTATTAATAATTTACAAAATAAATAACAAAATCAATTTTATTTTCAGCTCTAATTACGAGACATCATTTACCAAATACTAAGCGCCATTAAGTGCTGATTTCAATAAACATAATTTTATATTAGCCATCCTAAAGACCTAGAAATACAACCACAACTGTGTTGGTTTTGACTGTTTTTAGCAATACAAATGGTGTGCCAAGGTGCAAGTGTGTTGCCTTGCTTCCTGTTCTCCTGGATAATTACAGGTTGTGGCTGCTTCAAGACGATATGCCAAGGCCTTGGCCAACAAGTGGGCGTAACGTGACCCTCTCAGCCACGCCCACATACCACACCCCACACCCCACACCCCACATCTCACACCCACATCCCACACTTTCCTGCAATTAATTTTGTGCGAATAACGCTGAAACCCGGCTAGGATGACAGTGCTATCCCTTATCCAGGGAATACAAGTAGGTCGGCGCCTTTAGTACTTCCATGCCAGCCCATTGGCGCACTATTCCCTGCATCAGTGTGTCTGTGTGTGTGTGTGTGTGTGTGTGCACAAAAAATTTAATTAAATTTGCATACACCAAAATGCTGGGCCAGCGTTTGGCCAGAGAAAAACAGACAAGCCCACTCTCTGGCTCCTCTACTTCGTCCTTGCCCCGAAAGTTGTTGTGTGTGCCAACTCTGGATTTGGGTCGAGAGCACCAAGTGGCCCCCAAGGGGGAGAAGAGCCGAAGAGGGTGCAGCTTGGTGTGGATTGGATTGGATGTGTGGGAGCGGGTAAACAAACATAAAGCCAATTCCCAGAGCGTCAGCACTGCACTCTCCAGCAGCAGCAGCAGCAGCAGCTGTGATTTCAGTAAATGGTTAATTGAAGTTATCGATGCCAACCGGGAGAGCCTGCTGCTGGCCAGGATCTAATTCAATTTTGCTAATTGCAAAGGGCATCCATTAGCAGGGAGATATTTAATATTCACAGTAACCAAGTAATGAACTTGTAATTCATTGGTAAATTTATACAGAATATTATAATCTGTCAAGGCAACATGGCGTATGAGTGATGTACTTGGACTTGTTTTGAGAAATGTTTACTTAAACTGATTGAGATTAATATTTTACATAATAAATAATAATAATAACCCTTATAATTCACATTTAAATTCAGTTAACATTTGATAATCTGTCAAGGCAACACTGCGTATGAGTTATATAGTTCAACTTGTCTTGGAAAATGTTTACATGAACCTTTTAAGGGTTTTTTATTAAGGTTGCAATCATAAATTAAGCAACCCATAAGGCACTATAAAATCCATTTAGTTTAAAGTGTTTTTGCGTGGCATTCATTAAGGGTCTGCTTTCATGATAATAATAATAATGATGATGATGATGATGATCATGATGATGGCTTAAGGCAGGTAATGTCATCGCTGATAGCTGCGATAATAGGCTTTACTGGCCGATTACATGCTTACTGATAGCCACAAGTATCTGTGCTTTAGATTATAAATTAATAAAAAGTTATGCAATGGTGGCATTAACTACAAATTAAAGGGGAATAACAATTAAATATATATATAAAAAAAATGAGAAAGAGCGTTAAAATATGTTTAAATTAAACCAGGAAATAAGAGATGAAAAGTATTCTCGGCTTATCTCTTTTATAATAATAATCAAGTCTACCCTGATTGAAAATCGTTTACCATCCTAATATTTGATTATCCTAGAGCTCCCATTTTATCTACAGATATATACATATATATTTCTCAAAAGAAATCACAGTAAAATTAACTTTTCGTGCAGTTCTCTTTTTCTCTTTTCCGACGGCAGTTAATCAAATGCAAAACGGAAGCAAAGTTCTTGGGCAAACTTTTTGCACTCTCCAGGCAGCATGTGCTTAGCGTTGGCATTAGCATTAGCATAGTCCTGCCCAGGATACCGGGATGGTGTAGAGAAAAACAAGAGGTTTTGGAGGAGCCAAAGGAAAACAGAGAGGGAGTTACAATCACTAAATTATGCAGGCCCCGGGTTCATGCACTCCGGCAAGTGGAATCCGTTTAAGTTATGCGCGAGTCTCCTTTTTTCCCACCCGGGATCCTTCTGCCTTCAGATCTGTTGCATACTTTCGGCCGCTGCATAACTTAATAGCTGCCCGGGGGGAGGCAGCCCCACAGCCCCCACATTGGGTGACCCAAAGCCCATCAAGAAATTACATACATCCTCCGCCTGCGCATAAATTGCGGCAAACATCTGGTCGTCTTTAGCCAGAGATTTCCCGGAAATCAAGACAAGGCAAGGCAATAGATCACTGTTCAAAAAAACAATAACAACTTAAATTCCGTTTGCTTAAATATTTTCTATGAATTTAAAATTCTAGAAAAATACTTTGGACAATTTTGTGAAATATTAAAATCATTACTGTTAAACAGTTAAATATTAAAATCAAAAAAATAGTATTTTACAGAATTGTACTTAATATAATTTAGGAATTTTTAGTAGATCTTAAATCATCTTTAACTTTTTGTATTAGAATTTTAGTCAAAAGCTTGAAACGCAGTGAAGAAATCATTTCAGACCCCATAAAGCATATATATTCTTGATCAGCATCAACAGGCTAATCGTTTAAGCCATGTTAGGAGGAAAACAAATTTTTAGCTATTTTTTCGAAATTTTATAAGGGGTTACATCATTAAAATTTTTAAATTTTGATAAAAAAAATTAATTTTCAAAATTTTTAAATGAAGTGTGCAGATTTATTAAATGAAAAAAATCTTGCGCAGAAGAGTTTTCCAATTTAAAAATAATGCTCTTTTGGCCGAGTTATGATATTATTAAATTTGAAAATTTATAATAAAATATCAATAAGTTTTTTAATATAAAAAATCCGATTTTATAATACAAAATTATATTTTTCTAAGTCAAGGAGTCATTTCCGACCCCATAAACCATATATATTCTTGATCAGCATCAACTGGCGAATCGTTTAAGCCATGTTAGGAGGAAAACAAATTTTTAGCTATTTTTTTGAAATTTTATAAGGGGTTACATCATTAAAATTCTCAACAATAGCCAAAAATGTTGATTACTTAAAACTTTAAATTTGCTATGCAGCTTTTTTAAGTTCATAAAAATTAACACAAAACCGCTTTCCGAATCGAAATTAATGAATTTTTGGCTTAGTTATGATGGATTAAGATAATAATATATTACAATTTTATAAAATTAAATTTAAAATTACGGAATTAAGGCATTTTTTAAAGATTTCAAATCATTTTCTACTTGTATGTTTTTCATATTAAAAATAATTTTTTATATATAATTATATAATATAATTAAGACATTTTCCCTTCGAAATTTGTATTACCTAGATTTTTATCCCAAATTTTTTGGTTGATTTCTTTTAATTTTCTACTTTAATGTTTTTCATTTTAAACATTTCCCTAACAAATTTGATTTCCTAGATTTTCCCCATTTTTTTCAGTGAATGATTCGTCGAAAGAGATTTAAACTTCAGCTGCGATCACAGTTGTCATTTGTGATTCCCATTCAGCGACTTAAAGCCCAACACTTTGACACACATGCGACACAAAGCTGGGTTGGGTTGGGTTGGGGTGTCTGGGGGAGTGGAGCTCTTTATTTTTCATTTTTATGCAAATTTCCGCAATGTTCCCACTCCAGGCCTTCGCCCCCGCCTCCTGTCAGGCATTTGTCAGCATAAAGAAGACATCACGAAAGGGTTTGGTGGATGGACTGGATGTGGGCTAAGGGGTTGGGGGGTTTTTTTTTTTTTTTTTAGAGATTTGAGATGGGAGGTTGGAGGCTGGAGGCTGGAGGCTGTTCGATGTAACATTATTCTTAAACAAAAAAAAATTTATATACACATAATAATAAAAGAGATGCATATGTTTGTTTATTATTCATATTTTTATAAACTTGTAAACTTCAAGTGTTCATTTTATTAACCATGACCAGCTTGTGAATAATACACATCAATTTTTGAATCTAAAATCCAAATTCCCATAGGATCTTGAGGAGAAACCAAGATAGGACTTGGTAGGAACACTAGATCTTCTTTAAAACCTTGCTAAAACTTGGACTCTTTGGTACTCATAAATAATACTCATCACTTTTTGAATCTAAAATCCAATTTCCCTTAGGATCTAGAAACGGAACCAGGCTAGATTAAGCAAAAAGCTAAAGCGTCTAGAGAAGGCGGCAGATCTTCACGAAATCCTTGCTAAAACTCAAACACTTTGGTACTCATGAATAATATTCATCATTCCCTAGGATCTAGAGGAGAAACAAGGATAAGACTAAGCAAAAGCACTAGATCTTCATTATATCCTTGCTAAAACTCAAACTCTTTGCTATCCATGGTTCCACTTTTCACATCATGATTACAAAAGCCAAGACTACACATCGTTTTGTACAGGGGAAAGCTAGGGGGAGCTTGCCAGGGTCTGGCTCTGGGAACTTCCTGCTCGTCTACTGTCACATCTAACTGGTTCATCATGATTAACAATTCTCTGTCGGCCTCTGCCTCAACCCCCATGACTTCCAGGCATCCTTTCGTGCTTTCATTATACTACCATCCTCTTGCTTTCTCTGACACAAATTTATATTACAAAAAAATAAGGAAGAATATATATATATATGAAAATACATGTGGAAAAACTAGATGAAAGGATACTTTTATTCTAGACCATAAAATAAAAACAAGTTTAGTTTCTTTTTAAGCAGGAATCAATTTGCTTGAGAAGGTAGCTTTGAGTTAAAGACTCCATTTTCCAACTCCATTTCGAACTTCCTGTCCTTGACTCAAACGTTTCCTGTGGCAGTTAACCATCTGGTGCGAAATGCCTATACATGACAGGAACTCATCACTAAACAGCAGACAAGAGTCCTGCCTGTGCCATCCGATGACCCGATTAACTCCCAGAAGGACAAGTGGAGCTGCCAGAAGCTAAGCGCAAACTTTGAAGCTCGGCTTCCTTAGGAGCAGGAAGAAGCTGAATGAAAATGTTAAGCCATTTAGATAGCAAAAAAAAAAACTGAAGAGAGAAAGATGAAACTTTGTGGACATAGGCAACACCAAGAAGAAGATTTTCCCAGGAAGATAAGATAAAGGGGGGCGCAAAAGTTCAGCTAAGGCGAATTAAGTGCGAGGAGCTCTTCGCAAAAACAACCAGAAAAAGGACTTTCGACAGCAGAACCAAGAAAGTAACTATCCTTATTAATTATACCAAGTCTGTGAGCTGTCAGTCGAATTTAAAAATGTATTTTCAAGCCTGACTGATGCCAAGCATAAATTGCATTTCATCATCAAAACTCAAATTGATTTCACACCGCAAATGGAAAAGCAATCGACTCTGGATGTGGATGAAGATTTTTCACATACATAGGTACACCTGTATATATGTATTTATAGCAATCCAATTGCATTGAATATGTGCAAAGGTAAGCTTAAAATTTAATTAACAGGAGGCTCCGGGTGGAGGCTTCTCACTTGACGCTGATTAAAGGTTTTGGAACTACACAGTGATCAAGTGTGGGGCCGATTTTTTATAAAGACTTTAATATTGCCTGCTGAGAACCTCTACAATTTTTGAAACGATGAGGTTCAATGTCGAAACCTCTTCTTTTCAACGCTCTTCACTTCGAAATTAGTCCTAGGCCGTCCAGCCCTGCCCACACCCAACCGAATCCTGCCCAGCGAAACGACCTTTGCCGTTGCCGTCTAAGACGCTCCGCTCCGTCCATCATTAAGTGCCACGCCCGATGGCCCTTGCCCTCTGTCTTCTGTTTTCTGGCCACCCCCAAGGCGTCTTCAGCGTCCTGCGTCCTGCGTCCTTTGCGTGCTCAAGTTGAAATCCAAGCAAATGAACAGATAACAACGCCGCAACAACGAGTAATGAACGCCTTTGGCCCGCACCGAACCGGCAACGTTGATTAAGGACAAGTGCAGAAAATTCGTTTCGTTTCGTTTCGTTTGAAAATTTTGTGAGGTTGCCTTCCGAAAACAAAAAATAAAAGAAAACGTTTCATATGCAAATTGGTAATTGTTTCCGTTAAGCATTGACCTAGTTGGTGCTTCTGAGTAATATATCCTCTTAGAGATCAAGAATCTCAGCTTAAGCGAAGGGAAATTTGCTGAAACTACAATCGGAGAATTGAAATCTTTAGAAAATCTCTGGAAAATCTGTAGAAGATCTCTAGAAAATCTGTAGAAGATCTCTGAAAATCTTTAGAAAATCGCTAGAAAATCTTTAGAAGATCTTTAGAAAATCGCTAGCAAATCTTTAGAAAATCTCTAGAAAATCTCTGGAAAATCTCTAGAAAATCTCTGGAAAATCTGTAGAAGGTCTCTAGAAAATCTGTAGAAAATCTGTAGAAGATCTCTAGAAAATCTTTATAAAATCGCTAGAAAATCTTTAGAAAATCGCTAGAAAATCTCTAGAAAATCTTTAGAAAACCTCTAGAAAATCTCTAGAAAATCTCTAAAAAAAAATCTCTAGAAAATCTCTATAAAATCTCAGGAAAATCTCTAGAAAATATCAGGAAAATCTCTAGAAAATCTCTATAAAATCTCTGGAAAACCACTAGTAAATCTCTGGAAAATCACTAGTAAATCTCTAGAAAATCTCAAAGAGAACTGAAAAAGTTATTGTTTCCTTTAGAAAATATTTAAAATCTTACTTCCAAGGGCCTTCAACTTGTGTTTTCAAGTCTTTAGACATGTAAGTCTATTTTAAAATATATTTTATATTAATTTGATTTTGTTTTTCTTCGAAATTGAAATATTTTTTCAATTGAAGAATTGAAATCTCTCATTTTAAAATTTAAAATTTTATTTATTAAATTTATATTAAATTTTTAAATATATTTTAAATTAATTGAATTTTATTTTCCTTTAAAACCCCTCAAGAATCTATATTTTTTCAACTTCAATGCTAGTTTTACGAGTCAAGTTGAAGAGCTTGTAAGCAAATGGTATGATAATCTCCATTTAACCAAAAAAAAAATAAATAATAATAAAGCAAAGTGAAGAACAAAGGTGAAAATAAAGGCCACAAGCAATTCCATATCAAGTGAAATCAGCCGATGGAAATTTCCTTCGTGATTTTAAGTGATTTAGCATGAAAAAAAAGCAAAGAAAGAGAAAGGCCAAAAATGGGCGAAATAAACTTTCGTAAATACTTCCGTTCAACATTGACCCACTTGGGGGAGGTGGGAGGTGGTGGGTGTTAGGTTTGCCCCAAACTAATTGGCTGACCAAAAGGCATATGGCTAAGCGGAATATATACATACTACACATACTATATATATATATATAAACATATATATATTTTGCTCGAAAGTTGCACCCAAAACCGAAACGAACGTGATGCGGTTCTCATTGGGTAACCAGCACCTGGCCACAACCAACCCCCTGCTCTCTCCTTTTCCAGGTACCATTTAAGCACATTAGCGCTGATTATAACGGCATTTACATCACACAGCAGCTACATTTTTGAGGGTTGCTGACAGGGGGCACACACATGGCGTATGCGTAATCCACTCAGTGTCCAAGTATTCAAGTATTCAGTATCCAAAGCCCAGTGAAGCGAATAAGAAATGAAATCTGGCAGCAACAAAAAATCTCTCTTGTGGAAATTGACCAGAAAAAAGTTTTGGAAAATCCCAAAACCAAAAACTTTAATTCTCATATAGAAAATTCAATTATAGTTTATAAATAATATGTTAGTCTAAGCCCAGTTAGTTGACCTTCTTTTCAATGAATTCCTGGATACAAAAAGTATTTCTAAATTGCCTTACAGTTTCATTATCAAGAATCGAACTTAATTGAATGATTGTGAAAAAAAAACTCAATTACAGTTAATAAATATAAAATGTGAAAATGTGAGGCTCTGGGCTAAAGATAGCTGGCAAACAACCCTTTTTTGTTTTTGTAAATTGAGAAATAACACAGAAACGGAGGCAATTTTGCCCTCAATCGATTACGATTCCGATTTAGAGAAGCTTATTTATAGATCAGCTTCGAGAGTTGGGAATTTTCATTTGCAACGAATTAACCCCACATACATTTTCCACGCACAAACACACACATTTCCCGGAAAACCCATCGAGTGAAGGAACTTTGATGGCAGGCATAGCTCTTTCCAGCTCATTTCGTGGAACAAATCGAATCGAATGAAACTTTTGTGCAAGTTTCCTTATTTTTTTTTTTTTTGTATTTTTTTGGCAGTCACTGTGTCCATTGGAGCGATCTATGGCAGACGTTTCTGCCTTGTTGTTGCCTTGGCAAGCAGAAAGTGCACATGGAAAATGTAACACACACACACACACATCGCATGTGCTTTCTACTTCAGTGCGTACCACGTTGCGTATGCGCGCTATTTATAAAAATCAATTTCTGCCTTGGCAGCAAATAGCAAATAGCAAATAGCAAAAGCAAAGGCGAAAGGCAAAGGCACCCAAGAAACAGAGCAGCGACAACATTGACGACCTGAAAGCAAACAAAACAGAAAACAAACAACGCTGCGAAATAATAAATAAATAAATAAAGCATTTAAAGCATTGCGAATAAAAAAAAATATAAAAAAAAAAAAAATAGGAAACCAAGAAGAGCGAGAGCCAAAGGCCGAGAGCGATATAGGAAGTTGCCTTGGCCAGTTTATGTTCCTCTCTGTTTTGCCTCATCCACGCCATTAATTCTCCTCCATCTGTCTGTCTTTGCTTTTCGGCCATGTGCAGAGGGAAATTGTGGCTAACAAAAGTGAAGAAATCCACTTAACCCGTATAATTACCATTCTTCAAGATGGAATCTTGGTCATTCTCTATGGGGTTTTATTCGAAATAATCGAATAATCAGGATCGGAGTTAGAATACCCCTAAGTATAATCAAAATCATGATCAGAATTCCCTTGAATACCTATAAGTATACCCAAAATCATGATCAGAGTTGAAATATTCCCTTGAATACCCGTAACACACCCCAGTTGAACTCTGATGAATTCCGTAAAGAAAACACTCACGGGTCTTATGTTCACTAATGATTCATAATGTTATTCGAATACCATGTACCATGTGTTGTATTCATATCAGATTCTTGATGATGATTAACATAAGGAACAGGGCATACAGTTTCCCTCCATTTTCGTTTCTTATCTTTGTCGGTTTTCCCTTTTCCTTGCCCTCGAATTTCCCTCAAAGAAACAAACAATGACAATCGGTGGAAAATACGGTGAAAAAAAAAGAACAAGTTTTCCACGGGGGGAAGATCGAGTAAAAGAGAGAGAATCTTATAAAATAAACATTTATTTTTAGCATATAGCATTCGTTGTGGCTGCTTCTGCTGATGTTGCTTTTGCTTTTGTTTAAATTTTGTTGTTTTCCTTTCTTTTCTGGCGGCCTGGCCTGGCAAATTGGAAAATGGAAAACTCAAAAAAGCAAAAGGCAACGGGAGGAAAGAGAGAGAGAGAGAGAGAGCAGCATGGCGCTTGGCCAGCCACACACACAAACACCCAGAGAAACACACACATTCACTGGCAGTGCTTCCGCTTTCCCCACTTTCCCCGCAGAACCATCGATTTTGTAAGCAGTTCCCTGCCTGCCTGCCTACCCCACTTTCTCCCAGCTCCTCCGACTGCACTCATTTGGCTTGGATTCGCCTGGTCGTCGTCGTCGTCGTCGTCATCGCCTTTGGCCATTTATCGAGCGATGTAACTGCAAAAAACTATAACAAGCCCAGGAATGCCGACGGAATAAGAACAAAACCAACAAAACCGTCAACCAAATTAGTCCATATGATCGACGATGGGGATTTCCTTTAGTTTTTAACAAGTTAATGGGAGTCTAAAATGCCTAAAGGGTTTCCAACATCAATAAAGATGTAATGTATGTAAATAAATATAAAAATATACAAAAAAAATGAATTAAAAAATCAATAAATAAAAAAGTTAATAATTACAAAAATAATAAACAATCAAAAAATAAATAATAATATAAAAAAAAAATAAAAACCACTTGCTTGTCACTATAATTCCCAACTAGTTCTAACATCTTCCAAGTAGTATTCAAGTGGTAGATGGTAAAATTAAAATTTTAATCAAATTTTAACAAATTTTAACGATGTAAATTTAAAAAAAAAAAAAATTAAAATTTTTCTTTATCTTTTTTGGGAAAAAATCAAAACTTTAAAAATCTATTACTCAACCAAAAATTCATGAAATTCAATTCGGCAAGCGGTGTTGTCTTAGTTTTTTCAAAGTTAATAAATCTGCATACTTAATTCAAGCATTTTTTAAATTTAATTATTTGTAAATTTTTCGCAGTTTTAACGACAATAAAATATTGCAAAAAAAAAAAAAAAAATGATTTTCTCCCCAACATGGCTAGAAAGACTCGCCTGCTGATGCTGATCAAGAATATATATAGTTTATGGGGTCCGAAATGACTTCTTCACATCATAGCAAACTTTTGACAAAAATTAAAATATCCTTTAAGGGTAAAAAAATTTGTATACAAATAATTTTCTTATATTTAAAATCAAATTTCAAATGAAATCTCAAAATGAAAACGTATAAACACTTTTCCTGATGTACTCAAACAAATCAATTAAGATATCTAGAGAACCAATTCACTTTACCACAAGTTTATTTCGAAATATAGAAATTCCAAAATTCCATTGAACCAAAGACAAAAAAAAAAAAGCAGGAGAAACTTTCGTTTTGCTTTGTGGATTGTGATGCGGGAAGGGAGGAGGAGACATGGCCTTTGCGTTTCTATATCTTCCAGTGCAAATTCCATTTTATTTACTTGAAGCTTTTTGCTTAATTAGCGCCTCGTTATGATTGTTGTCGTGGCCACCGGACGGCCGATGGCCGACGGCAGGCGGAAGCTTTGGCCAATTGTTGTCAGACCCCCCAGTATACCCCCCCCCCCTGCAATCCCCACCAGAAATCGCAGACTGACTTTGCTGATTCATTTGTCTTATGTTTTGGGCATTATTTTCCCCTTTAGCTCTCTGCAACGCGTTTTTCCAACTTATCTTATCGCCAATAATTGAAAGAAGCAGACACTTTTCTGGTGTCTCTGCGTGTGTGCATATAGCTTTGGTGACCTTAAAAATAGCCATTCCATATTGACAATAACAATAACAACAAGAAAAAACAACAACAAGCGCGACAACAAGTCAACGAGGAAGAACAAAGACACCGTAGCATACATGGCGTATGAGTAATGAGCGCTCTTCACGATTGGATTTCTTGTTTCGATTCATATTCCATATTCTATATACCATGGGGCCTTTTCGATTAACCCAATTTCTGTCTGCTTCTTGCCTCTTGCCACACTTTCCGCCAAGATCGTTACCATTTTTGGTTGTAATTTATGTACGGGTCAAGTGAATGTGGGCCCAAGGAACACATAAAAACGCTCAATCCATAAGGAATTATTATGTGTAAATCTTGAAGATTATTAAGGAAAATATATTTTATTAATTGCATTACATAACGCATCTTTTCGCCTTGGAATCCTCCATTAAACAGCCGCCCAGAGCCTCGTATTTATACAATTATTCAACTGGCAACACAATCCCTTTTCGGCCCACAACAATTGTTTAAACATTTGCATTGACTATTTGCTAATTAACAATCATAACAAAAACATCAAGAGAGAGAGAGGGAAAGAGAGAGAGAGGGAAAGGGAGAGAGTGGGAGAGGGAGAGAGAGGGAGAGTTGAAAGAAAAACAATATCCATCCTCTATTAGCCCCCTCTTCGGGACGGACTCCTTAAAAATTCGAGGGCGGCAAAGGCAGAAAAAAAAAAACATTTTATATTTTCATTTAATTTACATTTTGCCTTGAAAGTTGTTGTTTTTGGTGTCAAGTTTTTTGCGGTTATCGTTGGCGTTTGTAATTATTTTTGTTTTTTATATTTTTAACACCCTAACTAAGAGAAATAAATAGTTAATATTGTGACTTGAAAGGGTGGGGTGAAAACATGTCAACAGCAAAAATTAGCAAACATTTATTTTGAGGGGGAAAAATATTAAGTTTTGGAAGGTATTTGAAATATAACCAGAAAAACCAGAAAAATAGGTCAGAACGAATTAACAAGCATCTTGATTCCTTTTAAAAATATATACAAAATGTATAAAAAAATATATATAAAAAATATAAAAAAAATATAAAAATAAAAATAAAATATATATAAAATATATAAAAAATATATAAAAAATATATATAAAAAATATATAAAAAATATATAAAAAATATATAAAAAATATATAAAAAATATATAAAAAATATATAAAAAATATATAAAAAATATATAAAAAGTATAGAAAAAATATATAAAAAATATATAAAAAATATATAAAAAATATATATAAAATATATAAAAAATATATAAAAAATATATACTAAAAATATATATAAAAAATATATACTAAAAATATATATAAAAACACATATAAAATATATATAATAAAAACACATATAAAAATAATAAATAAATATTTTTTATAAGAAATTATAAGAAACAACAGCTAAGGTACTTTGTATTCTTAATATTCCCAACTTTGATATTGAAATATAAAAAATAATACATAAATATTTTATATAACAAATAATAATAATAATAAAAAAAACTAAGGTACTCCTTTATTCCTAATATTCCCAACTTTGACCCTCACTTTTGTTTTGTTCATTGAATTTTCACTTTTTGCCGCTATTTAATTTTTCAACATCATTCTGGGACAGTTGAGGGCAGGTGGGTGGCGCTGGTCAGGTGTGGGCGTGGGGCGTGGGGCGTGGGCATGGGGTGTGTCGACGGCGGCATTGAAACTGCTGTCCAACGCAGGTGTTTTGCCCCCTCCCCTTTTTCAACCCGCCCAGTGAGGCCATTGCAAAAATTAATTGAAATTTCATGAGTTTCGTTTGCTTAGCTGATTCGATTTGGCTGTTAAATGCAACTGACATTTAGCGTTTTGAATGCAAGCTTTCATGGGTTTTTGAGTGAGTTCTGATAATGATGAGACATATGCTTTTGGGCCATCCCCTGCCATCCTTCACCCGGTTAAAGGTCAAGGCACAAGGCAAAATTTATTTCAACTTCTTGGGTCTTAAAAATAAAGTCAAAGAAATGCCTCAAATTCAGTATGGCGGATGGACACGTGCAGTCTAAGGAGAAAGGTGGCCACATGGAGTGGCGGCAGGTGTAAGGCGTTGGTCGAAAAGTTGAGCAATTGAGGTAAACTAGTGCAAGGTCAGTTGACAGCAGGCAAAAATGGCAGAGAAAATATGTGATTGACTCAAAAAATGCAAACTAAAACTTTATGAATAAAAAAACAATGGAAGAAGTCAAAATTAGTTCTTGGAATTTAAGCTAAAATGTTGAAAATATTCGGATAAATAGGTAAAATCCCAAATAGTTCTTAAAATGCTAAAAAAATATTCCAAGAAATATATCTCTGGCAAATATTTTGAAATATTAATTAAGGAAAACAAAAGGAAATTTCTTGGAAAATCCCAGTAAAGCTGTCAGTGTTTTTTGGTGTCAATTGCATAAAGGCAACTTAATAACCATGACTGTCTTATGTGTTTGTTGGCTTTCTGAAACCTGATGCCAACTTTTGTGTATAAATTGCATGGTCTCTATTTTATTTATATTTTATTTTCCGGCCAGAACAGAGAAAGAGAGAGAGAGAGAGAGAGAGCTCCTTTGTGCGGCAATTAGAGACAAATTGGTTTCATTGCGGAGGAGCTCTCCCCCTCTCCGTTTCTCTCCTTTTTGGCTCCTTGTAAGCGGCTTAAAGCCAACTTGGCTTGGAGGAGCAGCTCCTTCTTCGATGAAATGAGGGCCAAGTCATGTTTTATGCAGCAGCAGCAGCAGCAGATTGCGACATCTGCTCACCACCACTGACCCCCTGACACCCTTAGCAACTCTTTTTCTTTGGCAAAACTTTGTTGATTTATATTTTCATAGCTCTCTCTCTCTTTCTCATTCTGGCTCATGAAATTTGCAAAAGGGAACTGGGACGGGACGGGGGGATGTCGTGTAATGCCAATGGGCATTAAAATTGCATGCGCACAAAAGTATGCAATGGACACAGGGCACGTGGAGCTCGGGTTAAAAGAGGGGTTTAACCCTCCCCCCACCCCCCACCCTCTGAAAAAAGGGTAACAACTATGGCTACAAAATGTGCCAGCAATTAGAGCATCTGAAAGCCCAGAAAAGAAAGCAAAACAAAAAGAGCGGGGACTCTGCTTATAGACAAAAAAAATGTCAATTTAAATTTTATAAATATTGTTTATATTTCTAAAATTTAAATTTATTTATTTATTATTTATATTTCTAAAATTTAAATTCATATTAAAATATTGTTTAAATTTCAAAAAATTAAATTCATATTAAAATATTGTTTATATTTTTTAAATTTAAATATAGAAAAGCTAAAAACAGATTTTCAACTTAAATTACACCTCAACGACAGCGACAATTGTGCGCTTTAAGTGTCTCGTGTGCTAGTGTGTGTGTGTGTGTGGGTGCACCATAAATCATGTGAAACACACATACACATACACACACATTTCGTGACGTCAAAGACTCGAGGGGCGTTAACTGCGTTGGCGTTGGCGAAAAAAAATGTGTGTTGCTTTTGTTGTTCATGTTGCAAAGTGCGAAAGCACCCACACGAAGCCAAAACACCTGAAAGGTATGAAACCCTAATTGCTTTGAACTTCACACACATGAAAAAAAAAAAAAAATGAAAAATGAAAAATAAAATCGGGAATGAAGGTGGCCATTCTGACCTTTCAAAGAAAAGCAAGGGAAAGAGGGAGAGCTGACAGGAAACTCATCAATTTTCGGGACTTGGACCACATGATAAAATTTTAAATAAAAGGTTTGCATTCAAAATAATAGTTTTTTTTCACAGAAAATTCTATAAAAACCATATAAAATTTATTAAAATATTAATAAATAAATCTAAATATTCTATGATAATTGCTAAAATAATTAGAATAATAATAAACAAAACAAATACAAGGGACCAATCTACAGTTTGAAACTCAACTTTTTGATGAATTTTTTTCAGTTTTTAAAATCAAAGTAGCCTCAAGCTGAATATTTTTAATTTAAAACTCAAGAAGAAACATTAAAAAAAACCTATTACTAAACATATTTGTATTTAAAATTATAATATTTATATTTTTAATATTTATATTATTAATATTAATATTTATATTTATATTTATCATTATTATATTTATAATATTTATATTTATAATATTATATTTCTAATATTTATAGTTCCAATATTTATATTTATATTTCTAATATTTTAATATTGTTTTTAAATATTAAAAAATTTTTTTTTAATATTTCAAATATTTATATAATTCAAATATTTATATTTCCAATATTTATATTCATAATTTATTCCACCAAGTATCTAATCCTGTCTCTCTGGAAAACTCAATAATTTCGGAACTATTTTTAATCCCACACATTTTGTGCAATAAATTGCCGAGTGAAAATTATGCCATCACACACCACCAGGCCAGGCCCAATCATTTGAGGCCATTTACAAGGAGGCCCCAGGATCGGCCACCTGACTCCTGCCACCTCCTCCCACCTCCCTCCGGAGGCATGCAACAACCATTTACAACTCCGACAAGCGAGTTGACCGAACTATAAAAACAAGTTACAACGCTAAACAAGAGTAAAAAAAAAAACGGCACAAGAACCATGCCAAAAGGTCAAATGTATTATTAAGCTGAGAGTTTGCGAGTGTGTATCTTGGGTGTGTTCTTTCTTTATGGAAAGTAAACGAAAAATTACAATTTGTATACCCTGGCAGGGTATTTTAATTTCAGTAAGAAGCTAAGTAACAGGCAAGACTTTCTAGACATTTTTAGGATATTTTTATAGATAAATATAAAATAAATGAATAATTAAAAAAATAAATAAATAATTAATACGAAAGAACAAATATTTCCACTCGCCTGACACTATAATTCCCAACTAGTTCTAGCATCTTTTGAGTGATAACCCAGCTGAATGTTGGGATTGAGTGGTAGATGGTTGTGTGTTTGTTTGGTAGTTTTTGATCTCTCTTAAAAGAGCTACCACAGGTTGTGTTTCAGTGTACTCTCTTTCTCTTTTTTCTAGCTTAGGGCTACTGGTTTTTCCCTATTTGAGAGAGGGATGAAGAAAACAAGCAGATATCACCGGACAAAGTTTGAGATCAGCGAAAAATCCAGGAGATTGATCAATCAGAGGAGGATCCTAGACAAACTTAACTTAAATATCCCGTTAATCTTAACATTAAGTTTATTAGTTTTTCTTTTCTTTTGATCAAAATGAATCTATTCTTAATTCTCTAATTGCAACCATCAAGGATATATAAACTTCGGCTTGCCGAAGTTTTCTTCCTTTCTTGTTTTTTTTTTTTTCCTGTACTTTTTGGGTCAAATGGTCAGGGGTTCTATCAGTGTGCTCTGGTGACCTTCAAAATTTTGGTCGAGTATCCCGTTAAGCCCTCAAGTATCCTTTTAGCCAGAACCTATACACACACACACACGTATATACACGTGAAAACACCTCCTCATACGTGTCATTAGCTACAAACATTTTTGCGCCACTGGCAATTCTTTCCTCGTTTCGCCGCCCCTCACAGCCCGCTCCTTCTCGGCTCAAGTTTTGGCCAGGTCCTGGTCCTACCTTTTCCCCCTCTTTCCGCTCTTTTGTTGCCCGGCTTTTTATTTGCCAAGTGCACGCAATGTGACAAAACGTGGGCGCTGCCAGGTGGGCGGTGGGCGTGAGTGGCTTTGGACCCTGGTTGAGAATTATAGTGCCATATCATATAACGCTCGTCATACATGTTTGCTCGTATAGAAAAATAAAAATAGAAAAGGAGATAGCGAAGCGCAGAGATAGCCAGCGGGAGAGAGAGAGAGAGCGCGGAGAAACCATAATTAAAACACTTGCAGTTGTTGTATTAACTGTAACCAGTAAGTAACTGCCGTCGGTCTGCACTTGACACTGGGAAAACTCTTTTTTAAATGTCTAAAGATTTTCCTAGCTATTTTTGTAATTTTATTTTACAAGGAAATTTAAGTTATATTAAAAATTATATTTTTCTATATTTAATTTGGAAATAAATGTAGAAATGATCGGTAGAAAACGTTTAAGAGAATTGAAATCTCTTGAAAAGAAAGTTTCACAGATTTAAAATCTCTCGATATTCTCCGGGTTTTACAAAATATTATTTAATCTTAGTAGCAGGAGAGCTTTCTTTTTGTTTTTGTTTGTTAATTACACATTTTTCTGGATTTAATTCCAAAACAAATATCTATTTTTATGTTAAAACCAGTTGAAGAGATTTGAAATCTCTTGATATTTTCGGGTTTTACAAAATATTATTTAATCTTTGTAGCAGAGAGCTTTCTTTTTGTTCTTTTTTGTTTAATAAAACATTTCCCTATATTTAATTCTTAAACAAAAATCCATTTTTATAATAAAAACCAATTTAAGAGATTTAAAATCTCTGAAAATTAAAGGTTTTTATTCATTAATATATTATTATCTCCAGTAAACTCTCTTTTAAGCCTTAGAGCGTCATGTTTTCTATTATTTATTTCATTTTTTTTTAAACAAATAAATATCAAAGTTGAATTTAAAACTTTTCGCTCAGTGTCTTAACTCAGCTCACGTCCGCTTCGGCTTTGGGCTTTGGGTTCACTGTGCTTAAGCATGCATGAAGAGAGCGTTCTGTTCTTGTTTTTTATACTCTTTTTTTTTTTTGTATTTAATGAACAAACTTTTGATGTCATCACCTCCCCTCGCCAACTCATTCTAGTTATGTGCAATTATGGATGCAAGCGTACTTGTTTTTGTTTATTTGTTTGTTTGTTTGTGGATTTCTGTTTCGGTGGTTATTATTTTTTTCTTTTTCTTGGTTTACTACCAGGGTTTTATGGCCCTCGACTGGACCTAGCGGTTAAACATAATTAGGCGGCAGACGGGGGAATCCCGCAATTGTCAGAAAATCAAGTTCATAGAATTCGTTAAAAGATACTTTAGCAAAGCTTATATGAATTATATATCTCTCTGTTTATAGACAAAGCTGTATTTATAGTAACTTTTTCAGTAAATTACATGTAAATGTACACAGCTAATTAACTAACCTAATGAGGCGAGCACTTGAAAGTGTGAAAACATTGTCAATAAGTTATCTTATCTTGTTGTTACATTCTAAACAGGATTTCAAAAACAATGAAATGCCTTAAAAAACTCGAAACCGTATTTATTATAATTGGAAGAAGGGCGGCGGCCTTATGCAACTATGTATCTGTTGGATTGCAATTTAAGCTACTCTCATTACTCAACCTGCCTAAGAAACCTCCTCCCCGCCACCGAAAGCTAATCAAAAAGCACTTAAATTGAAACGGAGGCATTAGCAAGGAGTAACCTCCCCCGAGCGGATCACGAAGTACCTAATCCAATCCAATCCAATCCAAACCCAAGCTCCAGCCAATCCCCTGCAATCACAGTGCCTACCTTTGCCAACAGAATCCTCGGCGACTTGAGCACGCAATGCCAGTTATCGCTATCCCATTATACTCAGTAGTAGCTAGAGGTTCTACTGTCCCTGTCCCTGCCCCTGCCCCTGCCTCCTCTCTTCTGGCATTTCTTCAACGGCAGCGGCGGCTTCTTTCTTGTTATTATTATTATGCCTCGCTGATTGACTCAAGTGAAGGTTATGACATTCAAATTCTATTTTCAATCAGCGTCGCGCGCTAAGAAAACAAACTTGAAGAGAGATGCTCTCCAATCGGTGATGAAACAGAAGGCTACCGGCTATAATTGAATACCCAGGATTTAGTCAAGGAAATTAAGGGTTCCAGGATTAAGGAGGGTATATCTTACATTGTAGAATGCATAAAAAGTTAAAGAAGGCTTAGATAATGGAAAAAATAATTATTTTTATTAAAAATAATACATTTCCATGTTTTTTATTGAGAATTACTCAATTTTGAATAATTTTTAAAGATCAAAAAATGCAAATCAATGTGAAACACATGATTTTTGTAAATATAATTTATAACTGAAATAAATAAAACCTGCCACCCCGTCGTATGCGTAATAATTACATGAAAATCAATATTTTAAATAAATCTGAGAAACCAAATTTCACCCACTTTCAAGCAAGATATAACCAAGCTAACAGAAAAACTCAACATACAATTTGCAAAACCCAATACTCCAGGATGTGTAATCATACACAACGTCAAGAGCGATGACAGCACCCGACATGCGACAACATTTGGAAGGACTTTTTGGCGACATCGATGACACACGGACGAGGGGTGGAGTCGAGAAGAAGAGAGTCAGTCAGCCAACTCAATTATACAAATATTATACAAACATTAGAAATGCATCAAAATAACGAAGGATATTTGTCAAGGCACGGAACGGAACCCTTGGAGTTGAGTTGAGTCTCACTGGGACAAGGATTGCTTGACTCTGACTTTTCTGAGGATGGGGGGGGGGGATGGGTAGGTGAAAAGTGTAGTGTTGGCAAAAGCAGAGTAAACTGAGCCTTGGCACACTCTCCTCCAAACACACACGTGGAAAATGGGGGCCAATCAATAACACTGGGCAGCATGTTAAAAGTAAGAGAGAAGTAACCCCGCTGGGGTTAAGGTTTTCCTGGGGGTTAGGGCTTTTGGCTTAATAATTGCCATGTCTTGAGGTAAACTTGTTGCTCGTTTGTATTTTTAAGGGTTTAAGGTTCAATATTGGGACAGTTTGAGCTAGTTTAGTAGAAGATATATGTGAGAAAAGTCATTTTAAAAATTATATAAAAATATTAATAGTAATATCTTTTAAGTACTTTAAATTCCAAACTTATTTGAAGCTAGATTTCTAGCATAAATATTAAACCCAATCCCTAACTTGATAGTGTAAGCCTGAATCGGAATTCTTTTTAGGCAAATAACATCGCAATGGTTATGGTTATGGTAATGGTAATGCTGAATGGCGATGGCGATGGTGATGGTGACGGTGGTAACCTTCGGCTTTGGCTTGGCACTGCAGCTGATTAGGCATCGGGTCACGTGAATGAACTTATTTAAGCAAACACACATCCCGCTATGTTTCCGCTTTTCATGTCAGCGGTAAATATTTCATTCGACTCGGTTCGTATCGCCTCTTGCCATTGTTTTATTTTTACTATTTGCGCACTCAACGCCAATCAATTTTTGTATACTTTATGATTATTGTTTATCACCCCAGAAGAGCTGCAGTCGTTCGTGATGTCGCGTGTCGCGAGGAGAGATTCCCTCTTATTTATTTCTTTTTTATTACTTTTTTTTTTTTTTTGGACAGCACCACCATCCCATCCATCTCCTCTTTCGTTTGATTTATATAATTTGTTTCGCATTACATTTGACGATTGCGGATTTGGCTTCGTGTGAAAACAATTAGATGAAAGCAATTCAGGCGGCTGTGGCTTTTTTACGGGGAAAAGTGATTGCACAACACTCAGATATATATATAAACACGTATATATGTGGTATAGATACCTAAACGGGGCAGACGGTGCTGGTCAAGCGTCGGCACTGACATTGCAAATTGCAGTTCCGGCAACAAAAAAAAAAAAAAAAAAAAACAAACGTAAACAGTAACCGCACACCGAAATCATATAAATAATATCAAAATTCTTGTTTCCCCAGCTCAGCTATTTGTTTATTATTAATAATTGTTTTTGGGTGAAGAGGGTGTCAAGTGAAATTGGTGTGGAGAGGTGCCCCGGTGCCAGTGTTGGTTGGTGCCTTCTGCCTTATCACGAACCAAATTCAAGCAATTTCTAAGGTTTAACTTGGTATCAGAAAATTATGTTGAAATTCAGTTAGTTGTTGCCTCACTCTGGTATTTTTATCTATTTATTTGTAAATCTTATCTCCTTACAAACTTTACATTTGCCAAGTTTCACAAGTAGACATTATAATTCTCAAGTGTTTAGTAAGCTTTGAATTCTTGAAATATAATTTCAGATTCAAAACAAGACATATAGAGATATATAGAGGTATATCTTTCTCTGGATCTACAAATATATTTCAGATATTTGAAGCTAACCAAACACTTGGGAATTATAACTCAACTTGTAAACTCATAACTATACCTTGAGTAACGGGATATCTGGAATACTTGTAACTCTGGTAGGGGTACGAGTGAAAGCTAAACTTGGGTGCCATCTTGGTGGCCTGCAGGGCTTTCAAGGACATTGCTGATTGGACTGATTGAGTGGGATATGAATCGCTTATTGGCCATGTGATCTCCAAGCTCTTTCTAGCCGTGCGACAAAGCTAAAGTGCTGCGATTGAGGTCCTTTTACTGTCGTAAAAGTAGGAGGCAACGGGGGTAAGAGACGATGTCGGCACGCTACTTAGGATATGAGTGATGGTCCTAGTCAAGGCGTGTGTGTAACATGAAGGAGAAGGGTGCTAGTGGTTGGTGGTTTCTGGTCTCTGGTTTCAGGGGGGTGGCCTACTACTACTTTGCTTTTGGAATGGAAGTGTGGCCTGGCTGAGAGTGGCTGGATGACCATAATGATGATTATAATGATGACGACTGACGATTGGTGATCATCAACATCAACAGTAATCAAGGTTAATACCAAATTCGGCGACGAAAAAGTCACGCAATTTCAATCGCGATTTCTTGGGCTCCTCGCGCGGATGATGGACCGTTATCTGGTCGCCGTCGGCCGATATCATAGTCTCGCTGGGCGGCGATATCGAGTATTGTTGCAACAGACGACGCTGCTGTTCGGTGAGCTCATCCAGCGGATCGTAACCATAACCCGATCCAGAGGCGGAACCGGAGCCAGGCCCCGAAATGGAGCCCGCCGCCGTTGCCGCTGCCACCGAGCAACTGCCGGAGGTTGTGGGTGACGAGGCGGTTACAGCGGCCGCGGCAGCAGCAGCTGATGCGGCGGCCACAGCAGCGGCTGCTCCGCCGGCAGCGGCCAATTGTTGAGCAATGAGCAGCTTCTGGGCGTGCTCTTCGGCCTCTTTTTGTTTTTTGAAGTCTTTCGGTGGATAACATAGGCATATATATACATACATATATAGATAGATTCATAACGGGTCGGGGGTGGAATTCTGGGAAGTGAGTTGGGTGTTTTGGTTTGAACTCATAAAAAAGGGACACAAAAACGCACACACCACGGGATAAACGAGAGAGAGAGAGCGGCGGCACTTGCAAACTTCCAGTGTACCCATTTTCGTGCCGGAAAATTCAAGGGAAAATCGAGAAAACTTGGGGACGTCACAGCCGGCAAAAAAAGTGTCCTAAAAATTCAATTTCAATTTGCAATTTGACAAATGAAATTTTTGCTGCTGCTGCTGATGACGCCACGTAGATCAAAATTAATGGCCAGAGATGAGATGGGACCGGCGGAGGGCTACAGTGCCACGACCTAGCCCACTCGATGACCTTGAAAAATGGTTGGGTCCACCACAACCAGCTCGCTGGCTCGCCCAATCTGTCTATTTTGCGATTGCTCTCATCCCATTTGTCATCCTGCGAGTAGGGTCACAGTGGACACTCGCTAAAATGATTTTTACAAATCCAGTATCTAAACGAATCTAATTTTTAAAATTATTTTTCTAAGATTTAAGTCATTAAAGAGTAATTGTCATAGTAAAAAATTAGACTTTTAAAATATTTTTCCTATTTAAACCAAAATAAACATTTTTTTCCGAAATAATATCAATTTGTTTCAAAACTAAGCGAAAATAAAATAATTATTATTAAAAATATTTTTTTTTTTTTTCTAACAAAATTATCTTATTGAAGAATATTTATTTTTTTTAAGATGTATTTCTAACAAATAATTATCGCTTGATTTTAAAACAAATTGATAGCACTTTAATAATTTTCTAAAAAAAATTATTTCCTCATCTTTCTTAACGTGTCCTTTAAGGCTATGATTTCTGATAACTTTTCCAGCTTTTCCTAATGCCCACTGTAGTTGGGTCGATTGAGGATGATGGCGGCGAGGAGGAGGAGGGGGTGTATAAAAAGAAACTCATTGCGGAAATGAACAAAAACCGAAAAAAGCGCAATGTTCAAATGCAATTTCCCCGTCCAAGCCCAAGCCAAGCTCAATTCTCGCCTCCATCTTCGACATTGGCTGACACTTGCAAAACGAGACAAGCGCTAAGCGGCTTAAGCAACCCTCGGAGATGATGGATGGAGAAAGAGGGAGGGGGGCGAAAAATGTAAACTATTTAGCGCTTTTACGCTTTCCAGAAAGGTTGCATGTTGATGACGACGACGACGAGTGACACAACCCCTACCCCTGATACCCTGCTAAATCGACTCACTGTAGGTAATCGGTTTTGAATTAGTTTTTAAAATATTGTACGGATTTTTTGTGTGTTTTATTATTATATTCTTATGCAACTGTTGTGGAGGTGATAAGTTACGATAAACAATAGATTTACGTATTTATGAGAACTATTTCAACTAACTGCACTTTCCTCTCCTCTTTCTGATTTTCTCTCCCCAAGCTATAGTCACGTGTCACCCGGTCTATTGCTCTCTTTAGCTTATGCCAGCTCTCGCGTCTTCTGCGCTCCTTATCGCACTCATGTGACTCAATTCTCGGTTTCTCCTTGTCGCACTCCTGCAACTTGAATCACATTCTTGCTACGCCAGTTGGCATTATCAGGCCAAAGTTGATGACGTCATTAGAATAAAACCGAACTGAACGCTTTATTTGTAATAAACCAAAATAACATTGAGATCGGAGATCGGCACTGCTAACAGCGCCTGTTACCGTTATGTAAAGGGAATGTAAAGCGCAGATGTTGATGCTACTGCTGCTGCTGCTGATGTTGTTTTTGTTGTTGTTTTTGCATCAAGAGGAGCGAGCAATGAAAATCAATTAAAATTAATTGATTCAAGAGTCGAATTCAAATGGTCAGGGCATCGCTGGCGAGTACAGGCAGAGGCAGAGGCTGGCAGTAGGGTGCCATTTAAGCGGACAAATGTGCAATAATTAGAAAATGCAATCGCTGTTATTTTTCTTTTTTTTTTCCCCCAAAAGAAGAGAAGCTCTCTCCCGCTCACTGACACACACTCACACACACAGACGTACACACTGATAAACTAGGTTATAAATCAAAAAGGAAGGTGGGGGGAATAGGGCTGGGCGCTGGGGGGAGGGAGGTGGGTCATTCAAGGGGGACAGAAGTCGGTCTCTACTTACTTTCCAGCAGCCGCTGTATCAAACTGTCCACGTTCAGATCGAAGTCGCCCATTTTTCGGCAGCTACAAAAGTTCTTGGCCGCGTTTTGTTGTTGTCACTGGTTGCTGTCGCTTTTAGCTTCTCGTTGTTGTTGTTGTTGTCGATGTCGTCGTTGCGGCCAGCAGCTGTTCCTCTTTCGCTGGCCAGAATTCCGATTGGAACTTTTTGGCGCAACAACTACACACGGACGCACACTGGCAAACCACCGCGGACGCACACACACAAACACAGCGACGCCTGTTCGCCGTTGCCGTGTGTACTTAATTTGTTGTTGTTTTCTACTCTTTTTTTTTTGTACTTTTGTTGATTTCTTTCGATTTTTGGCCAACTCTGCCGCAAAAGGCAATTTCACTTTTTTATGCGCCCGGGCCGCCGCTAATCGAACAGTGCTTGTTGTTGCTCTTCACTGGTGTTGCATTGAAACAGAAAAAAATGGTCCGCACGCCGCGACTTTCGGGTTTTTCTATCGGAAACCAACACGAATTTTCCGGCAACGCAGCTTTTCGTTAATTTTTATTTTTATTTTTTTTCTCGAATGGCGTGCGGCACTGGTATTTATAGGCGCTGCCGAGCAGTGTGACCGAGCACGTTCGGCGAAAATATACCAGTTTTATTTTGGAAATACTAGAAATACTACTGCCTTGAGGGCACACTTTGGTATATACCAAATAAATACACCTTTTTTGGCTTGGCCTCTGGTATTTTTGCGAGTGTGCAGCCCTGGCAGCCGCGCAAACAATTTGTTTACATCCGAAAACTAAAGAGCCCGCCGGCATGAACTACTTTCCCAACTATTACTGCATCGAGGACATATTCGTGACCCAGGAGAAGGTCGAGTGCCGGGTCAACACCAAGTTGCAGCGGATGGGTGAGCGAGTGCTCCGGCCAGCCAAGCGGCTTGTGGCTTATCCCTTGCATTGCAGGCTTCCTGGACGCCGGCGCCGATTCAGATGATTTGGAGCCAGGACGCACTGTCAACCTGCCGCTGTGGTACATCAAGGAGCTGAAGGTGAACAATGCCTACTTCACCATATCCGTGCCGGAGATCTACCGCAATGTGCACAAGGCCGTCTGCGAGGCGGAGACCACCCACATTGAGCTGGGCCGGCTTCATCCGTACTTTTACGAGTTTGGTCGCTACCTGACGCCCTACGATCGTAACCATGTCATTGGTCGCATCATTTTCGAGACAATGCGCCAGCGTGTCCGCCACCTGCTTGACATATCCAAAAGCGATGGCCAGAGCGCCAAGTCGGACCTAAAGCTGGACAACATCGAGGCCAAGCTGCATGAGGCGGGAGTGCGCACCAACAGCCAGGTACTGCTGCTGCATATGCATATCCTAGAGCTTAAATTAACGGAGATTTTGTCATGTTTCAGTACATCGACTGGCTGCAAATGACCGGCAACAAGATTCGCACCTCGGAGCTGGTGGAGGAGCATCAGAAGAAGCGTCGGCGTGCGGATCGCAGCGATGACGAGGGCGAGGGCTTGCCCAGCAGCAAACGAGCCACCCTGTGATGATCACTAGAAGTGTTTTTTCTTTGTGGAACTCTCTATAGCAACTTTATTTCAACCATTCTGGGCGGCACCACTCAAAATACACTCATCCTATGCATCCTCCACGGCTACATACATATATAGTTCAAAATACATACATACATGCGTCTAAATACAATATTTTGTGTGTGTGTGGTTAAGTTGTAAATACACATAACTAAGCATTGTCGAGTTCCCTTCAACAAACATTGTGTTGCCCCTTTGTTATTATTACATATAAATAGTTAACTACATATATAATTACACAATCTTGTAAGCTCAATTCAAATTTGATTTTTGTGCTAGTTTCACATGACAGTTTCACAAATAAACCACGTTTAGTTCGTTTTTAAAAGCCACCTACAGAGACATTCCATATACCATCGAGGGGACCATAAAGCCAGATTTTTGTTTAGTTTTCTAACTTGGAAGAGTTGGAACGAGTGTTTGGGTCTTTGAAAACCCCTTGTTTTCCCACAAAAAACATGATTATTTTGTATTATTTGCTTTTAGTTAAAATAAAAATAATATTTTTGGATTTTTTTTCTATTTTGGAAGAGTTTTCTCAAAGGGAAGCCATGATCATTATCAATTTTATATTTTTTGCTTTTAGTTAAAATTAAAATAATTTTTTTCGGATTTTTGTATAGCTCTGGTTTTATTTTGAAAGAGTTTTAAGGAGATTTTTCTAGAGTTTTTAAATTGAAAACCAAACAACCTCGCATAACTTTATCAATTTTGCTATGATGGATGTGAAACTTTGACAAAATGTTTGTAAGATATTGTGACTTTATAAAAAATATTTAAAAAAATTAAAAAAGAAACCGCCTCTTTTAAAAACAGCATCAAATACATCTGCCTTTGACGGTCCCCGCTCACATTTATAATATTATCTAATAATCCTTCTAATCACTATACATAAGCCGTGTCTTCCTTAGCTTCACAATCTCAACAATAAGAGTTAATAGGTACACTAGATCGAGGCTTTTGCTTGCTTCTCAACTGCCGTTATATAACAGATTTATAACACAAGCTTCCGCTTCATTTGCTGGGCGAGATTAGCGGATAGAATTTAATGCGTGGCTTTAGAGCTTGTGCTTGCAAAATATACACTAAATCGAGGCTTTTGCTTGCTCCTCAACTGCCGTTATATAACAGTTTTATAACAGATTTATAACACAAGCTTCCGGGATTAGCGGATAGAATTTAATGCGTGGCTTTAGAGCTTGTGCTTGCAAAAAGTAAACACAGTTTATTTGCTTCATCTTTGCTTTTGGTTTAGTTGATTCTATAGTTAGGCTTTGATCTTTTAGTTCTTAATATTTGTTTTCTTTTCTTTTTCTTTTTTTTTTTTAGTAGTAAATAATGTCTTTTACAAACTAAACATCTGTCCAAAGTCCGTCCTTGTCCGACTATATATGGTATATCCATTATTTGTTAAAAAATTTATAAACAATAAGCAAGAGCTCCGCAAAAATGGAGCAACGGCGGCGTTTTGGAACTCGAAATAAATACATTTGGATATACAAAAAATAAACAAAAAAGATTTTCCCAATATCTTTGCACTTAGTTTTTGCCATTTATAAGGGCGGTGGGCGTGGCTGGAAGAGGAGAGGCGGCATTGGGTGGCCTCGGTTTCTGAGGCAGGAAGACCTTAAAAAACAGAATATTATAAATATTAACACGAAACAGAGCGAGACAGAGAGCAGGAGGTATGATGATCACTCACCTTGAGGGCCCCCAAAACCATTAGATAGAACCAGTAAAGCTGCGGCAAGAACAAAATGGCAATGCTGACCAGGCAGCCGCGTGGCAAGCCACACATGGCCGTCCACAGGGAGGCCGCCTCAATGGCCAGGCTATAGCGCCACATAACATACGGCCACATACAGACGCGGCACACAAAGAAGGTGGCCAGCATAAGCAGCCCGTTGGCAATGTAGACGCGGGACTCCTTCAGCCTCATGGTGCTCAGGATGCTGCGCAGCGAGACGAAGGGCGTGGAGAACTCCATCATGAACATGTAGCTGTAGATACAGTGTCCGCCACCGCGTATGTACTAGAAAGACACAGAGAAATAAATCAGTTTCCCAAGTCTTAAAGTTTTTAAAGTTTAACTTACCGTGACCACCAGCAGGCCAAAGGTGCCTATAAAGACATGGTGGATCATCATCACCGGGTGGGTAAGCACATATTTGAGAAAATCCCAGCGACCATCCTTGGGTATCTGGACACAGGCACCATCATAGTCACAGATCTCGTGGGGTGTTGACGGAGTGCTGCCGTTGTTATTGCCACCCGAAGAAGACTTGCCATTGGCATGGCCATTGCTTACCAACGAACTTGAACCCTGATTCTTGGTGATGCGCAGCAAATGCAGTTTGTCGGCTATCTTCTGGGTGTGCACCTTGTACATAGACCAGATGTCGTACATAAAGTAGGCGGTGCCAAACCAGCCGTAGGCCTCCATTAGGAAATGCGAGGCATACACAAACGATTTGGTGCAGGTGGATTTACACACAATAAGGCCGACGAGGAAGGAAAACGAAGCCTGAATAGCCGAAACAATTCTGCAAATAACAAATAAAAATAAATTATTAACAACATAAAAACTGTAAAGTATAGATTTTTGCCTTTGTTTGCTCACTCTGTTCTTGAGTTTCTTGTTAAACCCACTCGATCTTGACATTATACAGTTATTCCCTGGAAATAACTCTAAATTTTTCGGTAGTCAAAACTCGAGGAACTCTCTGAACCCTCCTCCCAGGGGGAAAAACCCCCCAAAAAAGGAAAAAAAAGCGTAAAATAAAATAAAATAAAAATAAGAAACATTTATGGAACCGGAAACCAAAGCCCGGGCACCAGAGCGTGCCCTGAGGCAGTACCTGGCCCATGCCTTGGAGCAACCACAACCCAACTGCACTCGTTCCGCCGGCTGCCTGGATCGCTTTCTGGCCAAGGGATTGGACAACTTCCCACCGTCGCCACCGCTAAAGGCAAAACCCTCGCGCTGCCTGCTTTTCGAGCAGCTACTCAGCGGCTGTAGGCGGAAACAGGAGCGCCTGCTGGTCCCAGACCTGGCCACCAATTGGTTTCGCAAGCAAAAGATCTACGTGGACAAACTCTCCGCAGAGGAGCTGGCCGCCCTCAGCAGTGGCCTGGCCAGTCGGGATGAAAGTCACTGCCTTGAAGACAGAAAGTGTCCAGAGCAGCCAAGAAGATGCCCGGATGGAGGAGGCTTGGTGTCTGCCGAGTGTCTGCCCATCACAGGGCCCAAATCACGGAATCCCTTTCTCATGGACAGCGGGGCCACGCTGGAGGAGAGGCAAACCAATTGTTTACTCGGTTCCAAGGACACCACTAAGGAAGGCAGCAGGGACTGCCTTTCGCCCAGACGAACAGAGCCCATGCTGAATCGCCGTAAGAACGATCTCCGTAAGGCACCTCATCGACGTCTTGATCCGGCCGCCTTTCGCCGCATATCTCCAGAGTTCTTTTGCCTTTTGGATGCCTACGAGACGGCCATGAGCGAGAGCTGCCCGCTGTATGGGATTCCGATGGATAGCTGGGACGAGAGGAAGGTCAGCTCTGTGGAGGAGGAGGCCTGGCAGAAGCAGCATTGTCTGGGCGACGAGGCGGTGGCCACTGCAGTGGTGTCTCCCTACCGGTTGGCGGGTCAGAATAGTAGGCCACCAGAGGAGGAGGTGGAGGATGAGGAGATGCAGCTGGAGAAGGCAAGCAGCAAGTGGAGGGAAGATCAGGAAGATAGGGAAGATGGGGAAGAAAAATTGATGAAGCAAGAAATGGAAAACGAGAGAAGAAATTCCAAGAAGCGGAGGGTTTCCCTAGTCTCCCAGGAACCCCAGCAGGAGCAGGAATGGAAGGATATACAGCCCTGCAACAGTGAGACCTGCTCAGCCAGGGGAGAGATGGTCTCCTTCTGCTCCTACCAAGAGCGTCCGCGACGACGTTATAAAACCCAAAATTCCCTGTCAAACTATTCCTCCGTAAGAAGTGGTTACGAAGAGGAGCGACAGCTCGAGCTGCAGCAAAAGCAGGAGCAGTTAAAGCAGCAGCAAGAGCAAATCCAGCTGGAACAGCAGGAAAAGCAGGAGAAATTAAAGCAACAGCAAGAGCAACTACAGATGGAGCTGCAGGAAAAGCAGGAGCAGTTAAAGGAACAGCAAGAGCAGCTGAAGCAACAGCAGGAGCAGTTGGTGCAACAGCAGCAGCAACTGCAAGAGCAACTGGAGGGCACTGCCGCGGCCCCGAAACGTCCGGCCAAGACTCCGAAGAAGCGTCGGTGTAACTGGTGTAGCTGCTTTCGTCCATCGACGACGATGCAGTTTAGGAATGCCTACAGTAACGCCTATTTGCCAGGGCTCTATGCCCAAGCTCCTCCTAAGCCTCGCCTTTTGCGTACTCCTTCTCTTCCGCCGGCTCCTCTATCATCCAATCTTTATCTTATGCCCCATCAGCGTCTTCCTCCTACGGCATCTTCCCTGTACACGCCTCTTTCCTCCGGCTGCACCCTGTGCAGTGCCTCGAACCGAAAGAAGCACATCCTGGGCGGTTTGACTGGCCTCTGCAAGCGCGTTACCAATCCGGGTCGCCATCTCCTGTATAACCTGCACCACAACCGAGCCAAGTATGCCAAACAGCAACAGATTCAGCCAAAGAGGCATCTAACCCCGCAGGAGGGGTTGGACCAGGCAGGGGTACCACAACTCTTTATCTCAACTCCTGCGCCCTGCACTTGGAAAAAGGTGAAAAGAAAGTTGCCGGAGACGGATAAGGTGAAGGAAATTCAGGCGGAGGATAGCACCACCACATTGAAGCCTTCAGTTTACGAGAAGGAGGAGGAGCAGCAGCAGCAGCAGCAGCAGCAGGAGGAGCTATCAAAGCTAACCAGCGATCAGAGCTTAAATTTTAATACGCCGCCCAGCGAATGCACCTTGGCGGGATTTCCTCAGGTTCCTGGTGACTCAAGGTCCAGTGTATCCTTTGAGCAAGAGCCAGCCAGGACTTTATCCATAACCCACCAGTGTGAATGCGATTGGAGCTCCCGGGATACACAGGACATCCCTATCGAGGCAACTGAGTTACAGCAGGCAGATGCATCGGGTTACAATCACCAAGGACAACCATCAAGATCCAGGAAATCTAAACCCAGTCAAGCCGCAGCCTACCTTCCCAACGAAACCCAGGAATCAGCTAACGAGGAGCTTCCACCTAGAGCCCCTAAGCTAACCATGCCAAGAAGGCAATCCCTCTATACCCTCCACCCTTTTAGTGGCTTTCGTCCACGGGGTCTTCACTGGGGCAACGACTACCAGCAGTTGATGCAACGCGTGGCCAGGCCAAGGCTCAACAATCGGCGTATAAAGCGCAAGAAGATATCAGATCAGGTGGCTCCCAAAACCAAACCAAAGCCTAGGGTTCCAAACCAACCCAAGCCAAAGCCTACTTCCAAGCCCAAGACGAAGTTGAAACCCAAGCCAAAGGTGGCATCTGCAACCACAGCGCCAGCACAGAATACCCAAGATCCTCAGCCCACCAACGACGACCCACCTAGACTGTGTAGCCAGCAGTCAAGTATGAATCCCATCCAGATATGTCGGCGGCAGAGCACCAAGACCTTGCTTGAGTATCCCTCACCTGCTCAGCCAGAGCCCAGCGATTGCGCCTGCCAAAACCAAGCAGAGAGTCCAATGAGTTCCGAGCAAAGCTCCATGGATTTCGTTAGCTGTGTGACCACCAGTAAGAGCCAGGACCAGCGTGGCATTCCCTCAACCGAAAGCCACAGCAATACGGAGAGCCAAACGGTCACAGAGCAGAGCTCCTTCGTTTCCATGGTCTGCAAGTGTACCCACCAGGAAGAGATCTCGCAGGAGAATCCCAGAAAATGTACCAGTACCTTGTCAGAGGAGCCAAGTCCCCCCAAACGAAAGATCACTTGCAGGAGTCCAATTCCTAGGAGACGAGAACGAAAACAAAACAGTTACCAGAGACTAAAGAGTCTGGAGCAGCCCAGTCAAGGGCGGACCACCTCCTGCGGCTCCAGTTCCTCGGGGGGAAGGATGCAGCGAGAGCGGTCCTCCAGTAACTACCGTCAATCCGAGGCTTCTGCCTGTCATAGGCCCAAGCGGTGCCAGGACAACGACCGTCCGTCTAGGAGAAATGCCACAACCAAAACCAAGGAGGTATCGATGGCCTCTTTTTGGTCACAGCGGCGACGCCGACCCTTCTGTTCGCCTTGGGCGGATTACGAAAGAAGCCATCAGAGCTTACACTCAAAGGCTTCTTCAGGCTGCTCCTGCTGGCCTCCGCAGGAGTCTCGACAGAATCCCAGCCAAGATGTCCCCTCTTCGAGGCCAAGCTTTCGGAGAAGATGCCTCCCGAATCAGTGGCTTCCGCCAGCCATGGCCTGCTTAAGCAGTGGACATGCCTCGCAACGTTCATCCTTTGAGACACCAGGACAAGTATACAACTATGCGCCCATCCAACCAATGCTGTCCTTTGCCCCCATGCAGCCGGAGACTTCCTTTGAGGCAGCTCAACCAGTTGCTTCGTCTGTTGAACCATCCGAGCACATAACACGAGGTCGTCGCTACTACACCGAGACCCAGCCAGGCAGGGCAACTGGAAACAAGTTCAGTTGTCGTTCCATGCACACCACCTGCTCCATAAGGGCCCTCAGTTCCAACACTGACAGCATGCGGTGTCCCTGTGCCCCGGCGCCATCGGTGGCCAGTGTAGAGCCACCACCGGAGGAGGAGGAGGAGGAGCAGCAGCAGGAGCAAGAGCAGTACTACCGATACCAGGAACCCTGTCCCCCATCGCCTCCAGATTCCGGGTTCAAGATTTGCAGCAATAAGACTTCCTTTCTGAAGAATACTATGCGCTGGGAAGAGCAAGAGCATCGCTATACACACACCAGGCTACGAACGAAACGGCCACCGCCAGATGAATATTATTCCAGTGGGAACAACTCCTTCTATCGTCCAGAGCCACCTAGCTACCAGCGTTGGGACAATGATTTCTACTGCCAGCCAGGGCAGGAATCCTTTCCGGATGCCAGGCCATGGCACCAGCCATATACTTATGCCCTTGGCCACCAGGTTCAGCCGGATTTCAATTCAGATCGGGAAGGGGCCATTGCAGCCGCTGCCCAAGGCCTTCGGGGTCTGGTTCAGGCCATGGGTGGACCTCGGCACAGATCGAGACACAGTAGATGCAGTTTGGACTCTTGCTATCAGCCACAGACTGGAAGAGACAGCTCCTGCCTCTACTCCGACTGGCTTGGCCACCAACCGCAAAGAGAAAGTCTGACCAGCGGCAGTTATTACTCGCGAGGAAGCGGGGCCGGCGAGAGGACATGGAGCAGCAGGGAGGCATCAGCGGCGAGATTTATTAGAGGGAGCACAGCGAAAAGATCAGCCAGAGAAGGGAGAAGAGGGCCCGACTCGGGAGCCTTCATTTCCCTTGGCTCTGGCATGGATTTTCGCGGTGAACCCTTCGCGAGTCCGAGAACTATGTGTTCCCGCTCCAGGCGAAGACGAACTGGTGGTTCCTCCCGTGTTAAAAAAGTTGAGCATGAGCAGGAGGAGAAGCCCACGGCCTTGGCCATTTTCCTAGACGAACTCAAAGCCAAGCATGATGCCACACAGATCCTGAGTCAAGGCAGATCCCCCCCAGAAATCACAGAACGAACCGGCCGAGAGAGCTCTTCCAGCGAGAACTGTGCAGATCCCTCGAAAAGGATGGCCATTCCAACCACCTACACGGGTCTGCTCGAGGAGCAGATCATCAATGAGTACCTGCCCAGGCCGCGTCACAAGCGCAGGACATAGGACCCACCCAATAACCAAAAGCCCAGATAAATAAACTCCACAATTTACAGAAGATTTGAAACCAAGACCATGACTATTGTTCACCAAGGCAGATACCGAGAGCGTGGCTCTGGATTACATTTCCCACGAGGAGCCTTTCGCCAAAGCGGCCGTAGATCTCGCTCCAAGACATTACACACCACCTCCCCTATTTTCAGCCTCGCCAGAACCGGCAGCAGTTCCTCCAGATTCACGGGTCTCTTGGCTCGCCTGTTAAGCTTGTTGAGCATGATCTGGAGCTGGTTCCGCTGCTGGGGCACCAGCAAGGGGGTCAGGAAGAGCAAGCGCATTAGCTTGTAGGCATTGCTCTTGTCTAGCGGATCGATTGGACGACCCCAGCGATCGTACAGGCTGTCGTAGATCCTCTGATCAGGCAGACAGGTGAAGGGAACCTCCATGCGCTCCATCACCGACCAGGCGGGGCAGCGATTAAAACGCTTGAGTGGATGGTGCTCGTGGTAGGCCAGTTGAAACAGGGTGGAGAGCACCTGGTATTGGGTGACACCGAGCAAACAGCTCAGAGCCTCCAAGATGTGAATACTCTCCATCCGGTTGCGGGCTTTGCCAGGATCACACATGGTCCTCGTCTCAGTCTCAAGTCTTCTGGTGGGGTTAACTAGGAATTTTTGATGGGGTTTTGATGGATCATAGAATTGTACACATAAAAGTCAAGGCTAGCTGTGGGTTTATTCTCTTTTTTCTCGGATTTAAAAAACCCCCAAAGCAGTAGGCTTTTTTCCCTCTTTCATTGCTCTTTAATCCTTTCAACAATCAGCATGTTAAATTCTCTAAAAAAAATATATCAAAATCGTTTTTAAATTTAGCAAAAAAAAAACTTCACTCAGTACAAATTCCAATTTCGACCTAGTGTTCGACCTTCTTTTCTTTTTGCCAAAACAAATTTTCATGTAAGCGCCATGTCCCAGGATATGTCGACCTTCTTTACAGGAGTGCGCCACCATTACCAAGATCGTGTGCCAAAAACCAGGACAGCAGCAAAGCCACAAGGCGTTCAAGCCAATCGCAAACGAAGGCCACAGATTGGGGCAGGCGAAGGAGCAGGAGTTGGAGCACGAGCTAGAGCAGGCCAGGGAACAGGAGCTGGTGTTGTGGCTGCCTTTGATCGCCGCCGACCTGTCACCATGAAGCGTTTAACTGGTGGTGGTGGTGGTCCCATTCCCACTGGAATTTTTCAAACCACTGCCCCAGGACCCAGACCACCTACGATGGTCTCTATGGGTGCCCCACGTCGCTGCTTCCGACAGATCGAGTGGATCATGAAACCCTCGAAAAACTTTGTACAGTGCAGCGAGTCTTCCTCGGAGGACTGTCGCCCAGATGGGGTCTTGGAGTTGCAGGAAGGAAGGTGGCGGAAGGGCAGAACCAGGAGCAGCAGCAGTAGCAGTAGCAACAGCAGCAGCAGCAGCAGCAGCAGCAGCAGAGGTTGCAGCGGTGCCAGCGAAAGCGTAAGCAAAGCGAGACTGGAGTCCACTAATCTCTCACAGAAACTGGTAAATTTGCTTAAATCCTCCTGTCGGCCGGAGGAGCCACTGGTTCGTCCCAAAAAGCGTAGTTCGCGTGTGTTTTGTGTGCCCACCCAGAGGATTATGCACTCCGAGGAGCTGTTGCAGGCCCAGTTGCTGCAAATGCGTCCGCGGAGGAACAAGTTAATGCAGCGTTATGGCCACAATCCCACTTCTCGTATTCTCACTAGTAAATCCTTCAAGGAAACTGCTCCCAAGGAAGCTTCTTCTAGGAACTCTTCTCCGAGGAATGCTTCTCCCAAACGCACTTCTCCTAGGAACGCTTCTCCGAAAGACGCTTCTCTTATTCACCAGGCTTTGCAGAAGACCCTGGTACAGTCCAACGAAACCGAAAACCCTTACTTAGCCTCCCTTCCAGCCTCTCCCAAGCCCAGTCAAAGCGGAGAAGGAGACCACCCACTGACCAGGAGCCACAGTCAAGCCGGAGACCAGCCACCGATCAGAAGCCACAGCTTGTGTTCCATTGAGAAGCCTCTAAGTTCCAGTACCATAAGCAGTCTAAGCTCCAGTTCATGTCCCAGCCAAATAACCCTGGCCAAGCCAGCCACAAGGAGCAACTGCAGCATAAGCAGCAATAACAGCAGCCTCAGCACCAGCGGAACCGAGTGCAGTGTGGAGCGCATGACTCCTAGATATCGCGGAACCGGCTCTAAGGCCATCAAGCTGACATCAACGGTGATTAAGATTATGCCCAACAAGGCCAAAAGACGAAAGCATTTAAGCAAAAGCAAGCTACGATCCAAAACAAACTCCCTGTGCCAGACGAAGGGAGCCAAGGATCCGGCCATGAATGCACCTCTGAGTCAGCCCATAGCTCCGCCCTTGAATATGCCCAAGTTGAAGATGTCCAAGCTCAGTGTTGGACAGTCGGTAAACCAAATGGTGAATCAACTCACGGCTCAGCTAAGGAAGGCAGTGGGAGAAGATTTGTTAACTTTGCCAGCCAAAAAGAAGGATCTAGCAACACCAAAGGAGGAGAAAGAATCACTGAAACTGGACAGGAAGACTTCAATTTATTTATTAATGGATCAAGCCAAGTCGGATCAGATCAGAGGTGAGCCTTTAACCACCAAGAGTGACTGGGTAATTCAGCCCATGAAGCAGCAGATGATCAGCGCAGCCCAGGATCAGGCTAAGAAGGATGGGAGTGAGCGCTTGAATCCCTATATGAGCGACTCCAAGGAAGCCATTGGCCACAACTACGATATATATTTAAATACACCAGGCGATCGAGGAGATCGTGAACCCAAAACTCCTCGAGGAGAGCATTCCAGGAAGCACCCTTTGCCCTCTTCCATTCCCTCCAGAAATACCTTCCACAATCAAACCCACCTCCCACTCTCTCAAGGCTCTCTTTGGTGTCGTCCTCGCACTCAACGATCTTCCTTAATAGCCCAACCAGTGTCGCTGAACCGAATCCCACGACCACGTCTTCCAGCTGTCCCAGTTCCTGAACCGCAACAGCAGCCCAGACAGGTGCAGCAGCAGGTAGATTTGGTTACCGCTGCCGCCGGTGGCAAGATTGTGCGTAAGGCCCAGCACAAAGTGCCTAGGACCATGGAGGATGGCATCGACATGAGCTACCAGTACTTTGTTTCCATTCCCCTAAAGCGCGGTCGCAAGCCCCAGGTGGTGCGCTACCTCTACCGTCCGATGGTGCGGCATCTCAATGGAGTGCCACCGGCCAATCGCCGCTTCTCGAGGCGGGCCAAGCGAAGGAGAGCTGCCACTGGCAGCCTAAAGCTCGAGGAGGCACAGCAAAAGTTAGATCCTGATCTGGCAGCTCTTGGAGGAGCCCCTTTGCGACTGGAGGATGCCCCAAAAGTCGAAGCAAAGAAAGATCAACCTAAGAAGAAACCAACATTCATTTATGACCCGGAAGCTGCTCTAAATTCTCCTTACAAGGTGCCCCCTCTCAAGCTCAAGTCCCGCTACATGCCCATGCTAGAGCAGCTGGAGCAGATGCCCTTTCCCGACGAGCATCTAAATCGTAGACGTCGCAGCCCTCAACGCCGAGCACGAGCTGTTGGAGGCTCTGAACAATTGCCACCACCGCCAACGGAGTACCAAGATCATCACCAGCCACTTCAAAGCATCGGAGGAGGCGGCGGAGACGTCATGGCTGAAGACGAAGGACATCACACGCCGGTTATAGTCTGGAGCGGACGAACAGCACAGCCAGTGCCACGCACCTCGGTGGTCAACTATCAGGCAAAGCCCACACGTCTCTGCACGGCCACCGGTGCTCCCATCTTGTACCATCAGCCACTGCTTCTAACCCTCAAAGAAGTGGACTGCAAGCCCATGATACGGACAATAACTTACGAGAGCATTGAGGAGGAGGATGATGGAGAGGAGGAGATGTGGCAGGGAATGCAACTTAGATTGGAGAAGGGGCAGCAGGGGCAGCAGGGGCAGGAAAATCAGGAAACCATTTCCATGCCCAAGTCTGTAAGCTTCCATCCCGAGCCTGTTATTCTAAGCCGAGGATCCACGTCTGCCTTTCAGAGCATTTCCAGCAGCAGCAGCTGCAGCTCCATCAGCTCCAGCAGCATCGAGGGAACCAGAAGCCAGTCCAAGAAGGGCAAGGGTAGGAAGGGTTCCAACAAGGGCAAAGGCAAGAACCGTGGCAAGGGCAAGGTCAAGGGTCGCAAATGAAGGTTGTTCCCGGCATGAGTCCTGTACCGAGCATACTCTTTGGTTTTTTTTTTATGTTTGGGCTTTACATAATATAATGAAAATAAAAAAGATACTGGAGTTTATTGTTAAGGGGGAACAATAAATAAAAAAAAAACGGTAGGATTCTATATATATATTTAAAAAAAACAAATATAAACAAAGAAAACCAAACAAAATTTTAAAGAAAAAAAGGAAGCTATACTCTAGCAGCTTGCAATTGATTTATTAAGAATTGTATCAAAATAAAATAACTAAGCTAAAAATCAAATCAAAACCTTAAAGGTTTATAAAAACGTAAATATTTATCCATAATTTTATGTAATAATTTTTTAAAAAATAAGTAAACCTTTAAAAATATTAAAACAAAGTCAAAAAAGTTTCAAATTTTTAATCGGAAAACTGTTCTCAGTTCGTTTTTATAAGGTTATTACATCTACATACTAATTTAACATTTAACATTTTGGGAGATACACTTTTTAGTACATTTTTAAGAATTTTAAAAATTTTTTTAAATTGTGCAATAATTTTTGAGGAAAAATTAAAATTTTAAAAATCTATAACTCAGCCAAAAATGTATTAAATTCAAAACGGAAAACGGATTTGTTTTAGTTTTTAAAATATTAATAAAACAGCATACTACATTTTAGGGTTTTTTGTAATTGCATATTTTGCTAATTTTTAACAATTTTAACGATGTAACCCCTTATAAAATTTGGAAAAAATTTAAAAAAAATTTCTTTCTTTCCAACATGGCTAGTAAGACTCGCCTGTTGATGCTGATCAAGAATATATATGATTTATGGGGTCGGAAATCGCTACTTTACTATTTTGCAAGCTTTTGATTGAAATTAAAAAATCCTGGAAGGGCAGAAAAAGATGGCATTTTAGATCCTTGTCGCTAATAAATCCAAACATCATTCCATAAACAATTAATATTATTAAAATTCTAACTAATTTACACTTTCCCATATCATTCTGAAATGGATCGAAACGCCTTAAATCTGAGGCCAAAATCAAAACCAGAGCTCTGGGGGGGAGCAAGTCATAATTTAATTGAGGCCTCCTGAAGTGTGTGTGCCCATTTGACGAAGGCGGTGACATCATCACCTAACGCCGCACCTGCAAAGTTCAAGGGTGTCTGGGACTGGGAAGAGAGCCACCCCCCCGCTGTGGACACGATAGCTCAATGTCAGGATGTTGGTCATTAGCACAGGACCTAGCCCCCGTCCCGCAGGTCTCAGGGAGACTAATGGGAAGTGATAATAGAAACCGCAATCGCTGGAAATGGAATCGAATTACCTCTAAATTGTCTAGGAAATAATTTAATTTATGGCTTAACTATTTTTTCATAACTTTATTCATTTAATTTTCAAGTTTTTCTATTTGTAAACCTTGGGATATTGAGATTAACTGTTAAAAACAATAACTTGTAACTCGTTCTTTGACCAAATAATAAACAAGAAATGCATCTCATTGTTAGAGTGCAAATTTCAAGTAGCTTTCATAGTCGCTAGATTGGCCTTTTCCCCCAAGTGTACCCCCTCCGTACAGTGCGTTTCGTGATTGAATTGCAATGACTTGAATTAGAATATGAGCAAGTACAAGTGTACTAATTCATATTCAATTCGGTTAATTAAGCGATCAAAGATAATAAACTTTACCTGGAATATTCCAAATATATATGAAAATATATGACCTACATTTATGTCGCGCCCTGTAGACCTATGCAATCAATTAGAGGGACGTGATTCCGTCTAGTAAATACCGTGCAAAGTGCCCATTGAACCTCGACGCCCCACCGAGGCCCCCGTACTCATCGGGGGCAGTATCGTGCTCAACCCAGTAGAACCGAGGCAAAGTCTCCACATCGAATGGCCGGCATTAGTTCCAATTAGAATCGCCACCGATTTCAGTGCCTAATGAATGGCCCCCGAGGTGTCAATGTGCTACCTTTGGCACATGCAAAGTATATTTACTCAATTGGATGGGGAGTAGGGATCACAGAAAATATTGATGTATCGATACTAGATCGATATTTAACGCGAATTTCGATATGTAAATTGAAAACGTTGCTATTTGTGTGCAATTAGTACATATTTCTTTTGAAATATGGAACCAAAAAATAGAATCAGTTACATTTTTGATATTTTTATATTAGAAGCGATATTTTTGTATGCCTACAAGTTCGATATATTAAGGTGTATGCGTTTTTCGATAAGTTACCTTTGCCGAACTGCTATATTTGTGCAATAAATTGATATTATTATTTAAATATTCAACCAAAAAATATAAATAAAAATAATAATAATAGAAAAAGATTTTTTTTAACATAAAAAACGATATTTTTCGATATTTAAAATTCCGATATATCAAAGCTAATGCTTTTTTCGAGAGGTTATCCTGCAGAAATTGAACCAAAAAATAAAAATAAGAATAGAAAAACGATATTTTTCGATATTTAAAATTCCGATATATCAAAGTTAATGCTTTTTTTTGATGGGTTACCCTGCAGAACATCTGGCCCAGGCCGAATATAATTTAGATATCAGTTACTGGGTCGGTGGACGCCGCCTAAAAGCCTAAACGACATGCCGGTAATAAAAATAAAAGCTAAATAGCCTCAACTATGCCTAATTAAGATTTATTGTGAAAGTCAAGGGCCCCTAAGGAGGGACATGCAGAGCGTTATGTGAGGTTCCTACTCGAATGCACCTACAAGCCATTGACAGGAGAGCCCATAGGCTTCCCTCTTATCGCCGTTAGACGCACTCGCTCACCTCAATCGATTCCGATAAGCAGCCACACACCGCACACCACACACCGCACACCGCACACCCAATACCCTAAACACGCACACACACACACACACACCCATTGATCGCTGGGCCGATAGGGGAGACAAAGCAGACAGGGCAGGGACAGATAGGCGAGGCCAGTCATTAAAGCTCCCAATGATTGCCTTATCGCCAACACGGATGTGAAGCCGCTTCTATTGGAACTTACTTACAACGAACTTTGGGACAGGAAACTGGGTCAGCTAAGCGAGGAATACAATTAGTTTAGCATCTTTTTTACGTGTATAAAAACAATAATATAAACAGCAAAAGCTTTGATCAAGTCACCGATGATAATAAACCAATTATTTTGGATACATTACGTCAGACCATTAGAATAACAGCTGCTCACTGGCATTGAATAATAGAGATTCGAATTCGAATTCGCTTTTGGATTCAATCAACAAAGTTGTGTAATTGTTTGTAAAGATTGATTGGTTGTGAGGGTAAAGAGATCACTTACTTTTCTAATTGAGAGTATTAAAGGGAATTTGGGTAAAAGATTTATTTTACATTTAAATTTCCGTAAAATATCATAGAGAATAAATTATATATTTATGATATTTGAGGTATGTGGGGTAAGGAAATAATTTTTAAATAAGAAAATAAAAATATTTCAAGCAAAATAATCCCTTTGAAATCCATTTCAATTGCTAGAATTCCTTTTAAATTATAAAAAAATTATAAAAACACTTTCTTTATAATCTTTCCAGAGAAGAAAGCCTCCTTTTTCTTTACCCACAATGTGCATAGATATATATATTCTGGCAAAAGGGTAACTAAGCATGTGATGCCGCCCGGCTTATCCAAGTTTATCTCTCTCTTTCCCAGTGTATATATGGCAGCGATAAAGTAGATTGAATGAGATCGGGTTGTGTAACGCCACCTGCCATAAAGCTCTCACTCTCTCTCTCTTTCTCTCTGGCGGAACTCGAGAGAACTAGGCACGGCATGGAGGGAACTGGGAACTCAATTTAAGCGCGCTAAACAATTCTACAAACAGTTTAATTAACACTCGACGGCGGCACAAGGGGGGGAGAAAATAGTTAGCAGGGCAGCAGTAGTAGTTGGGCAATTGCTAATGAACGAATTATTCAAAATGCTGTAGAAAGAAGTCACAATAAAGCACAAGTTATGGCCCACAAAGCGGCACGAGAGGTATCCAAAATCAAAACCCCGAACAGCACACTTAAAAATCAAAACAAACAAAGACAAATCAAAATAGAAGAGGGGAGTCCAGTTGCAAAAAGAAAGAGAAATGTTTGAATATTTAGTTTAGGGCTTATTCCGCTTAACAATCGTTGGATGGATGGATCAGCGTTTCCCTATGGAATGAGAATGATTTCATTTTTTTGTAACAGAGGCTCGCCTTGAGCCAAACAAGTTCTATCCATATATTCCTACCTACCAGCCTTCCCACCTTCTCCTCCTCCTCGCCCGCGATTCACGCCCGCTACAAGACCTTGACCCGCTTGGCCTAGCTCGCGACGATGACTTAAATCGCAGCGTTCCCGCTTAACAATTACATGCACAAAGTCAGGGACACTGTCCAGTATCCAGTCTCCCCAGCTGGGATGTTTTAGGGAAAGGAAAGGTATTTTGAATATTTGAAGACTTGAAAAGTGGTAAATATGAATACCAAATATTATATTATTATAATAATAATGAACCTATTTTCTTTCTATACAACAAAATTAATATAATATCTAAGAAAGCCTATAACTTTTGCCCTAGAAAAGGTACTTTGAATATTCAAACACTTGAAGAGTGTTAAAATCGAATAAGAAATATTATATTTTTATAATAACAAACCTTTTTACCTTCTATTCACCAAAATGAATTTATAATCAAGTAAATCTAAGTATATTCACCCAATATAACACTTAAGAAAAGGTCATTTAAATATTCAAACACTTGTAAATATATATATAAAATACAAAAATAAAATATAATATAATATAATAATAAATATATAATATAAACTAAAATAAATAAATATTATAATAATAATAAACCCATTTTTCTTCAGTGATTACTATAATTTTCCCTTTATATATAAGTATTTTTTCCGATTAAATTAAAAATGAGAAATTATTTGCCAGGCATAAATGCAAGGCAAGGTTGAATTATTCAAAGAATTTACATTATTTCTTTGAATTCGAATCTCTCCTCGGAACTAAAACCTATATTTATCGCATTATATAAGTATTAAAGAAACGCATAGTTTTGTGGAAAAGCAAACACACAGAGGCGAAATGACAGCACAGAACAGTGGACAGTACCCAGTACTCTTGGGTGCCACCAACTCCCCACCCAACCCAGATTATAAACCATCATCATTCATCATCACTGCCTCCTCCCCACAGCCAGCAGCACATGGCAATTGAGTGCAGTGGGCACTGAGTGCGTGTGTGTGGGCGGCGCTGAGAGAAAATCAATAGATATGGTGCGTGCATCATCAGCGAAGCCACCTCCTCTTTATAAAAATCCAAAAGAAACACTCACTTGTTGGTGATCTCCAGCACATCGGACATCATTAGGCGATACTTCCGGCGAAACTCCTGGCCCCGGCTCGTCTCCAGCAGATATTTGTTACAGAAATCCGTCAGCGACACAAAGTAGATGAAACCCAGCGAGGTGATGAACAGGCCACGCTGCAGCGAGATGCGATCGGTGGTGTTGGGTATTTGCCACAGGCTGCCGCAGGCCAGTCCCATCGAGCCAATGGAGAAGGCCAGCGAGAAGTAACAGCCGCGTCGCGGTGGCGATGCCACCTTTACGGTCTCCTTCTGCTCCTCAGGAGCGTCCACATCGGGGCAGGCTCCATTGCCGTTGGCCTGCTTGCGGCGCTGCTGCATCCCGGCCTGATCTCGTCTCCGGCGACGCTGCTCTGCTGCTGTTGCTGCTCACTGCGTGGAATGGACGAACTCTGGATGAGCAACCTGTTGCTCCTGGGGGATCGGGACTGTTGGTGATGCTGCTGCTGCTGCTGGTGGCGACGGGCGGACTGCTCTCGGTGGCTGATTACGCGCTGCTCGGTGACACGGACATGGCGGCTGGGCGAACGGGCTGGCGGAGGAGCGAGTGTTTATGGGTTGTGCGGATTGTTTAACTTCTGCTAGAGCTGTGCCAGTGTGGGCGATAGTATCGATAATATCGATGTGTGGCTATCGATATATTGCTCCTACTGAGTATATTTCAATCCCGTTTTTGTTGTGGTTGCATTTTCCAATTATTTATTATCAATTAAATGTATCTAGTTTCTAATATCAATTTTTAACATAAATTAAAGTTTGTACATTTTTCTGTTACTCACGATTGTACAATACTCTTTTGGTATTTTATGTTTATCGATATATCCGCTTGCCCAACTACCATCACTAGATACCGCTCTAGAAACTATTTGTTTGGTATTTTCTGAGGGTCACACTTTGTTCACAACCGTTTTGTTTTTTTTTGAAAATCAAGACATATTTAAGGTTTTTCCCAAAAAATAAAAAAAACGAAACCAAAAAGTAGGCCTTGAGCTCTTGGCCTGTCAAATGGGAATTCGCTGGAAACTTTCTAGTCAGTTTTAGTTGAAAACTGAAGCAAGCAAGTTTAAAATTTAAATTTCGTACAAAATAGTATATGTAAAAAGGCCGATTCTATTAATTCTATTGGTTAAAAAGCCTTTATATTTTATTTGTTATCGTTTCGGAGAGATTGTGGCTCTACAAAATTTTCGTTTTATTTGTTCAGTTTCTATTTTATAAAATACAAAACATCTTCAGTAATTATGAGGGCAGTCAACGTTTACTCCCCAAAGGCAGAGAATCTCTCACGCCACGAAATGCTGGCTTGGGTTAATAATATCCTCAAGTCAAAGTATACCAAAATCGAACAGTTGTGCACTGGTAAATATCGTCTGAAAATCCTTCTAATTTTGAACAAAGACACCTCCACCTACTCTTTTTAGGGGCTGCTTACTGCCAGTTCTTAAACAAACTATTCCCCAAGTCAGTACCCTTAACTCGTGTCAAATTTACAGCCAACCAGGAACACGAATACATCTACAACTTTAAGATATTGCAGGGGGGATTCAGGAAAATGTCTGTAGAAAAGGTAATTATACTTTATTTTTATAGATAGGAGTTATAGAAGTTAGCTTCTTATTTTTAACTCTCTTCTTTCCCCCTTTTTATTTGCATTTTATATATTTTTTTTATTTTATATATTTTTTATACCTTTCACCTTTAGGTTATACCCATTGAGAGACTGGTCAAAGGTCGTTTCACAGACAATTTAGAATTTTTACAGTGGTTCAGAAAATTCTATAAAGCCAATGAAAAGGACAAGGATGAGGATCAGGATGGCCCTAAGGTCTCTCCTTCCGGAGGAGCCAGCACCCAACGACATGTTTCTGTGTCACCTAAGCGCTCGGCAGAAGAGACACCTGAAAAGAGTTCCAGTAAGTCGCTATAATCTAAACAATTACCTTTTCTTAGTTTTATAATTAAACAAACTCCACGTAAGAATCAAACTTAATGTCTATGTTATCTATTTAGAATTACTCTTTTCATTAATCTACAGAACCCACTACAACTTCAGACGAGACCATCGCTGACACTAGCCTCGAGGGTAAGGCCACAGATCACTCTTGTGAAGTCGAAACCCATCCAGGTGACAACAATACTGAGCCTGAGCCAATGTCGAATATCAATCTGGTGTCTCAGAAGATCGTAGCCTACGCCAGCTTCAAGGAACCGGAGGATCCGGCGACAGATGAGTCTAGTGATGAAATGAGCCTGTCTGGTGGAAGCAATATGTCCGAGTCGATGTCGGATATCAGCAAAATTTCCCACAAGACCTTCACCTTCATGAGGTATGAAGGTCCGGCTACAGATCAGTCTTCTGATGAGGAAACCCACCCTGATCCTGAGCCTGAGCCAATCTCAAATACCAGTCTGGTTTCTCAGAAGACTGTAACCTCCACCAGCTTCAAAGGCCGAGCGATAGATGAGTCTACCATTGTGATTAACGAAAAGAACATCTCCAACTCCAGATTCGCGGGCACACCGATAGATCAGTCTATTGAAAACAAGATCGATGCAGATGCCAACAAGACCCCTAAACCAATGTCGAACACCAGTTTGATGTCCCACAAGCCTGATTTCGATTCCAGCTTCATGGGCACTGATCAGCCGTTGGCAACCATGGCGGAAAAGCTCTTCAAGAAAGTATTGAGAGAGCGGGACGTCTTCTATTCCAAATGTCGCGACATTGAGGTTATGTAAGTTGACTTGCTCTAGTCCTGGAGCTAATCTAATCCACCTAATTACCTTTCCAGTTGCCATGAATCTCAAAATATTGAACGAATGCCAAAAATACGACTGCTTTTGAATATCTTGTATGAGCAATCTGTAGGTCATTTCCTTTAACCTTTTCAATCGTCTTATCCTTATTCACTGTCAATTTCAGGACAACTTTCGTCCCCCAAACGTGCCCATGGAATGGGAGGACTTGAACGAGGAACACCAGTAGTTGCTGTTGCAAAATCAAATTTATACAAATTTCCCAATATTTACACAGGTATATATAAAATCTATATTCTGTACACAAATATGCTACACCAGTTGCATTCATCTAAATTGAAATGCTAAATTAAATTGTTGCGCTTACCTTATTTACATACATCATATTTTCTAACTTTATTCGTGGCTGAAGATCTTTTAAAAGCGAAGTTCAAAAAACGCGCTCTGATAATACTAAAATATATTTTTAGATAAGAAAAATTTCGATTAACTAATCGATTAAGTTGGTATTTCTGGTGCTCTAAAAAATACAAAAAAAAAAAAGCTGAAAAAATCGATTCATCGATTTATCTTTGAAATTCAGAGTGACCGGGGAGAAAATATCAAAAAATATCAAATAAAAATATCGCGATTTAGGTATTTGGGCAAAAAAAATGTCACGATTTCACAACAACTATTTTACTTCTCATTCGGACGGCCACACTGCTATCGTGTTTTACTTCTTATTGGAAACGGTTGCTGAAAGGTTACAAAAAATGGCGAAGAGTGTCGGTAGTGCGTGCGCTCAGATTGCGGTCCTTTTAGCCGTATGCAGTTCGCTACACGGCGCGACGGCCAGGTGTAAGTGTCCTTCAGGAGCTAATTGGGGAAACGCTAACCCACATCCATTCCGCTGTCCTTTTCTCTTCCCCTTGCCCTCTCTGTCTTATCCACCTCGGTGTGCGTGTTGTGTATATATATGTGTGTGTGTGTGTGTGTTGACTGTAAATCTGGTTGTTATTTTACGTTGTACGCAGTGAAGAAATGAGAAAAATGAGGAAAAACCTAAACTTAAAACTCCAATATGCAGAGGGATCCAAAAAAAAACAGGCACACACGCTTATTTACGGCCCAGTCATCAGCGGAAGGTGTATTTATGGGCTGTTGTTTGTACACAAAGTGTACAAAAGACAAATCATCATCATCAGCGTATTGGCTGGAGGGGGGGGCTGCTTTTGGTTGGTACTTTTTCGTATGGTGAAATTTACCGCTGCCATGTTGTATTTTTTTATGATTTTTTTTCGTGTGCTGGCACATCAAATGCGTTAATTGACAACAACAACAACGGCATTGTGTGTGTGTGTGTGTGGGTGCAGCAGAGTGTGAAAATAGGCAACGTCCTGTGGCCCCTGCCCAAAAAAAAAGACCAAAAACCAAACTCCCGCGCCGCCCCTGCATTTATTTTTTGAGTTTTGTTTTGTGCGCCGCGATCATTTGCGCCATGCTCCACTTAACGTGCAACAATTTTCCATCTGCGCGACGTCGCCACCAAGCTACAAAAACTACAAAAAGACAAAACAAGAGGAATGAAAGAATACAACAAACAACAATCTGCATATTCCAATTGAAATTTGTGGCGCACTCTGATTAAGGCACAAAAATACGCTCATTGTTTTTGTCGCAATTTGCAATTTAAACCCTGGATTGGTCAGCGGTTTAAGAAAAAAAAAGGCAAAAAAGAAGAAATAGAAGCAGCGCAAGAAAAACCCAAAGCTGGCAACTCTTTTGGCGCGCGTGTTAGTGCTAGTGTTAGTGTGTTGGTGTAGTCCCAGCAAGCAATATGAGCGTTTTCTAATAGTTTTTTATGAGCCTTTTTTTATATCATAAAGTGTCCAAAAAAGACTTCGGAAAGAGCATTTTTTCCTTGAAAACGGTCATACTTTAAGAGGGCAATTTCTGAGTCTGATATGACTCTTTTTTGGCACAGAAATAAAAGCCTTCAGCCGTTATTCCGGTGTTTTAAGCAAGGTTTTTACTTTGTACTAATAACTTTGCTTGCTGGGTTGTGTGTCTTTCTTGTTTTGCTACCGACAGGTGGCAACCTTGCGCACCGGCTCTCAGCTGCTGGCTAACTGCACATGCAACCCTCTCTCTCACTCTCTCTGTCTTCCCTTCTTCTGCTGATGGTTTTTCCCATTGGAAAAACGTCAAGAGCAAAACGAAAAACCTGCCCGTGTCGCTTTTAAAGACAACAAATTTTCTGTTAAATATTTGTTGTATTTCTTTTGTGTATTGTGTTGACTCAGTTGGCCGAGTATATTATTTTAGTGCTCTTTGTCTGCTTATCGCTCAGGTTTATTTTTACTTCCCGCTTGGCATCAGTTAAAGTGCATTGAATTTGGTTATCTGCGTGGCCAACTTACCAGAAGCAGTGCCATTCATATGCCCGCCCCCGCCCCCTTCCCATTCAGATTCTTATTTGCAATCATACATGAATGAGTATGTCTGTAACAATTCCCATTGGACTCTGCTTGGCGGCAGCCCGCTACTGGTACCGCATCGCTTATCAAGGGCGTTCGTTCATTGTTTCAATCTGCTTCTGCTGCAGCAGCAGCTGGCTACTGGCCACTGTCCATTATCACCAGCACAACACCCACCCCCCCTTCTCCAGCTTTCCCCGTTTCGCAGTTTCCAATCAGTGGGTTGTGTTGTGGGTCAAATTCCGGCCGTCTGAATCACATTTGTCCCGTTTTGAGGCTTTTCCGGTACTCCCCCTTTCTTGCGGTTTGTGCCAACTGGGAAATGTTATTGGGAAAATATTGTCTTATTTAAATAGGGTATTCAAAAACATTCTGATTGGAATATCCCGTGTATTAGTTCTAAAACACTCACTGCAAACAAGTCTTTGACACAATGATTGATTGGATATTACCGTTCTGATTATTAGATCTACAATTTATATAGATATATTTTAAAAATAGGGTATAAAATGAAATACTGAGTCATAACTGTGGTCACAGTCAGTTGATATTCATTTCTCTCCAAGTATTCACGTACTCACCAGCTGAAAAGTCAAAACAGATCAACAGCAGTTGCTCGAATATAAATTTTAAAATTAAATAAATATGTATTTATTGAGTGGCAGATGGTGGTATCTCTCATCATGAGCTCTTAACTGTGATCATATCATATCCTAAAATATTACTAAAAACTTAAAACGAATTAAATATTATCGATCTATTAAGTCAGACATGTTAATTTAAAAGTCTAGCTTAAAAATATCTATCTTTCTGAGAGAAAAGTAATATATTTTCGTTTCATTTTACTAGGTATTTTTATACCCTTACAGGGTATTATAATTTCAGTCAGAAGCTTGGAACGGAGTGAAGGAGTCATTTCCGACCCCATAAATCATATATATTCTTGATCAGCATCAACAGGCTAGTCTTTTAAGACATGTCGGGAGGAAAACAATTTTTTAGAATTTTTGCAAAAATTTTATAAGGGGTTACATTGTTAAAATTGTCAAAAATTTTTGTCGAAAATTTTAATTTTTTTCAATTTAAAATTCAGTATGCTGATTTTTTAACCTAGTAAAAACTAGCACAGAAAAGCTTTCCAAATTGAATTTAATGTATTTTTGAGTTAGTTATGGGTTTTTTATTAAACTTTAATTCTATAAAAAATAAATGTAAAAAATTTTAAATAGCAACCAGCAAAGGGTATACAAACTTCGGCTTCCTTTCAGGGTTTTTTACTCCCAACTGGCTGTCAAGTGATCAAGTCTGATGTTTTATAGAACAGTTTTTGCTATTTTTATTTAATCAAGCCAAGGCAACCAAAAAACGAACTTAAATTATGTATATATAACAGGTTTTATTTTTTTCTGTCTGTGGTCGAATTTTAGCCCAGATGACTGGCTCTTCTTTCAGAGCTCTATTTTAAAGAAATATACTCAAAGAAAATGCTATATAAACCTCCTTTATCTGTACTACATTCCTTCTTTTGAACTTAACTCCGGCGTAATTAAATTGCAACAGAAATTGGAGCTGTGAAATTGGAGTTGTAGTAGCAAGACCTTTTCTATATAGTATAAAGTTCATGTCACCGATTAGACAACATTATACGGAAGTTCAAGTGGGAGAAGTCTTAACTCCCATTCATCTTCCATTGAATGACCTCATTATTATTCATGGTGGCTTTGTTTTCTTTCCCATTTTTTTTTTTTGAGCAGAGACAACTATGCTCTATTGTGTCCACAAAATCTGCAAGATTTGCTACATCTGCGCTTCTGTGATCTCGACAAATGCATCGTTTGTCACTGTATCTCTTGGCCATGGGCAGATCATTAGCACCAGATCATCATCATCATGATCAACATGATCATTTGGTTGGTGTTGCTGGTTTCTTGGGAGACAGACCTGCCCTGCGATCTAGCGATAAGCTTTTCCGCCTAACGGGTAACCAAGAACTGTTAATGTGTTGCCACTTTGGCTACGTTTTGTCCGTTGCAATACAAATGCACATTGGATGAGCAGGAGGAGGGGGACTGGAGCTGGAGCTGCGTGCACTGGGTGTTTGTCAATTACCCGGGACAAGTTTAGATAAAAAGCGTGCGACGCAAATTGCCAGTTGTTGTGTGGCGTTGACAAAAGGGGGAGAGAACAGCACTGATAAACTCAGGTATTGCTAATTTGTGGGTGAGACAAAAACGCCTACTACTTAAATATATATATAAATATATATATATATATATATATATATATATATATAAAAGAGTGATTTAAAATAATCAAACAATAATTAGAGTTTATAATGGCCTTAAAAGGGGTTTAGTTTTGATTTTGGTTTCCAAGTTTTTCTTTTTTTTTTTTAATAAAATGTTTAACTTTTTGGACTCTAGATAAATTATTTAGTTTGCTGATTTTTTATAAACCAGTTTCTAGAATTATTACCAAACTCTAAATGAAACGGAAAAGAGTACGTTTGTATAGATATGAATATAAAGAGCTTGTCAAGTATACTCTGCCTTTGCTTGTGTTATCTTGCTAATGACAAATATATATATATATATATATAAATATATAGATGCAACTATAACTGCATACCTTTCAATGAAAAAATAGCAAAATTTACAGTTTTCGTAGGAGATTTACTTTAGTTTTTTGCTATATATAAATATATACTAAAATTAGTAAAAACTGAAATTAAAACCGCTTTAAAAATATTTGAATTATTATTATATATAAATTGGCTTTAATGGCTGACTAACCCATGTCCCCTTATAAAGAACATGTGTTTTTATTGCTGACAATCAGCTGGAACATTAACTGAATAAGAGACGTTTTGCGATAAGGAATTTGAAACAAAAAAAACAAATGGGAATGGGAATGTATATGTTTGTATATATGAGCAACAAATAGGGAACGAAAAATAAGATAAAATTCGTAAATAAGTTCTTGACATTCCATTGCAATTTCTTATCAGTGGGTTTTTTGTTTGTTTTTAATATTAACTTTTAAATAGTTCAAGTTCAAGTTCAAGGCTAATTAAAAATTAAAATTCCTAGGACTATAATCAGGGCATTTTCGAGTTGTTTTTGCAAGCGACTCTTCTGGGAATTTTATTAAGTGAAATTGATAAGACGATGAATAATGTTAAATACTTGTTAAATTATATATAAATGTCAGCATTTATTATTTCTATATCATCACTTTGTTTATGGATGATACTTTGTATATGTTCAGCTTGAGCCTTTGCAATTGCGGTTCAATTCAAGGCAATTGATTTAATCTAACCAAATTGCGATGATATATGTATATATTTCTCTCTATGCGTCAGAATAGTTTTGCATTTGAAAATATATATGGTACGATTCATCTTTTATTGATTCGTCTTTCGTCCTTCACACCTTGTTATATTGGGACCAATTTCACCCCGAAAAGCGGCAATTAAAGATGCTCTCTTCTCCCGAAACTGGGTCACTGTGCAAAAATTTTACTATTTTGGCTACGTCAACGGTTGCTAGCTTTTGCAAATCAAAGGAAACACTTGAGGAAATAATTGTAGAGTTATAACAAGATTTTCTAAGAAAGTATAGATTATAGATTATTAGAAACTTATTTTATTAATTTTAATATTTAAATTTTAAAATATTACATTTAATTTGTAAAAATGTATGGTTAAAAAGTTGGTTATCTTAAAAATTCCCCTATTTATATTGTTTTCCTACTTTCTCTCTGTGTTTCTATTGGGAAAAACGATTCGTTTTTCAATCAAGTGCCGCATAAATTTACGCCAATTGTTTCTCCCGTGGGGCCATAACAGAAACCCAAGCCAAGCTCCGTCATTTACAGCAATTAACATCGGGTTCAATTGGAGCGGCAGGCGGGCGGGCTGGCGGGCGTTCGTCACGCGAGAGAATCGACGATCGTTCGTTTGGGTTGGGTACTCTGGCTGCTGGATACTGAGTGCTTCTGGCCGAGATGGTGTCTCCATCATCACCCTTACAGTTGACTCATTTTGACCGCGACCGCAGTGAATGATTATTATGCAAGATGATCGCTAGTGGGGCGGGTGAGATTTTTGAGAGCGATTATCTGTTGTGTGTGCCGCCAAGGTGTCTCCGTCTAACCAGCAAAAATTTGTTTTGTATTATTTGCAATTTGAACAAGATCAAAAGAGTAGTAAAGACTGTATTTTTCCTCTTAAAAGTGACTAAATTTATATAATTAATTATAACCAGAGGCCGGGCAGAGAACTTTAAACTATTTAAGACACTAATTTGGAACCTTAGCTAATATTAAAATATGTTTTTTGTGAGATTAAATTTAATTTATAGCAAAATATTAATTTAAAAAAATATTTTAAATTACAAGAAAAAAAATATAAAAATATAAGATATATAAAAAATAGAAGCTTGAAATCTCATTCTTGTTTTTAAATTATTTATTTTTAAATAATTATTTTTAAAATATTTATTTTTAAATAATTATTTTAATTATATTTATTTTTAAAAAATTATTTTACTATAAATTAAATCTAATATTTCGCGCAAAACTAGGTTTGCTTTTAGAATTTATAAATTATTTGTATTCATAATAGAAATTAAATAATTTATTAATTTAATTAATTTATTTAATTTATTAATTAATTACTTGATTTAATTTAATTTATTAGTTAATTACTTAATAAATTTTAAATAATTTATTAATTAATTACTTAATAAATTAAATATTTTATAAATTGAATAATTAATTAAGTTAATTAAATAAATGAATTAATTAATTAATGCTCACTGTTTGTCATTAATCTCTGTTTTCTTCTAGAGCTTATCCATTGTTTATATCCCAAAAACCAATTAGTTTTTGTCATTTATCAAGTATTCCCTCAACTTTCCTTTGCCCAAAAACTACAATTTAGTTTTATAAATAAAAACTATTGCTTTTTTTTAATTTAAATCAGACAAAGTCCAAAAATATAAACAGTTTTAGCCTGTTATTCTTGTTATTGGGGCGTTCAATCGTAACAGATATTGTTTGCTTATGGGTGTGCGTGTGTGTGCCAGGCAGCACAACCGCATGTTGTAATTGTTGTAATTACTGTCGACAATGGTCTTTGATGTGCCATTATTGCGGTGGTTGTACAACGACAGGCGACAAGCTACAAACACTGTACGTATAGTACTAATAAGTACATGTGAGAGAGGAGGATGACGATGGAAATAGAAAATCAATATCGAGAGCGGCCTCAAATAACAGTTGGGTTAATTACAACACAAACACACACACACACAAAGGTGGGAATGTGATTGCAAAGAGCCCCAATGAACCCAAGAACCTAGCCTGGGATTAGTATTGTACCTTGGTCTATATATATCTGGATGTTTGTTACTGCCTAATCTCTCCACTAATTCAATTATATTTATATTCAGAATGTTGTTGAATGTTGTTCCATGTTCAATGTTACGTGTAATTCTCAAGTCAAGGGTCAGGGCTTAAAGTTCAATGTTGTTTTCTTTAATTTCATTTTCTATGTTAATTGTTTTTGTATATGGGGTATAAGTGTTTTGTATACATAGTATAGAAGTATATATATCTCCTTATTATAGTTCAGGTAATTACCTGCTTATTTTTATCTGAAATCCATAGAACTGTACGGCCATTATAATCCAGTTATAATTGGTTTTATATATATACAAACGTTTTGGCTTTCGTGACATGCTTTTATATTTTTAGATTGTGAAGAAGCCAAAGAAATCTTTTAAGCAAAAAATACATAAATTTCTTACTTAATTTTGGTTAAAAAATACAGATTTTCAAGGATTAAAAGTAGTAAAAAAAAAGCAGCTTAATGCTTAATTTTGGCCTGGTTTATCCCCTGATTTGCCTTAGTTCAGCCTCGCCTAGCTAATCTCCAGAGAATTCATATCAAAAGTAAATTTCACCTGGGACTTATGGCTTACCCTTCCGCCAAAATGCTTCCCCCACAAGCTAAGCCAAGCTCTAAAACCTCTTCTTGGCTTCTCTTCTCTTTTACAGTGAATGCAGAGAGTTACGACACCTTTGATACAGCGCTTCCCTACCTCAAACCCGAACCCCATGTGGTGCCTCTGGCCACGGATCAGTTGCATCAACGTCAAAGGCGAGCCGCTCCAGCGGATGTTCAGCCGCCACCAGTCAGTAACAGTCAATATCAGAGCGTGAATTCAAATGCTAGTGTGGCTGCAGTGGCAGCCGGAGCTGGAGCTGCTGTGGTGACCACGGTGGATAGCAAGGCAACGGCGGCGGCAGGCGGTAGTGTCTCCTATAATGTGCACAATGTTGGAGTCAATGGCACCGGACAGCGTAAGGATGTCGAGGGTGGAGCTGCTGCTCCTGGCCTTAGTCCCGCCATTAACTACAAGAAGCCAACTCAACTAATGGCCGCCCAGTCCAATGGCTATCCCAAAAAGGTGGCACCCAGCTCGGCAGCTGCTGCTATCCCGCAAACACCCAGCAGCAGCACGGCAGCACCCATCGACGTGGATGTGTCTGGGGTGGATATACCCGATGACGATATCGAAAGCAATGTTAAGAATGAGTCGCTGGTGCGCAGCGAGGATTTCCACGACTATTACAACAGTGTTCTCTATGTGAGCGCTGAGGAGGCCAAGGCTTTGTGGTCGCAGCTGAAGAACACGCCCGAGAATCAAATGCTTTCCTCCTCGCATCGTCGTGCCATGACCGTTGAGCTGAACTTTGATTTTCCCTTCTACGGTCACTATGTAAGGAATATCACAGTGGCCACCGGTGGCTTCCTCTACACTGGCGAATATGTGCACTCCTGGCTGGCGGCCACTCAGTATATTGCCCCGCTAATGGCCAACTTTGACACAAGCATTTCTAATGATTCGTTTGTTCGTGTGCAGGACAATGGTGAGTTTGTACTTGGGAGTTTGGAGTGAAGACTCATAGTAACTTGTTCCTAACCAGGCACCGCTTTTACCGCCGTTTGGGAGAATGTTACGCTGCAGGATAAGCCCGAGTTTGGCAAGTTTACATTTAGCGTGACGCTGCACCAAAGCGGTGATATTGTCTTTGGCTACTTCCGTGTGCCCACGCTTATCAATTCCATCCAGGATCACCAGCATCCGGTCAAGGTGGGACTCTCCGATGCCTATATAATCGACAAGCATCTATATTGTAAGTAAATAGTATTTCCCTGAATTTGTTATATGGAATTCATTTTGTGTTAAAACCCATTTTAGTTGCCCGCCGAAAGACCATTTATGAGTACCACCGCGTCTCCGTCCAGCAGCAGGAGATCACCAATTCCACCATCATCAAGCTGACTGCACAGCCCACCTGTCTGGGCTACAATGACTGCCAGTCGTGTTTGAACCACAATACGACATTTACGGTGAGTGGAATATTATATTTTATATATATATATATTTTTTTTTTATAATTATTAATTAATTATTATTAATTTATTTCAGTGCCTCTGGTGTCCGGCGCTGAGTCGCTGCTCCACGGGCACCGATCGCAAGAAGCACGAGTGGATGACCAAGGGTAAGCCTCCCTCCTGAGCTTTGGATTTCCTCTGACCGACCACTGATCTTAACTCTCAATCTTAACTCTCAATTTCACAGGTTGCGAAACTGCCGCCCTTCGTAATGCCACAACCTGTCCGGCGCTCGGGGAGAAGGGCAACAATGCTGCTGCCCAGGAAAAGAACGGGGCCGGAACACCGGGTGGCAGCAGCACAAATGGAGCTGGAAATGCAACAAATCCCTCTACGGCGGCTACCGGCAGTCCGATGGCAACGGAGCCCACAGTGATTAGCACGCGGGCGCCACAGGCCAATGCTGGCCAGTCTAAGTCCGAGAATGCTGCCATCGCCGGTGGTGGCATTGGTGATGGTGGCCATACGGACGGCAAGGTTGGCGGCAATGCCGAATTGTCGCAGGCGGGAGCGGATAACAAAAGCGTAGGCGTGGCCTTTGGCTTCATGGTGCCCATTTGCTTGGTGTTCGCCGTGACGCTGTGGCTCTTCTATGCGTACCGAAATCCGCACACGAAGAGTGGCCAGCTGCTCATCCAGGTGAGTGTGTATAGTGGAAGGTGTGTAGTGTTTTCTTGGGCGAGTCTCAATAGTTGTTTCTTTCCAATTACATGCAGTCCAAGCATTTGCATCAGGTTTGTAGCCGATTTTAACTAGGATTGCACGATATTTTTTTTAGGTTTTTTGTTATTATTTATTTTACTAGAGAAAAAGTGTTGAATTATTACATTTTTCAAGTCGAAAATAAGAGTTCTTTTTACATTTATAAGAGTTTTTTCTTAATTTTAATATAAAAATTAATAATTATATTATTTTTTTTATACACAAAAGTTGGGTAAATTAAATTGTTTAAGTTTTTTTTTATTTAAAGAGAAAAAGTATTTTTCAAGTCGAAAATCAGAGTTCTTTTTACATTTTTAAGAGTTATTACCTAATTTTTATATAAAAATGTATAATTATATTATTTATTTATTCACAAAAGTTGAGTAAATCAACTGAATCTTGCTAATACTTTGATTTTCCCCATAGTTCCGTCCCAGCCAGTGGTCTTGGCGACGTGGCGAGGCTCGCTACACGGCGGCCACGATACACATGTAGGCGGAGATGATAGCCGGAGATGTTGAGGGGTAGAGAGATCGCTAGAGAACGTGGCAAGCAAGGACAACAAGAACAACCACAACCAACCAACCAACCAATCAATGTTAACCCATCAAAAAACCCCTGGATATACAGCAGAGAGTCAGCGTCATTGGCAAAAGCAAAGTGGAAAGTGGAGCAAAGGAAATGAAAGGAAAGGAAAGGAAAGGGAACAGGAAACAGCAAAGGCAAAATATATAATTCAACTTAACCCAAAGCAAGCGACCGTTTCATTCTATTAAAGAAAAGATATATATGCCAGAAGGATATCTAACTGCACTGTGATCCATGTGTTCCAATTTCCATAACATATCCCCCCAGAGTCCTCCGAAAAAAAAGAAGAACCCAATTGCTCAAAAAGACGACTGGCAACAGCATGAAGTGATCTTTTTAAATTTATCTTTTTAATGTTTATTTTTTTTAACCGAAGCCCCCAAATTCCAAGCAAAGAAATCTGAAGAATCCGAAGAAGAAGTTGCCCCTCTGATGACAATGCTCAGACCAATGGCCACGCACACACACGAGACACTTGCACACACACATACACAATACACAACACAGAGGCCTATGCAAAGGGATTTTTTTAGGTTTCCTCTTAAAATTCCCAAGTGCTTTTATCAGGGGGAAATTTTCTCAAAGAAATCCTGCATATGCCACACACACACACACACTCAACACACACACACACGCTCAATTAGTACACAGGGCAAAGTGCTTTTCAATTGTTTCATAGTTCAATTTTGTTTAGTTTTCTTTTTTTAATTATTTTACTCCGTTTTTTAACCCACTTTAACCACAAGCTAGAGAAAGATGGAGAGCGAGAGGGGAGCTGGAGAGAGAGAGAGAGACAGATAGATAGAGGGCTGTATATTTATATTTGTGTTGGTGTTCTCCTACTCCCCCCCAACCCCAATTCTGTATAATTTTGTACGTTTCTTCGTTTGTTTTTTTTTTTTGTAAGTGTTGTGCGTAGCTTGGCAGGCAAATTAATGGGACAAATGTACAGCTGCGAGAGAGCGCAGTGTTTTTTTTCATACTGTATTATACGCGATTTGTATGCAAGTTTTATGTATGTGTGTGTATATGCCCCCCACCACCACTTTATATATATACTATATACACGCAGACATGTGGGGAAATATCCAAGACAAACCTCTTCTCTTTGTTAGTATTTTTTTCTATTAATTAATATTACAAATGAAAAACAAGAAATATATATACATATATATCTAAATGAGTAAAAACAAAAGAAAAACTATAACTAAATGCGGTGTGCAAAGCTAAAAACTAAAAACTAAAAACCATAAATCACTAAGTTCGGGCAGCGAGAAGACATTAGCAGTGAAGGCGAAAGTGAGAAAGTAAATTAATATATGAATATTAGCGGTACCAATAAATATAAAAAAAAAATCAAACAGATTAAACTTGAACGAAAATGAGAAACAAAAGAAATAAAAACTCCAGCATGCATGCAAGCGACAACAACTAAGGAAATTGTATAACAATGTATTTTGATAAAGAAATTAAACTTGTATTTTAAGCTCTCCTTATGTATACATGATAATTTAAATAAAAACAAGACAAAAAAAAAAAACAAAAAACATACTCAAAATACTCGAAGCTTATTTATTTACATCAAAAATCGTAACAATTATACTAAAAATAATACAAAATAACGTTATTTTCTTTTTATATGAAAAGGAAATTTTGGTCATACTTTTTATTTACTTAAAAAACAAACCCCTTTTGGTACTTACTATGTATCACTTTTCATCCAAAAAAAAAAAAAAGAAATGTTTCATTACAGTTTTTACAATTTTATTTGATTTTTTTTTTTTGACTATTTCGTTTGGTCTTTAATTGCATTTAAATTTCTTTAGCTTTAGGTAATGCTGCCACTCCAGTGTGACCATAGCTCAACTACGATTTCCGGTTCCTGCTGCAAGCTCAGACTCGAGTTCAGTCTTGTTTGCTGCAGAAATTATCGGCCGAGAGACGAGGTTTTTATGTTAGTGTAATGCTGCTAATTCGAATTTCGTTCTAAACATTTACAGGTTCTCTATGTGGATGGAGCGTGGACTCCGCTCCGGGGGAGAACTCGGGGGCGGGGGGGGCGGGATGAGTAGTTAACAAACGCTTCTGGTGGGCAGAGACAGAGACGCGGTTGCCCCTCACAGCTTCTGTTGGGCCAGCTCCTCGATGGTTCGGGCATTCGTTAGGGTCACCCAGAGCGGTGCCTGGATGCTGGCCAGCGAGTAGCTCTCGGCAGCGTCCAGTGAATGTGACTTGCGCATGGCCAGGGATTCACCAGTGCCGCCGCCACTGCCGCTGCTGCTGCTCGCTCCTCGGTCAAGAGCTCTTCGCCGTTCCCGTTTGGATTCTCGCTTGGTGAAGGCCGAAGCTACCTCGTTTCCTCCTCCTCCTGCTCCTCCGCCGCTGCTGCTGCTGCTGCTGGCGGCCCTCAGCTCGTGAAGGCGACTCCTTCGCTTGGCCAGCGCACTGGGATCATCTCTCACGCTGGCCGCCTTCCTTAGCTGCGGTGGCTGCAACAGCTGCGGTGACTTGGCCAACGGCGGTGCCTTCACCCTCACCTTTATCAAATCCTGCTCCTGCTGCTGCTCCTTTAATTGGGACTCTGACTGAGCGAGCGGGGGAGGAGCTGCCTGCTCCAGCTGCTGCTGCTGCTGCTGCTGTTTGGCTAACTGTTAGCTCGAGGAAAACGACATCTTGTAGGAGGCGGTGTCCATGGGCGATTCAGGATTTAGGATCTCTGTCTGCGTCTGCTCTACATCGCTGCAGCGCTCCTCCAGCACGGTGTCCAGCTCCAGGGAGGTGAAACCCTGGCTTAGGCTTCGTTCAGGACGTAGACTGATAGCTCGCGACGATCGGTAATCTGTGGATGTGGATTTTTTGGGGCATTGGGAAAGAGAGAAGAAAAGAGTATTTTAGTGCTAGGACTAGGCTGCTTCTGGCGGAGATTGGGTGAGAGTGGTGTGTGGTGGTGGGTGGGTGGGTGGTGGCGATACTGAAGGTGACAAATTGAAAACGTGCGTGAGGTGAGCGAGCCGGAAACCAAAAGGATATGAAAGGATGCGGGGGAAGGAGAGGATAGGATTTGATGGAAGTTCCTCCATGGATTCCTAGAAATATAATGTCTTCTTTGATTAACATCCTTTTAGCAGATCCTGTTAACCCAAGAGTAGTGCATTCCGAATTCGACTTGAAGAAAATTGAGTTGGAAAAGCCAGGGCTTCTGCGGTGATGCGTAATTGTTTTGCGAAAATGTATGCAAACAGGGCGAACGACAAGAGGGCCACAGGACGAATTTCCTGTTGTTTGTGGGGGGAGAAGGCCCCACAAGAAGTGACGCAACCGAAAACGAGTGTAGTTTGCGGATGCCGGGGTTTTGTTTTGCCGCTGTTGCGGTTGCAGAAAACGGGTTGACGACGGGCTGTAAGTGCCAATTCAAACCGAGGGAAATTTTGTGGAACTCTCTGGGTCACGTTAAGGTGCGGGCGGGGGCTGGTCACCTACATAGTTACCCGCCAGTTTAGTATCCTGAATGTAACTGGGCTAAGACTTTGAATTATTTCTCATTAGATTAAGTTTCTAGAAAAAATGGAAAAAGTACACTAATCCTAATAAAATCTTAAGTTTTTAAACCAAAAAAAAATAAGTAAAAAAAAAAATCCTAGCCTATTTAAGGAGAAGGTTAGGGTATTTTATTTTGTTGTTGAAATTTAAAATTTTTTTATTATAAATCTTCAATATCTTAAGAGTATTGTGTGAATGTTTCACTTCGATTATACCAAAATTGAGCAAGTTATGCTTAGTTGAAGGGAGGTCCTTTTGTGTTCAATGTAACTTCAAAAGTCAAACTCAAAAACTACTAAATTTAAATAAAAAATTTAAATGTTGTGTTATTTATATGGTATTGAATTTAATAAGAAAACTGTTTGTCTTTTTTATATTTTCTTTTTAAACTTTAGTTATTCTCAAAATGTAAATGTATGGACGCTACGCATCTTATTATAAGGTTAAAAAAAATATCACATGTGTGGGGTAAGGGTGCCGCTTTGCATATGCATTTTCTTTGTCACCTTTTCCAGGGGAAAACTGCAACATTTTGGCAAAAATGTAGTCTTGGCTAAAACGAGGTCTTAGTGGGGAGCAGAGACCTGGCTTGTTGCAATGCCAAGCAGACGAACTGGCGCTGCCAGTTCCCTCCGACCTTACTCCCCCCCTCCACCCCCAGTTTTTTACGCCCCTTTCTAGCAGCCTTTTTGCATTCGTTTTTGAGATATGCAAACGAGGGCAGCGAGTGCCCAAAGGTATGCAATGCAAATGCAAATGCAGGCACTCCTGCTCCCCCTCTGCGTTTGACACATGTAAAGCAGCGCACACACACGCATGCACGCACACACATAAGGCACACCCACATGGGGCGCGAGGCGTGCTCCGCTTTATTGAGTGGCTGGCAACAGTGGCTGTTGCCGTTATTCGGACTCTTGCACTTCCCCCATTTCCTTGCCAGGTCTCCCCTCGCGAGTAAAAGCAGGGCAGCCACAATGCAAGGTGGCACTGAGAGAAAATAGTTAAGTTAAGAACAAATATTTATATTAAATAAATTTGAAAAGAAGTTGTAATTAAAATAATATCATAAAAAATTATAATATACAAAAATAAATATATACCACATTTTTAAAAATTTGTTAAAATAAAAAAATTAAGTTTTTTTTAAATAAAATAAATAAATAATATTGTTGTTGTAAAATAATATACAATAAAACATAATTCAATAAAAAAAAAAATTATAAAAAATCTTTAGAGGATCAATATTTGTTAAAATATAGAAAATATATATTTTTTTAATTAAAAAATTAATATTATAAAATTAAATATAATTAAAAAATATATAAATAAATAAATTAAAAAAAAAAATAAATAAATATAATAAATAATAAAATCAAAATACATTTTTTTAATATTAATAAACAAAAAAATTATAATTAAAATAATACACAATAAAATATAATATATTAAACAAAAATGAAATAAATAAATAAAAATAAACAACCTTATATTTTAACATACTACCGATCTTATAAAGATTTCTTATTAATTTTCTATTTTATTTTCTCAAGCTCATTTCTTTCAGTGCACCTTGTGGCCACTAACTCGTAATGGGCAGATGTTATATATCCTGCTGGATCTGGGCGGCTCGTCTCGGCTTGGTGGGGATTTTGTAATTGATTCTGCAACCGAGTTGCCAACATGGCCATTGACAATGCCAGCCAATTCAATCCAGGAGGAGAAGGATGCAAGGATGCGGGATTTGGGCTTTGGGAGACGGGGGAAAAGCGGGAAACCATTTCGGAGATGCGGGCACTTGAAAAACAATGATTATGATGTTGATGATGCGGCAACACGGTGGCGGCCATGGGCTCTTTTGTTATCATTTTGTATGAAATTCTGTGAGTTTCTTTCGTTATTTTTTTTTCTGTTTTTGTTTTTGTGAATTTTAAATATCCCTCATGCAGGCAGGTGGAACAATGGCCGGACAAGTGAGTTAATGACTACGGCATACGGCACACATCAAGAGAGAGAGGAAAAGTGAGGAAATGGAAATGGATGATAAGGGTGCAGGTGCTGTGCTCTATGGTTTTGGGATGCGGATGAACTGATGCACTCGATATATATTATATATAGAGTCTCTGGAATCTGTTGGTGAAAACCCGGATCAGTCACTCGATCCATAAACCGAAAAACCAGCAAGAAACGAGACGAGAAAGAGCAGAGAAACGTTCGTACACACATTACACAACACGCAAACTCACTAAGCCTATGTATTGGACTAAATCTGACCAGGCTGACGGCATGGTCCTGCATGTCATAGTTCCGCCTCCTGTCACGCTCCCGGGCCAGCTTGGCCCGCCGGCGTAGGCAGCAGATCACGATCAGGGCCAGGATGGGGAAGCCAAAGATGCAGGAAACGATCGGGATAACGATCGATTCGGGTGAAACTGTAACAGAGAGGGGAGAGAGAGAGAAGAAGGAAAGTTAGAATGAATTATTGGAAATTATTTGAAAAATCCTGAAAAATTCTTACATTGTAATTATGCCCTTGCAGGTTTATATATTTCTATACCTAATGGGATTTACAATTATATATATATAATATATATTTTTTTAATTTCGATTTTTATATATATAATTTTAATTCTAATCAGAAGCTTGCAAAGCAGTGAAGCAGCCATTTCCGACCCCATAAACCATATATATTCTTGATCAGCATTAAAAGGCGAGTTTTTCTAGCCATTTTTTGAAGAAAAAATTTTTTTTTTAATTTTTTCAAAATTTTATAAGGGGTAACATCGTTAAAATTCTCAAAAATGGGTAAAAAATTAAATTTAAAAAACCATAAAATGTAGTATGCAAATTTGTTAAGCTATTAAAAACTAAGACAAAACTACTTTCCGAATTAAATTTAATGCATCTTTAGCTGAGTTATAGATTTTTAAAAATTTAGTTTTTCATAATTTTTTTCAAGATTTTAAAAGGGTTTAAAAATCGTTAAAATTCTTGGCAAAAAATTAAACTAAGAAACCTTAAATTGTATTTAATGCATTTTTTTTTAACTTTTAAATGTTAAAAAATTTCCCAAAAATGATAATACAAACTTTTTACAATTTTTTTAAAATTTAATAAGGTGTTAAACTTAAATTTAATACATTTTTGTCTGAGTTATAAATTTTAAAAAATTTATATTATTATTATTATTTGTATTACTCACTAAATAAATATTTTGAATATTATTATTTGTATTATTCACTAAATAAATATTTTATCTAGCTCAAAATTTCGAAATAATCTCTAAAAAATCCAGCTTACATCTCTGTTTTTGCCTTTCCCCTTCATTGTCCTTATCCAGTTCATATTTTACGAGGCCAACGTAACCCTTGTTAACTTATTTAATTACAACAATTAACTTAAGAGAGCACACCCCCCTCGACTGGGGAGATGTAGTCTTTATCTTTGAACAATTTAAAGGTTAAAAAGCAAGAACTTATCTCCGACATATATCTACATTTGAGTCTCCTTGTAAAGGACAACCTTTTTTTGGAGGAGTACACCTGACTTTATCTAAGACTAAACCATCGCGAATGCTTTAACCCGGGAATTTATGAACCTTTTCCTTCCGCCAGGAGTTTGCTGATGGCACTACCCTCCTCCTCCCACTGTTGCCACTGGACCCTCCTCCTCCCACTGTTGCCACTGGACCCTCCTCCTCCCACTGTTGCCAAAGGACCCTCCCCCCCTTGAAATGGCCTTGCCAAATGTTGCATGAATGTTAATCGCTCTCTGTCAACACCCGAGGGGGGACGGGGGAGTCGGGAAAACGGAACTGCGAACATATTTGCCTAATTGCTGCGGTCAGCCACAGGAATGCCATCATCAGTTTGCAAAGGACCAAGATTATTTATTTATATGTTTATTTTATCACAATAACCGAGAGAGAGGGAGAGATTAGAGGGGGTTAGGGGAATCCTAGAGGAAGTCTCTTATAGCTCATAATTCCGTAACTCATCTCTCCGGTTCATTTGCATGGCCTCGAAATTTCGGCCGAAAGTAGGCAACACTTATCTACACAGGCAGGCGGTAAACAGGATAAAGAGGGGGGAGGGAGGGATGACGCCACGCGAAAGAGCACAAGGATGAGCAGGGAGAGGGAAAGCCCATTGGGAGTGGGGGGGTTTCATAGGCCAAACGGCTTTGGGGCGCATTCCGTTCGCGCCATTTGCATTTCCCTTCGTTCACGATTCGTTTGGCTTTTTAATTTCGGCCTCAAAAGTCCTGCTTAACCCCTAGAGACTTTTAAAGAACATTAAATTTAAATATATTCAAATTAAATTTTATTTAAAAAAAAATATAATAAACAACAATAAATAATTGATTTCTTTTAGTTTCTGGTTTTCTTAAAGGCTTCTTTTATTTGTTTCTTATTATCCTTTAAGGGGGGGGTAAGGTTAATTCGGTGCAAAAATGCCCACTTTTCAAAAAAATGTTGTGGCGAAACGGCTAAAGCTAGCTTAACGAATTAAATACCATATAATAACACAACATTTGAACAGATTGTGATAAATTTTGTATTGAAAAATATTTAGAGGTAGAGGAGTTATAGGGAATCTCCCGAGTCGCCTCCAAAAAAAGTTGGTTTGCGGTGTACATCCTAACTGTCCACAGAATCATCCGATCTACAAAAATTATACCTCATTCGTTAAAGGATAAGTGTCCCGAGGTATTCTCGAAGCGTTTTTATTTTTAAAATTTTTTCCCTATTTTTTATCAAAATTTGAAGTCAAAACCCCGATTTTTGACTAAAAAATTAAGTTAATTTGTTAAATAAAAATATAAGAAAATTAAAAATTAAAAAAAGCTCGACGAGAATACCTGTAGAATTATCTAAAGAAGTTATGTTCCAAATTTCAAACCGATTGGTTCAGTATATTTTTAGTTATCGTGTACACCGATTTTCAAAATGGCATTTTTCAGGAGAGCGCTTTAAACTTTGTGATTCTCATGCATTGAACACCAACCGACCTTCGTTCAGCTCCGCATAACTTCGTCAATTTTACTATGATTGATGTAAAACTTGGACACAATATTCTTAAGATATTGAACTTTTAAAATAAAAAATAAAAAAAAATTTACGAAAAAAAAAATTAAATACCTTACCCCCCCTTAAGCACTCATGGGGTTAATCTGGTCTAACTTGGCCTATTCTATGGCCTGGTCTGGTTTCAATTTGTCGTCGTTTTGCATATCTTTTACGTCTGCGATTTACCCCCAAAAAACATTCTTCACTCCTCACCATTACAGCACCACCCACTTGCCATCGTCATCGTTCTCGGTCTCGTTCTCGTCCTTGCCAAAGCGGATGCTTTAATCTAAGCCACAAAAATCCATGGCCCAAATGTTGTTTGTCCCAAAAAAAAAAAGAAAGAAAGTAGCAAGAACGATGACAAACACAGGAACCTTGCCGAAGTGGACATACTCTGAAAGGCTTCACAGGGAATCACAAATGAAGTCTAATTGAAAGGGGTTTCTATTTTAAATTGAGGCCTTAAATCGAGTAAACAGGTTTAAGTTGTATTTTTATAATATTCCAAATCTAATTTGAAGACTTTAAAAAACACAATTCTTCTAGTAATTATAGATATATATTTTTGCTTTAAGACCTTGTACTGGTGATTATTCTGCATCAACAGTCACAAAGTTATGTCCCTGCTATCTGTGTAGACCCAGGACCCTTAGCACTGCTCCTGGAGCACTTGACATTGGCCCCTGCCTGACATTATTCGATTAAATCCAAGTTCAATCGCCAAATATTTTCTCCGGCTTTATCAGAGCCTCAGCTGGGTTTACTTAAGTTTTTTTTTAAATATTTTTTTTTCAGGAGCAAAGCACCAGCGGGAAGCAACAAGGATCTCCAACCCTTGAGAGGCAACGCCACTGAATCCAATTAACGCCTTCAAAGTGACAGTTCAAATTTACACAAATTGATGGCACGGGGAGAGAGACCGGAGTCCGGAGTCCTCGCTGGGCATTAGTTTGCCTCGAGATGGGAGGAGGAGGAGGAGGAGGAGGAGGAGGAGGAGTAACAGGAGGAGTAGCAGGAGGAGGAGCAGCAGGAGGAGCACCAGCAGCAGCATCTGGAGAAGCTTGCTGACTCATCAGACATCGTTTGATGCTTGAAATATTCAATAAATACAATAAAAATAATGCCCCCCTGCACCATCTCCGGCTTCTGCCTGCCCGTCGTCGCCCATCTGCGATGCCTTTGAATGGGAATTGAATGTTTGCATATTTCACGTCGACAGTGGAATGCGCTACAAAGGCATTACAGCAACAACAAAAGGGAGGAGGAGGCCAACAACAACAACATCGTCAGAAGAGGCAATATATGTTGTATGTAACGTTCAGTTCAGTTCAATATATGTACATATGATTTACATACAAGTCTTTATTTCATTTAAAAATACAAATTCAAAGGCTCTTCTTTAACGTATTCCAAAACCCCACTAAGTAACCAAATAGATCATCTTGAAGGAGTACTCAAAGATTTCTTTCAGTGTTCGCGTCTGGCTGTAGGCATTCCTACGCCGTCATCTGCCCATATTGTTGCCCAAAGTGACTTCTCTCCAGTTCGAAATATTCCCATCAAAGTCAGCTCTGGGCTTGATTGCGGTCCAACTGGAGGCGACTTAAGGATGACAGGGCGGCAATAGTGGGCGTATGATGGAGTGATGGACTTTGAAGTCCTTGGCTAGATGCCTAAACTTTGCCAGGAACAACCGCAGGCAGGCAGGCAGACAGGCATTTTGCAGTCAGAGAAGAGAGAATAGTTTGCATTGGAGCCTCAAATTTCAGTTTCACTTTAAGTTTAGCTTCTGGGCTTTCCAATCGGAACACAGTTCTCAATTTCTGGTCTAGATCAAAGCAGCAGGATGTGTGCGTATGTCCTGTGGTTGACAAAAGACTCTTATACTTATTTGGGTTTTTTATTTACTTGAAACAAAAAGTCTGTAAAGTCAAGATCAAAATAAGATCTGATTTAGCAGGAGTTTTTAGAAAATATATATATTTTCTTAAAGGACAAAGGACTCTTTTACTTGTTGTGATTTTTATTTAGAAATAAAGCTAAGCCAAGAATCTTGTAAATTCAACATCAAACTAAGATCTAACTTGGCAAAAGTCCTGAAAAATATATACAACATTTTCCTAAAGGATACAAGGATACTCTTCCTTTATTGAAAACCCCTCCCAGTGAATACTACCCTTATTCCAGGGTATACAACTGCCAGCAAATCGAGTGTTCCGCTAAGTAGAATGCATTGTTAACTTATCAATGGAGCTGAAGGACATCGCATTCCTGTTACACCATTTTATCGGATGAATTTACGCACTTTTTGTTCGCTGAAAGGTAGGAGGAGGAGGCAGAGGAGGAGGAGAAGGAGGAGCACTCTGTAATGGCCAAGTCCTCTTTTTTTGTATTCTTGCCAAAAAGTTCCTCCTCCGACCACGCGCACAGGCCATTCAGGGCACTGACATTGATGTCGATGCCGGGAGATACAAGCGATTGAAGTGAAAGCTGCTGCCAGGATTCTCAGTCTGACTGTGGCTCCTCCTTCCCCTCTCTGCCTCTGGAGGATGGGCTGACAATGTTGTCGTCAAGTTTTCTCCTTTTTTTTTTGTTTTTTTGTGAGCAGCAGGCATCCTTAATAAAGACGACAGTCCCGCAGCCTTTAAGGCTCTAATTTGTAAGAGGCTTGGGGGCGAGACCCTGGCGCCAGAGGGAAACGAGAGAGAGTCCTTCCCCCGCGGCTCCTGCTCGAATGTCGATTCCGATTCTCACCCCCTGAAGAAAACTGACAGGCAACACTTGCCTCGAACAATCAACAGCTACAGTCGAGTGCTACTCTTTGCAATTACTGCGACTTAGACTTGTCTAATTGCTGAGCAGGACGAGGACATTTTGCCGGAGCAACTTTCCCGGATTGGCCTAAGCCTGGAGCCTGGCTGGGAAGGAAGGGGGGAGGACAGAGAGACAGCCAGCCAGCCAAAGTTTGCCCTCTGCCAGGGAAACTATAAAAAATAAGTTGACGCAGGGAGTCGATGCGGATAATGAGGACTCTTGCGCGGGTGTCAGCTCATGCAAATTAACGCCGGCAACGAGGCAAACTAATTGGGAGTTGGAGATGTGGAGTTCGGGAGTTCTGGAAATCCGGAGATCCCTGGACTGGCACGCGACCCCGACTGACTGCACTGATTTGATTATTGACAGGAGTAGGAGTAGGAGTTGGATTTCCATTCATCCTGCTAACACTCTTCTAATTAACTTAGGGCCATTAGGGGGGAAGGAAGTCCTTTTTGTCACAAGGAGTCCTCTTTAAGGGTTGTTATATCCCTTCCTCTTCGAAATATTATTTATTTACTACATCCATAAATCCCCTTTGACCGCTTTAATTTAGTTGAATTAAAAATTAAGCCATTAGCTTGTCAAATGAACATTCACGGCAGCCAAATGAATTTTTAATGCTCAATTTAATTGAAAAATTTCTTTGATAAATTGCCAATTTATTACGGCAAAGTGAATTGGTTTTGGTTTTTACTAATAAATTAATTAAATTGCAGACAAGAAAGTAACTAACTGGGTTTAATGCGTTTAGTTACAACATTTTATTGTAATTCAATCTATTAGTTACAAAACTCATTTGCAATTACTGTTTATTTTATACACAATTAATACGTTTTTTAAGAAATATTGATAATAAAAATAATATTTAAAAATTATTTTCCTAATCTGATTTTTAAAACATTGAAAAATTAGCTCCAATTGGAGTTTACCAAGGATGATAACCTAACTAATAAGATTCATTGATGATTCATTCCTTTGATTGCAGAGATTTTTGTTGTTTTTGTATGAATAGAATATGAACTTGCAATTTTTCAGCAAAGCGACACATTTTCGGGGGATCATCCAGATAAATTGAGAGAGAGAGAGAGAGAGGTTGATCGAGTTAAAACACGTCTGAGTGCGGAGCTGATAAGCTTACTGGCGGCGGAAAGCTGAGCTGAGAGCGGAGCTAATGAGAGAGCTGATAATTTCAGTGCAAATTTCTAAGCTCAGCTCCGCTCTCAGTGTGCGCTCTCTCTTACAAGCAGTGTTTGTGTGTGTGATTGCCTATATGAAATTATAAGCTCGCTTAGCAGCTCAGCTCTGAGCTCTGCTCTCAGCTCAACCTATCTCGCTCACTCTCTCCCTCTCGATCAAGCTTTCTCCCTCTAGCTACCTATAACTACAGCCCCCTCTCCCGCCGCAGCTTTAGTTAGTGCGCGCCCCCTCGCGTTTACCTCGTGACGTGTGCATCCCAACTCGCCGGAATGACTTGCGGAAATGTGTCACATCGTTGGAAAGTCAAAGTTCTTATAATAAACGTGCAAAATAACCAAGAATCTTTGGAATCGAAGGCGTTAATCATCAATGAATCTTAATCTGCGCGCCTCCTTTCTGTTTACCTGTCACGTGTTCATCTCAACCCTTCGGGATGAGCATAGATAATGAGCATAGTGCAAACAATATTAATCAGAGCTGCACATCTCAGCTACGGTCTTTGCCTTTCTCCTCTTTGCCCGCCAGTTACGGTCTGCGGGGATTTGAGGAGCCATTATTTTCACTAAATGCCAATACTTTAACTCATTATTTTTACTCTCTCTCACGATCAGTGCACGCCCCTCCCCCCCCGTGTAACACGTGTGCTCGCCTCCCCTCGCGTTTACCTCGTGACGTGTGCATCCCAACTCGCCGGGATGACTCGCGGAAAAGTGTCGCATCGTTGAAAAAGTGAAAGTTCTTATAAAAATCGCGCAAAATAACCAAGAAACACTGGAATAGAAGGACTTAATCATCGATTAATAATCTCAGCCAACAACTTAATCATCGATGAATCTTAACCAAGTCTGCGGAGTCAAGATGAAAGGCAACAGAGTGCCATTTACTGCTCCTAAGCCGTAGAAGCGATCGGGAATAGAAAATTACTGCGGGTAAGTGAAAGCCAAAATATATCATATATCCTTATAAAAAACAACAAAGCAACCTTCGGGATGCCGAAGTTCTGAAAAAAATTTACAAAACCCTGCAAGTGTATAAGAAACTCACCCGTTGGGTAGACAACGATGGTCGTTGGGCGATTCTTCCCCCCGGTGGCCGCTATAAAGGTGGCCACCGTTTGGGCCTGAAATGTGGACGCCATGCTGCTGGTGGCCGGCAGCGTTGGCAGCGTGGTGACGGCGCTGCTTAGCACGGAGCTGGCCGCCGTGGTTGAGGACTCGATGAAACCGCTAAGATTGCCTGCGGGCATCATGGCCCCCCCAAAGGCGCTGTACACGCTGTCCGTGCTGTGGGGACTGCCAGTGGCCGAGGTGACGGTGGCGGTGGCATTGCCCAAAAGCGACGACGTTGTTGTTGTTGTAGGCAGACTCGGCGGCAGGCCTTCCGTTGTGGTGGGACCACGGGTCGTATGATCAATGCTCTGGCCATGCGCCACGTCGGCGGCATCGAGGGCCTGGAGGAGAAGGGCGGGCAAGGGCGGCAGGGAGAGGGACATGGGCAGGGCAGGCACGTGCTGGGCAAGGGCACGGGTGGTGGCCTGCAGGAGCTTGCTCGTTAGATTACCGCCAGGAGTGGGAGCACTGCTGGGCGGCTCCTGGTCATGCGACGCACTCCCTGCGGATTGGTTGTTAATGATGGTGGTGGTGGTGGCTACTTCTGCCCCTGTGGCTCCTCCTCCTCCTCCTCCTGTGGCTCCTGTTGCGGTCATATTGTTTAATAATTTTGCAGCATAATCGTAAATTCCAATGAGCATTTGGTGGTCGTGCGTGTCCAAAGCCTCCTCCCGGACTCCACTTCTCCACTCGTCTGTCTGCAAGAGAAGTGTTTGCTAAATGTTTGTCCTGAGAGTCGTCCTGGACCCTGACAGCCTGGTGGCCTGTCTGCTAATTGCTTTAATGAATCACTTTGCCAGGCGGCGAGTGTGTGTGGGTGGGTGTGTGTGGGTCCTGGCTATGCTGTGTGTGTGTGAAAGTTTGACCCACCACAATTGATGGCCAAGCGTGACCCTAATGAAGCCTTCGCGCCTGCTTCAAACCCGTTGGGAATTCCTGAAACACGATTTTATTTTGGGAAAATCTCTACTTGAAAGCTATAATTTTTTTATGAAGGTATTTTTCAATTTTAAAATTAAAATTAAAAAATAAGAAAGTTAATAAAATTTATGGAGAACTTTATTCATTTTAAAAATTTTAATTTTAATTGTTATGCAGAATTTAATTTAATTTAAAAATTAAAATTACAAATTTAAAAAGCTAAAAAATTGAATTAGAATTTTATTCAATTTAAAAATTTAAATTACAGTGTTTACGCAGAATATTCAATTTAAAAATTTTAATTAAAATATTTTTGCTGAATTTTATTTAATTTAAAAATTAAAATTACAATCATGAAAGCTTACAATTTGTTAGCAGAATTTTATTTAATTTTAGAAAATTTTATTCAATTTTAAAATTTAAATTGAAACGTTTATGTAAAATTTTATTCAATTAAAAATTAAAATAAAAATATATATGCAAAATTTTATTCAATTTAAAAATTAAAATTACAAATTTGAAAGCTAAAAAATTTAATTAGAATTTGATTAAATTTAAAAATTAAAATTACAATTTTTATGCAGAATTTTATTCAATTAAAGAAGCCAGAAATGTGTATACAAAATTGTATTCAATTAAGAAAAATGAAAATTAAAAGCATAAATCTAAATACTTTTACTGCTTTCCCTAATTACTAGACGTGGCAACTTTTTTAATTAAAGGCGCTTCGCTCTCTTTGATTTATTTGAAGCCGCCGCCTCCCCCCGGCAAGTTGTTCTTTCTGGCAGTCGCCGTGATTGCGACTACTGGAATAATGTATAGCCTTGGCCCAAGTTGGCGACGCTAATTGTTATCAGTCTCCTGGGGGAAGGAAGGAGAGGGAGGTCCTTAGGAGTCCTAAGAGTTTTTAACTTTCAAGGGGGGCGACGAGGAGGTTCGGTTTTGTGTTTAAAAAACATGACTTTTTAGGGTCTCAAAATGATGTAAGCTCTGCCTTCCTCCTAACCCTCCTCCTCCTCCTCCTCTAACCCTAAGCTGGACCAGCTCTTGACCTCCTCAACTCAAACCCAAACCCACACAAAACCCCACACAGTGAACCGGTTGGCCAACTCCCCAACTACTGGGCCATCAAGTGAGCAATCCAGAGAAGCTCCCAGTCTCCAATGGCACTTGAAACCGAAGCTCCGGAGATAGCTCAACGTTTGCGGATCCGGATGGGGCTGGGGTGGGGGCGGAGGAGGAGGAGGAGGACACTTTGGCGACAACAGGCCATAAAAATATGTTAACTATTGCATGGAGGGATGTCGTGGACTGGCTTCATTACGGCAAATCGAATTGAATCGAAGTGAAGTGCCATTCTACTTCTATTTCCACATCCTCATCCCCATCCAGAGGCTCATCCCATGCTCCCCTCGCCCAGCTGGGTGGCCACCAGGGAGCACAATTAAATGGGCCAGCACGATTCGTGCTTGGTGCAGAGGGAAAAACTGCGGGAATAAGAATAATATTAGAGGAAGGAGATAAGGCAATAGAACTAGAATTTTGAGCTCGTATCAAAATAAATTTTGTGTTTTTTTTATAGATTTATATGGAAAGCTTTACTTTAAACTAGAAAATTGAAAACCTAAAAGGGAACACATGACTTGGTGTCTTGGGTTTTTCTTTGTCTTTTATTTTTTGTATTTATTTTAATTAATTTTATGTTTTTTTATTTAGACACCAATTTAAAAAACAATTTTTTAATTAAAAAAACATTTTTTATCGGTTTTAAATTATTTTTTAATCAAAACTAGTCAAAGCTACTGATTTTAAATATAAAAATATTTAAAAATTTCTACAAATTTATATATTTTTATTTTTTTATATTTAACACTTTTTTAATCTAAAAAATATTTAATTAAATTTTCAAATTATTAATAAACATAAAAAATAAATTAAAATGAAATGAATCTAATAGACTAGTTAGAATTTCTAAATCCTTTAAAGACTTCCTCGATTATTTCTCAAATTTCCCTGAGTACTTTCCCCTCATTTCCGCACAGTGTGGATCGGATCGTGGTCGAAAAACTAAAGCGTGGCGGGGAATAAAATGTAAACTTGGAGCTGGTACTGGGTTCTGGGTTCTGGGTATTGGTTACTATCGGCACTGTCACTAGGACTGCTGTCTGTGTGTCGACAGGAAGCACGTCCTTCGGCGAGCCGCACGGCTAGCGTCATGTGTCTTTGATGCCCATTTAAATGTTAAGCGTCCTTTGGCACTCTTGCTTTTAGCTGAATAACAGCACAACCAAGATCGATTTTTAGTTTATAAAAAGAGTAAAATCACACCAAAAGAAACAGATAAAAAAAAGAAAATTCACCCACACACACACACACACTCAGAAAATCAACCGTTAGCAAAGATCGCGCGCGACTTTACGTCGTTTCTCGTACGTGTCGTCGCCTTACGTACTCGCGCTTCGGGGTTTTTCCTATCAGAAAATTGTTCCGTTTTTCCGTTTTCCGCGGCGACGGAGCCGTCGTTGTGACGCGAGCGTTGCTGGGCAGCGGGCTTTTATAGGCCCGCCCGTCCAATGGGAATTTCCCTTAAGAGAAAATGTACCTGGAAAACGAAAATGGGGGGAAAATTTTCTCTCTGGCCTGGAAATTCAAACGGAATTCGTTATTTATTATTGTGCAAGGCGGAAAACAAACAAGTTTTGCGGGGGGAAAAATGCCATTGTTGTTGGGTTTTCAGTTTTCAGCATTTAGTTTTCCGGACAAACTGCCTAATGTATTCAGAATGTCCACAAGCCGCCAAAGGGAAGTCTCCTGGTCGCCATTGTTTAGTTTTCAAAAATATATATTCCCGAAAATGCGAATAGAACTCCTTCCTATGGCATATTTTAAGTGGAATTGTCAGGAGGGGAAGGTGGAAACAGAGAGGTTTCTAAGGGAGTTCTGAGAATATAACTAAATTAAATTATTTAATAATTATATTAAATGTAAAGGATATTATAGTTTCAGTCAGAAGCTTGAAACGCACTGAAGGAGTCATTTCCGACCCCATAAATCATATATATTCTTCATCAGCATTAACAGGAGAGTTTTCCTAGCCTTGTTAGAAAGAAAAACAAAATTTTTTTCAAATTTTATAAGGGGTTAAAATCGTTAAAATTGTCAAAAATTGGGAAGAATTAAATTTAAAACAATTTAAGATTTGGTATGCAGATTTATAAAACTTATAAAAATTAAAACAACTCCATTTTCCGAATTGAATTTAAAGAATTTTTTGCTGAGTTATGGATTTTAACATTTTAAATTAAGAATTAAGAATTTTAATAATTTTTAAGGATTTTAATAATTTATAAGGATTTTAATAATTTATAGGGATATTAACAATTTTTAAGACTTTCAATAATTTATAAGGATTTTAATAATTTATAAGTATTTTAATAATTTATAAGGATTTTAATATTTTTTAAGGATTTTAATCATTTTTAAGGATTTTAATAATTTTTAATTATTTTAATAATTTTTAATTATTTTTAAGAAAAAATTAAAAATAAAATGATCNATAATTATTTTATTATTTTATTTCCTATTTTATTATTTAAATAATTATAAATTTGAAAGCTAACAGCTTTCCTTACCAATTTAGTTAGTGAAATGACCCCTTAAAGGCCACAGCTTCTGGCTTATTTTACCAGAAAGTGAATTTGTTCGTGAGGGGTCAAGTTCTGGGCTATTTTCGTACAATTTTAGTTTCACACTCTGCAGCGGAAGCCCGCGTAATATATTCGCTGGCGATGCGAACCAAATTGCCATAAAAATACGTGCCACTCGATGGATTTGCCCCCGTCGAGCGTGTACCACATGGGAGGGAATCGAAGGGGAGGAGAGTGGAGAGGAGTGCTCCGCCTCCTCCTCCAGCTAAACAAATACGGTCGAAAAATACCGGAAAGAGCGGCAGACTATATTCAATTCCATTATGCAGCCAGGTGACTGATGTGTGTGTGTGTGTGTGGCCTCGTCCTCGTCCTCTCCACCTGTATCTCTGTATCTGGCGTGATTAAAACATTGGATTTAATGAGCCCGAAATGCTCATTCCTGTTCTGCAAATACCCTTGCCCCCAGCTGGCTCCGGGCTTTCTCTGTCTTGCTATTCTTCCGCCTCAGAAAATACAAAAACGGACAAAAAAAAAAAAGAAATATCTGAGGAGAAATGAGGCTAAGAAAGAGATAGATTGTGTTTATATTGAGATACATATTCTATAGATTTTATGGGATATATTTAAAGTAAATTTATTAATTTATTAAGGTTTTTTTTTTAATATTTATATTCAGATTTTATTGAAAATATTTAAACTTAATTTATTAAGACTTTATTTATATTTTCTAAGCCTTGAAAAACCCAGCCTTGTGAGGGAATATATACGAAATAACTAACATATCTTTGGGCATCCATAAAAGAGTCGAAAGTGGAGATTGTCCCCTCCCCTCTTCACCCAAGGGAGCCATTTGTGTGCTGCTCTGGCATTTATGACATTTTCATTTGCATCTCCCTTGGCACTATCTCGGAGGCAACGTTGCGTATGAGTAATGCAAGTGAAGCGTATTCTCGATTTAAATGGTTTTTTTTTTCTATGCTGAATGCAATCAATTATAAATTGCAAAACCTAGCTAATCAATGACGACACACACACACTGCGTAATTTTACAAAATTTAATTGCATTTGCCTTTGGGCTGGCGGCAAACAATTGCGCATTTGTGCAATTTATTTGCTTTGCGATTATTCCCGAGTGAGAATGCCAGTGACAGTCGTTTTAGGAGCTGCTGCTGCCTTTATTTTCATATATATATTTTCAGCAGCATTTAAATGGCCCGCATGGGGGGGGGCCTGGCCTGTCTGGTCGGTCAGTGTGTCCTGGACAACCAGCAACAACCAATTCAATTTCCATAATCCTGCGAAGTGCAGGTGCCAGGATGGGGGCCAAACAGGACTCGTAATGATTATTGCATTGTCAGTCGGGCCTTTTTGTGATGGTCAGCTTGGCATTGATTAGGAGGCTATCAGGGTTTTTTTTATGTTATTTGTGAAAAAATTAAGAATTTGAGGAATAATTGTAATTAGGAATTAATAAAATAAAAATAGGAAAAAAATATATATAAATAAAGTTTATTGTAATTTCATTAAAGAGAAGCATTTAGAAAAGAAGATAATTTAAAATAAAAATAAATAAAAGTAAATAAAAATAGTAACTAAATAAAAAAAATGAAAATAATAAAGCTAAATAATCAAATAATAAAACAATACAAAAAATAAACTGAAATGAAATGAATTTTAACTTTAAACGTTTATCAATTGAAAATTAAACATAAATGAAAAAGTAAAATATTTAAGAATATTCTATAAAATTAAAAAAGTAATAACAAGCAATTTTAAGTGTTTTTGAAAATAATTTTTGAACTTTAAAACCAAGCTAGGTAAAAGAAAAAAAAATGAAATTAAATAAAGTATAAATTAAATATATTTTTCATTTAAAAATGAATAAAAAAAGTTGTTTTCCTGCTTTAAATCTGTTTTTCTTTCAACTTTACGCGCTGTGCTCTTTCAACACTAGGTTGGAGTCCTGGCTAGGCCCTAATAGTGCTTGGAGGAACAGACTCCGAATTGTGGTTTGGATTGCGTCTGTGCTGAGAGTGACAGCGGATAAAAAATACCGGGTGTGTGTCTTATACTATTCATATAATTTATTTATATATTTCGCCAATAAATATATTTTTTATATTTTTATTAATTTATAAATTATAAAAATATAAAAAAAAATATATAACTATAAAATATAATATATAATATAAAAACTATTGGAACATTTTTTTAAATAGTATAAACAAAAAATATAATTGATAATTACTAAAAACATATATAGAATATAAAATATAAGATAATTTCTTAAAAAAAAAAAAAAAAAAAATTGAATTTGAAAATTTCTAAATTATAAAATATATAAATATGTTATATTATTATTGATGCCTAAACTGGGTAATGTCTTTTTATTCCTTCAATAATTTCAATTATATAAAATAAGTCAAGTGAAGCCTCCCCCAAGTAGGCTTACGTTTTCCCCTCCCCAAGCCAGCGGGCTTCTCCTGCCTGCCCAGTCAGTACATTTTAGATTCCAGAGCAGCTCGCTCCCATAAACTATCCCACATGAACACTTAAAAAACATTAACAAATCGAAACTAAACCCATATTCATACACAAAAAGCATAAAAACCTTTAAGACTTGTAAACAAAATATGGGCGACGAAGATGTGCCCGCCTTGGTGCTGGACAACGGATCGGGAATGCTGAAGGCCGGCTTTGCCGGCGACGATGCGCCGCGTGCTTTGTTCCCCTCGATGGTGGGACGACCGCGTCACCAGGGCCCCATGGTGGGCCTGGGCCAGAAGGACTCGTATGTGGGCGATGAGGCACAGTTCAGGCGCGGCATACTCACCCTGCGGTATCCCATCGATCACGGGATCGTGATGAACTGGGATGACATGGAGCAGATCTGGCATCACACCTTCTACAACGAGCTGCGCGTGGCCCCCGAAGAGCATCCGGTGCTGCTGACCGAGGCACCGCTCAACCCGAAGGTCAATCGCGAGAAGATGACCCAGATTATGTTCGAGACCTTCAATACACCATCGATGTATATGGCCATTCAGGCGGTGCTGGCGCTGTATGCCTCCGGCCTGACCACCGGGATTGTCTTGGACTCGGGGGACGGTGTCACACACACTGTGCCCGTCTACGAGGGCTATGCCTTGCCCCATGCCATCCTCCGACTGGATCTGGCCGGACGCGATCTCACCGAGCAACTGATGAAGATTGTGGCCGAGTGCGGCTATGCCTCGCCCACCACCCGCGAACGGGAGGTGGTGCGCGAGATCAAGGAGGGTCTGTGCTATGTGGCCCTTGATTTTGAGATGGAAATGGCCACAGCCGCCACGGGTGTGGCGTTGGAAAGATCATTTGAGCTGCCCGATAAGCAGGTGATAACCATTGGCAACGAGCGTTTCCGGTGTCCCGAGTGCCTGTTCCAGCCCTCGATGCTGGGCATGGAGGCGTGCGGCATTCACGAAACCACGTACAATTCGATTATGAAGTGCGATGTGGATATCCGCAAGGATCTGTATGCCAACATTGTCCTATCCGGCGGCAGCACCATGTTTCCGGGTATCGTCAATCGCATGCAAAAGGAGATCACTGCCCTGGCACCATCCGCCGTGAAGATGAAGGTTATTGCTCCGCCGGAGCGCAAGTATTCGGTGTGGATTGGTGGCTCCATTCTGGGCTCGATGAGCACTTTCCGTCAGATGTGGATCACAAAGCAGGAGTACGACGAGTCGGGCCCCTCCATTGTCCACCGAAAGTGCTCGTAAGTGTTGTGCTTTCGCATCTTCCGGCGTATTGGGCCTTCCTTCCGGTTAAATGCAATACTTTTACACAATCTTTGCACTGCGCTTAATTGCTTGTGTTCGAAATTCAAGTTGCCATGCAGATTGGCATAAAATGTATTCATTTTTGGCTTTGACATTACCTCCATTACCACAAATATACGCCTGTAAACATTAATAAAGTTGTAAAAAAACGAATAATTGATGAATAATTAGTTTACATTATAAATCAAATTTATTTTGTGCACTGCATTTCAATTTAAATTAATTTAAAATAATGTATACGTTATTTATAAGAGTTTTACTGATTTCACTTATAAACACATTATAAGAAAATTATAAGAGAAATTCTCTGTACAAAAAGTCCTCTTAAAAAGGATTAATTTTACCAGCGACATCTATTGGAAGAAATATTAATCTTACCCTTTCAGGCGCCACCTGTGTCGACTTTTCGCTCATGAACGCATTCATTTTTCAGCATTTAAATAATTAAATATAAATATATATATATTTATATTTATATTTAATAAATTAAAAATAATAAATCTTGCTGTGTTCCATTTGACAGTTTCCTCCTCCTCTCTGGAAAATTCTTCTCTGCTTAGCTGGTCACACCGTTTCACGCACGCAATGTTATCGATTTGTTGCAAACTATCGAAAGTAAATGAAAAACCGAAAAATAGGAATCAAATATTTTTCTTAAAATATTTTGAAATAAGGCTGATCAACATTCTGCGCCTTACCATTAGAAATATATTTATATTTAGTCAGTTTTTATAGCCTAAAAATACAGATAGGTTAGGTTAGTTTGATTGATTCCCTTTGGTAGTGTTTATTTTAATTCTTTTAATTAACTTAATATAAAAATCTTTACAGCGCTAAATTTAAATCGAAAAAGAGTGTGAAAAGTGCTTCGCAAAAATAATGCAAATATGAGATAGGCCGCCACTTGCCAACACTGGCGCGACCTCTTTCAGCACTGCAACGGTGGCGCCGCATTTTCCAGCACTAGCATGGCCATAGGAGCTACATAATTGTTTAATAAACAATTAATCACTTAATATAAACAAAAACCAGTGCAAATAGTGAGTGCGATGTAAATCAGCGGTTGTCGTGCAAAGAGAGTTACCTCACAGCAGCTGAAAACACACATACAACAACAGCACAACAGAAAAAAACAAAAAAAAAAAAAAAACAAAAACAATCATAATAACAGCAACAACAACAAACACACGAAAAACCAACCACAACGCAAAGGAGATTGAGATTCGCAACGCAATCAAAAAAAAAGACAGACAACTGAAAAACACGGCAAAGGAAATTACAAGGCGAAACACACAAGTAAATAAAAGAAAAAAAGAATAATAATAGTAGTAATAAAGCGAGGAGCAAGTGGAAAAGTACGAAGGCGAAAAAGAGAAAACATATGTACGTTGCGTGAGAGTGACGTGTGTGTGTGTGTGTTAGCTGCCCCCCGCGTATGTGTGCGTGTTTGTGCCTGCGTGCGTGAGCGAGAGGGGGCGAGGAGCATAAGCGGAGACCTTGAAAACTTTAAAAGCAGCAAAAACAACAACAAAAAACACACATCAAAAAATATTTTTTTAATAAAATATTAAAACGACGAAGAGGAGCGATAAAAAACAACACACACAAGAGGAGAGGAGCGGGGGGAGTAACCTCTGTTATGGAGAGTGACGACTACCATTTACCGCAAGGCGCCAATTGATTTTCAACGAAGAGAGAGAGCGAGAGCCAGAGAGCCAGTTGCTGGCGAGGATTACGCCAGCAGAAGGAGAGACGCCAAGCTAGCCCCAAGCAATGGCAGCAGCCGCCGAAACGGCACCCGTGGACGTGGTGGGTGGCGGCTCCGGAACGGGCTCATCCTCCGCTGAGGCGGCCAATGGCCGGGAAGCCCGCAATCTGGCCGAGAAGCAGCGACGTGATAAGCTCAATGCTAGCATCCAGGAGCTGGCCACCATGGTGCCGCATGCGGCGGAATCATCACGGCGGCTGGACAAGACCGCCGTCCTTAGGTTTGCCACGCATGGCCTCCGCTTGCAGTATGTCTTTGGCAAATCTGCATCCCGTCGTCGCCGGAAACTTGGCCTTAAGGGTTGCTCCAACTCCAACTCAAACTCCTCATCCACCACAGAGCAGCTGCCCACTATCCAGAATCCCAGCCTGCATCTCACGGACACGCTGCTGCAGCTGCTGGACAGCTGCTTCATCACACTCACCTGCAGCGGGCAGATTGTGTTGGTCTCCTCGAGCGTTGAGCAGCTGCTGGGACACTGTCAATCGGATCTGTATGGCCAGAATCTGTTGCAAATCACCCATCCCGATGACCAGGCCCTGTTACGACAGCAGCTCATACCCAGGGACATTGAGACACTGTTCTACCAGCAGCAGCATCAGCATACACCCCAGCAGCACTCCACTTCCACCTCGGCCTCGGCCTCGGGCAGCGATCTGGAAGAGGAGGACATGGAGCGGGAAGAGGAACACCACCACCACCACCATCAGCAGCAGCAGCAGCAGGAAAATGAAGACGAGGACAGGCTAGGCGAGGATCCCTATAACCGACGCACGCCCAGTCCCCGCAGCATAGCCCATCTGGCGGCCATCGATGAGCGCCTGCGTTCCGATCGCCGCTGCTTCACCGTTCGCCTGGCCCGTGCCTCCACCCGAGCGGAGGCCACACGCCACTACGAGCTGGTGAAGATCGATGGCTGCTTTCGTCGTAGTGACTCCTCGCTAACCGGCGGTGCTGCAGCCAACTATCCCATTGTTTCCCAGCTAATCCGTCGTTCCAGGAATAACAATATGCTGGCTGCTGCTGCGGCAGCAGCGGCGGCGGCTGAAGCGGCAACAGTTCCGCCACCGCAGCAGCAGCATGATGCCATCGCTCAGGCGGCATTGCATGGAATTAGCGGTAATGATATTGTTCTAGTGGCCATGGCCAGGGTGCTGCGCGAGGAACGATCGGTGGAGGAGGCGACAGCCGAGGGAATGAATGGAATGACCTTCTACCGGCAGCCAGAGCCCTACCAACTGGAGTACAAGACAAGGCATCTAATCGACGGCAGCATCATTGACTGTGATCAGCGAATTGGCCTGGTGGCCGGTTACATGAAGGATGAGGTGGGGTGGCCAATGCTCCTTTGCTATATTTCCCATTATTAATCCTTGTTTATCTTCCCCATCCTTCCAGGTGCGCAATCTGAGTCCCTTCTGCTTCATGCACCTGGACGATGTGCGCTGGGTAATTGTGGCCCTGCGCCAGATGTACGACTGCAACAGTGACTATGGCGAGAGTTGTTACCGTCTGCTCTCCCGCAACGGTCGCTTCATTTACCTGCACACCAAGGGTTTCCTTGACATTGATCCTGGCAGCAACAAGGTACACTCCTTCCTTTGCGTCAACACCCTGCTGGACGATGAGGCTGGTCGACGAAAAGTTCTCGAGATGAAGGAGAAATTTTCAACAATTATTAAAGCAGAGATGCCCACACAAAGCAGCAGTCCGGATTTGCCCGCCTCCCAGGCACCCCAGCAGCTGGAGAGGATTGTCCTCTATTTGATTGAGAATCTGCAAAAGAGCGTGGAGGGTTCATCATCGGGTGGTGAGGCAGCAAGCGGACAGCCTTTGGATACGCTAATGGATGATGGCTATAGTTCACCGGCCAATACATTGACTCTAGAGGAGCTGGCACCCTCGCCAACGCCAGCCTTGGCTTTGGTGCCGCCGGCCCCTTCGTTGGTGAAGAACTCAATTTCAAAGTCGGTGAGTGTGGTTAATGTGACGGCCGCCAGAAAGTTTCAACAGGAGCAGCAAAAACGGGAAAGGGACCGGGAGCATCAGCAGCAGCAGCAGCAGCGGGCCTCGCAAAGCGTAATCCGGCAATTGAGCAGCTGCCTCAGCGAGGCGGAAACGGCCTCCTGCATTTTATCGCCGGCCAGCAGTTTGAGTGCCGGCGAGGCGCCTGATACCCCCGATCCGAATAGCAATACGCCGCCGCCGCAGCCAGCGATTCATGCTCGTCCCAGTGTCCTGCATCGATCCTTGACCAGCACGCTGCGATGACGTGCCGATGGGACTTGGTATGCCTTCTAAAATGGGTGTGGAACTATGGCCACGTACATCGACGGCACAAGCACACTTGGAGGATTGAGAGAGAAGGATCGGTGAATATAATCAAGGTTTTAAGATATCCTAGAAATGTAAAGGAAGTTGAGGAAGGGCGGGAGCAGAAGTCATAGAAAAGATTCTAGATTCCAGGCATCAATTTTCTTCTGTTTTTACCAACCACTAGTATCTTTAACTTTAACTTCTTTCTATTTTAACCAACAATTTTTTAACAACAACTCCTTCCAATCAACAACAAAGGTCCTTCAAGAACAACTTCTTGCTTTTTTAACCAACTTATTTTTATCAACAGCTCGTTGAAATCAACAACAAAGTTGCTTTAACAACAACTTCTTTCTGTTTTAACCAATGTTTTGATGAACAACTTCAACAACAAAAGTCCTTTAACAACAACTTCTTGTTTTTTCAGAAACTTCTTATCAAGAAGTCCTTCCAATCAACAACAAAGGTGCATTAAGAACAACTTCTTGCTTTTTAAACCATAAACTCCATTAAATCAACAACAAAGGTCCTTTAACAACAACTCCTATTTGTTTTCACCAACAACTTATTTCACCAATAATCTGTTTCACCAACTCTTGCCTATTTTGGTGGCTTTTCTTTTAGATTAAAAAAAAACTATGACAAGGGATCAGAGAGAAAAAACAGATAGAGAGAGATTGTGGAGCAGTACAAGTCGCATTTATTTGTAGATGATTATGACAGTAATAATTATGCGATCACGATAATTTCAAACTCGATAGTTGTCTAGCTTATGTAACAGCCCTTCTCCAAAACGATAACAATTTCCGGTGATCAGAGATATATATCAACCATATCACCCGATCCGATCGATCCATCGATCGTTCGCTGTGCTTTGTGCCGTCAAAGTCGTTCCATAAACAATAATCTTCGTTATGTAATTACGTTTAAAGTGTAAATATGTGTGTGAATGTTATCGTGTGTCTGTGTCTCTGTGAATATTTAGATCAGTGCTCGGCTTTGGGTTTTAGTTGAAATTGTCCCCTCTCCTCCCCCTCTTCTCACACACACACACACACACACACACACATACACACACCAGTGTAAAGAGAGTACAAAACAAACAAAAAGAAAAACTAACAAACACGTATAATGTATATTTATTTCGTCTTAGGTCTAGAAACACGCTAAATACGCGACTCATTAACAGTTAAACGGATTTTGCAATCGATAGAAATTAAACAAACGCTCGCCTTTCCTTCCTATATACGAATATATATATATATATATATATAGCTATATATATTGTATAGCGCCGCCTCGCTCGAACTCAGATCGCGGTCGGAGCGAGCCAGTAGGCGAGAGCAAGCGAGACAGGGAGCCTAGACTCCAAATACAGTTCAAAAATTTCCAAGTCGAACTTTTAGAACATGAGCTTAAATATTATATATATTTTTTAATATTTTGTATAATTTTTATCCACAATTAATACTTTTTTTTTCAACAAAAATATACTCTTCTTTATCAACAAAGAATTCTTCTATGGAAAATAATAATTATTTCAATCTAAAAATAATTCCTTTAAAATAATTTTCTAAATATTTTAAACTGAAATCAACTCTTCTACAAAAAAATCCTTCTTTTATATCGATTTAAAAGCAATTCTAATAAAATTTCTAAATATTTTTTAATAAAATAATTTGTTGTTCATTAAATTATTGATAATTTCCTAAGAGTAGTTCTGTTAATTCATATATATATTTATTTGTGTGTTTAATTATTTTTACATAAAATATTGATAATTTCCTTAAAAAGCAATTCTTTTAATTTTTCTAAAAAAAATATATTAATTTTTATGATCAAAAATTTCTTCAAATAAAATAAGTAAATATTTTTTAACAATAGTTAAATTCCCCTTTTAAAGTTGTAAAATATATTTTAAAGATTTTAAGCTCCTTCTTTATAGGAAAATATTTATTCCATGGACAGGTAAATTCGACTTAGGGATGCTTGACTGTACTTTAATACTCAGAATGCCAGAAGATTGGCATTTCGCTTTCCGGCTCTGGCTCTGGCCTGTTATCAAAGCCTTTGCCATCGTCCTTGGCGCTGCGTTCTTATCAAAGAGAGCGAGAGAGAGAGAAAGAGTGGGAGAGAGAGAGGGAGGGGGAATTATTAATAACAAATTTTTGGGGAAGCTCCAGAGATAAATAGGGGGCGGGTGGGGTGTTGTGTGGGTTTATAAGGTGGTGGACGGGATTGTAATTTTTTTGTTAACTTTTTTTTTTTAGCGAAATTCTATGGCCTATACTAACGTTTATATTTTAAAGTTGAAAACCTTTTGTTTAGCTCAATTTTTGTTTGTATTCTTAATTATAATATAAGAAGCGGAAGCGTTGGTCTAGTGTGTAATTCAATTATAACTTTTAGTTTAAAAAGTGTAATGTTCTTATACCATTTCCCAGCGAATCGTTCAGTGTGTGTGTTTGTTCAAACGAGTTGTGCTCTTTAAACACTTTTTGGTTTCCGTCTTTTACATTTTGTTTGTTTTTATTTTGCGTTGTTAAAAGAAAAAAAATATAAATATAAATAAAAGAAAAGTAAAAAAGGAATGAAATAATATTCGTAATACTTTTTTTTTGTGTAATCTTAGCTAGTTATAATGTTAAATGTCAAGCGGTATAATCTACGTAAGAATAATAATGTGTAATGTCTTTTTTAGAACTTGCTAAAGTCTAGCAATTAAAACATTAGCCTGTAATTAACAATAATTAATTATAATAATCAATAACAGTTCATGCAGATGGAACGTTAAATAAACAATAAATTATATAAACGAAATGAAGGGTGTTTTTCTTCTTTAATATTTGTATATATTTTTTTGTTTTTTAAATTTAATGCAGACAAAATACAATTTAGTTTGAATATTCCGCGTAGTAATCGGCCACATTCCGATTTTCGGTCTCGATGTTTCGATATCATGGTGTATTTCCAGTGTGGTGGGTTTCTAACAGTATATAGTTTTTGTTTTAAATATTTTTTAAACAGATTTTATATATACATAAAATAAAATATGTATATTTTTATATATTTATCTTTTTATATATTTTTTTATATTTATTTTTTATATATATTTTTATATTTATTTTTTTAATATTTTTTTTATATTTTTTTAATATTTATTTTATATATATTTTTTTATATTTATTTTATATATTTTTTTGCAAGTATTTTTTAAATACATTTTTTTATATATTTATTTTTAAAGTTTTTAGAGGAATATAAATAAATAATATGGGTTTTATTTATTGTTTTAAAAAATACCTGAAATACCTTTGCAATTTTAAAAAAATTATACATCGAAAAAATACCATGAATATCGATAGGTATTCATCAGATTCATATTAAGGCGCATTTTTTAAACTACAAACTACCCAAAACATGAAATACACAACGAAACTAATTTGATTAAAAAATATATTTAATTTATTTACTTGTGACTTACATTCTGAAATTACATTTTATTAAAAAAATAGATATATATTTATTAAATACAAATACAACTACAGCGAAAGGACATTAAAACGCATTTTAGCCCAAAAAAAACGAGGCAAAAACGCTTTCAAGAGCCTTTCGGCCAACGACCGACCGTAAATATAGTAAATAACATCTAGTAAGTAAGATACTCGCAGTGTTAACGTGCTAAAGTTAGACATTAATTTGGTGCCACTCGTTAGACGAATCCGTCAGTCTCTGGGGTTAGGTTATACCCCGATCTGGATCTCAGTAAACCCGCCCGTAGGGCAAGGCATTGGGATAGTAGGGCATCAGGAATTTGCCCCCGAAGCGAGGCTGCGACTGGGCCGACTCGCTGCTGGAGGAGAACATCGAGGTGCAGATCTCGTTCCGATCCCGATGCAGCCGACTGCTGCTGTTCGAGGCACTCGTCCCGGCAATGCCCAGTCCCAGGCCCAAGCCCAGGCTCAGTCCACTGGCGCCGCCATGGCGACGTTCTCGGCGTCGTGATCGTATCAGCGAAAAGATGGCCACCACAACGGCCACCAGAAAGATCAGGCCCAAGACACAGAACGAGATGGCCAGCTTGGAGATGGACAGGCAAAGGGTGCCCTCGCCAGGCAAGGCCTGGGCACGGACATGCGGTGCATAGTCCTCACCTGGAATTTGATACGGATTTTAAGCACAGATGTGTACAGGTGCGGTATACTCGTCCTTACCGCTCATATTGTGCCGCCTGTCATAACGCAGGCGGTCCACCTCGATTTGGGGGGCTGTCACGGCCAGCGAATTGAACACCTCGATGCGTGCCAGGTGCTGCTCCGCCAATGGCGGGGATGATGATGATGATGATGATGGTGGTGGTGGTGTCTTCTGGCGACAATTTAGCTGCAATTGCAAAAGGGGGAACGGGGAAGGCGAGGGCGGAAATTAGAGAAGATTGGGCTTTGGTTGTGGCGGGTGCAACTAGGAGTGAGGCATCGCTGGCGTTGGCTCCAGTTGGTTGCCTTTCGGTGCAATAACCACATTAATTAGTTGGATGCAACAACACGCTACGCTGGGCCACAACAGCAGCAGCAACAAGAGCGGTAACAAGAAGCGGCAGTGGCAACACTTTCGTTTTCGTTGCAATTAATTTAGCTGCATACGAGGAGCGGTTGTTTTGTGCACAGTAAATTGTAAATTGTAAATTGTTTATCCATTTTTTTGTATGGTGAATTGTAAACAATAAGCCTGAAGGTAATAGGAGCCTCAGGTGAGGCATTGATTGGGAATTTATATACAAAATAATTATGTATGAGGTAGTGCCTATGGGGTGTTAGAATATTTTTTTATAATATAATTTATATTTTATATTATTATAATTTAAGTCAAAAGCGTGCAAAACATTTCCGACCCCATATACCATATATATTCTTGATCAGCATCAACAGGCGAATCAATTTAGACATGTTCGAAGGAAAACTAATTTTTAAAATTTTTTTCAAAATTTGATAAAATAATTTAAATTTTTAAAATTTGATAAATTTTAATTTTTAAAAATATTTCATGAAGTAAGCAGCTTTATTAACTTTATAAAAACTAACACAGAACAGTTTTCCGAATTGAATTTAATGCTTTTTTAGCCGAGTTATGATATTTTTAAATTTAAATATTAATAATAAATATTTTAATATAAAAACCCCGATTTTAAAATATAAAATAAGATTTCTAGGTGAAACAGTCATTTCCGACCCCATAAATCATATATATTCTTGATCAGCATCAACAGGCGAATCAATTTAGACATATCCAGAGGAATATAAATTTTTAAAAAAATTTTTTAAATTTTATAAGGGGTTACATCGTTAAAATTTTTAAAATTTGATAAAAATTTTAATTTTTTTAAATTCTAAATTTAGTAAACAGATTTGTTAACCTAGTAAAAACTAACATAACGCCTTTTTCCGAATGCAAATTAATGGTTTTTTGACAGAGTTATGATTTTATTTAGTTTTAATTTGTCTAAAAAAATTTGTTTAATTTTTTCAAAATTATATTAATTTAAAATTATAAAAATATAATCAAAATTTTAATTAAAAACAAAATGTAAATGAAGAAAACAGCTCTAAAAACTCATATAAACTAACTCAGAACAGTTTTCCGATTTGAATTTAATGACTTTTTGAACGAATTACAATTTATTTTTAAATTTCAATATTTATAAAAAGGCAGATAATTATACAAATATTTTAATATGAACAATCAGATTTTCTAATATAAAAAGATAATATTTTTCTGGATGAAAGACTAATTTTAAGAAATTTTTTGGGTATATGATATTAAGCCCTGTATTTTTGTGCTTTTACATAGTTACTTACTTTAAAGGTAATTAAATTTTAATAATGAGTGCAGACAAGTATATTTAAATAATTACTGCTCATTCCTATACATTACACATTAATTGTAAGCCTCCTTAGAGAGATATTTCTCTCGGTGTATACATAATACAGATATCTGTTGTTGGTACTCACTGTCGGGCACTTCCCCTTGCAAAGCTGCACGCCGCAGCTAACATGAAGACGCTCGCGGTCCGGGAACTTGAAGGCGGGAAATGTGGCTGCAAATGTCCGCTCCACTAGGTCTTCCTCGAGCTGCTTGGACCAGCCCTCCTCCGCTGGCCGGTGCTCGGTGTGCAGAGCGGGCATTACCTGGATATGGATGGAAGGTGAGCTTAATTATTTAACAATATTTAACAATATTCTTTTTCAGGCTTAAAAAATATAAATATAAACTCAAGCTGGAGTTTAAGTACTTGTTTTATATATTTTGTGGTTAATTATCTCACTATCATAATTTTCCAGAACACATTATGTCATTAGAGGGATGAACCTGTCTCCCGTTGCGGTCGCTGTCCCTGAACCTGAACCTGAACCCCAAACCCAAGACCAAACCAGTTGGATGGCCCTCTTTTTATTGCCGGGGTTATACAATATTTTTTGGGTGACAAAACACAAAGCCGGAATCACACGCCGCATTTCGGTCATTTCCGCTACGTGAGAGTACTTCAGGTGGGAGAGGGTAAAGGTGTCTTGGGTAAAGAAGGTAGCAAAGCCAACGTCATGTGGCCAAGTTCAATGACAACAAAGCGTAGGAGCCCACATCTGGTGCATATACTCGTATGTAAGCCCTATGGTATGGTATTGTATGATGCATGTGCGATCGCTGGAAATAGACGTATGGAATTACATACAAGAGGCTGCCGATTTGCATCTAGCCATTGTTGGTCGGTAACTTAACAAAGACCGAGACCCAGTTGGGTAACCAAACCGAAGTTGGTATACCCTTCTATGTAAATAAAAAGAAATTTAAATTATAGAAATGTCTTTAAAGATTTTCAAATAATTTTCTCTTAAATCAATTTTAACATATAATATTTTTCAGCTTTAAGTAAGGTTTCCCAACATTATTTAGACCTTCTTTAAAAATAATATAATTCTTTTTAAATTTAGAACTAAGAGCTTTTAATATTCTGAGGAGTTTTAATGCAAGTTTTTACAGAAGAAATACCTAAAAAAGACAACCAGTAATAAACCTTCTTTAAAAAAAAGAGTGACATTTGGAAGACAGAGGGAACCAACCCGGACGGATACCTCTCTTGGCACGTTGATTAGCTGAGACAACGTCGTCGTCTAGTTTCAATTTACACGCCCAAGCACGTGTTTCCCCCAGGTGTGTGTGTGCGGGTGTACAATATCTTTGTGGATGCGAAAACTGAGACAATAACGAGAAAAAGCAAATTGCTGCGGAAGTTCATAAGAGTTCATGTGTGTAGAGCAAAGATTGTTGTTTTAAGATGCATTTGGCAGAAAAAAAGAGCTTCCTTTTAAATCTAGCAACTTTGAAATAATATCGAAAAAATCGGTCGAATATATCGATTTTGAAATATTTTTTAAAAGGCTTTTAAGCCCTGAGTTAGATTCGAATTATTATTATTACTATTATTTTTAAGAAATTTAAATTATTATTATTATTTTTAAGAAATTTAAATCTAGCAATTTTAAAATAATATCTAAATAATCGCTTGAATTTATCGATTTTAAAAATATTATTAAAGACACTTTAAGGCCTGAGTTGGATTCCAATTTTATATTTCTTTGTTATTATTTCTTTTTTTTTTAAGAGAATGAAAAGCTGCTTGCAACTTGGTGCAAAGGATTCCCAGGATCAATAACGGTAGACCCAAAACCGATAACGATAATATCATCTACTTTGCATCCGACTAACGGTTCTTGCATCTCGCCTGCACAGTGGGTCACATTCTAGAGATTCAGTGACAGAAAGTGGGTCACGACGACTGCAAAAGACAAAAGACACAGAGAGCGCCAACCGCCGAGCCGGCTTTTATTTCACTTTTCCTCCACGCTCTGACCCAGAAGTGTTTCTAAACCAAACAAATCAACCTGTGATGGGTGCGCGCATAAATTTGCAATCCAGCAGCACTCTTGGGGCTGAGGTAAAAAAGCCAGGTGAGTAAGCCAAACAATAAACAAACGCAAAGGAAAATGAAATGTGCTAAAACGGAAGACAGCAGCGGCAGCAGTCGTTGAACAATAAAACAAACAATAAAATGCAAATGGTCTGTGCTCCCATCTCCTTCTTCTTCATCTCGTATCTCTTTTTCCCCCCCATTCCGTTAAAATAAAAACAGAAATTAAGCCGTGTGATTTTTCTAGCGCTATTTATACCCTGACCACCAAAAGGTAACAAAAACAACAACAGCAACAACAAAAAATCAGTCAGCAAAAGATTTGTTTGACCCATTTAAGGCCTGGGGGCCGTGAATGAATGACATGTGCACAAAGCTGCGACGGCCGGCGACCAAAATGCAAATGCCTGGCAATGGCATTGCCCACTGTGGTGGTGCACAGTGGAACCATTATATAGAAAAACTTTAAGAAAATAGTAGGTTATAAATATCAGCATTTTGAAGATTAAAAGACAATTTAATAGGGTCTATACAATTTTTTAAATAATAAAAAATTCACTTAAATGCTTAACTAAGATATAGTATTCGATTTAATATTTTAAAAATATTTAATAAAAAATTATTTAAACACTTTACTGAGATATAATAGCCTTTAAAGCCTTTATAATATTAAATTTTTATATAAAAAAAAAATATTTTTTTAAATATTCAAGCCCACACAAAGGTTTTTTTTTTAAGACTAAAATACCTTCGGTTTTAAAAAATATAAGATCAAAATTATAATTCATAAATATCTAATAAAAAATTACTTAAACACTTCACTTAAAATATAATATCCTTTGAACCCTATAAAAATTTAATTTAAAAAATATTTAAATTTATTTTGGGGTAATTTTTGTTTTAGGATTTAAATACCTTTGCTTTTAAAAAATTGTAAAAACAAAATTATAAATGAAAATTTAAAAAAATAAGACCCAATATGTAATTTTTTCCCCTATTGGTTCCACTGTGCATCGTCCAGTGCTGATGGAAGATAGTGGATGGGTCTGGGCCCCCCCTCTCTGCATCTATTGGAATGGAAGATGGGAAGGCGAAGGCGGAGATGGGGCAACAACCACCAACAGGGGCACGTCAAAATGCTAAACGATAAATATTTCTATGTATTTCACTCTTGGCTAATTGTTGTGACCTCCTAATTTACTCAAGAAGAACTGAACTGAACTGAACTGAACAGAAGGTGGAAGAACCAAGGTGGTAGAGAGCCGAGAGAACAACAGTTTGCAGGCGTTACTGCTGTTATTTAGTTTTAGTTTTTCCCCCCTCCCCTACCCCCATTTTCTTAATGGTTTCTGTTCGGGGCTGGTTGGCTGGGCAATGACGAAGACTGTTGTTCTAACGATGATCGCGTAATTATGGCTAACAGTTTTTGGTTTTCAGTTGTTGTTTTTTTAGTTTTAGTTTTGCTGACTTGCCTCACATTTAATGTGACGTCGACTTCGGTGCTGTAATAACTGTTACATTTTAATGAGGCAGAGAGCTTCTAGCGGACTGGAAAGACCCCCATTCCAATTTCAATGCATTTTATGGGTACTTATCCATTGATCTATCGAAAATTTCACTTTCGCTGGTATCGAAAAGCGTATAAACTTGGAAACATAGGTAGCCTCTTAATTGGTTTTGTATTTTCCAAGATTTTGTGGCAGTTATACCCATCAGAATTTTTACACAAAGGGTAACTTAGTTATAGGTCAGTTTAAATTTATTTTGTATTTTTTTTTATTTAAGAGTTTGGCATTTTTTTATAAGAAATATTATTATTAATGAATTGATTTATTTTTAAGATTTTCCTTGACTTGAACAGTTCATAGCCCCTGCTACCCTGTAGTTTGTTACATAGATTCATATTTTTAAATTTAAAAAAAATTTAATTAAAAAAAAAAAATTTTTAAACCAAGGTAGCCTCTTAATTAGTTAATAATTTTCCAGTTTTTAGTGGCAATTATACCCATTAAAGTATTTACATAAAGGGTAACCCAGTTTCTTATTTATTTTAAATATTTTTTTATTTATTTTTTTATTAACTTAAGAGTATATAAGGTTTGTTAATTCCTTTATGTTTTTAAATTTATTTTTAAAACTTCCCTTTGCCTTGTAAAACTTCATAACCCCTGCTACCCTGTAGTTGTTGGTCTATAAAAATGAAAGTTAAATGCGATCAATCGCAGATCACCCCATAGCATCTCAGCATCTCTAGCTAATTAATGACTTTCCGTTGTCTCATCGCTCGTCTAGCTCTGGTTTCCTCTAACGGTTCAGAGTAGAATGTCGCGCCGCCGGCACTGGTTACGCAAATGATTTGGATACCCCTCCATACCCTCCATACCCCCACCATAACCACGACCTTTCAAGCTCATCCAAAACTCACCTGCTCATCAATGGGACAGCCGCGGGCGTCTAGAAGCTGCTGCGTCGACTCGCCTAGGCCGTCCAGAGCAGCACAGTCCACCACCCGCACACCGATGGTGCCGGGAACTATGGCCCGTACGGTTAATGTGGTGGCCACGCCCACCTCCACAGAGCCAGAGCCATTGGGTCCGCCCAGCTCCAGCCAGATGCGAACGCGTGGAGTCTCCATGTGATGATGTTGATGATGCGTAGTCGTGGCAGCAGCCAAGGCTCGCATTCGTGCATTCCTTAAAGGATCAAGGATCAAGATCACTGAAGATTAGGCACACAAATTGGAGCTCAACACTCACCTCTCCCTTCCTGTTTCCGGACGCAGAGCTGGCACTGGCATGCCCATGGCATTCGCCGGCAACTGGCAACGCACCGAGCTGAGTATATCGGTGCTCTGGCGCAGCTTTTGCTCCATTTGGAGCATCACCCGCACCGTATACTCCAGACTGCCATCCTCCAGGGGCTCTGCTCGGACCCCACAGCCCGATGTGGGTATCCTTAACTGCAGACGCGTGGAGTCCTGACCCCGTGAACGGCACTCGAGGGGGAAGTCCTTGGCATAGAGCAAACCCCGAAAGGGTCGACTCAGTTCTAGATGCATTTCCATTAAATCCCTGCTACAGTTCACCTGGAGTGTCTGAATCTGCATGGTGTTGGTGGGGGAGGTGGGGGAGGTGGCGGCGGAGTTGGAGGAGTTGTCGTTGTCATTGTCGCTGATCGCTCTGGTTGCCCAGCTGGCTTGACACACAAACTGCGGCAGATGCAGCAATCCAATAACGGCTGCCAATCGGAGCCACCGCTGGCTGGGATTGGGACAGCAAGAGAAGAAGAAGCTGATGAAGAAGAACATGTTTCCGATTTCCCGTTTCTAACGCACGACCGACCACACCCGACGGCCCCCCTTGGGCGACCGCAAAAGATGCCACTTGTCACTGGATTTAGCCAGTTGGACACCTGTTGTGGCTAGTGGTAGTGTTAGTGGTTCTTAATTGGCCTACTCCAAGTCCAAGTTCCGAGCTTAAGTTGGAGTTGGAGCTGCAAACAGTTTTGCCTGCGAAATGGAAATGAATTTTTGCGGCTTAGTTTAAGGTTTTGAAAATAATTTATTTTCAAAAGAACTTTTAGTTTTTAAGAAATCGATCATTTACTTTTAATAGTACTTAATTTCTTTACTTAAATTATATTTTTTTAGAGAGTCAAAAGTCAACTTTAAAGGTTTTCCTATAAGGTTTTCAAATACAAATCAATTTTAAAATAAATAAGAGTTTCTTTAGGTTCTCCTATTATTTTTAAATAAAATTAAATATAGATTTATTACAATTTGTCAATGACTTTTGGTTACCCGGTTAAAGGAAAGGTCTAACATTTTTTATGTAATTTATAATTGCCAAATAAGCGAGAGGCCCAAAAGCCCTTCCCTGTTTATATATTGCTGCCAATTCGTCGCCGAAAGCGGGTCAAGTTCCCATATTTGTTGATTGAGCTACTGCTGCTGCTGCTGCTGCTGCTGCGGGTAGCTGATGTTGCAGCATGGCAAACAAATAAAATAAGCAAATAAATAAATGCGATAAAGGCGCAGACACTGAGGCTTAAATCAACATCAGCTCAGCATTAATGCGTTTGCAACTTTGCGTAATCTCTGCTGGCCGCCGCTCCACTGGCCACTGGCTGGCTCATTGTGCCTGTTTGTATTTTTGATTCCCATCTCTTATTAACTCGCAGCGGTATTGTAATCAGCCCAATTAACAATAAACTTTGTGAGTGTCAACAAAAAACAAGCCACAAGAGCAGCATTTCGTAGATGAAAGACGAAGCGGACATCAAGACCAAGGTATAGTGCCTGCCCTTCACTTCCATTTCGACAGAGATTACGTGATTTGTATCCTTATCCCTTGTCCTTGACTTAAAATTCTCAAGTGCGAATTTAGCGAAGAATAATATTCTTGCTGGGTGAAGGAGGTATTCCGAACCCATAAATCATATATATTCTTGATCAGCCTCAACAGGCGAATCGTTTTAGCCATAACCGGAGGTAAAGAAATTTTTAGCCATTTTATTCAAAATTTGATAAGGGGTTAAATCGATATAAAATTTTAAAATTTTATAAAAAAATTTAATTTTTTTTATTTTAAATTTAGCATACCTATTTGTTAGCCTATTTAAAACTAGCATAAAACATAAAAAAAAAATTTTTTTTTTTTAAATGGTCACAAAAAATTATTAATTAATATTAAACATATATATATAAATAAAATTGCACGCATGTTGCAGATTTATTAACCTTATAAAAATGTAAATATATTTTCAGGATTCAAATAAATAAATTAAACAAGAATTAAATAAATAAAAGTTCAATTTAATACAAATAAAATCAATCAATAAATTAAAAATAAATAATTAATAAAAAAATAAATAAATAATAAAAAATAAATAAATAATAAAAAATAAATAAATAATAAAAAATAATAATAATACAAATAAATAAATAAAAAAAATAATTAATAAAATAAAAAAATTCCACTCGCTTGACACTATAATTCCCAACTGGTTCTAACAACTTCTGAGTGGTAACCCAGCTGAATGTTGAGGTCGAGTGGTATATGTGATAGTGTGGTGATGTGGTAGTGATTACTCTCTCATAGAAGAGCTGCTGTTTTGTAGCTTAGTGCTACGGCTTTATTGGATATTTAAGAGAAGGATACTAGAGAGGATACTAGCAGATATCATCGGAGAGAGTTTGAGATCAGAGAGAAATCAAAGATATTGATCAATCAGAAGAGGGAACTGGAAAAATGTGAGTACACAAAACCTAATTATTTTTTTAAACTTTAAGATATCGTTAATTCAAACATTAAGTTTATGTTTTACATTTTTATTGGGTACCAAATAACAATAATTTAAGCAATTGCAAACTGCAAGGGTAAACAAACTTCGGCGTGCCGATGTAAGCTTTCTTTCTTTGCTACTTTAGCTAATGTAGGTTTTAATAATAATAATAAATATATAATAAATATTCCTTAATCTTGTTGATTTTCCCAATATATTAATTCAAAATTAATTTTAAAGCTTTAACAACAAGAAACATTACGGTTTTTATTGGAAAACATTTTAAATCTAAACAAAATCTTACCTTTATTTTTGTTTATTCTTAAAATAATAAATTATCCTTGGTTTTTATCCTCACTTTAGTTTCTATTATAATTGTTTAAGGATTCACATTAACGTTTTTTTTTATAGTTTTAAATTCCACACTATTTTAATTTACGATTGCACTCAGCAAACAGCGAAAACACAAAGAAAAAAACGAATTTCTTGACCAATTTTTGCGGTCAATTCAAATTACAAAAACAAAAAAGAAACAGAAGAACCGCAATCCTCCGTATTGGTTAATTATCAGTCACTTAAGCAGGCGCGCACTTCACACGCTCAGGTGCAAAAATTAACAGAAGAAGAAATAAACAATAAAGCTGCGGCGATGGAACTCGACGAGGAAGACAAGCGCGCGCCACCGAGTGTGCGGATGCAATGCATGCCATGTTAGGCCGACCGGGCCAATTCCAGAAGTTAGCCAAGTTAGTTAGTCGCGAGCGTAGACCGCAAGCAAGAAGAAGAGCCGCCAAAAGAAGACGTTTCGTTACGCATGCGCAGCGACCTGGCCGAGCGCGCAAAATACTTTTTCAAATGAGCGATATCGATATAATTCGATTATCAAAAGCAAATACCATAAAACGTACCAAATTCATCAATAATATAAAAAATAATATTTTTAATTATTAAATATGCAAATGCAAAGTTAAAAATAAAATTAGAGTAAAGATTATTTTTTTATAATTTTTTTTTAATTATATGTATTTTTTTTATGAGTTCTGGAAATTAAACTAGCCTGAAATTATCCATTATAAAGTCCCCAAAAATACGCAAAATTGAATAAAGGTTAAGCTTGATTTTTATTTAATAATTTAAATAAATTAAAATTTAATCATTAAAAATACTATATATTTAATTTGCCTAAAAAGTGGACTTCAAACAAACAGTATTTTGCCCTCGCTTACCTACGGTCACACTGTCGCTGCGTTGGAATTAAAACAGCAGCAAAAAAAAAAGAAAAGAAAGAAAGAAAAGCAACAGACCGCCCAGCTCCCAGAGATTTGCTGCCCACGAGTGACGACACCGGACTGCCATGAATGTGGACATGTCCGAGATAATTGAGTTCGACATGCGCGTCAAGGGCGAGTATTCGGACGACGATGAAGACAGCCGCGGCGGCGTAGGATCCGCTGGCGGTGTCGGTGGTGGTGCCAACGGCGTGGTGGACGTTGTGGGCGACGACGCCACCTACGTGGTCCTGGAGGGCCTGACCAATGACTACGACGAGGAGTTCCTTATTGTTAACGAGGATGCCACCGGCGAGGGTGAGCTGCTGCTGGGCGATTGCCAGCTGCAGCAGCATGTGGACAATGGAATGCTCATTGCGTCGCGTGTTAAATCCCTGCCGGTAGACGATCAGGGCAACCATTTTGTGATCACCGAGCTGCGTCTGTCCGAGATGGGCGAGCTGGTCGAAGAGGAGGAGGAGGAGCAAAAGCAGAAGCTCGTTGCCAACGATTATGCCTACATATATCCGCCCAAACATGAACAGTGCGATGATCTGGACATTAAGCCGGGAATGTCGCCGCCATCCCTGCCATCATCACCATCCCCACAATCACCGCTTCCGCCGCCACCGCCGGCGCTGGCACCACCCACCATCAAGCTAAAGTCCTCTAACCCGGCGACGCCACAGTTCGTTGTGCGAAGCTATGGCAACCAGAACGCCGGCGGTGATGACGGTGAGATCGCCGACGTAAAGCCCACTGACAAGATGCTGGAGGAGTTCAAGGGACCACGGCGCTACATGCTCTTCGACGATCTGATAGCCACTATCGTGGACTTTGACGAGGACAACACACCCATCGTAGAGTTCTCCATGATCAGCAGCCAGACGGACGAGAAGCTGCCGGTGGAGTGTGGCATCTGTCCCGATGTCATGCACAAGTCCAAGCTGTCCAGGCACCAGAAAACGCACCTGGTGCCCGGCACCAACCGGTACGCGTGCGTTTACTGCTCGGAAACGTATCGTGACTGCAAGTACCTGGCCGGTCATGCCCGCCGTCACATGGGCATCCGTCCCTATGTGTGTGAGGTGTGTACGCTGTACTTCTCCACCAAGCAGGATCTGCGCGTGCATAACCAGCGGCGGCATTTGGAGAAGGAGCACATCTGCGAAATGTGTGGCAAGACGTTTGCCCAGAATACACAGCTGAAGCGGCATCGGGAGGCGACGCACGAGAAGAAGCGACGTTTCCAGTGCCAATACTGCCAGAAGGCCTACTACAAGAACTTCTCGCTGCAGGAGCACATCCGGAACGTGCACATGGGCAAGCGGCGCATGCTCAAGTGCCCCTTCTGCGGCATGCAGTGCCGGGATGCCCACAAAATGGCCCGCCATCGCAAGGATATGCATCTCAGTCAGGGCCTGTACGAGTGCCATCTGTGCCAGGAGGAGTTCACCGATATTAACTATTTTGATGCGCACAAGCGCTCCATACAGTGCCGGAGCAATACACGCCGCTATGTCGGCAGCAATGACCAGGCGGATGGCAATGGCTCGGCTTCGGGTTCCATTTCTGGCGGAATGCTTGATGGCGGCGATGATGATGACGAGGGTATGGGCATACTGGAGGAGGAGTATGATGAGGATGCCGGCCTGCTGGTGGAGGAGGGCGATGCGGAAACTACTGTGGTTGTCAACGGTGGGCACTACCTGAACGTGGCCGATGAGCAGCAGCAGCAGCATCACCAGTACGTCCAGATAGCGGACTACAATGGCCAGGGGCTGCTGGTGGAGGAAGAGGAGGTGGAGGAGGAGGAGGAAAACGTGGAAAACGACAATGTGGATCCAAATGCTGCAGACGTGGGGGAGGAATATTTCAACACTGTCTCGGAGCAGTACCAGCAGCAGCAGCAGATCATCAACATGGTCGATGAGTTCAACGACGAGCTGATATATGAGATCACCTTGAAGACTGAGGATAACTGAGTGCCGCTTCCTACATAGATTTATCCCTTCCTCCTTCCCAATCCCACTTCCACTCCCATATTTCGTTTACCAATTGTATATAGATCAATAATTGTACACGGACGGAGCAGTAAAAACCAATCTTTTGAATTTTTCCCCCGTTTATTTGCTCGAATGCAACCCAGGGGGCTGACGCAGGGCTGCATTTGGGGGGTCATCAGCGGGCGGAATGCAACACGTCTACTCGTGTCTAAGCAGAGTCGTGTCCTCATGCAATGGGTCAATGGGGTCATTTAGAATTGGAAATTTTCCATTAACTTCCAGTTTAACATTTGCATACTCTTATGACGTCAGCTAGTTTGTTAGAAAGAGAGGGGAACTATATGTATATCGATATCCGATTCCGATTTTTGCCAACCGATCACTTTCTCTTTGGAGAGTTGGCAGCCCTAATTGCTAAATAACAAAGTTTGGTAAATAATAAACAACATCCGGCGAAACAATGGCAGCCAAGGCAACAGTGCGGGTCCTTCGATCAAACTTCCAGTCAACCCAAGCCAGTTGTGGTGTGAAAAAGCACAGTTCCTTGAAATTCAAGAGGTTTTCCCCCAAACCAAAATGGAGGAGCTGAAATTAAAGTACCAGGAGATGACCAGCGACTTTCTCAGGAACAGTAGCAGCCGCAGCAGCAGCGAGGAGAAAGAGGAGGCGGCTGTAGGTCCCATAGATAGCTGGGAATCCTTCAATGAACGCGTCGATGGTCTGATCCTCAACGAGCACTGCGACAGTTCGGTAAAGAAGCTGGAAGACCGGCGCTTGGAGATCCTCGATCGGGTGCGCCAACAGTTCCGTGAAGCCCCCAAAAACTCGACGACCACAGAGCCGGCGCAGAAGGCGCCCATCGAAAAGCAGCTGGAGGTGTCCGGCGAGGCCCTCGATGAGCTTGTACGCTTCGGCAACGTTCTGGTGACCAATGTACGGGTGGCCAACGAGCGACGCGAACTCAACCGTCGTGTCTACGAGGCCACGCAAAAGAGCCGGGTGCAGGCGAAGCTACAAGCCGAGAGCCTGGAGACAGTGGCCCGATTTGCCGACATCAAGGCACGCTGGAAGGAGCTGGAGGAGATCAACGAACCGATGATGCTGTGGGATCAGATCGAGGAGCAAAAGAAGCGTATTGCTGCCATAATGGGACGCAAGGATGAAATGATAGCCGCCTGCCAGCAGGAGGTGAATCGCATGAATGCCAAATACGAGTTTGATCGCGAGCGGCAGGCCCAGGACCTGTGCGGCCTGGTGGAGCGCGTGGACCACCAGGTGGAGACCCTGAAGGAGGCCTACAAGCAGCACCTGCTCCTATTGCGTCACACCATCGAGGAGGAGCGCCAGATCTTTGCCGCCAGTGCCGTTGAGAAGTGGCGAACCTTTTTCGATGCCATGAATGCAAATTTCGAGGAAAAGGCCAACTTGGTGCGTTCCCGAGAGCAATTCTATGCCCGCCAGACCCAACAGATCAACGAGTCCCAGGAGGAGCTGACCAAAAGCACACGCATCCGGCTGGAGAAGGAGTGCGAGCGCCTTGAACTCGAGCTGCGTCGCACGCGCGACAATGTCTTGATGAACTCCGAGAAGCTGGACTACAACTACGAGGTTCTGCAGAAGCGCAACGAGGAGAACGCCATTATCAATGGCCAGCAGAAGCGGCGGGTGGCCCGCCTTCAGGAGGCCATTGGTCGCACCAGGCGCGGCCTACGTGGTCACTGCCTCACCGGCAAACGGAACATTGCCCGACTTTCCGGCGATATCTACAAGCTGCACGCCAACATCAACGACATGGAGGCCAAGGCGCATCAGGCGCGACTCAACAACCGCGAAAAGTTCGATCGGATCTGGGACATCAACTACAGAGAGCTCAGCGTCCTGGTGGAGCGGATCTATCGCATCGATCGCACCATTCACGACCAGCAGCTGGCCATGCCCTGGCTCCGGCCAGTGCCGCCCATTCCCAATATAAACCAGGCCAAGATGAGGCCAAATAATGTACTCCAAAAGTTCGATATGCGTATTGGGAGGCTGCCCAAGAACCGATCGCTGTCAAGTGGCGGAAGAGGAGCCTCCAGTAAGCAGCATCGTCCGGATATCAAGGATTTGCCGCCGGATTCTCTACGCCTGATGCGCACCCTCATCCGTCAGCTTTCCGATCGCGGCGGTTTCCTAATCGAGGAGCGTCTGCTGGAGATTCTGGAGCCATATTCCGAGGAGGACAAGTGCCTGGTGCGCATTGACAACATCTTTGCGGCTTTGCATATTCGCCATTTGCGGGATGTGCAGGAGCTGACCAGGATGTTTCTGCCGTACACTTACTGCCCCACCTGCCAGCCGGAGGGCTTGAGTCCCCGCAAGTGTGCCAAGGTCTTTCTTAAAGATCGGAAACCCTTAAGAGACCAAGAGCTGCACAGCGACCACAGCGAAGAGGATTCCCCAAGAGATTGTCCCAATCACTACCTGGTCATGGAGCCGGCTCTCTGCCTGCATGCCATGAACCTTTTCACCACCAAAATGCACCAGCAGATGCATGAACAGGAACGCAGCGGAGTCAGCAGCAGCAGCCGTCACATGGTCACTCCCCTCCAGATTACGGATGCAGAGATCCGTGACTTTTGGCGGCAGTTTGCAGCCTGCTTTCCACCCGCAAAGCGCAAGCTGTGGAAGACCCTGGAGCACGGGCTGAATCACTATGTGGAGGTGCTCAAGATGCGTGTGCAGTACGATGCCGAGGTGGTCTTCCTGCGTCGTCAGAACGAGGAGCTGCGCCACCTGCTCCAGAAGTTCACCGTTCAGATCTGATGGGGATTTGGTTATGCCGGAATCATAAACCCCATGGAAATCGCACTTGATTGCTGTTCAATGGGGTTCGTAAATGAATATTTATACATTTATGCAAGGGTAATTGCACCTCAAGTCGTGGCTTTTGGCTTGCCAAGTGTACGGCAGGGCAGGGGCGGTGGCTTAAGGTGTTTTTATCGTCTCAGGGGGGGTCACAGTTATTCAAAGATAATAAGGGAAAAATATAGTAAAAGGGGAATATACTTTTGAAGGGGGAAACATAGTTAATAATACAATTTTTAGGATGCAAAAAAAATATATTTAAATAAAAATTAAATCTTTTTCCACCCCCTTAAGGTGTAAGTATCTTCTCAAGGGGTGTTAAAATTATTTAAAGATAATAAACAAATATAAGAAAACATTATTATATTATATACTTAAGTTCTTACTTAATACTTAAGTAATTTATTTTAATTATTAAAAAAATTGCTACTTTCTAAGACTCCCAAAAATCGAAATAGTTACAAAAACAAGTTACTGCTGCTGCTGCACTGGGGGAGCGTTATCAGCGCAACCCGATAAAGTTCTCGTTGGACTCTATATATTCCCATGTATGTACAGCTGTGTTCACGGAAATAGCAGTGCCCAACGACCTGCACGTTTAAGATCGGAAAATCCTGTTACAAACACTATTTTCATAATTTTTTTTTCATAAAGGCTTAGTGTATTTAATTGTTAACAATACCACAATCATTTAATTTAGGTAACATAAATCTTTTAGAAAATATAGCTAATATGAACAAAAAAGGTCTATATTATGCCGTTCATTGAAATAGCAGTGAAAAACTAAAATTCATCATAAATTTAAAAATATCGTATAAGAAACCTATTTCTTCTTAAATTCTAATTTACTATGATCTAATATTTCGTTAAATAGCCTTTAGAAGCTATCATAGCCTCAAACCTGGGTGGCAAGGAGTCCACCAAGTCTTAGCAACGCTTGAGGGGAATATGGCCTCATTCCTCCTGCACAAATTGCCAAAGCTGCGGCTTAGAAGTCGGAAACTTCTTTAATACGTAGCCCTTGATGTCCCCCATAAGTTTTCGATCGGAATAATATCCGGGGACTGTGCAGGCCATGGCAGTGCATCCACTTTTTCATTAAGAACCCACTCCTTGGCCACCTTGCTGGTATGATTAGGGTCACTGTCCTGCTGAAATGTCCAAATTAATGGCATATTTTCATCAGGATACGGCTGCAAGACAGTTTTTAATATTTGGACATAAGCATAATGGTCTTTGATCCGACAGATCATATATACGGGACCTACATCGTTGTATGAAATGTATACCCATACCATGATTTTTAGGCCAGCGTCTTCAGCGTATGGTTTGGGGGGTACTATATATTTGGAGGTCGACGGACATATTGTCTTGTCCTATTCCACCAAATAAAACCAGTTTGGAGTCATTTGTCCAAAGGATATTACGCCATTTGAATAGTGGCAGTTCAAGTGGCTATTGGCGAACTCGGATCTGGCCTTGATATGCCTGTAACCAAGCAGTGACATTTTCCATGAACTTCGCGAATCTAAAATTTATTCAATAAGTCCCCGGCGAATGGTCCCATGACTGATTCCCATCCCAATTCCCGCTCATATATCCCTAGAGGATGCAAAAGGACGAGCTTTGCTGAAGCGAAGTACGCGTCGAGCCTGTACAATTGTGTTTTTGCGAATCGTACCTCGGTTTTTTTGGGTTCGGTTCATATTTTATGACTTATAAACTATTTTAAAAGAACAATTTGAAAGATTTAGAGACTCTTTACATGTTTTGCCCTTCTTTCTAGGCTAAATTATCTGATATCTTTCTCTCATGGAGCAGTGAGGTCCTGCGCCCACTAAAATAATTTTATTTTGCGTTGTAAAGGTGTATTATAGTATAAACTATAATAACGACCTTAATTAAAGTCATTTTTTACAAAATTAAAAGAAATTTCGGCACTTTTTGCGAAAGAAAATTAAAAACTGCTATTTCAGTGATCGGCCAAAACGAGCTGCATATGTGAAAAAATATCAATAAAACATAAAAATAGAGCAAATCTAACGGAATTTTTTCTTGATTCTTATCTTTATGTTCCATTTTACAAAAACAATGTGCAATAGATCAGCTTGCAAAAAGGAATATGTACAAAAAAACGTTTTGAAGTTGTTCGTCTGTCGCACTGCTATTTCCGTGAACACAGCTGTATATATATACACCTATTTAGATTCGGGGCTGAGTAGGAGGTACCGGTCGCCGGGGTCGACGGTAGGAGGAAGATTGCCGCCAATTGGCTCAAAGTGCGCTGGCGTTTAAAGTGCAAAAAACGCCAAAGGGGGAAAGAAACTAATCACTCATTTACGGGGAAAAAAATAGACTTTATTACGGGCATTTCGATAAAAAACAAAATAGCTAAAGAGAGAAGCTTCGTCACCTGCCTGCTGCTTTGGCCAAAACTACAACCTGTAAACGATATATACTACACAATTAAACAAGGCGTAATCTTATCGACACTCGGACAACCGACGGAAGTCTTGGCCAAAGCAGTCGGTGAAACGGCAGCAAACCGGACGGAAGCAAGGGAGAACCAAGGGGATCTTTAAGCTGAACAGGAACAAGTGATAACGATGGAGAGTGAAGATCAAAACAACAACTATGGTGTTTGCCTGGAGGAGCTCCAATTGTTTGCTCAGCTGGAAGAGGGTCTTACAGGGGATTTAGAGCTGGAACTTCTAGAGCTGGTAACTGGGATTAACTGAAAAAGCAAGCTTCTCTTTGGCTGACATTTATATTAATTCTCAGCGAGACAGTTCAGAGCAAAAGACACCAAAGCCTATGCCACCACAGGCCTCAACAGCAAACCACAAGCTTCGTCGTAGAGGAACATCATCATCATCTTCTGGTCATACCTGTGACACGTGCGGTCGACGCTTCTCAGAGGCCTACAACCTGCGCATCCACAAGATGACCCACACGGACGAGAAACCCCATGTCTGCGGCGACTGTGGCAAGGGTTTCCGTCAGCTGAATAAGCTACGCATCCATGCTGTCACCCATACAGAGGAACGGCCCCACAAGTGTGATATTTGTGGCAAGGGATTTCGTTATGCCAACTATTTGGCTGTCCACCGTCGACTGCATACGGGCGAGAAACCATATCCTTGTTTGGATAAGAAGTGTGCCATGGTATTTCACTCTATACATGCAAGAAGGATTCACCAGAAACTGCAACATGCTGGGGATATTGAGCTGCTGCCACTGGAAGAGCATAGAGAGGCAGATACTTCAACCTCCACCTCGTCACTTAGCTTCACCTGCCCCGTGTGCGGGCGTATTCTCACCGATCAGTGCTACCTGAGCACCCATCTCAAGCGTCACTACAACCAGCGCGACTTTGCCTGTCCGCAGCCGGAGTGCGGCAAGAGTTTCTTTAGCGCCTCGGAGCTGAAGCATCATCAGATAGCCCATACCCAGTTGCGTCCCTTTGCCTGTCCGCTGTGTCCGGCGAGGTTCCTGAGGAAGTCTAATTACAAGCAGCATCTCAAGGTGCACGAGCGTTAGGGAGTAAGAATCATCTATGCACTACTGGTTGAAGTAATAAGCATCCCAAAAAGCATGTTTTTGATCCCAAAAAGCATGTCTTTGATCCCAAATAACATGTTTTTGATGCCAAAAAGCAAGAAAATGGGTTGGTTCATTAACAAAGTTTTATAGGACCTCATTCGCATGTACTTATTATCTTAACCAGTAGTGTGCCGTAACAGACTCCATGCATTTTTAGTAAAGATAAACCCAGTTAAAGCTAAAACTAGTGGCATTTACTTCCTCCAATCCATTTGAAATCCCATCCAACCTTCAGAAGCGCCGCCTTTATGTGCTCTCTATCGATCGATCGATCGGTCGCTTTTGTTTAAATATTATAAGTGTTTATTTAAATATACGATTTGTGTTTGTCTTTATCTTGCATGCTTGCCATATTAGATATATGTATATATTTTCGTATTTATACTCTTTAAAGTTACATAGGGTACGGGTACATGTACGGCTGGTTCTCTATGGTTGTTCTGTGCTGTTTTTCTCGATCGATCTAACTCGATCTCTTTGCTTTTGCTTTGTTTACAGTTAGCCATAACTTAAAGATTACATTACATTATTAGCTGAAGGGGAAGTACAAAAACAGTGGTTCAACGAAATCAAAATAAGTGTCAAATTAAGGCAACACAACAATCCCTAGTTAGCGATCTTTTATTCGATTGACTGCCAATTCAGGATCAAGTGTGGTCGTCTTCGATACAACAAAAAAATGTATATTGAAAAATATTTAAACAAAAAATAGGTAAAACTTAAATTTAACTAATCAACAATGATTGTTGAACGCTACAGTTATGTTCTGGGTTATTCTCTTGGCGACTGAATGACTGAATTACTCTGGGTATTCCCTTGAAGACTGAATTACTCAAAATATCGCTAATGTATCGCATTAGCGATAACTACATCGATATATTACCGATATTTTCAGTAATTCAGTTATTCAGTTGTCAAGGGAATACCCAGGCTTTTTTTAGGATTAAGCCCACACTGAACAAAAATATAAAACAGCTTTGAAATAAGATTAACAAAAGCATTAAAGAACTTAAATCAAAGTTGGGACTCAGGATTAAGAAGCTAGCGAAATTTCGTTACACATATTTCGTTATACATATTGATGACTTAAGATCTAGACCCAAGAAAAAAGCGAGCATTTGCCAAGCTAAAACCGATTTTATCAACCGGCAAACCATATTGCATTTGGTATTCAGATACAAACGCCATAATTGACACTTGAGCTATGCTTTTGAATCGTTTCATTTCGAATAATTCTGTCTCTCTCTCTTTTACAATAAATGCAGATCTGAAAATGGGACTTGGTTTGCGTTTTGGTTGCTGAAACTCGAAATTATGCTGGACAAGTGCTTTTCACATATATATGATATATATATATATGTTACATATCGATGCATTTCTGTGAAGGTATCCCATAAGTCATAAGGATACGCTTCCCCGAAAGGCGTTGATATGCTTTTTAACGGATACACGACTATAAACTAACCGAGAGCGGCTCAAGCTGCTAGACAACCATCGTCTGTCTGATCCAGTGGAGGTCCTTGCGTGATTCATTTCATTTAATCTTTTTTGTTTTCTTTTCTTTTGGTCTTATGTACATTTGCAATGTATATGGTATATGGGTATATAATTATATATGGTCTGTGTCTGAGTTGGCTCTGTGTGTAAGCTTCAAGCTTGATAAATCCCAGTTTCTGTTTTGCTCTCCTCGTGCTCAATCGTTCCTGTTCCAAAATCACCGTTATTTGATCCTTGTTTTGCTTCTTTCTCAAAGAATATCTATCGCTTCCAGCGCTTAACCCAACAATTACCACAACTCCACACAGATTTATCGGCGTTTCTCTGGTTGGTCTCGGGTTTATTTCCTTATATTTTCAATTTCTGTGTAAAATGTGTGTAAAAAGTTTCCAAAAAAATTAAAAAAAAAAGAGTGTTCCTGGTTCTGGAGCTGCTCCATTACTATACGTCCTAAACTTGTAACGCCAAATACATACTCTCTCTCTCTCTCATATTTCATATCATATATGCTTGTATATATTCCACATGTAAGTGTGTGTGCTCTTTGTATATAGATATATATTTATATATATATCTGTATCTGAATCTTGTGTTTTTGTTTCGTATATAATTTGCCTGAACTTATTTCATATGTGCTCTCAGAGTTTTTCTTGGTTTTCTCATTTTCATTATCATTCTCTTTTTCTTTTTTTTTTTTTTTGGGTTAAAGCCCAGCTCAAGTAACGCTGAAGGGGAATTTCTATAAAATTTTGATGAAATAAAGGGCAACATTTCGCACACTTTTCACAATTTTTCATAATTTCCCTGGATTTATAATTTTTTTTCACAATTTCCTTTTGGTTTGTGAAGTTCTTTTGGCGTTTTAAGTGTGCTTTTCCTTAGAGCTACAGTGTGAATTTATAATTTATAATTTTATAATTTTATAATTTTATAATTTATAATTTTATTATTTATAACTTTCTCATCTCTACTTTGTTTTAATGGCGAAATTAAACTTAATTCAGTTTAATTACATTTAAAAATCCCATCAGAAATCAAAAACACAGAAACATAAACGTAAGTTAGTTCGGATTTTGGTTGAAAATTGAAAAACATTTAAGAATGTTTTCTTTAAAACATACATACATACATACAACTTAGTTTCCACTAATACTACTAGAAACTACGAATCATCGGGGACCTGACCCATAGAATATTCCTCCTTCTTCAGTGTTACTTGCTAGCCCAACCATGATTTTGTTTTTTAGGGATTTCTATCTTCCGCTTTTCTTTCTTTGAAAATCCAAAAAAAAAAACAGGGATTCTTTCTTTCTTTTCCTTAAAAATCCAAATCCAAATCCAAATCCTCCTTACGACATCGAGCTGCATGGAAGCCGCGGCGAACCCATCTGCGTGAGGACCCTGTCCAGCCACTGAAGCGGCCCATTCAGGTGCAGCTCAATCCAACAGGGCGTCGAGGTAACCGTCTGGCGGCGATACTCGGCTCCCCAGCCCTTGACAAACGACATGCGAATGGTGCACATGCGGGTTAGCTGGTAGACAGCCTCAAATCCCTGCGACACCGACTGCGACAGCAGGGCGGCAAACTCCTGATTATTGAAGATCTTTAGATTGCAACCGGGCGGGATCTTTGCAGGGGGTGCTAGTGGATAATAATCTTGCATATTGCTGATTACAGAAATTGAGACTCTATGATTGATATGGACAGATCACGAAGGAGTATTCATGCAGAGCCTCATGTGCGAACGGAATTGGTTTTGCCACCATGACCACGGCGGCGCGTCGACCTCGTTTGCCACTATTGCGAACTGACGTGGAAAGCGAAAGTAAAAACGCTCCAGACCGGATGGATGATGACCAGCTCCACGATCAGGGCTTGAGCGGAAGGTCTAACAAAACATATTGAAACTAACATGGCGGTGAAGCGCGAGGTAAAAGCCTAAGCGTTTCATAGGTGTCAGCAAGGAAAGCATTGGCGAACATAGCTAAGCGCAATAGTGGGACAAGTAGGTTGCATCCCTTTGACTCTTAGTGAGGTGAGAGGAGTTTCTTATGTTAAGGGATTACCTTTACCATATTTGGCATCGTTGTGTGAATCCCAGTATCTTCTGTAGCCAAGATAACTATTTGCTCGATGCTGTCAGATAAGAGAGACGAGCGATGGCGGTGAGCAATGGGTGGGCATTTCACCACCGCTAACCAGACGACCAGAGCAGCGGAGATGAGCTCAGGAGCTGGAACCACGAAACCAGCACCGCTTGGGCTCATGCTGCCTGGCAGTTTGGGCGAACCATGGGACCATATTTTGGCGACCAATAATCGGATGTTGTCAGAGCGCTCTGGAGGCACATGTTGTCCGGGGACGATACATGAAGCCAGGTCGGGCGAAAAATGGAAGGCGAAAACCTGAGCGCCGAAGATGGAACAGCTCAGATCTTGGCGATGATGCAGGAACTCATCCAAGATTTTCCGCTATTACCATGATGAAGACGTTTCTTCTCACGCGATAAATCAGGAGCTTTTGAACTATTTGAGACCAGAAGATCAGCCACTTTTCAAAAGTACAGTCAAATAAACATGAACCCTTGCGTGGAGTGTCTTCTTGCGGGTGCTTTTTACGCAGCTGTCGCGTCTGGTTATGTAAGACAACGCTTCAAGCTCCACCAGCTGGACTGTTGATTTTTGCTGCCAGGATTGCGTGAGCATGCCAGCAACCATGTACCATCGTATATTATCCTCGGTAAAAATTGCAATTATGTAATGACGCGACCGCCGGGTGAGATGTGCTGGCGCGCTCTCAGGATGTCGTCGGCGGGGTGGGGGAAGAGGGGGCGGTGCTCGGCTCGGTTCCTGGCGGGGCTCCTGGAACTGGAATGCTACCTCCTTCCTGCTCCGGGTTGCTGCTCCTGCTGCTTGCTGCTGATCGATTTGATCGCCTGGAATAGTGGCATTCGATTATTTGTTTGTGCGTGCTGCGGCAATTAAAACCTCTGATAATTTGGATGCATGTGTGTGGTGTGTGATTTCTAGAGCTGCTGCTGGCTGGATCTGATAATTTTATTTGTGATAATTGCCCGTCGGAGCGTCTGTCTGTGTGTGTGTGTGTGATTGGTAATCTACGAGTATTAATTCTCCCTATTTCTTCCACTTGCCTTCCAGTATTGGAATCTCTATCTTCCCATGCAATCGTCTGCTTCCAATGTCTATGTCTGTGTGCGTAGGTGTGTTCTAAGCCCTTTTACAAAAAGTTAAACAAATAATAATATATAATTAGTGTTGCTCTTTTCTAACTCGCCAACCCCCTTAAACCGCCCGCTGCCTTGAGAGTCTGTTGTTGTGGTCCGAGCAAGGTCAAATGTCTGCGTTTGCAGACGCCGCAAAAAAATATAAATAATTAAAAGTCGAACAGCGATATATGAACTAATCTGTGGGCTGTTTGGAATTTTCCAACTTGCAATAAATTACCATAAAAAACGCACAATAATAAAATGTGCATGGAAGAAATTGTAAATACGCACTGAAAGGCACACACACACACAAGCACGAGAGTTTTTTTTTTTTTGAATGTATCCATGTATCCCCATACCTGTACAACGGTACCGGCAACGAGCTCCCTGGCTGCTCCTTCTCCTGGCTGTTGCTCGCTCGCTCTCTCACACGGCCGCCGCACTGGAGCTGGATGCACTTAATGCGCTGCGTTGGTGGGACAACGGGAACCAAATGGCAACGGCAACGGCACCGGAACCGGGCGTGCAGCACATCAAGGCGAAGGAGACGAGGGGGTCTGGCCGGAGGGGGGGCGGTGTGTGTTGGTGGCCACCGTTTTTAATTTGTGTATATCTTGTGTGCGCGCCAGAAAGTGACAGCTAGAGACACACACAGCCACACACCGACACGACACACACTCGCACTCACACACACACAACAAAAACACTCACAGGGCGACAGAACAGAGAATATTTATTTTACGCTCCTTGCCGTCTCTCGTCTGCTTTTCTGCTGACCTTTCGCACTTTGTGGATATACTTTTCTGGTCCCCTTTCCACCGCCACAGCTGTTTTTTTTTTTTTTTTCTTGTCCGAGCGGAGCGTTTTGCCGACTGCGATTGCCCAATGCCCCGTTCAACACAAGCGATCTATTGCAGATTTTCCCAGTTTTCACTGACCACACGGAAAAGATTTTTCTGTTGCGTTCCGAGGAAACCACACTGTTTTTATTTCATACGCAGTTTTTCGCTTTTCGCCTCCTCGAATGTAGAACAGTGTGACCAAGTATGCATAAATAATTGCAGTATTTTTTTATATTCGAACCACACCTGGTATTCAGCCCACATCTGATATTCGAACCACATCTGATACTACAACCTACAACCTAACAGAATTTTCTGTTAAAATGAGAGCTTAACAGGTTTTGCTTATGGAATTCCCAAATTGAGAGGGCGTTTTAACAGAATTTTAACAGAGCAACAGCACTCAAACCGGCGCTCTCTCACTCAATTTTTTCGCCTCCTCGAATTCAGCAGTGCTGCCAACTCTTGGTATCGTAAAAAAGCACTAAAGCTTTTGGATACGGCAGAGCTGCTAAAACAGCGATACATCGATAGTTGGTACCGATAACGGGAGCAAACAGGCGCTCTGTTTAAATTAACAAAATCGCCACCGAAAACCTTTGGAACTAGACAGATTTATTTGATTTACTTTTCGGTAATTGTCAAGTGGTGGCAGGAGGAACCCGAGTCAAGTGCGCGTAACGCGCCAGGATTTCTGCAGCGCCTGCTTCACCAGCTCATCGGGCGAGGGCGTGTCGAAGCGGAATCTCTTCACCTGGCCGCCGTAGTCCTCGCGGTTGCACATTTTCAGATGGTGCCGTTCCAGCGCTGTTATGGCATACTGCAGGTTTGGATAGCCCACGACGACGTCCAGCATGCAGCCAATGGGGCCGGGCTGGGACTCTGGTGGGGGCACTGATGCCTCCTCCTCCTCCTTCTCGTGCCGCCGCCGCCTGCTGGCCAGCAGGTCACCACTGAGAAGAGCAGGGTTCCTGCTCACCGGAGGCAGATCGCAGGGATTGAAGGGGATGTTAAAGTGCTCCTGGCTGGCCGCCAGCTTCTCGCGCGCCTTGCTTGCCGCCACCTTGGGTGGGCCATCCTTGCTTGCGGCTATCACAGTGCTGGTGAGATCGATCAGCGGCGACTGCGTCGTCGACTTCATGGCTTCTTCAGCCCGGTCGCCGCCGTCGTCGTCGCTGCGGATCTGCAACTGGCCCACGCTACGCTCTAGCCTAGAGAGGAGCGGTATGTTCAGCGGCTCACCAGTGGCCGCTCCAAGCTGGGGAATAACGAATCTAGTGGTTGCTCCGCCTGCTCCTCCTGGTGGCGCCTCGCTTTCCGAACCCTGACGCCGGCGACGAATCTCGTCGAGCAGCTGCTGGTTGTGCAGGTCCGTTGCCTGGCGGCTGCGCTCCTGGGCCGCCAGATCGGTGGGCTGCTGCTGCTGGAGCTGGAGCTGCGGGATTTTCAGCTGCGGAATGACGAATCTGTGCTGTGGCTGTGTCGTCGTCGTCGGGTGACAGTCATTGCTCGATTTGGACGAATCGCCGGGATTGGGGAGGCCGAACTGTTTCTGTATCGTCTGGTGAAGGGTCTGCGTCGGGTTGGTTCCCATTTCGAAAGTTTGTTAATTTTGCAGACTTCTTTTTTAGGTTTTCGGTTTGTTATTGTTTTTTTCTTCTTTGTGTGTGTGTGTGATGACGTTCGATTCGCGGTCTGCCTATCGATAACAATCGATTCCCCAATTGACTTGTTTTTTAAAGTAAATAAACCAAAATTTAATTGAAATTTTTAAAATTTAAAGCTTAATAAACCAAAATTGCAGTTGTACAAATAAATTGTTATAGATTTTTGTGCCTAATTATGTTGTGAAATATGGGTATCGATACATCGTAATAACCAGTGCTGGACAACACAGTTGGGTAACCCAAACAGCCCGCGAATATTTGAATTTTAGGGATTTCTAGCAAATTCAAGAAATAACTAAATTTTCTTGTTATTTTAAAGCCCCTTCTTTGTCAGCTTCTTTTTGGTGTGAGTTTTATTTATAAATATTTGTTTTCTTGGAACAATTGAGTGGAAAAAAAAATGCAATTTAATAGCAGATCCTAGACATGATCCAGCCGGCAAATGGGTCCCTCCTCGACCATCTTCAGGTCCACCTTGGGCCCCACGAGATCCCGAATGTTGTTAATGCCATACTTGATCATCGTCGGCCGCTCCAGCGACAGTCCCCAGGCAATCACATTCACATTCTCCGGCAGGCCCATCGGCAGCAGCATCTCCGGCCGGAATACGCCCGAATTGCCCACCTCGATCCACTTGGCCAGGCCCGGGTGATAGCAGAAGATCTCCATGCTGGGCTCTGTGTACGGATTGTAGGCCGGCTTGAACTCCAGCTGCGTGATGCCCAGCTTCCGGAAGAACTCATAAAGCGTGCCTATGAGATCGCCCAGCGTGAGGCCCACATCGGCGATAACACCCTCCACTTGATGGAACTCCGCCAGGTGGGTGGCATCCAGTGTCTCGTTGCGGAACACCTTGTCGATGCTAAAGTACTTGGCCGGCTTGAAGCCACCCTCCTGGTTGGCTAACTTGTACAGCATGCGGGCACTCACCGCCGTGGTGTGGGTGCGCAGCAGATTCTTCTGCGCCTCCTCCAGCTTCCAGTCATAGCCGTAGCCCTTGGACCCATAGCCACCGTGCGAATGCACCTCCTTCACCCGCTCGAGATACTCCTGGGGGAACTTGTGGCTACGCGACGGATGATTCACGAAGAACGTGTCGTGGGCATCGCGAGCCGGATGCTGTTGCGGCTGGTAGAGAGCATCAAAGTTCCAGAATGACGACTCCACATAGTTATTGGTGGGCATCTCCGAGAAGCCCATCTCGAGGAATATCTGCCGGAACTCAGTGCGAACCTTTAGCAAAGGATGAAGATGACCCCGCGTGGGTGGTGCTCCTAGGGCATCAAAGTTGTACGCCTTGAACTTGAGCGTGTCCCAGAGCCCGCTCGACAGCATGTCCATGGTGAGATCCGTCTCCAGTTTGGTCAGCGTGGTGGCAAACTCAGCTCCTCGGCCCAGCACAAAGCTCTTGGTGACGGTCTCCTGGAGTAGCTTGCGCTTCTTGAAGTCGGCACAGTCCTTGGCTGGCAACTGGTCACCCTTGCCTTGGGCCACCAGCAGCAGCTGGTCACGCACACCGTCCACAATGCTGTCCACCTTGCGCCGAACCAGCGGTGGGCTGACGCTCTTATCCACCAGTATCCAGCCGTGTGACATGGCCTTGCTGAAGCCCACCTTGGCATTGGGGCCACCGGTGGCCATAAGGGACGCCTGGGCGATGCCCTCGGCCGGAATGGCGGCATAGACCAGAGCCTCGTGGCTCCCGTGCTCCACCACGGCGCGACCCTCGTCCGTGAGGCCTAGACTCTTGTGGGTGGCCACCGTGGCGGTGACCAAATCGCCATGCGCCTGGATGCTCTTCAGGGCGCCCACTATCTTCTGGTGATCCTCGGCGAAGAGGGCGGCCAGGTCCAGGGTGTCCGCCTGGCCGGCGGTCTCCAGGTGCTGGAGAATGCGCTCCGTGAGGTCGGGATGCATTGCTGGGGCCCAAATCTGACGTAAATTTGATATCAAATGCCGAATCTCGTGTTGCCACAACGCAGTGGGAAGAGGAAGAGTGCCATAGAGCTGGGAAACTATCGATGGTACTATCGAGGTATCGACTTTTTCCTTTTTTTGAGCCACCATCGATAGTTTTTTATCACTATCGATAGTACGGGACTATTTTTATATCTCTGCTTTGTTGCTAAAATTTAGTAAGAAAAATGCAAACAAATATATATATATATATATATTTTTTTTTTATAATAAAAATGTATTCTAAATTAACTTAAATTGGAGTTGGCGGTGAAAAATATTAACTGAATTTCAAAAGAAAGGGTGCGTCTACGCCACGTCTTCAGAGTCTAAGCGTATGTTTAGCAATGGTAATACAATTTTATTTGTGCAAAGTTGCTTGGATAGAATATTTATGTTAATTACTTAGTCAAAACATATGGCATAATTTTTAAACTCTTGAATAGTATTATAATTCTATTTGAAATTGCTATAACTTTAATTTGCAAAAAGAATCGTAAAAAAACGATACTATCGATAGTATCGAATTTTCGTTTTCAAATCATCGAAAATATCGAATGGTGCCACTATCGATAGTTTCCCAGCTCTAGAGTGCCAGGCCGGCCCCACTTATCGATAAGCCCAGCGCCAGTGTTGGCAAATTCGTCGCTTTAATTCGTTCCAATCAGACTTTTGAAAAGCACAAATCCTAGTATCAGATTTATTTTAAAAATAAAGTGCTATATTTTGTTAAATTGTTTTTAAATATAAAAATATAATAACTTTAAATTTAAAAATATCATAACTCGATCAAAAATCCATAAAATTTAAATCGGAAAACAGTTCTGTGTTAGTTTTTACGAAGTTAATAAATCTGCATACTTTATTTGAAATTTTTTAAAATTAAAATTTTTTATCGAATTTTGATCATTTTAATGAAAAAATTGGCTAAAAATTTAATTTCCCCCGGACATGGCTAAAAAGATTCGGCTGTTAAAGCTGATCAAGAATATATATAATTTATGGGGTCGGAAATGACTCCTTCACCCAGAAAAATATTATTTTATATTGTAAAGTCTGATTTTTTATATTAAAGAATTTGTTTTGAAATATTTAATGTAATATAAAGTATACATATATTTGTATATTTATTATATAATTAATTTTGTGCTCACTCCAATCAGAACAAAGCTTCGGTTAAAAATGTAAATAAAGCGAATCGTGGCTCCAGAGAGCGGGAGAGTGAAAGCTAGAAAGGAGAGACGCTCTCTTTTTTCTCTCTCTTCCAGCTTTGCGTTGTCTTCCAGAATTCCGCCTTTCTTTTTCATTCTATTTTTCGCCAAAAAAATGTTCGGTAGGGAAAACGCGCGCTCCTATGAAAACGGGATAAAAACTGGATAAAACGGACAAAATACGATCGGAAAGTGCGGAAAAAACATTGTCCCGGCGTAATTAATGAAAACCCAAATGAAAAAAACCCCGGAAAAATCAACGCACGGGCAGCGTTTTTTAAGTTTTCTTTTTTTTCTCCTGTGGAAGTGCAAGTCCAAGTGAGATCGCATTAGCCACGAAACTGCACGCTGAACACGTGCTTAAAAAACTGGATAAATACGGGCAAAAAACGCTGTGCAAGTGCAAATGCAAGTGCGAGTGAAACAAAAACTGCCAATGGGTGAGCAAGTCCCGTTAGTTTTCTTGCTTTCGTGCTCTTCTTTCTTTGATCGGGAAAAGCGATGCGAAGAAAGAAAATGGAAACGGGCAAAAACTGTAGAAAACGTGCGGATATCGCGAAAACATCAAAACGCCGTAAAAAACAAGCCCTTTGGAGGATCGGAGCCAGGCTTTAAAGAAAAAGGAACGGAATTTCGACGGAATTTTCCGCTACAAACAACAAAGTGAGTACAAACCATTCATTTTTCTCAGCGTTTGCAAAGCTACGCTACCTATTCTCTTTCTGTTTTTGTTATTTTCTGCAACTATTATTATGCACCGTTATTTTAAGCAAACGAACAATATTTTGTCCTCTGCTCGCTTTCACTTACGCTCTTCCGGGAAGTAGATCTCAGGATACGATCCACATTTGTGGATTAGAAATTTCGGGGGCTTTTCTGACTGCCCTGCAAGGGTATAAATATCCTAACTCGTAATACCTCGTAATTGTAATACCCTGGCAAGGGCTTAAAGAAATGAAATTATTCAATGATTTCGATCTTATGAGTTCAAGAGGCTTCGATTTATTTACTGTATTCAAGTTGCGCGCCTCGAGAAGGTGTGACCAAGGTGACGGGCGAGACCAGTGCTGCAAATCGCACGTCGCCCACCCAGTCAGCTGTTGACGCATAGAAACTCGAAAAAAGCGTTGTTGCTCATTTTTGGCTTAGTGGGGAAATCAGTTTCGAAATAAAGGACGCTAATCCTGGCGAGCAACGGCCAGCTGGGAGCCGCCACCATGCTCAAGTCCCTCAAGCCGGACACATACGCCGGCATGGCGAACGCCAAGTGCGGCGAGATCTACTTCCAGAGCCTGCACAGCTTCCGCATCGACTGCGCCTTCTGTGAGATGAAGAGCTTTGTCTTCGGCGACTTCCTGCTCCACGTCCAGAACGTGCACTTTGAGAACGGCCTGCTCAAGACGGAGGCGGAGGCCGAACTGAAGCAGGAGCGCGACCAGGCCTCGCCGGTGCCGATAGTGGCGCAGGTGAATCCCTTTGCCTGGTACGAGATTGGCGGCCAACGTGATGACGACGATGACAGCGAGGACGACGAGGCGGCGCTGCCGGCGGGATTGGACGAGGAGGACGAGCGGCCGGGCAGGGCCATCATGAAGTGGGACAACTCTGGCCATCTGGCTGGTAGTGAGTCCATGCGACAGGTGAGGGCCCTGAAGGTGGACTACAAGGAGGAGGATTCCGAGTGCGGCCTGGAGCTGGACCACGACCGCGATGTGGATCCGGCGGACTCGCTGGGAAGCGAGATCCAGTCCCACTCCCGCCACGCCTGTCCGCACTGCTCGAAGAGCTACCAGAGCCGCAAGACCCTGGAGCGGCACCTGCTGCGCCAGCACAAGGACGCCACCGCTGCCATAGATGATGCGGATAGCGAGGATGCCGACTACGAGCCGCCCAAGGAGAAGACTGGAGCTGGGAGCGGGCCGCAGGAGCACAAGTGCGAGCACTGCGACAAGATCTATCACGGCAAGTACAGCCTGCGGCAGCACCTGAAGCGGGAGCACAGCAACGACAACAACGACGGCGAGGGTGGCACCAGCACATTCACCTGCCTAGAATGCGAGGCGGAGCTGCCGCGCCTGCGTCTTCTGGACGAGCACATGGTACAAGCGCACGGCGGTGCCGCGTGCGTGGTATGCGGCCGCCGCTACAAGACGCGCCACGAGCTGAAACGTCACCAGCTGAAGCATACCAGCGAACGCAACGTGCCCTGCACGCATCCTGGCTGCGGCAAGCGGTTCTTCACCGTCCGCCACATGCGGAACCACGGCAAGGTGCATACCGAGCAAAAGAACTTCGTGTGCGAGAGCTGTGGCTATAGTTGCCGTAACAAGGAGACGCTGCGCGTTCACATCCGTAGTCACACCGGTGAGCGGCCCTTTGGATGTCAGGTTTGCGACAAGCGCTTTCCCTCCCATTCCGGCCTCAGGGAGCACATGGCCATGCATTCCACGGAGCGGCCGCATGTGTGCGGCGTCTGCGGTGCCACCTTTTCGCGACAGAAGGGGCTCTATCACCACAAGTTCCTCCATGCGGACACCAAGCAGTTTGTGTGCAAGCTCTGCGGAAATGCATACGCCCAGGCAGCTGGACTCGCCGGACACATGCGAAAGCATCGCAACGACGAGCTCCATGGATAGGGAATGAGAACGTGGATAGTGTATGCTAGTTAGAGAAGCGGTAGTAGGGACATAGTCTAAGCCGTACGTGGTACGTTTTGTATCTTCCAATTCCTTTCGACTTTAGGCTTAAGAACTCAGGCATAGGCTATAGAAGACACCGTCTCAAAAGGGTGTATAATCAATGATTTCTTATTTTATATATAGATTTCTTGTTTGTAACAATCCGGAAAGGAGAGAGGGGAGACGGGTTACATATTCATTTCACTAAAACTTGTAACCGATTCGAGAGTTTGTTAAGGGATCAAAGTGAGAGATCGGGCTTCCAAATCGAGTTGGTTCTTCCTTGGGTCTCTTTTTTTCCGGCAAATATTCGAGTTTATGTTTGTTTTATTGTATATATTAACAAGTTAACTCTGTAACCCTGTGGGATTTAATTGTAATCACGACAAGCGGATGTGGCTAACAATTCGGATGGTTAATTGCGGTTAACCCTTTTTTTTTTTTTGTATTCATCGAAAATATATAACAGAATCTAATTCACAAAGAGCTGCAGCAGCCGCGTTTAAAATTAGCCATCCAATTTGGTTTTGACAGCAATTAATCGGGCGAGAGCCAAATGCCAGGCCAAGTGGAGGATAGAGATACGCGCCGCGTCTAACAATAGTCCCTGCGATTACATTTTGGCACAACACGCGCACGCCGCCATGACGACGACCCCGGCACATTCAGTAGCTTCTGTGGCCCCATCGGATTCTGGGAAATGCAGCCAAGGCAAGGACAAGGATAGCCCGCGTCTCATGTGCGAGTACTGTGGCCATAGGACACGACTCTTGTGGAATCTCCATGTCCATCAGCGGCGTCACACCGGCGACTTGCCCTTCACCTGCCAAACCTGTCAGGCGCGCTTTGCGGCCCGCTATCAGCTCACCACGCATCTGGAGCGGCATGTAGATGCCGCAGAGCGGCGTCTACGGCACTTTTGCACTGTCTGCAATGTGGGCTTCTCCAGCTATCGGGCGTTGTACCACCATCGGCCGCTGCATGAGGAGGAGAAGCGGTACAAGTGCCAGCAGTGCGACAAGCAATTCGCCCAGGCAGCGGGCTATGCCCAACACAAGCGGTGGCACCGCCAGCGGATACAGCGGGTGGCCAAGGATCTGACCATGGAGTCGACGGAGAATACTGCGAATTTGGTGACTGCTGGTCAAGATCAACATATGCCTAGTCTGGACTGACTCAAGGAAGCGCTTATTCATTAAATTCACAAAACAATATTAAGACGTTGCGTTTTCTCTCAATTTTTGTTGTCAAGTTTTTAAAGTTGAGCATTTTTAAACACTAAACAACCGTTAACTCCACAACTGCCACACACTCTCTGGGGTTTTCCAGCACTAGTTACCTACAGTCTATCGGTTATCGGTTATCGGCACAGCTGCCAAACGAATTCTCGGTTTGTTTACAAACTTTTCAGTTTGTTTGGATTTTTATGTTCTCTGAAAACGGTGCAGTTGGTGTAGGATGCTGAGACACTGTCTTGCCAACGTGGACTATGCCCGCCTCCACGCCCAGCAGCAGTTACGCCCCAAATGCGGGGAGATCTTCTACGAGCAGGAGGCCAATTCCTTTCAACTGATCTGCCTCCTGTGCGAGATGAAGCACTTCACCTTCGAGGACTTTGCCCGGCACATTCGAAACGTGCACTTTGACAAGCAGGGCAGGCCGCTCACGGAGACGTTCACAATGTCGGCCGCCGCCGCCGTCGAGCCTTTTCCCACTAGCATCAGGGCCGCTCCAGAGCCGCATCTCGACTTAATGTGGAAGGAGGAGGGCTTAGATATCGAAGCAGAGCCCGAAACGGAGGAGGTTAATCCTTTGCGCATACTGACAGTGGATGAAAACCTGACTGATGGCGATGAAACGAAAGATTCTCCGCCCTGGCACTCAGATCGCAAGAATTTCTCCGATTTTGAGAGCGACAATGGGGATCTGGATGAGGAGACAGAGCTACAAGATATCCGCGGCAGCCTTAAAGACGAGGAGGAGGAGGAGGAGGATCAGCAATCAGTATTCAAGGTAATCAACAGCATTTTGACCATAACAACCTATATATTAATGCGCTTCGCCGATGGTTTCGCAGCAGAAACAACGCCAGCCCAAGGACTACAACTGTCCGCACTGTGATCGCAAGTACACCACACAGAAATACCTGAACACACACCTCAAGATGAGCCATCCGCATCCGCAGGCCTTCAAGTGCGACGATTGCGAGGCCACCTTTGATGCGGATCGGGCTCTGGCCCAACACCGGCGCAAGGCGCACACAGAATTTGGCTGTCAGCTGTGCGAGAAGGTGTTCAAGAGCTCCCGTTCCCTGCTGCGCCATGTCCAGGGCCATTCGGGGGTGCGGCAGTTCAAGTGCGACCACGAGAACTGCGGCAAATCCTTTGTGAACCAGCACAATCTTACCTCACACCGTCGCGTCCACAGCGAGGAACGCAACTATGTGTGTGAGCTGTGCGGCTATAGATCCCGCTACCGCGAGGCCCTTATCGTTCACCGACGCACCCACACCGGCGAAAAGCCATTCCAGTGCCAGACATGCGATCGCTGCTTCGCCTCCAAGTCGCTGCTCAACGAGCACCAGGCCATGCACTCCACGGAGAAGCCTTTCAAATGTGACAAATGCGAGGCAGCCTTTTCGCGGCCCAAGGCCCTCTATCATCACAAGCACCTCCACTTGGGCATCAAGAAGTTCAAGTGTAAGATCTGTGGCAATGCCTACGCCCAGGCGGCGGGTCTATCCGCTCACATGCGGGTCCACAAGCTGCAGACGGATGCAGCCAGCGATGCGACCACAACGACGTCCGCTACGGCTCCCATTGAGCTGCTGTTTACCTTTTGACCAGCAGACCTGTACATATGGTATTGCCACAAAGCTGAAGAAAGTATTGACTTAGTTTGTAAATTAGTTGGAAATATCCTGAAAGGCAGAAGATTTAACTGAATTCCTTAAGCGTTCTGTCCCTATATGATAAGTTAGCTTTGTCTGAGTCCTGGAAAATGTAGACAAGGCAGGAGAAAGTGGTATTTAATTATAGCCAACTTGAAATCCAATCCGATATTCTTTGTTTTTAAACTCATTCGGGACCTAAACCCTGGGGAATTCCCCCCGCAACAACAGAGTAAACCAATTCTTGCTATGGCTCAACATTTATTTCGGAACAGGAACTTATAACTATTCGCATAATGGTTACAGATCCGGTATGTATATATATAATATATCATTATAGTACAGCAGGTAATAAGCACAATAACACCGCGGTATCCAAGACAGAGGCTGGAGTTCCCACATGAGACATATGTACACATTTGGCCAGTCCAGTTCCGCCTAACAATATCCTAGAGAGACGCACAAAAAAAATAAAAAAAAAAAAATCTGGGGTAGGGAAAACAATGACTAGAATGAGAGTTCAGGGGCCAGGCAGCATCTTAGATGCGCCCCAACAATACATGATAACATATGGGGCTTAGGCCCACACGCGAATGGTATAATCCCAGCTGCCGGTGGACAGGGCAGTGCCATCGGGCGAGACCTGCACGCAGGACACCTTATTCTCATGCCCGTACAGCAGGCAGACACGCTCCGACTTGAGTGTGTCCCACAGGTTGACAGTGTAGTCGTTGTAGCCGGCAAACAGCAGACGTCCGCTAACCGAAAAGTCCACCGAGTTGACGCCAAAGATGATGCTCTCCTTGGCAAATACAGCAACCTCCCGATCTGCCCGCATGTCGTACAGCCGGCAGCTGCTGTCGTCCGAACCGGTGGCAATGGCATCGCCGCATGGATGGAACTTGACGCTATTCACATCCGACTGATGGCCCTCAAAGGATTGCACCACATGACCCGAACGCATGTCCCAAATGAAGGCCATGCGGTCACAGCTGCCGGAGACGAAGGTGTTGCCCGTCTCATTGGGAGCCAGATCGATGGCCATCACATCGCCGGAGTGACCGTGAAAGCTCTGCAGCAACTGGCCCGACTCCACGTCCCACAGGGCGCATGTGGAATCACCGCTGCCCGTAAGGATCTGTTGATCCGAATTTGGGTAGATGCAGCACGACATGTAGCTGGTGTGGGTGCCCACGGTACGCTTCTTGGCGGCCATCTCCTCATCAGAGGTAATCGGATAGACGGTCACCTTGTTGTCCAGCCCGCCGCAGGCCACAAAGTTGCCCGATGGCGCATAGGCGCAGGCCATGATCCAGGTCGTGGGCATGGTAACAGCGTGCTCCTTGTTCGTTGTGAACGCATCCCAGATGATTAGGCGGCCGTCCTGCGAGGACGAAATGATGTGGCGCTTGTCGGGACTCCAGTCGGTACACAGGACCTTCGCCTGGTGGCCCTTGAGCACCTTGCGCGGCTTAATGTTCACGTAGGCGATCTGTTCCAGACGCTCGGCGATATTCGACAGGTTGACATCGTTTAGCTTCTGGCGCTCCTCCTCCAGTTTGGTCTTTAGGTTCTCCGCCTCCCGCACCAAGCTGGCCATCTTCTCGGTGGCGTTCGCGTTCGCATTGCTCACTGGCACGGCGCTCTCGGACATGGCTCTGCTCGCTGGCTGCCTGGCTGGCTCTCACGGGGATGGAGTAGGATCTCTGTCCTAATGCGCCGTAACTTCCCTGGACTCCGGGTTCAGGCAGATGCGGACAGCGAAAAATCAATGGAAAGTCTGGCGAAAAAAAGTGTATACGCGAATCGAATCCAAACCGAATACACAACGACGAAGGGCGCCACTTAACCAACACTGAACGGGTTATCGATAACATGAATACCGTTAAAACTGACTGACGAGACATTTTAATAAACTTTTAATGTTAATATTAAATCAAATCTAAAAAAAAAAAGCTGGTTATACTTTAAAAATGTTGAGTTCACTCACATACGCTTAAATTCAATTAAATCGATTCTAAAAATTTAAAACTATGTATTGCATAATTAACAAATTAATCAACTATAGAATCAATTTTATTTCCAGCTCTATTAACAATAAACTTTGCATAAAAACAAGTTTTTTGAATATTGCACCGTTAACTAACACTGAACCACCAGCTGGTGTCAAGAGCGCGTCTTGAAAATTTACGCAGGGGTTTTGTTTTAAATAATAATAATTTATTATTATTATTTTATAGAATAATAATATAGATTATCTTATGAGTTTCCTAACTAAGATTGAATTTACACACATAAAAGGTTTAAAAGCATCCCAAACCCCCCTGGCAGCTGCCCCTGTCTGGTGCCCGTTTTGATGTGATTAGGATTTGTATTGTGGTGGTTGCATTTCTCAAAAGAAGCGACGCCAATGGAAGGAATCCAGTGAACCGTCTGCCCAGTGACCAAGTCGACATGATCAGGCTGCAGACGACGCCGCCTTCAAATTCACCCGGTGGCTACCACAACTTCCGATGCGGCGAGATTCTGTACAGCAGCCCGGCCAGCTACGATGTCTGTTGTTCGCTGTGCGGCCAGCGTCTGGCGTTGGACAGCTTCCCAAACCACTTTCGGACGCAACATCTCAGCGGTAACGAGCCGGAGAGCGATCCCATTGCCCAAGAGGACAGAAAATCACTGGAGAATGAAGAGGAGTTGGTGAAGGAGGAGCCGAAGCCAGAGGCGGAGGAACATGTGGAAAAGGAGGAAGCAACGACGGCCATGGAGAATACGCTGGTGGAGACGCAAGAGGACCTGCTCGACATGAACCTCGACTGGACAAGCGGTCAGCTGGAAACCAAAGTGGAACACGAGGAGGACGAGGATGATAAGGACGATGATGACGATGATTCCGAGCAGGCCAGCCAGGTAGACGACACCAAGGACATGCTGTTCCAGTGCGATCATTGCGACCGAGCCTACAACAGCAAGCGCAGCTTGCAGAGCCACCGACGCCTCAAGCACACCGATGTGGTCGTTGGCGCGTCCAAGGAGAAGGCTTCCACGGAGCGCAAAGCCAAGAAGCGGAAAGGTCCCCCCAAGGTGTACAAGTGCCATGAGAAGGAGTGCAATCAGACGTTTCGCACGGAGCGCGACCTGCATGGCCATCGCTGGAAGCACACGGGCATCTTTTGCGACATCTGTGGCAAACCCTTCACCCAGTCGGGCAACATGATGCGCCACCGGCAGCGGCACAGCGGCATTAAGCCCCACAAATGCCCCGAATGCGATGCGACCTTTTACACGCAGAAGGAGCTATCCTCGCACAGTATCTGCCACACGGGCCGCATGCCCTGCATCTGTGAGGTGTGCGGTCGGCCCTGCCGAGATCGGGGCGTGCTCACGGCCCACATGCGACGGCACACCGGCGAACGGCCGGCCAAGTGCGAGGTTTGCGGCAAGGCCTTTTACAGCTTCCATGACCTCAACGTCCATGCTGTCTCGCATACTAGTCTGCGGCCCTTTGTCTGCGACGTCTGCGGTTCCACGTTCCAGCGCAAAAAGGCCCTGCGCGTCCACAAGCTGCTCCACTCGGAGCAGCGAAAATATGCCTGCAAGCTGTGCGGCAAGACCTTTGCCCAATCCGGCGGACTCAATGCCCATATGCGCAGCCACGATCCGAGTAGGGTAAAGGGACCGGTGAAGCCCCTGCCGCAGTCGGTTACCATAGAGGTTATCGAGGGTCGGACGGCGCCCACCACCACCATCACAATGGCCATTGATCTGAATGTAGAGGAGGAGGAGCAACACCAGCAGCAACAGCAACAGCAGCAGCTGTCAGCGAGTGGCGGCGATGGAGGAGGCTCTTGGCCTTTGACACCCGGCTAGCACAGAAGAGCTCTGGTTAGGATTAGGCTAGTTAAGCACCAGTGCGCGGCCATAAAGGGTCTGGATTTCAAGTACAACTAATAAATAACTTAATTAAGAATATAAAAGAAACCTTTTTTCGTTGAAACGAACAGAAGGTTTATAAGGATTAATAGAAAGTGTGTGAAAATTGACGGTACAAAAGTGTCCTTTATTTTTTGGGGGGTTTCCTAAGCGAAAACTGGGGATCCCGAGATTCTTATAGCTACTTTCTACTACATATTAAGTGTGGGGACGGGGACGGGGACTTGGGATTGGGTTTTGAAATAATACATACATACATGCAGCCCTGGCTGCCTCCTTCGTTGTTTTTTTTTCCCCCCGATTCCTTAAAACTCTAATAACTGAAGATAATCCTTCCAAGCAGCTAATATCAAGCAAACAAGAAAAATCTTAATGAGAAATATGGACGTACTCGGTTAACAATCAAAGAGAAAAATCAATTAAATTGACAAAAGGGAAGGAATGTTTTGAAAACTAAAGATTAAGTACACTGATAGGAGCTTAAACATAATATACAATATGAGGAAGAGGCCTAGCTCTATGATAGTTACACAGATAATATCGATTAGTACGGAGTAATAGAGCGGATAGATGGCATCCAGATTGCTTCAAGTGAGAGGCTATGACTATGAGCTGTATATATATCGGTATAGCATATATATATAGTTCTATATAAAATATATATAGTATATGCCAGCTATGGTTAGTTATTGCATAATCTACGCCACTGGGATGAGCAGAGAAGTTTGAACTCCACACCTACTTATATCCGCATCAGACAATGTTGATCTCAATCTTGATGAGCAGCCGATCGTCGGCGCAAAAGCCCAGCTGAATGATGTTCGATATGTTGGCGTACTCCAGAAAGCCAAAGCCCCGCGTGCTGATCGCCTCGCGTGGCTTATGGAAGGCCAGGATCTCTGGCTTGGTCATAATGGTGTCGTGCTGCGACAGCGATGCATCCACCGGATGGACCATGCACAGCTTGATGCGCCCCTTAAAGGGCCAGTCCAGATGGTAGTCATTCTCCGACTGCATCAGATGCACATGCAGGCTAAGCACGTGCGGCTTCCGAGGCTGGATGTTGAGGCGAGCACAGAACTTGTAGCCATGCGGCGAGGTATAGCACTCACGCGAGTACTCCAAATTGTTGGCATTGGCACGCAGGCGGGCCACCAGGGCGCCAAGCTGCTCGATGCGCCACACAATGGTACCGTTGCTGTAGCGTGGATCAACCGATGACGACGACGACTGGCGGGCCATGCGCAGCTGCTTTTGCAAGTTCTCCAAGCGTGTCTCCTGCTCGCGAGTCCTTTGCTCCAGCACCACGATGCGCTGGTACATGGTTTGCACAATCTGCTCATCAACGCCCATGCCACCGTTGGCATATTGCTGCGGCGGCGGCAGCTGGCTACCATGACCGTTCTCCAGGGCTCCGCCGCCGCCGCCACTCGTGCTGGGCTTGTGGGGCTGCCAGGTGGCAATGGCCGTCTGCTGGAAGGCCTGCAGCATCAGCTGCATGTGATGTGGCATGTCTGCCTTGAGGTGCTCCTCCAACTGATTCGTTTCGGGCCGACCGACAAAATCGCACTTGATCTTGGCAAAGGGGCATTTCTCCTCTGGCGGATCCTGCGACAGCTGCCGGCGGTACGGACAGCTGGGCAGGTGACGGTGTAGCTCGATGGGCGAGGCCACCACAGAGCAGCCGAGCGGTGAGTTGGGGCATTTGTGTTTCAGCTGCTCGATCTCGCGACGCGTATAGTTGTCCGGGAAGATGTCATGCTCGGCGGACAGGCGTTTGTTGTCCAGCGGACAGCACTGGTTGTTCTTCTGCAGCCAAGCGGTGAGGCAGCTGCGGCAGAAGCGGTGGCCGCACGACGTCAGCACCGGCTCGTTCAGCCAGTCGATGCAAATGGCGCATTCGTAGCGCGAGTCCAGCAGCTCCTCATCCTGCTCCTGATCGTGATCATGATCCTGATCCTGGTCCCCCGATGTATCCGAGGCGGCATACCGATGGTTCTGATTGATGGCCAGTGTCCGGGGGGGTGTGGGCCCAGAGCTGGCACCAGCCAGGGGCGTGGCACTGCTGCTGGCTGCGACGCGAGCGGCGCCAGTCGTTGTATCGTTGCTGTTGTGCTCACCCAGCTCCGACTGCTGGAGGAGAATGTGGTTGTGGGAATGATTGTGCGGCTGGTGCAGCCTGGTCGTCTTTTGGTCCGCTGCCTGGGATCGCTGCATGGCCGCCGCGGGCTCAGTCTCGCTCGTTTGCTAATATTATATATATATATATATATAATCCTAGTTCCAATGGATCATTGCTTTTGTTTTTGTTGCTTTTGCTTTCGTTTCGCTATTGCTCATTGGGGCTCCTCTAGAGATGGGTTGACCACTCCCGATAGTGGCGATATATCGAACTCTAAGCCTCAGCTGGGCCAGCAAGGCCATTGTGCAACACTGGCTGGACGTTGTTCAACACACAAGTGTTCACACTCTACACTTCGATAGGCGGTAAAGGACTTATCAAAGCTTATCAAATGGCAATTAGAAAATGTTCTACTTTAATTTAGTGCTATTTTCCATTTAGACATAGAAAACTATATATCCCAGTACTGCAAGTATGATGAATTTGTATATATTTAATAAGAGATACAAATGCAGAGCACTGGCGGTCAGTGGAAACGCTTTAGCAGCACCGGCTGTGTCGGCTGTGTCTGCATTCCAAGAATTTCGCAGCAGTTTTGCGCCGGCGGCGGAGCATATAAAAGGGGCAATCAGCGCCAAACGTGAAACAGTGCAATCAATAAACTTAATGTGAAGGCTAATCGACAAACACACACACACAACACGACGATGATCAAGAGCAATCTTCCCACGATCTCCCACCTGCAGCTAATGGTGCTGCTGCCGTTCGTGCTCTTGGCAGCCTGGCAACTGCTGTGCGCCTGTCCTGGTGCCGATGCCAAGCACTTGGCCGACCGTCACGGATCGTACGACCCCGCCGCGGAGACCCAAACGCACATCCACGGGCAGACCAGTGACGTTGCCCCCAGCGTTGTACGCCGGAAACGACACTTGTCCGATTGGCTAATAGCACCAAATACACGATGGTGCGGACGCGGTAACCTGGCCAATGGCACCTACAATGACCTGGGTGGCGCCTCCAAGGCGGACAAATGCTGCCGGAAGCATGACCACTGCAAAATGTGGATCGATGGGATGTCGAATCGTTATGACCTCTTCAACTATCGTCCGTATACGCTGTCCCATTGCAGTTGCGATTTGCGCTTCCGCACCTGCCTGAAAATGGCCGGCGACGAGGATGCCAATGCCATTGGCAAACTATTCTTTAATATTGTGCAGACGCAGTGCTTCAGCTTAAAGGCGGAGACGGTATGTGTGAAGCGCGGCGGCACCGGGAAGGAGTCCGATCCCTGTGAGCGTGAGGAAGTGCGCCATAAGGCTTACCTACGCAGCAACAAGCGGTTCTAAAGTGTCCTATTTCAGGTGAGTTTTAAGAACTATTTTTTGGGGAGATATCACTTAGGAAATTGCTTTTTAAAATATAAAATATTTGGGTAAATATTTGCCAGAGAAAAATCGTATTAAAATAACTAGGTTTTTGATTAGTATTTGAGTAATAATTTTCAAATAAATATTCCAAGAATAAAGAATAAATTTGAATCATAATTTTTAGGCTTAAAATTTTTAAATAAATATTATCAGATATTAGTAATATTCTTAAAATTATAAATTATCAGAGCTTATTTAAAGGCATTTTTTAGCGCAAATTAAACTTAAATAAATTGACAATTAGTTCCCTTAATTTTTTTTTTTAACTTGGAAATTCTACAACTTCAAAAAAGGCAGAAAATTTCTTAAAGTTTTAGGAATAACAAGTAAATAAAATAACAGAAACTAAGAAATAATGTTCTCTTATAATATCTTTAAATTAATTCCCTCCGAAATATTAATAAATTTCTTTTTTTTTCAGTTGTCGTTAAACTGGAATATCCCCCCTGGAGGAGTCACCTTGCCCATTTAAGGAGCGACCAAGAAATCGCTAAGCAATGCTGCAATTGAGTTTGAAACTTAATTGAAAGCCATTGGCATTGCGAAACTTTATTCATTAGAGCAAGAGCTGGAGAGGAGAGATATCCGTCTTTGTATTAAGCTATATACTTACTATATATACACACACACACACACACACACCTGAAAGTGCTATTATAATGCCTAGTGGTAGTCGCTACAGTCATCAAATTCTAGTTTAGGCCAAAAGGTTCGAATACATTTACATTATACATATATAGGCTGTCAGAAAACAAAGTTTTGAACAGCTCTGTAGTATGTAGAACATAGTATACCCCTTAGGTACCTAGTAAGCGCTTTGTTAACGTACGTAAACCTAGTCGTAGTCGCAGTTGTAATAAATTAAAGGAATTTCCAAAGAACAAAAAAACATCACGCAGTTTGTGATTAAATTCCCCGTATAATCCGACATTTGGATTCGCCGTGGAATTTCGTACTTTGCCCCTCATCCGCATCCGCCGTATCAGTATCAGCAGCAGCAGCAGCAGCAGCCACAGCTTCCATCGATTCGATCTTATTGTACGTGTGTCGTCTGGGGAGCTTGGGGACTGTGATTGTCGTCGCATTGACGTAGCCGTTGCCCCCGGCGATGACCAGGCGACCCCTGGATTTTGAGTTGCCTCTCAGCACGGCTCACCTCCTCCTCCTCCTCCTCCTCTCTGCTTTAGATGCGTCATGGAAGGATCGAGACTTCCCTGATAGCAATCAGTTGACCTTGATTAAGTGCCAAAATTGAAATACTTTTCGAAACTTGGCAAGGTAAATGGGTCAACAAGTTGAGTTTCAAAGTTTCTACTTGTAAATAGTTGGGTTTTTTTATTCAAATATATATTTATTTGCTTTTAAATGAGCTGGGAAGCAAGAAATAAATCCAAGTAATTACATGTCTATAAAATTCCTACGAAAAACTAGAGATAGAAGTACTAGCTCAAGTGCCCATTGGAACTGAGTAAATAAATCGCTCTGGGAGGTCTAGTTCAGGAATCCGTATCGGTGAAAGCTGACGCAATCAAGTGTATTAATAAATAAATACGTGTATTTATTATTATTATTTGCTGCTATTGATTGTTTATACAGTTTTACAACGACGTTTTGGGGGGCCTGTCTGTTCTGGGGCTTGTGTAAAGTGTAAAATGCGAGTGGACTTCCTCCTCCTGCCATATGGCGTCAATGTCAGCAGTTTGTAATCACGGATTCTCCGAAAGCGCTATGCCATTACGTTGTAATCTGCTATGTGTAAGCGATTTTTCCCCTTTAGATTTTGTTTTTGTAAAAAAAAAAGTTGCTTACAAACGTCATAAAATACTTTCATTACGGAAATATATATATAAACAATAGGAATTGAATAATATTTGCTATGGCAAAAATATATAAATAAATACCCTTATGTTCATATTTATATAAATATATTAGCTATGATCAGAATTTAATAAAAAAAAAAACTTCATATAATTAAAAAATATAACTCGTCCAAACAGGCATTAATTTCAATTTGGAAAACAGTTCTGTTTGTTCGCCCAGAAATCTTATTTTGTATTATAACATCGGGTTTTTTATACTAAAAAAACTTTTGTATTTTTTTTTTAATATTTAAATATAAAAATATCATAACTCGGTTAAGAAAGCATTAAATTCAGTTCGGAAAACAGTTTAGTGTTAGTTTTTATGAAGTTAATAAAGCTGCTTACTTTTTTCGAAATTTTATAAAATTAAAATTTTTGGCAAATTTTTGCAAATTTTAATGATGTAACCCCTTATCAAATTTTGAGAAAATGGCTAAAAATTTCTTTTCCTCCAAACATGGCTAAAACGATTCAGTTTTTGATGCTGATCAAGAATATATATGATTTATAGGGTCGGAAATGGCTCCTTCTGACTAAAATTATAATACCCTGCAAGGGATAATCTTTTGTTCCCAGCAGTTTATCAATTAAAGCTGGCAACATATTAGACAATTTTCTCATTTTCTAAACCTCTTTTATTATATAAATATAAGATTCTGTGGTCTTTCCCCAGACACATTTAATTTTGGATTGTAATTCAAAGGCTTAGAGAGATTCCCTAATCTAATTCCTTCGGGACGAAGCTGGGGCTGTGACCGATTGGGAATGGTTATAGTTCAGGACACATCGCTGACGCCTGTGCTGGTACTGTGCCTGGCGCAAATAGACGCTGGCCAGGCCCTTGACGACCACGAAGGTCAGACCACCCAGCACGATGGCCAGCAGCTTCTTGGTCTCGTAGATGCCGCCGAAGAGCGTCTGGCCGAGGAGACCGGCAATGCTGGGCAGGCTGAGAGCGGCACAAAAGCCGGGCGTAATTCCGCCCAAGTGCTCCGTGGCCTCAACTTCGTCCTGATGCTGCTCCAGCTCCTCAAAGTAGTCATCGTCCAAGGGGGCGCCCGGCAGCGGCTCTCCCATCGCGTTCAACTGCTCCGGTGGCACACTCCTCCGCCGGCGACGTCGCAACCAGTGCACCACAACATCGTCCCAGCGTATGCGGCGAGTCATGAGCAGCAGCATTGGAACGGACGGCAGAAGGATCATCATCAAGATGGGATCTTGCTGCAGCAGCTGCAGGACAATCTCATTGCTGGAGAGCTCGAGCAGGGTGAGTGCTCCGTAGGATACGCCAGAGAAGTAAACGGTGCCCGACATGATGCCCATAAGGACGCTGGGACACAAGCGCTCGTACTCCTTGTCCAGGCGATTTAGAAAAGCATCGAAGCGGCACAGCGGCGGCATTACGACAATGTACTCGGTGCGGCACTGGGTGCATGTCACGGGCACATCCGGTGCCTGCTGCTCCTTCTCATTGATCCATCGGCCAAGGCAGGCCTCGTGCACCCACTTATTGCTGCCCCGGCAGCGGCACGGATGCAGCCAGTCACGACGCGGCTGCTCCTCGTCGGTCATCAGGCAGATCCAGCACATTCGCTCCTCCTCCCCAAGTGGTTCGACACCGCCGAAGAGTCGCCAGCGCCGCTTAGCCATCGAATGGGTTCTGAACTGCCGCCGGCGGAGCATCATCGTGTGTTCTCCCATTCGATTTGGAATGGGCAACTGGAACTTTGGTTTGAGTTCCCAAAAAAAACAAAAACCTACCTAGTGTCCATGTGGCCTGAGAAATTTGTTGGTGTGAAAAAAGGGAAAGGAAAGGAATTTGTGACTGCCACTGCCCCCAGGCCTGCTTCAATTTCAAGTTTAAAGCTGCCAATGGGACTATCTTCTCTTGAGTATTATTCAAATACAAGGGGATCTTTGAGAACTTTTAAAAGGGGGTTTTAAATTATTTATTAATAAAGGTGTTAAAGTATATTTTGTGACATATCTTTTAAGGAACCTTCATTCCCTTAAAAAAAAAAATTAATAGATTTTTAAAAAGAGAAATACATTCTCGCACATTCTCGATTCTTGACTCCTAGGAGTTCTCATTATTTTTTTAATGCCTCTTTTTTTTTTTTGTGGTTTACTTTCGGCGAATGTGGCACATGCCACAAGGAAAACCTGTTGGCCGACCGAGTGAAAATAGGCGAAGGCCAAGTCCAAGATCCAAACTGGATCTGCTGGATGCAAATGTGTGGCAATGGTAACACACACACTCACCTGGCACTTTCCTTCCTTGTGAGAATGGTTCACTCCTGGCTCCTTGTTCAAGGGATTCACTAAGCTAAAGGATTCACAGAACAAAATCACAAACAAAAATTGAACACACACTTTGTGGCCTCAACTTTGGAGATGAAGTACAAGGCATCCGCAAAACCAAGTCCCGAGATAAACTCAGCGCCGGACCGAACCGAAAATAAGCAGAACCTGTCGGCTCGAGAGCAGAAGAACATTTGGCCAGCATCTTAGGACTGAGACTGGGGACAGGCTTTCCATTCCACTTTTCCACTTTGGCAACTTGTGGTACGTACCACTTCGAATTGGGGCATCCAGCACTTGGGGTCTGGCGGGGATCGTCTCGTCGTCTCTCCTGGCAGGTGCCTAGCCTCGGGATGGGAATGGTTAACTGGTAATGGATAATGGCCATGGGGAGGTGCAGCACCAGCAGCAGCAGCAGCAGCAGCAGAAAGCTTCTGTTCTGCCCGATTAGCCGATCATTATCGATTTTACTTGTAATTCAGATTCGGTTAATGCCCAACGAGGATTGCACTCAGCCAAGAATGCATTTATTTTTTTCTAATTTACTTTGTTTTTTTTTTTTATTGGCACTCTTTTTGTGAAATATATTCGAATCTAAGTTAATCTAAAGCAGTGGTGCTTAAAGCCCTGACTTGCTAGTCCCAAGAATTTCTCAAACAAAAGTTTAACGTGTAATATAAACCTCCTCGAAATTCACTTTTATATAAGTATTTTGTCCAGTGCTGCTCTATTATATATATAAGCTGAAAACTGATCGATCCAACGGTTTCTTCAATTCGTCCTGGTAAAACGCTCGCCAAGATTCATACCCTTGATGAGTGTGTAGAGCGAAAATGAGAACTTGGCTATCTGTAAAGATAAATACAATTGCGAATTAGTTGAAAATATTTTTGTTAAATTAATTATTAATTAATTTTCAAATGCAATATATCCAAGTTTTATGCTATTTTCGATCTAAATTCAACTCACACTAAAGTAGGTGGCCAGGTTGATGGGGAACAGCTTCATGGCGGTCAGCGTGATAGGTTGCTGGGCGCGATGCAGGTAGTAGAGCAACATCTTCCGGAAGCGGGCACTCTGACCCAGCCAGCGACACTGAAAGATGGCCAGGGCCAGCTCCTCGTTGTCCAGCTTGAGGGAGGTGGCCTGGTAGCAGCATGGCGCCGTCTGCAGCGTCACCGCCGACAGATAAATGATCGAAGCGATCTTCGTATTGGTATTGGCGAAAATAAAGATATTAATCATTGTGGTGCCCATGATGGCGGCGGTTATGAGGAACTGGACAAAGATGGTGCCCGATATCACGGGCCCAATACAGTCAAGAAGCTTTAGCAGCGTCTGATGATCCACGATGCAGCGCTGCAGCTCCTGGCAGTGCTCCTCCTGCCGCCGCTCATCCGGATAACCATCTGTGGCTTCGTCATTGGCACTCTTACCCAATCGCCGCACCCGCATGGCCAGAAGCCGGACATGGAGACGAACCACATACAGGTAGATCACAGCATAGACATCGTCGCTGGCCTGGTGCAGACACGTCACGTTCATGATGAAGAATTCGATCCAGGCCTGGACGCAGAACTGCAGCTGGGAGCGCTTCCAATCCAGGCCGGGTAGATACAGGGCATACGGGGGCTGACGCAGCAGGAAGGCGCACACGAAAGTCGAGAAGGAATAGAAGCCGTAGCTGAGCTGATAGAACCACACAAGTCTATTGCAGAATTGCACTGCCTCCATAATCATTTGGAACTCCTCGGGCCGCTTGCAGCGACCATCTAGCTCGGCCAGATGATGCTCCGCCCGACGCAACAGATGCAGGTTCCAGGCCAAAGCCACAATCTTGGCAGGCAGAATGACCGCATCGATGGCCACTTGCAGGGACGTCAACACCTGGGTGATCTCCATGCCGCCCATATAACGGTAGCTGATCACAAAGCAGGTGGGCACTAGAAGCAACTGCCAGAGGTACATAAAGGCCGAGAAGCATCGGTAGATGCTTTGCCAGGCGTTGCTCTTGGTGGGCAGGCTGCCATCCGGTGCCTGCATGCCCAAGGCATAGAAGCAGTTGAAGAGGTTCCTAAAGGCCTCACGAGATTCGAGAAGCTCTTCCGGTTTCGGTTTCGGTTCCGGTTCCGGTTTCGACTTGTGACTTGCCTTGGCCATGGCTGAAACACTTTTGAGGACTCTAAATGAACTCAAGAGTCCTTTTATAGCCATGAAGGTAAAGGTAAAACAACAGTTGTTTTATAAAAAATAGTTTTTATTTTCGCATTTTGGTCTCTGAATGATTAAATGAATCGTCAATCGTCAATCGTCAATTGTTAATTGTTAATTGCTAATTTGTACATAACATAAGTCACAAGCAGCATTTGTTATTGCATATTTGTGTGTCTGTCTGCGTGTCTGTCTGTCTGCCTGCCTGCGATCCCTGTCCCCGCCTCCGTGTTAACCCCATAAAAACCCTCTACTTAACCCAAGGCAATTAGGCAGCGAATACAAATAAACACAACTCACTCGAAAGTTGAGAACTCTTGGCGACCACCGCGGTTCCTAATTAATTAATAAATAATGCAGGCAAATGCAGGCAATTAAGCTAAAGTTTAAGTTAAGGGCAAAGGTAAAAGTGAGGGTGGAGCATGGAGCGTTAAGGTAAACTGTGAGGGCGGTATTTGCTTTGCTTCTTGGTTTACCCTTGGTTTTTCTTTTGATTTTCTATTTCTGGTGAGCATAAACAACAATTTGTCTAAATTATAGTTATTAATTGGTAATTATATGCATGAGGGCTGCTTTAAAATAAAATGAATATATTCATAATGTATATGTACCGCCAGAGTCGAGGGAAGCCTTTGTGCTTGCAGATTACACAGATTAGCCGGGGGTTACCACAAGACCCTGGAGAAGCTTTAAGGTGTTCCCAAGGCTATTAATATATTGAATTAAATCAGCTTTGGATGAACAAGTTTGGTATATAAATTAAAATTCCAGAAAAATATAAACAAATTTAATGTGGGAACCCCTTTACAATCTCTAAGGATTTGCCGAACACTCCGGAAATATACATGAATGCTTGTACATATATCAGGGCTGCCAGGGAAATCGCTATAAACTTAAATCGTATTTGAATTTGAAAAACTTGAATATGATTTATCAAAAAGTTCAGGACAAATAAGAATATAAATCAAGAGAAAAAGTACGATATATCGGGGTTTTTTTTTTTTTTTAAATGTCGCTTATTTTAAACTATAGATATTATCGAAAAAAAAAAATGTATTTAAATTATTTATATATTTTTTTTTGATTATAGGAGGGGTTCAATATATTAAACAGAATATCGCAATATTAAAAAATCGATTTTTATATCAACTTTCGCTTTAGTTATCGATATAGTGTCGATATATCAATATTTTCCGTAATTTTTAGGGCAAATGTATACAATTTTTGTGGCTTGCTTTTTAAAGTGATTTCAATTTCACAGCGATTTCTGGGGCATCCTTGCAGATTCACACAATATATATGTAATGCAGGTTACATAATAAGCATTTAAATAGCAGTATATATGTATTTATGTATATGTAAAGTTATCAATTTCATCGCCATTATATCATTATCCATAGCTATATTCATTTATTATTTTGTGGATAAAAAAAAAACAGCAGCAATATGCTTTGTTATATGTATTTTTTTTGCATATAATAGCGAGAGGGGAAAGTGTTTCTTCTCGTTATATATGATGTATATATCCATTATAAGTAGTTGTAAATCGATCGAGTTATATGCTGTTATTCAATTCAGAGCTAGTGGTTGGGTTAACGCTTCTATATCTCTATATATATATACCGATCTATATCTATATATGTGTATGCTAGGTGTCTATAAATATATAGTATATATAAGTATATATAAACATTTTGTCAGACTTAAAAATGGAGCTTTCGTGGAGCTGGCGTGTGTCTTGATTTGGGATGTGGTGTCCTCGGAATTACTAAGTATTATTTAAATATAATTATCATAACTTATAACTATTATTATTATTATTGTTGTTGTTGTTGTTGTTGTTGTTGCTGAATGGCTTTGCTAGCTGGCTGCACTTGATCTCTTTCGGAATCTGACTCGGAATGGGATAATGAGGAGGGGGTTATATATTAGCTATAAGTTGGTTGAGTGTCGCGTGAGGTTCTGGAATCTGGCATTAGGCAAAACTAGTGAAGTCTTCAATCTACGGTTAAGGCAAATCGCACAAGTTTGGGAGCGTTTGGGGTGGCATTATATAGGGTTATATATATATATATATATATATATATATTATATGTTTATATCTTGTGTGTGGTTTTGCGCAGGGGGTGCTTTTGAAAATTTTCTTGATTTTAAGAAGATGTATATCAAGAGGAAAAGTCCGATTAAGACTAAAAATATGGCGCTCAATATAGTAAACTAAAATAAATTTTCAATTTTAACTTTAATGTATAAATATTCTTTCAAATATTGTATTTTTGTATTTTTAAATTTCTAAAATTATCGAAATGAATCTTTAAATATTGATATTAACAAAGAATATTTATATTTCCCATCATATTTATTAATTATATCTTCTCAAGATCTAGATAATTTCCAAAAACCCAACCCCTGCGCTCTAGGTTTTCCTGTCTATTGTCTAATCTTTACACAATATAAGCTAATATTAACATTGAATTTATAAATATATATATATATATATAAGTATATATATTATAATATACATATATTTATATATTTATATATAGATATTTCTTGACTACTCTCTTATGTACAGGCCTTATGCTCGCTTTGATTTCGCTTCATATCCTACAAGATTCAATATATATCCAATATATATCCAATATATATATATATTTATATATATGTATGTAAACTGTAACTGGAATTCCTTTTTGCTGGATTTGTTGAGGTAAAACGCGTGCTCCTTGTTGATCCTGCGCTCAAAATGTATACCCAATGCTCTTGGGTTTCTCTGTTTCTCAGTTGCCGCCCAGCTTTATGTTTCGATTCTTGCTGCGTTTGGTTTGGATTCTCTTTGGGAGAAGCTTCAGCCTCTTATATTTAGAGGGAAACTTAGCTCTCTAGCAATTTCTCTTCAAGCTTCAAGCAGATTCTTCTTTGCCATCTCGCTCTCTTTCGCTTTCACTTGCTCTCTCCCTGCTGCTGCTGCTGCCGCTGCTGCTCCCTCACAATCGGTACTCATAGTGGGCCGAGCGGGATCGTCGTGCTCCCGAGTACCAGCGATAGGGTACACGCTGCTGGTGCAGCGTTAGACCCACAGCTGCTCCCAGCTGCCCACCGCCGCTGCCAACGTCCGCTCCCGGACTTCGCGCCAACTGCAGGGTCAGCGCCAGACGCGCCTGCTAGGAGGAAGAGGCCGATGGCGATGGTGTGCTGCCACTGGAGGCCTGCCGCTGCCTTCGTTGCTGCTGCTGATTGTGCTGCTGCGGCAGTTGCATGGTCGGTGCTGTCATCCGGCGACCCAAACAGGGCAACAGATTGGCATCCAGATAGGCCTCCGGGCTGAAGCGCACGCGACTGTGCTGGGAACCAATGGAACCCTCTTTGGCACTCAAATAGGAGCTATCATCGCTGGTCAACGAATCCGGTGGCGTGGGATTAGTGGGTGTACCCTGCTGCGACGAGGTGGACCCATTCCCAGCGCCATTGTACTTCTTTAGGGAGCTGCGCAACTTGGATTGGCCCGAGCTGACGACGGCAAGTGGCGGTGGCAATGAGGAAACCATGGAGCCGCCTACCGGCTGCTGCTGCTGCTGTTGTTGTTGTTGCTGTTGGTACCCACCGCCGCCCAGCTGCAGGGCATGCTGCTCAAAGGGCAGGCTAGCTGGCCTCGTCACCGCCGCCGTGGCGTACTTGCTCTTGGTCATCGGCAGGGGACTGTGAATTAGGCGATTCAGCAGCTTGGGCGAGCCCGCATACAATTCCTGTTTCGTGGGCATTGGGACCTGTTCCCCCCGCTCCCCCCTCTCGTAGTCCGCATTCAGGTTGAGGTTGTTGTAGTCATAGCAGAGCAACTCCTCGTGCTCCAGCAGCACATTCGAGTTGTTGGACACTGTCGAGGGGGTACGCCGGTGCCCGGCAGCGCTTACACCCATCTGAGGGACACGTGGCGGTGGTGTCCGGGTCTGGGCTTGAACGGGCAGAGAACCCGGGCAGGTTGAGGGCGGCGCAGGCACGGGCAAAGGTACCACTGGCGCCTCGTACTGATAGTCATAATAGTCCGGAAGCCGATGATTGTAGTCGTAGGAGTAATCCGGATACGACTTGCAGTCACGCTCGTAGCTGTAGTTCAGCTCCGGCCGGTAGGGGAAGTAGTTGGAGCCTGCAAGGGAGGCGTATAATGTAAGGATTACTTGGTAAGGAGATGACCTGAATTACTTACCAAAGTAACCATTCCTGTAGTTACCACCATCGTTTGAGTAACTCGGTCCGTTTCTTAGGTAATCCGCTGGCGCGTACAATGGCGGCGGACCAATGCCACCGCCCACCCGGAACTCCTCAAAGACATCCGCCTGCTGAGGTGGATTGTTCGAGGTGTTGGAGCTACCGAAATTGTTGCTATTGCTCAGCTTGCGGCGGGGCGATGGTGTGGGTGGCTGAGTTCCGGCATAGATGCCGCCCAGTCCAGTGGCCTCCGCCAGGGCAGATTGAAGCGGCTGCTGCTGCTGCTGCTGCTGCTGCTGCTGCTGATGTTGCGTGTGTTGGAGCTGCAGCTGAAGCTGCTTCTCCTGCTGCTGCTGTTGGTGCATTTGATGCTGCGGCGTCCGCTGCACGGGCGTGTAGTAAGGCTGACTGCCACCGATGCGACGGGCCAGGGATGTGGGCTGTGACTTGCTAACCACTGCTGTTTCGATGCCACCAAATCTGGAGCAATTGAAGAGACGAATGAATCTTCATTTCTATAAATCTGCAAAGGCTAACAACTCACCTCGCCTGGCTGGCCAGCTTTCGGGGCGTGCTCTCCCTGTTATCCTGTAGCAATTGTGCATCCACCTCCAGCAATTCCAAAGTCTGCTCTTGCATCCTATGCTTTGGTTCCTCCTCTGCCGCCTGTGCATCCCCAGCTGATGCTGCTGCTGCTGCTGCTTGTATTGCTGCCGCCGCCTTGGGAGCCGCCTTCAGAGCGGGCACCTCGCTGAGGAGAGTGGGATGCACGGGCGATACATTCGACATCCGGACATCATAGCCAGCTGCCACGCCCGCCAGCAGGGAGGCCATGTTGTACAGCAGCAGCTCGATCACCGAGAGCTTCGGCTTGCGGGCTGCATCACCCGCGTAGAGCGTCGGCAGGGGCACATTGCTGGTAAAGCGGCTGAGTAGGTAAGGCGATGGCGACATGATTGGCATATTGGTGGCTCCCGGTCGCCAGTCATCCATCTTGTTGCTACTTCCTCCTGTTCCTGATTTGTGTATAAATGTGGGCGGCATTCCGTAGGGCGGACACACGAGACACGAGATTGAGTTGCGAAAAACAAAGCTAAAACTCGGACTTGAAAAGCCCGGAACTGGGTGGAGGTTTGGATGGGTCGAGTGGGTGGCTCCCTTTGGGGGCATTGTCAAGTAGTTTGTGGAGTAGTAACCGCAGGCAATACCAGGTTTTAGCCACCGCATACCAGGACCAGAAAGTCAAAGTCTTGAGTCGGTCCGAAGGGGGAATTAATTTAAGAAGCACAGAGAAGAAAATTTATACATTTAAATTAATTCTTTCATTTTTTCTTCTTTTTTATTTTAATTTTAAAAATAATCACTAGTTCGTCTCTGTGCTTCTCTGGTGTATTTTTTGTGTGGGGGAACAATCAAAACTGGTCAGCAGATTCTTTTTAGTTTTGTTTTTTATTGTCGGATATCTCCTTTTTCTCGTCTAGTTCGTTTTTTTTTCTTTTGGTTTGGCCCAAAATAAAATATAATTTGAAAATACATGAATATACAAAGTTAATATATTGAAATCGAGACGCGTAAAATAAACAAATCGTACAAAATGAATATATATATATATATATAGAAGTATATATATAAATTTCCATAAAAATAATACAAAAACAAAAAAAAATGTATAATTATTTCTTTTTCTTCTCACTTTTTTTTTTTTTTTGTTTTTCATCAACATTATTGTTTTTGATCACAGGTGTTTTTTTTAGTATTCTTTTCTTTTCTTATTATTTTTTTTTTGTGTATGTTTTGTTGTAAAAGAAATCATAAATAAATTAATTGGAAAACCCGATTTGCAGACTAATAATAATATGTAAATAAAACTGTAATCAAAATACCAAAGGAAGTCGCATTGCAAAATTAAATAAAAATAATTTTGAAAAGCAAAAAAAACAGGAGGGGCATAGGAGTTCTCCCATAAAAACTATATAGAACTTAGTTCAACTAAGATGTGGGGAAGGTTGGGTTCCCCCTTAGATATATATGTATATATAGCAATAGAGCCATTACGGTTGACTTAAGGTTAATCCAATCATTACAGATTTTACGGTTTATGGTTTATGGTTTATGTTTTATGTTTTATGGTTTAGTTGAATATCTTGCCATCGGCCCATGCACTTGTGTGTCGTGTCTACGTATAGAAGCAGCATTAGTTTATCCGCACAATCTCTCCTCCAATGATGTTCCCTAATGGAACTCTCTGCATCCCCCGCCTTGCCTTCATTAGGAACAATTCTTCGGTTACAAGAAGGAGGAAAGGGGTGGATAGGAGGAAGGTAAGGAAGGCCTTAAAAAGGGGTAACGTAACCCTCTGCTTTCGCTCTGGCTTAGTCCTTGGGGTTTTAATATAAAACAATGAGCTAAAGAAGAGACTCCACCAACTCCATCAGCACCTTTCCAGTTGCTCGCAGGACTGCGTTTGTGGCTTTTTGCCCTTGCGCTTCATCGAGCGACTACTACTGCTCCCCAGATCAGTCTGGTAGGGATCAATGGCACTGAATTCAGAGCCACCGACGCCGCCGCCGGCATCCAACTGGTTGTGTTCCGCCAGCTTGCTGTACTTTTTCCGAGAGCGCGAAAAGAGGCTCAGCAGAGATCGGAAGCGGCTGGAGCTTGCCGAGTGATGCTCATGCTGGAGATGGTAATGCTGCTGCTGCTGCTGGTGCTGGTGAGGTTGCAACTGTCCCTCGACTGGCGCCTCAACGGACTTGGATTTGGTGATGTGCTTGGGACGCTGCTTCCTTTGGTTCTTGCTCTGCTGACGCTGCTCCTCGGCCAGCAGATGCTCCTTCATCTTGATCACATCCGGGTGAGGCTGGACATCGAGCATTCGTCTTGTGGTTAATATAGAGTTCTCCTGCATCTGATAACCGCCGCCGCCACCGCCGCTGCTGTTGCCATTCACCGTTGCCTCACCAGCGCCAGCCTGAAGAACTTCGCCACCGGAGGAGGCTGTGCAAGCGCTGGACGAGGATAATGAGGATGGCGAGGCAGAGCGATAGGTGGCAAAGCTAATGGAGGCACTGGATGTATACTGCAGCTCCGATCTGCTGGCAACCGTAGCTGTGGGCGAGACAATGCCGGTTGGCTCCTCGAAGCTGACGCTTTGGAAGGTCACCGAGCTCTTGCGCGACGTTGTTGAATTTTGTCTCATTTGACTGGAGTCCAGCGATTGTTCCGCCTCGCCAGAGTCATCGTCGTCGTCGTCGTCTTGGTCTTGGTCGTCCTCCTCCTCCTCCTGCCTGGTAAAGAAGCAATGTCGCGGAAACTGTGATCCCGAAGCATTGCGCTGAAAGCGACCTGTTGCCTCTTCGTCAAAGCCAAGGCCATCCCTTTGGGGGGGAGTCGTCAGCAGTGTGCTGGAGTTGTACATGGTTAGGTCGCCACTGGACTTGGAGTTCACACGCTCGCTGCTGGCAATGATTTTCTTAATCACATCTCTATAAAAGGCATGGTCATAGGTGTTGTTATCCTCCGATGCCATCAGTTGGGTGGGCAGAGCCAAACTATTGCTGCTGGCCGGCGGTGGCGGATGTTGGCAACTGTCCAGCGAATGTTTCTTGCGTCCAACGGCAGGACTGTTGCCCAGACTGCCACCGAAACGTGTCACTGCCGAGGAGGCAGTGGCTGTGGCCGAGCCAGAGGAGTTCCCAGACTTGAGAAAGTGAAAACAGCCAGTGGGCGCCGTCACGGTGTCCGTTTCGGAGCTATCATCGGATACCAAATAGAGATTCGGCGGCTGATATGGACTGGGGGTAAGATCTAGTCCGTACTCCTGGCTTCGGGCACGATGGTACATTGTTCTGCTGGTGCTGGTAAGGCTGCTGTTGTGGTTGGTCTTGCTCTGGCCATTGGACAGGGAGGTGTTCGAGTGGGAAGTGGGTTTGTTGTTGTTAGTCTGACTGTTGTTATTGTGGCTGCTATTGCTAGTAGTTGTATTGTTATTATTATTTATATTAATATTAAGATTATGATTATTATTATTCTGGCTGTTGTTGTTGTTGACGGAGTTGCTATTGTTGTTGTTGTTGTGGTTGCTTGTAATGGCATTGGTGGTGGTAATGGCCTTACAATTACCAATATTGCTGTTGGGTTGTCGCGTTAGAAAATAGGGTATACCTGGATATACTCCTCCTCCTCCTCCGCCTCCGCCTCCTCCTCCGTTAGCACCCGCTATCGCTATTGCTCCCGCTCCTATCCCATTGCTATTGCCTGGCGGTGGAGTCAACGAGGCCACCTGCACTTGAAGCTGCTGCTGCTGCTGCTTGCTCTTGTCCAGATTCGGTGCACTCTTGCTGAACGAGGAGTGAGTGGAACTCTGGGCGGGCCACTCTGGTTGCCCGCCACCGCCCAGTTGCGAGGGCAGAAGCGATCGTTCACGCTGATGCATAGTAGAAGGGCCCCAGGTCTTGCCCTTGTGCCCATCGGTAACTATTTGTATTCCATTTAATATTATGAGACCCCGAGGAGATATAAAACCAAAACGAAATAAAAGACAAAAAAGAAACGGAAACGAAAATAATCAATCAAAACAGAAGAAGAACAAAATCATAGACGTAAAATAGAAGTGAGAACTAAGCCAAAAATAAGCATCAAGTTTAAAATAATCGTACTGATTACGGGGGTGGCCTGATGATGAGGTATTCCTGGGACTAATCTCTGGTCTAATCTAATCTCTAAGCTGTTTTTTCTGTGTGTTAATTAGGGTTTCAATATTCAAAATATATAGGGAATTATATAGAAAATGTCGAGAAATATATTTCTACTCCAAATATTAGCATATCATTTCTACATTTTCTATATAATTCCTTATAAATTTTGGCTATTGGAACTCGAGTTACCACAAAAAAATAAGGTATATAATTAACAAGAAGTCGAAAAATGACTTTTTCCGAATATATATTGGTCTTATATCTTAAAAAGCAAATCGAAATGTGTAATACCCTTGCTGTTTGGCCATTGGATCCTGGCATTGAATCAAAAATCGATCCTAACTCAGCCAAAAATGCATTAATTTTAGTTTGGAAAGCTGTTCAATGTTAGTTTTTTCTAGGTTAACAAAGATATATACTCGCTTTCTAGTGCTGATCAAAAATATATATGATTTATAGGTTTGGAAATAAAGTCAAGAGAACCCTTCCTTAAATGAACATTTAACATTATTTTTATATGATTTTTTTTGGACAAATCAAAGCCTAAAAATATCATAACTAAGTCAAAAATGCATTAAATTCTATTTAGAAAACGTTTCTATGTTAGTTTTTTCTAGATTAACAAATCTGCATACTAAATTTTACATTTTAAGAAATCTCAATTTTTTATAATTTTTAGGAATTTTAATGATGTAACCCCTTATCGAATTTTGCAAAAAAAAAAATTGAAAATTTTTGATTTATTTGCAAGATGGCTAGAAAGACGCGCCTGTTGATGCTCATCAAGAATATATATGATTTATGGGGTCGGAAATAATTCCTTCATTGCTTTGCAAGCTTTTGACTGAAATTATAGTAACCTATCTGCAAGGATAGGATATATACCTTTCTCACATTAGATATCTTTACATTATCCATAATATTCCCTTAATTATTCATTAACCCAACTCAAAATCAAACTACAGCTAATTCCCAGCTAATCAGTATCTTTGGGGGGGACTTAAACCCAGATGTAGACAAAGAAATATATAGCTACTCACGTGCCACGATGCGTAAGCCAGAGAATGAGGGTGAACCCGGCTGCTCCGCCTTGTCGCGTACAGCCGTTATGGTGTGCCGGAATCCCGTCGGCAGTGATATCTGCAGCGGTTTGTACTGCAGAGTTGTTTTAGGAAAATGTTTTTCATAGAACAAAACGAACCATTTGCCTTACCTTTTTGCCCTTTTTGGGCCGGCGTTTTGTTGGCACCGGCTGCATCATGACCAGCTCCCGTTCAATAAGCACCATTTCGCGTTCCCGCAAATGCTGTTCCTGGATCTTAAGGAGGGTAGCCTTTTCGCGCTGCTCGTTCTGCACGCGCAGCAGCTGCTCCTCCTTGTTGCGCAGTTCCTAAGGGAACGAAGAACATAAGGGGGTTTTAGTTAAAGTTTTAAAATGCTAACTAGAAACGAGGAACAAGGAACTAAGAGTTAGGAACTAGGAACTAGGAGCTAGGAACCATGCAGCATGTGTGGGCTTAAGTGGGGCGTGGCCAGCCACAAAAACTGGATAACTTAGGGCAAACGAAACGTAACGTAAAAACACGGCAAAAAAGGAACTTAACGAAACTCAATGGAACTCAACTCAACGAAAAAGGCGGGCAGAGAGCGAGATTTAGACCTGTTGGACGCGCTTACCTCTTCGATGGTTTGGAAACGCTTAACGTCGTTTGATATATTTTACAAAAGTAATTTTTGGTTTTATTTTGGTTGTTTTTTTTTTTTGGAGAAAAAGTATAAACCAAATTATTAGAATTTCATCAACAAACGACGGGGGGGAAAACAGAGACAGAGAGAGAGAGTAATGGACAAAGAAAAACTCAAGAGCGGCCTAGGGCCAACCAAGAAAACGATCTAGAAACGAGAAATCGATCTAGGAAGAGTCGAAAGCGATGCTCACCTTTTCTTTTTCGCGCAAATCATGCAGCACCTCGGCGATCTCCTTTTTCCAGCACTCTTGCATATAGTGGAAGGACTCTTGCGGCGTTAGGGTAAACTTGGAGCGGGCAATGCTCTCCAGCTGCTTGAGTATCTCCTTGAAACCAGGTCGCTTGTGTGGATCTGTCTGCCAGCAGCCTAAAGATTAAACAAAAAACAATTAAATATAAAGAAGCAGGAGAAGGAGGAAGAGGAAGAGCAGGAGGAAGAGCAGGAGAACTCACTTTTCATGAGGGCTCCCCAGGTTTCGGGGCATGTTTTTGGTATGGGCAAGGTCAGCGTGTTGACAGCCACGCCATAGGCCACGGACAGCGGATCGAAGCCCTTGTAGGGCGTCTCGCCCGTTATCAGCTCCCAAAGCAGCACTCCATAGCTCCAAACATCCGAGGATCTGGCGCGGAATACAAAAAACCCAGATTAAAATGAGAGTTTCTTTCAAGGGAGGATCATCTTACTTGGAGTAGGTGCTAACGCTTATCACCTCGGGCGGCATCCAGGCATATGTGCCGGCAGCGCTCATCCGCTGCGTATTGTACATCTCCCTGGCCAGGCCAAAGTCCGTGATCTTGAGCGTCTTCTGCTGCAAATGATTGCCCTCGATGGCCTCGTATATCAAAACATTTGAAGACTTGAGGTCGCGATGTATAATCGACATAGGCGCCTCATTGTGCAGATAATTCATGCCCCTGGCTATCTGGATGGCCCAGTTGACCAGCACATCGGGCGGTATCTTTCCGGCCAGAATCCGATTGAGACTGCCACCCCGGGCATACTCCATGACCAGGCAAAGCTTCGTCTTGAGACAGACGCCGCGCAAAGCGGCTATATTCTCATGCTTGAGCGCCCAGAAGAGCTTTGCCTCCTGGAGCACATTGTCGCGCATCCGCTGCATATCATCCTCGCCCGTTTGATGGGCAATCTTGATGGCCACCTCCTCGCCGTCATAGAAGCCGCGATGCACCTTGCAAAAGCCACCCGAGCCGATAACCTCCTTGATGTCCAGTTCCTCGTACTCGATCTCATGCGGCTGGATATCGCCAATGGCGGAGGGAACATTGAGCTGCAGGGGATCGGCATCCGTAACAAAGTCCCTGGGAAAGACACCAACCTGTGGGGGGAGAATGATTTCAATTGAGTTTTTGAGTCATTAAGTGGAGCACAAGACTCCAACGCGCCCTCCTTACCTTGTCTCCGATCTTGCCCGTCCACCAGCCAACATCGCCGGAGACCTCGCTGTCCGTGGATAGCACAACAACGATCTGGCCCCGGCGCAGAGTCAGCTCATCCTCGCCCTGTGCCTCGTAGTCGTACAGGGCAGTCCATAGGCTGCCATCGCCCACCTGCGGCTCGGCATCCTCCAGTTCCGCCTGGAGTTGCTGCTGATGCTGGTGTTGCTGCAGCTGCTGCTCCTCGCTGATGGGTAGCATGGCACCGCTAGTCCAGATCCTGGCCTGATCCGTTGATGGATGGCTGCATCAAAGGCCCACCACCACACACGGCGACATGGAAACGCGCCCGTCTTTGTTGTGATTATTGCTTCTCTGTGTGTGTTTGCGGTTATCTCTGCGGGAAGGGAGGAAGGTGAAGATGAGCACAACAGCCTTTGCAAATGTAAAACAACAACAATTTCAATGCTAACAGGACTTTTTCAGGACATTCGCATTTTTCCTTCTTATTTTTCACAACACAACAACAAGCACACAATCAGACAAATACGAACACAAAACGCACACACACACACAAGCCTACGCCAGCGTGACCGCCCAGGACAGAACGAAAATATACCATTTATCCCTTCAAAAAGATACTATAATTTCAAATATACCACTAAAATACCATCAAAAATGACAGTTAAAACGCCGGAAAAACCAGTTCCAGCTCGGTCAGTGTTGCCAGACTTATTGTTCGTGAGCAATCAGCGTTGCCAGATTTTCTTGTTCATAGGAATACATAGGTGAATTGGTCCAATTGGGAAAAATAAACAATATAAATGTTTAAAAAATTCCAAAATTTTAACAAAATTAAGGGTTTGCTTTAAAAATTAAATTAAAATCAACTACTAATTTTTACTAATTTTATTAATAATTTTTTGTCTATAAATAAACGAAAATTAAAGGATTGCTTTAAAAATTAAATTAACAACAACAACAATTACTCTTATTAATATTATTATAAATCATTTATGTTCTATTTATATAAAAAATAAAAAAATATTTTAAATATTATAATATTAATATTATATATTAATATTTATATAAGAGAAAAAATAATATTTTAAATATTAAATTAATTAAATATTATTTTTTCTCTTATATAAATAGATTAATTCTTTTAATATGAAATCTTAATATTAAAAAAAACAAAAAATTCAACATTTTATTTTATCGTTTTATTTACAAAAAGCAATGATTAGTTTAACAATAATATGAGAATATTTATCAAACAAAACCTCTTTTGGGTAGGAGAAGCCCCTCCCTTAGCGATTGATGGATCCAGGCAGAGTTTAGCACTTTGCCAGCACTCAGCCTTGGGTGGTCCAGCAGCCACTGCTCCAGGTGATCTTGATCCAGGTCTGAGGACGACATGCAGTTGAAGCCTAGACTGAGCTTCGGATCCATGGCGTCGGCCAACTTGCCACCGTTTTGTAGAAACAGAATCTTGGCCAAGCGATCGGCTTGCTGCGGCTCATAAAACTCGGCATACAGGTGCCGAAACAGATTGAGACTCCTCTTTCCGCCCAGCAGCTGATCCTCTAAAGCATCCAGCTCCAAAGCCAGCGCCTCCTCCCCTCCGGTCACTTTGTCCATGTCCAGCAGCAGTTCCTGCAACTCCTCAATGTCCGCAATATCCTTGTCATAGCTATCCCCGTACCTGTCAAAGCACTCGGCCAGCTCCCGCTGCAGTGGCTCGGTGGCCGCCATTAAATCCTTGGGCCGCAGCTCCAGCTCCTGCTTGCGACAGATCCTCAGCAGCCAGTCCATGTGCACAATGTCACAGGTGCGTGGCTGCTGCAAGACAAGCCGCTTGACCAGGAATGTCTCGTCGCCGGCTATGCAAAAGCATTTGGGATCATTGGGCAGGGGATTCTCAACAATGCAGCCACCATTCTGAACGGCCAGCTCCTGCAGCTGCAGCTTGCTTTGACGCCCAGCCGAGCCGCTTAAAATGCAAAAGCTGAGGCCATCGAATAGCTTTGTGGTGCTGGAACTGGTGGGATCTAGGACACAGCGCTTCTCGTAGACGGCCAGTCCCAAGCGGCTACGCTCCGACGGAGTCATTCGCAGACGTTTTCGCTTTGTGGTCAAGTCCTCCAGACGCAGCTGCCGCTTATTTAGCTTCTTGATGGCCAAGGAACCCTGGGAATAAGACAATTATAAGAAGATATATCTGAATATCTGAATATATCTATGAATATCTTTATTTACCTCGCACAGATCGTTGAACTCCTTGAGGGTCATGCACTCGCTCCAGGGCTTGTCATCGCGTTTCAATTCGATACGCGGAAAGTGCAACGATTTGCGGGTGAAGAAAGCAGAATTCGGTGCCAAATCGGCCGCTTTCACTTGCAAAATAATCGAGTTTTGTGGCTCGATCCATAGATCAGGACATCCTGTCCTATCGTTTGCCTTGTAGTGATACCACAACGGTGGCGGCTCCTTGATCACATCATGCCAATGAGGCTTTAAAGTGTGATTCAAAACCCCCCGCTGTTGTGTATTATTTGTGACGCAGCCAATGCTAAAGACCTCATGGCGATGGGAGGAGCTGCTGTCAGTTGATCCGGGCTGAAGGACGCCCAGCAAGAAGGATTCAATAAAAGTGCGCTTGCGGTTGTAAAAGCCGCCAATAATCAAGACATCAAACTCGGTAATAAGGCCTTTGATGTACTGTAAAAATAGTTAAGATATAAAGAAAAACCCCCATTATTAACGGTGCTACTCACATCGGCCTTATCCTTGTACCAGCCACCACCCAAACGCACTCCCGGCTGATAGACAGATCCCTGCTTCTTCAGCACAATTCCCTCGGCATTCGAGTCGAGGGCCTGCTGAAAGAGCTCATTGAACTCCTCCACCGAGCCAATCTTGCGGCCTCGCATCAATTGCAAAACGCCACGCTGCTCCACCAGCAGCTTTTGTAGCTTGTACGAGCGCTGGATGTAGGTAAGATCGAGAAGACTCTGGCCATTGAAATACAACAGATCGTAGACCACAAAGCAGGGCTGCCAGCTGCCGTCAGGCTTCAAACTCTTAACATCCGTATTCTCGCCCTTCTCACGGAAACGCTGCTGGACAGTGTCCCACACCATCATCTCGCCATCCAGGATGATGGACTGCAGACCCAGGGGCAGCAGACCCCTTAGCTTGGGCGTGAGGGTGCCAACACGGTCGTAGCTATCACCAAAATTGCGGGTATAATCGACGCCGTTTCGCGAGATGTACATGAAGCGGCCGCGATCAATGTGCAGCTGGAAGCGTTCGCCATCCATCTTGGTCTCCAGATAGAGCACATCCGATTGCATTAGCTCCTGGATGTCGCCCGGGAAGCGTTCGCATAGCATGGGACGGATTTGATGAAACGGACGGATGACGGCATTCAGATTGACGGCCTTGAAGTTGTCCTTGGAGGTGCTGCTACTGCTGCTGGCATCCAGGTCAGTAGGATTGTCCGCCAGCAGATTGCAAACATGGCCCAGATCCGAGCAGCGTTGGTATATATCCTGCGCCTTGGGATGCAGCACACCAAATATTTTCTGCTCGCCAATGCCCAGGCCCAGACTCTTTAGCAGCAGCCTTATTAGCCACTTTTGCTCCTCCGGCGAGGCCTGCTGCGTGAACTTGATGAGCTCCTGCTCCTTAACTGGGAATAGACCAGGTCAGTCTTTAGCCAAGCTTTGACATAACACCCTCTACCTGTTGTGTCCTCGTTGGCAATGGTGTCCAGCATTTCGTGAATGTGCTTGAGCCGCAGATTGCTGGGGGGATTGAAGCAGCGCGGCTTGAGGACAGCATAGACCACATCGCCATAGTCCCTGTATATGTTGCCACTGCGGTGCTGCAGCATTATGGCATCGCTGGCTAACGGGAGTTGAAGCAAGCTGAATTATAACGTAACATTTGCCACCCGGTTAACTCACAGTCCTTGGCCAGCTGAAGCACCCGTATGTAGAGCCTGCCCAGCGCCGTGATCTGTAGTCCATAGTTGTCCCGCCCGGTGTCCGCACTGGGTAGCAGCAGGCGCAGCACAGAGTAGAAGCTGCTGGCTCCGGTCTCCACCTGGTCGTGGGCCAAGCCGGTTTCCTTGCGAAAGGATTCGCGATGCCGGCAAAAGGACTCGTAGTAGCTCTTCAGCACGTCCTCCTTGTTGGCAACCTTTTTGGTGGCCTTTAGCTTCTCGAACAGGTCACAGATGTCCCGGAACTTGATTGTGCTGGCTATATCCACGCTCATTTTGGCGTAATTTAAGGAATTATTATTTCACAACTGAATTTTGTTTTGGGAAATACAATAGGGATGACACATCGGCAAATATATAGCTTAAAAGGGAGGATATCGGCACATCGATATAATAACAATCCCTGTGGCTAGGTAATCGATAGATAAAGCGCTTCGCAACCCTGGTCACGGGTGACACATATCGATAAAACAAGTAGCTATCGTGTTCAATAAAGGTGCTCCACAATAAAATAGCAGATAAAAAAGAAAACATTTAATTAATTTACTTAAAAACACGTTAAAATAGTTATGAGACTTTGTTAATTACTTGAAAATCCTAGAGATTCAGCCAAACGATGTGTAACTATCGCCTAAATCGATATGTCGTGCTTTTTGCAGCCCTGGCCAATTGCAACCGTGCGCGCAGCAGCGGAAACGTTTTTCCGTGGCGTTGCCGCACACTGCCCCAACATGTTCTTTTTCAGGCGTTTGCCTTTGCGCTGACATCGTATCTCGATATCTTCTGTGAAAATGTAAGGGTTTCTCCAAGTTTAAATAAGTGTAAAAGCATCAGAGTGCGACCAAACGACTACTAAAAGCGGCGGCCAAGCGTGAATACCAAGGGTTTTGTGAATTTATCAAGACAACGTCGAAAAACTGCAATTTCAGCGGCAATGAGGTTAAAAACGGGCGGCTTTTTGTTTGTGTGTGTGTGTGTGTCGGTGCGTGTGCCACTGTGTGAGTGCATAACACGTGTTGGTTTCACCTTTTCTTTTTTTTTTATATTATTTTTTTGTTTTATTTGTAAAAAGCTAAGGCAAAACAAAAGGCCTTGAAGGGAACACTCGGGAATTCCTTTTCTAAAGGCATTGCCACGACAAAGTCAAGGAAAATCAACAACAACAATGCGCGTGTGTATATGTACGCATACAAATGTATGTGTGTACGGTGTGCGTGTGAAAATAGCGCTCATTTACAGTTAAAGATTTAAAACTGAAGAAAATGGGCATAAAACGTTGTTAAAATGCTTTGAAAACTTGGTTATCAGGAAGGTTGGAAGGCCCTGTAAATGAAAAGCGTGCCTTTACTTATTTTTATATTTAAAAAACACCAAATTAGGGCAAACCTCATGGTTTTCCTTCATTTAAAGTGCAGAAAACTGTCGCATTTAGCTGAAATTCTATTAATTTCCTAATGTAATGTTTTTCATTTCTCCCCCTCCCACTTGCAGCATGGCCGAAGTTGCTGAAAACACCGTCGTGGAGACGTTCGAGGAGCCGGCGGCACCTCTGGAAACCGAGAACGCCGAAACGATCCTGGAGACGAACGTGGTGGCCACCAGTGAGCTGCCCGAAATCAAGCTGTTCGGCCGCTGGTCTTGCGACGATGTCACCGTCAACGATATCTCGCTGCAGGATTACATTTCGGTTAAGGAGAAGTTTGCCCGCTACCTTCCCCATTCGGCCGGACGTTATGCTGCCAAGCGTTTCCGCAAGGCTCAGTGCCCCATTGTGGAGCGCCTGACCTGCTCCCTGATGATGAAGGGACGCAACAATGGCAAGAAGCTGATGGCCTGCCGCATTGTCAAGCACTCGTTCGAGATCATTCATCTGCTTACCGGCGAGAACCCGCTGCAGGTACATATACTTAGATCGAGAGGGAGGGGAAAGACAAGCGGCCCATGCTAAACTGTGTCCACAGATATTCTGGCCACTGGGACATGGGTAGAATGGGCACGCAGATTAATTGGGTTCCAAAATATCCTAGTGCCTGAAGATAATAAGCCTCTTCTGGTTTCTCCTGGAACTTGGAACTACAAAATAATTATCCTTAAGTAAGCCTAAATGGAACATCAACTGAAAGGTTGTTAGTCCTCCTCGATGCTGGTTAGTTACGATACTTTCGCAAGCATTTACTTTTATGTGGACTTATAGTAAGCAAGAGTTTTAATATTATCCTAGTGCCTGAATGAAAGCAACCCTCTTCTGGTTCTCCTGGAAATTAAAGCTACACTAGGAACTTGGAAATAAAGTTTAGAAACCTCTAGGTAGTCCTCACCTATGCCAATTCATGGTAAACTCCAACCAAATTGAGCATTAACTCTGAACAGGACTAAAAGGAAGCAAAGATTTAATATTATCCTAGTGCCTGAATGAAAGCAACCCTCTTCTGGTTCTCCTGGAAATTAAAGCTACACTAGGAACTTGGAAATAAAGTTTAGAAACCTCTAGGTAGTCCTCACCTATGCCAATTCATGGTAAACTCCAACCAAATTGAGCATTAACTCTGAACAGGACTAAAAGGAAGCAAAGATTTAATATTATCCTAGTGCCTGAAGATAAGTTAGCCTCTTTTGGTTCTCCTGGAAATTAAAGCTACACTAGAAATTGAACAAAATTTAACAAGACCCAAACTCCCTTCCGTCCGAAACTAAAACTGCAGCGTTTGATTCCAACAATGTTGTGGTATTCAATTGGACCACAGTGAAACCCATGCTTAGCTATTCCTCTTAAGGGCATTGTCTCAAAGATGTTAACCTTAATAAAGTCAAAAGCAACAAAGGCATTCCTAAATTGCATTTAAATGACTTGATTTAATCCGTCCAAAACTAAAACTGCAGCGTTGATAACTAACAGCGTTGTGGTATTCAATTGGACCACATTGAAACCCATGTTTAACTATTCCTCTTAAGGGCATTGTCTCAAAGATGCTAACCTTAATAAAGTACAAAACAACATTACTATAACTGCATATTATAGCATCTATCGACACTGAAAAACAGTTCACCTCAATGCCAGCGGCTTTAAATAAACCCTTTGCCGTTTGGGCATTACCAAAATTGAACTGAGATCAAATGGTTTCAATATTATCCTAGCGCCCGAAGATAAGTTACCTCTTCCTGCTCTCCTGGAAATTGAAACAACATTTACCTCAAATTCCTAAACTTTTTAAGCTTTTTCCATGCATTTTTTTATTTAATTAACATTTTGTTTTGTTCATTTTTGCAGATCCTGGTCAGCGCCATCATCAACTCGGGACCCCGTGAGGACTCCACCCGTATTGGACGTGCTGGTACCGTCCGTCGTCAGGCTGTGGATGTGTCGCCCCTGCGTCGCGTCAACCAGGTGAGTGTTTCTTCTCACTTTCAAGTGATAATTGTGGCCAACTACGATGGCTTGCGGTTCGGTTTGTGAGACTGTTTGGCTTATAAAGTTGGCTAAATCGAAAATCTATCTTATCCGTAGCGTCACAATGTGTAAATTTAGCCGACATTTGGCGTATGAACTGAAGAGACATTTTTTTAATGAATTATTATAATTATTTAAAAGGAAAACCTTGTGGAAACTGTTATATAATTATTATTATTTATTTATTTTAGGCCATCTGGCTGCTGTGCACTGGAGCTCGTGAGGCTGCCTTCAGGAACATCAAGACCATTGCCGAGTGCTTGGCCGATGAGCTGATCAATGCTGCTAAGGTAAGCCAAAAGCAAGGGTGTTTTTTTTTAGGGAAAACTTAAAAAAAAAAACCCAGTTTAATTGTAGTATTTCAAGGAAAGTATAGGGTCCAATCTAATTCTGCCTGATGGTTTATTCATGTAGTCTCGCTTTTGGACCAGAATATATCTTTTATTATCCTTGTGCTTGCGATAAATAACCAGTTCAATGCACACGAGAAACGTAAAAGAACATGTATCCTGTATAAATTAAGGGAATTTTATGTATTTTTCGTTTAAAGTTAGGGTCCAATCTAATTCTGCCTGATGTTCTATTCATGTAGTCTCGCTTTTGGACTAGAACATAGCTTACATCTTTTATTATCCTTGTGCTAGCTATTATCCTTCCAAAGCAAAGCACACGAGAAACGTAAAAGAACATCAAGAATTGTAGGAATTTAGTTTCAAAAAGCACTTTCAGTATTATTTGCCATGTTTTCCCCATGAAGAAAGGGTCCAATCTAATTCTGCCTGATGTTCTATTCATGTAGTCTCGCTTTTGGACCAGAACAAAGCCCCATCTTTTATTATCCTTGTGCTTGTGTTTAATTACCAAAGCAAAGCACACGAGAAACGTAAAAGAACAACTGCTTAAAATCACACAAAAAGCTTAAATTTGTATTGAAAAATAATCAATACTAACAAAACCTATATAATTCTATCGTTAAAGGGTTCCTCCAACTCCTACGCCATCAAGAAGAAGGATGAGCTGGAGCGTGTGGCCAAGTCCAACCGTTAAGGAGACGTTGCACCAACAAAAACAAACTCTTCTGCGTTCGTTTTTTTTTATACAAATAACGTGTGTACTCCGCGAAATGATACACTAAATTTAAAATAAACAACAAGATGAAAAATCAATTGAGTGTAAACAGTTCTCTTTTTGGAAATAGTTTTTAATTTGAAATAAATCACAAAAAATGTGGTAAGTAGAGATGAATAGAATATTGTGGAGCTGGGTTTTGGCTATGCTATAATGATATATGTCTTTATTAATTAATTTTCTTATATATTTTATATAAATATTTATATATTTTAAAGAAATTCAAGTAAAGTCTTTGGAATTTGATAATGAAAGAGAGAGAGAGAGACATTTATATGTGTGTATATAGTTGTCTCTTTCATTTTCAAATTAGGAAAAACATTAAAATCTGAATTTCCCTTCCAGGGTTTTAAAATTTCAATCAAAAGCTAGTTACACATTGAAGGAGTCATTTCCGACCCCATAAACCATATATATTCTTGATCAGCATTAACAGGCGCATCTTTCTGGCCATGTCCGGCAAAAAAAATTTTTGATCGATTTTTTCGAAATTCGATAAGGGGTTACATCATTAAAATTCTCAAAATTTGATAAAATTTTGAATTTCTAACTAAGTATGCAGATTTGTTAACCTTATTAAAACTAGCATAAAACTGTTTTCCGATTTGAAATTGAAGCATTTTTGGCCGAGTTACGATATTTTTAAGAGGGGTTCCTCTTATAAAAATTAAGTTTTTAAGTTTTTTAATGTAAAAATTTGATTTTAAAATATAATATATTACTTTTTCTGAGTGAAGCTAGCATTTCCGAGCCGAGATAAATCATACACATAGCCTCTTCCCAGAGATTTAAGCCACCAACCATTGATATATAGCTTTCCAAACATTTCGCAGTTTGTAGTTCTCCATTCAAAACAGTTTACGAGTTATAGAAATCCACATAAAATTCCCCCTCTTTTAACTTATTTACAACCCAAAAAAGAGAAAAACAGTAAATATATAAACTAAAATGGTTTATAAACACAATTTGCGATGTAAATTCATTCTAAAAAACTACAAATTTCGATATAAATCGAATCGTGTGTAATGTTGTGTGCCTTCTGGCAAGGTAGGTTTTGTGTCTAAAGAAGCATACAACGCTGGGTCTTTGTGTATGCTGCTCCACCAGCTGCTGGTCCTTGTGATATGTACAGATCGATGTTTAGGATAATGAGAAAACTATTAACAGCTGGCGGAGAAGGTGGACAGAAGACTAGGCACACACCTCCAATTCCTGGGCTACTCCATGGCCCAGATAAATGGGCAGACCATGGATAAATAGCCTCCATAGGGTGTTTGAGTGGCAGCAGGCGCAGCAACATAATCTAGGTTAGAGGATGAAGCTGGTGGCGGCGGAGCGGCATAAACAGGATTAACAGCTGGTGGAGCTCCATAGCCTCTCGGAGTAGCTGCGGGGGGAGATCCATAGGCTCTTGGAGTAGCTGCCCCGGTGATATAATCTAGGTTAGAGGATGAAGGTGGTGTCGGCGAAGCGGCATAAACAGAAGTAGCAGCGGGTGGAGCTCCATAGGCTCTTGGAGTAGCTGCCCCGGCGATATAATCTAGGTTAGAGGTTGAAGCTGCTGACGGCGGAGCGGCATAAATAGGTGAAGCTACGTAAACTGGAGCAGCGTATGAAGAAGCTCTATAGGCTCTCCGAGTAGCAGCGATTGGAGCTTCATAGGCTCTCCCAGTAGCTGGAGCAGCCACATAATCCAGTCTAGCGGAAGAAGTTGAAGATGGTGCGCCATAAACTGGAGCAGCGTGTGGAGCTCTATATGCTGTTTGGGTGGCATAAACTGGATACCCGTGGTTGGTTTGGTGTAATTGAGCTGCTTGATGCTGTCGTTGCCGCTCCCGCGGGTGCTGATGATGATGATGAGCCGGCGGGACACTGTAGTAGCAACGGGAAAAGGAAGTGGAAGCCTGACTCTGTTGCTGCTGCTGCTTTTGCTGGTGCTGCTGCTCCTGCTGCTGCTGCATTCCGGCATATAGTCGCTGACGCTGCTGCAACTGCTGACCTTGAGCCAGCGGCACCTGGATATCAAGAACCTGACCATAATTAGCCTGCTCGAGTGACCAACGCTTGGAACGTTTAGCTCGCTGAAGGCGACGTCTTCGCTGTTAAAGGAAAAAATCAATTTTCATCAAGAAATCCTGGAATATAACTCACCGTCAGTCGGGATTCGTAAGGTTCTGGCGGATATTCCTCAGCTGGATACAGTTGCTCCTGCTCCTGCTCCTGTTCCTGCTCCCACTCTGGCTGCCTAACCATGGGACGAAACTCCTTAGCATTGGCATTCAATAAGGAGCGTTGGATGAGAGGTAAAACCTGGTCCTGTCTCTGTAATAGACCACCGGCCGTCTCCCTCTCAGGCTTGGTCACCGATTGATGCCCCAGCGATGAGTTGTGGCTTTCCCCCCAGAAACCGCGACTACGACCTTGTCCTTGATCTTGGAAAGCGGACACTAGTGCATCCTCCTCCTTGACGGCCTGAATTTCAACGAGTGATTTGGTTTCCTCCCGAGCAGAAGGATTCTCCTGACTTGAGGGACCTGCAGGTCTCTTCTGTTGTAGTTTATACTCAAAGATACTGCCAGGACTCTTTGGTGGGTTCTTTTGCTGAAATGGACCCCGTGTCTGAGCTGGTTCCACTGGCTGCCAGGACATCTTCGGCTGCTGGTATGTGGGTCTCTTCAAGACGGTTATTTTAGGCGGAGAACAAGAAGCCGGCTTGCTGCGCTGATCCGAACGTACGGAGCTCAGCCAGCTGGCCACAGCTTGATCTTTGCCAGGAGAGAGGAGCAAGGGTTTCGGCATAAAGTTGCCCAGAACTGGGCCACCGCGTCGAGGACTAGCTGTCTCAAGAGAGACTCCTGTGGCTCTGTTGGCTTCAGGCAAGGCCAGCGTCTTGACCTTCTTCACCTGCATGCCCAAGTCGGGAAATGCCTGCTGATCGGGTTTAAAGGTTTCTTGATAGGGATCCTTTTCGGCGGAAGATAAACCCCAAGCGTTTAGTGGGATTCGAGGTGTTGGTGGCGATGGAGAAGTCTGGGGAAGGAGGAGAGATGAGAGGCTGAGAAGGAGAAGGTGCCTGGTATGTAGACGCTACCTTCTCCGACTCGTTGGTCTGTGTATCGGGTGTCTTAACAGAGCTCACAGAGACCCAACTATCAAGCGAGGTGAGCCGAAGGGATGGGAAGGGAAAGGGGTTGTGATTAGTCATTTGAAACTGCTTAATAATCAATCATTGGTTATTAGGAGGCTTACCCAATGGAGCCTTCGTTGGAGTTCTGAGACTTTGCCTGCTGGAGAACTCCTCCCTCTTCGTCTTCGCGCAGAAACTCGCTCAGCTGGACCGTACGGCGCCGGTTGATGCGGCTGCCCTGGTGGCTGCCTAGATGCTTCTTAGATGGCATACCTCCAGGTGATGGCTGTGACGAGATACGTGGATGAGCCCAACTTTAACTCGCAGTCGTGGCTGTGGGCTGGCAATTGGATCAGTTTAAGGCGATGAAGGCAATCGAGGATGCGCGGAGGCTAAACGTTTCAGTGACTCTTAGCTTCTGGTGGCTCACTCATGAGCCGGGAACAGCCCGAACACAACGGAGCTGCAAACAAATGCAAACAAATAAACAAAAGTATCAAAGTGATGTGACTTTACAATTTTGGTTGCTTGTTTTGAAGGATGTGTGGATGACAGTTGGATTACGAAGGTGTTTACAGGGTTTACAGGGTTTTTAGGGTTTGTAAGTACACAAATAAAAGTAAATCAGGCAGGAATCATGCTCTGGTTAGTCTTAAAAAGTGGTTAGTTTTAAATCAAATAAATGAATAGTGGTTTAATGTGAGTGAAGTTGGAAGTTGTGGTTATTTACACGAACTGAAAGATACTTCGTATTGGAAGACATACCATCCATACCATAGAAGTCAAAATTGCTCTACTTGAACGCTCAAAAACAACCAAATTAAATCGAAACACATAAAGAGAGATCTTTTTCCTTTTCCAACGTCTCCCTCGGTGTATATGCAGCCAGAAGGCCCTGCACCTGGCTCAAGGACAGACGCTGATCCAGCGGCTCAAACTGCAAGCACGGCATGCAGGGCATTCCCAACAGCCGTACATGGTCTTCAGGAGCGCCCTCTCCACCCCGTAGACAAGAGTACCTAACCGCCTCGCCGAACTGCAGGGGCTCCTCCAGCCGCGGCGACTACTCCAGCAGGTAAGCGTAGTCAAAGTCAAGGCGCACCTGCACAGGTGCCAGCAGTTCCTCGGGGTGCTCCACGAACCTTTCGGCGGAGCCTTCCATCAGCTGGAGCAGCTGCATCTGGCGGCAGAACTGTTCCACCATGAAGTGCCTTGCTAGAGATGGCCGAAAGAAAGAACGGGGGAAGAGGCAACAAAGCAATTGCCATACGGTTGCGCATGCGTCCGTGTGATCGAAATCGAGCGGCGGGAATTTTAAAAGGGATGTGCAGCTTCGGTTTGCCACTGTTCCATTATCGCCCCATCTAAGCGGCAAAGTCAGGCCAAGTCCAAGTCCTAGTATCCTTATACCCCTGCAGGGTATTTTATTTCCAGTCCGAAGCTCATTACGCATTGAAGGAGTCATTTCCGACCCCATAAACCATATATATTCTTGATCAGCATTAACAGGCGCATCTTTCTGGCCAAGTCCGGAAGAAAAAAAATTTTGATCAATTTTTTCGAAATTCGATAAGGGGTTACATCATTAAAATTCTCAAAATTTCTAACTAAGTATGCAGAGTTGTTAACCTTACAAAAACTAACATAACGCCGCTTTCCGAATGCAAATTGAGGCATTTTTGACAGATTTATGCCTTTTTTAGTTTTTAATTTTCCGTTTTTCTCATTTCAATTACAGACTTTCCATCACGAAAGGACCAACGACACACGCAAAAGGATGGTGAAAACGAGAGCGTGCACAGCGATCCGCGAAGCACAAGTTCATCCTAGTCATCATTGTAATTGTTGATTGATGATCATCGGATCGGCAGAGGTGAAGCTGGAGGAGCAAGCAGCTGTAATGTAAATGTAATTGATGGAACATACAAATTTGAATCAATAAAAAAAGGGAAATCAATGGGGAATTGTGTGGTTTAAGCGGCATTTATTTGGGGGCCTTGGGATTGTTTGGGGAAAAATCTGTTGAAAGCCAAATGTAATTTTTTTTTTTTAATTTTAACATAATTTTCTGAATTTTTAATTTTTGTTCATAATTTTTAAAAATTTTCCTGAATTTTTAAAATTTTTTTCTAATATTTTAACTTTTTTTTAGATTTTTTAAAACTTTTTTTGGATTTTTACAATTTTTTAAAATATTTTAACTGCCAAATTTGAATTTGAATTTAACGACGATCAGTTTCAGTGTGCCCAGATGCAGTTGTAAAATAACACCTAAATTTGGATTCAAAAGGTTTGAGTCTCCGCTTACTTGCTCCGACTCTTAAATGGTTCGAAACTTGGACTTTTTATAACAGTTTATACCAGTTTTCAGTTGCTTGCTGCTGATTTCTGTTCGCCTGTTACCCCAATTTGGGAAACGGGCAATTTGCATGGAAATGTTCGGAAATTTGGATTGGCTGCTGTAGGGATGTTGTTGTAAAAAGTTTGTTGTTGCCATCAAGCTGTCGTTGTCGGCAACAAATAGGTATAAATGCATAAAATGAAATATAACAGTTTATACCAATTATTATTTTTGGCCAAAAGTTTTTATAACAGTTTATACCAGTTTTCAGTTGCTTGCTGCTGGTTTCTGTTCGCCTGTTACCCCAGTTTGGAAAGGGACCAAATTGAATGAAAAATTTTGCTTGCTTGCATCAGTGATGCTCATCTGCATCAGTGATGCTCATCTGGCTATATTTCAATATTGGGGGGCTTAATGGCAGTGATGCTCATGTGCATCAGTGATGCTCATCTAGCTATTTTTTTTGCATTATTGGTAGAAAATGGCATCTTATTAGCTGCCAGTGATGCGCATCCAGCTATTTTGCATTATTGGGACAAAATGGCATCTCACTAACTGCCAGTGATGCGCATCTAGCTATTTTGCATTATTGGGACAAAATGGCATCTTACTAACTGCCAGTGAATGCTCATCTAGCTATTTTGCATTATTGGGACAAAATGGCATCTCACTAACTGCCAGTGATGCTCATCTAGCTATTTTGCATTATTGGGACAAAATGGCATCTCACTAACTGCCAGTGATGCTCATCTAGCTATTTTGCATTATTGGGACAAAATGGCATCTTACTAACTGCCAGTGATGCTCATCTAGCTATTTTGCATTATTGGGACAAAATGGCATCTTACTAACTGCCAGTGATGCTCATCTAGCTATTTTGCATTATTGGGACAAAATGGCATCTCACTAACTGCCAGTGATGCTCATCTAGCTATTTTGCATTATTGGGACAAAATGGCATCTCACTAACTGCCAGTGATGCTCATCTAGCTATTTTGCATTATTGGGACAAAATGGCATCTCACTAACTGCCAGTGATGCTCAACTAGCTATTTTGCATTATTGGGGCAAAATGGCAACGCACTAACTGCCAGTGATGCGCATCTAGCTATTTTGCATTATTTGGACATAATGGCATCTCACTAACTGCCAATGATGCTCATCTAGCTATTTTGCATTATTGGGACAAAATGGCATCTTAGTAACTGCCAGTGATGCTCATCTAGCTATTTTGCATTATTGGGACAAAATGGCATCTCACTAACTGCCAGTGATGCTCATCTAGCTATTTTGCATTATTGGGACAAAATGGCATCTCACTAACTGCCAGTGATGCTCATCTAGCTATTTTGCATTATTGGGACAAAATGGCATCTCACTAGCTGCCAGTGATGCTCATCTAGCTATTTTGCTAAATAGCTCATAACTCGGCCAAAAACGCATGAAATTCAATTCGGAAAGCTGTTCTGAGTTGCCCTTTCTAAGCTTAACAAAACTGCATACTCAGTTTTGCTAAAATACTTACCTATAATTTATAAAAAATATCAACAAAAAATTAGAAAAACCCTCATAACTCGGCCAAAAACGCATAAAATTCAATTCGGAAAACTGTTTTGAGTTGCCCTTTCTAAGCTTAACAAAACTGCATACTCAGTTTTGCTAAAATACTTACCTATAATTTATAAAAAATATCAACAAAAAATTAGAAAAACCCTCATAACTCGGCCAAAAACGCATGAAATTCAATTCGGAAAGCTGTTCTGTGTTGCCTTTTCGATGCTTAACAAAACTGCATACTCAGTTTTGCTAAAATACTTACCTATAAAAATGTGAACTTTACAACTCGGCCAAAAATGCATGAAATTCAAAACCTAGTTTGCAGTTTTGTTAAGCTTAGAAAAGGCAACTCAGAACAGTTTTCCAAATTTAATTTCATGCATTTTTGGCTGAGTTATTAGGGTTTTTTATAAATTATAGGCATCTCACTAACTGCCAGTGATGCTCATCGCATTTTCTACAAATAATGCAAAAAATAGCCAGATGAGCATCACTGATGCAAGTGAGCAAAAATTTCCATGCAAATTGCCCGTTTCCCAAATTGGGGTAACAGGCGAACAGAAATCAGCAGCAAGCAACTGAAAACTGGTATAAACTGTTATAAAAAGTCCAAGTTTCGAACCATTTAAGAGTCGGAGCAAGTAAGCGGAGACTCAAACCTTTTGAATCCAAATTTAGGTGTTATTTTACAACTGCATCTGGGCACACTGAAACTGATCGTCGTTAAATTCAAATTCAAATTTGGCAGTTAAAATATTTTAAAAAATTTTAAAAATCCAAAAAAAATTTAAAAAATCTAAAAAAAAAGTTAAAATATTAGAAAAAAATTTTAAAAATTCAGGAAAATTTTTAAAAATTATGAACAAAAATTAAAAATTCAGAAAATTATGTTAAAATTAAAAAAAAAAAAATTACATTTGGCTTTCAACAGATTTTTCCCCAAACAATCCCAAGGCCCCCAAATAAATGCCGCTTAAACCACACAATTCCACATTGATTTCCCTTTTTTTATTGATTCAAATTTGTATGTTCCATCAATTACATTTACACATTTAAAATGTATTTATAAATATTCCAATACTTTACGCCTGCTGGGCTTCAACTAGCCCGGAGCCAATATCCGACTACTGCCATCCGCTTGAGCTCCGCCATCCCAGCTGCTTGCTCCTCCAGCTTCACCTCTGCCGATCCGATGATCATCAATCAACAATTACAATGATGACTAGGATGAACTTGTGCTTCGCGGATCGCTGTGCACGCTCTCGTTTTCACCATCCTTTTGCGTGTGTCGTTGGTCCTTTTGTGATGGAAAGTCTGTAATTGAAACGAGAAAAACGGAAAATTAAAAACTAAAAAAGGCATAAATCTGTCAAAAATGCCTCAAATTGCATTCGGAAAGCGGCGTTATGTTAGTTTTTGTAAGGTTAACAACTCTGCATACTTAGTTAGAAATTGAAAATTTTATCAAATTTTGAGAATTTTAATGATGTAACCCCTTATCGAATTTCGAAAAAATTGATCAAAAATTTTTTTCTTCCGGACTTGGCCAGAAAGATGCGCCTGTTAATGCTGATCAAGAATATATATGGTTTATGGGGTCGGAAATGACTCCTTCAATGCGTAATGAGCTTCGGACTGGAAATAAAATACCCTGCAAGGGTATAAGAATACTAGAAAATTTGCATGGAAAACTCTGGCCAAATCGCTGGGACTTGGCCTGAGATTGTCATTCGGAAAGCGGAGTTAGGTTAACAAATCTGCAATACTTTTTTACCTGCATTTAATTTAATAAATTAAAATTGTTGCTTCTTTGCAGAGTTATGAATTTACTAAAATTTAAGTTTTAAAAAAATATTAATAAATATTTATCCACAATTTCCTGTAATAATTGTTAGGGAAAATTAAAGCCTAAAAATGTAATAAGTAAGCCAAAATGGTAAATAATTTCCCATTCCCTTGGTAAATAAATCATTGGGTTTTTTTTTAATTATATTTCGCTTTTGTTTTTTCTCTTTTATTCAAAGTTAAGTTCTGTTTGCTTCGTTTTTCGTTCATATTTCACCTTGGTTGCATGGGGGATTTGCCTCGGCTTGTCGTGGTTTTTCATTTAGTGTTCGTTCGCATCTAGATCGAATTCGAATTCGTATCGCTTTATCGCATTTTCAAATTATTGGCAGCAACACATCATACCTTGTGGTGAGTAAAAGTTGATATGATGCAGGTTTGGCACACACACTACACACAAAGAGTGACGACGACTCGCAACCGAAGGCAAGTTGTTCGCAAGTTTATCTCTGCATTCGCTTTTTTTTATAGTTTTCTTTTATTTTTTTTTTGCGGATCTTTAACATGTGCTAATTTCTTTGTTTCGTTTTGCTTTTTAGGTTTTTTCTTTTGTTAGTTTAAATTATGTTTTGCATATAATCTTTACTAGAAGTAATTCTGCTTTTTTTTTTTTCCTTTTTCTTAGGTATTTGTCAACTTTGGGAAATTAGCAATTAGGAGAAAAAAAAATATTCATGTATGCATATGCAGGTATTTATACATTTATAATAGGAATTTACTCTAGACTCGTGGGGGGCTAACCTTAAGCTAATGTACAAAAATATCCATAACTTAAGAGCGAGCAATTTAAAATGTAAAAAACGTTTAAAATCAACAACGACAACAACAATTCGCGCGTTAATATAGTACAAATACAATACAGAGAGGGGGTCAGGGTCAGGGTCAGGTTATCCTTTTTTAAAAACAATTCAATGCCTTTGTTAGTTAATTTCAACTTTAAAATGATCCATTTACACGTAATTGACTCACAGAGTGTGTTTCGTTGGCTGACAACAATTGAACTGAGAGCTATATATTGTGGTGAGAAATCAGTGAGGCCGTAGTATATAATTTGCGATATATATCGAAGAGTTGCGGGGGGGGACTTCTAGTGAGCTAACGGTACATCGATGATCAAGTGACGGTTACTGCTCCTCCGGTTACCGCCTGGCATTCTCCTTCGTTATTATCATTTAGGTTTTCATTTTGTGACTACACTTTGCTTTTGTTTTTTGTTTTCCTTGTTTATATATATCATAAAAAAAAGAGACAAAAAACAGTTTTGTGGTCCCTGGCGTATGTAATTCAATTGAAAAGGGGTTTTTTTGAACCCGCTAAATGAGTAAATCAAGATCCTATAAAGTTATACATCCTTCGGCTCCGAACTACGTTGAATTACATAAGTGTTGTTGTGCTTGTCGTTTTTGTCTTTTTATTACATTTAGTTGGACTGCTTAGCTGGCTGTGACCCATTTTGGTGTTTCTTGTAGTTTAGTTTATTTTTTTTATATATTTTTTTTAGCATTGAACCCATTTGAGAATTTCTTTTCCTTGTTCCTTGAATTTCTTTATGTTTTTGAATCAAACCAGAGATGGAAAACATCGCTGAGCCTATCGATTATTTAGCGCATCCTTGAAATTAATCTGTGCCACATCGATAGGCACTTCGATTAGTGATATTCCAGCTCCAATCTAACTTATTTACTGGAATATACCACATATCCGTGTCCTTAATGCTGTATGCCTGTAGTGTGTAGTATGTTTGTGGGTACGTGTGCTTGGGTTGTGTCTCTTAGTGCGCTTAGTACAGTACGATAGTTATCGATAGTTGCGGCCATTTGTGAAAACTAGAAACTACAAAACTCTAGAGGACGTGCCTGCTCTGCAGATGGGCTCTAAACTCCTTCCTACGGACTCTACGACTCTGGGGCCTGGCTTAGCATTTAGTTAGAGAGAGACAGAGAGGGATAGATAGAAAGAGAGCAGCTTGAAATCAAACCAAAGAATGCCAGCAATCGTTATCGTTATCGTTTCTCTTTTTTTGAGTTTTTGAGTCGAGTCTTGAACGGCACTAAACTACTTAAGTGCTAGAGAGAGTTGCCTTTCTTATAACGCGATAGTGTCTCTAGTTTGGGAATCGGAGGAACAAAAGGAACAGGGTTTAAGGGGTTTAAGGTTAATGCAGGAGGGCTAGTCTAAGTTTTTCGATAGGTTCGACTAACGCTTCGATAGTCCTAACAGCTCGATAACTGAGGTTCTTCAACAAGTAAATCGCTAATCTATGCATATTATAGGCTCTATATTTAGATATTTGTATGCGTGCATGTGTTTGTATGTATGTGTGTGTAAGTGTGTGTACGTGTGAGTGTGTGTGTGTGTGTGTATGGGTTGGTGGCTTGTTCTATTTCAAAATCATTTTTGTCCGAATCGATTAATATTTAAAACGTTTTCTTAAATAGTTCTCTATATAAGTTATTAAAGCTTTCGGTTTTCATTACACTAGTTTCATATATAGATATATTATTATGTATATTTCTTTGTGTATATATATATAAGTACTTAAAATATATATGTGTATATATATGTGTTCCATAGTCTCTAACAGTAAGAGGTATATACATCTGTAGAGAGATTCCACGACCCCGAAGGCTTCTTGGAAAGTAAAAAATAGAAAGAAAATATAGGAAAAAGAAAGAAGAAAGAAAAAGGATTTAGGATGAATGAAAAAACATGGACGAATTCTCAGGACGGTTTAATGTGGGAATTATCCTCTTTCTTACTCGCTCGCACACACACTCAATCTCTTTCACTTGCACACACAGCTATACAAAAATTTAGAAAAAATCTAAAGAAAATTATTAACAATTGAATTGAAAAAGTATTCAAGTTAAAAAAGAATTTAATTTGGAGATCTTCCTTTGAGAGTTTATGTTGAACTTAGCTTAAAAAGTTAAAAAAAAAAAAAAATTAATTTACATTTGTTAAAAATTGTTTTGAAATGAAAACAACTAAGATCTAGACTGCCATAACTGCTTTTAACTTAATTTTTTGGGTAATATTAAGTTTAAAATGCCAGAAATTGTTAAGTTAAAATAGTTCAATTGTTAATTAATAAAAACCCCGCAATAATTTCCTAATTTTCCTAAATTAAATAGTAAAAAAGAAGCCTAAAGTGCAGTAACTCACCTGTAAAAAGGACTATTTACATTTGCAAGGACTCTGATGAGAAAGAAAAATCTGGAAAAATAAATAAATAATATAAATAAATAATATAAATAAATAGTATAAATAAATACTATAAATAAATAGTATAAAAAAATAGTATAAATAAATAATATAAATAAATATAAATAAATAATATAAATAAATACATACTGAAACCGTCTCAAGGATCGAAGGACTCCCTCTGGCTATCTGTGTGTTGTTTCTCGGTTTGTTTAGTAGTAGTTGTTTCGTTAATTCTACAGTTTTTATGCCATATATATATATCTCGATCTCTTTCGGGTGCTTCTGTATATCGGGATTCGTTAGGGCTAAACATACATGTATAGAATATAGCTCTGCGTGTGCTCACATCTCTCTTAGGTTCTGTAATAGTTGTTGTACCATGGTAATACTGTCCGAATTGCTTATGGGTTGTTGCAGGGGTTCCCAGAATCCCGGGCGAGGGTTGGCTTCTCTAGCGATTACAGTTCTCAAAGCTTGTCTTTGTCACGATCGATGCTCATTGCTTTAAAGATGCCGCGCCCGATCCCATAGCGCAGGTTGAACTGATCCAAACTGGAGGCCCTAGGCCGCTGGCTGCCGCTCTGATGGCCTGCCGAAGTCGTAGAGCTGGTTGCTCCCGCTGCTCCTGCTCCTGCTCCTCCGCCCGCTCGAGCCATTAGCTGATCATCCATATCCGTTTCACTGAACTCTGTTTCCGTATCGCTGAACTTGCGGCGACGCCGCAGCAGCGTGCTGCAGTGTCTCAGCTCGCCGAGATTGTCGGGATTGAGCGAGTGACCGCGCTTTCGCTCCTGCCGCTCCATCTCGGCGGCCAGCATCTGCACTTCCCAGTCGTTGTGGCCCGCTCGATTTTGACCTGCCGCCGCCGCCTCCCCCTCGTCGTCCTCCTCCTCCTCCTCGACCACAACTCTTCTGCGTCGCTCTGCCGCATTATCCGCCGCCTCCTCCTCATCCTCCTCGTCCTCCTCCTCGGCCATGTTGATCTTGCTGGACGAAGAACTGGAGCTGGAGCTCTCGCCAATGTCCAGAATAACGCTATCCGCCAGTCGTGTCAAATTACCAGTGACATCCGAGACCATAACGCCGCTATTGCCACCGCTGACCAGACCTCCTCCTGCTCCGCCTCCACTCCATTCGCGATAGCCTCCGCCGCCACGGCTGCTGCTGCGTCCATTGCCCTGGCCAGAGTAGAAGCTAGGATGGCTCTGGGCATGCCGTGAGCTCAGCGATCCTGGTCCACCGTAGTAGCTGCTGGGACAATTTAAAGCATTCGCCGAGGCGGCATGATGGCGGCTGGGACCCCGGCCAGGACCCGGCGATATGCTGCGCCTGCCGCCCTGAATGGGTGGCGATGAGGTGAACACCGTGTCCAGAGAGTCGCCGCGCTGCAAGAGAGTAGGAGAGCGGGGAAATTAATTATTCGTTTATGATTTATTATTTCATGACCAATTACCATAAACAGTAGCTCCGCCGAGGAGCCAGAACTGCTGTTATCCTCGTCCTCGGCCGGCTCATCATCGTCCACCGACAACTGGGACATCTTCTTCTGGCGCCGGCTAAGCGGCAGGACCAAGGCGGAGGATGTGGCCACCGGTTGAAGCGCTGAAGACGAGGATTTCTGCTCGATGGAGCGCAATTTGAGTTGCAGCTGGGCAATGATGGCATCGCGACGCCGCACTTCGCCGGCCATGCTGGAGAACTGCGTCTCGAATTTGGAGTGCATCTCGTTCATGTGCGTCTTGATCACGTGATTGATGCCGCTGAGTATCTGATTGAAGTAGTCCTGTGCCTCCGGGAAGCCTTTAAGATCAAGATGAGCAGCGATTAGTTAAGGGAATTAAAGCAGAGGTAATCAGAGGAGCGGGAAACGGGGAACGGGGGGCACAGGATATACGGTTTACATTTGTGTTGACGTGAGTTTTTTTTTTGCATTTACGGTGAGCAAGGACATTCAATAGTTTCTTTTCCAGAGTTCAACTACATCAAATATTCAAGTTCAAAGGCTGTGGGTGTAAAAGCGTTTCATTTTTTAGCAGCACTACATGCCATATATGGTTATTTATGGCTTCACTCAGGTTTTAGGTGATGTCCTGGGCAAGGAAAACGAAGACGAAGAGGATAGGCAATGCCACTGCAAGATTGGCTGGGTATTAAGGATAGAATCAAGGATATATAGCATAGAAAAATCCTTCTTAAATATCAAAAAATTGAAATTTAAAACCCTTTTGCAGTGGCATTGCTTATTAGTTATTAATTTGTTGTATTATTTACACATTCTCATTCCCATTGTCATTAGTATTACCATTGCCATTACCATTACCATTACCAATAAGCATTACCAATACCATTATCATTACCAGTGTCATACAAGTGTGCTCCATCAAGGACTCAGCTCGGGCCTCTATATATACATGTTCTTATTTTGTTCTTATTTTTTTTGGTCAAGGTTTCTTATTTACAAAAGCTTGGTTACATGCTCGGGGGAATACTTTCAGGTTTTGTCCATTCCTTTGCCGATCCTGGCTTAGTTTTCTTTTTTTTTAGAATTAAACTCGGGCTTTAGGGGCTTGAAACCTTGAAAAGTTAGGGGTTAACACACAGCAGGGGGCGGGCTTTTATAGTTTAAAATATTTTTAAATTATAAATCAAGTTGTATATATACAAAATATTTATAAATTATAAATTAAGCATTGGTTAGAAAATAATAAATGATTAAAAGCTGAGCATGATCGTTAAGTAAACCCAACATAAGTTATAAGTTATAAGCAGCGGTTGTTTTGCAGCATTTTCTATACTTTTTATATCAATTTTTAATAATGATCTATTGATTTTAATATATATTTTTCTTATTATAAATAAATATAATTTTAATTTAATAATTTAAGACTGCAATTCAACCGCTGTCCTACTTAAAAAATCAAAAATGTTTTCAAGACTATGTACAGAGTTTTTAGGCGTGTCCTTCATGCTTAGAAGAGTTTAACAAATGCAATTTAGATATTAGTAAGGATTTCGTAAGGCTTAAAATAGTTTGAAAGAGGGTATAAAGAGTTTTAAAAAGGGTTTTCAAAAAGCAGGGCAAAGCGAAGAAAGAGAGTGTGTGTGTAGCAAAGATCAGATAAAGAATAAAATGCATAACGAGCACAATCAATGGAGTTTTATTTTATTATTTTTAGTAATTATTTAGATTTTTAATATGCCTCAAAAACTTGAGCTTTACTTATTTATATTTAAAATATGCTTCAGTTTTTTCTGCCGTTATGCATCTTACTCTTTATATCCAGCATTGTTTTAGGTTTTTGTGAGTGTTTGTGACTCCCAGCCATGCACAAGTGTTGAGTTTTTTAAATATTTAAATATGTAGAGTTAAAAAAAATATGTATAATAGCGTGTGGTTTTCTTTTTAATTTTGTAAATTTTGGATGTGACAAGCGATGCTTTGCGTTGCGTTGCATTGCTCTTGTTCTGGTTTTCTGATGTTGGGGTATCTTTTCTTTTTTTTTTCGTTACTAAACAATCTGAAGCGGATATATTTACCTTCGTGTTGCGGCCCTGGACCCTGTCCCAGTCCCAGTCCCTGTCCCTGTCCCAAGCCCAGTCCCAGCGCACTGGTCGTGTTCTGCCTGAGCTGCAAATTCAAATTCAAATCTGTGGTGGTGGTGGACTGTGCATGGAACTCGCTCTGCGACTTGGACTCCACGATGTATGAGGCGGTTGCCGATGTCGAGGAACCGGTACCGGTACCGGTAGCGCCGGACGCTGAGGCGCTGCCAACGCCAGCAACGAGTCCGCCATCGCGATCACGAAACTGCTGCAGCTGGCCGGGATTGGGATGCAGCAGCTCGAACGCGAAACTCTCCTGCGGCGAATTCGTGGGCGTTACCAACGTCAACGTCGGCGACCAGGCGGCGGCACTTGTTGTCGTTTCCGGAGCCGTAACCGGAAATGTGGCTGAAATCGGAGACGGAAGACCGCTGACCGGAAGCGGAAGTGGATACGTATACGCACTGTTGGCCGCGCGCGAATTTGGATTAGGTGTTGGAAGTGTAGGTGTAGTGGCACTCGGTACATCGGTACCAACAATAACAACGCTATTATTAGTCCCACCGCCGCCGAAGGGATACTCCTCCTTGGCACTGGCGGGCGGGCTGGAAAGAGTGGAATGGAAGGTTACACTCTTCAAGAGCTTACTGTGCCTAGCCACGTACCCTTCCACGGTGGGCTCCGCGGGCAGCCCTTGACCCTGTACCAAGCCCTGTCCCTGTACCGGCCCCTTTGAGCTGCTGCTGCCATTGTTGTTGTTGTTCGTTGCTGATCCTCCTGGCTGGAGCTCCTCCTCCTGCCCTCCGTTGCCTGTGCCTGCGCCTGCGCCTGCGCCCTTCTGCAGCTTCTTGAGTATGCTCTTCAGCTTGCGCCGCTCCAGCGTCTCATTGGACTCGGGACTGAGTGGCAGTGGGACATACTGCAGCAGCTGCCTGGAGTTGCTGTCCGAGGCGGAAGCAGAAGCCGAGGCTGAGGCCGAGGCCGACGCCGATGCTGATGTATTCGTGGATATCGAGGTGGAGGTGGAACTTGTGGTGGACTCATACGTGCTGAGGAACTGCGAGTAGATGCCGGAGGTGTCGCTATAGCAGCGATACAGCGACTCCGTGATCGGCACCCGGCTATCCGGGCCGGACTTGGAGCAGTCCAGGCTGAAGCTGCGCGTCTGGAGGGCTCGCTCCAGCTCGGCCAGCTTCTGGCGCTCGTTGAGAATCTTCAGGCGCTTGACAAAGGGCAGACCGCAGTATTCTGGCGACAGATCAAAAACGCTCTGGTAGAGCTTCCTTCGTCCGCCATTGCCGCCCAGCTCGGTCAGTTCGCCGTCGGGCAGATGCTGTTCGGGCTTCTGCAGGCGCAGGCAATCCCGCCTGGCGGAGGTGGTGGCACCATTGGCTGTCGTTCCCGTTCCCATTCCCATTCCCAGCTGATTGGGCTCCCGCCGCTGGCCACCGGCTACCGAGGAGCATGTGGTGCTGGAGGAGCTGTGGCCATGATGATGCGTATGGCCATGGTGGTGATGATGCCGCGGCGAACGTGAACTGCTCCTGGCGCTATGATGGCGCTGCGGTGGTCGCGGATGCTGATCCATCTGCTGCGGTATGTTGCTCAGCGAGTAGTTCTTCAGCGGCGTCCCGGGGTCATCCGTGGGCGAGCAGTTGGTCAGGCTGGTGTAGCTGGAGGACATGAGCGTGGCCAGCTTCAGCTTGGACCAGGGCTTGATGGGTGTGCCGTCGGTGTCGGTGTCCGATTGTAGTGATGGCGTTGTGCCCATGGCCATGTCTATCCGATGGCCTGGCGGTTTCACCACCCTCTTCGATATGGTGGCTATGCCAGGACCGCCCATTCCCAAACCCAAACCCAAGCCTAGACCCGCTCCAGTTGTGACCGTATCCTCATGCTTGGCCGCCAAGGCGAGCGACTTGGGCGGCTCCTTTTTGGCAATGGCTCCAGTACTTGGACCCGGCGAGCTGCTGGACATTCCTCCACCGCCGCCGCCGCCCTGCAACTGCTGGATCTTCTGCTTGAAGGACACCTTCATGATGGGCTTGATCTGGGCCACCGTCAGCGATTGTCCACCTCCGGACGTGGTCGAGCTGGAGCTGCCGTTGGCTCCGCCAGGCACTCCCACGGCCGAGGCAGAGGCTCCTCCGAAGTGCGAATCGATCTTGCTGCTGATGTTGGGCGGCGTGTTGACCTGGGATATCATCGGGGATTTGGTTCAAGGATTGGAGAAAGAGAGATTGATGAGCAACGTTAATAGATGGGGTTTAATGGACGACGGTTAAGGTGCCATTTTCCCGCGCTTCCTGTAAGCATTCTCCTGCAGTTAAGCTCTATCCGGAGAATAAGATTTAAACTATCAATTTAACGTCTCTTTGGAATAACATTTAAGTTCTTAATTTTAGGAAATTTTGATGCCAACTTGTAACTTACTTACAGGCTGTTGTATTACCTTATTCTCCAGTTAAGTTGACTTTCTTGCCTTAACGGCTATTTCTAAGTTAACCAGCGGTTAAGAAAGACCTTTTGAAATGACTCTCGGTTCGCAACACTCTCTGGTTGAGTTAGGACTAATGAATATAATATCTGGCAAGCCTTGTAAATCTATAACTTAACCAGAGGATAAGTTTACTGCTTACTTAGAAGTTAACCAGCGGTTAAGAAAGACCTTTTTAAATTTTAAATGATTCTCGGTTAAGTTAGTATGAACGAATATAAAATCTTGTAAGCTTTGTAAAACTCGTAACATAACCAGAGGATAAGTTTATCGCCTAATCATAAGATAACGAATAAATAATAAACGAGCCAAAGGAAAAAACGTATTTCTTACTCTCTGGTTGGGTCTTATTTTGAGCTAAAAAGTGAACTATTCCCTGGTTAACCTCCCGCTAAAGTTAACCAGGGGGTTGGGGGGAAAATGGCTGACAGGATTTAGATTTTTTAAACGGGTTCCTAAGAGTTATTTTTTCGGGTTTGTTAACTACTTCTGGTTACGAGTTATTTGCAAAGTTTTTAATTGGTTTTTTCGATTTAATTTTTGCTTTACCATGACGACGCCGGGTTCAGCGGCGTTGGCCTGCGGCTCGTTCTTAATTTTCAACTGCTGCAGTCGCTGGATCAGGGGAAAGCCTTCGCTGAACTCGCGTTCGGGCTCCTCCTGGATCGATTCCTGCGGCGATAACGTACACGTTACATGTGAGTGAGGTGGAGATTTCTGTGGTGGTGTGGACTTAACAGCTCGCTCTTCGCGATCCTAGTGCAAGACACATAAAGACACATACAAGACTACTGTTTAGGAGCTGGGGATTAATTACATACAACACGAATTTCTGGGTCTCGGATCGATTAATCGATAGCTAAACGATAGCAGAGCGTGGGGTTTGAAAACGATAAATGCAAATTAAAACTGATGATGAGAGATGTCAAATGGTTGTCCTACTATGATTAATGTACTCTTGGATCTCTATATACACATCTATATATATATGTATATATATATATATATATGTATATCTGTAGCTAGAGAACACCTGTGTTCCGTTTTGGAAAATCAAAAATGGCAGAAAAGACACACAGGTAAGATTCACTAAAGCGGAAGCAGGGGGAAAACAGTATATGGAAAGCAACTAGTAAAGCTCGGAGAACAGGCGCCAAGTTCTAAGGAGTAGTCTCTGTTTTTGAAAGGCCAATCTTGAAATTTCATTAATTAATTCATTAAATATTCTTCATTAAATATTCATTATTTTTCCTATATATATTTTTCGCATTAATTTATTTTCTTTTTTATTTTAAAAGCTTTGATTAAAGTGCTAAATTGCAATGATGAAGAAGTTTGTTGGGACTAGCACAGTTCTTTTCAATGGATTCTGTTTTCTTTTTATAATTAGTGTTATGTTATTTTTTGTTTTTGTTTTTTTGGGTGCACTAACAACTTGTACAAACTGCATTACAATGGTTTCGAAACAATGTACACAAATGCCAGAGTCAGAGTGTGTGTTTTCTGTCGAGTGAGCCACTAAAAAGTTATTAATTAATAATAATAATTAATGAATAACTTCATTTAAAAAACTGGAATGGGTTTTAGAGGGTTTCCCCAGTGGGAAACTGCCTTAAATCGATATTAATTAAATCGATAAATAAAGTTTTGAACGAATTTTTGATAAATTTAATGAATAACCCTTTAAAAATTTCAAAAACGCATCGGAAATACGCATTTTTGCGACTTTAAAAATCGAAATTATCAATATTTCTAAATTATAATTTTCTTTAGACAAATTAAATCGTTTACAATAAAAACTTTGCCGAAAAAGCAATCCTTTCAAATCCGAAAACTACTCCATTTTGATTTTCTACTTGAAAATTGTCTAAAAATTCCGTTTAAAAAATTTGTCTTAAATTTTCCCAAGCTCAAAATATGAATTTTCCCTTCCCCTTTAACAGTTCCCTCTTCTGACAACACTCTCAAGCTTCATTCCAGTTAATAATTTTTTTTTGTCTTCAAACAGGCGGCTTTTCCGACTCTGTGTGTGTGTGTGTGTGTGTGTGCCGAGTGTGTGTTGTTTTTCCATCTGTCAAGCTCTTCATTCACTGCTCTGTGTGTTTGTCTGTGGGTCTTGTGGGAGAAAAACCATTTAAAGCCATTTCCAGTTGGGGGGGAAATGTGAAAATGCGAAAATGTGGCAAAATGTGTGTGTTGGTTTTTGGATGTCAAAACGAAAGTCGAGCAAAGGTGAGCGCATATGTATGTGTGTGGTTGTGGGTGTATAACCAGGAGAGCTGTGGTTTCCGGTGACTTGGTGGCCTGTGCCCGTGGCAGTGCCTCGCCTCTTACCTGCTTTTCCTTGAGCAGCCGCAGGCGCTGCAGCAGCGGCAGCCCGGCGCCAATCGGGCTGGGGGTCTTGTCGTGCAGCTCGTCCTTGGCCTCGGCACTGTCCGCATCCTTCTCGTCGGATCGGACGCGGGACATGCGCTTCAGCATGATCTTGCTGCCGCGCGGCGATGTATTATGCAGTGGCTGCATTTCCAAGGATTCGTCGCTCTTTCTAGAGGTCCTAGAGGGGGGGATAAATGTTATTAAATATAAAAAATATTTGTAAATTAAATAAATTGTTGGGAAACATCTAGTAAGGTAAAAAACTAATGGAATAACTATTTTTAATAAAAGAAAAAACAGTATTAAATATAGAAAAAATATTTGTAAGTTAATAAACATAAAATTTTTTTTTTTTAAATTAATAAATATTATTAAAAATATAAAAATCTTTTGTAGATTAATAAACATGTTGGGAAACATCTAATAAGATTGAAAACTTATGGGAAAACTATATTTAATAGAAGAAAAAATATTATTAAATATAGAAAAAATATTTGTAAATTAATAAAAATTAAAACTAAAAATTGTAGAAAAATTTAAAAAATATTAGTAAAAATAAAAATATATTAGTAAATTAAATAAATTGTTGGGAAACATCTGGTAAGATCAAAAACTTATGGGAAAACTAGAAGAAAAATTATTATTAAATATAGAAAAAATATTTGTAAATTAATAAACATGAAAAAAATGAAAAAATATTATCAAAAAAAGAAAAAATATTTGTAGATTAATAAAATCGTTGGGAAACATTTAATAAGACCGAAAACTAAAGCGAAAAGTATACTTAAAAGAAGAAAAAATATTTTAAAAATTAGAAAAAATATTTGAAAAACTACCTTAAGCCAAAAAAAAAAAACCCTAAATACCATGCATAAATTAATTGAATAAAATATTTAGCATAACACTGATATAAGCAGACAACTCACTCCCACCTGGACTTCTTGAGCACATTGCGGAACCCCTTGACATCGTGCTTCAGCTTGTCCACGATCTTCTTGGAGGCACTGTTCTCGCTGCTATCGCTCTGATGCACCTGTCCCTGGTGATGGCTCTGGTGGCTCTGATGGTGATGCGGATGGGCGGCTGCAAAGGCTGCCGCTTCCTTGTCGCTCTGAGCCTTAGCATATTTTTTGTTCACACACCGAACCTCCATCAGGCGCTTGCGGCCCAGCGTTTGCAGGATCTCTTGGGCATCGGGATAGTCCTTCATGGCAGCCAGGACATCCTCGCGGGAGAGCGAAAACAGCTCCGAGTAGCCCACGGAACGAACATCCGCCGTGCGTCTGCAAGGGGGAGGAATATATATATTTATGGAAATTAAATATAAATAATAGAAGAACTCTCACTTGTTCAATCCATCCAGATTGAGTATGCCGATCTCGCCAAAAAAATCACCCGCCTTCATGGTGGTCAGAACCTTGCCCGTCTCACTGAGCACCTCCAAAATGCCATCCGCAATGATGAACATCTCGCGGGCCACCTCACCCTTTCGACAAATGGAATCGCCCGGCGTAAAGATGTAGGCCTTCATTTTGAGGACCAGGTCGTGGAGGAACTCTGGTTGGCACTCCTGGAATATGGTCACCTTCTTCAGCACACTGAGATTGACATGTAAGGCCAGTTCGGTTTTCAGTTTATCAGGGAGCAGGCCCAGCGCCGTGTTGATGTCACCGCCGCCCTGTATCCTGCCGCGGGACCAACTATAGTCGTACCAACGCAGCACGCGACGCTTCATGCCGCCGGGCACCTGCAGGGGATATATCAAATTGGTTTCTATATAGCATATAGTATATATATTACCTTGTGATGGCGCATGTACGTCTTGGCCCCGTCCAGCAGGCGCTCAAACTCCAGGCGATTCGCATTACGGTTAGTTATCACATTGCCCACCTGGCCGACGATGGTCGCGAAGATAAAAACACCAATCAAATAGCTAACGATCGTAAAAATATATCTGTGGAAATGGAGAGAGTCAGAAGAAGGGCGCACGGGTGTGGCCATCAATTAGCGGGGAGGCACACACGACCACGATTTAGTTTTTTTAAAGCAGAAAGAGAGTGGTTTTTGGTGTAGATTCACTTTTTGAATTGTCTTTAATTGTTTATAAACAAAACCACCACTCGCTCTCTCTATCTCTCTGTTCGTTTTGCAAGCTCAATCAAAGTTTTCGAAAGTCAACAAAATGTTGTGTTTGTTATAATATTATTTCTTCCTTTTTTTTAGGGCACAAATATCAATGGAATTTTGTTCAAGGCTGTCGCACACGCTTTCGAAAACTTTGATGCCAAACGCTTTTAGGGGGGCCGGCGGGGCAGAGATTGACTTGAGGAGTTAGAAAACTAGAACACCAAGGACTCCGAATCGGTGGACAGCCCCCAAACAAATTGCATGATATTCGCTCGATTTGATTGACCTTGCTTAAGGCTGTGACTTGGTCACTTAGTGGGTTTGTAAGTGGGTTACTTAGTTAGTTGGTTAACTGGCTTATCTCGTACCCATAGCTAGAGCCAAACTGAAGCAGTCGCGACTTGATGCCTCGCCTAGGTATTGATCGTGGGCCGTCCACCGAAAAGTTCGGTCTAATTGGTGATTGTTGTGGGTGGGTAATTAAAATTTAATTAATTTAAAGGGTTTTTCTATTAATTAAAATTGAATTTAATTTTTTTATTTATTAAAATTTAATTATTTTTAATTTTTATTAATGAAAGGGGAGGACTTTCTATATTAATTAAAATTTATTTTGATTTAATTACTTTTAAATTTTATTAATTAAGAGCTTTTTTTTAATTATTAAAATTTAGTTAATTTAATTTTTTTATTTTTTAAAATTTCATTAAATTACCGATTTTTTTATTAATTAAAATTTAATAAATATAATTAATTAATTAAGATTTTTATTAATTAAAATTTAATGAATTTAGTTTTTTATTTATTAAAATTAAATAAATTTAATTATTTTATTAGTTAACATTTAATTAATTTTAAAAATTGTAATAATTTAATTTTTGTATTAATTAAAATGTAAATAAAATTTTATTAATTTAATATTTTAACTTATTTAAAATTTTTTAATTTTAATATTTAAAATTTTAATTAATAAAGAAAGCCCTTCCTCGCTGGAGACTTGAAACTATTTAAAATTATGTCTAAAAGTATGCCACACTTTATAGAGCAAACTCTTAGGTCAAACTTCAAGTGAATTAAAACCTTTAATGATTTTTGCAACTATAAATATTCTACAAATTTATTCAATACTCACTCCGCATTCGTCTCCGGCGTGGGCAGATCCCCGATGGTCGTCAGGGTCAATGTCGACCAGTACAGGCTGCCCAAATATTTGCGCGTCAGGGTCGCATAGTCCCCGGGTCGATATGGATACACCCAATCGCCCTGTAAGTTAAGAGAGATTAAATAAATTAATTTACTTGAAAAATAAAATATTTAAAAAAAAATTGAAAAGATTTTAAAACATTTATTTTAGATTAATTATGCCTTAAACTTACCTGAAAACCCTCCGCCTCGGAGAGTAAAAAATAGAAACAACCGAACCAGTGTGCCAGTATTAACAGGATATGAATTAGGTTAACAACGCGCCATAAATTTGGCCAAACTGTTCTACTCTCTACGATGTAATAAAATCTCACAGATCGATAAACCTGAAAAGATGAATTAGGGGGAATAAATATATGGCATATGGAAATTAAGTTTAAACCCCGATAACTCACTTTAAAAAAGCGCGTAAAACGCAAGAGCGGATGTGTGCCCATCTTGAGCTGCAGCAGATCCAATGGTATTAGCGCTATCATATCGAAGATGAAGTCGCGCGAGTGGACATAGTGGCAGGCCAGCTTCCTGTCGTCGTATACCTGAAGGAATAAAAGGTTTAATAGTTTATGAAAATGTAAAAAAATATATAAAAATAAAATATATATCTAAAGAATTTATTTATTTATTTTTAGTTATATTAATTTAATTTATTTTAATTTAATTTAATTATTTAAATGTATTATTTAATTTTATTAATTTTTAATTATTTTTATATGAAAATATGATGTAAAATACATTTATTAAAATAAAATAAAATATATATTGTGCGGAAGCCAAAAAAATATTGATATATATGTTTGTAACTCCAAAAACCTATCGATAATAATATAATAATATATAATTAAAATAATAATTATCTTTTATATTATTATTTCTTATATATTGCATAGATAATTCATAGATATGCGAGGTAGTATTATACTTAAACGACTTTAAAGTATATAAATCGATCATTTCTTCATCGATAATTCATAGATAAATTAAATATATCGAAAATAACAGTTTATTTCGTTTATTTTATTTGAAATTCAAGTTTATTTCGTTTATTTTATTTGAAATTAAAGTTTATTTCGTTTATTTTATTTGAAATTTAAGTTAAATAAATCGATTTCAACTCATTTATATCGAGAACTCTAACCCCTTTATCAATACAATACAAATTCCTATAAATACAAAATGCAATTTAATATTCAATCGATACTCACCATAAGGCCCTGCTCCAGATAGCCTGTGCGTAATTGAACTATTATATCTAGGATAAATACAACATCTGTCATCGAGTCGCAGATGAGCCAGAACGTGGGCACAGCTTGCTGTCCGGGAATAGCGTCAGCATTAAAAATGAGAAAGGATGTTAAGTTTAATGGAGAGTGTGCTCTGTGTGTGTGTGAGTTTGCTCTTTTTCGGGTCTATTTTTATGGCCAGGTCAAGGGTAATTAAGCGGCGAATGCAGTTGACAATTGCAAATGCGGGACTACTTTTGCGGCCTGAGACTAAAGGTCAAAGTCAACACGACGCTCTCTAATCTGATGGCAAACACCGGGCTCTAACCAAAAAAACATAGCTAACTGGGCCCATAAACAAACATTTGTGTTGGCCGCCCGGCTGCGTGTCTTATAATTGAGTCATTACAAGGCAAAGACCAGGAGCAAACACAGATAAAAAAGCGGATAATTTTGTCAGAGACACACACACACACACAGGCGGCAGGTGACGACCCAGGGATGCCCTCGCCGCGGATGACTCCCCTTCAGTTCAGGCAGTAAGCAGTTGGCCAACTGTCGTTACCAACCGAAAACCCTTTCTGGGGCGTAATGACAAAAGGGTGTTGGCTTACACAAAGGACGAACAAAGGTCCTTGCCAGGGAAATGGAAGTCACAATGAAAGGAAAAAGGCTGGACAGGAAAGGGGACTCCCCAAAAAAACAAAAAAAAAAAAAAACAACAGGAAAAGGTAAAGGAAAAGCGTGGCAACAAGATAAGCCGCCGCCGCCGCCGCCGCCGCTGTCCCTGTAACTCACCTGCAGCTCGGGAAAGCTCTGCCTCACAATTAGGGTCCATAGGTTATATAGAACACATACAGTTAACATCATTAACCAATAGAAGTAAAAATTCTCATCTGGATTAACGACGGATCGTCGTTTCTGCAGATAGCGTCGCCGTCGCTTAACACTCTTGTCGACGTCACCGGAGGCACTTTCTGAACCCGTGTCTTCAACAGTTTCCTTTAAAATTAAACGAAAAATTAAAGAAAGAATTAAAATAAAATTAAAGAAAATATTTTAAAATATTTCTACAAGTCTAAAAACATTTCTCACCTGTGTTTCGGGTATCTGTCTAGTCGAGAAACGCTTCAGGAAGGAGTCTTCGCGCTTGAGCGGTGGTTTCTTCTGTATCGCCGATGAGATTTGCACCGTGGTGCGCAGCTTCATCCAGCGTTGGTTCGATCGCGTCCTGTTTTTAGTTGTATTTTTTTAAACAAAATGAAGATATATATAAATTATAAGGTCCTTTACAGGCCAGGGGGTTGCTTTAGAAGAGAGGAAAAAGGGATTGTCTCACACAAAAACAAACTACTAAAATTAGTTATCTAAAGGACAAAAAGGGGTTTAACGGGGGGGTTAAGGCTTAATGGTTGGCAACTGAAGACACAGATCTTTCCTACAAAGCAGTGCGCTCACGTTACGGGTTGGTGCCTTATGGGGGGAAAGAGAGAGCTTAATCACTTACGTAACACGAAACATCAAACACTTACGCTAGTTGGTGAACGGTTACGGGCTACGGGTTACGGTTTACGGTTTACGGATTACAGGTAATGGGTTACGGGGCTACACAATAACAACTATGTTACGCATACTTAGAGGCAAGACAAGGACGGGGTAGAAACCCAAAAGACCGTAACGCAAAGGCAGGCAATGGTAACGGTAACGTTAACGTTAACGCTAACAGTAGGAGTAACACTAACAGTAACAGTAACGGTAACAGTAAGTCTTAACAGCAACAGACAGCTAAGAGAGAAAGAGATAGATAGGCATGCAGAAAATACAATATAAATAGTTATAACTTAGTAATCGATATTTCCATTAATCTACACAAATGATATTTATCCAATACTGATAGATGTGCTCGAGATATTCGCAAACGAAATCAACTCAAACTCAAATCGAATATAGAATCAAATGTAATCGAACGAAATCACAATCATAGGCGTTATGCAATTGACGGGAAATGAGGAAAATTGCAATTGGAAAACAATTTGAGCAGCAGCAATAGCAGCAGCAGCACCAGCAGCGAGACAGAGACAGACCAAGAGCGAAGGAGAAAATCAGTGAGAGAGAGAGAGTGAGAGAGATAGAGCTGGGTAAAAAGTGGCCAAGAATTTTCCGCTATCGCTATAAATAGCTCTTGGCGGCCTTGGGTTTGGGGTTGGAAAAGTGTTAAACTGTCTGCCAGGTGTTTTCTTTTTGGGGGGAAAACCAAGGAAAAGCGAGCAAAAACAAAAAAAAAAAAAATTTAAAACTCGCTTTTCTCGAGGTAAAGAAATTTAAACCCCTTGGAGGAAACTGAAACTGAAAAGTTGCTTACAATTAAAAGCAAGGGAATTAAAATTATACTAAAACCAGAAATAAAAAAAATGGTTCGGCAAACCGAAGCTAGGGATACTCTTGCCCCCAAGGTGAGGGTATGATTTGTATATACTTGGTTTTGAGTCTTTAGAACTCCATTAATCACTTTTGGAAGCCTAAGTCAGATAAAGGGAAAATGTAAAAGGAAAAACCTTTAGTTCTGTCATCAAGTAAAAAACTTTGAATTTAAATATTATATAATTATATTATTAAAAATTAAGCAAAGTTACCAGTTAAAAATAACAATAACTTCTAGCTATAAAAACATTTAATGGAAATTAATTTTTAATACAAAAAATAAACGTAATAAGTAAAAAGTAAAGTAAGAAATATAAAAACAAAGAAATATTTCTTTAAATTAAATATGAAATAAATATAAAAACTAGAAAATATTTCTTTAAAATAAACTTTATTATTTTAAATAAATATTTCTTTGTTCTTATATTTATTATTTTAATAAAAACAATTTTAATTTCAAAGAAAATAATTGTTTGTCTGCCTTTGAGCTTTTTTTAAATATATAAATATTTAAAAATATATGGATAATAAAAATATATAGATTTTATAAATCAATAAAACATTTAATATACAACTAATATTTAAAAAATATTTCCTTAAGCTGAAAATTTCCCCATTGTTTTCCTTTAAACAATTTTTCCTTCATATTTACTTTAATTAAAAAATATATATGTATATATAAATATAAAAGAAATAAACAACTTTATATTCACTCAATAAAATAATAAAAATAAATCCCATTTATCCCATTTATAAAGTAAATAATATTTCCCAAAAGTTGGCAATCTTGTATAACATCCTGATTTATGGTTTTCTCAGTGTTTCTGTTTCCTGCTTGCCATCATTTATAATGCTTAAAATGTTTCAAAAACAAAAAAAACAACCTAAATAATATATATATAAAAGAAATTTCAACCTTCATCAATCAGTAGTGATTGTAATTTATGTACTTTTAAAACACAAAACACAAAACAAAACACGGACAGGCGGACGACAATTACCATACGAAGTTCCAGGGGCAAGAGTATGGCTAAGCACTACCAAGTACGAATATATACCAACTCGATCTAGGACTAGATCTACAAAGGACACAGGGTCAGGGTACAGGGGAGGGGTGGGGTTTTGAGGGGTTTACCACTTCTTTTTCTTTTCAACTTTTGCTCAAGCCGCGCTCAGGGTCGCCATTCAATCGTCTGTTCTGCTATAGCATCTAGGGTACTAGGTTTGATTCGATTTGATTCGGTTTATAATATATATATATACATATAATATATATATATATATGTAAGTGGCTTGTATGTACAGTTGAGATATATATATATATTTTTTGGTTTTTTGGGTGATGCATTAATTGGATTTTTGTTTTGATTTATGCACAGTTATTGTTTGCATTCAAATGTTTAGGTTTTGCTTATTTTTTTAATGTTTTTAATTCGTCGCTTTTTATTTAAATTTTTTTATATATTTTTTTGTGGCTAGATTTCATTGTTTCTATAATATTTACAGCGGTGGCTAAGATATTACGCATACGTCGTGTGGTACACGATGAGGTACGAAAAACGAAAGCGATTTGGTAGCAATGCAGTTTTTTAGCTAAACGAAAGACAAAACCAAAGGAAAACAATGATAGCTATAGGTGTATACTGTGGGTGTGTGAGTGGGGTGTGTGGGTGTAGGGTGTGTCTCCTTGTTGGCTTTTTACACTGTTTCTTTTGGGTGTTTTTTTGGGTGTTTAACTGCGGTTTTGGACCTGCTCAAAACCCTCTACTCGCTATTATTTTATATATATAATATATATATATGTATTTGTGACATGTTTTGTAGTAAGTATATATATGTTTCTGTTGCTGCTTTTTGCGGCCTATTCAAATGCAAAGCGCGCACATGCCGAGATCATCCTTATCAACGGCCATTGCCATCATCATCATCATCATTATCATCATCATCATAATCGCAATCATAATCAAATCAAAAGCAGAACAAAGCTCGTTATGTTTCCATGTGTGTGTGTGTGTGTGTGTGTATTCTGTTGTGTGTGTGTGTGCAGAGACAAAACCGAGAAATCATAAGAAACGCAAGAGTATAAAACTTACCAATCGGAATCTGGATCTGAAGCTCCATCTCCGATACGCGATTTCCTAAACGAGTTTCGAAAGTTTTTCATTTTCATTGTCATTGTTTTGTTATTGTTTTTTGTTTTGTTTTGTTTTCTATTTATATATGTATATATATTTTCTTTCTATTTTCTATTAGGCTATTTTCTATTTTGCTATTTCCTGGTTGATATTTGTTTTTCAAAGCTTAGCATATATTTGTTGTGTGAGTTTGTTTCATAGAAATATATAGATATATATATTTTTGCTTAAAGAGAGACAGACAGAGAGAGAGAGAGAGACAGAGATAGCTAGAGAGACAGTAGGGGGATGACAGAGACAGATACAGAAATATAGGGGCTTTTTTTGGCCGCATTTCCCGCATTTCAGCCAAGTGGAAAAAGGCTTGCTGCACGATAAGATTACCCCGCTCACACACACACACACACTCACACTCACATATATATATATATATATATATTATGTAATTGTGTGTGTGGGACTGACCCCATTGTTGTTTTGGGGTCAGCTGAGCCATTTGTGGACTTTCGATTTAATATAAATTGAGAATGAGCTTGTTAGTTTTTGGCGTTTCCCAATTTCTCTCGCTTCTTCGATTTCGATTTCGATTCAGGCTCTCGGGTTAGCAAAAGGTTAAAGAGCCGGGCCCCGGGTATTAAATGGCCTTCTTTATTGCACCACAAATCATCCAGCGAAATGTTAAAGGACTCTACTGTTTGTTCAGCGTGTGTGTCGAGTGTGTCGAGTGTGCCGAGTGTGTGTGTGGCCATGTGTGGTCGGTCGCCTGAAATTGTTATTGTTTAATGGCTGCATGATGTCCTGGGGCTAACCGGGGATTGCCTAAGCCTAAGCCGGATTTCAATTAACGCCTCTGTCTCGATTTTTGGCATCACGTTTTTTGGGGTTTTCTGTGCCTTTACACACTCATTAAGCGCGCAGTGTATGTATGGGAAATCATCAAAAATCAAGAACATTTTCACGTAAGCTAAATAGCTCTGGAAAGTATGCTATAATTTTTTTCTATACGTTTAAAGGGTATTTATTTATTTAAAATGTTCTTTTTTTTATTGTATATCCTTAAAAAAGGTTTTATGAAATATTATTTAAGAAATTTCTATAAATTTTAGGTTTAAAAATAATTATTTTTTAGCGGAACTCTCATCCCAATGATATATCCCAGCTCTTTGACCGGGTATTCTGCCCGTCGAGCCATTTTACTACTCGTTCATTTCTCGATTTTTCTGCCTTCTGTTTTCACTTTTCTGTTTTCTGTTTTCGATTTTCGTTTTTGGGTTTTTGCGGCCATTCCAGCCGCAGGCCATGACCGGACGGAATGCTAAACAATCGCGTTCGGTACGCCGCGTGACTGACTGGCCGCACATCATGGCCCAGATGGAGCACAGCACCCATACACGCACATACGGATGGTACAACAATTGAAAAATTCCGCCAAGTCATTTGGCCAACGTCCTGCTGCCCCCATCAGCTGCTCTTGCTGCTGATGGGGATAAATTTATAACAGTCTGGGGACACTTCACACCCGGCAAAAGTGTAGCAGCTTCCAGCTTGATTTTATATCGTGTCAGGGTGTCATGGGAAATTCTCCAGGGAAATCTACTTGACAAGCAGCCAGTTTTTAAATTTTTTTTCGAGAGAGAATATTTCCATATAAATATTATATATGAAAATATTCTATTAATGAATATTTTAGAAAGTAAAATGAAGTTAAGTTTCACTAAAAAAAATTGAGAGTTTTCCTCTATTCTATGATTTTTTTTTTATAAAATTTTAAACAGTGAAAATATAAAATAAATAATATATTTAATAACAAAATAGAATAGAAATAATATTATTTGTAGAAAAATTAAAGGAAGACACACAGAAAAAAATACTTTAAAAGGTTAAAGCAGCCTTAATTTGGGGAATAAATATTAAAAAAATTAATAAATACTCTAGACAAAAAAAAAGTAATTTAAATTATTTTTTAATACAAAATAAAAAATATATATTTACAAAAAAGAATATAAATAATAATACTTGCAGAAAAATTTCAATAAAAGACCCACGAAAATTATTTAAAAAACCTTTATAAATGAAAAAAAAAATAATAATAATAATAAATACGTTGGACAAAAACAAATTTAATTTATTTTATTTTGAAATTAAGAATTAATTAAAAAATGAATAAAAAAAACCCGCGCAATATTTTTACATAACAAACTCACTTCTTTAGCTGTTTCCAAAGTCAAAGGAAAACCTGTCACTTCCCCCCTAACCCCCCCCCCCCCCCCCCCCCCCCCCCAATGAGAGCCCTTTTATATGCATATATTTCAAAAATTTTAAACCCAAAAATTAAAAACACAAAGTACCCAAAGAGCAATTTGCCTGGCAAGTGCACTCGTAAATCGTAAATTCCCAGCCGAATTAGGTTTTTGTGACACCGATGAAAGTCGGGTGTGTGTGTGTGCGGCTTATTGCCCGTGAGTAATACCCCAATTATTTTGGGTCATCCTAGTTAATGAGCAGCCCAAGAGGGGAGAGGAAAGAGGTTAAAGCCTGCTGACAATGCGATAAAAGCCAACAATATATATATATATATATATATATCATTGCCGGATGTGAGCGGCATTTCAAGTGCTTGCAAATCAAAACACAATCGCCGGATCGAACAAATGAATTTGATTGCGCATCAGGAGGAATCAAGAGTCGCTTGTAAGGGAATTACCTAACCGCAGAGAGGGGGTAATTGGGGGTTGCATGCACCACTATATACTATCTATGCAAGTGAAAGGGAAAAGGGAAAACTTTGGCGACATCAAATGGCAAATCGTAGGACAGGGACAGGAGAAGGAATCCTGCTGCTGCAAGTGGTGCATAAATTCTGGCAGGCTTCTCCGTGGCATTGTGTTCACTTGGCGGCTCCCTACATAAATTTGCAATTTTCTAAATTCAAATTCTTTGTAAGTTGTCAGTCAGAGAGAAAGAGACAGAGAGAGGGCAAGGGCAATTTCCCATTTCCCCAAGCATAATGCCGGGGAAAAAGGGGTGCAATTCCTTGGCATATGCATAGGCGCATATGTATGTTGGTGTGTGTGTGTGTTGGTGTATTAATGTAGTGGTGTTGGTGTATGTGTTGGTGTATTTGTGTCAAAAGTTCGCCTACATTGCAGCGCCAGCAGCTTAAACATATCGATTCAGGCACACACACAACACACACTGGCAAAAGCCACTTAAACTTTCGACTGTTTGCCGAGATTTTTGCCAGCAAAAGTTTCTCATATACTGGCCCTACTTATACACTGAAAGAAAACAGGGACAACAAGTACGAATTAATTGAAATTTTACGAATTTTTCTGTGTGAATTGAAATTAAGTTTAAATTGGAATAGTTTCTTGGTCTTAAATAAAATTGAAAGTATTGTAAAGTTTGACATCAAGGTCAAGGTCCTAAGGGTTTTCGTTATCCTTGAAACATAAATACGGAGAAAAGACTGCAAATTACTTTAAAATTTAGGGTTTCTTTACTTGGTTTCTCAAAAATTTAAATTCTTTTATAAATTATAATAAATAATAAATATAAATTATTATATCAAATATTTTTCTCTCTGTACTTAGCAACTTGAGTGTATTCGCGTGTGTGTGTGTGTGTGTTAGCATCAAGTTGTTTAGCTGAAGCAAACTTTTTAAGTTGCCCTTTGCCAAAAATGAACCGAAACTAGAACAGAAAGTGGTAAAATGTATATCCTTCCAAGACACCTCTTGGCCCCTCTTACCCCAAGCTAAACTTTGTTGCGCGGGGTTAACTACTGTACTCGGTGTACAGTGTTACCTCTACCCCTCATGGTATAATTTATTCATATGGCTAATAACACTTTCCCCACACTCTTATTAAATGCCTAAATCCTCTTTGCCACGAAACTAGAACGAAAGTTGTTCACTTGACGAGGCTTAACTGTAACCCAGCAAAAGGATATATGAGAGAGAAAGAGAAAGAAAGACAGGGTTAGTGGTTAGAGTGGGATAGAGCTAGCGAACGAGAGCGAGCAGGCGATATTGAGTTTCAGTTTTTAGTTCAGTTCAGAGAGAGAGAGAGACAAAGAGAGGTCTGGCATTCGCTTACACATCAATGATATTGGGGTTATATATTAGGGTTACACATAGGTCTCATACACTACGATTGGGTTAGTAGGGGGGACAGAGGCAGAGACAGAGGGAGAGTGAAAGTGAGAGGGCGTGAGCGGGCGAGAGATCGGTTTTCGATCGAGAGATGTGAGTTAGTTGGGCGGATGCGGTTAGTACATATCGATTACGCAATGGATTTACGTTTATCGGGCGGGGAGCCAGGACATTACTTGGCCAGGATCTCTCTCGCACACACCCACACAGGAGGGTTTACACACACATATATATTAAGGGAAGCACAGAGAAAGAAACAAGAGAGCCAGAGTGTAATAATACTTTTAGTTGGTTTTTTTTTTACTTTAATTAAATTTTTGGGTTATTTTTTTAAGTTTTTAAAACCTATAAATAGGTTTTGAGAACGTTATTAAAGTTGCTTGTAGGCCAAGGTCATAAAAGAGTATAGAATTTATGTGTTTAAGAAATTCTAGAAGTTTTTAAAAATATGTTCGGCACTTTTAGAACATTCTAAACATTAATTTGTTAATTTTTAAATATTAATTTTATTAAAAAAGTCCTCTAAATAGTTTTTATAGCATTATTAAAGTTGTTAGTAGCAAAAAATCATAAGAGTTTCGAATTTACGTCTTTAAAAAACTCTAAAATTTTTTCAAAATATTTTCAGCACTTTCAGAATCTTTTAAACATAAATTAGCTAATTTAAAACCTTTAATTCTTTAAAACTAACACCAAATTAATGTTAATAATCAAAGCCAAATCAATGTCTCTGCATTCTCTTTTCTTTCTCTGTGCCTTGTTGGTTAGTTAATGGCTAGAACAACGCGTATATAGGCATTACGGTTATAGAGTATGGAACACACTGGTACATATGGATTATACAAGGGGGAATGGGGGAAAAGGGGAGGGCGCTTTCCTCTTGATGCGCCTCAGCGAGCAGTAGTAGGCCATCACGGCACGCAGGCTCTTCCACTTCGTTGTCTGCTGGCCATTCTGGTTGTGGTTGTGACTGGGATTCCCGTACTGATTCTGCTTTTGGCCCTGGCCATCCGCCGGACAGAGCTCCTCGGGATGCTCGCTGATGAACGAGGAGAGCGTCTTCATGGCGGGCAGCGACCGGCCACTGCCACTGCCCACCGGGGTGTACGCACTCTGGTCGGAGGACGGACTGTTCACATGGAGGCGCACCTGGCGCCGCTGATATGGATGAGGATGATGTGCCGGCGCCAGTATAAGTCTATCCCTCTCTGTGTACCTTAAACTAGTATTGGTGGTGGTGCAGCCACACGGATGGTGCTGTGCACTGGTCAGCGACGAGCTGCCGGATCTACATAACATATATATATTATATATGCGATCCGATCCGAAAAGGTATATACGATCAGACACGGTTGCCATTAAAGGTTAGTAATAGTTTTTAAGGTCTCAAAAGGGGTAGGGCTTCCATTTCTTTGTACTTAAGGACTTGAAATCACTTGGGAGCTGAGTTTAGTTTATCATTGCATACTTTAAGGCACTACAACAAGTGATTTCAAACGATAACATTGGCTAATATGTTTTAAATAAGGGAAAATCTATTAGAAATAAAATATACCAAGGAAATTGATTTAACATCTGAAAAAAAAAAATTACTCATCTAAAATAATTGCATACTTTTGGCCGCCTTTTCAAGAGACTTCAAATCGCCTTAGGAAAATAAAGAAATAGCCTCTTTTCCCTTGCGGACTCTGTCAACTAAATAAGTAAGTAGTTAAAATGGAAGCCATGTTTTCTTTTGATTAAATTGTTGGCCCGGCCACATAAACACTTTTTTTGGGTAAAGTGGGGGGGACAACCGTGTGAGTGTATGTGAGTGTATTGCGTGTGTGGTTGTCATTCTGGAGTGGATTCTGAGCCAAAGGGATTGGTTTGGAGTGGCGTATAGTCATGTGCCCAAAGATTAACCCCAAGGAGAGTGCACATTAGCCCAAGGAGCTGGTGAAACTTCTTGGCCCCAAGGGAGGTGTGTAACTCTTCCGCTTTTCCCTTTTGTTTTGTGGGCCAAGTTAATTAATGAAATCATGTACACACACATACAGAGAGAGAGGGAGAAAGAGGGGGAACACACACCAAGACGGACATGGACAATCCCGGCTAATTGTCATTGCTAATTTCCTTTTTGCCACCACCACAATGGCACAATAAACACAAGAACAAACAAAAGTTGTCACTGTGTGTCATGTTGTGTGTGTGTGTGAGTGTCCTTGCGACAGCTCCATTCAACTGCAAAGGCAAAAAAAGTTGAAGCTTCGGGAAAACCTCAACATTTACTGGGCAAAGGAAACAGTGCGTTCAGCGGCTGTAAGACCTTTAGAATGGGTTTTAATTTGGGTTTAAATATTTAAAAAATAAATTAAAGTAAATAATTAAGTAGTTAAGTATTTAATTAACCTTTTTCCTTGATATTTATATTTTAAAAAACATTTAAAATTTAATAACAAGGTATACAAGGCCTTCAAGGTTTTAGCTTTTTACATTCTTTCTGGATTTAAACCAATTTACAGCCCCGTAACGCACTGTCTGCTGTATGAAGCTGCCCCTGGCCAGATCTAAGGCTGCTGATTAGATTAACCAGAAGCCGAACTGAAAACTTTTGATGTTGCTTCCCCCCACGTCTCCCATTAACATTTACATTTACATTCACACATTCCCATTCAGATTTCAATTCCCCTTTCCCGGCCGACCGCAAAGGATATACAGGATATGCTGGGGACATCATCATATACACACACACACACACACGGTTATATATACTACATGTTTGGGGGGGACTTGCTAATTGCTAATTTAATTTAATTGAATTGAGTTGAGTTGAACTGAATTGAATCGTTCCGGGGGCCTTGTTTCATTTGTTTTATTTTTTTTTGCTCTATTTTTTGCTTCATTTTTATTGGTTTTTTTCAGGGTTTCTTCAGCTGTCTTGCGGATACGGATGCGAGAGTACGGATGTGAATGTCGCTTACGTTTGATCAAATACGGCGTACAACAAAGCTGCCAAGGCGAACGAAGCCCAACAAAGTATGCTACACATTTATCAATTACGCTTACGGCACGTGTCTATGTGTGTTTGTGAGTGTGTGTGGGTTTGAGGGTGTGAGTGTGGTGTGTGTGTGGACTGCAAGCAGAGCCGGATTATGTTTATGTGTTTGGTAACAACTTGGCACGATTTGAATAAATCATCTTTGTTATGCTCCTTTTTTTCGTTTCGCTCTTTTCTTTAGCTTTCTTAGCTTTTTCTCTTATTTGTTGTTAGTCCGCTTTCAACTTTTATTTTACAGCTATGCACGTGTCGGTGTGTGTGCACTGAGCGAACTGGTTTATAATAATAATTTTACAAATATTAAAAAATGTACAAACAAAACGGAGATCCTTTTAGGTTTACCTTTGCCTTAAGAAATTTTAGTTGAAAATTAATATTATTTTTTATGTTTTACATTATTTAACTAAAATTTAATTAATTTACTGGAAACCCGTTCGAGTTAATATTTGGTTAAAATTTACTAATTTACTAATTTTACGATTTTTTAATTTTAATTTAATAATTTTAGGACTTTTAAATTTTAATTTAGTAATTTTACGATTTTTAAATTTTAAGTTAATAATTTTACGATTTTTAAACTTTAATTTAAAAATTTTAAACAATTTTTTAAAGTCCCCTAATATATATTTTCAATTTCTTAACTCTTCCCCTTTTTCGCTCAGTGCATGTGTGGGTGTTTATTCGGTTTTTGGCAATAGGGGAAAATGGGCGAAAACTAAAAAAATCAAACTCACCGCTGACTGGGACTTTTGCTGTCCGAGGAGTGGGCCGCACTGTTGTTGTCGTCGTCCCGGGCCATTGCCGACGCACTGCTCTTATGATGCCGCTTGTGGTGGCCGCCATCGCTTGTCCCAGGCCCGCCGCCGCTGGCTCCACCGCTGGCACCTCCACCGCCGCCGCCGGAGCTACTAGTGCCCGTGGGACTGATGACATCGGTGTCGCTGTTGCAGTCGTGCACCTGGCGGGCCACATCCTTGACGAATTTGCCCGCTCCGTGCTCGTGGTCGTGCGTTTCCATCTGCAAAGATAGTGATTTTCAAATTGATAAATATCGGAAGAAAAATCGATAAAAAATCGAAATCAAAAACAGGGTCTTAAAAATAGTTTTTATTTATTAAAATAAATATCAAAGTGTTTTGATAGAAATTATATCGTTAAGACATCGATATACTATTCACGCTTTGAAGTTGTCTCAATACTGTTGCTGATACCAATTCCATATTAATTTGGCTTATCGCCAGGAACAACCGTCCCTGGGGCCCCATCAATCGCAATTGAGCGCATCTTAATTGCTAATTATGCAAATTCCTCTTTGGTGCAGGGCAAAATGTCAATGGTGTCAATGCTACAGGTACAGTTGTGTACAAAATACTGGCACTCCAAGGTGTTCTATGTGGGTTAAAAATAATATCAAGAAGCTGAAGAAACTTATGAAATTAAAATTTGAATTATTTAAATAAGATAAAGACATACAAAATATATTTTATATAAAATGTTAATTTAAAATAAATGAAATTTTAAATTGGAAATAATTAAGAACTTTTAAGGGTATTTTCCTTTATTATTATTTTGTTGAATTTCGTTAAATGTTTTTGCATCTCCAATGACTTTCGCATCTGCAACTGCAACTGCAGCAAGGCCGTTACCACGTTTGCCCCACGGTGCATTTTAAATCGGATGATGTTGACGATAATAATTAAACTTTGATTTGATTGCGCCCGACACGAAAACTTGGCCAACAAGTCGGAGAGCCTTCAGGTGAATGAAGGCGGAAACAGAGCTCGGGAAATGGGGAAAAGCAGGGGAGGAGAGAGTTGGGAAAAACTTTTGCCCAGCTTTAAATATTACATTATTGATTGCCATCGAAAAGAAAAACTGAAACTGAAACGGAAAAGCCATTCAGAGAGTATATATGAAATTAATTTTCAAATAAAATCATTTAAGCTTCAAGTCACTCTTATTTTTTTACATGAAATGTAGCTAAAATCCAATTAAAACAAATGCCCAGAGACTTGCTTTTGTCAGCACAATTGCATAACTTGCTACAAAAATCGATTGGCATTAACTGGCACTAATCGTGGAAATCGAACCCAATCCCATATCGCCAACCCGAAATCCCAGATTCCCCGCTCTCCCATTCACACTTTGATTGGATCAGTGTCGAGCCACTTGTTAGCCATGGGAACATAGGGGGTCGGGTGGCAGTGGCAGTGGCATTATTAATTTAACGCCAGTGGCCGAATACCAACTTTAAGCCAGCTCCGTTTGGGGGCCCAAAAGTACTCGCACTTCGTAAGTACTCGAGAGTGCCGCAAACTCGGTAGCATCGATTTGGCCATTGGGACAGCTGGCGGTGGTCGCTGTCCATGTCCTTAAAGCACTGCTAAAAAATGGGTACTACATACCCAGTTTAAGCTGGAAATTTAATAAATTTCTTTAAAAAAAAAAATAAATTTGTGTTTCTTTAAAGGTAACCCTTAAAAATGTGTCTATCAATTGTGAATCTTAATTTTTCGTAATTATTTCCAATTTAAATTCTTACACTTATAAAATTGTTTACCTAAAATCGCCCTAAAATAGCCACTTTTTGAAAAGTAACTATGTAATAGCACATATATATGTACTAACATAAACACACAACACCACATGAGTTCACCACTGCCAGCATCCGTCACTTCATTCCAGAGATGCTAAAACCAGTTGGGAATTATAAGCGCACATGTAAGAAATTTTTTGCCTTGATATTTTTAGGGAAAATTCGCCAAGGCTTTTGATGAAAAATTTACCAGCAAAACAAGTGCAATTAAGCCTTATTTTAAGAAAAGAATAATAAAAAAAAATGCGCTCTAAATTTAAGAAAAATAGAACCCAACCAAATTTTATTTATGGTGTCTTGTCTTGATTTAGGGGTCTTGCCTAAAGTTCAGGAAACTTTTTTCTTAATTGTAGAAGAATTTTCTTCATTTTTCTTATTTAAAAAATATAGAAAAATATTTTTATAAAATATATATATAAAAATATATATTTTTTTAAGTGTACTTATACATATTCGTGACACAACTGGCAAAATCCGTCTGAGGATTTCAATTTGGCCCCTGGTCCCAAATAGGGGAAACCACACAACATATCTGGCGGGATTTGTATGCCCGTTTCCACCAATTAGTTGACAAATCGGTTCAGTGCCATATTAAGCTTCACTTGTGAGTTGCCTACATATATATATATATATCCCTGATCCCTATGGATATATGTATGGTATATAGAAACCAGCAGCAATGGCAATTAAGTGCGCCACAAAACTTGATTGCAATATATTGTGGCCATGGGGGAATCCCCTAAAAAAGCACAGCGATGATAAGTGCTCTCAATTTTAATTAGTCGAAATGACAAATCGTACAGCGAAAGCCTTTTGGCAATAATTTAATAACTTTTAAGCATAAATATTCATGCCCTGCTAAGCTCTCAAGTACTTAAATGTTTTAAAAGTCTCAAACTGGGCATGGAGTTTAGGTAACGAGCGCAAGTAGTTTCGGTAATTATCTCCATTTTTAGGTGGTAATTACTTTAATGAAGCCTTCATTAGCCACTGCATTTAGCACAAGTAGTTTTAGGAAATATTTTTTGATAAAATATATAGATATAGTATGGGAAGTCTGCATTTTATGGACTTGCACATAATTATTGGCAAGCTGTTTTTGAAACCCTACAATTTTAGGGAATTTATTTTTGTAAACCTTCACAAACAAGGCCATTAAAGTGTAGCCAGTGGCTGCAGTAAAGCTCATAATCAAAAATCTTTAAATTTTATGCGTTTGCTTGTCACACACCATTAATGTGAGGGATAAAAAGGAGCATAAGTAGTGGCAGGAAAGCAGGAAAGGAAGGCTTTGCTGAAAAGGATATGTGAGAAGGCAAATCGAAAACAAAAGCAAAAGGAGAGCTAAAGGCACAGAGAGAAAAGTCTAGAAATAACTGAAAATATTAAAATATCAAAAAGTTCTACGATATTTGACGATAATATTTTGTAATCGATAAAAAATCGAAATTTTAATGTTGTCCATATATCAAAATTCTGTTTAATATATCAAATCAATTTTTTGGCAAATAATAATAATTTTTAAACTTAATGTTTAAATGGAATATTTTTCTATATATATTATTAAATTTCAATATCTCGATATCTTACGCTTGCCATAAATCGATATTCTGTTCGATATATCAACTGATATTTTGATGTCGGACTTTTCAACTATTATCCTCTATGCATCCTTAGTTCTGGCCCCGGATCAAGACTCTTGTGCAATACACACACACCGAGACACACTCAAGCAGGACGGACTCACTGACACTGTCATGGGATTATCCTTCTGGGAATTAGGACTGAAGTCTTGCTTTCCTGGTAATGGAAATGCAAACGGACATGGACATGGACATGGTGGTGTGTAGGGAATAGGGGAATGGATGATATACTACACTCACCGTATATAGGCCCGTTGCAGTGGCCCCCGACGACGAGGAGGATGCCGCTGCCGCTCCAGTGCTGCCGTAGTTGAGCTGCGAGTGATAGCCGCTGGAGAGGATCTTCTTGTGTGCGGATGCATGCGCCCGATACGCGCTCACGCTCAGTTTCATCCTGACATCCACTCGCCAGCCGCCGCCCCCGCCAGCAGCAGCAGCAGCTCACGACTACGCCTTCGATGCGTTGCGTGTGGGCGACTAGCCTCCCTTCTTGTTTATCCTTGTACCTATCTCCTGTTCCCCGTTCTATCTTATTTTCTTGTCTATCCTTGCTATCGTCCTTGCTGCTGCTGTTGTTGCTTTTGCTGTTGCTGTTGCTGCTTCTGTTACCAAGTGCCGCCTACGTGTCCGTGTTCGAGTCGTTGTCGTGGGCGTGGCTGGGCCTGTGGCTTCACTGTTGCACTGATTACGCTAATGTTGCCTAGGATTCGGATTCCCTATGTTGCTGTTGTTGTGTTGTTATTCAGCTTAGTTGTTGCTGCTTTTATGCCAACTGCATCAACTAATGTTGCTGCTTATGCTTGCTGCAATTGTAGACTCAATTGCTGTTGGAGGTTTGTGGCTGGCATTACTGTTGGGGTTTTTTGTTGGAGTTTTGTTGCTGGGGTTACTATTGGTGTTTTTTTTGCTGGAGATGTTGTAGGTGCTGCTGCTTATGTTGCCTTAGTTATTGATTCAGTTGGTGCTGTAGGTATTGCCTGGTCCTGTTGTTTGTGTTGCTTCCTACGTTGCTTTTAGCTTATATCTGTCTGTTGTTGACTTATTATGTTGTTGATGCTGGTGTTGGTGCTGCTGTGGAAATTGCTGTTGCTAGCTCTGTCGTTGTATCTTCTGTTAAGAATTATGCTGTTGAGACTGATGCTGTAGTACTGTAGTAGTTGCTTTTCTTGTTGCTTTTATTGCACTTACTGATGTTATTCAATCGGTTGCAGTTACTATTCCCTATGTCAATAGCTATGACTGTTGCTCTTACTATTAATGTTGCTTATGTTGCACTTTTTGTTGCTGTTACTATTATTGTTAATCGTACTGCTTTTGCTTTTAATGTGTTATTTCTGTTTTTTGCAATTATGGCTGCCTGCGTAGGTGTTGTTTTTTGTTGTTGTCGCTTTAGCAATTGTTATTATTTCTGGTCGGCGTTTTGTATCTCCTGGTGATGCTCCTCCTCTTTTTCCCCCCGTTGTTGTTATTTCTCTCACTGCTCCCCTTGTTTTTGTGTTGTTTTTTAGCTGCTATTGTTTGCCGCGCGTCGCTTTCAAGTTGCGTTGAATTGGGCTTAATTGAGTGCCCAGAGGCGGCGACGTCTGACGACGATGAGGATGAGGACGACGACGACGACTGAGGACGACAGAGGACGACACCGTTTTCGCCAAAACGGAGGGCGTGCCGGCAGCAGTTTTGCTGGCTCAAAAGCAAAAGCGAAAGCGAAAGCAAGCTGGCAATGTCGACACCGAGACGACACGACACGACACAAAGGCAAACTTTTTATTGCCGCCTTCGGTGGCAGTCAGTTGCAGATGGGGTGAGGTGGAGACAAAGGTCCTGGCGATGATGATGGACTGCGGCTGCTGTTTCAGTTGTTGTTGTTGTTGTTGTCCAGGGGTAAATTCGTGGATCCGTGTCTGGGACCACTGCTCAGTTTTAGTTGGCCATAAACGTTGAAGCATGTAGAGCTGCTGATGCTGCTGCTGCTGCCTGGCTTTTGTCCTTTTTGCTCCTCCTCAGCTGTGAGTGTCCTGTTCCGGCTGCTGCTGCTGCTGCTTCTATTCCTGCTGCTCCTGCTGTGCGTGTGTGTGTCTGTGTTGGGGGAGGATCCCACTCCTTGTGCTCTCGCTTTTAATTGTTTGTAATTTGGTTTTTAGTGCCGTCGGTCGCTGTTTTTTGCCCCCACTCTTTACGAAGTTCCTTTGGTAGTTGCTTATGGTGTTGTTGTTGTTGTTTTTATTGTTGTTAAGGCCTCATGTCACTTTAGTTACAAGTATCTGTAGCTGGTGCTGTCGTATCTGCATCTCTATCTCTATCTGTAGCGCTAACTGTATCTCTATCTCTATCTGTGGCTGTATCTTTGTATCTGTATCTGTGGCTCTTTGGCTGCGTATTTGAAGCTGCTGTTGCTGTTGCTGTTGTTGTTGTTGCCGTTGCCTGCAGGCGAAGAAAACATTTAGTTAAGCAAACATTAAAATGGAAATTAATTAAAATGTCCAACAATTTAGTTACGAAACATAAACTCAAAAACACGCACAGAGCGAGAGAAACTTGTGCGATTAAATTACTTTTTAAAATTAAGAACAATATTTATTAATTAATTAGGTAAAAAAATAACAAAAGAAGGCTTTGTTTAATTTATTTTTAGACATTTGAAATTGCTCAAAAAATATATAAAATTACTGAACACCCAAATTCCTCAAAAAAACTCTTACTCAACATTTTTGCCTCACATAAAATAATTGCATACTTTCAGACAGCTTCAAAGGTGTTACCAAAAAGCTCGAGCTGAATCGTTTTCTTGCCAAGGCATTCAGTTAATGAAAACCACCAATTAAGGCGCTAAAAAGTATGCTGCAAAATATACATAGAGCAATTACTCATAAAGTTTGCCGAAATAAACTCATTGCTTACTTTTAGGTGGCCTTCATAAATTATATTAAACCTCTTGAATACCAAAAATGTCCTAAATAAAGTCGGGAATTAATTTTTTATTGCCTCAAACTTTTTCTCTCAGTGCCTGAGCACAGGCACCTCATTAAATATGGGTCTTCGCACCAAAACGATTTAGTTTTCACCGAATTTCCAAGAACCAAAAGTCGTTTAAAGGGCAACCGCAGCTGCTTTCTCTACGGTATTTGCCGCATTTTCCGCATTTCCCCAACGTCGCCTTGTTTGGCTTGCAATTCAAATTAATATTGTTGAAGCTTGGCAAACATACACACACACACACACACTCTGGCACCCTGCCCCATTTGCAGTTAAATACGAAACTTTGCGCCCCGAAAGTCATCCGCAATAAATAGTCAACAAGGCAGGTGTAGCGGCGGCGGTGCGCCATGCAGGTGCAAAGTTCATTAACTTTGCGGCAAAGTTTGATTTGTGCGTAATTGAAGCCTTGTCAGGGAGCAGCGGAAAGTGTGAAGCGGATAGCGAATAAAGTTGACCAACTATCCGACCGCCGTGATTGATGGCCAATGATTGATAGGGGTCATGGGTGGCCGGCTTCTGGGTGAATTATCTAATTAGTGATAGCCAGTTGAGCCCCAATCAATCAGCCTGATTATCTACAGTCCATTATCAATTATCAGCTTGCGATATTACTTTGAGATATATACATCTTTATCCTTCTCAGTTCACTATTAACTGAATAAACTTTGATTCTAAATCTTTATTATTATTGCCAATCAATTATAATTGTAAACCACTCATTACTCTCGACACAACAATTAAGCATGGCTCATCAATCAATTAACCAGCTCCAATCGGGCTGCCAAACCTTTGAATATATTTATAGCAATTGATATTTAGTAGTGATTTTCCCCAAGAAATACAATCTCAACCTTGGACTCAATCAAGCGCAAGGCCAATCAGCATTCATTCAGTCAGCTGGTGAACCGAATCGACCCCGAAACTCCTCCATCTCGTATACCCAGTTAACACCAAACTCCAATCGAGCGAGGGACAATCATTAGGCAATCAATCGAGCATTTTCACCCAATCTGGGCCTCAAATTCATTCATTTCGAACACTCAAACATTCACTTGTCATTCATTAAGCATTCATTTAGCGTTCACTTGGCATTCACAGCGGCGGCATTCATTACAATAGACAATAACCGACACTCACTTTATGCCCCTCGGAAGCGGAGAGAGAGAGTTTTCTTTTTTCCCCCAATTCGTTTTTATTTTTTTATTAAGCCAAGGACTGGCGGAAGCTCTGGAAAAATTACAGCAAATTTCATGTCTCCGAAAAGGCTGTAAACATGTCGCAAATGTAAATCAAAAGTATGACATTGCTCGGCAAATAAGATATTGCTCGGTTGGGTATCCTTGCGGACTTGTACTTGGCATAGGACACGGCCAGAAGCTTTTAAGTTAAAACCAGAAACTGGTTTTACTGACAGGACACGGCGATTGGCCATAAAACTCCAAGCAATTACAACGCAGAAACCATTGAGCCAAAGGCAAACATTCAATAAAGACTGTAAACTAAATAAACGAAGGCGGGGGGACGGAGATTCAGACGGAGGCCCCGGAAACTGGATTTGACGTGAGCTCTTACACTGCTAAAAAATAATTTATAATATTATTATGGAATAATTTTCCAATTAAAAATATAAATTCTCTTCATTCAAGTGAATGTATTCCACAAATTTTTGAAAAATTATTTTTATAAAATTATAAACCAGCAATTAAATATCACCAATTTCTCTTAGTGCCTCTACTTCATCTTGGCAAGTCGATGGATTGCACCTGTTGGCATCTTCAATATACACACAACGATGGCACATAAAATGTAATTATAAAGCATTCAAACATCCGCAAAGGAGATACAAAAAAGAAGTATATAAAAAAAATGGTTGGCTACCGTTGCTGCGGCGTTGCTGGAGGCCAGAGGTCAGGGGGCAGGGCAGAGGGTGCCAACAAAGTAAGAGACTTAACACTTTGTGCGAACGCTTAACCAGCTTAGAGACCCAGGAGGAGCCAAAGGAGCAAAGGCAGCAGGCCGCAGCAAGTTTTATGAGTTTTTGCCTGGTCAGAGAGAGGCAGCTGAGGCACTCATCGGATGCCCTGAATGTGCAGGATACAGGATACAGGACACTGGCTACAGGCCACAGGGAGTATTTAGTCGATGGGTTATGGTGCAGAGATTAGCGATGACAATGGGTACTTGTCTTAAGTAGTTATAAGTTTGTATTTATATTCAAATTTCCCCGGTAAAGTCACAAATAATTAAATAAAATATTTTATTTGATGAATAAAATCTAGAAAAAAAATATGTTAAATATGTTTTTTGTGAGAATACAATTATTTATTTCATTTTAATTAATTTCAGATTTTCGATATATTATCAAAGTCTTCAAAATCGGTATATATCGGTAAATATCGATAAGAAATTTTTCATTTATTCATAAATTAGCCGTTAATTATATTATATTTATAATAATTAAGCAAATTAATTCTGTTATAGGAATCATAATTAAAAGACCGCTGTTTAATTCTTTCGATATGTTTTTTTAATATATTTGATCGATTATTTATCGATATGGCATTTATATATATTTTAATAGTTGATAATTATTGCCTTGTGAAAACTATAATTAAACTATACAAATTTGTAAAACTTTTATATATATATTTTGTTTTGTATAAATATCATCTTAGTATTTGTCGATATATATCGATACTGATCTTCCCCGATTTCCGCTCGATATATTATATATATAAAGTACATCCCCAACACAAAACACTTATTGATGTGTATGTACAGTATTTGCGGACGTATCTGCGCATTTTTCTACATAAAACTCAATGAAGCATCCACTGACAGTCGGGACAGATAAGGAAGGAAGGAGAGAGAGAGAGAGCTCTGGCAACGGCTGCTGCTGATGCTGCTCCTGATGGCGATGCTGATGTTGCTCCTTGGCCGTCGTTGTTGCCGCCTTCCCCTGCCGATTTCAATTTCAAAATGTACGCTCCATTGGGCAGTGAAAACCCCCTTACAGGAACCAGCCGAGCTCCTCCAGCACCACCACCAACCATAGCAGCAGCACCATCACAAAAAAGTGACATTAAAAAATGGTGGCCACTTGTCAGGCGGAGAGAACGAAGAAGCGGGCGAATATTTATCAAAAACTTATCGGCGGGGTCACGCGGCGTATGCGTTATGTAAAATTCATATTTTAAAGCCAGCCGAAAATCGCACAAAAAAAAAAACTGGCATAGAGACAGCATTTTGATTGGTTTCTGGTCTCTCTCCTCCAGCTCCTGGCTCCCGGCCTCTGCTGGTTAATTAAAGGGACACGTGTCCCGTTCCAATCCGCAACGCGGCAAGAAATTTACATTAAAATGCATGACATTTTCTATTTCTATGTGTATTTTTTCTACCAGGGGGTAGAGGGATTTTAAAATATGAGCGATGGTTGTTGTGATAAAAAGACAGGCATAAAGTAGGGCTCAAGAGTTTAGTTTTGAGATCTGGGAATGTGTTCCTAGTTTCTAAGGATTTTAATAGGAAATTATATAAAAAGAAGTCCTAAATTTGTATTTAAAACAGGAGATCATTGATTTAAGAACAATTGCGTTACTTTTAGGTTAACTATGAAATAGCACATCTAATAGCACATACATATGTATGTAATAACACAAACACACAACACCACAAGAGTTCACCATATGCTAGCAACAACAGTCACTTCATTCTAGGAATGCTAAAACCAGTTGGGAATTATATGTGCACACATGTGGAATTTCTTTCCATGATATTTTTAGGGCAAATTCCCCGCGGTCTTTGATGAAAAATTAACCAGCAAAACAAGTGAAATTTGTCCTTGTATTAAAAAGTGAATTAATCATTAAAGAAATATATAAAAATTAATATTAAAATATTATATTTATGGTATTTTTATAGCCAATGCACCCGACTTAAATTCATGAATAAATTTACTTAATTGTAAAAGAGTTTTCTTGGTTTTACACGAATTTTCCTCAGATTTGTATTTGTTTAGACTTTCTTAAATGCTAAAATTTTACCCACAGCTGTGCGAATATATTTCTATCTCCATTTAAGTGACAGGGATTTTCCAAATACAAAAAGAAAAAACAAAAAGAGTCGAGACTGGGAAATATTAATGATGGACAAAAAACATATAAGAGATGCAAGATACCCCCACGTACTTTTGTATATCCAAAAAAAAAAAAAAAAATAGGGCATCGATAAATCTCACTGGCACAAAAATCCAGCTCAGTGCTCGCTTGACCCACATATTTCGCTCAAAAGTTTATTTTTTGTTCTTGTCTTGTGTTTTTTTGGCCCTTAGTTTAAGCCAATTGCGATTTCAGTTAGGTAAGAAAGTGGCCCAGAGATGAGGCAGAGAGATACAATTGTGCCATTGTCCTTTTTTTTATATTTTCCTGTATACTCCTTCGTGTATATATATATGTTTATTTCTTCCGCCTTAAGTTCGGCTCGTTGTGCTCCTTTTCGCAGTTGCTCCTTCGTTTTTCGGAAAGCAATCCCTTATCAACGATTATGTCAAATGCTTGGCCACTAAGTAGCCAAACTGCTGTCCAGCCTAGTGGCTCGGCCTTTGTCCTACGTCCTTGTTTTGTTGTGTTTTCCTCCTTTTTTTTTTTTTTTACATTTTTTGTTTCTTTTTTTTTAGGGGTTTTCAAAGCGAATGTTGTCTTAAGACCACAACAAGGAGCTGAAGCTAAAGGCATCGTCGTGTATGTTATGAATATGAAGTTGCGTTGTGTAGGCAGCCAAAGCCAAATGTTGCCATTGCCATGCATATAGCCGGACTTAAGTGATTCCGGAATGCGGTATCCATGACGGAGGAGGGGCAGGAGGATGTGGAGTAGGTCAAGCAGCAGCAGCGGCAGCAGCAGCTGTGTCCTGTGTCCCGCAAGCTCATGTAAATTTTGTAAACTGAGCCGCAGCATAAATTAGGATGAGACAAGATTTGCATGAAAGAGCATCCGCCTCGCACCATGGATTAGTCCCCCTCTGTTCCTATATATACATATATATATATCTCATCCTGACGACGACCCTCATCCACTTCAGTTTGCAAATGCAAATTTCGCAGAAAATAAAAAAGAGAGTGGCGACTAGGTGCTACCCACCTGATAATCCGATTAATAACAAACTAAATTGTAATTTAATCAATATAAATTCATATATAACTATTGGAAAAAAATGGTAATTTAATTATCAGCATAACTGTGCTGTAACAATCTGTGAGAGAATAACATTATTGTTCAATTTCGAGTCAAAAATAATAAAGCTTACAAAACCAAGTCAATTTGTATTAAACATTATGAAATATTCAATGAAATGTAAAGTCAATGTGTGTGTTTTTTTTTTTTTTGTATTATGAAATATTCAATGAAAAATAAATTGCCAGCCAACAGTTACATTTTCAAGTGAAAAATAATAATACAGGCAGCAGACACCCCGAACAAATTATGTATGAATAAAGCTTTAAACGAGAAAAAGTTCAATTGGAAAATACAAATACAAAAAAAAAAGTATATATATTTCATGTATTTATATGCAGCAGCACATCGTTTTCATCAACACTAAATACATTCAATTGATTCGCTCAACTTTTTCGCCATTCGAACGATTTAAATGAATCAAACAAAGTGGAAAAAAGTTTGTGTTCATTTCACTTAAATTCCAAATGGATGTTGAATTCCTTTAAACGGGGGAATTTGGTAGTACAAAAAATAAGGCAAATATTAAAAGCAATTAAAGTGTATAAAATAAGAAATAAAGAAATATTAAATAATTAATAAGAAATATCGAAAGTTATGTAAAAAGAATTGGTAGATTTTTTTATAAAAAATTATTTTAGCTTGTTATATATTTCTATAATTTTTAGACATCAGTTTAAGCTAAATATAAATTTGTTTGATATAAAAAAAAGTTCTAAATAACAGAAACAATTAAGAATACATTTAAAAAGTTGTATTCAAATTTTAAACCGCACTTTACAGATCGTAGAAGGAAAGGACTCTATTTTTCACCTCGCCTCGATAATAATCGAGTCCCTTTTTGGTTCCCAAAAACTTTCGTTATGCGTTTTGGCTTTCAGGCAGCTCGTTACGTGGATTGCCTCATGCATAAACATGACACTCAGTCAATGCCACGCGGTGTCTCAGTCTCCTTCGAAGAGAACCCCGCCCCCCCGCCCCCCCCTAGTTGGAGCAGGAGCCTCCTCCATCTCTGTAAACCTCCACCTCATTTGCAATTTGTGTGCGACTGTGATTTTATATCAATTGCCGGAGTTGCTTCGGACGCCTGGGATGCCCCCGGAATCGCTCATACGCCGCGTAAGCCGGCAGCATATAATAAATTCCCCTGGAGGACATGGTGCGGCACCTCTTAAACCGATTTATTTATCGCCAAACCAAAACCAAAAACCCGCTCGCATATAATAAAGGTCATATATCAGGCGGAGACGGAGGAAGAGACTTCTTGCCTTTCCGTCTGTCTTCCTGTTTGTCTTCGATTCGAATCGGGGATTGCCTGCCGGTGATTTATATCGTCGAAGGATGGAAACCCTTTGGAGACTATGTAAATAAGCCAAGTTACCCAGGCGGAGAGAGAGAGAGAGAGAGAGAAAGAGGGAAGGCTGGGTAAAATTCAATTAAAAGAAAAACTGTTTTCGCAGTGAAAGAAAGGAATAATGCAATTACGAACACACACACAGACGAAGAGACACTGTCTCTCCTTGGAGCTTATTTCGTACGGCCTTCGGTCCGAGCCGAGCCGAGCATAAACCGTAACCGAAAGCAATAAAATTATTAAGCCACGGAGAGAATAAAGTGAACGCTGGGGAAATGTGAGCACACATCATGGATCCCGGATGTCGGGTAGGATGTCGTGGATGTCGTGAATGTAGGGAATGTCGGAGATGGTCGGGATCCCGTGCTGTGCTGTGCTGTGCCGTGCCTCCTGCATGAAACATGATGCAATGAACGCAATCACCAGGCATTATCATCTCCCCATCACGAAGGCAAAGTGAAAAATCATTCGCAGAGACGTTGAATTTTTAATGCACTTTTGGCTCTCTCACTCGTTCACTCACTCTCAGTCGACTTTTGGCTCACCGCATCTCGGATGACTGGATGTCCTGGCATGTCCTGGGATGGATGGTACCCCGGACGATTGTCGCTTTAAGTCAGTCTGTGTGTGTGTGTGTGTGTGTGTGTGCCCCCAGCTTACGTAATTGTACATACATATATCGTTTCGTATATGTTTGTGTGTATTTCTGAAGTTTGGCTTTATTTTCGGCCAACTTGCTTAGCATTCGAATGGCACCACCAGGCGTATACGTAATGTGGCCCTCAGCGTATGCGTAATAAACTAAGATCCCAGAGCAGGCCATCCGTCCACCTTAAATCCGTAAAGTCTTTAAGAGCTATGTTTACATCGAATTCGAAAGAAAAGCACACGCACACGTAAGAGTTTTCCTTTTACGTAATCTGGCTTTAGGCTGTCCCACGGGGCGTATGCGTAACAAACTAGCACATAAGAGCCTCAAATTGACCAAGAACCACTGCGAATAAGTAGATTTAGCTGGACAAATCGTATGCATAAGAGATTTTAAGACCGAACTCTAAGGAAAATCATAAATATAAAATCAAAAATATTAATAAAAAATATATAAAAAAAAATATTTAAGGCCTAGCTGGATATTTTTAAAGACTAAATGCTATACCTTTGGGGTAACTATTATTTTTTCACACCTGATGCATTACCTCCACCATAACACCTGTTCTATGGCCTCACCTAGAAATGAATTGAATGGATTTTTACGCTTCGTTTCGATTCTCACTTATAGTCGCGCTGCAATTACCTATCGCTATCGGTGCTGGGGGTGTCCTGATTTAGGAGGCCTCGCTCCCAATGTGCCAACGAGAGCAGGTCCTTGCCTCGGCTTTCAGCTTGGCTAAACAATTTTTCAATGTCGGAACTTTCGCCTGCTCGACCCTCTCTCTCTCTTTGCCACCTTTCTGCTGCCGTTTGAAAAATTGAAAAACGTTTTAATGGCAGCAAAGGCGGCAGCAGGAGCAGCACCACCACCACCAGTAGCGGCAATGGAAATTAATGGCCAGCTGTTGGTGGCTGCCAGAGTTGTTGCAAAGGCGTTTAATTTCGCTCAATCGCTTCCAAACGCCATATTACGCATACGCCGCGTGGCACGCTAATGCAATTGGCCATAGAACGGCCACAGAGTGGAGCTGTGAAGCTTTGGAGCTAGCCCCACGCTGGATTAGCCTGAATTGGCTTACTACAACCAGTGGCACCGGATAATAAAGCATTCCCAGTGGAGCTGTCGCAGTTGCGTTAACGATAAATTACGAAAGGGAATTGCAATCGTTTTCACTCAAATACACATAACATTAGGGCTTTAATTATGAAATCGGGGAAAATAGCTGTCTTTATTAACTGACACTAAATCATATTTAAGAAATAGGGTTGGTTTTTGGACCTTTACTGTTGGCAAAATGTAAATACAACGACCATTGAGGTCCTAAAGTATTTTATAAATTATATTTAAGCTTTCTTCGGGAGGAGGAAGTCTGTATACCCTAGTAGAGGGCAATTGGATGAAGGTAAAAATTATATATTTTATATAAAATTGAATATAAATGATATATAAAATTAAATTAAATATAAATAATAATATAAATTTAGGTATTTTTTTCAAATTCCAATTTTTGCAAATTTTTTTAACATTTTTAACGATGCAAAAAAAAATGTCATTTTTTTGACCATTTTAACAAAATAACCCCTTAAAAATGTTTGAAAAAATTATAAATTTTTCCCCCCCTTCAAACATCACTAAATTGACTCAGCTGTTAATGCTGATCAAGAATATATATGATTTATAGGGTCGCAAATGATTACTTCACCCTTTAATTAAGCAAAAACGAATAAAAAGTTTATTAAAAATATTGTAAAATTATATTTCACCTATACGAAACACTTACAATGGAAAAAAACCTAGTTCAGCCTTAAGCCGTACAATTTAATATTTTTTGTAATAATTTATACTTTAATTATCAATAAGCTAGCAAAAAATCAAAGACTTTATTTTATACATTTTTAACCACGCAAAAATTGAAATGAAATTCATGGAAATTTTCAAACCAACTGCGGCTTAAACGCACACACCCTAAGCTAACCGAAAAAAGAATTCGTATTTATTTATTTAAGAGCCGCATGAATTATTCCAGCGACCGTGTCCAAAAGAATGCACATAAATGTAACATAACAAACACTGAAAGCGATGCTTTCGACTGTCGACTGTCGGCTTTCGGCTTAGTTAAGCCCAATCCAAGGACAAGGACACGTACGGCAAAAAAAAAAAAAAAAAAAAGTGGCCATGAAATATGCATGCCTGGAATTGTCCGTCTATCTGCGAGTTATTTTTTAAAAACCCCGAATTGATTTGTCGGCTGCTTTCGCATAAATAAGTTACAGGCAAGCTCCCTCTCATCCTTTGGCATTCAACATTTTTGGATAATCAAATCTGAATATCTGAAATCTTCAACAATGGCGTCTTAACATCCGCCTGTCACTTTCACTTCACACACACACACACACACACGCGCACTCTCTCTCTCGCTCTGTCACCCTTCCGCCATTTCCGCTCGCACACTGACACGCTTCATTGGATTGGCCCCTTAATGCCTTTGCACTTAATTGCAGCAGCAGCAGAGCGAGCAGGGAGAGCAGAGAGGGGAGAGAGCCAAGCGAGGTGCCGAAAGGAGCATAATTATTTAACGCCTCGCATCAATCAACTTTTGTCTGGCTGCCAAGTGTAAGCTAATTAGCTTAAATATTTAATTGAGGCAAATAAAATCTGGGCGCGGGAGTGACTGAAAGTATGCCAGGAGCATAATATTCTCGAGGCACACGGCACGCACACACATAATTGGCATACACACACACACACAGACATACTGTGGCAGGGCATCCTGGCTCCTTGCCGTCAATTCGCATTCAAATGATGAACGGCAGTTGGAAGAGGGGAGGGGGGCTAGGTCACAGTTAGTCAGTAGTCGTCACAGGAGGACCCCCCGCATGTGCGTCAAATTACTTCCGCTGGATTTGAATTTGTTGTTGAGACTGGCGTCACACAGGGGACACTGAGAGAAAATATGAGCTAAAAACTAGTCTTAAAATAAAGCTGAAAAAAGGGTTTTTAAAGGACTCATTTAGACAGCAATTAAATGACAATTAAAACCTAAGCTTGACACCTTTTTCCTTGTCTGTAACTGAATTAAAAAATATACAAAATATACTTATAAAAATCCGAAAAATTAAACTTTAATTTTAGTTTTATTTACATAAATATTAACAATAATAAAAAACCTACAAATATACAAAATATATAACAAGAAATATACTTTAAATCGTGTTTTCAGCATGTTTACTCATGTTTTAAAATGCTTCTTGCTTTTAAATGGGGTTTTAAAATATTTTTAGTAACTCAGTTAATAAATCTATAATTTTTTCATTATTTTTAAATATTTAAAATATTTTTTATAATTTTAAAGAATTCTTAAAAAGTTGTAAATGCATTTCGGGGCAGTGTCTGCACTGTGAGGGTAAAAGGATAACCAGCTCAGAGCAGACTCAGCTGGCTGAGCTTGTTCCCATCAAATGGCACACACACACACACATATACACCCTTCGCATACACTCACACAATTACGCGAATGACAGGAAAAGTGCGCACAATGCGCATGAAAGCATGAAAGGCAACATGGAAGAGCGACAAGCGAAATGCGAAATGCGAAAAGGGAAAGTGCCACGGCACAGGAAGCTCAAATGTGAAATGTGTATGCAATGAGCGCGGCGAAGAGAAATGGAAAAATTATAAAATACGCACACACACACACACACAAACACATATGCAGAGAAGGCAGATGAATGCCAATTAAGCCTACACTTGAACCCCAGCTTCGTCGAAGGACGCAGGACGCCGAATGAAAGGCCTCCTCCTCATCAACCAGCTCCTCCTCCTCACTGGCAATCAACAAAAGACGCTCGTCGAAATAATAAATGCGTTAAAAAAGGCAAGCACACACAGCAGGACACACATACCACATGCATGCAAACATTTATGCACTTCAAAAAAAATTAAGTATAGAAGATTTAAATAGTTAACTGATTCCAAAAAATAATCTATAAAAATAGATGTGATCTTAGACTTAAAATATTTATTTATAAATTAAAATATTTTGTTATACATTAAATTATTTATTAATAAATTAAATATTTATTTATACATTTAAATATTTATTTATAAATTAAAATACTTATTTTTAAATTAAAATTAAAAATATATAAATAAAATATTTATAAATTAAAATATTTATTTATAAATTTAAATATTTATTTATAAATTAAAATATTTAGTTATAAATTTAAATATTTCTTTATGCATTAAAATATTAATTTATAAATTCAAATATTTGTGTACTATTATTACTATTATTATGTATTACCTTAGAAAAAGGAAAAAAAAATTATAATATATAAACACTAATTTTTTTTTATAGTGTACCAGCATCCTGACATCTTTACATGTGTTGGTTTTGTGTAAAATAAAAAGAACACAGTGCAGGGGCGTGACGAAGTGCCGCTAAAGGGGGCTCTAGGGGGTGGGATGGTGGAACGAAAAGAGGGTGGCCGGAGGTGGTTGAGGACCCGAAGTCAAGTCAAGTCGAGGCGAGGCAAGGCGCAAACACAAAAAAGAAGGGAAATTGTAATAAAAATAATTGACAACTATTTGACATGCCTCATGTCCGCACACACGCAAAGGCCATGCAAACACCCCCTCGAAAGAGGTGGTGTGTGTGTGTGTGTATATGTACATATGTATATAGTATACTTAATTATTTAGATTGTGTTAGACATATACGCCGCCGCGCCACGCCGCCGCCGCCGCCGATTTTTGCCTTATTTGACGCGCCGCCGCCAAATTATGAAAATAACGGCGCGCCGCGGCGCGCCGCTGGTGCGGCATCGGCGCAGCTTCAGCGCGGCCTTCAGTGTCATTGTTCTTTATAAAACTTAAAAAAAAATAAATAACTCATTAAAATGGCCTTTTTGCCTTATTTGACGCGCCGCCGCCGCCGGTTCTTTCTGACTACTACGCCGCCGCCGCCGAGTCATTTTGACCTCTACGCCGCCGCCGATGCCTTTAACCATCGGCGTAAACCTCTATTTTGGATCCCTGGTGTGCATTTACCAAGGGTTCTTCCAGTCATTTGGCAGCCTTGTACCCTAGAAAGAAGCGTCTAAAGATGATATTTCATCGCCAGCTAATTGATGGATGCTTCACAAATTATGTTTCCCACATTCCGAAAGCTTTTTCTGGCCAATTTTTCAAAGCAAACGGAAACTTTTACATCGTAAAAAAAAGTTTTAATAACTTTTAAGTTTTTCTTTAGATTTTAAAGGGTATCCATAACTTATAGTTAGGTTATTTTATGAAAAAACAAAAATTAATAGCTTATATTTGGTGAAAAGATAATAACAAACTTGAAGTTACTTTTTGGGGGTTAAATTATTTTCATGGTTTGTTTTGTCATGGATTTCTATAAATTTCAAAGGTTATATTTACCTTTAAAGTTTTATGATTTCAATTTAAATTTTGTATTTAAAGATTTTATATTGAAATTAGAGACAGGTTGTTTATACATTTTCAAGACTATTACATTTATTTTAAGGCTTTTTTGCGAGTCTTTTTATTAAAATAGACTTACTTTTAAAATATTTCAATAAAATGTCCTATTTATACATTTCAAATTTCTTTTCAATAAATTGTAACCATATTTTTCAGTGTTTAAGAAAACATTTCAAGAATGGATTCTTCTTATTATAGCCACTGACCCGAGAGTCCGTGTTTAAGTCCGAGTCCAAGTCCTTGTTCGAGTCCTTGTTCGAATCCTTGTTCGAGTCCCAAATATGTGTGTATGTGTAAAGGTCTGCAACCCTTTTAGGCCAAAAATGCCTTGATTGATTACAGCTGGGCCCGGCACGGCCAGTGTACAATCAATTTCTTGGCAGCAGCATAATTAAATCAAAATCGTATAAAAATTGTATTAAAATTGTACAAAAAGAGGATGGATTCGGTTTTGCATAAATCAGAAAATTATGTTTGATTGATGTGAGCGCGCCTTCATTCATTTTCCCCTTTTTTCTGTATTTTTAGAAAGATGAAACAAAAAAGGTCAGAGAGCTGGAGTCCAATCAAAATGGAAATTAATGGCGAGAAGTGTCTGTTACACGGCTCGATCCCCTCTGCCTTGGCCAGGACATTCGAATGGAACACGTTCCGGCTAATAGGCACGTACCACGCTACTACCACTTCCCTGGCCAAGATGCGACGATAAAGCCGACTGGCAAATGAGTTAGTTGCGAGGTTCCGAAAGGACATCATCACCCTCTCCCAGCTCCCAGCTCCCAGCTACCCCCCACCCCCCCCCCCCCCCCCCCCCCTTATGAGGATGCTCCGTGTTTCGTGTTTTATGGTTATGGTTCCGGGTATTTGGCTTCACGGCTAATCGAAAGCCAAGGTAAACACAAGGACCCCAGGTAGCCAAAATAAAATCAAATAAAAGGAAAGAAAAGAAAAGTAAAGTAAAGAGAAAGAAAAGGAAAGGCCAGTTAAATTAGAGAAAATGTGAAAAGAAGTGGAGCTGCTTAAGTGGGTGGCAGATGCTTGTTAAGGAATTAAGGATAACAAAAGTTATTTTGTTATTTTGGAAATAAAATTATATGGCAGATCGGAGAAAGTAAATTAAGGGAAATAAATATTTATTAAATAGTTTTTGCAGATTTTTATATTTGAAAATAAAGGATTTGTTTTTAATTTTAATATAAGGGAAAAAATATTTATAAAATAGTTTCTGCCAAATTCTTTATTTTAGCATTAAGAAGTACACATTTAAAAACTAGTTTCCCTTGTTTTCTTTCTTTTAAAATTATAAAAAATTTATTTCTTCAATTAATAAAGAATAATTAAATATTTTAAGCCTTAAAACAACATTCTTTTTACTCTCAGCTGCCAGTCTTCTTTATTTTTCCTTTAATAATTTTAATTCCCATTTAATTTACTCATATCCCTTCTGCTTTCCATTACTCTCCAATTCAAACCAAGCTAAAAAATACACACAAAAAACTATACACACATGGCTTGTAACTCTTTTCGAGCGATCAAATCTCGTTTTTCTCACACATTCCCTCCCCGGGGGGCTCCTTTACATTCTCTCGGCAGCGTAATAACATTTATAAATAATCTCTATAAAACCTTTTTCAACTTGGCATCCATTACGGACACATTTGTCCGTGCTCTGGACTCCAGACTGCGGACTCACACGAGGACACAGATCCTGGCAGACCATAAAATCAAATCAACTGAAAAGTAACAAAAAAAACTTGGCCAACTAAATGCAATTTATGAAAAAGCACACACTATCGGTGTCGGCCACAGGACTACAATGCAGTCCGTGCCTTTACTTGGCTGTACACATATACATATATATATATATATACATGTGTGTGTGTGTGTGGGCCTGTGGCTGTCTCTGTCTGCGTTGAGTGCATTTCGTGCGTTGGCAGCTCATCGTTGGTCTCCGTAATTTCATTAGGGCAGTAGGACAGCACACACACGCAAAGAAAAGCTAGTTTCATGGGAATTTTGCAGTTCAATATACTGCTATCAAGCTGAAAACTTTTTAAGCACTGCATCAAACGCCAGAATGTAGGCAATGATTACAGCAAGCCAAAGTATGCAAGCCATTGCATACTTTTGAGGGCTGCCTGCGGGGCAGGATAACAAGAGAAGGTTAAATTGGCCTTAAAACTTGCACGATTCTGTGGAAACTTTGTATTTGCCGTAAAAACAAACTAAGCAGCCTTTGGAAGCTAACCGCAAGCCAGCATAACTATTATGAAGGGAGCTAGATGGGGCTTGAAATAAAAACAAATGCTTGGCATTTTATTCTCATTTAATTTATTTTATTCTTGTTTTTTAAATACATCGCTTGTCCCTGTTTTTGTAAAAATAATTCAAAGAAAGGACTAATTGCTGCTTTCAAACTTAATGAGGCACAGCACGGTTTTTACATGGCTTTCAGAATTTTAAGCCGATAATTTCTGCTCATTTTATTGTAATTCCATGTGATGAATGAAACGGAATATAAAGTTTTAATTAATGTAAATGAAAAGTTTACATTTAATATATTTTCTGCTTCAAATTGTTATTATATTTTTATATTCTTTTTATTTCTAATATTTTTCTCTGTGCCGAAATGCACACACACACACACCCAGGCATCGCTCAAAGGACGTGTTAAGGAGCTGAGCTAAACTGAAAATTCAGTTCACTTTCACTTGGTGCCAACACCCTCCCTCCTGCCTCACTCTTAGTGTCATTCATTCAATCAATAATAAAAAACGAGAAAAAGAGGAAAAGCAAGCAAAAAAAATAAAAAAGAAAAAGAGGGAAATCTCCGCCCGGCTTTGGCATAGTTTTCTTCCCTCTGCGAATGTGCACGATGGAATCAAAATCAAAAAGGCTTTAACAATACTTTTCGTCTTATGCGCGTACCATATTATGTAATTGTAGGGCTAACACACACACACACACATAGAGCCAGCTTGTGTGTGCGCGAGAGGGATGGGGGGGGGGGGGGGGAGGGAGAGGGAGAAGGACTTCATTTCTTGGCATTTCCTTTTGGCATTCGTAAAGAGAGAAGACGCACCACACACATGGTCTTGTATTTTTGTGCCCGCTTCTAGGTTTTTATTATTATTGCTGTCACACACACACACAGACACAATTACTAACACACACGGATGTGGGAGAGAGAAAAACACAGCAGCCAGTACAGTAAACTGTCTTTGAGCAGCAGTATTATAATTGAAATATTTATACATAATTTTATATGATAATTTTAGGGAAAATTGAATCTTAAATATTAAATAATTTAGCAAACAAAAATGCATTAATTTAAATTCGAATAGTTAGTTTTATAAGATTTATAATTCTGCATGCTTTATTTAAAATTTAATAAAAATCGAATAATAACAAATTTCTTAACATTTTTACGATATAACACTTTATAAAATTTTGAAAAAATGTGACATTAATTTTCTTCCGCCGCAAATAGTCTATTTAATTTGGCAATTGAAGCTGATCAAGAATATATATGATTTATAGGGTCGGAAACCTCTAACCAACACTATAATAATATCCTTTAAGTATGAAATTGATAAATTAAAAGCATCAAATTAAAATTATAATATATATACATACATTATAGGCAGAACGACCTGTATGCATATACAAACATGTCCTCGTCTGCTTTTGCCATTGTCCTTTCCTCATAGTCGGCATCTTTGGCATTTTTCCTTGGCGCGCTCTTTGTCTCTCGCCCTAACTTGCTCTTGCTCGCTCGCTCGCTCTCCCTATGGGAGAGAGAGCTTTCTCCCTCGCTTGCTGGCTAGTTCTCCTTCTTATTTTTCTACTTCTTCTCAAGCATCTCGCTGGCGATGTGTAAGTGTGCGTGTAAGTGTGTGAGCAGTATGTGTGTGTGTGTGTGTTACTTTTGCCGCTTCTGCTTCAGTGTTTATTTTGTGAACATTTCGAATGTGACTGCTGGCCGAGTGTCATTTTATTCTTCACTTTCTCTCTCTCTCTCTCTCTGTGTGTGTGTGTCACTCTCTCTCCCCCTATTCTGTTGTTCGCCTTACTCTCTCTTTCTTCTGCTTAATCTTCCACTTTCAGGCTGTCTTTGTGTGAGTGCTTGTGTCATTGCCATTAATTAAACACGTTTATGGCCGAAACAGGCCAAAGAAACAACGAAAAACAAAAACAACAACAAAGGATAAAAAAAAAATAGGAATAGAAATAGAAATAGGAATAAAAATAAATAAAAGGAAGGAAATAAAAGTGCCGCAGGCCCGGGAGCAGCATCAGCAGCAGCAGCCACTTTGCACATTAAATTATCGATTATGACATTCATTCACAGCTCAGAACGAAAATAGCATCAGCAGCAGAAAACACAAAAAAAAAAAAAAGGCAAAAAAAATCAGCAGCCAATCTGGCTAAAAAGCTTCCACGTCCTTTCCCCCCCTTGCATACATTTTGGGGCCATCAAAGTCGACAAAACGACCAGCGGCGAGCAAACAAATAAGGCAAACATTTTCCAGGCGGCGGGCATACACGGCGTATGGGCAACGTCACTGTCACCGCCGCCGCTGCAACATGGGGCATTCCCCATCTTTTTCGTGTGTGTTTTTGTGTGCACAGTAATGGTGAACATATTTGGCAACCATCAAGGTTACCGTTTTTTTTAGGCAAACTAAAAATAGGAAATATATTGTAATTTTTAAAAAAAATTGAGGTTAAAAAGTTGCTATTAGAATATAACACCAACATTTATGGGGAATATTGTGTTGCGTGTAAATTGTTGCAATGTAAATTCGTGTGTATTTTTGATAAATCAACAAATATTTTAAATTTGATGAATTATTAATGTAAAATAAAAGTTGGTAAATAATGGATAATTTAAAATATAATAAATATACAAATAAATAAATATAAAATATTTACATTAAAAAAAATAAATATATACAATTAAAAATAAAAAAGAGACTAAAAAGGTTTCCAAAAATATAAAAATTAAATTATTTAATTAATTATTTATGTTTAATAAATGAAATTATTGAATTTCCATATTTTTTAAACCTTTTGTAGTATTTTATTTTATAAACAAATCACTGTTAAACACCTAAAAAATTATATTTCATACTGTTAGAGGCATTTTTAAGGAGTTAAACATTTTAAATAATTCTTGATAATAATAATACTTAAAACTATATATTTCCCAGAATAATATACACACGTATTTTATATAATATTCATTAAATTTAATTTTCACAAACTATTAATTTTTCCCACATTTTCATCCCTCACAAAAAAAAAAAAAAAAATAACACACATTTGACCACTTTTAATTATCCAACCAAATATTTAATTTATTTATTAAGCTTTCCGCCACTGTGCTCCCGTATCTCAACCATTTATGTTTCGTTTTTGTTTCGGAATTAATATTCGACAAGCGACGACAAATGGCAAAAGTGTTCAGGGACATAACAAAGCGAAAACCCTTTTTGGCCAATGCAGGAATTTACATTTTCAGCCATGTGGCAATTAAATTAAACTCGGCTTCGTATTTCGCATTTCGAATTAATTAAAATGCAACAGACCAACGAGGTCTGATGCTGTCGTTGCAGTAAAGTTTGTTTAATTGGTAACACTACTCGGACACGACTCCCTCGGGCGGCCAATATGTGGCGGCGTGGCCTTGAAAAATCTTTGAATTTGAATCACCCACTCATTACGGGGATTTACAAAATAATAAGCAGCAAATATTTGGAATTAGAAAAGGCTAAATGAAATCGGAAACAAGCACTGAAAAGGTTTATTAACTGAAAGGAAATTTGATTTAGACTTTGGCAAGGATTTAGTTGATTGTTAAATAAAAATTTAAATATATTTAATATTATTTTATTGTATATTATTATTATATTTTCTATTATATATTATTTATTAAACACATATTTAAAAATTACTGGAAGCCCAGACAAAAGGCTAATAATTATTTAGTTAAGTTTGGTTAAATATTTAATATTTTGTATACACCTGTTTTTTAACTTTTAGACCCTTAAAAATTATTAAGCAAAGGTTAAGTCAAGTATTATTTGACAAACAAAATTATAATTAATTAAATTATTATTATTATTATTAATTATAATTTTTTATAAAATTACTTTATAAAACAAAGCCATAAAAATATAATGGCATTGACTAACAATTTACTAAATATTAATAAAAAAAAAAATAATAATAATAATAAAAAGAAATCATTAAATAAAAAAATATATATACATTTATTAAAGAAATCATTAAAATATAAACCAATTTTCACCTTACAAAATCCCAAAATCCTTCAGGAACAAACAACAAAATTTCAAATGACCATTTCCAGAATTTTATAGCTGCCAATTATACTCGGAGAGTACAAACCACCCCTTAAATGTATAATATTTACAAGAGTAAACAAAAATTAGTTTTTATGAACTATATAAAATATATTTTTACGGCCGACACTTAACCTCCTGCTGGCAGGACTCGCATTAATATTATAAATATAAACCCCTTTTTGCAGCCAGACTAAAGTCCTAAAAATACGCACAGAGTTTGAAAGGCCAGCAGCAGCAGCAGGACATTCCGACACAACACCCATAATCACTCAATTTTCGAGCCATCCCATCTCATCAGAGATTCCCCCCATCCCCAAAAGGGAACAACTGCTCGTCGACATTGAAAATTGCCATACAAAAATTTGTACAAAAAGAGAAAAATATCATTAGGGCAGCCTCGAACGAAAAAAAAGGGAAAACTTTATTAATAATGAAGCTAATAGAGTTTTGAGGACCCACCCAGGACCCCTTATCCTCTGAAAAATAAGCAAAGCAACAACAACAAAATACATATATATATAAGAAGAAGAAATAACGAAAATTTGGTCAGTGGCTCAAGGAGCTGTAAAAATAACAAGGCGCAGACAAGAGGCGGCAATGGCAAAAGGCCTAAATCGGGGGTGGCAACGCAGACAGACACACTCCCACACACACACACGCACACGCACACACCAAAAACGATTGAGTAATTTTTTTTTCTTTCTTTCCAGCCACACAACTTCATTAGGGTCGAAACCGAGATGAATATGGAGGTTTTTGGTCGGTTTAGTCGTCTTCTTGGGGTCCGCCGTGGTTATATAAATATAAAAATGCTGGAAAAGCTTTTCGGGGGGGGAGGAAAATGCTATAAAGGGAAAACTCAAGGAACAATTAAAGGCTGCTGCCAGGGGCCCTTAGTTTTGCGTAATCTGTCAACTAATTGGCAGAACGACGACAAGGGGACACACATGTGACAGCCCAAACAGGACACTCTCTAGCCTTGACTTTGGGCCGCAAATTGGATTAACCTAAAGCCAAAGACTTTAAGGAAGTGCCACAAACAAAAAATGGATATATATGTATATAGCAAATTTAACTTAGGTTTAGAAATTTATATATTTTAAATTATATTTAAATTTCACTTACCTTTGCAGCAGCTTTCAAGCATTGTTGTTTTTATGGTTCTATGGTTGTTGTTGTTATTTCAGCTTCAGGCTGTTGTTGTTGCCGTTTGTTGTTGTTGTTTCTGGTGGTAATGTTGATGTTGTTGTTATTATTATTGCTGGTTTAGTTGTTGTTGTTGTTCTGTTCGCACTCGTGTTCAAACCGCACAAGAACAAAAAATCTCACAAAAACAAAAAGCAATCCAATGGCCAACATTTTGTAACTCTCTCTTTGTAATTTCTATTTATTTAATTTTTTTTTTTCGGCTGAGGCACGTTTTAAATATACTAAATATATATAATATATATTTAATTTCTTTTTTGTAATATATTTAATACTTTTTTTTCAGCTTGGCTGGATGGGTTCCGGTTGGGTTTCTTTTTTTTTTTTTTTTTTGTTGTTGTTGTTTTCGCGTAATCTCTCTCTTGGCACTCGAACACTTTTTGCCTTAATATATTTTTGTAATATATTTTTTTGTTGTATTTTTTGTTATATTTGTTGTATTTTTTTGTTAGAAATCAAATCAAATGATGGCAAATTCTCATCTCCCTTTTCGCTCTCAGCTTCGGCTTGGGGGTCTTGGTTTCGGTTTCGGCTTGGCTTGGTTTTGGTTTTGGTTTGGATTTGGTTATGGTTCTGGTTCTGGTTCGAGAGGCTCGGACTGAAGACCACTCAGAGGGCGATGATGATGGGAGGCGGGCGCACGCTGGCTCCGCACCACATGACCGCACTACACGATTGACAGTTTGGCACTGAGCACCACCGAGCGCTGGGCAGGACCAGGACCAGAGCCAGGACACAGCGCCGCCAGGAGCCAGAAGCTTATCAGCCGAGCCGAAGGGTATACCGATTGCCCGAAAGCCCGAACGAACAGTTGCCGCCGCCATCGTCAAGCTTCGGCAGCGCCGAGCTCTTTTGCCCCTCTCTAGCGTGTATGCGTGCGTGTGTGTGTGGGCCAAGGGCGTAAGCAGAATTTTATTAACTTCCAAGAGGGGCTTATTAAATATATTAAAACACCACAAGCAGCATTCTAATAACCACGAATATATAGGCGGCTTTAACTTCCGACTGTATTCGTTAAATAATATAATAATAAGAACAGGTGTGGATTTCGCGACGCGCGATGTATGTTTTCACTCCGAAGTAAATGCGTACTAAGTACAGCTAACGCATGCATCAGCTTGTCAGAGCAGATTGGAAAGTTCTAAAGGACTCGACGTAAGTAGAGCTATCTATCTTAGGCGAGCGCTTGTGAGAGCAGATTGGAAAGTTCTAAAGGACTGGACGTAAATACAGCTAACTCAAGCATCAGCTCGTGAGAGCAGATTGGAAAAAAGACGTAACTAAAGCTTACGCTTGTCAGAGCAGATTGGAAAGTTCTAAAGGACTGGACGTATGTAAGTAGAGCTATCTATCTTAGGCAAGCGCTTGTGAGAGCAGATTGGAAAGTGAACGTAACTAGAGCTTTCTTAGGCGAGCGCTTGTGAGAGCATCTTAAAATGTTTGAGCGGAGTGGAAGTTTCCTGGAGTAGAGAGAGCGGAGATCCTGGATGGCATCATAGAGAGCAGAGAGAGAGACAGATCGTAGACGTAATGATTGTATTGGAAATGTCTGCTCTATGAAAAGGACAGAAATAAGCACGGGAACGATTTGCAGATGTGTATCACGTGACACACAATGATTGGACTTTCTTGCCTTCTTTTTTTTTTTGTATTATAATTATTGTTTTCAATATATTTAAGAATTAACGATATTATTATATATTAGAGTTTTATTGAACATAGCAGCCTATTTAGATATTAAAATATTAAAATAACAACTTAAAAGGGGACCCATAACCCCCAAAAACCCACAAACACAGCCTCTGTGTGTGTGTACGTGTGTGTGGGAGAGCTGGCTTGCGGGGGCAGCGTGTCGCTGCTGGGATGTGCGCGACTGTTACAAAAAAATTTGTAGCCAAGCCCAAAGCGAGCACTGTCGCCTCTCGCCTCATCTTCACTCACCTCACCTCGTCGCGCATCCTTGCTCCTTGCTCCACCCCCCGTGTCCCCCTGCTCACCCACTTTGTTCATTGAAGAAAGCCCCAGCAGTCTCAGCATCAGGACTCTGGACGAAACGAGACGAAACGAAACGAAAGGACACCGAACGAAATGAAACGAACCTGAACCAAAAGCCGAGAGTCGAACCGAACCGAAAACCCCAGTTCTCTGTGGGCCCAAAGGCCCGCCCGTTGGGAAATCCGGTAAATACCAGAAATTCGGGAATATTCTCTAAAATTTTAAATAAATAATTTCAAAAATTTAAATAAAATTTTTTTTTTATAGGAAAATTCGTTAGGGAAATTACTATTATTAAATAAATTATTCTTAATTATTTTCTCAAGTTGTAGAATAAATTTTTTTAGAAAGGAAATTCGTTATGAAAATTATTATTAATTTTTTTCTTTAAATTTTTAAAAGGAAATTCGTTAGAAAAATTACTCTTTAAAATAAATACTATTAAAGTTTCCTTTTTAATTATTTTAAACATATTAATAAATAAGAAATTGAAAAATATCACTGAAAACGAAAAAATCAATTTAAAAAGCCTAAATTTCTTAATTTTAAATGATAATCATTTTAATAATATTTAATATTAATATCAATATCTTAATTATCTCCCGAGCAGCATTGACTGTTCGAAATAGTTTCCCAAAAAAAAAATACCTGCTAAAATGTCAGACCTTGTGGGAGTTGCAAACTTTTTTCCCCAAAATCCACCTGAGATCCCTGCCTGGCCACCTGCATACATTAGGGCTTCCCTTCCTCCCAGCTCCCAGTTCCATTTGCCAGATGAAACTTGCCCGGATTTCCAATTAAGACAATAAGAGAATCATATCCGAGGACGGCAAAGAAAGAAAAGCTCAAGTGGTCGCTGGTGGAATTGAATTGAATAAAGATAAAAAAAATATTTGTCTGCCGCGGGCGATGCGCATTTCCCAGCGGGGACAAAGCCAACAGAAGACCCCCACTGCAGCAGCAGCAGCAACAACAACAACCACAGGCGAAGCAGCAGCCGCCGCAACACAGATGGAAACAGAATTGCTGCACTGACAAAAATAGGGGAAGGTTTTTTAAGGAAATTGTAGATTTAAATATTCATACAGTTAGGAGATTCCTAATATTATAATAAAATTAAATGATTAATTTATAAAAAAACTTGTACAGGAAGCATTTCCCGAGAAAAGAAGTTCGATGTTTGTAATTAAAGCATTTGGAATCGATATTTATTTGGTACCCAATAAAAAAATGTCTAACTTTAATGTAAAGAATACGAGATCTTAAGCTAAAAGAAATATATTTTTTGTGTACTCACATTTGTCTAGGTCCCTCCTCCGATTGATCCATATCCTTGATTTCTTGCTGATCTCAAAGTCTTTCCGGTGATATCTGCTCCTTTTCTTGATCTTTCTCGTAGCACTAAGCTACTAAACAGAGAGGGTACACTGAAACACAACAACAAGCAATTCTTTTAAGAAAAAGGAAATACTACTACATTATTACACTACTAGAAGAACACACCACCGCACTACATCTACCACTCGAGCTCAACATTCAGCTGGGTTACCACTCAGAAGATGCTAGAACTAGTTGGGAATTATAGTGTCAAACGAGTGGAATTAATTATTTATTTTTTATTAATTATTTATTTTTTATTAATTAATTCTTTTTTATTAATTATTTATTTTTTATTCTTTATTATTAGTTAGTTTTTAATAGTTAAGTAAATCTGCAAAATCAAAAATTGAAAAACTAAAAATTATTGCTAAGTTTTAACAATTTTTACGATCCGCTTTATCAAATTAAAAAAAAAATGGATTACAATTTTTGTTCTATCCAAAATGGCTAGAAAGACACTCCTCGTAATGCTGATCAAGAATATATATGATTTATATATTTGGAAATGACTCCTTCAATGCGTAACTAGCTTCTGATTGAAATTATAATTATAATAATATTAACAAAAATAATATAATTTAGTAATTTTACTAGTAACTTAATTATAATAATTTAATCATTTCCAAACCTAAATCACCCCAGTTTTTTTCTCACTGTTTTGAGTGGGAAACGAAGGCGCAGCGCCAAGTGCCATGTGCGGCGCTTTGTGTCCGCGCCTCGGTGTATGTGTTCGTCCTTGCGGTATACGCGTGTGTGTCTCTCTGTGTGTGTGTGTTTGTGTGCGAGTGAAGATGAGAAACGGCAGCAGCCGCAGCTCTGAAGGGAGCTAGGAGCAGGAGAAGTATACGGCGGGGGAATGCCACCGAAGACAACGACGACGACGACGACCGAAGACACGAAGAGCACAAACAGAAAGGGCACAAACAGCAAACGTGATGAGCGCATGTGTTTTATCTTCAATCTCAGCTGAAATCATCTGGCCGCCACCGAAAAATCCCTACCGCCCCCCGACCCTGTGGGGGTGGTGGTGGTGGTGGTGGTGGTGGCGGTGGCTGTGGCGGTGGCGGTGGCGGTGGCGGCGGCGGCGGCGGCATTATGAAGGGCAATAGGTTGTGTGCGACTTTTGTGGACTCTCCTTGTCGGTTCGGCCATCGGTGTCGGGATAAAAAGTTCGGGTTGTCGGGTCGACAAACGCCTTCGGCTGTGACTTAGCTCTGACCAAGTCACTAAGCCAGTCCCAGCCAGGACCCCACTATTCCCATTCCCCGTTCTCCCCCCCCCCATTTTTGGCGCTTTGTAACATCTAGAAATTTGTACATCCGCCAGTGGGAAGAAGATTTTAATTAAAAGCAGCAGGAAATGTGACCCAAATAATACTTCCGTATAGTGTGAAAAATTGGCCCCGCCGCCGTTGTAGTCCTGCTATTTGCCATTTTCTTGCAGGACATCATCATCATCATCACAGGACACACTCACACCGGGCGGCGGGCAAGGGCCATTGGCTGCCTAATTTGTCGCAGGACAACCGGCCGCCTGCAGGGCAAGCGTTTAGCTGCCGGCGGGGCAATGAAATATAAACATATCTATATACATATATATACTATATATATCTATGTGTATTTGTATAATTCAAGTGATTCCTAAGCTGGGGCGACTGACAAGCGTAGAAGCGGCAAACCAGCCAGCGGAAAGCGTTTATCCATTGAGTGGAAAATGACACGGGAAAAGCTTCCGATACTTGACTCCCCCACATGTGTGTCGCGGGATAAAGTTGATTAATTATTGTTATTATTTATTATTGGAGTTTCATTATAATTATTTTTTTTTATTAATTTTATTTGTTTTTAATTTAGTTGAATTTTTTTTTTAATAAAAATAAGGCACTTTTTTTAAATAATAAAAAAGGTAAATGATGTTATTTTTCTATGTGTGAAATTATTTAATTTCCAAGGTGTTTTAAGGACTATTTTTTGATATATTATGAATTAAATGCATTTTAAAATCTAAATTTATTTTAATAGAATTAAAAATATAGCTTAAACAAATTTTTATCAGGCCTCAAGTTTAAATAAAAATAGGGATTTTTTTAAAATAAATTATTAAATTTTGAATGATTTCTTTAAGGACTATTTTTTTAAGGTATTATGAATTTAATGCTTTTAAAAATCATTATTAATTTAAAAATTATTAAAAATATGTAGCTTATAAAATTTTATATCAAGCCAAAAGTTTAAAAATTAAAATCTACAAAACAACTAGTTTTCTTAAAACCTTTTAAATATTTTACGAAAATAAAGTAGAAATAATCAAAAAATGTTTAACGATCTCCTGGAAGCTTTACAAAAATCCTTAAAAAAAAACTTGCTTAGTGGAAGCTAGTATACAAGGGAGTATATGTTATATATAATCATTATATAAAATCCCAAAAAATCCTTAAAAATCCCTAAAATTCCCTAAAAAGATCTTCTAAAAACTTTACAAAAACCCTTGAAAAAAAACCTTGCCTAATGAAAGTTACCCCCACTTCCTCTCTCTCATTCTTTCATGATAATTGAGGATCAGCGGCCTTGATATGCAATTTTCAATTGCAAAACTTTTTGTGATAAATAAAGTCCGCTCTCGGGGGAGGCGGTCGCTGCCGTTGAGTTACGTGGCGTAGCTCACTTGGTTATTCTTGGCCCGACACAAAATCAATATGGTTACCTTGTCACAGCGTGTCCTTTGACTTCGCTCCGTGTGCTCTTGGCACGCAAGCAGCGTGAAAATGCAATCAATAGCAAATCGTTGTCAGCAATTAGCGTTCCAAGCCCATGGATGAAACCCGATCCCCCCCCCCCAGACCAGATCCCACCTGCCAGGTGCTCGGGTTAACCATTCATACAGCGGCAACACGTGAGCAATGCAGTCCACCACTTGACTGAAGTGTGCCAAAAAGGATTTGCCACTAACGATGGCAACGGCAGCGACTGCATCTGCAGGACTCTCGAGCGTATTTGCTCATCGTTTTCGCTTTTTACTGCATTTTACAGTGTTGTACCTCCTCCTTCTACTATTGCGGACTGCCTCAATTGCCAGCAAAATGGCAAACAAATCGTTGCAAATATTCGCCCAACGTGGCGTATGCGCAATTTTTGCCCAATCCAACCTAGTGTCTCTCCTATATATACGTCTATATATAAGGCACACGTATCTGTCTAGCACAAATATTTGATAGCAGCGAGGGAGTCTGTGTAAGTGTGTGTTTGTGTGTGGACAGAACCATTTGCTGTTGTTGATTTAATTCAACATTTGCCGAATGAAATTTTCATCCAGCGATGACAAAACGGAACAAACGTCTTGGCGACAGCCGCCCATCACACTTATGGGAATATCAATCAAGCGTGAATCCCAGGGATCTAGATTTATAAGGGTACGGGTTTGGGTCTCCTGCCGGTTTCAAGGTATTTCAAGGACATCTTGAGATATTAGCTCAATTAAAGGATTATATTTAGATGCTCTGCTTTGGTTTTTAGTTGAGTTTTAAAGCTGAATTTTATAGTTTTAAATATTTTAGGGGAATGACTCGACTTCCTTCACTGCGTTGCAGGGTTATGACTTAAATTATAGCACTTTTAAAGTTGTATTCAAATGTAAATATTTAACCGTAAGTGTAAATTATAAATTATTAGAAATTAAAATTAAAAAATTATAGAATTAGGAATCGATATTAATATTATATACTCACAGTTCTCCAGGTTCCTCCTTCGATTGCTCCATCTCCTTGATTTCTCGCTAGTCTTAAAGGCTCTTCGGTGAATATCTGATCAAATAGCTGATAACCCCGTAGCACTAAGCTACTAAACAGGGAGGGTACACTAAAAACACAACAAGTAGCAGCTCTTTTGGGAGCGAGCATCCACAATCACACAACCACACTATCACACCACCTCAACATTCAGCTGGGTTACCACTCAGAAGATGCTTGAACTAGTTGGGAATTATAGTGTCAAGCGAGTGGAAATAATTTTTTGTATTAATTTTTTTATTATTTTCTTATTTTTTTGTTATTTTCATATTTATTTTTTTTTATTATTTTTTTTTTATTATTTTTTTAAATTATTTTTTTTATTAATTATTTATTTTTTATTTATTATTTATTTTTTATTTATTAATTATTTATTTTTTATCAATTATTTATTTATTATTTTTTTTATTAATTATTATTTATTTTTTATATTTTTTTATTAATTTTTTTTTTTTTAATTTATTAATAAATTTATATACAAAAAAATATATATATATTCAGTGCTAGTTTTTAATAAGTAATTAAATCTGAAAAATGAAAAATTAAATAAATACAAATTATTGTTAATTTTAAAAAATTTTTAAGATTGTTATAATTTAATTACCCCGAACAAAAAGACATTCAGGATTGTGTGTTTACATCTATAAGTATTTTGTATATTTATTTTTTAATTTATCATAAATTTTCATTTTGCTTGAATTCCAAATACACATCGATAGTTCGTTCCTCTCATCGCATAAATTTAATATAAGTTTTAAGTAGGTCATAATATATATATATATATATTTATAAACATAACTTTGATTTTGCAAGCGAAGAAAACAGAATCGGGAACGGTTTTATCTAAAAATTAAATGTGTCAATAATATATATATATATATATTTTTTATATATGCTGTCTTCTCATATACATAGATAATTATATAACAATTACGATTACAAAAATACACGACGACATGATGAACAGAGGATGTAAAAGGGGGGGAAGCTTGAATGAAAAATGAATTTCAGAATTTGATGCTTTCCAAGAGATAGTTTTTTGTATAATGCAAGCTTTAAATATATATATTATTTTGTTTATCTTTATATATATATATATAAGATCGTTTATATATATATATATATATATGTATTTGTGTATGCATGTGGTGTTTGTGTGAGTGTGTTTGTGTGGGGAAGTTGGGAGGTATGCCTATTATCGTTTCAATGACTTAAATAACTAGAAAACATCATCATTATCCGAAGCAGCAGCTTGCAGCCTGGTCTCCGTTTCTGTTTCCGCTTCCACTTTCATATCCGTTTCCGGTGTTATTTTTTGCAAACGAATTAATACTCTTTGCCTTTGCTTATGCTGTCTCTTTTGCTTCTAATCTTTTCTTCTTTTTTTTCACTTTTAGCCCAAGTTTCAAGTTCATTTTCGCTTTGTTTTTTGTTTTTGTTTTTTTGTATATATAAATATTGTTAATGCATTGCGTGTGTGTGTATGTGTTATCATTACAGTTAATTATAATTGTAATAAAGACGACGGCATTCTAGGAATTGTTGATGCACAAAAGCAAATAGTTATTAGTTCAATGCGCTCGTGTTTCTTTTTTTGTTTTTATTTGCTTTCTAATTCACCGAATCAAAGGGGATTCTCTCCATCTCTCTTTTTCGCTCTTTCTCTCTCTCTCTTTCTCGCTTGAGTTCTCATCATGATTGATTGATTGATTTAATTTCCCACTTAATTTGCACAGTCACGTCTCCTTTAGTATCTGCTGCTGTTGTTAAACTGCGAATTAATGGCCGTATTAACCGCCGAGGATGCCGCCTCCTGGACATGCTGATTCCTTAGAAACTCTGTGGTAAACTCAGCCTGTGCCTTGGCCATGCTGGCCCCAGTACTGCGATAGATCGTATGGATCTTGGTGATCATCAGCACATTGGCCACGGCCACCGCCGCAAAGGCAAAGGAGATGTTTAGCAGCAATATGCCAACTATAATGCCCGATGCCTGGCCATCGAACTGGGCAATGGAGGTGATGAAGCCGCAGTAGCCCATCTTTTCGAAGCCCACTGCCTGGACGATTGAGTAGAGGGTTTGAAAGAAGTAAATGAAGAAGAAGACCATGAAGTTGAAGCTCGAATCGTTGCGGAAGGCCTTGTACGCCGGTCGGAACCTAAATAAATAAGAAATAAAATATACAAATATAATAAATAAAAGGTATTCTACGGTATCCTTATCACAGGCTTTGCACTCACCAGCAGACATAGGAGGCGGGCGAGAAGAGCAGCGTGTAGAAAATGGCCAGGAAGAAGGTCTCAAATTGGCCGGCATGGAAAAGCAAAATGAGACCGCCGATCACGTTGGCCAACAACGTCATGGTGTAAACTGTAACAAAAGCGGAGAATTTGGTGAAAAATATAAGGAATTTTGGGTTAAAATAATGAAAATATATATGTTTTATCTTAAGTGTATATTTTTTTTAATTATTTATATCTTATTTATTATTTATTTATTTATTTTATTTATTATTTATTTATTTATTTTATTTGTATTTTTATTATTTATTATTTATATTCTTATTTATTATTTCTTCAGGAATTCAGAGATAAAATATTAAAAATATATATTCCTTCCTGATAATATTAATTTTTTTGTTAATTATTGTATAGTATTTATTTCCTTTTTTTGCTTATTTATTTGAATTATTATTTATTTTTTATTATTTATGTAAATTATATATTTTTTTATTATTTATTTATTATTTATTATTTGATTACTATTTATTTTATTATTTTGTATTATTTATTTATTATTTATTCATTATTTTTTAGTATTTTATATTATTTTGTATTATTTNATATTATTTTTTATATTATTTATTTATTATTTGATTATTTTTTTGTATTATTTTTTAAGTATTAATTATATGTTGTTATTACAATTATTACTTTTACGATATTCTTTCTGTTTATAAACCCCAAAACTGCTTTACTATTCAGCCTAAATAACGCCTCGTTTTATCATTCAAAGAAAGCCTCTCTCCCCCTCCCCTTTCTCTTCCTTCTGCACAACAAAACGAACACACCTCCGCAGCCATTAGCTCTCTACATCCACTCTGATTAATCATTCCACCTGACGACCGTGCCCGGACACGCGATGACTAATCCCAGGCCCCCGCGGGTCGCCTTATCAGACACAAACGGCAATACTTACAGATCCAAATGTAGTACAATCGCTTGACCAATTTCTGGAACTCGGGCGGTATCTCCACCTCAAAGTCCTGGTAAAAGCACGGCTTCACACAGAAGTTATCCGGCAGCGGGGGCCAGTTGTTCAGCTGCGACACATTGCCCTGCAGCTGCTGCTCGCGACGGTCCAGCTCGGCTGCCTTGCGGTCCAGCTCCTCTTGGCGGCGCTAAAAATATAAACAAAAAAATATATGTATATTTAATAAGGAGATTACAACAGTTTATAAAGTGGAATCAGCAGGCGAAACCATTGTTCAGGCATTACTTATCAAGGATCGTAAAACCATTAAAGTTTAAACTGAAGATAAGGGGTATATATTAGTGTGAATAATGGGGATATTTTTAGAGTAAATCAATATTATTTTGTTAAATATTATTTTGTTAATTTGTTATAATTTTAATCTGCAAAATAATTGATTTTAGACTGTTATCAAAACGCTTAAACTGCTAAATTGAAAAGGTTTACATATTTGTAAAGCATATTTCCTTGTTTAAAAAACTCTTGGAGCCATCTTTGGGTTTTTTTTTAATACATTTATATATTAAATTTGTATAATATTAATTTATTTATTTAAAGCTTAATTATATAAACTTTTGCTTTTACTTTAAATGCATTTTTTTGACAAGTTTTAAAAGGAATTCTAGTAATAAAAATCAAATTTGCTTTATGTAAGTATTTAAAATAATTTAAATTAAATTAAAAAATGAAATATTAAATATTTTAAAATGAAATAAATTTTAAAAAGTTGCATTAAATATTTTAAAAATCACAAAAACTTGATTTTAAATAAGTCAAAACCAAGTTATACATTCTTCAAATCAGCCACAAATATTTTTGCTCTGTTGTAGCCCCAAGTGAAGCCCGGCAAAGGCTAAGGGAAACCGCAGTGAGTGTGGTACAGTGAAGACCCGCAGCAGCAGCAGCAGCAGCAGCAGCCAGCGGCAACTAATCTCGGCCAGATGCCGGAATAATCTCGTTATCTTTTGATTATCTCGCGTTACGGCTTGCGACATGCATTTACAGACATGTATGTACAGACCTTCACTGTACTCTCGGGTTTCCCCCTCAACTGGCTAACTAGGTTACCTGCAGCTCCTCCGAGGTGATCTGTATGCTGGTGCTCGGCGCCGAGGCGCCCAGCGAACTGGTCTGCGGGGGCGGTACATTCTGCGATAGCGGCTGCACCACCGCCGCCGTGTTCGTTGAGTTGATCTGCAGCTGCGGCTTTGCTTGCTCCTCAAATGGGTTGTAATCCTCGAGGGAGACGAGGGCGCCGCTTTGCAAACGTCTTGCCTGCTGGATGGCGGGGTCCTGAAATACAAAGAGGAAGCGGAAGCGGTTTGCAAAAATATTTCCCCAATAAGTTCAACATATGTGACGAATGCACCCACATCAACACACACACACATACGCACACGAACGCCCACTCTGGCCTACGTGTATCTGTGTGTGAGTGTGTGCGTGTGTCGGGTTTTCTTCTCTGTGTGTGTTTTGCTGCTCTCACCGCAAACGGATTGTCCAGATTGGGCTCCCCAAAGGGATTCTCGTCGAGACCGGAGCCGGACATGGTGTCTACTGTTGTGTTGGGGCTGTGACCAGGTAAACGCTTGGGACTCGCACTCAACTTTTATGTATATTTTCCCCTGCAAAAAGCTGTGTCACCTGTGTGTGTATCAGTGTGACCGTTGCTTCATGTTTAGAAATAGGCACAAGCTTACAAAACTTGAAAAGGCCTAAAAATACGGATTTAGGTATTTATCTAGTATATTTTTAGTTTATTTCCTTTTTAAATAGCTTTTAACTGAAGAATCTATTAACTCTGCGTTTTATTTATATATAATGTAAAATATTCTTGAAATATTGATCATTTACGGATGATAAATATTTCATCAATTTGGTATTTTTCTAAGAAATGGTATATTATCGATACATTATCGATTGGGCCAATCGAAATGAGAATGTAAACAAACCAACCAGGTGGCAACGCCATTTTGCCTAAATAATTAATTCGCAATTCTCGCATCTGATTTTTTGTAAATAATAGTAGATGAGCACAGCCATACAAACGTGTAAACATTCATAGAATCAAAGCACAATGGCTGATCGCGCGATCAAGCTCCTGGTGATAGGGGAGAGTGGCGTGGGCAAGTCCAGGTGAGAGAGCAGCTCCATTTCCTTCCTATATTTAAAACCACTGCGTATATACGCACACCGCGCTTGCATCATTGTTTTCTATATCACAAACACCTTCTCCTCCTCCTCTTCCCTACAGCCTGATACGTCGCTTCGTGGAGAACAAGTTCGATGACAACCATGACGTCACGATCGGCATGGACTTCAAGAGCAAGGTGATGAACGTGGATGGCATCGACTATAAGGTGGCCTTGTGGGACACAGCGGGCGCGGAACGCTTTCGCAGCCTAACGCCCAGCTTTTACCGAAAGGCATTGGGCGCCATACTGGTCTACGACATTACCAGCCGGGACTCACTGGTCAAGCTGGAGACGTGGCTGGCGGAGCTGGATAGCTACAGTGATAATCCGAATATAGCCATCATTGTGGTGGGCAACAAGATTGATCAGGAGCGGGAGGTGGATCGCGAGGAGGGACGCAAGTTTGCACGCAAGCATAGGGCGCTCTTTATCGAGACATCGGCCAAATGCGATCAGTTTGTGAGCGATGTGTTCAAGGATATTGTGGAAAAGGTAAAGTTCACGCTAATAATCCACTTGTTATTTTAATAATCCCTCCTCTGTTCCCTTGTAGATTGTCTCCTCGGAGTATTTCAACAATGGCAACGGCTCCACAGGCATGGACATTGGCGGTGATCGGGATCTGGAGGGCAGTGCCTCCTCCTGCTACTGTTGATATCTGGTGGTGTGCTTTTTGTCAAACAAATTTCTAGCGTGTATTTATTTAATCGTTCAAATATCATTAGCATAAAGCCAAAAAAAAAAACCACAAAATCAGCGTTCAATCTTAAATCAAACCGGGAATCAATAGGATATATATTACGATATCCTTGGAGGTCCCTTTTCCAAATCTATGTATGTATGTACGTATGTATCTTGCATTTTTTCCTATAATCTCCATAGTTTTTGTTGTTGTTCCGTTTAGTTAATGTCCCTAAAATGTATAAAAAATCCTAGGTAAAAGCAATTTAATCGATTTAAGTCCTGTTTTGTAAATTAAAGGAATTACTCATTCGTAAATTGGAATTATTTCATCATTGGTCTGGTGGTAACTATCAGCGGGTTGATCAGAGTCCAAGTAGAGCCACACGTAAGCGTTGGGATTGTAGCTCAACTCGACGTTTTCCTTTGTTTTTCTGTTTTTTTATATATGTTTTATATTTTATTTATTTATTATTTATTTGATATAGTATTCTATTTTTTAATTATTTATTTATTTTTATTATTTTATTCTATTTATTATTTATTTTATATATTATTTATTTTTATTTTTTAATTATTTATTTATTTTTTTATTTTATTTATTTTTTTATTATTAATTTTATTTTATTTTTCCCTTAACCCCTTCGTCATGTAATCAATTATCACTTTCCCATTTCTTTTCATTGTTTTTATTTAAATGAAGACAATTTTGTATGCTTTTATTTATGTTTGCTCTTAAGTCACAAAAAAATTACTAGTTTTGTATAATTTAAAATATAAGAAAAAACAAAATGATGATACAGGGCCGAGAATTGGTTTAAAAAAAAAACAAATAAGAATTTGAAAGAGTTTAAACCGAAATGCACTTCGGTTTTGGGGTCTCTCTCTTAATTGCCGCTGCTGCTGGCTGTTCATGATTGTGTTTTTTTGTGTCGCTTTTAAAAGCGAGTTTTTTTTTTTAGTGGGTGTATTTACAGTTATCGATGATTTATTTTATCCATTAATGCTAGAGCAAGGTGGGATCGCCGGGGACATCATGGAGGCTGGAAGGTGATGCTCTTTACTCCTCTCTCTTTACTTCTCTCTTTACTCTCTCTTTTTTTTTACTCCTCTTTCTTTACTCCTCTCTCCTTACTCGTCTCTTTTTACCCGTCTCTTTTTACTCATCTCTCGATTTACTCGTTTTTTTTTTACTCCTCTCTTTTTACTCGTCTCTTTTTACTCTCTCTCTCTCTTTTTACTCTCTCTTTACTCGTCTCTTTTTACTCCTCTCTCTTTACTCGTCTCTTTACTCCTCTCTCTTTACTCTCTCTCTATCTCTTTTTGAAGAGCATGCCTTGGAACACACCCTGTATGTACAAAAATCTATTGTAAATCGTTTTGGTTCCACCTCCTTGTCATCCTCTTCCTTCACCTCCTTGGTATGTTCCCTACGATCCTTACCCCGAACCCCGCCCGAATTTCCCCAGTGTGTTTAGCGGGTAACTGTAACCTCCTTTTTGCTCCTTCTATTTACCCCCAATGCCACTCTTCTTGGCATCCACTTCATATATGAGCAATCGCCACATTTTCACCACAAACACCTCCGCTTCCTCGTCCAGTACCTAAAGAAAGTGAGAAGGAAAGAGTTAATTAATTTCTTTTTCCACAAAAAAGAGACACAGGACACTCACCATCTGGACATCATCGAGTATACTCTGTGGCGGACTGCCGGCCAAAACTTTGGAACATATAAAATCCACCAGGGTTGGCTCTGGCTCACCAATATACTCAATAATTTTCTTATTTATCCATGGACGTATCTTGCGTTCCATTAGACCGCTGTCAATCTCATTGCGATCAAGTTTATAATTAAATAGCTCCTCCTTTTGCGTGGGTATCCTGTCAATAATGCTTTTTATATGCCGACGTTTTTCATCATAAACCTTAGCACCATTCTCATCCTTTTTGCCGCTAGCAGCGGCAGCATCTGCACTGGCACCACCAGCCTCATTCTTACCGTGTTTGCTGGCGGAACTACTGCTGTTGCTGCTGTTGCTATTATGTTTGCTGTTGCTGCTGCCATTGTTTTTGCCGGAACTGGAGGAACTTGAGCCGGTGCCAGCTAGGGCTATCTTTTGGCTAACGGCAGCTGCGGCAGCGGTGGCTGCTGATACTGCAGAGCTTTGGCGTTCCGCAGAGCTTATATTGTTGCTACTATTGTTGTTGTTGTTGTTATTGCTAGTGTTGTTGCTGCTGCTGTTGTTATTGTTGGTTGGATGGGCAGACGATGGCGTGCTGTTGCTCATGTTGTCATCGTAATCTAAGGATGGGAGAGAGTAAGAGTTAGATGAAGAGTCAAAGGAATATGATGGGAAATATGTTCCTCAAACATTCTTCATATTTCCTTTCTATATTCCCCTTCTATTCCCCCTACACCCACAACTCACCTAACGGCACCAACTTGCGCTTTTTGGGATTAATATTCTCATCATTGTCATCGTCATTCACAAATACCCCCGTGGCTTCAATCTTCTTCTTCTTGAGATTGTTGCCCAGCGTCAGGGAGATGAGCGGCATGGTGGTAACTGGCGGTGTGGCCGAGGGCAGATGATGATGATGATGATGCTCCAACGAACCCTGATGATCATTCAGCATGGCGGCACTCTGGGTGGGCGTGTGAATGTGGGCCAGAGAATCGCGTGATTCGCTATTTTGCCTGCTTAAACTGTTGGACAAAGAGTTATCCTTGTTGTTGTTGTTCTTGGCATAGCCACTGGCATTGGAGGCGCTGTCACCCATAGAGTCATGGCCATCATCGTGACCATCATTGGAAATGGAATTGTCATCATCATGGGCCAAATCTGGATCATAGCTGTCGGTTGTAGGCTGCTGATTCTTGTTTTTGTTGTTGTTCTGCGCCGTTTCCGTGGCCATTTCCAGATTCACATTGATCAGGATGCGCGGCTCGTAGAGCTTTTCGATTTCGCGACGTGCTTTTTCATATTCCAGCGAGGGATTCTCGTATTCACCGCTAAAGAACTTGGTCTTGAGTTCGGCCAGCTCATCGGCCTCCTTTTCGCGATCCTTGGAATCGGCATCGGCTTCGCGTACACGCTCTGCCAGCCGCTGCTGAAGTTCACGTCCGCGATAATACAAGGAATCATCACGCTCGTCATCATAATCCTCAACGAATTCCTTCAGGCGCTTGGCATCACTTTCGCGCTCCTCCTGACGCAGCAGCTCCTTCAGGCGGTACTTCTCGTTCTCCTTGGCTCGACGCTTCTCGCGTATCTCCCAGTTGGAGAGTCGCTCCTGGTAGGCCGCCTCCTTTTCGCGCGCCTTCTTTTCGGCCTTTTTGCGCTCCCGCAACTCCTCTTCCATTTCCTTTTCGCGACGCGAATCCATTAGCGGCTTCATGCGTTTCTCCTCGCGCTCACGCTCACGTTCGCGATCCCGTTCGCGTTCCCGCTCGCGCTCCCTTTCACGTTCCCGCTCCCTCATCTCCACACGCTCCCTTTCCCGCTCCCGCATCTCCACACGCTCCCGCTCACGTTCGCGCTCCCGCTCGCGCTCTCGTTCCCGCTCCCTTTCCCGCTGTTCGCGAATCTCCTGCTCTCGGTCGCGTTGGCGTTCCTTGGAGCGAGACTTGGAGCGACGACGTCGCCGCTCTTTGGAGTCAGAGCGACGCTCCTTGTGTGCAGTATCAAGGGGCTCCTTGCGGCGACTGGCAGTGGCGGCGGTAATGGAGGTGGATGACTCCTTGGGCTCCTTTGCCAAGTCCTTGACGGCAGTGGAATCCTTGGAGGATGATGATGGCGTTTCCTTGTCAACAATTGTCACATCCAAATCAGCAGGAGCACCTCCAGATGAGCCTGTGGCAGTGGCAGCCACAGCATTGGACGTGGACAAGGAGGAGCCTCCTCCGGCTGCTGCTGCTGCTGTTCCTGCTGCATTGGAGCTGGAGTTACTGCTGCTGGTGGATTTACTGTTCGATGACGACGACGACTTACGTTCACTATCACGCTGCGCCTTCTTGCGCTCCTTGTCGCGCTCCTTCTCCTTGCTGGCCGCCAGCTTCTCCTTCTCCTTTTCCTTTTCCAGCTCCTTGCGATGCTCATCGGCCTCGGCTCGCTTCCGAAACTTGCCAATCTCGCTGCTTATAAGATTACGCTTCTCCTCCTCTAAGGCATTGTCATTCAGCACCTTGATCTTGATGTCATCCTCGCGTCGAGTCTTCTTATTACGACTGCTGCTGCCATAGAGATCACCGCGATTGCTGCCATCGAAGCCATCAAATTCATGCTTGTGCTCCTCCAGCAGATCCTGCATCTTGCCAATGGCATACTGATCCTCGGTCTTTTCATCCACCGAATTGGAACGATCACCGTTCTTGCACTCCTGCTCCTTGTAATCCTCGATGAGCACCTTGTTCTTGGCATCTACTTTGGCCACCAGCTTCTTGCCATCGATTTCCATTTCGCTGAGCAAGCGGACGGCACGCATGGCTGCAATTGGGCCGCTGCAAGAGGGAGTTGTGTGTTAGAGATATACCAGGAAATAGGCGTCCCAAAACTCCAAAAAAACCTACTCAAATTCACAGAAACCAAAGGTGGAGACTCGCTTCCAGTTGATAACAACGCCACAGGTGGACAGAATCCGTTTCAGCAGCACCTCCGGCACACGTTCACTGATGTTGCCCACAAAGACGGTGATAATGGGACCCCGGAACTGTGGCTGCGGCTCTGGCGGACGATGGTACACCTGCGGCTGTGAGCTGATCGTGGCCGAGTTCCTAAAGTTTCGCGGCGGCGCATTTCCCATGTTTGGCATCATCTGGAAAGTGGAAGGATCCACATTTTAAACATGTAGAAACTAGAATTTCCAATGGCAACTTGTCGTCTTACGTGCGGTGGCGGTATCGAGGCATTCATGTACGGCGGCATGGGTGCCCCCCGTGGCGGGTATGACATATTGTCCCTTTTTTTGTGCTCCTTGGATGGCCAATTATTTACGAAAATCCTTTAAAAACTAACAATTTTTAGCGTGTTTGCAAAAAAAATAAAATAGGAAAGCCGACAATTCACACACACGGACAGGCACAAGCACAACTACACACACACAGGCACACAACACACACACAGACGCAGGCTGGCTGGGCGCAAACGCCACACGGAGTGGGAATGTGCTGTGTATTTGGAGCCTTTCTGGGCCTCCGTCCGTTGGGATCACTGAGAATCGGATCGGGTAATACACAATTCGGCTTGCACGGTGCTGCAGGCGGGGGCTGGTTACGCCGGCGCTTGCAAAATGTCCACGTAAATAAGAAGAAATTACCGAATTTTCACAAAACTCTGGCCGCTGTTCTAGGGATGGTAGTTGCCCTAGCAAGCTGCTATCGGTTCGTGGCGTGTACGAGAAAAATCGACAGCGGCGATAGTTCGATGATTTTCGTAGGTATTCTATGTCTGGCAACGCCGGGGAACTGTTTACCAACACTGCTTTTCCAACACTTTAGCGGTGGATACAAAAGTTTTAATTTAAAATTATAAAATAATATATATTTTAGGAAGAATAAATAATAGCATAAACTTATAAACTTACAAACTTTAATTTATAATTTATTTTAAATTCATTGCCAAATAATATATATTTTCCCTTTAAATGAAATCAGACTTTATACAATCTTACTATTGTAAGAAAAATATTAATTACTGACGACAAATAAAATAATATGTGTAAAATAAGCTTAAAAAAGCTCTCTGGCTCCCCTCTCTGTTGAAAACTTTAAGCTTGAATTCCAGCACATCCAATTGGGAACCGGAAGAGACCAAGAAGAAGAGGGAGAGAGAGAGAGAGAGAGAGAGAGAGAGAGAAATGGGCACAAATTATGGTAGTGTTTACTTATTGCTCATTGGATTTTGTTTATATTTTTAAGTAGTTAGTAATAGATAAACGACTGAGTTACAGCTTAAGAAAATGTTGTTGTCAAAAAGTATGCTATAAATCCTTTGGTACCTTTATCCTGGCCTCCTTTACAGCAAACTATTTTGAGCTTTGTGATAATAAATATACATATTTCTTAACCGGAAATCCTAGTTCATTTCTTAAATTTCTCTTTATTTTAAATAATATATGTCATTTATAAAATTTAATATATATTTTATTAAAAAATGATTTATAAATACGACGCATTTATGTGCCTTAACAGGACCTTCTGTCCTCCGTCTGCACATCGCACTTGACTTTCTACCCTACTTCTACGCCGCGAAATCGCGGATTACGGCTGGCGATTACGGCGAACTCGAAACTTTGGCAAAACAAAGCAATTGGAATCCGGTCAAGTGCGTTGTTGTTGTATTTTATGCTAGCGACAACCACCGTTGGCATTACATAGAGCCACCAGCAAACAACTACCGGCAGCGTAAAGCTCTCTGCCCAACGGCAGCTGCGCAGAGAGGCTGTGTGTGTGTGTGTGAGTGTGTGTGGCGCAGCTCATTTTGATTGTGATTTTGGGATTCCGCTTACGGACGCCACTGCGTCCTCTTCATTCTAAATTTAAGTGCCGCTGGAGCAGCAGGAGTCGCGGCACTCGGCTGAAAAATACAAGTAAATCGAGCACAAGACGGTTGTTAACCGCCCGGAAACGGGAACACCGGAACACGAACCGTAACCGATTTTTATTTTTTGTTTTGTTTTGTGGGTGTTGTTATTGTGTGTGTACATAACGGTACTCTCTGACTTACTTTTACAAAAGTTCAAAGAAAAAAAAAAACGTTAAATATATAAACAAAATGCTGTGAAAATGCTAAACAATTAATTGTTATTACAATTAATTATTGTTGTTGATGTGATTTTATTTTACGCAACCGTTACTTTGCGCCCCTTTCCCCTTTCCCCTTTTCCCCTTCCCATTTCCCTACCCCTTTCCCTGCTTCTATCTTGCTCCTACTGCCTACTGCCTCCTTCTTCCACTTCCTTCCTTCCTACTACGCACTTTTACGCTCTCACACTCTCACACACTCACACACACACACGCACTCTCGAGATTTTATTGCGTAAAAAGCCAAGTGCGCAGCTAACTGCACTAGGACTGCCACGCCCCTTCAGCCCACGCCTCTGGCTGGAGCCCTGGAAGTAAAAGGAGAGAGAGAGAGAGCGGCAAAGAGAAAGCCCGTAATGAGAGAGGGATGCTGTGTGTGTGTATGAGCGTGTGTATGCGTGTTTTTGACACTTCTTCCTTGTGCATTTTAGGGATACACACAATGTGCGTGTGCAGTGAAATGGAGTGAAAACGCCAAAGACCAAGGATTAACAACCTAATAATAAACTTAATATAAACTTGAAGCAGTAATTAAACGAAACAGAGAAATATCCCCCTCCCCCCACGAAAAGGACAACACACGTGACTGTGTGCGTGCGTGTGCTGCGTATGTGTATGAGTGTGTGAAGGAATTTCCTTCTGGCAGAAAGAAATCCCGTTAGATAAAAGCAGAAAAGCGAGCCGAAATGGACAGCTCGCCGGATCTGTCGCTGAAGCTCCGACGCGGCAGCAGCGATTCGCGTGACAATTTTTACATGGACTTTGCCCAGGGCATCGACTCCGATATCGAGGAGGTGGACACAGCCCAGGCTCAGGGTCAGGGCCAGGAGGTACCACCGCCACCGCCGCCACTGCCCACAGTTTCGCTGGCCGAGGAGGTAATGCTTCTGGTGGCACCACCGCCGCCGCCACTGCCCACGCTGCTGGGCCAGCCGCTGCCCACGCTGACAGAGACGGATGACATACCGCCAACGCCCACGCCACCGCCACAGCAGGAAGAGGACCAGGATCCCCAGGAGGATGATCAGGAGGAGGAGGATGAAGAGGAGGTGGAGGAGGAGCCGGAGCCCGAGGAGGAGGGAGCTGGCTCTGTGCTTGATCTGGCGCTGATACCACCGCCACCATTATCCCCGCTCGATGATGCCGGCCTGCGGACCGATGATGATGGCGAGGGCGAGGAGACCGATGATGCCGAGGATGCTGTGCCCATGCCACTGCCCCAGGAGCAGCCTGAAGAAGCACAAGAAGAGTTGGAGGAGAATCCCGAAGAGGAGAAGGAAGATTCCGATGATGAGGACAAGTCAACGCCACCGCCACCACTGCCGCCGCTACCATCGAATCTCTCCTATGTCCAGGGACACAATCTCGGCCAGGTGGTTACACCGCCGCTCACCAAATCACCATCCACTTCACCCTCACCGCCCGTGACCCCGCCGCCGTGTCCAGAGCTCAATCTCAGCCGAATGGTATCCTCGCCACCGGCTCAGCACATCAGCCAGATACCGCCACTGACGCCCTCGTCGGAAAGCGAGAACGAAGCTGAATCCCAGCCCAATTCGCCGCCTCTGCCGAATCCCCGACTGGAACCCGAGGCTGAAGTTGAACCGGAACCGGAGCCGGTGAGTGGAGCTCGCGAGGACTACAGTCGTTCGTTGGACAACGAGGATGAGTCCACCACAATTACCACACCGCCAAGCAATGGCTATTCGGCCTCCTCGATCATAGCACCGCCGCCAGAGCATTTTGGTGAGCTGGACGAGGACAGGGGCTTTATACCGCCACCGCCACTTGACCAGGCAGATGAGGAGGAGGAGGAGGAGCCTGAGCCGGAGCCCGATAATGAAGAGGAGGAGGAAGAGCTAACCAAGGTGGAGACGGATGAACTGTCCGTGGACAGGGAATCGCTGCAGGAGCAGCCCGGCGACAGCATTAGCTCGCCGCGAGCGGCCAGCATAGCCAGCGGTGCCCTGGCTGGCCTCACCGGCTCCATATCCGCCTCCATCGGTGGTGGAGGATCTCCGAAGCCGGAGAGCCGTGGACCCAGTCGCAGTGGCAGCCAGCGATCGCAGCAGATGAGGGGATCACAACCAGGATCGCGGCAGAGCTCACAGCCAGGATCAAGGGCTGGCTCCCAGCCAGGATCTCGAATTGGTTCACGCACGGGATCCGTGGCCTCGGCTGGCCATGCTGCCGGCATCCTCTCTCCCCAGGCCTCGATCAAATCGCAGACATCGGTTCGGAGTCCGGCGGTGTCGCAGCGTCAGAGCGTACAGAGCCCGCCGGCTGGTGAGGGTGCTCCGGTGATGCCATCGCCACCGCTAATGCGTAGCCCACCGCCGGAGCTGGCCCGCCAGATGCACAGTCCGCCAAGGATCACAACACCGCCGCGGGTCTGCAGTCCTCCACTGGTGAGCAGTCCGCCTAAGCTGGCGGAGACGGCAGCCACTGCCGCCGCTGCTGCTGCCGGAGTCACCAAGGAGCCAGCCAGGTGAGTTTGAAGTCGGGGTATAGGATTTGGTAACTACTAGAGATGCGGATATATAGGTTTCCGAGGATAACAAGTCTTTAATTGGATTAAGAATTGTCTTGTAGCCCCACAAAAGTATCCTTCTTCATGTTATGTTTTCCTTGAAGGGATTCCCCCCTTGTCTCATCTTGAGATTAAGATCCTTGGCAAGCCTGCAAGCCTTACTCCTATCTAACTGTAACATCTTGTCTGGCTTGGGCTTCCCGCGGGCGCTCCTCTAATTGCATAATCGTCCTCAGCCGGCTCTTCGTCCTGGCCCAAAACCTAAAGCTCCCCCCTTAACTACATCATCGTTCTCGTCCTCGTCAGCCTCCATTAGTCGCTGCTAATAGCTCAACAAAACTGTTTAACTTAGGTGCTCATGTTCTACTCCTGCTGCATCAGGAATGGTGGGTGTGGGCACCCACCATCCTCCTGCTCCCTGCTCTACTAGGTTCGCTGCTCCGCTTTGGTGTTGTCTGCCGCCTGCCTCACTTTACATTAATTAAACATCACGTTTCCAGAGCAACACCCGGACAAGTTTCACGCCGTAAACAGCGGCGAATACGGCCGGAGTCGGGGGTCACTGAGAGAAAAAGGTTGGAGAAGTTTTTGGGAAATAATAAAAGAATAAAGAAATGGAATTGAAATTGAAATTGAAATGATTCCTTGAAGATCCGGAGAAGGAGAAGCGTGCAAATTTGTCAAATATCATTTATGTTTCTAGCGATTCTCAACTTTTTGAATGTCAGTGTGGCAGGAGCCACCTGGCGTATACGTAATGTGCGGCCTTTGAGTGCGTATACGCTACACGGATTCAAAGGCACACGGTCTGAACTGAGCTGGGCTGCTCTGCTCGATTGGCCTGACAGGCGCAAATTGTTGCAGTAAATGGAAATGGAAACTAAAAAAAAAAAAATAAAAAAATAAGTAAAAAACTGAGAAGAGCAGGCTGCAGTAGCAGCAGGTAGGTGAAAGGTGACGGCTATGGAGCCAGGTTGTTGTCCTCGTCCTCGTCGAGGTCCTGGATGTCACCTTCTGTGTGTGTGTTGGGCCCTGTCTGGCCCCAATGCCACGCCCATTATTGTGGCGCTAAATGCATGTGCGACTCGGCAAATTGCCCGGAGCCAGCCACAGTCCGCCGGAGAAGAAGCGAGGCCCCCCTCCCAGTCCCTCTTTGTGCAAAATGGGTCAATTGAAAAGGCCTGCCTTGTTTCTGCTGCGGTTTTTTGTATTTGCTCTCATGTCCGAATGCCCAGGTGCTCCGCCTTCCCCTCCCTTTCAGAGCGGCCTTTGTCCATGTCCATGTATCCGTACCGTAACCGGGGTGAATGCATTCGCACTCATGAATACCGCATACGAAATGAAATGCCTTCCGCCCTTCGAGCCGGAAATTAATCGCTGGCTTCAATTGACAAACGGATGACTTGACTGGCGGTTGTCGTTCGTCTTCCGGTCGATATTGATATATATGGTATATTTCAATATCAGGAAATGTCACAGGTTTGGAGGTAATATATATTTAAGAATTTACTATCAAAGATGCTTAAAAGGTTTGGGAAATTAATGATAAATGTTAATAAATATTTATTATTAAATTTAAATATTTATTTATATATTTAATAGCAAAGAAAGCCTCTTAAAATGTTTGGGAATTTGTTGAAAAATGTTAATAAATATTTAAATATAATAGTAAATATTTATTTATATATTTACTATAAAAGGAAGGCTCTTAAAAGGTTTAGGAATTTGTTGAAAAATGTTAATAAACATTAAAAACTATTTTAATACTTTTAATTACTTGAAAAATATAAAATGTGATACCGTTGTAAGCCTAAATGGATTTTAAATAAACATTTCCCTCATCGCCTCTCTAGGAAATCCCCTGTTTATAGTCAAAGAATAGTGTAAACAAATCAATTTTTGCCACAACTTTGGCTGGGAGTGTCAAGTGTTCACTGTACAGGTGGAGTTGGTGTTGGGTGGGGAAAATGGTGGAAAAAAAAGATGAAAAGCAGGTGCACTGTCGGGTGGCTATGGTTCCATCCATTTATCCCTCCATCCATTTATGCAACATTCAAGCTCACATGGGGCACGAAAAAGGTGGTTTGTTGTGGGGTTAACAACCCCAACGACAACAACAACAAACAAAAATATAAAAGAAAAGGGACGCCCTGAAGTATGCAGCACGCTTTTAGAAATCAGATTACAAGTGCGCTCGAGTGCATGACCCACACAATTGCAGAAGGCACAGGCAGTCCTTGTGCCGAGGATATGTTGTGTGTTTCGTGTGTGTCCTGATGTCAAGGTTATTTACAAGCCCAGAGAGCTCAGGTTTCTCATTCCAAGCACAACACTTGTTGCAAATCATCATAAAAAAAAATAACAGAGATAAAAATATGCAAGTTTATGATTTTAAGGGAAGAAAATTAAATGCAGGAAAATTAAATAATATTAGTATATTAAAAGGCAGCTTCTATTAACATTATTAATTACTATTAGAAGGTAAAAGGTAGCTTCTAATGTATTTATAATATTAATTTTTCATGCATTGCTTTGATTTTTGATTTAAAATTTAAATAATTGTATTTAAATTCTATTCCTATTTTCTATAATATAATAAAATATAATAAAATAATAAGAAGCTACAAATATTTTTTCAGAGAAGATTTAAAATCTCTTTAAAATCAGTCTAAAAGTATGCAATAAATTCATGACAAAACAAGCTTTTCTTAAAGTTTTTACATTATAATCATTATTTTTAAAGAGTTTTAAATACAAAACAAAATCTAAATATTCCCTACAAGCTTCCCTTGAATGGAATTCAATTTTTTTATTTTCCTAGCAATATTTTCGCCCTGTGTAATCCCTCAGCCAGCTGTCGTAATGATGAGGCTCTGCAGCCTTACTTTCGAGTGGCTTTTCGGAGCACACGGCAAAGTGTATTTGAATCTAGCCCCGATTCTTGATTTGAATGCGAATAAATGATGATGCGTGGATCTCTCATGGCAGGATGTCGGTGCCCCTAGACCCCCCCAAAACCCATCCCAACCCCCTTTCGAATCCACCTGACTTCCGACATGTGTCATGTGTCATGTGCATGCGCTGCTCTCCGTTTCGCCTTAATTAAACATCCCAATCACGTACTGAAAAATATTTCATATTTCCATTATGGCAAGCGGCAAATCAACCAGGTTTATGCTATATATACCCAGATTCAGGTACAGTCAGTACTTGATATCTTTGGCTTTAAGATGTGAATAATATGTCTCAAAAATCCTGTTTGAAATGTAAGATTAAGACTAAGGACAGCAACTTGCTTTCTATGAAGGTTGAGGTGGCAGAGGTTTTTATATATTATATATATTACACAGAGGGAAAATATTGCTAGGAAAAAGAAATTTAAATATTTAGATTTTGTCTGGACTTATAATGTAAAAACGTTAAGAAAAGCTTGTTTTACCATGAAATTGTTGCATACTTTTAGACTGATTTTAAAGAGATTTTAAATCTCCTCTGTAAATGATTTGTTTAAGCAAATAAAATACGAATTTTTGAAGCTGTTTGTTATTATATACATATTATATATATTGTATATTATAGATATATATTTTATATATATTAGATATTGTATATCTTTATATATATATTATGAAACGCACTGTTACCCAGCCGTACTGTGTGTGTGTGGATATATCCACTAGACGGCGATTAGTTTCAATTGCCCCGTGGGGCTTTTTCATTAAGTTTATACTTATTTTTGTTGTAGTCTCTAGTCTGGATTTTAGTTGGAAATCTCTGGGATTGGAATCCGAAACGGAATCCGAGGCTTTGTGCGTTATTAAAAGCAATTGAAGTTAGCTTTGTGGGTGGAACAATGGCTGGGGTTGGGATGGGTATTCCCCGCAAGGTCAAGGAGACTCCCGTGATCTATAAATAGAGGTCAGTCTTCTCTACCGCGGGCGAAGTTCAATGCATTCGGGGGAATGGGAATGGAACGGAAATGTCTGGGGCATTGGATACAATGAAAAATGCCCCAAAAGCACACACTCTCGAGGGGGAGACCATTATTTAATTAAGGTGCTGCGGCAGCCTATATATCCGTATCTCTATAGCTATGGCTGTGTATCTCTCTGTAGCTCTTTGTATAGTATCTGTATCTGTGCTTGTGTATCTGTATCTGCATAACGGTGCCTCTGTATTTGTATCTGCAAAATCGAGTGCTCGGACCTTAATCCAAAGTTAAAGCCTCTGGTGGTTCAGTGAGCTCACGTCGGTCAGCAGATCCAGCCACACGCATATATATATCCATATATCCATATATCCATATATCTATCTCATTCATGTCGGACTTATCATCATCCTCCTCCACCTCCTCCTCCTCTTCCCCTTCAACCAGCTCCCTAAGTTCCGCTGCTGTTGGCGAACCCTTGGAGCCACCGCTGGCCACCGTTAGCTACCAGGATGAGCAAAAACCAAAGCCGGCTCCGGCGACCGTGGTCACCAGCCAGCCAGCCCGGGCTCACTTTACCAGCAGTCACCATCACTATCACTTGCCGCACCAGTTCCAGCATCCCCACCATCAGAACCATCACACGCACAGTGTCCGGGTGCCCACGCCTACGGTGCCCAGCAGTTATGCACCGCCGCCATCGTCTTCGGAGGGCGGCAGTTCACCCGGTGATCAGCGTCGTCGTCTCATGACGCCCGCTTCCGTTTCCGGTGCCGGTGCTGGGCTGTTAGCCGCCACATCCGCATCCTCGGCTGGCCCAGACTTAGCAGTGGCCGTGTCGCCGGGCCGGGTATCGGCTCGTTCCGGTTCGCAGCATCATGTGACCATCGATGAGTCGAGTTTGCCGCACAAGAGCAGCATCCAGGAGACACCAGGACCCAGTGGCCTGATCGTGGGCACCGGTGAGGGTGATGGCGATCGGGATATTGGACGCGGAGGCGGTGGCGGTGGCGATAGCTCTGATCCCCCCTCATCGCCAGGAGGCAGTAGCTCACAGCCAGGAGGAGGCGGTGGCCTGGGTAGCCAGCGGGAGGAGGGGCAGCTGGCATTGATGTATCACTCGCACCAGCTGACCAACTATCCGGTGCTGCCGGCCATCAAGCGCACCCACCGGCCATCCTTTGTGTATCCGCCAATGCCGAGGGTCAAGGCGTAAGTAAAGCGATTTCTTGATTTGCTTGTTTTTAGCTATAAACTTTGATTTCCGGAAGTTCATTTAATTTAATTTAAATTAACTCATAATTAAAAACTTATCATATTTGAAGAATTCTTTTAATATAATTCTGTTTCAAATTTTAACTGATTTTATAAATATATTTATTTGAATAAATTATTTTTGTGGACTTTGAACCCACTAATTATCCATATATCGATATATATTATTATATATATATTATTTATTTATTAAATAATATAATAAAATATTATTTTTTATTTTAAAATATTATTTAATATTTATAATATTTTTTATTTTTTAATAATATAGTTGAAGGAAGCCTAAAAATGAATAAAAAATTTACTGCGAAATTTCTTACCTAAAAATTTAACATAAACCAGCTTTTCTTTTTGATTTTAATTATTTAATAATACTATTTTTCCTTAATTTTTTTTTTAAATTTATATTTCATAGCGGCGATGCCTTGGCCACCTTATTCTCTGCACTTTATGGCAAACTTTTGGTGGTTATGGGCATAGCCTTTCCCATGGCCGAGGTCATTTCCACCTATATTCCGCCATCCTTCTATGAGGTGAGTTTGAATGCTAAGGGAAAACCCTAACAAAATATGTACTAATGCTAAAATTCATTTACTTTTCCACCCATTAGGTGTACTATTTGTACTTGTACATAGGCAGCATGATTTTCCTGCTCTTTATGTACGCCACCCTGCTCTGGGGACGACCCAAGTTGCCAGTGCCCATAGGTAAGGCTCTAAGGGATTTCTTAATAAATTAATATTAATATTAATATTATAATAAATGATAAATTAAATTCTAAATTCCTACCCCCCGTAGCCACCTCTCCCAACAAATCGACGACCAAGGCCAGTGGCACGGACAGCATGGATGAATCGGACACGGATAGCAACTCGGTGCATCGCCGCCTGCCACCGGCAATACCAGTGCGGCGACCCTCGCTGCTCTCCCCCCTGGGCAGGCAGCATCACTATGGCAGCTTCTACCTACGCATGGGGGCTGTGGGTAAGTGTTGTGACCACCAAATCCTGGCAAGAATCTAGGTTATACTAACCCTATATACACTTTTTCCCCTCCCCCGTGCAGCCTTTGGTATTGGCAGCATGATCTATTCGGGCCTGGAGTTTGGCCAGTACTTTGAGCTCAATCCGGATACCAAATGCCACAATGTGCTGCTGGCCCTGACACCGGCCACCCGAATGGCCTTCATCTTCATCCAGATGTACTTCATTTTCCTGAACAACGAACAGATCAAGGTGTATCGCTACAAGATTATCGCACGCTTCGGCCTGATGCACATGATCGGGACCAATCTGGCCGTATGGCTGAATGTCCTCATTCAGGAGACAAAGCATGAGATTTTGACCTTTTACAATCCGGAGAATCGTACGTTGAGGATTTCGCATAGGATACCAGGACACTCGCGTGGTCATGCCATCATACCGCATGATCCAACGGCGCATTTGAGAGTGCCCCGCGGGCTCAAGGGACCCTATCAGATTTTTGAGTGCCGCCGAACAAACATCATTGGTACTTTGGTGCAGGATGCCTCTCCATTTCTATTTCCCTGCACTATTGAGTACTCGCTGATCTGTGCCGCCATACTGTATGTGATGTGGCGCAGCATCTCCCGACCACAGACACCGAATACACCTCAACGTCCGGACATGATTAGCTCACCGATGAAGCGTTCGCCGCATCATTATTCGGTGGACTGTGCCCGCGCCCACAAGGGTCTGTTTGTGGGCATTCTCATCCTAGTGCTGACCATCATCTCACTGATTATTTTCTTTGTTTTGATTTCGCGACCCGAATTTGTGGCCATGGCCGTGACGGAGGTGACCATTTGTGAGTTGCTTATTTATGGCACAGCCACAATTGCCACATTGCTGGGCATGATACAGATCCGGCATTTGCAGTATGATGCCTACAGAAGCTTCTCCCTGGATGATATACTATTGGTGGGTGCTCAAACGGGTTCGTTTCTGTATAATATCTTTACCGTAATTGCCGGACACTTTACGCTGCGCAGCGATGATATGCTGGTACCCATTAATGCCTTGGCTTCGATTGTTCAAACTGCCTGCCAGACAATGTTTATATTGGATGCCAGCCGTCGACAGGCTGTTAGTCCAGAGCATATAAGAAAGAAGCCAGGACGGGAGATAGTCACCTTTATGCTGGTGGTCAATCTGGCCATGTGGGCGATTAGCACGTTGGAGAAATCACGAGCAGAATCCCATCCCATACAATTGAACTTTTATGGGCTGTGGGCCTGGACAATCATAACGCATGTATCGATGCCATTGGCTATATTCTATCGTTTCCATTCGACAGTTTGCTTGTGCGAGATCTGGAAGCGGGCCTATAAGCTAAAGCCAACGTATATGTGAGAGTTTGCCCGCTCGCGCATCCAAAGCATTGCGCAGCAGCATCAATTTTGTGAGGATCTCAAAACGAATTTGTCCTACTGCTATTGCTCTACAACGCTGGCGGGCGGTGAACTGGAGACCGTCGAGGAGGTGGACAGTGGGGAGAGTAATTCAGCTGAAGGTGGAGCAGGAGCAGAAGCTGTACAACAAGAGGAAGAAGGGGAGCTAGGCGGCGACAGGTGTCAGGGTTTGAGGGCACCCATCCGGGCGCTGTCGCCGCAATCTCTGAATACGGAGAAGGCCTTCTGTCCGGTTTACGTGATCAATGGCGAATGAGTTTACGCGCATTTTGAGTTCATTGATGCCCTCAGTGGCCATGAGCTCAGCTTTGTCTAGGACATAACCACCATCACCCACCATTAGAGACACCACCCAGAAAACGAACCAGCGCATCCCTAGACACAAGCCCCTTTTAAAGACATATCCCGACAAAAAAAGAGATATAGAAAGGATATTTAGAGCGAGAGTTATACAAGCAATACAGCATTAGTGGGTATCCTTTCAGGATTTAGGCAGAAAACATCACTCTAAAGGATATGCCAGTTATTTGTAGAGAGTATTCATGTTCAGCATCCCTCATATACTAAAGGAAAGTTAAGCCAAAATTCAAGAATATATCGAAAAAAAAAGGGTTAGGCTTTGCTATGAAAAGCATTTTATATGTTTATATACACACTATATAGAACTGAAACTGAGTAAGAATCAGCGGGTTGTTAAACTAAAGATCAGCTAAAGCCAGGATAAAGGATATTTACTTGAAAGTGAAATCGTAAGAGAAGGAGAAGTCATTTGAACCCCACCAGGAACCGCATAAAACCCACACTGGACTACCAAGTAGACAGTTGACACATTCAAACACTCACAGCCTAGCACCTAAGGTTATAAAAAAACAAAAAAAAAAAAACATATATATACTCACTCCATTATAATGTAGACATTCGATGAGTATCCTTTTTCCCCATTATATAATTATTGTTGAGATATTACGTTGATCATTAAGCGAAATCTGTTGAAGCAGCCGTAGGTGATCTTCGGTGTTGTTAGGAACCTTGTTTCCTTCCCCATTTTCTTATATATTTTATATTATTGTGATAGGCAGCGTTTGTGTTTTGTGCTTGTTTACCCATACAACATCTAATTCAGTATTAGAAAGGCTCAAACAAAAAAAACAAAACAAAAGAAAAACTAGAAGAAAGACAAATCAGATATTGGAAAGGAAATCACTTACTGTAAGACACGCACAAGAGTAAAATTTTAAGGAGATATAAATGAATATGAATATGAATATGAATGTGTGTTCTTTTTTTTTATATATAGTCATACCATAATGGTATATATAAGGTATCTAGGATATAGATGACGATATTTTTCAATGCCAAAGAGTTCTTTACGTAGCCTATGTTATATGATTGTCACGAGATTGGGTTTTTCATTTGAATCTACTCACTCATCCATTGTATATTCAAAAAAAAAAAAAAAAACAAAAGTTAAGTAAAAAATGCCAAAAACGAAACAAGAAGAAATCAAGGAGTCAAAAGGAGTTAAAAAGAGCAAATAAAAACAAGTATATTATATATATAAAAAATATATTTAAATTAAATTAGTTATTTCAATTTTATACTCGTACTAAATTTTTAACTAGAATTAACTGTAAACTTTATATGCATTTTCTTATATGTATTTATATATTGTACACCGACTCGGACACTGCTCTAAAAAAAACAAACAAAAAAAAAAAAAACAAAGAAATCGAAATCAAATTGAATCCAAAATCAAAATTTAATATTGAATATATACATATATATATATTTACAGCCCGATTGTATTAGAATTTATGGGAAACTAAGTAGTTACAATGAGCCATAGTTATCGAAGTCTCATTAGAGGAACTCCTATTCCACGTAGAAACCGATAAAATACGATAACAAACAAAAACCCAAAAACCGATAGAACAAAAGAGATTAAAGAAAGCGAAAATGATAACGAAAAACGAAAAGAAATATGCAAGTTATACCCAAAACATTATTTGTTCTTATTACTCAGTAAAAAAACAAAAAGGAAAATCAAAATAAATGTAACAATTGTGGGACTCATTTCATCGTCTGTTATCGATAGGTCTTCTTTAGCCAACTTTTTTAAAACTCTACAAGTCATTCCTTTACTTTTCCAAGGTTTCACCTTCTAAAATATTTCAACTATTTTTCTTACATTTAAAAACCAAGAGTCCTCTATTTAGAAATTATTCAGATATTCTTTAGGAATATCTGCAGATATATATTCATGATGTAGCTTTAGATTAAGGATAGTATTTCCTATATTTCAGGCAAACTGTTGCAGTTTCTTTTTCAGATTTCTATCAACTTTAAAAACTATATATTTCTTTCTGATAAATACAGACGAGAAAGTTCATATTTAGCCTTTAAATTTACCTCTAAAATTCCTCTATAATTCCCTTAAACTTCCCTTAAAACTTCCCTTAAAACTTCCCTTAAACTTCCCTTAAACTTCCCTTAAAACTTTCCTTAAATTTCCCCCCCGAATAATACTAAAAACAAATACAACTTGGACTAAGCCTAGGAAAAGCAGTTTGTATTAAGTGTTACAAGTATTTATATGTATTTACAATAATGGCTATGAAGATAAAGTTAAACACCCGTAAAAAATCCACAAAAATAACAACTAGTCGTCAATGTTCTGTGTTCCCCAGCAAATACACCACCACCCATAAGAAAATACAAAATAATAATAAAACAAAAAAAAAAAAAACTATAATGACTATAAAAGAGCAGTAAATATGCAATAAATATGATTAATAAATTGAAACGTAATTCGATTACTATGGAAAATGTTGCTGCCTTTTGGTGTTTTTTTTTTATTGGGTAAATGGGTCAAGACACCGAGATAGTTCCACTAAGATTGGGGCCTCAGGGTGGGGTCTTCAAGAGGAGCTGCCATCAAGGGGGGTTTCTTCGAAGAAGAAACGGAGAGCCCCTCTTTTTTTGAATCTGTATCTCAGGCTGGGGAACATGGGCGCAGGAGCAGATACACGCACTCACGGATACGGATACAGATACAGTGCTGAAGCCCTCCAAAAGTTACTCGCAGTTCGCAGTACAGTGAAGATTAAGCAAAGAGAACTATAGAAAACTATATCTGTATATTTTATTTATTAGTCAATTATAATAATTTCTGGTATGCGGGACTTTTTTTCTAGATTAAAAATAAAATTAGCAATTTTTAAATTTTAATAAAAATTTTTTTTATTTAAATAATTTTATTCAAAATATTTTTTTTCTGTATTAAAAATAAAATTAGCAAACTTGAAATTAATTTTTTAAATTAAATTAATTTTTATTTAAAATAAAAAAATGTTTTTATAGATTAAAAATAAAAAAGAGAAGATTTAAATATATTTTTTTAAAGAAATTTAATTTTTTTTAAATCCAATTTTTTTTTTCTAGATTAAAAATACAGTAGCAAACTTTTAAAATATATATTTTTTAATTTAACTGAGACATTTTGCTCTTTTCTTTTATTATTTTCCCCATAAAAGCAAACTTTAAATATATTTTTTTTAGTTAATTTAATTTTAATTTAAAATAATTTTTTTTTTTTAATTAAAAATAAAATTAACAATTTTTAAATATATATTTTTAATTAATTGAGACATTATCCTCTTTTTTTTATACTATTTTCTCCATAAAACATTGCTTTTGGTTACCTATACCAAACATTCACTGTACTTTTATTGGGAGGGAATGTGTGTATCTGTCCTTTTCACCCAAAAGTGCGTGCACCTCGATGGAGCGGGACAAACTAAGGAGATTTCCCCGCCATGGACTCTATCTTTCTCCCTCATACTTTCTCTCTCTCTATCTCTCTGAGGCTATGTGGATGCTGTTTGATATGCCCCTGATTTCCACTGCAGTCTGCCTGTGGATGCTGTGTTGTTCTCCACCTATAATATATATATATATATAGATGTTTCTCTGAATTCCACGTATCCGGGGCTATGTACCCGGGGACAGGCGTACCGACCGGTTATCCGGGATTTGAACCACGCCCTGGCCAACCGAAAACTAGGTTAGCTTTGCTCCGAAATACAAGCTTACACGCACAGCGGGAAATGGGAAATGTATACAGCATAGGAAATATAGTATAAAGAATAAATACATATAGCATAAATACATAAGACAGCTAGATTTAAGCTGCAGATACAAGATCCTCTCAAAACAAGCCTCTCTCCCTATTACCTATACAAATTTTATGTCTTATTTCCTTAATTCAATTAGGCCTTTTTCATACATTTTCCCTAGGACTCCCTGCTGTTATTTTATGTTTATTTTCCATAAGTTTTCCCTTTATATTTGATGTTGAGAGTGGGCGCGCCTGCAATTAGATACAAATACGAGTGGTTCGCATACACATAAATGCACCCCGTTTGGCGGCAAAACCGAAGCCCAGAGGTGAATGTCCTTTGGCAGGACTCGAACGCATGCGCCGCGCCCACTGCCACTCCTCTTTTCGCAGCACACACACACACACCCCTCCCCCCCGCCCTCGCCTCACCCCCGGGAAAGTTTTTTATATTTTTGTGTCAACGCCTTGGCTGTTGAGAGTGCATCTTGGCAGAACTTCGACTTGGACTGGACTGGACTTCCTTCCTCGAACCCTGTCCAAAGCAGTCACACCTCTCATGGCCCATTAGTGCATGCGGCTCTCGAGGGAGTTGGCCAGGTCCCTTGATGGCGATCCGATGGGCGATAATCTGATTACCGAGCCGGACAAGGGGACAAGCCAGGCGGCAACAATAGATGCAGTCTTTGGGCTGGGTTGGGAGCCCCCTGCAAGTCCTTTCTAATTCAGCAATTAGCTTTTAGTCCAGTGGGATTGGTAAGGCAAAGGAGGGCTAAGTCGAATGGGTTTTTATGGCAAGAATTCTTTTCAATTTAACTTTCTAGGGGATTTTTTTTAATAATAAAGAAGAATCTACTTGTAGTTATAGTCAGGCAACTGATAAGAATTATCACAACTTAAAAAAAATATATATTTTTAAAGATTTTTGACTTACTTTTAAATAAACAGCAAAGGATATTAACTTAGGGAAACCAAAATTTCTATATCCTTGAAGTTTGCAATAGGAGCATTAAGATTCCATATGTATTTGGTGCCCAATAAAAATGTCTAACTTAAATTTAATATTAAGATTAAAGAGATCTTAAAGCTAAAAATAAATATAATTTTGTGTACTCACATTTGTCTGGGTCGCTCTCCTTGATTTTTCTCTGATCTTAAAGTCTCTCCGGTGAATATCTGCTCGTTTTCTCGTAATCCCGTAGAGAGAAAGAGAGGATACACTGAAACACAACAACAAGCAACTCTTTTAAGAAAAAGGACAGCCACACCACCGCACTACATCTACCACTCGAGCTCAACACTCAGCTGGGTTACCACTCTGAAGATGCTAGAACTAGTTGGGAATTATAGTGTCAAGCGAGTGGAATTTTTTTTGTTAATTATTATTTTTTTTTTTTTTAATTTTTTTTTTTTTTTAAATTATTTTTTTTTTAATTATTTATTTTTGTAATTATTTATTTTTGTAATTATTTATTTTTTTAGTTATTTATTTTTTTAATTATTTATTTTTTTAATTATTTATTTGTTTTAATTATTAATTTTTTTATTTATTTATTTGTTTAATTATTTAATTTTTTTATTATTTATTTTTTTAAATTATTTTTTTTTAATTATTTTTTTTTACATTATTTTTTTTTAAATTATTTTTTTTTAATAATTTATTTATTTATTGATTTTTTTATATATATATAGATTTTTTAATTATTATTTTTTGAATTATTTATTTTTTGAAATAATTATTTTTTGAATTATTTATTTTATTAAATTATTTTTTAAAATGATTTTTTTTTAATTATTTATTGATTTTTTTTTAAATTATTTATTGATTTTTTTTAAAATTATTTATTGATTTTTTTTATATATATCGATATTTTATATTATTTTTTTTGTTTGGCCTAAAATGCATAATTTTAGATTCCGTGCTACTTTTTAATATGTTAAAAAATTCGTAACTTCTTTTTTTTTTACCAATAAAATAAATGCAAGAAATCATGGCTTTTACGGTTTTTAACCCTCTAATTTCTTAATATTTATTGCTTTCGCGTTTCGCTTAATTATTCAATCTGTCGCATAGGCATTTTGCCTTTATTCACGTGCTTTTTAACGAGATATTTTGGCTATTATCACTTCCCCCGTTTTGGCCTTACAATTCGCAAACGAACGTCGTGTGCAACGAATAATGGGTGGCAAAGGGGGAGAAAGAAGCCGCAACAAAAACTGGTAGAAGGTACACAAAAAACAAATAGTTGTGACTTTTTCTACTAAATAATAATTATATATACATAATAATAATAATTTAAAATTAATAATAATTAATCCATGTTGTCTGCAAGGAATAAAAACAAAAACAAAAGCAACAGCAACGGTAACAACAACAAGAAGCAACAGACAGAGACTTTAACGGCACGAATATCGTAAGCGCTTACGGTATACAAGCATACTAATGTTGTTCTGGCCCTGCGTCGACTGCGCCGCAGCGTCGCAGCTTCGCACAGTGGGAATAAAGCACATTGAAAATTATGAGCTATTTTTGGGGGGTGAAAAAAGCTAATTAAAGCAATAAATTTAAGAAAAGGGAAAATAATGAGATTTTAAATATAACAAAAATATTTAAAATAATATCTAAAAAAAAATTAAATTAAATTAAATTAATAAAATACAAATTTTTAATTAAAAAAAAATATATATATATATATGAAATAATAATAAAAAAAATAATAAATTACAAACGAACAAAAATTCAGTGTTTCTGTGAAAATGCTAAAATGGCTGTTTACTTGTTTAATATATGAATATTTTATATCTTTCTAGTCCCACTAAGAAAGATGTATCTAATTTAATTTTATATATTTTTAATCATTTTCTTAATAGGAAGGTTGTATCTTTTCTAAATAAGGAATTTTATGAATTTTAAATTTTTAGTTAGTAATTTCTTTTTTAATTTTTTAATAATAAAACAAGAATGTAATTTAGAAAATTGCTCAAATAATGCCTAAGAATAAACAGAACCTGGCTAAGAATTAATATATTAATATTAATTCATTATTATTTATGAAATAATATTAATTAGAATTATTTAAAAATAATTAATATTATTTAAACATATTTACATTTTGTTAAAAGCTGTATTCCTAACCCAAAAAAAACTTAATCGTATAAACAAAAATATATTTTTTATAAAAACTATAAACAAATCTTTTTCAAAATCAAGGACTCTAACCCACTGTACGTCGCTGTCTTTCCAGTCATTTGGTTTTTGCTTTGCGTTCGGCGTTCGAGTTTCCGCTTTTGCGTTGGACTTTCAGTCAGAAGCGAACTGTTGCGAGTGATGGAAGCCAGTGCTGCCACTTCAGACCGGTGCCCTTTTTTTTTTTTTTTGTTTCTAACCAATAATAATAATGCGCTTTTGCCAACTAAATAATAATAAAAGCAAAGGCTAATTGATAAATACAAGATTGAGATCGGAAACTCATCTTCCAACGGGAATAATAGCAGTTCGCTGGAATGTTTGTTTCGCATTTCTCCCTCAAGCGGCTTTAAAGCCAGTTTTAGCAACAACCAAGTTGCATTTTTTGTAGAATTGCTTTTAGTAATTGCTATTATTCTTGGCTATTTGTTGCTGTAATTGCTTGCATTTTATTTAATTTTCTCTTGCCCTTGCCTATTTTTTTTGTTGTGCAGTGAACGAAATAAATAATAATAAAAAACAGAAGAAGGAAAAGTGCCAATCACGTTAAAGTTTTTTTGCATATATATTTTTTTTTGTTTGTTTATGGAGAAGTGCGTCGTCCATTTTGTCTGCACTGCTTGATTGTGTGCGTGTTTTGTGTGCGTTTCCTGGCTGGCTCAGTGCGTGTGTGTGTGTGTGAGCCTGTTTCCGGTGAAGTCAATCAACAAATTCTATTTTGTTAACAAAACCAGGACCCTATAACAACAACAATAGCAAGTAACAAATATAAAGAACAAAAAAAAAAAGGAAAAAAATATAAGAAAAAAAAACACAATAAAGAAACATCAAACAAACCGTAAAACGCATAACGGTATAAACGCGCGCGCAACAGACGCCACCACGCCCCCCCGCCCACCATCTTCTTGTTCTTCTTCCTCGCGAGGCGGAAACAAAACAAAGGAAAAGAAACCAGGACAGGGGAAGAGACCGAAAGGCGAAAAAAGGATAATAAAGCGACTCGAAAGGGAAACGCCGATGAGCTGAATGGCAGGATAAATCCTCAATAACAAGAAAAAAAAGTAAGTCAAGTGAGGGTTCCTATGGTTCCTATAGGATCTTAACTTATCCATAAATTAAGGTAAACTTAGATTTTAATGACCAGTTAGGTGTAATTTAATTTTATATAATATTTTATTTTGATTTATTTTAAATATTTAATTTAATTTTGTTTTATTTTGTTTTTGTCTTATTTTATTTTATTATATTTTTGTTTTATTTTTATTTTCAATTATTTATTATTTTTTATTTTATTTTACATTACTTTATTTTATTTCATTATATTTTTTGTATTATTTTATTTTATATTATTTTATTTTATTTAATTATTTTTTGTTTTATTTTTTGATTTTAATTTATTTTATTTTGCTTTATTTTTATTTTGTTTCATTTTTTTATTTATTTATTTTTTTTATTTATTTATTTTTTATTTATTTATTTTTTTTTTTTATATATTTTAATTTATTATTATTTTATTTTTGTATTAATTATTATTTATTTATTAGTTTTTATATTATTTTTTTTTATTTATTATTAATTATTTTTTTTATTATTAATTAATTTTTTTTGTTGTTATATTTTTAAATGTATTTTAAAAAATTTATACATATTGTACCAATTCGTGTATAACAGCGTATAACAGTATAACATCACACCTGAAATATGACATAAATCCAATCGAAAAGCAGTCTGACTTGCTTTTGATGAATTTTCCTAAGAAAAACAGCGCATATTTCACATTAAACTTCAAAAAACACCTCAAAATAGACAAGTTAAAACCCCGAGAGGGCAAAGTTTTTTATGTAATTGAATATTCTCAATTAAAATGTAACTAAAACTTTTTAAAATAAATATTCTCATTTCAAATATAATTTTAAACTAAAATTAAAGATTTTTAAAATTAAGATTTACCTTTAATTTACCAACTTTCCCAAATGAGATTACCTAAAAAAAAATGACTAATGCCTTAGGAGTTGGTAAGGTTTGTCAAAGATACCTTATATATTTCTGTGGTTCCACTGTAACTAAGCTCTTTGATGATCCCCCAAACGCCCCTCCAACCTCTCCCCCCCCTGAACACTCTCTAAAGCAATCAAACTGGCGGCTGCCCTTCTCGGGTTACCAACACACACATTTCTTGGTCTTCCATTAGAAAGACATTGGCGTCGCGGGGTTTTTTTTCATATATTTTTTTCCTTTTTCGGATTTCGCTACCTTCTTCTTGGGCCCAAGGAAAACCCATAGAAGTGCTCGCTAGGGAAAATCTTAATTGCACAAGAGGCACAAAGAAGCACAAAAAAAAAAAAATAAAAGCGGGCGGATATATCTGGCAGAAGTAACAGAATCATGGTATCCAGAATTGGGTCACCCTTGGCACCACCAATAATCCTCACTGATCGCACAATCTTGGGGCAGAGCTATATAGCTAGAAAATGACTTCATCTTGTGGGAACTTGATTTTATAGGTTTCAGTCTAGAACCTAATCTCAGATCTTTGTCATCTCTACTTTAGTAATTCCAACAATTGAGATCTAGTGAGTCACTGAACTTATTCAAAAATTTAATACAAGTTCTAGAGATTTGTATATATTTATATTTTATGTTTTAGTTTCCTTCTCGAGTAACCCTCATGTATATTTAATTTTGTTCATTGATTTGATCTCGTGATTCACTTCCATAACTAAATAACTTATTACTAACAGTGAATCATTGCCAGCAGAATTGTTTTTCACATAATACTTATACTTTCACATTGTCATGGTCGATCATCATCAGAGGCGGACATAATTTTGAGATTATTTGTCGTTGATATAACATTTTAGATGTTATCGATTTCGAAAATCGATATAAATCGATTTTTATAATTTTTTTAAGTCTAGGTAAACTTTAATCAATTTATTTTCTATGATTCTGATTGAATACTAACGAGTTAAGCACATATTTCAAACAAACTAACAATCTATCGGTTTTTATCGATTAATTTATAATATCTCCCATCGTTTAATATCAAAAATATATGCATAATCCTTGTATTTCTATCAGTTATTTCTGATTATTATTTCGATTTCAAACAAAGAGAATTTATCGCATAAATAAAAAATCGATAAAATGTTGTCATTTATTTTGCGCGATTTATATCGATCTAAGCATAAATATATTCCTAGAAAAAATCGACGCAAATGTTGGGATTCCAAGGGGAACAAAATCCGGAAAAGCATTCGCGAGGGTTGAAACCGCGACACGCGATTTCCAGCGGTGGTTAGTTCTTAGTTCGATGGGTGGGTGGGTGCTGCTGCTGCTGATGATGATGATGTGGTGACGGGGGTGGCACTGGACACAGCATAAAATATGGAAAACAGGATCAAAACCGAAAACAAAACACGAAAAACACAACAAAGCGGAATGCATATTCTGCATGCGAGAGTGAGTATCGTGTGCCAGAGCATATATTAACTAATGAGCCGACGACCTCCGGGGGATGGACAGCTCCCTGACGGACAGAAAGACTATGGGGGAGTGGGTGGTGAACCCACCCACCATTCAGCACAAAAAAAAGTAACCCATAGTGCATCACGCACTCAGCATTTAATTGCTACCTTTTATGGAAGTCTGTCATTAAGAAAAAGTAAAGAAAAAAAACCCAAGCTAAATGGACTTGGTAAAAGGGGGAAATCTGGAAAATTTTGATTTAATTTTTAAGGATACAAATTTATGTCATTAGTGTCATAGTTTCATAATTATAAATACATTTTTATATATTTAAATAAATCTAAAAAAAATTCAAAAACTATAAAAAAATGACCAAGCAATTCAGAGAGCCTTAAAAAGTATTAGTTTAGATACGTTTTTGATAAAAAAAAAAGTAATAGATAAACGGGGAAATTTAACTTTTATAAACAACAACAAAAATATATATTTATTATATTTTTTTAAATATTATAAACATAAGAAAAATACATATTTTTAACTATTATAAACACCAAAACAATAAAGTTATATATATATTTCCTTAAAAGCCCTTTTTTCTTTGAGTGCCAAACAGCAGACCACAGTCTATGTTTTGTTTATAAGGTCACCCTATTTCACGGATTGCATCCATCTGTCGCCGCCAGTTCTCATGCTCATTTCCATCCCATTCCCCGCCCCCTTTGGTCGTTTCCATTTCCACAACCATTTCCATTTCCATTTCGATTCCGATTCGGATTCTCCCAGTTTGGCATTCTTTCTTTTCAGTATACAATTGCATATCCGGTTCTCAATGTGGGCGCCGTCTCCCATCTCGGTGGATATTCATGGATCTGCATAGATCAGATTTTCCTATCCCCATTTTCACTTTTATTTCTTTTTGTATCATTTTCTGCGGTGTGTTTCCTTTTGTTTTTCTCCGCGATCCACTGAGCTTCTGTCTTTTTTTGTTTTTGTGGGCGGGGCTTGTGGAGAGGTGGTTTTATGGGGGGCAGGGTGGTGGCAGGGCATTATCCGTCTGCTGTCTGTCATCGGAGACTGTCATAAAGTGGCCACATCGTATGCAGCGTCATCTCATCACACCGTTGATCTCCCAAACCAATTCCAGTGGCACAGTTTTTGTTTACAAAAAAAAAACAAGAAGCAGAGCAACAAAACGCAACCAACTGCACTCATGTTTCCATAGACTCGTAAATATTTTTGACTACTCCTACTCTTATAGTATAGAGGCTTAGCTTTTAGGGTAAGGAACTGTGTAATAGCACATGTAATGACACATAAGTGTGTTAAAACATAAACACACCACAACACATGTGTTCACTATTGGCTAATCCTAAGGCCGGTACCCGTCACTTCATACCAGGAATGTTAAAACCAGTTGGAAATTATAAGTGTGAGATTTTTCTCAACGATATTTTATTTCGCCAAGGTTTTTATGAAAAGTTGACCAGCAAAATATGTGAAAATTTCCCTTAAGAAGAAAGTAAACAAAGCGAATTAAACCCTAAATTTAAAAAAATAGAAAAATTAAAATTAAAAAAATAATAACAAAAAAAATGTATTAAATTAAAATTAAATTAAAAAGTGGTGTCCTGTCTTGATCCTAGAGGTGCCTTTAATTCAAGAAAACTTTTTCTTCATTGTAAAAAAATGTCCTAAGTTTTAGGGCGATTGTTTTTAGATTAAAAAAAATTTTTTTTAATACAGAAAAATATTTTTATAAGTGTAGCTTCGATTAAAGAGGAAAAACTATGCTTTACTATGCTTAAAATAAGAACAAGATATTGATACTTGAGGTAGATTTTTTGATATTATTTATTAATATTATTATTTAAGATATTATTAAGTTAAGTAAATATATAATATTTATTATATATATTTTAAATTGATTTATTATTATTATTTTATTTAAGCTTTATTTATTACTATTATTTTATTTAAGCTTTATTTATATATGAAGTATATTTTATATTTGGTATCTTATAAATGAAATGACATTCCTTAAGCATAAATAAAGCTTCTTGAAGTCAGCTTCCTTTCCTCTTTAATTATAAAATAAAACTGACTCTAGTTAACCAAGTTCCCAGCCATAAAAAAAATTATAAAAAAATAAAAATACAAGTTCTTCCCTTCACCTAACCAAGATAAACTTCAGCTGTGGTTTTATTTGAGTTTACGAGGCTTTTTTGCAGACACCATTAGGTTGTCTTGAAATCATCTTTAAAATATATATAAAAAAAATAAGAAAAACAGAAGCTTTTTAGCAGCTGTAAAAACTAAAATAAAAACAAGACCCATCTTAGAGCGTATTAAGGCAATGTCGGCGGTCATAAAAGGCCAACGTTGCTACTGTTTTTTCTCTAGTTTCTTTTTTTGTTTCTACATTTTTTATGTAGGTTTTTTCTGTATTTTTTTTTCTTGATTCTGTTTCTGCTCTGTTCCATGGCCAGAATTGTCGCATGTTCTGGTTGAAACAACCAACACAGTCTCGCAAATTGAAAGCTTGGCTAATACCATTAACATTTGATGGCTAACACCTCCCCACACTCGCGAAACCGGCGCAAAAACTAACCCAATGCTGTTAATTGGCCAAAGCTAAGCATAGCTAGCTACTTTTTTTGGTCAGTGCAACAAACATTATTGGCAACAATCGAAAAGAAACGAAACGAAAAGCGAAACAAAATGCAACCAAAATGAATTGAAACGCTCGCTAATCGTTAACTTGACCCGCTTAGCCAAGAATCGATCAAGTTCTTTGGCAGAATTTTGAGATTCCTATTTTCTGAAATATTTAGAAATATAATTTAAAGTTGTACTTTTGAGCTTGTAAATATATTGCTAGATAATTTATTTGTTTATTAAAATATTTTAAAATATAATTTTGATTAATAAAAAATTGTGCTAATTAATGATAAATATTTTATAAATAAATATTATATAAAATATTTATTATTTATTATATATTTTAAATTAAAAGCTTAAGATTTTTCTATTATTAGAATAAGATGCCTATGAAAAATGAAAAATGAGTTAATTGCTGCAATCAGAATTCTTTTTGCATAATATATTTAAATATTATTGCATTCCGATTATTTTATAATAAAATATATATAAATATAGTTGCATTAAAAATTTTTTTTTTATATTCAAATATATTTAAATATGTTCATAATTTATAGCGTTTCCGAAAGCTTTTAAGACAATTAGTTAATGAATTTTGTAACTTGCCAAATTAAATTATTATCAATATCTAATTCTTGGCACAAGATAATAATACAGTCATACAAAATATGAATTAAAAAATATTAAAATTAAATAATTAAATGAAATATACATAAATTAAATTCAAGGATTCTTTTTCTCAATAATTAATTTTACAAAATATGTTAACTTTGCCTTTAAATTTATGTTTACTTTTTGTGCAGCATAAATTTCTTGCAAATGTAGATATTTTAAAAATATTTTTTTAAATATAATTTTAATAAAATATATATAATTTATAATATCCCAAGAATCCCCTCAAGAGTAACCTTTAAATTATGTTCAATAAGCATGCAACTTTGCCATCAAATATCCAAAGTCCATATAAAAGTTTCCTTCAATTGGAAACTTGGAAACTTGCATTGTCCGGAGGCGTAACGGAATATTAGAATTTTTATGATTTTTGTTCTTGCCAAATTCCAAACAAATATTTGGTTCAATCAAGAACATCAAAATTTGCTTTAAAATTAAAAATAAATTTATATGAACCTCCTTCCCCATCAGCCGCGACGCCCTTGAGCAGCAACAAGTGGAAATTCCAGAAGAAAAAACTAGCGCGATTTTTATGACCCTCCCGTCGTGATGATGAAGATGGTGATGATGATTACGACTATGATGTCCGATGCTGATGGATGTGTGCCAAGTAGAAGCCATCCGGGTGTATCTTGACAGATTGATGAGGGTAGCTGGGAAAATTCTCTTTACTTTCAATTGCTCTAAAAGATATCTTCAGCCTTATCCAGATTCTGGGAAAGCCACTATATATAAAACTATACATAATTGACAGCAATTGCATGTTGCAAAATATATAATTCAATATTGTTTATGTTTTTGCGCTTGGGGAAAATAGAATCAGAGGTCGTGTGTGTGCCACTATACTATGCTTGGCCCCCTTTTTTCATGCCCCTGTAAATATTTTTGGGAATGCGTATCATAACAAAAGCCAGGCAATGCGAAACGCTTCGATCACTATGCTGGCCCATATTTGGCACGAATTGGAAAATAAATGCATAAAATAAATGGGCATAAAGCGTTTTTTCTGGGCTGAATAAATACATATTTTTGTTGAAAATATGTTTAACTTTAGGGGAAAATTTTGAAATATAATTAAATAAAATTTTAAAAAGCTTAAAAAAGCTATTGAAAGAATAAAATATAAAAACTAAATGTATCTTTATATCTTCAGAAATTCCTAGGGGTTTAAAAACCCTTCAATTATTTCATTTTCATTTAACTTGGTACTTTAAAAATATTATTGCATACTTTTAGACACCTCGAAAAATGTATTTAAACCGCCACTGATTTATGAAGCATTCTAAATATATTTTTTTTAAGTTTGTTAATATTTATTACTATACATTTTTTAAAAATTTTTTAATTAAAAATTTCCCTAAGTTTTCATATATTTCAATATTTCTCTCTCTATTTCCAGAACGACCAAAATTGCGCAACCAAAAGTCTTGAACAAATAATCAACTGCTGCTGCAAACCGTATGACTGATTTATAACATTTGAGCGTACTGTAGCGATTACCTCCCTAAGAAAACTTTATACTAACTTACAACCAAAAAAGAAATATATATATATATATATATACAAGTGCATATACGGCCGCATATATAGGAATGGCAGGGCAATAACTTTCAACTTTAACAAGTATAAAGCCAAGCAACCCTAGAAGCTTTGCATAGTACCCAAAAAAGAAATCCCCTCAACATATAACCGATAAACAATATTCATTTGCCGATATACGACAAACGATATATCCGATAGATAGCAGAGAGAGAGCGAGTAAAAGAGAGCAGAGGAAATCGATAGCGAGGCGCGAGAGAGAGAGGAATGCAGCGGTGTCCCTACATTCATGAGATGCGAGAACGATTACTGGACCAGCCGCGGGAGACACTACAACTCGATAACATGGAGCGGGCCAATCTGCTCGATAATCGCCAATCGGCATCCGAATCCAATCAGGTCGGCACTGTGGTCAAGGTACGGGCTATTCGATATACTCGCTACAAGGATTAACCATTCATATGCAATATATATATCAAAATATATCACAAATCGAACACACACCACCTCATTTCCACATACATCAAATCAAATATTAAATACAAATAATTTAAAAAATAATATTAATAATCATTGCAGATTATTTATCTTAAAGCCTTAAAATAAAAATTAAATAACTCTAAATTCTTTATTAATTTTAAAATATTATCTTGGAGAGTAAAATACATACTAATAAAATTTTAAAAAAGCTTCTGAAAATGTACTTTTATATCCAAAAATATTTTTCATTGATTTCCCCAAATTTCCATTTCATTCACCAAAAACATAAGACACACACAAAAACTAATCCTAAACAAATGTAAATATGGAAATCAGTCAATCAAAATCAAAAAAAAAAAAAAAAAAACAACAGCTTGTAAATATTGCATATGTTTTTAAGACCTATACAGTTGATATGTGTGTGTGTGTGTATCGGTATGTGTGTGCGTGACAGATTAATCATTTGTTTTTTTCCAAGATTATTTCTTCTATTTAGCCAAAGAATTTGAACCGGATCCGAAAAAATTAAGCCAACAAAAATCCTTGCACGAGTAACCGATTCGCCCTTGTCTTTAAGTTTCTCAAATATCGTTATCGAAAACGTTTATCGATAAAAAAAAAATTATGAGTATTTTCTTGCAATAAATTGGAATTGCTTAAGTCTAAAAAAAATGATTTATTTAAAAAAACGATTTGTTTTATTAAGAAATATGTAATTTTTTGTTTTACTTTGTGAAGGTTGCAAAAATTGCTTAAAAAAAAACAAATTAAAATTTTTAATTAATTTAAAAAATTTTATTAATTTAAAAAATTTAATTAATTTAAAAAATTTAATTAATTTAAAAAATTTAATTAATTAAAAAAATGTTATTAATTATACAAATTTAATTAATTAAAAAAATGTAATTAATTTAAAAAGTTTAATTAATTTAAAAAATTTAATTTATTTAAAAAATTTAATTATTTAAATAAAATTTAATTATTAAAAAAAAAATTAATTATTAAAAAATAAATTCATTATTTGAAAAAATTTAATTAATTTTTTAAATTAAATTAATTAAAAATGTTTAATTTATTTAAATTTAAAAAATTTTCAAGTAATAAAAAATGCAAAAAAAATTTTAAAAATTTGTGAGAAAGGTAAAAAAAAAATATAAAATTGTATATTAAAAATATTTAAATATTAAAATAAAAATAAAATCCAAAAGATTCCCCATTTAAAATTAATAAATTAAATAATCTTTATATATATTTCGGTTACAGCCCCTTTGACTAACCTTGTACATAAATTTATATAAATATAAATATACTATCATGTACATTTTGTATTATAAAAAATTCCAATTTATTGTTGTAAAGCCCCAGAAAGACCCATATTGATCTCTTAATCCAAAACTAATACCGATTTCATTTTGGTTAATCCCATGCAGCTGCAGGGCGATGGCTACCACACGAGTCCTGCCCACCAGAGGACACCACTAGTTCCACACGATCTTGGCGAGGACTTTAATTTGGATTTCGATGATGATTTTCCCATAGATGCAAGACGACCGAAAAACGCCAAGTAAGTGTGTTCCATGATTCCACCAATTACATAACATATTATATATCATAAATATATTTGTGATAAACCCTGCCAGCACAAATCTATGTGTGTTTCTACATCCACTGAATGTGTTTCGTTTCGTTTCGCTGTGTCTGCATTATGCCATTTCCGTTTCCGTTTCTGTTTCACATTCCCACCAAGATCCCCACAGAAGAAAAAAAAAAGAAAAAGAAAGATCAAGTTAAAGCTAGAGACACTCTCTGTTTTTCCTCTACCCTATATCTTAACTATATCGATCTGTGTGAGATAGAACCCCTTTTGGTAGAGACGTAAATTGACAATTTAATCAGTTAGAAACTGTTACAGCGGCAAACATCCACCGGTTCTGACGCGTCCACAGCAAAGGTCAGATTTGCTAATAATATAACCTATCCTATACTCACTTCCTAAATCCATATAATATATATAGAGACTCTCCTAACCGTATCAAGTAACACCTTTTCCACTAACTCTATAAAAAAAAAACCAGACACCAAAATGATATCCTAGCTTAGTTCTCACTGGAGCGTAGTGGATCTTGTCCTTCACCTGCATCTTGTGATGGCATCTTTATAGACGTAGTTATAACTATCTATAAGTTATATCAGCTCCAAGCACCGCTAACCAGAAGTTAAGAAAAACTAACCTATCCTTGGAAATTGAGTTTAAAATGAAGAAGAAAGTCAACAGGTTGGCAAAAAACTGATCTTATGACTCGTTAAAGTTGGGAATTTAGGAATTATTTTAATTAAATTATCTTCAACTAAGTATTCTAGACTTTTTAAATTGGATTTTCTCTATTCAAAAACTGAGCTATATTTATTTACTTTAATAAAATAAATCAAGGGATCAGGAGAAATTCAATATCAACCACAATTTCTCGGGTTACCATTCAGCTTATTATTCCCTATAATTATTGCCCAAAGGCGTGGCTTTCTCTTAAAAAAAAAAATAATAATAATCCAAAACTAAGCAGCATATCCGCTTAGAGAGTCACTGAACCATCTTTGAGCCTTTCTTGTACATGGCTTTATTTGATTTTTATTGTATTCCCTACTATTTTTATTTTATTTGGCAACAGCCGGGATTATAATGTCAACGAACTGGACGCCAGTGGGGCACATTGCCTTACATTTCCGATCTTTGCTTGGGGTAGAGACGGGATGGTGTATCCAACATAAAACAAATAAGTAGGCGGCGGCGGCGAGTCATCCAAAATCGCTTACACAATGCTGCAAGTAGGGTGGCTTTGCTCGTTTTGGAGTTGCAAACAAATTACGCAACTTGACAAACCGAGAAAGCCCTACACTCGGCTGCCTGGCTGCGGCATGAACTGTCAGCGATGCATAGAGAAAGAGGGAGAGATCTATGGCATCTTTCAAATGCCACTTGCACCCCAGCATCTGGGGGGGAATCCCAGGGGAACCCAGGAGACATGGCTTTGTCTCCAACGCCCAAAGTGTCATTGTACGAATGACTTACATTCGTGAGTCGCAGCAATTTGCTAACAATGGCGGAAAGCTAGAAACTATCGATGCTTGGCAGTTGGCCAGAGACATCTCACTGTGAGAATATTGTACTCGAAACAAAGTTTTAAACAAGGACATTACTTTGAAAAACATATACAGTACTTGTGACTTTATTTCTTAGAGAAAAGTTATTCTTTTAAGAAGGAATTTGTTGGGGAATACCTCTCATTTTCCTTTTTATAGTCATTTTACAGCTTAGATCTCAGGATCTTTGTCAGCTAGGGTTATGAAATTTGGTATATAAACTTGATTATTATCTGGCTTCCCACATACCAAAATTTGTTCAAATATAAAAAGATTTAAGAAACTTATTTACTTTTTAATGCAAGCCTTTGGGGGTAAAAATTCTGTTTTCTTAATTTTCTAAATAATATTTAAACTCTAATTGTACATATTTGTTATCAGTATCCTTCCTTTAAACTCTTCTATTTTATTGACTCCTCTCAATCCATTTTAGATAAAAATGTCCTCGCACCTATTTATCACCCGATTAGGCACAAGGTTTTTGGGGCAGGCTCAAGGTTCTGTTCACTTTGTTTTAAAAATAATAATAATGAAAACAAGCCAGGCCTAATGAAGACCTCGTCACTTACCCAGGGGTAGCAAAAGATATAATTAGGCAGAGGCCGTGCGCAACCCTTCTTCCAGAAGATGAAAGTCCACAATAAATATAGCCCTGTCCAGAGGGGTGTGCTTTCGTCATTGATCCAAATTAGGAAAGACAACAAGTCACTGATTTATGCATGTTAACAGGATGAACTTTAAAATAAATATATCTGAAATGAATATACGAGGGCACTTACATTGGGAATAGATAAGTCGCAATTGAAGAATCTTTTCTGATGATGATAAATGCTTGATAAATTACCCAACATTAGGCTCGAACTTTCAAGGATTTTATTTCGCATTTTTCTGCTTTCTGCCGAGTCTTGGGATTAGTGAGTGAGTGAATGGCATTTGGGTCACACGTCCTCATCTGGCTGGGATCAGGGTGCGGCTGCCAGGACTCGATAAACCTTCCGCCTTCCTCCCGGCAGCCTTTCCACCTTTAACCCTCCGGCTGGCCGTCTGTTGGCCGATTTTTTTGCCTCTTGAATGTGCAACTGCGACGCAGTACGGCGGGTTGCGGCGCAAATCCTTACATTACACGGTGGGACACTGAAAAAAATGCAATAAAAAAAAGGCTTTATAAACAAAATACAGTATAAAAAAAGTAAATATAGTTAAAAATAATTCTATTAAATATTTTACTATTTTAATCATATTTATAAAATAATAAAATTAATAAAACAATAAAACTAAGAAAATTTATAATATAATAAAATTTATAAAATTTATAAAATAATAAAATTTATAAAATAATAAAATCTATAAAATAATAAAATTTATAAATTAATAAAATTTATAAAATAATAAAATTAATAAAATAATAAAATTTATAAAATAATAAAATATATAAAATAATAAAATTTATAAAATAATAAAATTTATAAAATAATACATTTTATAAATTAATAATATGTATAAAATAATACATTAATAAAATAATAAAATTAATAAATTAATCAAATTAATATATTACATAATTCCCCAATTGGCTTTAAGGTTGTTTCTCTCACTGCTTTTGCTTTGTTTTGTTGTTTTTGTTCCTTCCACTGCAACCCCTTTGCTCGGTTCTTCTTCATCGATGACTCCGGGAGTTGGGAATTCGAAGGGGCGGCAGCGGCGGCGGCGAGTGCCAAGTGCGGGATAGATAAGGAGGTGCGAGGGGGCGACGGTAACTCTGTCGGCGAATGCGCAACCAAAACAGAATGCCGCAATGTTGTTGTGAAATGCGCACAAAGCGGACGGCGCAACAACGAGCAGAGGGCAGGAGGACAGCGACACAAAGAGGAAGCGGCAATGGAGTTACGATAAAACAGGCAAGGACTAAGCCCAAAGGAGCGAGCGAGTCAGAACGAATTGCAAAGGCAGACAGTATGACGACGAAGTTGGTCTTTTATCGTAAGCTCTGCGGCAGCGCACAGTGGGTCACAAAGGGTAACTCAAGAGGGATTAAAGGGAGTTGGGGCGACAAAATAAAATGAGATGGGTTTTAGACTTAAAAAAGGATTTTGTGAATGAGGCAATGAGCCCAAAGCCTCTTAAAAATTAAAAACAAATAAATAAAATAAATCAAGTAACATAAAAAAATATCAAAACAAAAACTTCTTTTGATATTTCCAAGAAATCTCCCACTGTGCAGATAAGTTCTTTGATTTTGGGTGGTTTTTTCTGGGGGAGGCGGTTGTAACACGTCGCACCGCAGCAACAAAAACAAAAACAACAACAAATAATAACAACAACAACAAAAACAAGAACAACAATCGGTTGTAGTAAAATCAGTAAAGGCAGCCAGGAGGAGCATCGTGACTAAATTGAGTTTTGGGCTGTTGCTTTTCGATGACTGACTCCTGCCGCCGTCTCTGTTCCCATTCCGTTTCATTCCCATTCATTCCATTCCGTTACAAAAAGGACCCCCCTCCCAGGCAGGATGCAGTTGGTAGATGCAACTGGGCGCTGATTGGCATGTCGCACACAGTCCCATCTCCAACACTGCCAAAGCCTCTCACTCAGCTTGGGACCACGTAAATTGACCCATTTACAACGCGACTAACGAGTGTGTGTGAGTGTGGCGAGTTGCCAGATGAAAAACTCAATTAAAAGATACGTATTTTCGAACAGGAGTGCAAATTAAAAGGCAAATATGGCAATGATAGAACGAATTAAGAATTAATCATAGAAAAACAAACCAAAAGCAAGTTAGAAATAATATATTTAAAAATTTAAATAATTAAATGAGACTAAAAAGTACGTAAAATATTGGAAATAACTAAAATAAACAAATGAAATAATTAGAAAAACTAGGAAAAAAATGTATTAAAAAGAAAAACTAAAAAAAGTAGCTTTAAAAGTATGAAAAATATTAAAAAAAAAAAAAAAAAAAAAGGAAATTAAAGAGTTCTGGGCATTACTAATTATAATAAATTATAAACTTTACAAATTTCAAAATTAAATGCTTAAAAAATCAAATAAAAAAAATATGTATAAAGCTCTAAATATTGGCTTAATAAATAACCAAAAGCCTTTAAACTCGTATAAAAAATATGAATTTAAAAATATTTTAAGCCTATTTTTTATTTTTAAAAATCCTTAAAGCCTTATTTAAAATCAAAAATTAAAAAAAAAACCCTAAATACTTGCAAATAAAATATATAAAAAATCAAAAGGAAGCAAAAGGCTTACTAAATACACAAACCTCAGCAACAAAGCTTTTAAACTCGTTTAAAAAATATTTCTAAAAATACTTTAACCCAAAAAAAAAATCAAATTTAAAAAAAAAAACTAAATACTTGCAAGTAAAATATATAAAAAATCACCGCTTAACACAAAAGGACACAATGGGGAAGAAAAAAGAAATCGCAATGAATGGCAAAACCGAGAGCAACAGAGCGCGCACCTAAAATGTGTCCTACTTTTTAGCATACAAACAGGACCGCTTTTCCCCTACGTCTCCTGCGTGCGAGCAGAACCGCCATATAGTAAGACCAGAAAGAGAGGGACAGAGAGAGAGAGAGCGAGAGCAGCCAGAGAGGTAGTAAGAGCGAGAGAGAGCGAAAGGATTCGGCGCAAATCGAGGGCGGCTGCTGGCCAAAAAGGATGCTCAATGCTCAATGCTCGATGCTGGCTGCTGGCTGCTGGATTTATCCTGGCAGGGCCCGTGTTTCAGTTGTAGTTGGATAGTAAAGGGTCTTGGACGTGTCGAAGCGAAGCGAACCGAGCCGTTCTTTTCGGAACCCAGGTAGCCCAGAGCCCACAGCTCCTCCAACAGAGGAGGCCAGAGTCCTGCCCCGGAAAAGCTAGCCGAGTTAATAATTTCAATAAAAGAAACAACAGTAGTTGAAAACAAACATTATATTTTTTTATAGTGAAAAAAATAAGTGATTTGTGACGCGCTAAAGTGAAACTACATAAACCAAACAAGGATCTAAGGATCTAATCAAGACTCCAACTAGGAAATATGAAAACCTTAAGGTTTTTGGAAACTGAAACAATTTGCAGGGACTCTGGGAATATATTCTAGAGGAAATCCTAAGGCCAGGCCTCCCACAAAAAAAAAGATTAAGGAAAAAAGCAAGAAATCAGGACTTTTGATGGCACCGGGCAATACATACAAATACCTAGGCTCTCTCACACACACGCTCAAGTTAAGCAGCTTATTATACACACAGAGGCGGCCTCGCTCTCGAGGACTCCAAAAAAAAAATGTGTGGAAAAAGGATGCTGGGGAGGCTGATGCTGTGCTCCCTTACATAGGTCCAATGCATACACACGGGAGCACATCGAAGGAGCACGGAGTTTTCCCGAGCTCCACAGGATACACTTTCCCCGCCGACGAACTTGCAGGGTTGATTCCGGCTTGTTTACAAGCACAAGAGTGAGAGAGAGACAGAGAGAGAGAGAGAGAGAGGGAGAGCAAAGATAAAGAGAGAGAGAGGTCACTAGGTCGCTCCCATCCGGGATGCAGTCCGTTTCGGAATCCCTGGCCACGCCTCATCTGCCTTATCAGCTTTTTGGCCAAATGCATTTCAAATGCGTTCCACACACACAAAAGTCCTGCCAAAAATCCTAGCAGAGAAAACGAGAGAGAAAGCAAGTTATACATGGGGGGGGGGGCCCGTATAAAAGAGATAGCTATATAGTATTACTATTCTGTTGCATTCCCAGATTGGAATTTAATACAAATAACCCCTGCAAATTGTTTCCATTTAGTACATAATTACAAAAACAAAACTTACAAAAAGAGTGACAAGTGCACTGTAACCGGTTTGCCCGCCTATCGATAGCTATTGCCGATAGTTATCGTAGGAATCGAAAAACAAAAAAGAAACCAAAAAACCGATAGAACCAGCCAAAAGCCAACAGCAGCACAACGGAGACCGAAACGGAAACGGAGACAATGGGCGGCGGTGAAGTGAAGGTCGCTACCGTCGACGTGGAGGGCGGCGATAACATGGCCACGCTGCCGGTCTCCCGTTCCCATACCGCCGGTAGCACCGATAGCGCCGAGAAGAATAATGCCGCCAACAAGGAGATGGAGCTCAAGAATGTCATGCCGCAGCCGTTGCAAAGGTGCGATAAATGATAACGATAACGATAAGTGATAACGATTGCAATTTAGTGTTTTTGACGGGACAAAATTAAGGCTTTTGTTTGGGGAAAGTATATCTTTTGGAATCGATCTTTATCTGAAGTTTATATCTAACTTTTTTATATCGATAAAGATACTATAACGATAACGATGCTATATCGATAACAATACTATATCGATAACGACAAATATTTGTTCTAAGAATCGAGGTTTTCCTATCTCTTTCAAGTGTACTTTTTTTACCATCTCTGATAACCAAAAGACAGTACCATTTCTTAAGGAATTTAAGCTCCTAAAAAAAAGGTAGTAAAAAAAAGTAAGGTAGTAAAGAGAAGTAAGGTAGTAACAAAAGTTCAAAAGAACTTTGTTTTTATAAAATTTGAGGTACTCCCAAAAGTTTTCTAAAAACTTATTAAAAACTGGTTGAAATTTGGGGGTTTTGGTTAAAAAAAAAGGAAAAAAAAATATTTTGTAAAAACCTAAGAGTAAAACGTGAAAAATATGACAATATAAGCTAAGACATAAAGCTGATTAGGAGATTAGTAAACTTAAGGTTTTTTCTGTTTATTTTTAATAATAAAGTGTCAGGTTTTGTTGACAACTCTTTGAAATTTCCCAAAACTTTGGAACCAATAAATATCTTTTTTTCAAATCTATACTTATTCTTCCTATAAAAAATATATATTTCATGAAAAATACATATTAATTTAGAAAATAAACAATATTGAATTAAAATCCATGCCAACTGTTAACTTTCGACACAATTTACACTCGATTTCCAGCAGAACTTAACAGGGGGGTTTTCTTTGAGGCAAAACGAGTTAAAAATCAAGGCCATATCCTGCTCAGAATTAAGCTAATCCCTTTGTATAACAGCTTTAGCCACTCATACACACACACACACACACCCACTCCCCTGTACATAAAGTAATGCTAAGCCCTAGTATATAAATAAATATATATATATATATATATAACCAAAAGTGCAATACCTGCTCTCTCTCTCTCTATCGTAACGAGGTGTAACGTAACCCCCCCGACAAAAAAAGGATTTCCGCTTCCGTTATTTGTTTTTTTTTTTTTTTGTTTCTGTGCGCTTTCATACATATTTATATACACCGTCCGCCGTCTCCCTTTAATACCATTTAATTGGAAATCAAAAACTATTTAATTCACATCGAATCTTATAGGGTTTGCTACGCGTTCAAGCCAAATCCAAATAAGTACAGTTTTATGCCAGCGAAAATAACGGTACAGGGCACATACGAAACAAATCCGATAACGGGACCAATCGAACTATGGTAATGTGACAAGAACACCATTGACCTACCCTAACAACAAACAATAACAAAATAATAATAATAATAATAAAAACCATGTCCCAAAATGCTCCAGCAGTCCATGACCCCTATGTTTCATAGATCCCCAAAAGAAAATCACCCTCAAAATATATTATTTTTGATAATATAAAAACGAAGAATTAATGTGGGATTTGTTTTTAAGATTTCTGATATAGATTAGGTCAAGAGATTTTTATTTTAGTTTAAAAATATAATAAACAAGTTCAAGAGATTTAAAAATATTTTTTAAGGCTGCCTAAGAGTATGCTACATAAATTTCATGGCATATTTTTAAACACCTTATGAAAAATGCCTTTAAATCTGAAAAAAATATATATAAGTGCAAGATATATTTAAAAAAAATATAAGAAATAGAGAAAGAAAATGGGGAAAATCATCCTATAATTATCTGCAATATATTCTCTAAATTGGGCATGAATACTGTTAATCAGCTTTTATGTCCTGCATAATTTAAGGACTTCTTCAATATTATACAATGCTAACATCAGATTTGATACAGTTCTTTGCACACAAACACAGATAGAAGGAAAATTGGGTACTGGGGGGGCGTGGGGGTGGTAAAAAGCTGTGTGTGTATTTAAAGCAGTAACTAAAACTGGGTCACAAAATAACTGCAAATGAGGCACAGTGGGATAAAATTATAGAAAACTTTGAAATATGTAGTTTTTAAAAATTTAATAAAATAAATAAAATAATAAATAAATAAAATAAATTTTTGTTTAAATATATAATTAAAATAATTAATAACAAAAATTAAAAAAAAACAAGTAAACATTTTTTAACTACTTTTAATTGTAATTATTTTTTAAAGGAAAATATAGTTTGAGTCACTATAATTAAAATAATTAATAAAAAAAAATTTAAAAAAAAACAAGGGAATATTTTTTAACTACTTTTAATTGTAATGAATTAATTCATGAACTATTATTTTGAATAGTTAATTAATTTAATTTTTTAAAGGAATATAAATCCTAAATTATTTTGCCATTATTTTTGTGGTTAGATCCCACTGTGCAAATCGGGTTCTGTCTCTGTGGCTAATCAAACATCAAATGGGGGCTAATTCAGGGCGGTTATGCTCTCGTGTCGTCAAGTGGAAATGCACTTGAGACCTTAGTTGCATGCCAAGCACACACTTACACACTCCTTCGCACACCACACACACTGCAAAAATCAAGACCTGCAATGGGGGATGGGAATTTAGCGCTCCGCCGGCAAGGAAGCGGGATAGTGGGTCAACCGTTGGATCCACATCTGTGCACAGTTCTCAACACAACAAAAAATATACACACCCGCACACACATCCGTATTTTTAAACACAAAAGTGCACCTCCCCCCTTCGAGTGTTTACTCTTCTGTACATAATCGAATTTTAAAGTGGCATTTTGTTGTGAACCAAGGACTAATGTGACTTCTTACCTACATCCTCCACAGGACATCGCTGTTCATTGTGACCAGTCTGGTGTATGCGATCCTACTGATCGTCGTCTGCATCGCCTACGTAATCAGCGATGTGACTACACACCGACTGCCAGTGCTCTACTACGAAACGTTCTTCACATATCTTTACGGCGTCAGCATACTCTTCCTCCTCTATGTCTTCTGTTTCCTGCTGCAGGGTGAGTTTTCTATGAAGAAAAATATATTTAAATTATATATTTGAGCTGAAAATAAATCGATTTTTTCAACAAAAAATCTACAAGTAAATCGATTATAATCGATTAAAAACGAAAACGGAAAAAAATATTTTGAATTATACAACAAAAATTTATAATTGCCTTTTATCTTTGCCTTTTATCTATCGATATTTCAGTGAATCGATATATTTTTCTTTAACAAAAAATCTACAAGTAAATTGATTATAATCGATAAAAGTAGAAAACATTATAGATTTATAATTTTATGATTTTTGGCATTTTATCTATCGATATTCTTATTTAAATATGCAATTTTTGCTATTCTTCATCTTTAATATGACATCGAAAAAATTCCGGTATTCCTAAAAGAGCACAATATTTAATTAAAAATAGTCTAAAATATTAAACTTTATATTTAACTTTTAACTTTACGATTAATTTGATACACAAAATGTATATTAATGTATTTAAAATTTAAAAAAAAATCGATAAATCGATTATAGGAACGATTTTTAGCTCTATTTAATCGATATATTTTTGCGTTGATACAGAGAGCTCTTGCTGCAATGGCGGCAATGGCAATGGTGGCAGCAAGCCGAAACCCCAACCCAAGGAGAAGAAGTCTAAGAAAGCCAAGAATGCCGATCCCGCCGATTCGAAGGATGCGAAGGGCTCTAAGGACTCTGGCAAGGCAGCCAAGGGCGCCGCATATCAGGTGGGTTTTCGGAAAGAAAAATCTTTAAAAACTCGAATCTCAAAGAAATAAATATTATATTCTATAAATTAATGAAAAAACCTTCCCTTAAATCCCTTTAACACCTTTAATAGAATAGTCTTTGACCCTCACTCGTGACATATTTCACATGACCCAGTGTTTAATTAAAGGCAAAGCCTTGGCCAGAGATAAGCTAATTAAGAGTAACAACTGGGGCTAGTTTTTTGTTTGCTGTTTAATTGCAACTATCTGTTCCCCCCGTCAGGAAGCACCCGTGGACGCCGAGGTGGCCGTCACCCCAAAGAATGTGCGCAAACGCAAGACAACCCACAGTGATCCCACGCATGGCAGCTTCTTCCTGCGAGTGGGAGCCATAGGTGAGTCTCAACCTAACCTTCCCCTGACATTTTAAATAATTCTATAAAAATTCCACAGCTTTTGGACTGGGCGCCATGATCTATATTGGACTGGAATTTGGTTCGTTCTTCGAGATACCCTTCGATTCGCCCTGCCACCACATACTGATTGGAGTGAATCCGCTGCTTCAGATGATATTTACCTTCATGCAGATGTACTTTATATTCATGAATGCACGGGTAAGTCAGGGGGCTTTCGGTGTGTGTAGACTCGTTAGCTCTAAATCTAAAGAACACTGTAAGCATATGACTACTACCTACTACTACTACTACTACTGCTACTACTGCTACCAAATACTACCTACTACTGCCTATTATCTACGGCTATTCTATATACTCGTATGTTAAATGTTTAAAGCCATCCATAAGTACACAATACTCCCCATATATACCCCCAGTTTCCCCTTACTCAGAGTCCCCCCCCCAGCCCCCGAAGAAGGGTATAGTTCGCGAGGCGAGGTTAGTGATATAAAAAAAAAACCCCCAAAGCGGAGGATAGGTCGCGGCATTTGACAAGTCAGGTTTCGGTTTCCGGTATCCGTAAAATGTGTATCTGTAACTCAATCCAAAACTCACCACAAACCTCTTTGAATTGGCGTACTATAATTGGCAGCTTTTCAGTTCAGTTTTCATCCATCCGCATCTGTTAGTGTATCTGTATCTGTATCTGTATCTGCATTTGCAATCACATCACATCTGCCATTATCACTCGCTTGCTTCTCTCAGTCAATCAATCAGTCAATCTCCAATGAACATTTAAGCAAACAGACAACAGACTTTGAAACAAATAACCATTAAGGTCAATCTGAATAGTTTTGAACTCTAAAAAAAATAATAACAATAAAAATAATAAATTAAAGAACAAATTAATAAAAAAAAAAAATAAATATAAAAAAAAAAAGAAATATATAAAAAATATAAAATAAAAAAATTTTAATGAAAAAAATATAAATAAAAAAAATATAAATAAAAAAATATATAAATAAAAAATATAAAAATAAATAATAAAAAAATTAAGCAAAAATAAAAAAAAATATATATATATAAAAAAATAAAATAAAAAATAAATAATAAATAAAAAAAATAAAAAAAAAGATAAATGAAAATAAAATATATAAGTTAATAAATATAATAGTCAATAAATTAAATGAAATATTAAAATTAAATTAATAAATTATTAAAACTAAAATAAAATATTAAAATTAAAATAAAATATTAAATTTAAAATAAAATATTAAAATTAAAATAATATATTAAAATTAAATTAAAATTAAAATAAAATATTAAAATTAAAATAAATATTAATATTAAAATAAAATATTAAAATTAATATAAAATATTAAATATAAAATAAAATATTAAAATTAAAATAAAATATAAAAATTAAAATAAAATATTACAAATAAAATTAAATATTAAAATTAAAATGAAAATTTAATTTTCTTAAAATCATAAAACTAATTTTTAAGAGAAAAACTTAACATCAGATTGACTTTATATTGGTTTGATCCTTGATCCCATCTGTTTCTGAACACTGACACATTATAATATATTTATAATATATGTAGTTCGGATGCCCCAGCACACACACACACACACATGCCCTAGGACCCATTGAAACAGCCACATCTCATTCATACATATATATCAATCCATTCATATTCAAACATATTCATTCCACTCACTCCAAATCAAACGCATATAATCATTCATTCTTAAAAAAAAAAAAAAAAAAACACAAAAATTTCGAAATTTTGCTACGTAGTTAATTTAATGAACCATTTTTGTGTACATAATCCCACAACTCCGCCCCATTCGATCGCGATCGCAGACTAGGCCGCCATTTCAGGTACGATATGCAACTCATTTTCTACTCTCTACTCTACTGTATACTGTACTCTACCCCTAACAACTCAACCCGTACACCTGTGTACCTGTACATCAATCATCAACCTCTCTACCCCTCATTTCGTTCTCACCATAAATGTGCATACCCATATTATATGATAATATAATATAATATAAACTAAAACATATATATATATACATACATATGCTACGATATACGATAATCTATAGTCTAAAAACAAGTTTTTATATTTTTAAGGGTTCGACCGTTTGGTTTTTGATCTTTGGTCACCAATGTTCCTGCAGAGAGGGGGATTTTTTCTATAGAGAATAATACGTATACCTAGTTGTGGTCTGATTTATAATTCTGGAAAATATAGGAAAATTATTATAGCTGTAAGTAAGTAAGATTTTCCAAAGCATACTTTTAGGCTCATTTAAAAGTGATTTAAAATCTTATTCCTCTAAAACGATAACATTTTCTTAATAACTAGAATATATATTATGCATTCATTTACAAAATTTTCATACAGTTTTTGTTTTTAAAATTTTTTATATTTATAGTTTAAAATTTGTTTAAAGTCTCATTCCTCTGGTGCAAATAATTGCATACTTTTATGCATAAATGTATTATAATTTTATATAATTAGAAAATGTTATAGTTTCTTTTCCAGATTTTTAAAAATATTTTTAGTTTAAAATCTCATGTCTCTAAAAAAAAAACAATATTTTCTGGTGAAAATAATTGCATACTTTTCTGCTTAATTTTTACCATATTTTCATGTAACTATTAAATGTTATAGTTTTTTTTTTTGGATTTTTTAAAAATAATTTTAGTATTAAAAAAGATAATCCCTTTTTTTAGATTTTTTTACTACTCAAAAGTATTTAATTATGTCTAAAAGTATGCAATGATATATTTATCTTCTTAAGGCTTTTCATAGCATACTTTTAGACACATTTTAAAGCAATTTGAAAGCGCAAAACCCTGATATAAGTCAATAATAAGCAGTGCAGGGTTTTTGAAATAGAAATAATCATATTTGAAGTAGATGTTCTACAGATAACCTCAAAACTATCTAGAAAGAAAGACCCATCTCTGCTGGAACAATGGACAAGCAGTTCTGGTTGCCTTCGAACTGAGTTTTTTGCCCGTAATCCCAGTCTTATGTAATCAATGTACTCAAAAAATGTACTTACCGCCATAAAGCTCACCGCCGTACTCAAGCGTCCCGCGCAATCCTCTCTCTCTCTCTCTCTCTCTTTCTATCTATCTCTTTTCCGCCTGCAGTTAAACATCCACCGCTTCAAAGTGATCGCCCGCTTTGGTCTAATGCACGTGGTGGCCACCAATATCTGTGTCTGGATCCGTACTTTGGTCAAGGAATCCCTGCTGGAGATTACCATTTATCATCAGAAGAATGCTCCAGAGCCGGGTGCCTCATCCATAGCCCATTCCATACGTCAGCATGCCCTGCGTCATGCCGGGACCGTGCTACGCACTCATGCTGGACCGAACAGTGAGTTCGAGGTCTTGGATGGCGAGGATCTGTTGCCCAAGGATGTGTACAAGAGTGACAATGTACTGTCCAAACTGGTGCGCAATACTGTGGATGGGATCTCCAAGAGTTTGGGCATGGGTGGTGGCGATACCATGACCACAACCACGACCACAACGCGGGCACCATCATACACAACACCCGGCTATCAATGGCACAGCACTACTATGGCCCGCAAGCTGAAGAAGTTTATCACCAGCACCGCGGCTAGCACGGCGGCGGCGGGGGGCAGTGGCGGCGGCAGTACCACCACCACCACCATCACCACACCGAGCACCACCTTCAGTCCATTTACCAGCACAACCACCAGTTCCATCATCAGTTCCACCACAAGCACAGCCAAGTCCATCATCACCGCCAGTACCACAGCCAATCCCCTGGAGAGCAGCAGCAGCAGCGGCAGCAACATCTTTGCCAGCGAATCATCGCCCTTTGGCGGCGGCCTGCAGCGTATCCTTTCCAGCGCCGCAACGCCGAGCCTGGCGCCAGTCGATGGGTTCGGTTCCGCAGCAGCCACGCCCGGCAGCAGCATTAGCAATTCCAATTCCAATTCATTTGTGGACACATTCCTGGCCAGCACATTGAGCCCGGCTATAAGCAGCACCACCGAGGGAGGTGGCGCCGGTAGCATTATGAATAATCTATTTGGCCAGGGACCCATGGAGAATAGCTTCCAAACGTATACGGATTTGGGACATGAAGAGTCCAACGGTCTGGTTAGCTTTGAGAATTTTGAAAGCTTGGACAATATATATCCGGCGGCATTGTCCTCCAACATTGGCACACTCAATTCCACTGCCTGCGGACGCATTGACATAATGGGCACAATTGTTTATGATTCGGCGCCATATCTATATCCATTCATCATCGAATACTCGCTAATTGGGGCGGTGGTTTTGTATGTAATGTGGAAGCACATTGGCCGATATCCGGGCAGGATGAACGATGAGGATTTGGAGCATCGGCTGGAGGTGATGCTGTCACGCCGAGCGGTGGCAATGGCCCAGCAGGCGAGATCCGGACGCGTCGACTGCGTTGGCTCGTCGAAGGGCCTGTTCTTTGGGCTGCTGCTGCTGGTTGGGGCCTTAATCTGCCTGATACTCTTCTTCGTCTTGGTGCGCCATCAGCAGTTCTCGCTGTTGGCCATATATCTGGCCGATGCCAGTCACTGCATCCTGATGGCCTTTGCCATATTGGCCATCATAGTGGGCTTTATAAGGTCGGAATACGGTTCAACTGTTTGAAAAATGGCTGTGCAGGGATAATATAGAGGGTTTGGGAATGGATATCGAAGAAGAAAAGTGCGATAAAATATACCGATATAAATATTATATCAAAAATTTAGTATTTCAAATTAAGAAAATATCGAAAAAATGTAGATTAATCGATTCTAGAATCGATTTTATTTTCTGATAAAGTTAGAATATATTGAAAAAATCGATTAATCGATTTTAGAAGCAATTTTATTTTCAGTTCTGATTGGAGCTAATCTTTGTATATAGAAAATATCGAGAAAAAAAATAGATTAATCGATTCTAGAATCGATTTTATTTTGAGCTCTAGTTAAAACAAATTTGTTGACATAGAAAATATTTAAAAATAATTAGATTAATCGATTTTATTTTTAGCTCCAGTTACAACTAATTTTGTGATAAAGAAAATATCGGAAAAAATCGATTAATCATTTAAAGAATCGATTTTATTTGCAGCTCTATTTAAAAATGTTTTTCTGAAATCTTAATCCCGTTCAAAACTAATTTTTTGATAACCTATTTGTATGGCTTCGATATATATATATATTTATCGATTTATCGCAACGTTAAATCATCGATTATTGTCATTCCTAATACCAATTTAAGAAAAAAAAATACATTTAATAATTTTTTCAAGTTAAAGCAAATATTATTTGCATTTTATTACAAAAAAAAAATAATGTTTCGGATTATGCAAGCCTCATTGGTATTTTTTTTTCTTAAAGAAAAACCATTTCTTTTGCTTCTCTCTTTTTTTTTTAAAGAAAATGCAAACTTAAGTAAGCGTTTTTGGCTTTATATTCTCGCTGTGCAGTCCATTATATCCACGATCTTAAGTATCTAACTAAACTAACTTAATTAATTATTATATCTGTTTACTTAAATACAAAAAAAACCAACAGGGTAAAGAACCTGAAATTCCGCTGCGAGGAGCAATCAAACCTGAACGACATCTTGCTGCGCATCTCGGCCTTTGGTCTGTTCACCTATTCAGTGTTCAGCATTATTGCCGGTAGTTTGAAGGTCCTGGAGAGTGAGCCCAGCCTGCTGGTGACGACCACCGGCGGTGTGGCCGTCTTCCAAGTGATTCTTCAGCTGCTGTTCATTGCGGACGTTTCAAGGCGTCGCGTCCACCTGCCGGAGCATGATCGCAGCAAGCCCGGCCGCCAGATTGTCACCTTCCTACTCATCTGCAACGTGGCCATGTTTGCCATCTACACCTTCGAAGCTCAAAAAGTATTCGCCAATCCTGTAAGTAGATATGTACGTAAGCGAGACTGAGTTAAGTAAGATGATTAACGCTCTCGTTCTCTACTCGTTGTTCGAATTGTTATATCTAATCGATAACGATAACTAATTTTATGCATGCCTAAAGATTAATAAATACATTTGAAGAGGGAGATTCAGTATTATTGCATTTAAAAATTAATTATTTAAAAGATATTTTACAGTCTTAACATGTATGTAGTTAGAGCTTCAAAAACTTTGATGTTTATCGATTTTAAAATCTCTAAATTAATAAATAATTTAAAAAGGGAGATTCAGTACTATAATTATTGCATTTACAAATTCATTATTTAAAGATATTTCAAAAACCCTAATATTTATCGATTTGAAATCGAATTTTAAATATTCAAACAAGGAAAGCTAAGATTCTGTTATATTTATAATAATTATAGCATTTAAAAATTAATTATTATTTAGAAGATATTTCAAAGTCTTTGGACATGCTGCAAAAACTTTGATATTTATCGATTTTAAATCGTTTTTTAAATATCCCGTAATTGAATGTTTAAATACGTCTCCCTTGTACATTTTTCCTTTCTATAACCATACATATATTTACTATATATAAACCTGCATGATTTGTTAAATGTTTTAGCTAAGAAATATATGACTTTCAGGCTTTAACATTAACCCTAAAACCCCGCATAAATATATCCACAGGTTCAGCTGGAGTTCTACGGCTTTGTGCCCTGGTCAATCATCCAGCGCATCACACTGCCCCTGTGCATCTTCCATCGATTCCACAGCGCCGTGACACTTGCCGAGATCTGGAAGACCACCTACAAGGCACGCCTGGAGTAAGATGGCACACATATGGCCAGGAGGAGGCTCTAAGGGATGCGATTGTGGGAGTTATAATGAAAATGCACCAAAACCAAAATGTAGCGAACCCAAAAAAACAAATGCTAAAACCAGAAATCAAGTGAGGGAGAAGAGTTAGTTTCTAATTACGTATTAAAAAAAAAAAAAAAAAAAAAAAAAAAACATGCATACTACATATAATATATACATTAATGCAGATATGAATATATTATGATTTTGAGTTCTTCGTTTTCGTTTTTTAGTTACTAAGTTTACGAACGAAACGAAATCGAACGGCAAACCGCACGATTAACCAAAAAAAAGTAAATCCGATGACCGATGATCGATAACGATAGCGCGCGCCTCCCTATTTTGTTTGTTTTGTTTTAACTCTCTTAAAACTTTGGAGAAAAAAACTTAAAAACTAAGTCATAGCGTTTACAGTTTCGCCCGCACGCACCCATTTATCACCATCTGAGTTAAATATTTAATATTATTAAATTTAAAAAAAAAAAACCTATGTTTAAAATATACATTTTAAACCTTATTGTTTAGTTTAAACTTTAGTTTTAGTTTCGTCTCTAACACCGCCGCAATATCCATTGTTACTAACGAAACGAAGGTTAATCTTATTAATTTTATAATTGTTTTAACCCATTAAAAAAAAAAACCCAGACGATAACAAAAAAACTAAAAAAAAATCGATTAAAAATTCACATTGCGAATAAGATGGAAATTATTCGATAACAAAATGGTTGTTTACTTTTCGCGTTGTTTCGCGAAGGCTATTTTTGGGGTAAAATACACACACACATTTGTACACATTTTGAGAAAAAGACACACACAGACACACGCACACACACACACACCTAAAGCAATGCCATGAAGAATGCAGCCACAGGAAACGGAAATGGAAACGTATCGATACAGGAAACGACAACGGTTGGAACATATTTCACACACTCCTGCATTCGGAATCAAATTTTCAACTTGACTTTTGCCACATTTTCAACAAGAAAACAGTAACAGCCGAATAACAACAACAAACTGTGATGAATTCTATGATTTTTTTCACATTTTCAACCTATTTTTTTGTTCAAATTTCTTATTATTTCTCAGCAGCAATTAATTCATGAAACTTTTTGTAAGAAATTTAGAAACCACAAATGGCGCTAAGACACAACTTCATGGCCAATTGTAAAAACAAATTTCCAAAAGAAAACAAAAAAACGAAAAAAACATAACTAAAACAGGAAAAAACGAAAAATCTAAAAAAAAAAGACAAGAAAAAACAAAGCAAATTTGGGGCGCATTTAAAGGGCCAAAAAAACACATAAAAACGAAAGAAAAACCGAAAAAAAAACATTTTTAATATATACATTATATAAAAGTTTATAAATGTCCATTTTTTGATTATTAGTAGTGATGTTAAAAAGCAAAAAAAAAAAAACTACATATAATTAAACGGTAAACAAATAATAATAATAAAATTGAAATATGTATGTATGTTATAGGAGAAGAAAAACATTAAACTTTCAGAAAAACAAAAGCAAAACTTGAACGAAATGAAATGAACAACTTTTTCCCAGTGAAATCCCCGCATTTATGAAAAGATCAAGCAAGGATCAAGGAGCTACCAAAAAAGGATTGAGAAACCATTGACAAGCATCAAATTGTTTACAATTTACAATGTTAAAAAAACAAAAAACAAGAAAAAAGTAAAGTTGAAGACGAAGCAAAAGCATTTTGAAAGAAAAGATATATATTGCCACGTATATCTATAAATATATGTATACTAACCCACCAAATTCAAAGTATTTCAAAAGTTTTATACAAGGAGAAGAGCCGTCTTTAAAACCCCAACCAACATTATAAACACATTATCTTCTTCTCCCCTCCCCCCGAAGAAACCTTCAAACTTGTATTCCTCTCCAAAGAAAAAATATAAAACGAAATATGACCAATGGATTATAAAGGAGGGAATTTCGTTGAAATTGAAATTTTGGCAGAGAAAGAGAAGGAACACTAACTACACACTGCCCACTTGCCCACAGAGATTGGCGATTTATAATCTATATACATATATAAAGATATATATATATATATAAAGCATAAACTGTAGGCAAGAAAACAGCAGCAGTTCAGAATTCAGTATGGCAGAATATGTATTCAATACTCGTCGTAATCGTAATCCAATCAAATGTAATGTGGTAGCAAAAGCCAAAAGAAATAAATAAAAAACAAACAGAATTAAAGCCATAAGTATGTAGAGTTCAGCACACAAACAAAAGACACAGAAAAGACAGTCATGAATCATGAATCATATACTCAAAAGTTTGCGAATCAAATTCAGTTTGAAACTTGTACTTGAAAGCTTAAAAACTTAAAATTACATCTATAATATATAGTTATATATTCATATATTAATTCCAATTATTAATATATAAATATATAATTATAAAAACCCATTGTTTTTTGTCATTAAAAAATTTAATTTAAACATAAGATTGAATCATATTTTATGCCATACAACAACAACAACGTGAGCCAGGATTGGAGCCGAAATATTTATTAAATGTTTCAACTAAGTTGTATAATTATAAGTAAAAAACGATGTTTACATAATGGAATTATGTAAGTTAAACAAAACAAAATCATCATCATGGATAAGTAGTATTCCAAAAGAAAGATTCCACAAACTTAACGCACAAAAAAAATAAGAGAAAACAGCTAAAGCCCAAAAACAAAAAACACACACAAAAAAAAAATATATATATATATATACATATATATATATAGGCGTACTTATATATATACCCCGTAAGTATATAGACAATTTCAATAACTGATCAAATATATATGCATATATATATACAGAAGAAAAAGCAAAATTTACATGCATCTCAAAAAATACATTTTCCGCATTAACCAAAAAAAAAAAGCAAAGAAACCTTAACAATTACGACAACAACAACAAAAAATGTGTGTGGAATATTATACAACCCAAAAAAAATTACAACCACAACAAAAAAATTACAAATTATTAATTACAATTTAAGGATAATGAAAAACAAAACCAAAAAATTCAACAAAATATCCAAAAATTGTAAGCAATTTTTTAAAAACATTCGTCGTATTTTAGATACGAAAAAAACCAAAAACAATTAACAACATTTCCTTTTTTTTTTTTGTTATAAAACTTCATAAACACACACACACACACACACCACACATACATCACACCCACACTCGCTCAGTTGAGTTCCATTTGCATAACGAATACAAAAATGAAAATGAAAGAAAAGTAACAACAAGTTTATGGTAAACGAAGACAAGAAAGGCATACAAGTAATTTTAAATTGAATAAAAATTAGTATTAAATATGTACAACAAAAAAAAAACGGTGTTTTTTTAGTGCTTTCAAAAGGGGGTTTTCTATTATAAATAATAAATAAAAATAAGAGCATATAAAAAAAACATATATATTAAAAAATAAAAACAAATCAATAATATATTTAAAAAAAAATAAATAAATAATATAAAAATAAATAATAAATTTAACAACTAAATAAAAGTGGCTTTTTAAGAATGTCTAAAATTAAACATTAAAAAAAAGGTTTAAACAATTTTTTGTTTGACTCAGTTTTTGAATAACTGAGCCAAAAATTCATTAATTTCAACTCGGAAAACGGTTCTGAGTTAGTTTTAGCAAGGTTATTAAATCTACATATCAAGTTTAAAAAATTAACAATTTAAAATTTTTTCGATTTTTTTTTACCAGTTTTAAGGATAAAATAAAATATAAAATATTGAAAAACAATTTTTTTTTAATTTTTTCTAGCGCACCTATCTAGAATGACTCTCCTGATGACGCTGATCAAGAATATATATGGTTTATAGGATCAGAAATGACACCTCTCATTTCTAGGCTTCTGACTAAAAATTATGATATTCTCTAAAGGGATATTCAATTTTAAATATTTATTCATAATTTTATATGATAAAAATTTAATAACTCAGCCAAAAATGCTTTAAATTTAATTCGGAAAACTGTTCTGAGTTAGTTTTTACAAGGTTTATAAATCTGCATATCAAGTTTAAAAATGTAAAATTTTTATTTTTTTTTCGATTTTTTTTTTTACGTTTTAAGGATAAAATAAAATATAAAATATTAAAAAAAATTTTTTTTTTTACGTTTTTCTAGCGCACCTATCTAGAATGACTCGCCTGATGACGCTGATCAAGAATATATATGGCTTATAGGGTCAGAAAAGACACCTTCTCTCATTTATAGGCTTCTGATTGAAATTATGATACCCTCTAAAGGAATATTCAATTTTAAATATTTATTCATAATTTCATATGATAAAAATTTAATAACTCAGCCAAAAATGCTTTAAATTTAATTCGGAAAACTGTTCTGTGTTAGTTTTTACAAGGTTTATAAATCTGCATATCAAGTTTAAAATTTTTAAAATTTTATTTTTTTTCGATTTATTTTTTTACGTTTTAAGGATAAAATAAAATATAAAATATTGAAAAAAAATTTTTTTTAATTTTTTCTATCGCTCCTATCTAGAACGACTCGCCTGATGACGCTGATCAAGAATATATATGGTTTATAGGATCAGAAATGACACCTCTCATTTCTAGGCTTCTAACTAAAATTATAAAACCCTCAAAGGTCTTTTGAAATATATTTTATTTATCCATAATTTTTATTTAATTTTTTTTAATAATATTTTATATTATACTTTTTGTTAAAGTTAAAGCCATATTTCTCTTTATTTTCCCTACAAAAAGTTTTCTATATAAGCTTATTATTAGCCATAAAAACGAAGACATTCCTTACCCCATCAAAAGGCTGGACTGGCCACGTTCAGATTCAGCTGGAAGCTGGCCCATCTGTAGTCGCGGCTATCCGGGTCACGCACCAGGCACATCAGCGGCGACTTGCCTCCTCTGCCATGTGGCAGTTCACTGAGTAGCTGCTGCAATCCGGCGGCGGTGACATAGCCCACGGCACAAACCGAGGCCTCCGTAAAGCTAAAACCGGCAGAACGCACATAACCAAAGACTTCACGGCTGCACTGACGGCGTACGCTGTCCCTTAACTCCGCAGGATCGGTGGGCAGCCACAGGCGGCACATGGTCTCCAGTTGCGAACGCACCAGCTGAGCTGTGTTGGCCGCCCGGATGTGTACCCGCCGGTTGGCCGTTTCCTGGAGGCGACGCTTTTCCCGGACTCTACGCGCTCGCAAACGTTTCAGTTGAATCTTGTGACTTTGGCGCAGCTCCTTGCGTTCCCGTTCATTGAGATCTGGTAAGGCGGGCTCCACATGCACAGGTGCCGCCTCATTCCGCTTGAACTGATGCCAACGCTGTTTGTGATCCGCCGCTGTAGGCAGGCAAATCAAAGCATTGTCCTTGACATTACCACGAGCCACCAGTCGCAAATGGATTTGGATGAGGGCCTCCTCGGGCAGGGATGCCGGTAGACATGGCCGGCGTCTCTTTAGGCATTCATCAATCATCTCCAATTGTTGACGATGGCGGAGAACATAGAAGGAGGTGGTAGATGATGAACTCCAGTCTCTCACTAGATGTTTCCAGGGTGCACTAAAAGGACTGGCTATTGCCAGTTTCCTATAATTCGTTCGCTTGTTGGGCGGCAGCCGAAAGTAGCGATTACGCAGCTCCTCAGCCGTGGCAGCCGACTCTTGGACTCCGGCCACCGTATCGGGCAGATGGATTTCAGCACCCGCCTCCCTGGCCACTGTATCCAGCTCCCTTAAGCCACCTGGCCTGGCACCCCACATGGTTAGGGTGAGCCAAAGGTTCATACCATAGCCAGCCGGCACAATCACATCCCAGCCGCATCCATAGGCCAGCCTCTTGTAGCTGGAATCCTGAGATCCTGGTCGTTGGATTAGTATCAAGGGTACAGCTTGCATTTCCTGCTCAAAGGCACAGGGGGAACCCGGCACCACGGCATGCTGCTGACGCAGCTGTTCATAAGCCTGTGTGGTCATGATGCCTTTGGCCAGTTGCTGGCGGGTTTCCTTGGACCAAAGGGGACTTTCGGGTAGGGTTTTTGGTTGATTTAAAAGCAGATTTCCGGGAGAGGAGCTTGGCTGGGACACGATCTCCGCCTTGGTGCGTTTCTTTGGTCTTTGGAGGCGTGGATCTACCACTTGGTAGCCCATCACTAGGTTGGAAAGCAGCTCGCTGGGTGAACTTAGCTGTAGAGCCGCCTGGCAGTAGTCGGCCTTGGCTTCGTCCTGGTTTTCAGTCTGTTTTGGGCGAAGGCTAGCAGCCAGGACACCTTGCGCCCGAGGTCCTGTCAAACGGAATCGGCTGAAGGCACGCTGCATTAGCACCAAGTGAAGAGTTTCATCAAGATTGGAGTAAGTGGGCTCCACCTCAAAGGCCTTGGTTTGTGTCCAGAAGCGTAGGGGTTTCTCTAAAGGCTTCTCCTTAATCCCGCCTGGCAACTCCTTCTCCTCCGTCTCCTTCTCCTTATCCTCCTCCTCCATCTCCTTCTCCTCCTCCAATGGCAGCTTCTGTTGCTTCTTTGACTTCAGCTGGAAGACTTGCACTAACTGCTCAATGGTAGCTTGAGCGGCACTGGGATGCAGCCACAGCCACAGAGTGCGTTCCGCCAGTTCCTCTGGCTGCTGTTGCTCCTCCTCCTTCTTCAGAGGACGCCACATAAAGCTAACACGCTGAAGAGCTCCCTGCGGATACTGGCCATCCGCAAAGAGCTCTACATTCCCCTCTCGCCGTCCGCTCACAAAAGTCTTGGCCGCTATGCCCAGGCCGCATTCGGGACTCGTTAGCCTGGCGAATCCTTGACGCAGTGCCTCCAAACTTCCACGCAGCTCTACACAGCCGTAAAAGGAGATATCCTGCAGTAGACAGTGCTGGGCACTGGCACGATAGCAGGCCCGGTAGGTCTTGTCGCAGCTGGCCAGCGGCAATCGGTGTCCCCAGCGATTGACCATGTGAAAGCGCTTGGCGTGCCAGATGTGTGTCTCCAGCCAGATATGTTGCCGCTGGCGGCGTATGTATTCACGCATCAGATTCTTGGGACGACGGCGATACTTACGCGAGGGACGCTTGCCGTTCACCGGCTGGTTGCCGCCCTTGGACATCTGGGATTTGTGCGCCTGGCGGTATTTGCGCGGCAAACGCTTTGGGTGATGCGACATTGCCCGGCGGCGCATGTGCTTGGGCAGCGTCTGGAAGATCAGCTTGCTGCTGCGCTGCGTTGTCTGTTCGGCGTCGGCGATCAGGCTGCGGATCTCCTGCAAAGCCCCCGCCGCATAGTGGTAGGTGGTGATGTGCGAGGGCAATGTCACCCGGCCGCCCAGGCTGGAGTCGTATTCCAGCTTTTGGCTGTTGCTCATTGTTAATAAAAAACCAATTCGCGGCAAGAAACAAACAAAAACAAACTAAATGCACGTGTTCCCGGTCTTTTTGAGGTGTTAGTGTGACCAGATTCAGTTAAGGAGGAAATCAGCATGTGGCAGTAAGTTAAGTTAATTTTAGTATTTATATGAAATATAAATAAATGAAATATATAAAAATATTAAATATAAAAATTAGAGTATTTAATTATAACTATATATATCTTATTGATCTATCGCATATAACCAACCAATATCTGTTTTAAATTTTTTCACTCGATAAAAACTAGTATTTAACAAGTATTAAAATACTGATGCCACATCCGCCTTTTTCCCGTCAAATCTGGATTTTTTTTCAAATATTAATGAAAAGTCACACGGCCAATTTGAAATTTGGCGGAATAATTATATATATACGATATATTGCATTTCAATCGGGCTGAGCTTCAATAAAAAATTTAAATAAAATGTATTGTGAAAGCTAAAAAACTGTACTCCCGCCGCTCCTAGCTCCTGATTCCGCCATCTTCACGTTTTCGCAATTCCTCCTCTTCCATTTTTTCGTTCGTCGTCTACGTGTATTCCGTCATTATCCTTTCATTTCATTTTTCGGTAAAAAACTGTACGACTGGAAAAACGCGCGCTCTACGAAAGCTCCATGAAAAAGGGGTAAAATCGTGGTAAAAACGTTTGGAAAAGTGCGGAAAATCATTGACGCGACGTGGAAAACGAAAATCCAGTCGAAAACTGGAAAATCTATGCCCGGACGGCGTAGAAGCGTTGTTTTTTTTTAAATCGTTTTTTTTATGTGCAACTGCAAGTGCAACTAAAATGGCCGTCTTCTGTCAGAAGCGCACGCACGAAGACGGGATGAAAGCGCACGTGAAGATAAAGCGAGGACCTCCGAAAACGGATCGTTGCTGCAGAGAGCGGGAGAGTAAAAGCTTGAAGAGACTGTACCGCTCCTAGCTTCTGTTTTGCCAACTTCACGTTTTCGCAATTCCCTTTTCTTTTCGTCCTCGGCTCACAAAGTGTTCGGTTGAGAAACGCGTGCGCTCCTCTGAAAACGGGCTAAAAACGCGGAAAAAGCACTCGGAAAAGTGCGGAAAACATGCGGATAAACATTGCACCGCCGTGAAAAATGAAAATCCGAAGGAAAATCGGGAAAATCTACGCACGGGCTGCGTAGAAGCGTTGGTTTTTTAAAGTTTTTTTTTATGTGCAACTGCAAGTGCAAAGTAAAATGGCGGCGTTCGGCGCACGTACGAAAACGGTATAAAAGCGGGCAAAAATGATCCCAAGAGTGCGGAAAAACGGGAAAGCATCGTCCCTGCGTGAAAAACCAGCCCGTGCTGGTTCGGAAAATCGGAAAATTCAAGCCCAGGCTGCGTAGAGCCTTTCTTTTTTGTTTTTATTTTCTGTGCAAGTGCGAGTGTTACAAAGTGTTTCCCTTTTGCTTTCGCCCTCTTCTTCTTTGATCGGAGAAGTTGGAAAATGGGCAAAAAGGATCGAAAAAATGCGGAAAATCGAGAAAACGTCGCGGAGCCCTCCGGAGGGATCGGAACCGGTTAAACGTGCGGGTGATAATTTAAAGAGGAAATTTCGACGGACTTTCCGCTGCAACCAACATAGTGAGTGAAAATTGTCAGCGTTCGCATTCTGTTTTTTTTTTTTTTCATTTTGTTTTCTGCATCCTTTATGTACAGTTATTTTTACTCTGCTTTCATCTCGGGGCTTTTTTTCTTCCACAGGATGTAGATCCTGTTATGCGATCCACATTTGTGGATTGCAAGTTTCTGGAGCTGTTTGTTTTGACTGCTACGCCACCTATGACATTTTCTGTTAACTACAAATGTGACAATAATTATTCGTTGGTTTTGCCAATTTCCGCTGAAGGGCGTTAAGAAAATAAATGAAAAATTGCATTTAAAATAAAGAAAATATTTTCAATATATTTGTTTTCCTTTATTTTCCTTATAAAATGTTTCATTTTGGAACGATTTTTTTTATTATATCACGTTTTTGAAAATATTTTCTTATATACATTTATTCTTTAAATTTCATAAGGAAAAATACCCTAACTTTAGTGATTAATTTGTCAAGATTAGAAAAATTAGAAAACTTAATAATTAATTAATATTATTTTTGTTTTGTTTTAATCAGCAATGAAGCAAACATCCCAAAATGGATTGTTTTTCCTTCAACAAATTATTAAATTTTAAATCGAGTAGTAATTATTTTATTATTACTTTGTCTTTATTTCCTTAAATCATATTGTTTTCTCTTTATTAGAAAATTAAAGTTACTTGAATTCTTTCTTTCATTTCGAAAAGTTTAATTTTAAATAACTGGCATACAGGCGCCAACCAAAAATTTCCCTTGCAACCAGCACAGCTGGTTAGCTTGGAAAGCCAGGAAAAAGAGCGGCTGTGAGAAAGAGGGAGAGAGTGAGAGCTCTCTCCAACTTATTAAGTCCTGAATTCTCTGGTAGTGGACCTCTAGCAGCAGCCCATTCTAAATTTCGCAAACATTTAAAAATTTTGTGATTTAATAATGTATTTTTATTTAATTAAAATTTTAAATGGCTTAAAAGCAGGAATCTTTAGAAATTGTTCTTTCAATTGTTAAATAATAATTTAAAAAGTCAAAATCAATTTCATTTAACGAAAGAAACGGTCAAGTTTTAAAAACCTTTTCTTTTGTTTTTCTGTTCCTGAAATTCAACCTGCTCCCCGGTTGTGAGTCAAAGGAGAGAGAGAGAGAGAGAGAGAGCTAATAAGCAAACAGAGAGCACAAATTCCTGAGAAATCAAAAAGTCTCTCTGCGAGGACAAAGGTGCCAACAGTCTGTTAACTGTTAAGAAAAAACTGTTGACCTGAGTCAGAATGTTACCATGTAGGGGGCGCAGTAGCCACAGTAGCGTTTTTGAAAAAATGAACAAAAAAGCTTGAAAGCAAATAAAATTAACAAGCATTTATTTGAAATTAATAAACATTTTCCTGTATATTTTCTTCAATTAATAATATCCCTAAATTCTTAGCCACCCGCTGGCTCCTTGCACCCGATCTCGTTTCTACATTGTAAAATTCGTGTTTACATGGCGAAAAATTAGCAGTCTGTTAAGGTGACCTTTCAACCCACCGACCTTCCAGCGAGCGGCAACTCCAAGAGCTTACGTTCTGTTACTCTCATTCTGTACTCTCATTCTGTTACTCTCATTCTCCAAAGTTCACCTGCCCCTACGTGGTGCGCTCTCCCACACTCTCTCTCTCTCTTGCGTGAGAGCGAAGCCTATAAATACGTGTGCCATTCCAAACAAAAAAAAATTTTTTTTTTTCGAAGTGGACGTGTCGGAGCTCCGCGGCGTTAGTGAAAAGTGAAAAACAATTTGAACGCGACGGTGTGTGCCGCGGAAAACGGAAAAGTCGTTGCTGAAGTGACGGATAAGTCGCCTTTTGCCGTTTTGCCTTTGTATCAACCAGCAACTACCGTTTTGTACAGTTTTAAGCGCGGCAAAAAAAAAGCAAAAGCAACAACAACCAAGAGTGGAAGAAGAAGCTGATCACACACACACGCTAAAACGTAAATTGCTAAAAAATCCGTTCTAACAACAAATGCAAAATAAATAAAGGACACAACTCGGCAAGCGTAACTGAAACGTTAACGTCCAATGGTTGTGTTTTGTTGTTACGTGAACGTTGCTTATTAGTTTATGAATCAAACAAATTCTGCCCTCCTTTAACCGCTATTCGCCGCGTTCTCTCTTGGTTTTTTTTTTATTTAATTTTTTTTCCTGTGTAAAATAATAACAACTTCAAAATCACAACAGCAGCAGCAACAACAGCGGCAGCAGTGACCAGAGTTAAATAGTTAAATTAACCAAAACAACAACAAAGAGAAGCGTGCTAACAACAACAAAAAAAAGAAACGAAAAAGCAAAAACAACAACGTAAATATATAGTTATATTCGCTCTCTTTTACGTTACGTTTGTTTTGTTGTCTTTTATTTTGGAATTGCTCCTTCTGGAGCTTCTTGTTTTTTTTTATGTTTTTATTTGTGAGTTCCTTTTAGACAAGTGTTTAGTTGGGCCAATTAGCATTTCGGTGTCGGCTGTGTTTGCTTATTGGAAACAAAGCGGTGCAAAATAATACGATAAAAAAATAACGTAGCAAGAGTAAGAAGCAGAAAAAGCCGCAACGTTGCGAGTGGGAGAGCGCAAAGTGAGAGAGAGAGAGAGAGAGCAGTTGGCTTGTGCGTTTGTGCATGTGCTTTGTATGTGTGTGTGAGTGGTAGTAGAACCTAATAAGTTAACAAACTGACGACGTGTGTCCGTTTTTTTTTCCTCTTGTTTTTTTTTTTGGGGTAAGGAAGCGCGGCCATTGAGAGAGAGCATATTAGAGACAGAGAGAGAGCCGACTTTCATTGATTTTTCCCACTGGCAAAGGTGAGCCGCAGAGAGAGAGAGAGAGAGAGGAAGAGTGCCAGAGTGTGTGTGGGCAAGAGAGCGCCAAAAGAGTGGGGAAAAAACTTGTCTCGTCGTGACTGCAATTCATAATTAGATGGCCGACTGCTGCAATTGCAACAACACAAATACAAATGAAATACAAAAACAACGGGCCGAAACGAGTTACCACCCCCCTCCCAACAATATCCCCCGTTCTCTTTGCCGTAACAACCACCGAATTCTGTCCCCCACTCACTCGCTCTCTCTCCTTCTCTTTTGTCCTTCTCTCTCGCTCTCCAGCAGCAGAAAAATAAAAATAAAAGCTGGCTAAAAAAACGTAAAGCCAAAAAATAAAGGCAATGCCAGCAATAACAACAAAAACAATACGAGAACGTGGGCCAAAATACGGTGTTGGCCAAGCCGAAAGTCTAAATTCTCTACTCACGTGGCTAAAAAAATACAAAATATTTACCATAAATAATTTAAATTAATAAGTTAAATAAAAAAGTTAATAGTGTTCTGTAAATTTACAAAAATGTATAAACAAATTATCCATAATTTATTGAATTTTTAAACAATTTTCTTGGCTTGTTATGCTTTATATTCACATAAAAAATCTATACACATAGGATTTTTTTTTAAATTATTTTTATTAAAATTGAATTATTAATTAATTATTATTAAAAATAGAAGATATACAGAGTATATAAATGTGATCGATTAATTATGACTTTTGTGCTGAATTTACTTCTCTTATTGGGATAAGAATAATACAAATATATATTTTTAAGACCGAGATAACATTTAATCAATACATTTTTTGAGGTTCTATTATAATTTCTTTTAATAATAGTAAAACTCAAAAAATGAACTAATATCTATTTTGAATAATATTTTAATTAAAGTTATAATGAAGTAATTTAGTAAAAATTATTAAAAAGTTTTTATTTATGAAAACATTTACATAAGAAGTTTCGTAAATATATAAAAATGCAAATACAAAAGTTTTTTTTTACCCTCAATTACATAAGTTAACAAATTAGTTGTTGACTTATTATTAACGATCGTAAATATATAAATTTTTTGTCAGCTCAACACAAAAAAAAAGGGCCCAGGTGGCAACAACTGATCTTTCTTTTGATCGAACGCGTGACTTTTTTTCAAACTGGCATTGCATCTTTATTTCGTAACGAAATTACCAACTGAGCGTAGAACTCGCTCTCTCCCACTTCCTCTCTCTCCAGCCCGCTTTCGCTCTCTCCGTCCGTCTGGCAACAGACAGCAACAAAAAGTGGTAGCAGCAGCTCAGAGCCAAAAGGCAACACAAAGGCAGGGCAAAAGCAAAGGCAACTCTGAACGCAATGAGACTCGCCGCTTCGCTCTTCGAATTGGAATTTCTGTTGACGTGCAATTAGCAAAGTGGCTCGAAAATCCGTGTAGCCAAAATCGAAATTGGTATTGGTACAAAATTAACAGATAAGAAGAGAGTTACCTGGCCTAGGTAAACGCAAAAAAAAAGAGAGTAACATTAATTGGAAAATGAAGCAATCGCTCTGCTTCTGTCGACGTCAGTGTCGCGGAATTTTTATTTATTTTATTTTTTTGCCACGCCGGTTTTACTTGAATCTTTAAGTTGTTGTTGTTTTAAAACGCATTTTTTCGTTGTTCGTACTGTCAGTAGCAATATACATATAATGTAGTACAGAGCCTGTAATTGTAGAAGAATGTCAAACTGCATTTTTGTAAGCCACCGACGAATTTAAAAAATTGAAAAACCCTTTACCCCAACCTTTCCTAGGCACAAATTATTTGTTAATTGGCTTTAAATGAATAATAAAAACAATTCTAATATTGTGGATCATTTTTTTTAATTAAATATTTAACAATTTTGGATAAATAATTTTTACAAAATTTTAAAAACTAGTTCGTCCAAAAATTAAGACATTTTTTCTACAATTAAAAAATAATTCAAAAATAAAAAAAAATTAAGACAAGACGCTCTAAAATTATTTGATGGTACTTCCCTTTGCCAAGTAAAAATAATAAATTTGTAAAATATTTGTAATTAATTCAAACAATTTATAATTTTTTTAATGTTATGATTTTCTAGCACAGATAAGTGACAAAGCTTGGTTACAACTTAGCACAGCTGTTTTCTTCATCAGTAGTAATTCCAAGGCACAAAGATATAGTTAAAAACCAAATATCTTACAAATATGGAGTCAAAGTAACGTCAAAGAGTTCCTTAAACCCAGCTGGGTTTCTTTTACAACCAACAATAATAATATCACCATCAATGGCTGAATCAGAAGCAGCGCACCTTCTTCAGGTGTGTCAGCATTCTATATTCTATATAGTAGGTCTGTCTGTATGCGTATATAATAGCCGCATTCAGTGGTGTTGGGTTGTGTTTGCCCAGTGTTTAGAGTTGCCCCGACAGTTTTCCCATGGTTTTTCCATTCCAGTGCCAACTCTTTGGGGTTAATGCCCCCCTCCCCCAACCACAAGCCGGCCGGGTCTTATCGCCGGTGCGTGACGAACCGAGAAAACTATAGTTGATATATTACATTGTGTCTGAAATAATATGTTAGGCAGCTAATGAAAATGGTCAACCAAATGAAGGTTAAATCTGGGCCTAGATAATGCAAGTCTCAGTTCGTTTCAGAAGATGCATACTTGAAACCAGGGCAAAAAAAAAATATATACACAAAAAAATAAAGTAATAAATAAAGCGAAAATTATAAATGCACATAAATTCCCCCGACAATTTTCCACTTTCCTCTGTGAGCAGCCAAGGAGCGAATGAATAATGGAACGAAAATTTGCTCCATCAAGCACGTGTATGCCGCACTACCCTCTCCCTGCTGCTCCCTCTGTCCACTGCTCTTCCCCCCAATTTCCACTCCCTATTTACCATTTACCATCATTCCCCCCCTCCCTTTGGTCGAGACTCCTGGAAAACCACTGGGCCCCCCCAAAAACCAATCCCCTTGCCCCGAACTTAACCCATGGCAGATCAAACGAATATTTAGAAATTTTGCTTTGTAGCTGGATTATATGTAAAATACGAATCTAATTTAATTGTTTATGTATTCATTTTAATTTTGGAAAACCCCAAAAAGTACAGTGCGTTTCGTTAGCTTGTAGGAAATGGTGTCTATATGAATTTGTGCTGAGTCTTAAAATAAATTTTAAAATCAATCAATAAATATATTGTTATATTCATATCAGAATAATTATGGGATAAATCGTTTGATCATTAAGTTGATCTTAAATCAATTTAAAAGTTATCGAAAAATTAAATAAACTATCAGAATAACTAAAAATAAATAAGTTTCTCTGGCAAGAAATTAATTTAACAAAAATTATACAAGAATTATAAAAAATATATTAAAATATTGATCGAATACTGTCAAAAAATAGCTCAATACTTCTAAAAAAAGCTATCGAATATTAAAAAAACTATTAAACTAATTGAACAAACAGATTGTAAAAAACTTATCAAAAAATCAATCATTATACCTGACCTACGTCCATGAAACGCACTGTAACTGAACAAAAATTGCCGACAAATTATTGCATTCGTACTCATGTACCTATATATTTCTCTTTCTCTCCTTTTTTATGTATGTCACCACCACCAACCATCACCAAACCACACCAAAAACCACCATAAACCTAAAAAATAAAAAAAAAATGAAAAAATACAAACCGTAAATTTTGAAACCCGAAAATTGACAACACAGTGTGCAATTAAAAAATATATATATACACATAACAAAAGTATTAAATAATGCAAAATTTGATAACAAGTGTCGGCGGCAAATGTTGTTCAATATGAGCAAAAAACGCAGCAGCACCAGTAGCAGCGGCAGCAACCACAATAACAACAACGACGACGGCGAAAAAGCTGCTCCACAACAACTACAACAACAGCAGCAACAAAAACAACTGCGACAAATTGGAAAAGTGCATATAAAATAAAATTTAAACAAAAAATTAATAAAAATAAATCAAAATACGACATACAAAAATCCAGCCAAATTAAAAAAAAAAAATGCAAATTTAATTACAAAGAAAAAATTAATCTAAAAAAAAATATATATAGAAAGTCAAAATAAGCAAAAAGTCAACTAATTTTTTCCTCCCCTCCAATTGCCTGGCAATATCTAATTGTTTATATATATATATAGCATTACCATCTTCATATATATATATATATATATATTTATTATATATGTAAATGTAATATATATTTGTGTATCTGTGTGTGTGTATTTTCGTGTGCATTCCATCCATTAATTCTATAACTCAATCTATGTAAAACAAAAATTAACAAAACTAAAAACCAAATAAACAAAAAAAAAAACCAAACAAAAAACATACAAAAAATACAATTAAATCGAAACCGAAACTACCAAACAAAACTATTAAACGCGTATTAAAAACGCGTTAAAAAAATACAAATATATTACCGTGAAACCCAACAAAATAATCTGAACAACAAATTGTGCTCCAAAATGGCGGACATCATGCGTCCGCCGTACAGTGAGATCAAACGGCCGGACGAAATCGTCAGAATGACAACCGCCGACAATCTCAAGTTCGCCGTCCTTATCGGCCTCATCGAGGTTGGTCAGGTGACCAACCGGGAGGTGGTCAACACCGTTCTACACTTGGTAAGTGCATTCAAAATGATTTTTTACTTTGTTGATCTATGAAAAATATCGATATATCATATTTTTCCTAAAATTAGCGGAAACAGGGACTTTTAAAGGGAGGGTTTTTGTTCGGAAGTTATACCAGTTTTTTTTATTAATATAATTATTTCGATATAATATCGATTTCACCGATAACTCTAGAATATAATGTCGATATAATATCGATATAATTGTTATTTGCATACCTTTCTTCTTTGCGATATTTCGAAGTAATTTTTTCGATATATTTAATCTTTAGAATATGACATTTCCTTTTCCTTTCCTTTTCAACACAGAAAACACTGACAAAACAATATAGTTTAGTGCTTAATCACTATATTTTTCACCTTTTTTTATGATTTCTTATTGTATTTACTTCTAAAGTTACTTAATGGGTTAAGGCGAACAGGGGTCCATGGTGTAATTTGGGTAATTTGATTGTTTTTATGTTTTTTTTGGGGTCAACGCTTTTGTGGGTCACAAACATTGAAGTGGGATCACTAGTGATTTGGCCTGACACTTTGTTTGGAACTCATTTAAGCTCGTGGCTTAAGTATGACAGTGGTTTTTATGTATATTATATATATATATATATATTCCCATTGAGTCCCGTTGAAATTAATGAGAAATGCTACAAAAAACAGGAAAGTCTTGTGAAAAATGTAGCTAATTTTTAGAATAAATAAAGGCAATACTTTAAATATTTAATGAACTTATTAATTATCATTAATTTCCCTTAAAAAAATACATCTCCCCTTAATTTCTTTATCGATTAATAACAGAATATTTAATATTCATGCAGGCGCTTATCAATTAAATACTATTTAATTACATTCACCTGCTGTTCGAAATTAAAATAAACACCAAATTAAATATGGTATTGTGCAAACAGCGTCTAGCGCTATTAAAGAGGTGACAAAAATTAAAGAAATGTTTGTGTGAGGAAGGAAAATCACAACAGCAATTTAAGGCTCTGTTTAGAAAGTAATTTTCCTGGCAAACACACACTCACATTCCCTTTCCCATTAGCAGAAAATTAACATTTCCAGCAAAGCCGCAAATGCAAAGGATGCGGAGAAGCGGTGCCAGCAAGTGGGTGGATTTTTTGGGTGGCTGCCAAAGAGGGGGAGGCTAGCTGCGCGCGAATGTGGGTGAAATTATAAGAAGTATGCCAAAAATCTCGCCCCCGACTGTGTGCGGCCGTGATTAGGATCAAAAGGCAAGGACTAAGACAATGTCTATGCCACTTGTCTTTTTCTCTCCATTTTCCCTACAGAGACGAAGTCGCTCGTAGCTCGTCGCTCGTCGCTCGTCGCTTTTCCTCCACCAGCTTTTCCTCGTCTCCCCAGAGATTTTTTCGCAAGACAGACACACACACACACTCGTATTATTAGGGAACATTATTATTATAACATATTTAAATTTCTGAAGCTTAATGAAAACACGACACCGTCGCTCATCATTACCGCGGAGTTTTTCCCTCTCTCATGGAAATGTGAAAAAAAAACCAAGCAAGCGACAGCGCCAGGTGCCGCTGCCACTGAGTTGGAAAAGTTATCCAAGCTTCCAAAAAGGAAAAAAAAGCTTTAAAAAAAAAGGAAAACAGCATCATCACCCTATTGAGGGGCCACTTTTTTTTTGGCTTTGGCTCAGCTGAAAATGCGGAAAGTATTTTCACGCCTTACACATCTGCAAATATTTAAGAAATTAAAAATGTTTAATATAAGAATTTTTTAAATTTTCAATAATTTGTATTCATTTCTTAATTAATAATTCAAAAGCATATATACCAATTATAATGAAGTGATTTATATTTTTATATTTTAAAGTTTAGTTAGAATCCTATGTTGCGTTCAGTTTATTAATCGATAATTATCGATAATGTTGAAAATGAGCGGAAGAACTTTTTACCATCATAGAAATTATTTATTTATTTAGATTTCCTTTTAAAATATAGTGGCTATTAATGATATTTTCATACAGTTTATTTTGCAATTAATTTCAATAGTTATCGAAAAAAATTTGCATTGTTTCGATAACAAAAATCCCCTAATCATGCAGTCAAACTTACTTATTATGACGTTTATTGACTTGGGCCAAATATTTACCAATTACTAGGCTTATTTTATATTTTTAATAATGTTCTTAAAGGTTCTTTTATTTCTTCAAGTGCAGCAAAGACCAGGATACTGAGGGGGAAAAGCCGACAGGAAAAGGGTAGTGGGTGGGCTGGTGGTTTGTAATAAGAAATTGAAAAGAAATTGAATTGAAGTTCGTCATCCGCTGAAAGCGCCGTCGTCGTCGTTGTCGTCTTCGTCTTCGTCGTCGCCATCGCACTCGAATTGCCGCAGATAAGATAAGCCCACCGACCGGCAGATAAATTGTAGATACAGGTACACAGGTATATATATAAATTTACCGCGGAGAAATGTGTGCCAAGTCGCTGTATATAGTATATGTAGGTGTACACTATATGGCTCGATCTGATAAGCGTGAAAAAATGCGTTGACGTGTTCCAATGCCAGCTGCAGACTCGAACAAACTCTGGCAGCCAAAAAATGTTCCACACAGATAATAAAAAAACAAAAAGTAAAAAACAAAAATAAAACCACAAGTGGCGTTGGAAAAAAATTATTCCCAGAAAAAAGAAATCCCCTCAAAAGGCAAGTCCCCACCGAAAAATCAATAGGAGCAACGTGGTCGATTAATGATTATGGATATGGATATGGAGATGTGTTAATGGATGGCAAATGGAGGTAGGGAATAGAAGTGGAAATATGGATATGGATAGGTTAGATTACAGGAGGAGGAGCAAGAGAAGGAGCAGTTTAGGGACTGGCACTCTAATGGATGCGATATCCATTTATTACAGATAACACAGGTTAATGGATGACTAAAAAAACTGATGACTAAAGAATTTAATTCTATTTATTTTTATCATAAAGAATGCAGGATTTTTTATACAATATATTTTAAATGATATTGTTTAGTGAGTATTTCTTTTGAAACAAATGTGTTTTTAAAGCTTTTAGTTTTTTTTTTTTTATAATTTTTTTTTTTTTTAGGAAATGTAAGTACTTAAAATTCGTATTTCTTTTTTCGGTAGCCAAAATTATTCAAGTGCTTAAGAGACAACCTAATTTTCCCCTCAAATCGCTTTTCCTCTTGTAAGTTTTTTGGTTTCAAGAACCCTGACCGCACTGCACCTCAACCAACATAAACCAATTCCGTAGTGAACTCGAAACTCAACTCATTTGGCTCAACTTGAGGGTCACTCGCCATGTTGGCTTAATCGGTCATTGGGCTTGTTATACGGCTCAATTATGCCCGTTTTGCCATGTGGCGCATTTGCTTTTGGCCCTCAACCTCAACATCACCCCAAATCCACCCAAACCCCCCACTTTACTTTACTGGCCACCGCCCATCCTTTAGACCTCTGGAAAAACCACCCGCCCGTCGACGTGTCACGTGCACGAGAGGCAAAAGCCTTTTAATCGATTTGCCTGCCTCCACAGCCGTCTCTCCTTTTGCTAGTAAAATAATCGTTTAATGCAAATCGCTTTTTGTTTAGCCCCTAAAATAAAGAAGAAGGAAATTTTCTTGCATTTAAGAAATAAAAATATATATACAAAAAGAACCCAAGACATTCAAGAGATTATGACATTACTTTTCTTTAATTCGAGACCGGTAGCTAATGTTTTTCCCTTTTCCCTTTTAATTACATTTTATTTACATTTTCTTGAAATTAAATTAAAAGGTTCAGAAGAAGTACTTGTTGTTAAATTCTTTTTAGGAATTTCTGAGATTTTATAAGATTTTATTTATTTATAAATTAAATCAAATTCATTTTAAATGTAATCTTCAAATAAATATATTTTAAATTTTTTTTTAAATTGATTTATTATTTAATAGATTTTTTCGATATGTTTCGATAATTCGAATTTTAATATTTTTTCTGACTTGATTTGATCTTTTATGTTTTTTAATGAATCAAAATAAATTCGATAATTTTATATTTTTCTAATTTCGATTGATTTTTGATATTTTTATCTCGATTATTTCAATAATTTTTATTCGATTAATTTAAAACTTTAACTAAAACACCTAAAGTAAATGAAAATAAATATATTTTATACATCTATATAAATATATATATTACCGAAGTTTTTTGGCAGCCTTAAATTTATTAATAACCCAGGTACATAACGTATATAAATATGTAAATTTTTTATTCTGTGTACTTTTTTATACTCAAACTCGGTAACATCTGAAAATTGTGTTTATAAATATTATCTAGATAAATATTTGCACGCTCACATTCGTTTCACAATCAGCAAAAATATACACGTTTTTTTTTTTTAGTTAGTACTACCTTGCCTCGCTTTTTGCACCCCTTCTCGATTTCTCTTTCTACTATATATGTATATATAGTATTTCCTTCTTTCTATATTTCCCTCTTTACCTTTCCATATCATTTGCTAGCTGATAAAGTCGTTCAGTTCACAGAAGAGGGAGAAAAGGTGAAAAAAATACAACAAAAATAGAAGAGGGGTCTATACTAAATAATGTACGAACATACTTTGCTACTTTTACTTAATTTAATTAACGGCCCAGGCAACGACAACAACAACAACAACAACAGCAACAATAGCAACAATAGCAACATGACTTTGACGTCGACGCCTGTCAGCTGTTCAAGTGTCAGAGAGGAAACAATGAAAATAGGCTTTATATTGTTGGCATCCTGATGAAGGACACAACGCTGCCTGATGGGGATGGGGTGATATAGAGGTAGAGGTGGTGGGTGGTTCAGTCGGTGGTTAGGCGGTTTCGGGGGTGGTTGGGATAGCTTGGCGGCCGCAAAATGGCACACAGAAAGAATTTATATATTTTGATTGATTTTAGAAATAAATTATTATATAAATAAAGTATTTTTAATTATTTATTAATTTAAATAAAATAAATAAACAGATTATATTTGCCAAATGTAGTTTTTTTTCTCGTTTCTAAAGCTTTTAATATTTTGTATATGATTTTTAGATTGATTTGATATTTTTCTAGATTAATCCAATATTTTTTTTCACTTAGAATTAAATATTCTTAGTTTTTCATATTTTTTTTTTTTCAAATAAAAAAGGGTTTAAAAAGTGGCCAAAATTGAAATGCATTTTTCTTCGTGTGAATAATAATGGAGAGAACAGAGAAAGTGAAATGATAAACAGAGAGAACAAAGGAGAAGTAGAAGGAAAACTTGCCTAGACAACGTGTGGAATGCAAGTGGGTGGAAATGAGCAAGGTTGAGGTGTCTCTCTCTTTAGTTATTTATTTTTTTTGTTTATACTTTCTCTCCTACCCTCTCTTATCAGCCAAAACGAAATGAAACGTCATGGAACTTCTTCTTTCTAACGAAAAAAAAGAACGTAAGTTAACGTTAATACAAAAACAAACACAGGGATGGGCCGCCGTTCGACCTCTCTCTCCATTTTTCCCTATTCTCCCCACCCTAACCCCCCCTCTCTCTCTCTCTCTCGCTCTCTCCTTCAACCCTAAATGGAAAATTAAACAACAACAAAACGCTGTGTGTGTGTGTGAGACGGCGCCGCTCTGTCCTCAGCCGTTTTTGTATTTGTCTTTTTCCTTTTTGGCCAACTGCTTCTGTTTCGCCCCAAAACCCCCTTTCCTCTTTCCACACTTCAGTCGCTCTTTTAGCGCCCCTTAACGTATATTTTGGCCTGTTCTGGAATGAAATCGAATGGTTTTTCGGCTGCTTTCGCGTACTTTCGCCAGCAGCAGTAGCACAGCACCTATAACAGAAACAACAGCTATAAAACAACAACAGCCGGGGAGGCACCCTGTGTGGACAGTGGGCTTAAAGGGAAGGAAATGTAGATAAAAATTGTAAAATTTTAGTTAAAATAGTTAATAGGAAAATTTATGAAATATTAATTCTAAAGTTTCTAAGAAAATTTATTAGAAATTAATCCTAATTAAATTTAGGTTAATATTAAAAAAAGTTCTAAATTTTTGGGCATTTTAAAAACCCCTATAAAAGCTCTCCAAAAGTAGGCAATGCTATTTTTGAGCTACCGAAATCGGTGTAAATATATTTTGAACAATAAAACATATTTTAGTCCAATTTGTGGACACATTATCAGGGATTTTAAAAATTAGTTCTTTATGTTTTGTCTGAAAAACCGAAACAAATTGTTTTTAAATATATCAAAAAATAGTACAAATAATATTAAAATTGTTCCAGAAAAACATTTTAGTCTAATTTTTTACTTTTGTTTTGGATTTCAATTTTTTTTCCTTCCTGGAATATATATTTTTTTATGTTTTTTAAGTACAGAGACCACGATTCTCTACATATTTTGCTTACATTTTTCTTTTGCTGTCTTCTCCAATTTTCCAAAAACTTCAAAATTATTGTAGAGTTATATGTAAATTAATTTCTTTTTCTGCCCATGGTGCCATGGACGCATTTAAGATTCACATCCACGAGGAAAACGTGGCCATCGAAGGCGTCTGCCACGTGGGCGTGGGGGGTGGCGCCGCTGCCGAGGGTGCTGCACACAAAACAGCACAAGGGTGGGGCATACGAAAGTGTGTGTTGTGTGTGTGTGTGTGTGTGTGCGCCTATGCGTGTGCGTGTGTATGTGTGGGTTTTTTTTGGGCGAACAGGGAATGGGAGTGGCAGCGGTTGAGTTTTGGGGGGAGGAGGGCTTGGGGTGCGGCGTAAAAGAAGAAGGGTTTGGGGGCGCCAAAAACGAAGACACGACAACCGCAAGAGATTTAACGACCAATAAAGAACAACGCAATGTTATTTAAGGACGAGTCTACGACTGCCGCCGAAAGGGATTCCTCGCATGCGCTCCGCCGCATTACGTACGGCACGTAGCCGGGGGAATCTTCTTTTAGCTAACGGGACCGCGCGCGTATAACGGTTAAAGGAGACCAACAGGGGGACCACGGACAACGGAAGTATTATGTGTAACCGGTAGCCATTTCAACGGGCCCCCTGATTGCGTGGCTCAACCATCCGTTCAGCTGTAAAAATGCCCTTTCTCAAAGGGTAGCTATAGTTTTTCCCTTAACTAATATATTTTAAAATTTCCCAGAAGGTTCCACTAATTATAATGATTTTTCTTTGAATTTAGTAATGGAATTGAGGTCTGTTCTTACAAATTTGGAATTTTCTTTTTCAAGTTTATAAGTATACAACATTAAATTACAATTAAATATTACAAATTTTTCTTAATTATTTTATATTTAAAAGCAAAAACCTTTAACTATTCAAATTTAATTTCAAAAAACATAGATTTCTCCTTTAGAGTTTTTGAATTTTCATTAATTCTAGCTAACCTTCCCTTAGTTTTCCCTTCGTTTTCCCTTAGTTTTTATCCCGTAAGGGGGATGGTTCTACAGCTGGGGAAAGAGGTGGGGGGTGAGGTGCTTGAATCGGAGGCGTGACACATTTATGGGCACATTTTGTAACGCAACGTGGCAAGCTGATGAAAACTTCTGCGGCAGCAACTGTGGAACTTCATTAACGTCATTATCAGTGTGTGGCTCTCACTTGGTAAGTGTAGAGGGTGTTACTGTATGTGTGTGTGTGTGTGGTTAGTGAGGGAAGAAAAGTCGAGGGAAAACCTGAAGGAGAAAGAGAAGTGCAGCCCATTGCATCCCCCGGATCTAAAACCATAATGACCAAAGGCCAGTTTATAGCCTGACTTAATTTTGGTTTTTTTTTCCAACTTTTACCATATGTTTTCGACATTTCAACACTATATAAAATATATATATAGCGGGATTTTAAATTTAAATAAAAAAAAAAAAAAACTTATCATTGATTTTATATATAATATTAAATATTTTTCTATGCCAAGTTGCTTTTTAATTCAAGTTGAAACTGCATGCTTAATATCTTTTTATATATCTATCTATGCCAAACCGGATCCTCTGGCTAATCAAGTTTTATCTCTACAACTTTGATGGCTGTGATAAGAAACTTTATATATATATATATTGTATATAGTAGAAGAGCCCAGAGATGTTTCCTCTTCAGATTTTAATAACATTTTCAAGAAGGGCAAACACGATGGGGGCGGGTTTATTGGAGCGTGGGGGTGGCAAATTACGTTGACGACAAATGTCGAACAACAACAACAACAAAAAAAAAGCAAAGAAAATGAACTGAACTGAAAACGTCGAATAAGGAAAATCAATAAAATTCAATAGGAGGCAAGGAGAGAGTCGGCAATCGGTTTTATGGTCGCTTCGGGTGGCTATATTAGTGATAAAGCTGGCAATGGGTAGTGGCGGCAAAAATCTGTTTTAATTTTTTTTTGCTGCTGTTGTTTCGCATTTACCTCCCGACCCCCCCCCCCCCCCCCCCCCCCCCCATCACCTTTCGGTTCTTGTTGCTGTTGCCATCTTGTCGCCTTTTTATTTATTTATATGGCATGTATATCTGAGGGGATGCCTCCTGATCCTGCCTGGCTTCGGTTCCGGAGTGGGTTTTTTTTTTTTGGGTTTGTTGGCTGGCGACCGTGACAGTCCGCTGTCCCTGCTTATTTATGTATTTTGCACGTGGGCCGGAGAGGGATAATGGATACACCATGGGAACAAATAAAAAAATGTATATAAAAAAAAAATTAAAATAAGAAAAAAAATTAAAACAATAGTATTAAAATCTGTATAATACCGAGGGTCATTGAAATTTAAAACCCTGAGTGTTTTTTTCAGGATTTTTAAATTTAAGTTAAGAGTTAAACGATATTTATTCGGAATTTATTGTAAATTTGTTGTAAAGTATATAAATAATTCGATTTGGAGTTTTGTATAGAAATCTAAATGCCAATTTGTGCTTTATTATATTCAAAATAAGGTTTTTCTAAGGCAAAATATTTTTAATTTATGTAGCAATAAATATAAATTTATTTTTTTTATAGCCAAATATTATTTAACACTTAATTATAAAATCAAATATATTTTACCCACACTGAATCCCAATATTTTATAATTTTAGTTTAATTAAACCCTTGCAGGTTCGATTCTTAATGATTCAATTGCAAACTGCATGGGTATATAAACTTCGGCTTGTTTTCTGCTATATTTATCCCAAATTGAATCTTAAATTCGAATGACTGACAGGGTCAAACACAGTGGACACCCATCAACACCACCAACACCATTCCCTTTGTGCCTTAATCCGCCTGTCAGCGATTCCTGCTGCCAAGGGTTTTCGGAAAGGGGATTCCTGTAGAGTAACCCTAACCGTAACCGAGACCGAAAACCGATATAGTAACCGAAGCCCCATACCCCATACCCTTCCTTCTCCTCCTATCTCTCTTTCTTGGCCTTATTTCTTATTCCTTCGATTCCGAAAAGGCAACAATAACGATATATATTCTTCCCCCTCCCTCTGAAGGCATCCTCGGAGGACACTTTTGGGCGCAAAATAAAATTAAGGAATCCTTCTTGGATTTCCGGATATAAACAGGAGAAGGAGGAGGAAACAGGAATCGTTTGCGATTATGTAATTGACGGCATTGAGATTGAAAACTAGTGGAGCGTGTTTTGTTTATTTTATTTTTTCTACTGATTTAATTATATTTGGGAGAAAAAAATAGAAAAGAAAATAGGGAAAATTCTAGGAAAACTGTAGGAGGGATAAAAAAGAAGAGAAAATAATAGGAAATCTGTGGGTGATAAATTTAGTAAGAGTTTTCCTAGAAAATTCAAGTTATCTACGTGAATTTTCTCACTTTTCTTTCTATTTATTTTAATATTGTGATTTTTTTTTTTACGATTTACTTAAACTCCTTAAAAGGAGTATAATTATTAGCAATAAAATCTGCTTAAAGGACACACACAAATCTGATTTAAAGATTGGCCCCAGGAATTGCAAATCCTGCGGCATTTAATTGATTGTATAATACTTTCCAATGACTGCACACACACATACGCACCCTGCATTGCGGTCCAAGGACGCCATTATATATATATATATATATATATACAAATATATATATGTATATCCCAGCAGGTCCTGCTTCTAATGGCGATTTTCTTTTCTCTTCCCACTTGATGGCTTTTCAAATAAAATGCAAACATAAATGCGAACCGAGCCAGCGGTTGAGTGCAAATAAAAGCAAAAATCTTGCCAATTGAGATGAACAGATTCTTCAGCGAAGCTTCTTTTCTTTTTTTCTCTTTCGTTCTCTTACATTTTTTTTGTTTTGTTTTTTTTTTTTTGGTGGGGAAAATGGGGTTTTGCGAGGGGGGTTGGAAAAAATCCACAGGGGAGCCGTGACTCGACGGATTTTGGCCATTTGCGTTTAGCCAGAATTGCGTTGTCAGGATTTAATGATGACACAAGCCGCCAGATTGAAGAAAACAAGAATAACGAAAAATGTTTATAAATATTTTAGAAAATCTAAGCCTAATTTTTAGTAATACAACCTAAAAATCCTGTCAAATGTGGTATTTTTTACATATTATAATTATTTTTGAAAGTTTTTAAAGATTTTTCCTCTTAGTTTTACTTCTTTTAAAGCATTTTATTAATATTTTTTATAATTATTTTTATAAATATTTATTTATTTTCTTAAATTAAATTTTTGTTTCAACATTTTCTTTCTGTGTTCTAGTTTCTGCGTTCTATTTTACTGCACTGCGGACATTTCCATTTTGTTAGCATCTTTCCAGAAGCAAGGCAAATCGAATCAATCATCAAATCGGTGGAGAAAAGGGGCTGTTTTTCCACTCGAGGCCCTGCCCCCACCCCCCACCCCCCACACTCCTCCTCTTCAAGTGCAGAATGTTGCATGCATAAATGAATGACATATATTTCACATCTTCCCCGAAGAAAAGTGTCGAAGGAAAAAAAAAAAAAGCTTTTTTGTGCCCCCTTTTGTTGGTCAACGCCAACTGCGGGTGGAAAAGCGTTTGGAAAAGCGGTTGGAGGCCAATCAATATGTTTGCACAAGGGAGCTGGTGAAAAAAAAGAATGATGTGGGGAAAAGTGAGGAAGAAAATCAGAATTGCAACAGTTAAGGGAAATAGTGGCAACAGTAAATGCAATAAATAAATCCAGGAACTTAAAGTATGAAATTAAGTTAATAAATTAAAGAACATTTTGCACTTTAGTTGGTCTTTCGAGCCGGATTTTCATAGTCTGCACCAGAAGCTCCGTATATTTTAGGTAAAATGGTTACTGATGAATTTCGTTGGGTAAATACTGAAACATTTATTTTTAAAATTATTAAAAGAATATGAAATAAATAAATAAAAAAATAGTGAAAGAATATATAAATATAGAATTTGTAGAAATTCACTATAAATATTTGCTGCCTGCCAACAAGCAGTTTAACATATTCGATAACGGGGTTATCAAGCCAACTGAGAATCCTCTTGAAAATTAAGAAGGATTCACATGAACTGGACCCCCCCTCCCCCCCATTCCGTATTGTTAAAGGACTTTGTCTCATATGGTCGTGTAATGTGATTCATAATTTATATAACTTTAATGAACAACATTAATATGCGAATTATGACAAGCCATGGGACACAGCATCCCACGCTTGCTCTGTGTCTTTCTACCACATACATATATATTTTTGTATGCCCGACATCCTGGCAGCCAGAACATGACGCCAGGACCATTGTCCGCCCACATAGTTGGGACAGCTGGTCGAAAACAAAAAAAAAACTTCAAACTGAAAATGAAGAGGGAAAAGGAGCGACTAAAAGAAAACTGAAAATGAAATGAAATGACAAAAACTCGACAACACTTTTGGGATAACATTGTAAATTTTATTATGGCCCACAGAAAGGATTGTCCTGGGAGCACGGATAAAGAGTAGGGTTAGGGCAAGTATCAGAGGGTGGAGCCAAGGGACTACCCCCCCTCTGTCCTCCCCTTGGGGAATTTAGTAACAGAAAAAAAAACTCAACTAATTTGTTGCGGACCAAAATCAAATAAGAGAGTGCTCCGCCACTGTGCTACCGTAGGTCCGGGTGTATATAAAGTATACAAAATAAATTCACTGGATCCTGGAGCTTAGTTGGGGATTACAATAAATTAATGAGAGCAGCAGCAGCAGCAGCAGCGGCAAAAATATGCTTAAAACAGACACCAATTTGGTCAAAAAGTCCAGGTAAAAGCCAGACAAAATAGAAATTTGTAATATTATTTTAATAACAAACGTGAAAGTTTAGTCAATTCCTGTGTTAACCTCTGCCTAATTGAGTCTTTACTACAGTCCGCTGACCACGCAAAATATTTATCGGTCGACATATCAGCTTCCTCCCTGCTGGGTCACAGCTGAATTCAACCAAAGTCGAGCTTTGTTCGCTCTAATAATATCAAAATAGAACCCATTGATAGCTAGTGACCCCGCCGTGAGTCAAAACTGTGGTGGTCGAAATGCAATTGCACAGGAACAAATATATTATATTTTATATATATTTTAGGGCTCCAAATAAATTATTTTAATAAAACAAAATAGTCAACAATACAAAAATATTTAATAAATACATTTAAAATAATATATCAAAAAACGAATAATAAAATAAAATATATATATATATATATATGTATATATACATATCTATAAAATAAAACAAATAAAAAAAAATAAAAAAAAATAAAAAAATATAAAAAAAATATAAAAAAATAAAAAAAAAATAAAAAAAAATAAAAAAAAAATAAATAAAAATAAAAAAAATAAAATTAATAATCGAAAATACAATTAAACAATAATTGTTTATATTAATAATAATAATAAATAATTAATTTATTTATGGAATAAATATTTTGTTATTCTGTCCAAGTGCTCATATTATTAAATATATAAATGCCTTAATTTTGTTTTCGATAATTAAATAATTTAAAAATAATCTTAAAAATAATCTAAAAATAGTCAATATATCGATACTATAATGTTGATAATTTATCGATGTTTTTAGTTTTTTTTTGTGGGAAATTTTTAAGTATCAAGACATAGTTTCGATATTTTAGTAGGCAATATATCGATATATTTATTTTGTTAATTTTTGTTGTTATTTTACTATTTATTATCGAAATATCTTTAGAAAACCTTAAAAAATAGAACATTTTTTCTGTACCTTGTTTGTTTTTTTTTTTTTCCTGTGGATTGGTCAATATCTGGCTGTGGCATACACACACGTCTGCATATGTACTCTCTGACAATCAATATATCCGCTGCATGTGCACATCCGTTTGCCAGGCAACAACAGGAACAGGAGAAACAGGAGCAAAAGCAGAACCAGGAGCAGAAACAGGACTAACCTCAACCTGCAGCCAAAGGAAAGGTGTGCTGCTGCTGCTGCTGCCCGGTTGAATTGTTTGTTTGTTTGTATGGCCACGATGTCCTTCCATGGCGTCCTGATGGACAGGCTTTCGCCTCGCTGGGCTGCTCCCTTCGCTCTCTTCTTTGTCACAAACAATGTCCCTGCCGCGTTCTGCGGTTGCGACAGAAAGAATTGGAAAGTAAACAAACAATTTTAGCGCCAGGGGTCAGGGAAAGCTGATCCTAGGGATGGGGCAAAAAAATATCGACTTGTCAATATTAAAATCGATAGAAATATTTTTAATTTTGGGATAGAAAGTGTAATTGTTTTTTTTTCAGATAAATTTAGTGAGGTGAATTCTTAAATAAATACAACTTTATTTTTCAATACCTTTGGGTTGCAAATTTCAAAATATGATTGTTACAAAACATCGATATAATATCGATATATTTAATGTAGTTTCATTACAAATATTGTAAAATTAGAAACTGGAGTTTATTTTAGAAGCTCTTTCCCAAGTCATGTTAATTAATAAACTTTATCCAATAAATAAAGTTAAAGTTTATAAATTAAAATAAGTTTTTCTAACAATCAGGAAGTAAAATTCAGTTGACTAAACTTTGAAAAATGCCAGCTCTTTGCTTTTTGCCTCATAATACTTATATATATAATTTTTGTATGCCATTCCTGATGATGATCTAGGAACAACTCTTGAAATTCTGCCTATTTCCTGCTGCACAGAGATGCGTAATTAATTGCTTAGCTGCATTTTAGCAGCGGCGGCGTTGGTTGCCCTTAGAAGAGGAGTGTCTGTGTGGGTGGGCGGTGGCTTGTTAACCCTTTCTGGCCAACTTATTTACGCCTGGCTCCTTTGTCCAGTATCCTGTTAGTTGCCCCAACGCTTCAACATTGTTGTGGTTTTACCTTCTGTCCTTTTTTGTTTTGTTTGTTTGTTTCAACCTTTTGTTATCTTTTATTTTTTCTATTTTTCGTCCATTTTGTGTGCACTTTTAATGGTTATCCACTACCCTTGTTGCATTTATCTGGTTTTATCGTGTGGAATAGTTGAAGAAGCAGCACAGAACAGCAGCAGTTGCTTTAGCTGAGCGTATTAAAGAGTTATGCATTATGCATTAAATTATAAGTAATTATATTAAATTATTTTCGTTGATTGCCAAAAAGTTGCAACTAAAATAATATTTATTTTACAAAAAAGTTTGTTTCCCTTTACGCTCCCAGCTATGTTAATTACAAACTTTTGAGTTGGACACAGAGCTAAAACAAATTACATGAGGGGAGGGTGGCTAAAAAAGGGTTGTATGGGTGGTACTGACAGTTACAACAGCTACTCGACGACCAAGAGGCATCACATCAGTTTTAACTAATATATAAATTATATATAATTGTATGTCAACTTTCTACTTTATTTATCAATTTATTTCCAAATATAAAACAATTAAAATCAATTTAAAAAACACATATTAATGGCTTTAAAATAAAACTACATGAAGACCCTACAGTTAAAACTGATTTAAAACATTTAAAGTAATAATCTCCTAAGAGCTTTTAACAAAATTCCCTAAAACCTGTCAGACAGGTGAGAAAAGATACCTTATTAAGCTTCAGATTTCATTACTCTTTGTCTGCTAGTTTTCGACAAAGTTTTGGTTGTTTATACCTTTTTTTGGTTTTGCATACTTTGACTCTCTTATTTATATAACAGAGTTCTATTAATTATTAATTGCACGCCAAAAGTCTGTTGAAGATGTCCGCTAACTTGCAAACTTTGTAGCAATTTGTTGCATAGTTTGTGGGGCCTCCACCACCCTCATCGACATAGTTTTGAGTGCTGCAAGTGTTGGGCATTGTTTTGCCTTTGTGTGTGTTGTGTGTGTGTGTGTGTTTAGCTGCTTGAATGTTTGGTTGTTTGGTTGTTTGCCTGTTTGGGTGTTTGCCGGCTCGTTGTTGTCTAGGGTTTGCCAATTATGAGTCCAAGTAGTTGCTTTCATGCTTAAATCTAAACATAGAACAGGGTTTTAATTTTGTAATTAAAAAAAAATATAACTAAAGCTTTTTTCTAGAACTCAGAATTATAAAAAAAAAATGTACAGTGAAACAGTATGGCAGGGCTTTATTTAGACTACACATTTGTACTTTGTTAATTTTTATAACAATAAATTTAGCTCAAAAAGATTCATTTGGAAAAGATTTTTGATTGCCAAAAGAGAAGTTTGAAGAATATGTTCCACGTTTGGCATGAGAATTAACTTGAAACGCAAATAATAATTGTAGAAAAATATCATTTTCATATAAACTCTGATTAGGCTAATCTTGATCTATATCCAAATCCTGATCTATGTCTATATTCATATCGATATCCTCGAAATCATCATTATTTTGGGGCATATAAGTGCGTATATTCTCCTCAGTGTAATCCATGATGCGAAGATTCTTGCGTCTAACATATTGCTTATACCTGAGATATATCTTAAGGATACCCTTGACCGCGATAAAGGTAAATCCACCGAGCAGAGTGCGTAAAAATGTGGTCTCCACCGAGTTGAACAATATTTTTCCCACAGCGCATGAAATGGTTGGCAATAAAATTGCTCCAAAGAAAACACGAGCGGCCGTTGGAGGTTCGGATACTATCGGTACGGTTGGATATCTAAAAATTCCCTGCTGCTCCTCCAGCTCCTGGATTTCGTCCTCCTGATTCAGAGTGATGTAGATAATTCTCACATATCGCATATTTCTTCTCACCACAATTTCGCGGCCCTGTATCACACGTAGCACAGCATCCTGCCAGCAAATCAGGCGACATAGCACCAGGCCAATGGGAATGAAAGGCAATCCAAACACTAGGAATAGGGGATCGCAGGCCTGCATCAAGGGCAAGGCTTGTTCATAGCCCAGAAGTTGTATTAACGTAACCGCACCAAACGATGAGGCTGTCCAATAGACCGCAGAGATAAAGAAGCCAGCCATCAGGTAGGGACATATCCGTGACATAAAAGTCTCCAGTGCTTCCAGGACTAAGCCGACGGTGCCCATTTGCGGAAATTCTAGAATGTATTCTGTCAGGCACTGCGGACAGGACACGGAACGTGCCGGTGGTTCATTATTCTCATTCTCATTGTTCATTTTTTCATCAATCCAGCGATAAAGGCAACTCTGGTGCACCCATTTGGTAGAGCCACGGCACTGGCAAGGCTTCACCCATGCCGCCAGCCGGTTGTCCTCGTCGGTGGCAAAACAGATCCAGCAGCAACGCTCTGGCTCCTCAGGATCCTCTTGTATAATCGGCATCGTGTGATTACTATCTCCGGTGAAGATTTCGCCTGCTCTTCCTGGATTTGTGTTAACTTGGGACACATTGTTGTCAGCCATATCTTGGTTAGAGTCTTTAACTTTTTTAAAAAAAACCTAATACTTCCTAATATCTAATTGTTTACTTCTCTCTATATGTAAGCTTTCTCCTATTGTCTAGCTCCTACATACGGAACTACAAAAGTATAGATGTTGCACACCGATCTGACAGTGCTAAATAAGTCAGAGGTTACTTGGTTTAGGATAATGTAGAATTTTTAACTTTAGTTTTCAGTAAAAAAGAAAAAATAAATAGATAATAAATAGATAAATAAAAATAAATAAATAAATAAAAATAAATAAATAAATAAAAATAAATAAATAAAAATAAATAAATAAAAATAAATAAATAAAAATAAATAAATAAAAATAAATAAATAAAAATAAATAAATAAAAATAAATAAATAAAAATAAATAAATAAATATAATAAATAAATATAATAAATAAATAAATAAATATATTAAATAAATAAATATAATAAATAAATTTAAAATGATAGCAATTTTTTTTAAATAAATAAATAAAAATAAACATAAAAATAAATATATATAAATTAAATAAATGTAAATATATAAAAATTTAATAAAATAAGTCTGGTAGGTTTAATTTTAAGTGAATATAAGTACAGATTTATATATTTATTTTATTAAAATATAAATATTAAAATAGGTTGTAAGCCCTAAAACTATATTTATAAATGTTAATTTCTAGCAAAATGTATGTTTTGTTTTGCCCCTTTTGTTAACATTTCACTGAATTATAAAAAAAAAAATAAATAAATATGAAAGAAGGGCAAGATTTGAGACAGATTTATGTCCATAATAAATGTCAAAATATCTTCTCTCTTTTTTTTTCTTATTGTTGTGCTTAACAAAATAGTCCCGGGAATATATGATTTTTATAGATGGGCTTTTTATACAAATCTCATATTCTTAATGGTGGCGAGGGACGGGGAAAATGACAAATCCGTGACTGAAGTGTAGCGTAACTTTAACCCACATAATAATGGTCTTTCCCGCAAAATGCAACTTTTGTTGAGCCAACTTTGCCCCATCATCTTTCATCTCCATTCTATATCTATATCTATACGTATTTATATATGAAAATATATATATATTTATATGTATGGGTGCGTGTGTATATTATTTTCCTACTCCTTGGACGCCCAACTTTGCTACGCTGTTTATTTGCTCTATATGGTTTGGTCCTTGCAACATCTTCCTGTTGTTGCCTTTTCTGCTTTGGCGCACTTAAAAAGCAATTTACTCTAATTACATTAAGTAGAAACAGCGGCCAACTTGTGCGTGTGTCAATAAACAAACGGTGAAAGTACTCAAATATATATGCATTATATACACTAAGCGAAAATATTACCATTGATATATTTAATCTCAGGAGCTTACGTTTTTTAAACTAAACTTTTTTTGATTTTTTGGTTTTTTATTTATTAATATTAAAATATATATATATATATATATTTTTTTTTTATATACAATTTTTTTAAAATAATTTTTTGTATTTTTTTGTAGTAATATTTATTATTTTTTAATTTTTAATTAATTATTATATTTTATTTATTGTGTTTTTCATTTATTATTTTATTTATTTATTATTTTATTTATTTATTATTTTATTTATATATTTATTTTATTTATATATTTATTTTATTTATATATTTATTTTTATTTATTATTTTTCTTATTGATTATTTTATTTTTTATTTATTTTTATTTATTTTTTTTTTATTTTTTTTTATTTATTTTTTTATTTATTTTTTTATTTATTATTTTTTTTTATAAATTTTTTTTATTTATTTTTTTTATTTTTTATTTTTTTTTTTTATTTTTGTCATATCGGTTTTCTTTTCTCTCTGTGTATATTATGTGAGCCTCCAGGAAAAACATCGAAACGGGAGAAAAAAATATTGCGCTTTTAGGCCATAATTACCTGGGAAGTTTCGCGTTCTTCTCCTTCTTCTTTGCCTTCGCCCCGGTCACTTCCGTTTTGCCTTTTGTCCCTGTTGTCGTCCCTCCCGGGAATCTGTGTCTTCCTCTGGCCCCCCTCCCCTCTTCATTATTACGCATTATTATTACTCGGTCGTCGTCTCATCTTCATCTTTTTGTTTCTTTTGTTGTTTGGTCTTTCTTTTGTTTTCAGTAAATAAATCAGCGTTGCCCAAGTAACTTTTTTCACACACACACAGAAGACAAAAAAAAAAGAGGAAGAGGATATAGAGGAAAGGATCCCTGAGCAGGATCTCCCGGGGACTTTGACTTTATCTCGGCGTTTCCGTTGTTTGTGTCGCCTCTTCTCGCATTGATTGGTTAATTATAACGAGCTTAGCCAACAGGCAGAGCTACAGTTAAAGCTAAGACACTGGGAATATTTAAAGAATTAAAAGATAATCATATGGATATTTTAGTTGGAAACAAAATATTTATTATATTAATATCAAGGGTTCTGCAAAAAACTTAGGGAGTTTTAAAAAACTTAAAAGTGGTGTCGAAAAGTATGCTATTAAATTTTTGAGTTACCAATCTTGGACACCATTTTGAGGGTTTTAAATACGCCCTTTTTTTTTTTTTTTTCTGCCCACAAGTCATGTAAGCGAGCAAAAAAACAATGCCAGCTGTGTCTCTCTCTCTCTGTGTGTGTGTGTGTCTTTCTGTATTTATTTAACGTTATTTTCTGTTGTCAAATAAAATACAATGAAAGCTAATTCAATGCGTCACTTCACTTCTCTTATCCTCGTCGAGGAAATTATCCCTAACAACCAAGAACAACACAAAGGCATCCATCCATCCATACTCCCCCCCCTGACACCCGCGTTGACCTCAAAGCACAGCACAAAATGTATTACAAATTCAATTATCAAATATGTTTTAGGCGTTTTTGGCTTCCAGTTACAAGGCAGGAGCAGCAGCAGCAGCAGCATCCCAGTATCAGTAAAAACAACACAAAAAGAAATAAACCAAATACTTTTCAGTTGGGGGATATGTGTATGGTTCGTTTTGCTGAGCTAAGCGAATTTTACCCGAGGCGGAAACATTCGGAAATGGCAGGAACACATTTTTTTTTGTTTTGGAAAACATTACAAAATTACATCCGAAGGGAAATTTTTAAATCTCTTGTTCTTGTTTATATTTGCCTTGTTGCTTTATTTTTATTTTACAAATTAAGTATAAAAGGTTAATGGTTTTATAGTATTCTTTGGCATTATATTAATATTTATATATATTTTTTTATATTAATATTTATATTTTTTTATTATATTAATATTTATATATTTTTTTTATTAAATTAATATTTATATTTTTTTTATTATATTAATATTAATATTTTATTTATTATATTTATATTTATATATTGTTTTTGTTATATTAATATTTATATTTTTTTTGTTATATTAATATTTATATTTTTTTTATATTATTATTTATATTTTTTTTTATATTATTATTTTTTATTATATTAATATTTATATTTTTATAATATCATCTTTTTAATTATTATTATTATTATTTTTTGTATTGAAAGCTTTTTTTTTTTCTTTTTTTTATTTATTAGAGAGAGTTTGTAACAAATACGTTTTTTTTTATTCGATTAATAATTTTCTTATAAACTCAAAATGCAAGCGGCATTCCTTTTTTGTAAATTCCAAATCAAAACTCCATATTAGCACACACATAAATCGAATTTACAGCTTGATTGCAATTTAAAAATCGTCGGGGAAAAAATTTGAAAATGCAATGAACATTAATGTTGTCGCTGCAAAGAATAAAAAATGTCTGCTTAAGCATTCAGCCATCTCCCTCGGCTTTATTCAATACTATTACAGCTCAGTGGATGCAATCAGCTTTGAATTTCCCTCCTCTCGGGCTCGTTTCACTTACCATGAGAATTTTTCATGTCACCCAGAATTTTCCCCCCACCCTCCAGACAGAGTTTTCCATGCCTCGGTTATTCCTTTTTTCTTTTTTCATTTTTTTTTTTTTCTGGCAGAGGATAAGCGACATTGAATGGGTCACACGAGTTGGCTGGCGATATTTCAATCTCATAATGCCAACATCGCTGGCAAATGATAATGACTTTGCGGGGTTGTCTCGGGGAAAAAGGAATGATAGCTGGGAAAACTTTCCCTTTTTCCATTTCCTCCTTTCCTTTTTTTTTCTGTATTTTTTCGGCTTATGCAAATCAAAGTGTTGTGCAATTTTAATGAGCTGGCAGGCTTCCTCCTCTTCCACAAAAATGAGAGAAAAAAAACTGCAAATGACGCAGGGAAAAGTTTCCTTTACACACACACACACACACACGCATATACGCCCACACTCACACGCATGCAAATGAGCGCCTTAGAATATGCAACGAAATTATTGACTAAAAAAAGAAAAGCCAAGAAGAAAATCTCAACGATTGGCTTTGCTGCCAGGAAAAAAGTATATATATATGACACACAAAAAAGGGAAACAAGACACAGGGCTATAGTATGAGGCTATATTAAATAAAGACTTAAAAATACCCTCTTAAAAAAATGTAATAAAAAGATGCAAAATTAAAAACATTCTACATAAATAATCGTAAATAAAATCTACAAAAGATGCAATAAAAAATTCTTTAAAAAATCATAAAATAATTCAATTAATTTATATATACCCTCTATACACCCAGTATTCCTCATAGATCTATTTATAGAGGTTTATCGAAAGGAAAACAAACCCGAAACAATGAAATGACGGTGAAAGAAGGGGGAAAAACTTGAGCAGGGAAAATTTTTGATGGCAAATCGAAGACGCAGGCTTCCCTTCCTTCAAAATGTCTTCCTTCATTTTACTTTTTGGCTATAAAGTGGGCGTGGCAAGTTTAAGTGTGCGTGTGTGTGTTGGAGAGTGTATGTGTGAGTGTGTAAGGATGCCAGGCCAGCGATTTGCATATAAATGATTACGGAAATAAAAAAGGAAGTTGAAAATAGACAGAACTTCTTGTGGCAAGAGGGTGTAGAGAGAGGGGTGTTAAAAATGGGTGGAAGAAAAGTTAAACACTAAGGAAAAATATATAATATTATTTTGACGAATTAAAATCTTAAATAAAATAATAATTATTAAAAAAAATAGTAGTTTTTTTTTCTAATCTAAATGAATTAGAGATTTTTAACTGTATTTTTTTTTTTGTTATAAAAAGTATTTAATTTTAAGGGTTTTTTTGGTTTAAATATACCATAAATAAATACAATAAATTGATTAAATTCTACTTCCCTTAAAAACTTTCTTAATAAATAAATAATATTTTAAAATATAACTTTATTTTCAAATATTTTCTTGCCGTGCAATGTGGCCACCATGACTTGTCGTTGGGAATGCTTTTTGGGAGTTCCCTTGCTGCCCTCCGACTTGCCAAGTAAGATGTCATTGCTGGGCACTAAAAATGAAGGAATAAAAGGGATGGAAAGCGTAGGGAATGGGGACGAATAAGACGGGGAAACCCCCATCCCCCCCCCCCCCCCTTTTTTAGGGTAGGGTAGTGAAAAACTGGAGAATGAATGTTGGAACGCATTTCGCTTACATTTTTGCAACATTTCTGCCAAAATATTTGTTGCAATTCAGCCAAGAATAGAAACAGACATATATAATATATATATTCGTTATATATATATAAGTATATATACAAAATATATATCCAAAGAAATAGAAAAAATAAACAACGAATAAGAAATAAAATAATAAGAGTGGAAGGCAAGCAAAAATTTGAAAAGACCAAGAAGATGGAGAGCTCTTTGGCTTAGTTGGACTGCTGCCCGCTGTCCCGCATAAGTATGCTCTGAAAATGCTTTGGCATCTGCATGAAATGAAAAAAATAGAACAAAAAACAAACTGAATAAAATTTAAATGTTCTTAGTTAAGAGAGGCAAAAAACTTAGGCAAATTTAAGTAATTAAATAGGCCAGAAAATGTGCGCTTTAATTTAGCAAACTACATTTTAAGTATTAAACATTTTTCAAAAATATATATTTAATATATAAAATATATAAAATTATTTGAAATAATAATTTATGTATAATTCTCAATTAATATTTAACAATAAATCTAAATATAATAAATCTATTAAGAAATTAAATTAATATTTTCTGTTTCTGCAACTTCTATTTTTCTTCTCTGAAACATTCGAAATATATATATATAGATCATCCTGAAGGATAAATATTTATTTGGATCCTATTAGCCTTATCCCTTAATCTTGGGCAATTTTGCTTTTCAAATTTTTGTTGCGTTAAGTTTCGTATGCAAAAGAGCCGATTTGTGCTGGGACCCAAAAATAAATCATACGCCCCGTGTTTCGTTTGGGCTTTGATTTACTTACCTTTTCCTGCCATCATCCATGCTTCATCTCTACACCCATTCCATCCCAACCACTCAATCTCCTCTTCGTCCTCCTCCTAATCCTCCTATGAGCTAAACAAAAGCGTAACAAAATAGGCAAAGGACAACAAAAGCAACAAGCAACAAAGGACACGAAAAAGGACTCGAGGAAGGTGGAGAAATAAAGCTGGGCAAAACCAAAGCAAAACAAAGACACGAAATGACATTGATGAACGATGCCCGAAATGATAGATTGATGGATTGATAGATGAAGCCACGTGCTCTGTGTGTGTGTGTGTGTGTGTGTGATTGAATGAATGACTGAGCCAATCTCTAGTTTTGCTGCTGCCTTCTCTTCCTCTCTGTCCATTTGGAAACTTCTTGAATTGATAATGAGCAACTACGTCTCGCCTTAATTAATTTCTGCGCCACGCCCACTAATTAAACTTTTCTTTTTGAGAGGGAGAGGGAGGTAGGACGATAGGGAGTGGAAAGACTGGGAGAGCGAGAGGTGGAAAACTTTGAAAACTTTAACTAATTTCAAATGTGGCTCGACACATGACAGAAAGGGGAGATTTTGGATTGCCTAAAATGAGCACAATTTAGTTTTTAATTTAAAATATAGATGAAATGTTAAATTAAATGATTTTTACAATCTTAATTCGATTTTTGTTTTATTTTTTGTTATTTATTTTTTATTTATTTATTATTTATTATTTTTATCTTAATTTGTTTACCTTTTATTTAGTTTATTCTCTATTATTATTATTTTTTTTTTGAATAAATACAATTTATTTTAATATATATTTTAATATACATTTTTATATTATTATTATTATATGTTTTATAAATTTTTTTTAATAATTTTTTTTTTTATAATTTTTTTTTTTTTAATTTTTTTTTTACAATTAATATTAAATAGTATTGTCTTCTCTGTTTGATTTTATTTAAAAATCTTCTTATAAACAAAAAATTTCCCACCGATTTTCCGTTTTTTTTTTTTTTTTTTTTTTTTTTTTTTTTTTTTTTTTTTTATAAATATATATATATTTATTCTGAGTGTACTGCCATGCGATGAAGGTGACGATTGACTAACTGACGTATTGCTGGAAACAACAGCATCCACAACTGGCCTCCGACCGGGCAAAAGTTTTAATTACCAAGCAACAAGGCGGGGAGGAGGGACCTCCATACTGAGGTCCTGCCACAGCCAGCGTCTTTCAATTACACTGGACTAACCAGGCTCGAGGGCGTCCGGCAGAACAGAAAAAAAAAAAACAAGAACAAGAACAACCAACACACAAAAAACAGAAAACAGAAGGCCATCAAACCATCAGACCGACAGAAAACCGAACGAAAGCCACAGGACCAGACGAAGCCCAGTTGTTTTCAATGTGGTCGAAAAACTTATTGTGCTCGCTCTCCCGCAGGACTTCGACTCCGGCCCTGTCTCCGGTTCCGGCTCCGTCTCCGGCTTCGACTCTGAGTCATTTTTCGACCACCCACAAAGGTGCAACACTGGCACAACAAAAAAACGTGCAATAAAAAACAAAAAGCGAGCCGGAAAAGGCGAGAAAAACAAAGTTTATTTGAGTCGAGTTGCGGTTGTGTTGGTATTGCAATGAGAAAGGACTTTTAAGGTATCCTGGAAACAAATAAATTAAATGAGTAAAGTGAAAAGGATATCAAGCATGACTATAAACTAAAATTAATTCAAAGGGTATTTAATATATTTAAATATATATAATATATATAACAAATCAGAACCAATTTATTTAATTGCCTAGAAAATTCTTAGAAAATTAATATTAATTTTGATTTAAATATTATTTAAGTTAGAATTTTATTCCATTAAATCTGGCATACCCTTGGAATATCCTTTTGCTTTCTGACAGATTTATAGCCCACGGCGCTGGATGCTTAGAGAAAGAGAGACTTGCGAGGTGTGGGCGATGCTTCGGGAATGAGAGGTGGACTGCCAAAGTCCAAAGTTATTTGCCAAAGCCAAGGCAGCGCATGAATTCAAAATGAAGCGCAAACTGCCGACCAAGCCTCCACTTTCCCCATTTCCCCATCATTTCTTCTCTGCAGAAAATTCACTATTCTTTGGGGCTGTGCAACATTTTTATTTGCGCTAAATTAGCCAGCGTTCAAAAAGAAGGTGCCGTCAATACACAGAAAAAAAAAAAAAACAAAGTAGGAGTGTTATGTAATATATAGTAGAACAATTTTTTAATTAATTTTAAGTAATTGTTATTCTTATATTTTTTTTTATTTTTAAATGATATTTTTTTGTATTAATTGCTATGTAGAAATTGTATATATTTTAAATATATTTTATATAAATATTAATTCATTTTTATATTCTATTAAGTATTTTTTAATATTTTAATATCTATATTTTTTTTAAATACTTTAATATATATATTTTTTTTATATTTTAATATATAAATTTTTTTTAATATTTTAATATATATATTTTGTAAATATTTTAATATATATATTTTGTAAATATTTTAATATATATATATATTTTTTTTTTCTTTAATATTTTAAGATTTTTGTTTTAAATATATTTTTTAATATTTTATTATTTTTGTTTTAAATATTTTTTTTAATATATTAATCATTTCATTTTTACTCTTTTTTTTTTGTTTTCTCTGAACATAAAGTTGGAAATTCTAGTTCCTAAAACAACCTTCTTGGTTTTCTTTGCTACTATTTTTCTCACTGTAAGCAAAGTCAGAGGTAGGGGGCTGCATAAAATTCAATATCCACATGGGGTTTGGGGTTAAGGGCGGAGCGAGAATCCTCGCTGAATCATAAGCTTCACTGCCACTTCAGCTTCACAAACTTAAGCACACCCAAAATACACACACACACACACGTACACATAGGTACAAAGACAGACCAGAAGTAGCAGGAGAAAAAAAAAGAGAAAAGTAAAAAGCAACTGTTTTTTTGAAAAGTTTCCTCGGCCGAAAAGTCGAGACAGCAAATTGGAAATTTTATGCCATAGTTTCGACACTCCCCCGATGCCTCTTCCTGTCTCTTTATTCTATTTTTCCCCTCATTTTTTTTTTAAGATACGTTTTTTATTTGTTGCCTCTCTCGTAAAACAGACTACGTGATGGTAAGCGAAGGAGGGATCGGTCAGTTTTGAGTTTTATTTTTATGAGTGTGTGGGGGCTTAGAAAGCATCCACTTGAACGTTTGTAGAAATTAGGAACTATATAGTTTTTGTAGAGTTTAATACAGTGGAAACTTTTCTTAAAAATTCCTTAAAATATTTGTTATAAATGATAATTAATTGTTAATGTATTCGCTTTTAATTCATTTACTTTTTTTTCTTCGTCTTTAAACTTTAATCAATCGAAATGCTTTCTCCCCTCAATTGTCTTTACCTTTCCTTGGACATATCCTTTTCCTCGATTTATTCCAGTCTCGCCTGTAGAAGTTTTTTCATTTCTTTTTCTTTTCTTTTTTTTTCGGGGGAAAAAGGCAACTTGACAAGTTTCCGTGGGTTGAAAAGTTTTGGCTTGATTTGAGGCTTGCTTGGATTATGGATTATTTATTCATTCATAAATTATTTAAAATGCCTTCAATCCACGAATGAGAAAAAGGTTCCACGACGCTTAAAGTTTCTTCTAAAAGGGGATGGAAAGTACAGCTTACTCGGGGCGTGTTGCATAACCTGTTGCTAAAATATTTAAAATGTCGCACAAAGGTGGAATCTCTTTTCATATATGTGTGTGTGTGTGTGTTGAGTTCCTTAAATATTCCATGAAACTTTCTTAGGTTTTATATTTATGAGTAACTGGGGAGAGAAGGAGGATGAGGAGGAGGAGGCTGACTAGGAGGTGGAGTGGTAAAGGGGGCCAAATGAGGTGACCAGAAGTCATTAGGCAAGCCAACTCCTTGGTGTATATTTACCTGAACTTCAGCTTGTTTTTCCTTGTTTCCCTTGTTTTTATTGTTTTTTGTTTTTATTTCTCAGTTTTTGTTGTTGTTGTTGTTGAGCCAAGGACTTTGATGTCCATGTCCGGGCTAGTTTTTAAATAATAAATTGCTTTTTGAAGCTTGTTCCTGGTACATGTGTTCTCTTCAACCCTTCTTCAACCTTCTGTTGGCCATAAAATTTCATTAAGAATTTAAATCAAGTTTGACCTCTGGCTTGGCACCTCGCCTCGCTTGATCAGGCCAGGGTGCTGCTGTAAATTTGATTTTGTTTGGATTTTGGGTTCAAGTCCTTTAAGTTTTTGAGTCTGGAATATCATAAAGTTTATGTTTAGTTTACTTGTTGACATGTAATGTTACAATGGTAATAATAAAGGTTTAAGCGATTTCATAAATATTTAGCAGTGCTTTTAGTTTGAATATAAAAAAAGGAAAAGTATAAAGAAATATATCTAGAAATATTTATATTACTTCTTTTCGTAAGAACTTCTATAACTTACCTTTATATATATATTTATTTCCACTGGTCAATTTAGCATTACATAATGTTCTTAATCAACCATCGCAAACTATAACTTTGCGCAATTACATTGCCACAAAGAAAGACACACACACACACTCCTCAAGCAACCCACCAACAACCAATATATAATTCCTTTCTACGGATCCCACATTTACGTACGTTTGGCTAATTGAGTGACTACATGGCTAACTTTTGTTGCCCAACTTTTCTCTGTGCGTTTATTGTTATGCAACGAGAAGTGAACCAAAAAAGTTGTGGCTCTGTAATTGAAAATATGTTTGCATGGAGCTGAGGAGAGGCGGCGACTCAATTCATTCAGTTGGCAATCCATGCTGGTTTCCTTACCCATTCCCAATAGCGTTGCCAACTTTCCACCATCTTGCCAACTCATTTGAAGCCCTGCAGCATGGCAATTGCTTGTACAGCGTGGTTATATTGAACATTCCGAAATACAAGGGGGGTCGTCCCCGTCGTCCGTGGTCCATGCTGTTGGGTGGGTGGGTTTGGGTGGAATTGCTAAAGGCGATGGGGCAATAACAGCCGCAGCGATGCCAGCAACGAATGTTGAACTGCAGGATCTCTCTTCCCTACACCGGAAAAATGTATATATGCATTTAATTTACTGTTGGATATATACTCGAAAAAGCACTTGGGAATTATAAGTACATTTTCATATAAAATATGTAAATTATATAAAAAAAAAAAATATAAAAAATATAAAATATATATAACATATATAAAATATATATTAAATAAATATAAAATAAATATATAAAATATATATAACATATATAAAATATATATAACATATATAAAATATATATAACATATATAAAATATATATAACATAAAAATGTCAAGTTAAATAATCACTTGGGAATTATAAGTTCTGGCGCAACTTAAATTGTGATATTTGAATTTTATGCAAATGCTAATGAAATGTTTTAAATAATTAGCTAAGTGTAAAGAACACAAACCCCTTTCCGTCAACAATCCAGCCATGCATATGACAAAAGTTATGGCATGCAGCTTTTGGCCGAAAGGAACGGAACTTGAAGAGGCTTCGGCTGCTCCCGAGTCCTTGGTCAAAAACAAAACTTTGATTTGCACTCAAATGTGGCCCCATCCATAGTAGCCCCATCCTATAAGTTGGCCCCTCTATTGTACCAGCCCGTAACCCTACCTTCCCCCCACCCAACGGGGTAGCAAGGAAGTTCTATTTGCGCTTTGTGGTTAGTTAGCTATGCGTACAGTGCTTCCCAAAACCTTGTTGCGGAAGGAAGTGCGGAAAGGGGGATGTGGAATAGAGAATAGAGAGGGGGGTGTACGGAAGGGGCCAGGCACTCTTCCTGTGTGTGTGTGTGTGTGGGTGTGGGTGTGCATATATATACAAAATGCACAAACTTTATGAAAAATCTAAAGCAATGCAGGAAACGATTCTGCCTGCCATAGGATGCGAAATGGGGAAAAAGGGAGAGAAAATTTCTCGTTAAATTTTTCGCATATTTTTTTATGATTTCTTTTTTCTATATTTTTTTTTTTTTTCAAGGGAGTTTTTTCAGCTGCCTGTGCTGCTGCAGCTTTGAACCAACAATTTGTAGGGATTTCGTTCTGGATTAAGTGTTGGCCAAAGTTTCCAATTTTATCTGTGTATTTTTTGTTGTTGCTGCTGCTCTTTTTTTTTTTTTTTTTGCTCTCCGCCGGGCAGAAGATTTTCTTTAACTGCATTATGTGCTCGATTAAGAGAGCGATAGACAGAGATAGAGAGAGAGAGAGAGAGAGAGAGACTGCTTCAGGGAAGTGAGAAAGAGAGAGCATAAAATCTGTGCGAAAATTCGATGGGAAAATATTCAAAAATTTGTGTTGCCTTTGGGTGGTGGGGGGCCAGTTAAGAAGATTAGTGAGCAAGATAGATGAGTGGTTTTTCCAACGGAATAGTTCTGATTTTGGCTGAGCTGCAATCGAATTCTGTGACTTATCAGATTAGTCCCCAGGCTACCGAACGGAAACTTTTAAAAGTCATTGCAACACTTTAAAGTGTTTAAAAGAAAGCTTATATAATAAAAGAAACATACATTTTATACATTTATTTATATATATTATATATATATTTTTTTAATCTGATTAAATAAAATAAATTCACAAAGCAAATACTTTAAGTCCATAAAGCCTACATCAAATTTATATTTACCATTTTTTTTTTCTCTTTTTAGGTAAGTCCCAAAATGCATTTACCAACACTGTGTCAGCCTCAATTTGGCCCGAGACCTTGACATGGCTTCATTTGGCGGTTGGTTAGAGGGGCGGCTTTCCCCCCTTTTTTTGCTGGGTGGCAATTTTATCAACTGACAAATGATTGAAAGGGGCGCCAACGTGAACTAAGTATGCACAAGGCAAAGGAAAATGTGAATCAATAAATAAATAAAGGTAACTCTTAGCACTCAGGTGTGGCTGTGAGAGGTGTAAAGGGTATTTGGGTTAGGTGTGCTCTGAAATGTATGCTATAAAATAGTGGTTGTATTTTTTTTTGTGAATATTGTGTTTTTTTTATTTTTGAAATTAAAATTTTAACATTTAAAATTAAAATTTTAACATTTAAAATTAAATATATATTTTTTCATTATTTAATTTATTTATTCAAATAATAAAAAAACTAGTAGATCGTTTCTAAAATTGAGATATTAAATAGTTCAGTATTTTAAGGATTGAACCAGTTGAGAATTCTCTATTTGAAAAATGTCTTACTAGTTTTAAGATTCATACATTAATTTTTTATTATTATAATTATAGTTTTTATTTATTTTATTAATATCCTTATTATTTCTTTTATTTATTTATTCCTTGATTTTTAATTTTTAATCTTAGTGGTATACTATTTTTTTCTTACCTGCTCGAGCAATCAGTGAGAAAGAATTTTGAGAGGCAACGCGTTAAACAATACAGCCAGTTTTCAAGAGGTGGAGAAAGTGTAACGAAATGAAATTCGCAACAAAGAACTAAAAAAAAGAAAGGAAAAAAATTGAAAGAAAAGAAAAACACATACACTCATATAATACATATATATATATGGCAAGGAGCGAGACAGGAAAAAGTGAAATTAGTCATTTGTAGCAAGCAGTTTTATGGGAAACAGTGGCGTAGCTCTTAGGGGGGTAGTGAACGGGGGTTAAGAGGGTGTAGCAGTGTACGATGAAGAATGGAACAACGGAGAACTGAAGGCTGTAAGGGGCGTGAACGGACACGGCTGTTGCACATTCTCATCGCATGCAATTTGCGCTGGAACTTTGCCCTCCTTTTCGAGCATTGTGTTTGCCATTGAACACGCACACTCAATGCCTCTGTCGGTGTGTGTGTGTGTGTGGGTGTGTGGGTGTATGTATACATATACACAAGCCATTGTTCACAGACGACACACACACGCGCACAGATCACAACACACCTCGACATGCCATAAAATGGGCTCACGGGCAGCATTGTTGCTGTAATTGTTGCAATTGAGCGTAGTTCGGAACAAAAGCGTTACATATACACATATATATTATATATACATATATATCATACACACACACACACACTTGCTCGATTTTTCACACTTCAGCATAGCACATTTACATACAGTCACAGTCAAAATATTAGCAAGGAAAGGGAAAGAAATGTAAATAATAAGATGGATTTTATAGGAAGTTGTAAATCGAATAAAAAACAATGTCTTAGTATAGCTTACTATAGAAAAAAATGTAAGATTGTAACAAATTTCACTGGAATCGCTTGATTTATTAGATTTAAATATAAACTTAGTTCTATAATTTTGAGAGCAACTGTACGTACAATACAATGTGTCACGCAGGCCTTCACTAATGCTTTTTCTTCAGCTCGTTTTTTCCCACTTGGTTTAGGAATTTTTTTTGCGCTAGTAGTGGGGGGTTTTTTTTTTTTTGCGGGACGGATAAAATATGGAATTGTTATCCACAAGTGTTGGAAAATTGTTTTTCATTCAGACTATGGAGAGCTGTATTTGATGAGTGTGTAAATTGTTGCAATAAATTATGTAGGTATTATTTGAAGCGCAGCAGGGAAAACTATTCGGAAAAATGTAATATACATAGACTGATCTAGGAAAATTGGTAAGGGAGATTTTAGACGATATACAAAGATTTAAATAAATTTTGTATTTATCGAAAAAAAGGGGAATCTGTGATTTGTGTTCAACACAACAAATATTTTCGATTGCCTTTAGGTTTTTATGTATTTCATTTTTATTTATAATAATATTCGATAGTTAAAAAATATGTAAATATCTTAGTTTACGATATTTATCGATATCAAAATATCGATATTATCAAAAAAAGTCAGATTTAATTTATTTATCTTTAACTTTGATCTTATTGGTCCGATATACCCAACATTTTATCGATTATTCATTCACTGATCCTTAAAATATCGATATATATCGACTATCAATATAGTATCTCAACAAGTCGATATTTTCCACCATCCCTAGTCTCAAGCTAGAAGAAAACTGTCAATTTCCTTGAGAAAATGCATCTCTTCAAGATTTTCACATTCAATTGCAGCCAACGTCTTGACAAGAAGGTGTGGGGATAGGATAACATACAAGCAAAACATAATTTACACGCCAATATCATGTCGTTTTGCACTCGTGTGTGTTTGCCATCCCACACAACACACACAAAAACATCACACCACTCAAATATACACACACACATACACATAAAAATGAGGTCAATAACAGGTAGATTATCAAATAACTATTACACATTGCGTGTTGTACAAGACACGAAGGCAGCGACGACAACGACGACGACGACGACATGCAGGATGTGAGTTTGTGTTTGTACAGTGCAGGCAAAGCAAAAAAGAAGGGTGTGTGTGGCACAAAAGTGCCAGTGTAAGGCTTGTTTTTAAGGTTTAACTATGATTTTAAAGACTAAAGACTAGCTGGTTTTTATAGAAATTTAATTCTTAATTTTTTAAATTAATTGAAATTTTCCAACATAACAAAAAATTACAAAAAAATGTATTAGCGTTATTAGTTAATATAAATTTCCTTTTATATATTATTTCATAATTATTATAAATATATAGACTGTATTTCACACATTTTTCTTCCCAGTTTACAAATCTCTTTGAAAACATATATTGCCTTCCCCTGCCTTACTTTGTGGCACAAGCTCTCTCAAGACCTTACAAGTTTGGCTTCCAGTTTCATCACCTTCTCATCTCTCCTTGGGTCTCTACCCACCACATCCTTTTCATTTTCCTTAAGCATTTAGTGGCAAGTGGCTCGACGCGGCTCTGGGCTCATGTGGTTAGCAATCAACGCCTCCACGCTTGGTACCCCACCACCACCACCCCAAACCCACCATCATCATCATCATCTTCTGCCTTCCATCTTTCGAGTTCCCAGCCCAACGTGGCCGGCCCCCCTTCTCTCTTGGTGGTCCCTCTCAGCCATGTGTGAAGGTCAATTTATCGCCTAATGACGTTGAACAATGACAAGGGATTCAGCAGGACTCGGCTGGGCCTAGGAATTAGTTAGCTTGTGGTGGAAATTTAGCGCACATTTAGTTTGATTTATTTGCAGAGGCACGAACTCGAAAATTAGGCCCTGTGCCTATCAGTCAATAAGTTGTTGAAACTTAAATTGAAGTTAAAGTATTTTATTTATTTGATTTTTTAGGGAAAGTTTAATAAAATATCGATTAAATAGCTATAAACTATTATACAGAAAAATATATTATAAATATATAAAAAAAAAACAATAATTTCGCTCTAGTTTACTTCTATTTACCCCAAATTATTTTGAGTATATTGAAATATAGAAATTGCAATTATAATTGCATTTTCTAGGAAATTTTTTATTGTCTCAACTTAAGGTAGATATTTAGATATTTATATTTAAATGCACAACTACCTTGGCAGCAAACTCTGCAGACCTCTAAGCCAGCCAGCCAGCCAGCATTTTGTAGCCAAAATCCTATTTAGAGCCCTAATCCCAAAACATGAGGGGCGTAACCATAACCAAGTTAGCAAGCATCCTGGTTCCGGTTATAGAAATGCGGCTAAGCATTTCAGCTTGCTCTTCTCCGCTCTCTCTCTCTCTCTCTCTCTCTTTCTATCTTCTTTCTGACTAAAGGAATTTTGGCTTTTCAGCCCTATGATTTTTCCCCACTTCCTCAGGACCACCTGACGATGTTGGGTGATGAAGTCACCGGGGCCAGGATATATAGAATCCCAGGGTTCCTTCTCTGAGCTGCCAAAAACAAATACACCAAACTGACAGAACAAACAGAGCTACCAAAAAAAAAAGAAGAAAATATCTAAAAACAAAAAAAAAATAAAAAAAGTAGGAAAAAATAAGAACCTGGAAGGAAAAATTGAAAAGAGAAGGAACTTATTGCTCGGCAAAGCGTGAAATGTTTACGAGCGAGTGACGATGGCGACTCAAGTGCGCTAAAGGAATTTTCGGTGGAAAATGAGGAGGGGGAAAAGAGGCTGTGACTCTCGTAAAAAGAATTCTCTCTTTATTTTTATATATAAATATATATATATGTATATGTATGTGTGTTTCTGCAAATCTTAGCCTTCCCTCAACGAATTTTCCCTGGCTTCAATTGTAAAGAAAATGTTATTAAGGATTTTCTATTATATAACAAAAAGGCGCACTAAAAACACACATACACCCAACGCACTTGTTCCGTTTTTAGAGTGTGTGTGTGTGTGTTGGTGTACCGAGGTGTGTCTGGTGTGTGTGTGTGTTTTCTAGGCGCATTAAGCACTTGACATATACACACACTGTGGACTTGCATCCATCCGCCATCTTCTGCCGCGCTACGCATCTTTATAGGTGGAAGGTTGGCATATTTTATACTCTAACTTTGTTTTTCGTTAAATAATAAATAAACAAAATAAATTAAATATTAAATATTAAATAATACAAATATGTAAGCTTAAAAATGTCTTAATTATTTATCTAAAAATATTACGTATACGACAGGGACACTCAATTTGAACTAGGTTAAAGAGATTCAAGAATAAAGTTATTTTTATTTAGTTATATAAACTTTAAAAATAAAATGCTATTTAGTGCATTTCCAAGTCGTGGTTTTCACATTTTCCTTGCAGCGCGCTTTTCATTTTGGGGCCCTAGCATTAGACGGGTTTTCATCTACTTAGTTTTCAATGCCTTTCAGCCTCTCCACCTTTCCCTTTGCTGCTGTTGAATGTTGACAAGTCGATGACGGTTCCTTTGAGTGTAAGAGTGAGTGTGAGTGTGCATATCCCTCTGTGTGTGTGTGTGCGCTTTGCTTTTCTGCTCAAGGTTCAGCTGCGAACATTAGTCAAGTCAACCCAAAATGAGCGACCAAAAGTGGCGCAGTCAAGCAAAAAGGCTCTCGTTGCAATGACTGAATGAGTGAATGAGCGGCTGACTGAGCGAGTGAATGCGAGTCCAAATGAATGTCGCGTCGAGCGACTGATTGAATGACAGACGGACGTCATGACGCCTTGACGAACTGGCTCTTCTTGAAGGAATGGCCAAAAGGAAGCAGAAGCAGCAGCAGCAGCAACAGCAGCTTGAATGCATATTTCTTCGTTTTAAATTCAAGCTCCCCATTTCCTTTCCGACTTATTTCATTTTACCTCGCGATTTCCCCCATTTTTCGCCTGCATCCTTCTTTGTCACGCTCTTGAGGAATGCGCCTAGAGCGATGCACAGTGGGAATATTGTAGAAATTATTTAAAAAAAAAAATATATATATATATATATATTGATTCTTAGATTTTTTTTATTTATTTAATTTTTTATTTGTGTTTTTAGAGTTTTTTTTTTTATTTATTTATTTAGTTTCTTTTTTTTATTAGTTTTTCTATTTATTTATTTTTTTTTTTAATTTATTTATAACATTTTTACTTAACGAGATCTTTGAATACATATTTCAATTAAAAAATGCTAAACGATATTTTGCTTATCGTATCGATTATTATATGAATATTTATAATATATCAATCTTAAAAACTTGGATATCTATTCATTTAAATGTAATGTAAGGAAAGAAATACATATTCTTTTAATTAAAATTAATTAATAATCGATAATTATTTTATTAGAATTTATTAGTTATCGATAAATATTAATATTAATCTTTAAAATTTAAATAATTTGAATGTAAGGAACTCCATATTTTACTGAGAATTATATTTTCAATAAGAATTAATTCCCGAATGATGTATTATTTATCGATTGCTATTTATCGATAAATAAGCCACTGTGAAGCTCAATTCTCTGACTACTTGAGATGAATTTCTGTCACGTTGGCCTGACTCCTCCGGTTATAAACATGATTTCCTTTTTTTTTTCTTTTTATTATTTTTTATTATTATATTTTCTGCTAGGGTTTTTATTATGTTTTTTTTTTTTTTTTTGTTCACCCAGCTGTTTTCTTTTCTTTTCTTTATAATATACAGCAATGCTGTACTTTGACTTTAACAATGTCAGCCATTTTGTCCTTTGTGACGCCCTCGTGCAAGGAGAGGCCAAACAAAATGCAATGTGAACATAAATACCATGACTGACACTGGTAGGTGGAAAATGGAAAATAGAAAATGGAAAATGGGGGTAATGCTGGGTGCTGGGTGCTGGGTGCTGGGTGCTGGGTGCTGGGTGGTGGGTAGTGGGCCTTGGGGTGGTGACAGCTTGCCGCGATTTGCCAAAGGGGCTTAGTGAGGGTGTGCTGCTGCAATCTGCTGCAATCTTCTCGCGCAATTCGTCCTTCTGTCCTCGAGTCGATTCATCTTGCCAAGGAGAAGAAAAAAAATTTATACAAAAAATGTGCATGCCTTCGTTACGCATTCTTTAATTGAATATTTATCTTGGCGGCTGAAGGAGCTCTCTCGAATGTGCAGTGACAAAAAATGGGGTGCTATATTAAAACAAATTAAATTTTTTATAAGGAGCTGAGCTCATTTTTGATTTAGGAATATCATAAAAATAATTTTGCATATTTTGGTAAGAAAACTATCTTTAGAATATTTTGCTATATTATTTCTCCCCAAAACTAAAACAAATTACTCTTATTTTCCTGGTAAAACTATCATGGAAACCATGGTGAATTTGCTCTGAAATTTGTAGTGAAAACAATTTTATGCACATATAATTCCCAACAGCTTCTAGCATCCCCTGAATTAAGGTAAAAATTCTTATGAGAGTGATATTATTTTAGGTCTCAACTGGTTATCATATATTTTATATTGATAATTTTCTATTTTTCCTAGGTGTACTAAATCTTGGTCTGCCCTTTATCTGAGACCTTTGCACTATTTTCTATTCTTTTCTTTTTTGAAAATAGAAAGATAGAGAAACCAAACCTGATTCGACGTTGTCGCGCGTCCTTGTAATTGCAACTAGAGCGAAATGCGGCGCGAGCCTTGTCATCCTTGTTTTTCCGGCATTGGTTATGCGCATTGTTGTATGCCACTAAGGCCCCCGATATGTTTGTAAGACTGTGTGTGTGTGTGTGTGTGGAAAACCACATCCTTATCCTTGCTGCATATGCAATGCATCTAAATTGCTTTCGAGTTGTGTTCCGCTCTGCACTGTTCTGTGTTTGTTTGTTTGTTGTTTGTTGCGGCATGAGAGAGAGAGAGAGTCGCATCTGCTTTGGCTTTGAGATTTACAGCTTTGTTGGTTTTGCCTTGCCAGCCTCAATTCATCTCTTGTGCCCTCATTTTAGCATCTTCCATTCAATTGCGTTTTCCACATTAGAGCTTCCCAGCTCTCAGTATCCTTTCTTCTGCGTGCATCCTTGCTTTGACATTTTAAATGTTATTTAATGGTCTCGGGAAACTTGGAACTACTGCTGCTGCTGCTGCACCCACCATAAATTCATTATTATTATTTGCCCTTCTTCCACCGGGAAGGAACCGCAGCAGGTCGAAGCGGTTTACTCTTGATTTATATTGGCACTTTATGTGCAATTTATGGCCAAGAAGAAAATGCTGGCTTTATTGGTCATTTGCCGACTTTTCCCCGCCACTACTGTCTTGTGTCCGTTCAGCGATTCAAGATGGAAGATATGCCTCATATACGGCCAAGTCTGGCAATTTATCTGTCTATTTTGCTATATCAATTCATTTGATATGGGTGTTCAGCAGGATTTACAGAATTGAAATATATATTTCTAATGGTGTCGTTAATTAAGTTGGGGTTTGGAAATGGTTTAAAAAAATTTTGGATTTATTTGTTAAATTGTAAGTAATTTTTTATGTATTTTTTCTGTAGCCGTACTAATTATTTTTAACCTCTGGTTAAGTTTTTATTTTTGTTTCAATGATTATTGCATAATTTAACTTTAATTCAACGTTAAAACCACTTAATCAACTATAAATTAACCTTGAAAATACTCAGATAATAACTTGTGGTTAATTTTGCTTAGGCTTTTACTTGATCCCTTAACCTCTGGTTAGTTTTAATTAGTTTTAACTATGTATAACTTTGAACCCTGTTAAGTGCAAGCTATTGATATAACTTTAAGAGCATACTTCCTTTGTGTTTGATAATTATTCAAAAGCTGAACTCACCCTTGAGTTAACACCTTAACCCCTGGTTCTACTTTTTCTTTCCTTTCCTTTTTTTGTGTTAATGTTTTTTTCCTATCGCCAGGTGAACACTCGCTTGTCCTTCCCCCGTCTTCTCGCTCGTATTTCTTGTCGCTCTTTCCCTATTTATCACAATTTTAATCTGTGACACGACTGTTGCGGTAACAACCACCTCTCCCCACCAACACCATGCCTCCCTAAATCCCCCATAACAGCTGCTAAACTACACCCGCGGCGATTTCTCGCTGTGTATAATAAGTAACAACAAGCGTAAAAAGCGGGAAATATCCAAGAAAAAGCGTTGGGAGAAAAAAAACCAACAACAGTAAATAATTAAAAAAAAAAAAAAAGTTATACAAATTACCGAGGGTCCTTCGGTTATCCCTGTCGCAGCACCCCACAGAGAGCTCCCTTTTCAGCTCGCTTTGACTGTAATTAAATGATGTTTATTAAACGTTTCGCCATTGTTTATCCCGCGACTGAGACTGGCAGGGTATGTGAATGGGGTTTTGTTTACTGGAATAAAGTATAATAATATTAAAGTATATATACATTTTTTTTGTTTAGGAAGGAAATAAATTAACAAGAAATATAAATTAGTGAGTATAGTTTGCCTGATAAAAGGAAGGTTTGAAAGTAAATAAAGAGTTCTGTGGCCTTTAATAACAATTTAAAATTATAATAAAAGTGTTTCGTTCTATTTTAATTTGAATTTTCACATTTTTATTATTTTGCGTATTAAGATATTTATTTTATATATTGTTCGTATAAAGAATAATTTATTAATTATTAATTTCCTAAAAGAAAATATTAAAAAATATTAAAAATTTAATCCTTACACAAAATTAAACAAAATATAAATAAACTAATATATTGATTATATTTTTTAATATTTATTTTATTTAGTTTTGTATATATAAATTATTTTTTTTAATCAAATTTCACTACAAACCAAAGAAACTTATTAAATAATTTCTATATTAAATCTTTATACCTAACAAATAATTAGTGAACGTTGTTTATGAAATATTTTGAAAACTTTAAAAATAATTTTACCAAGCGTTCCTTATTTTTAAATATTTCCAAGTGAGTTTTGTGACTCTTGTTGCGCATTTTGCATTGCCAGCACAACCACTTGAAATGCTAAATGATGGCTTAGGCAAGCACAAACATGACCAAGATATAAGGACTAAAATTATATATATATATATATATAAAGTATGTATGGTATATCCTGGAAAAGAGCAAAAGCAAAGCAGCAGGATAACGCAGAAAACCACAAAAATGCTGCCTCTTTTGCCAGTCCTTCTCCTGTTGATGCTGCTGCTGCTGCTGGTGCTTTTGCTGTTGTTTATAGGCGGTGTCACGCCCACACACATGACTTGGCGTTGCCGTCAAAGGGTTAGGGGGGAAGCGGAGACAGGGGTTTGGGTTTTTTTTTTTTTTTCTAAGGGCAGAGGTCGGATTTGAGGTGGCAGATGGGTTGGTTTAGTGGAAAAGCGGCAACACATCCGCTTGCCCTTGCGGCGTATCCTGCAGTTTCCTTCCTCTTTTCCTCCCCTTTACCCCCTCCAACCCGTCCCGACTTTTCCCCGAGTTTCCCCACCTGTCAGTTTATCTAACACGCACTCCAGGCTAAAGAGCAACGGAAGGATCAAGGGACGGAGGCGGCCAAGTGCCAGGCGAAAGGGAAAACATAACAACACCAACAACAGCAATAAACCGAGACAAAAAAAAAACGTAAATTAACAAAACCTGCCGCCAATCATGAGCGAGTGTGCGTGTGTTGGTGTTGGGGGAAAACGGAAACCCTGATGGGAAGGTTTTTGGCCAAAACTGGTTACATGGATAAACTCAAACTCAAAAGCATCAAGGTACACTTTCAGTTTGACAGGGACTCTAGGATTTTCTTGTAACCGATGATGATAGTGCACAAAATAAATAACTAATGAATGCTGAAAAGCTGAAAAAACAATATTGCAGACAAACTTTCTTAACAAAATTGAACTAATTAAGGGAATATTATTTTCGTTACTACATAAACTTAAATAATTCTTTAAATTTTTATTTTATTGAATAAATACATTTTTAAACTCCCCTTTCAACTTTTTTTTTTGATATTTAAAATATTTAATTGAAACCTTAATTTATTTTTAGCTGTTAAAAAAAATGAAAAACATTATCTCGGAACTTGGACTGCTGTAAAAGCAAATGTTTTTCTGTGTGCTTTTGCCTTGGTACCCTTTTGTCAGAAAAACACACCGAAAATAAGCAACAGGACCAACGGAAAGGACTAACTCTCCTGTGGCGTGACTGTGTGTATGCGTGTCTGTTGTGTTAAAAAAAAAAAAAAAACAAGAAAAACAAGAAAAACAGAAGGGAAGCGAGGAAAATTAGTTTAGGGCAGCGAGGCGCATTTTTGAGATTCATAAACTGGCGGGCGGGGTGTTAGTGTGAGTGCGCGTGTGTGCCTGGGGGCAAGTGTGTGTTAATTTCAAGTTGACTCCTCGTTTCACTCGTTTAATTGGCCTGACTGACACTAAACACACACACACACACCCAAAGGAAACCCACACGAAATGAAGTTCATGCTTATGAATTAATGACAAAAAAAGAAAGGGAAAAACATAAGGTAAGAGGTAAACCAAAATGGCAGACTTTCAAGGACTTTTTCCCATTTGGGGTTCATTGAACTCCCCCTCTACACATTATAATACATATATCCGTTTTGGCTTGACAAATTTCAATTAATTAACTCATTTCGTATTCATCTTCATTAGCCCCCAAAGTGCAATGAAACCGTTCAATTACACCAATTCAATAATTCATAAGGGAGTAGCAGCAGTAACAGCAGCAGCAGCAGCATCAGGACTTCTAATCGAAATTACTAATTGCAAACACTGCATTTGAAAAATATGTCCTTAATTAATATGAAATATATAAACTGAAGTGCTAAAAGCAAGTCACCAAGTTTTCAATTAAATTCAATGAATGTTTCTCTGATTAATAACAAGCAAGTTTATAGTTTGCAGTTTGTATTCTCTGTATTTTGTAGTTCCTTTTATTTACGAAACAAGAATAGCTATATATATTGTTAGCTCAACTGCAGTGGAAAATATTCCCTTAATTAATAGAAGTCAGCAGCTTCTCAATTGTAAATTTTTAATTAAAAGTGAAAGGCTTTTATTGATTTTACATTTGGCTTGATTCATTCCAAGAAAATATACAAAAATGCCTTTAATAAACATTCTTACATTTAATATATTAAATAAGCAATTTAAATTCATGTGTTTTTTAGGCTTTGATTTTTAAATTACTTTATTAATGCATCGCAAATACTTGAAAAATATTATTTTAGTATATGCTTCAACGATATTTGCGAAGGAAAATGTGAAAAAATATTACACGTTTGATGGTGGAAAGTCAAAAAGGTGATAATTTCATTTACAACCCACACACACACATGTATGTATGTACTTTATGTGGCGCACATCCATACATCTCTACATAATATATACACTTGTTTACCTTGGCTTGGCTTTGGTCGACGTCAATTTATTGATACCCGTGAAAAGCAAAGAAAAAAAGAAAAAAAAACTCTCTCGAATTGGAGGTAAAATTCGAGGAAAAGCCAAACGTAGCCATAAAAATGAAACTGAAAATGAAGAAAATTGCCGTCGGTGTATTGAAAAGGGAAAAGGAAAGTTGGTAACTGAAAAGTTAAGGCATTTGTCAAGACAACACTTGTGTAATTTTTGTGCGTTTTAAGTTGCTTTCTTTTAGATTTTTTTTATTATTTATTATTTATTTATTTTCAATTTTTGAATTTATTTGTTTGTTTATTTATTTAATTATGTATTTATTTATTTGTTATTTAATAATTATTTATTTATTATTATTATTTATATATATATATTTTAATTGATTTGATAATTTTTATATTACAATTTTTATTAATTTTTTTAAAATTAATTAATTATTAAATTTTTTTATATATTTTATTTATTGTTTGTTCTATATTTTATTTATTTTTTTATTATATATTTTTTTTATTATATATTTTTTTAATATATATTTTTTTATTATATATTTTTGTATATTTATTTATTTTTTATTTTTTTTATTTTATTTTTTTTTTATTTTTTTTTTGTTTATAATTATTTATTTTTTTTTTGTTTTTTTTGTTTATAATTATTTATTTTTATTTTTTTTGTTTTTTTTTTGTTTATAATTATTTATTATTATTATTATTTTTTTAAATTATTTCTTTACTTATTTTTGTTAATTTTTATTTTGGGGTGCTGACGGGCGTATACGTAATCCGGGTGGAGTATGTATACGCCATGGTGTACCTAGAGTTTTTTTCCCTTAAATTTTGTTAATTTTTTATTGTTTATTTTTGTAAAAAATTACACTTGAATTTATTTATTATATAATACATTGAGTACTTATAAGAAATATAATATTTTAAATAATTAATATAATTTTTCAAATATCTAATTTAATATTTCAAATATTTAATGAAATATTTCAGATATTTAATATAATATTGAAATAGCTTAGTTTAGTACCTTAAAGGTCTCTTGTATGTTTTCTTATTTTTTTCTGGCACCCCCTTTACTTGTTTTTTTTATAGTTCTTGATTTTATTTACTATTCGCTTGGCTGCGGGTGTCGAGGGTTAAGTCGGTAAAAATGCCAGGACACGGTCTACGCCAGCTCCTTCTTATCCTTCTTTTCCACATGTCCTTTTGCCAACTTGTGTGCTCTCGTTACGGACGATAGCTGGCAAGCAGGACAGAACGCGTAAAGCGTAAACTACAAATTGTTTTGTAGTTGCCTCAAATGTTACTTGTTCTTTTTTTTTTTTGTTGGCCGAGAGCGCAACAGCAATTGGCTTCATTTTTATTGGCATTTATGGAGGGTGACACACACACACACTCAGAGAGAGAGAGAGAGAGGCTGAGGCAGGTGTGGCAAGTAGTAGGACTTGCCACCCATCGATTGGGCCAACTTCGTTACGCTCTTTTTATTTTTATTCTCATTTTTATTTCGTTTCATACACGACTTTTTTTCTTTTCTTTTTTTCTTTATTCCTTTTTATACACTCGCACACACTCCGTCGGCTGCCATTTATTTGACCTGGCCATGTGGGTGTTTGCTCACGTAATTCCCTAATTAAATACTTAAATTGTAATTGCTTTCGAACGTTTCGAGCAGCAGGCAGGCAGGCAGGCAGGACCTGTCCCGTCTGTCCTCCTGTCATTAAACCAAACGTATAGACATGTCTATATAAAATATATATAAAGAAGACTCAACTCCAAACTCAACTTAACTCGGTGTGTGAAAGTCCATTGAAAAGGCATCAAGGTGTGTGTTAGCTGGGTGGGGGAGGGTCCTTGCTCCTGGACCCGTGCAAAAAGTAAAGCAAACGTAACTAAAAGATGTGTCCACATCTCTGTGCTTTCAATTTCAGTTTCAATTCAATTCTGGCTGAATAATTCATCATGACCACGACATGACAGCCAGCACAGCCACACACACACATCCAATCGAATCAACTTTAATTGAATGAAAACAAATCATGCCAATCATATATTGATTCTAATCCAATTAAATTAAATGAAAATATATTTCTTTTTTTTCGAAAACAGACACCCAAGATGATTTTAATCAATCGAAAATCTAACTAAACCGTATTAGTCAATTTATGAGGCACATTTTAGCAGAATTTCAATGTGATTTTAATGAAATGTGAATAATAATTTTTAGATTAGAATGGTTTTGATTAAATTAAGAATTAAATTTCAAATCAAATAAGTGTGCATATTATGTGCCACAAGCTGATATTTAATTGGCATTAAACTAAGTAACTTAAATTTATTAAAGCGGGTTAGCTAGCAATAAACTTATAAGTATTAGCAAAGGAAGCCTCGAAAGTCGATAAATCGATATTTTAATATATCAATATGTGCTTTTTTAGAGACAAATAAATTATATAATTTTTTTTTGAATGTGTTTTTATAATATTGATATTTTTACATTAAATTTAATATTGTAAATATTATATTATTTTTTGATATATATTTTTTATTTTCAAAATTTGAATATTTTTCGATATGTTTCGAATATAAAATTTGTAGTTTTTTTTTTTTTTTCATAAACCATAATTTTTGATACTTAAACATTCGATATTATATATTTTATACATTTTTTTTATTTTTTAAATATTAATATTATTGAATACTGAAAATTTCCATATTTTTTTAAATTTATCGATATTTTTCGATATTTTTAGTCTTGATAAACTGTAGTTTATTTAAACAAATTATTAAAATAAAGTAACCAAAATCAAGAGATAAATGTGTTTTTAAAAGTTAAATTAAAAATTACTTGTATTTAATTAAAAAAAATGTATATATTTATATTTTAAACCCTGTGCTGCATATAGCAATCACTTGTTGTAATTAGCCAAAAGAGCCCTTGGCCTGGAAGACCCTGATCCAAAGTCAACTAAGGCCAAGCAAGAAGCTCTAGTGAGTAACTACCTTATTCGTTTATTCGCTGGCTCGTTAAGCCATATAAGTCACCGCTTTAATTTTAATTGCAGCGACTAAGCTTGCGCTAGCGCCTCTGTTGAACCATCACACACCTTGCCTCCTGTCCTGCTCCTTGAACTCTCCCCCCTCCACTCCTTTCGTCTCTTCGTGCATCCTCCGGGCACCAGGTTTTTATGTGCTTTTAAGTGCGCAATTAAAGGTCAATTGCCGGGCCAGGCTGGACAGCTGAACGGCTCATGCTGAAGTAGCCCCATAAACCAGGCGATATGTGTGTGTGTGTGTGTTCTTTCTCTTAAAAAAACATAAACTTTATAGCCTTAAATAAATGTGCAATTATTGTCAAAAGAAAATAATAATAATAAATAAATAAAATAATAAAAAAAAAATTATAATAAAATAAGAGAAATTAGGAAACTTTTCAAATATTATTTTAAATAAACTTTTTAGCCGTAAAAAAATATAAAATAAATAAATAAAATATAAAAAAACGAGAGAAATTAAAAATAAATAAATTTTAAAATAATTTCCCTTACCTTTACCCTTCACTTTTCTACCAAGCAGGCTTCTAACAAAATGTTTAAATCCCTAAAAAGTTTGAGTAGCTTTAAAAAATTACCAGTAGAAACACTCCATTCCCTTTCCCCTACTCCATCCGAGAGCTTGTATTTGTATTTTCCATCCTATTTCCATTCCGTTTCAAGCTGGAGGAAAATCGGGAGAAATATTTGGTGGCCTACAAGGCCGGTCGCATGACCCTTTCGGACAAAACCATCGAGCCCGATGATCGCAAGGGTTTGCTCTATCTACGTCGCTCTCCGACCGATAATCAGTTGCACATCAATTGGATGGACCGGCGGTCGGGTGACGTTGAATTGGACATATTAGTGACACCATTGGGTCATTTGGAGTTCCAGCGTGTGGAGGCATGCATGACCGGGCGGGTATATGTCCTTAGATTTTGCCATTCAACACAACGGCATTACTTTTGGATGCAGGAGCCGGATATAAAACGTGACGCGGAGGTATGTCGTCGCATCAACGAACTGCTGTTGGTGGACAGTGATAAAAGATCCGAAGATCGGGATAATTCATCGGCCAACGATGGCGATGTCGACTCTGTACGTTCGGGTTGTGGAAGTCATGATCTTCAATGGCCACGCCGGGGAGGCGGAAATGAGAATTTGGCCATACTTGAGGAAGTTCGTCAAATATTTGCCAAAGTCTTGGCGGATTCTGAACAACCATCTTGTCGTCAAACTGTCCAGAGTCGCGTTCATTTGTCCATCTCCGGTGGAGAGATCAGAGAAGCAGCTCCAGCTTCGAGCAACACCCTGACGTCGACGCCGGCGATGACGACGACGACAACGACAATGACAATGGCCACAAAGATGACAACGACGACACCAATGCCAACGCCGACGCCGACGCCTACGATAATGAGGATGAGAATGAGGATGCCCCTGCTTGTGGACTTGGCAGAGGCATTGCGTTCCTATGGCAACGATGCGGTGGAGAATCTCTTGATATCTCCCAGCCGGCGACAAGCTTTAATGGCACGCATGCCACCCCGTGATCCTGACGATGAAGAAACCACTGAGAGTGAGCTTATACGTGAACACCTACGCTCACCGCAATCCCACAGAGCCCTATCTCAGTTCTCCTATGCCCTAAGCTCTGGAATTCACTCTCTAAGATTGATCCTTGGACCACTCCTACTTGGACAGAATGCCACCGAAGCTCTTGAGGCTGCCCAAGTCGGTGATATCGAGCGTTTTTTACGTGCTCTGCATCGGAATGAAAGAGATTGAGCTTCAGTATACCATAAATAAGTCACAAAATAAAATAAATACTACAAGACAATACAGAAAAAAAAAGAAAAGAAAGATAGTCTCAAAAATACTAGAAAAAACTATACAAAATGCAATAACTGCTTGACTTTTTCGCCATGTACCCCCCGGTTTCCTCCAGTTACGAAGATAAATGAGATGCCATAAGTTAGACGACAACTTGCACAACTTTCAGACAAAGACCGAAGCGGATAAAAGTGTGCGCTGCAGAAAAGAACACACTAAAAATTGATATAAAATACACCAAATACAAAAAGTTACAAAAAAAAAAGAGTGATAGCGGGACCAAAAATACGAAAGAAGAACGACGATGAAAACAAAAGAGGAAAATTTCTCCAATAAAAAATTGTAGTAGTTGTAAACGCTGCTGCTGCTCCACAGGGAGTACTTAGGATAGGGTTGAGATGCACAGGATGCGCTCAGTTCCTTCAGAGTTTTAAGAGTTTCTGGCCTGGGCGACATCAGTTTCTTTTTTTTGCTTTTTGCCTCATTTGTATGGCGCCAGCTCTGGCCTCTGGTTTATCCCTTTTCTCTGCCCCTTTCCCAAAAATAAGGAAAACTTTTTCCACGTTGTTTTAATGAAACTAAGTGAGCGGCAAAATGGTGGACCTACTGCTAGGATAGGATGAAAAGTGTGAGTAGAGCAGCCTTTAGCTTTTGGTCAAAAAAAGATAAAGCATTCAAAGATGCCAAGCCTGTGCACTAGCATTTTTTACATTTCTTGGCAAACAAAGAGCAAACTAAAGCAACGGAAAAGCTAAAGAAAATGCTTCGAAAAGTTGTTGAATTCTGTCAAATTTGGACAATGGCATCCAGGATGACATCAACGAAGAAAAACAGCAACAAAAGCATAGAAAAGTAGTGAAAAAGAACAAATTTGTTGATTTGTTACTGCCCTTTACTTTTTTTGTTGTTTTGTTTTTGTTACGTAGAAAGTGTGACCATGTTTTTGGTAGAATTACTTTCCAGTGTGTCTGTAGCTTTTAATTTTATTTGATTTGGATTTTATCGGTTTTCCTAACGCTACAAGGTGAAAACTTACCTTAGACTTTGACTTACTTTATTCTTTCGAGAAGTTCCTTGGCATACTTAAAAGTGTGACCAGTTTCCAGTGTCAAGTGTGGCTGTACCATTTATTATTATTATTTATTTTTTTTTTTTTATTTATTCAAAGTGCTTGACTTTTTAAAGTCTTAAATGCATCATTACCAAGTCCAAGCAAATTGAATTCTGTTAAACTTTCTAACAAGCTCTTTCTGCAATTCTCTTTAATTTTATTTCACTTGCCACCAAGAACTCGCCACATTACGCAACTAAAACTAATAATGCTCCAAGCTCGTAGCTACCCCTTTGCCCTTTTACAAAGGGGGGAGGGAATGGGGACCCACATTAAACTTAATGGTAAATGGCATTGCAGAGAATTGCCATAAAAATTACTTAAAATCCAACCAACAAGCAGCTTAAATATGCCGCTTATTGATGTTCTCCACAGCCAAGCCAAATGCAATAATAGTTAAGAGAAAAGGGGGAAAAACCCGTTGTGCGTGTGTGTGTGTGTGCAACTAGCTCTTTAGCTGCTTTTCCAGCTACCAGCTCACAGCTCCCAAACTCTATTTCCTCTACCATTTCCATGTCCCTTTGCCACCACCTCCCTCTTCCTCTCTCTCTCTCTCTCTTCGTCTCTGTGCTTCTGTTGCTATGCGTGTTGCATACTAATTTCAAAAATTTGCCATTACATTTGTACTTCGCACTGTGTGCTCCTCTCCATGCTTCTCGTTTTCAGCCATTTTCCTTCATTCATTTCCCTCCCCCTCCCTCCCTCTCTCTGCTCGCCTTGGATTTTCCTGGTGCACAGTTTGTCGGTTTGCTGCCATCTTGAATTACGCAAAACACACGAGACACGAGAAGAGTTTCTGTATTTGGTCCTTGATGATTATCAAGCGCCCAAAACTGAAGCTGGAACTGAAACTGAAACTGAAACTAAAAACAAAACTGAAGGAAATGCGGGGATTCCTGGGGTAATTCACACACACACACACACACACACACGAAATTGTTGGAATTTGTGCTGTAGTCAAAGGTGAACTGAAGGCACCTTTGGCCACTAACAAACAGCACACACATTTGTGTGTGTTCAAGTGAATTCAAAGTGAATTTTCATTCCGAGTCAAATGTAAATAAAAGTTAACCATTATCAGCTTTTAGTCATTTTCTTTTCACAAATTTTACACTGGTGCCCGAGTTATTTGCCACCTCCTGGAAATCAAAGCCAATTAGTCAGTTTAAAAGCTAAAAATTCCTGATGTGGTAAAGCACACTTGTACAAATATTTTTCTATATTTAAGAATTCAAGAAAAAAAGAAAATAAATCGTCTCCTCTTAATGGTTAAATAATTCTTAAACTAAGAAAATCTTTTTTTATGTAAGGAATTCTTTCTCCTTGTGTTTTTTGTTGTATATTTTATTTATATATTATTTGTTCTTATTGTTTACATACGATATAAATTGCATTACTGTTATTAACTTTTGTGTGCGCTGCCTTTGGGTTAATTGGAATTTATTTCACTTTGAAAATTTTACCTGCAAGCCCAAAAGCATTTGATTAAGTTGATTGCAAAATTTTGTGGAATTTTGTGTGCTGCTTTTGCTACTGCCGACTGTTTCAATGGGACTTCTAATGAGGATTTCTGTGAAGCGCCTTGAGGCAAAGTCGAAAACTTTAAGCACGTGTCATAATTGTCAATGGCAGAACGCTTAAGGAAATACAACATATACACAGAGTGACTCTGTGTTTGTGCGTGGAGTGTGTGCTCTGCGGCAAACGGAAGTCACACAGCCAGAGATAGAGAAAATGGCAGATGGAGATAGAGAGGCATTTGACATTGACCAAACATTGCCGCATTAAGGAAACGCACTGGCCTCAAGCATATCCTTACCAGAAGACAATCAGGGAAGAGAGGTGGTCAAGCATTTCCTGGCCAAGCTGAGGAGAGGAACAAGTCTATATAATATAGAGTTATCTTGTTTTTTTTTTTTAAATATGTTTTTTTAAATATATTTTTATATTATTATAATTATTTTGAATATTTAATATTATTATTTTTTTATATTATTATTTTTTTACATTATTATTTTTTTATATTTTAATTTTTTTATATTATTATTTTTTGATATTATTATTTTTTGATATTATTATTTTTTGATATTATTATTTTTTGATATTATTATTTTTTAATATTATTATTTTTTAATATTATTATTTTTTTATATTATTATTTTTTTATATTATTATTTTTTTATATTATTATTTTTTTATATTATTATTTTTTTATATTATTATTTTTTTATATTATTATATTATTATATTTTTATATTATTATTTTTTTTTATATTATTATTTTTTTATATTATTATATTTTTATATTATTATTTTTTTTTTATATTATTATTTTTTTATATTATTATTATTTGTTATTGTTATTAATTTTGTTTAATAATATTATTTTACATTTAGCTCCTCTATAATTTAAACATCTTTTTTGAAGACATGCTGCCGGGTATCACATGGTCTGTCTTTGCTCCTTGAAATATAACCAAAACTTAGCAATGACTTCAAATGACGCCAGACCTTAGAAAAGCTGCCAAAAAAAATATATAAAATATATATACATATATACAGAGCGACCAGCGACAGTCTGGCTGGAGTTTTTCCCTAACCAGCTATTTTGGCAGCTTTCCCCCCCTGCCTTTTCCCACTGTATTTAGTCACTGGCCTAGTTCGCAGTGAAGCCGCAGTCCATGAGACAATAACTCATGAAGAGCGGCGCAGGACAAACGGAACCCGAATAAAAATCAAATAACAGCGTAAAAGCTTTCCCCTTAAAATAAAAAAAAATGGGAAAACTGAGGAAAACCCCATCCCAGGAACAACAATAAAATGTCGCCTTCGAGCTTTGTTCGCACTGCCAAACCAGAAAGTTAACCCAGTTGCAGGCAGAAGCAATGAATAAATTTTCCAACTGAAGCTGGCAAAACTTTCTGTCGCACCCGAAAGCCAAATTACAAAAAAATAGGAAATAAAAAAGAAAACAGATTTTGAAACATATCAGGAATAAAGGTGCAACGCAGGCAACAATTGAAAAAAGTGCTGAAAATAATCATTGAAATGGTTGCCATGTAAATAATGACATGCAAGTCCAAGGGAATCTTTTATGTTTTTAATTTATATTTGCAAAATAATATTATCAATATCAATATTATTTATTCCCATTCACATTCACATTTATATTTTTTATTATTTATTTATTTTCTAATTACAAATATTTCCAATTCCAACTTTTCCTTTTGAAATGATTTCGTTATTCGTGAAATAACTTTTTCGCTATTTGCCTTGGACATTCATTTAAATTAAAGCTGACAATTACTGGACGGCTCCCTTGGACAAACTCGTGGCGACCCCCTCCTGTCAGTCTCCGGGGTTAAGTGCAACGCTCGATATGCCAGATGAAGAGGACAAAAGTGCATTTAACAAATTAAAATCGCAGAAACCACGGACGTCCAACGAAATGGCAATAAAGCCTCGGCTTTTTCCTTGTTTCGGTTTTTTTGTTTGTATTTTATATATATATATATTTTTTTTTTTTTGAAGAGGGTCTGACTTTTTGGGCAGGCATCCAATAATGATGTTGTTGCAGGACCTCCTCGCTGCCTGTTTCTGTCTGGACAAATGCAATCCGAGCCGGAACTGACACGCACAAAAGGATATGCAACATTCACTAATAAATTTCATATTTATGTAGAACACGGAATGCAGTCCGGTTCTCGGTTCGCGGTTCTGGTTCCCAGTCCAAGAGGACTAAGGGAAATATCCGGCGGAATGTGAAATATAAACGTGAAATTGCCGGTTGACGGTGGTTGTTGTGCTTGTTGTGTGTACGTTTGTGCGGTTCGGAATGCAAACATTTGGATTTTTCGGCCAAAAAGGTTACTCCCGGGCGGGCCACATCTGACAATCACGGCAATAAAACGAAACACAATTAAACTGAATAAGTGAAAGAGCAGCAGCAGGATGGGTTTCAATTTAAATTGGAAGCTACATTTTTTATTTTAAATATTTAAATTAAAATATATATTAAATAATTAAGTATATATATTATATAAATAAAATATATATTAAATATATATTGTATAATATTATTTTATATATTTTGTATTATATTATTAAATATATAATATTTTCAATTTTATTTTGCAATTAAAAACTCAACACAAAAAGCACCCAAAAACCATTTACCATAAACCGTAACCAAATTATTTCCATAATCAATTTGCAAATCAATTGATTTTACTTTCCAGCTGCAATCATAATTTACACCCAACAAGCGACAATCAATTGTTGGCAATTGGCTTTTCTTTTTGGATATTTATTTTATTTTATTTTTTCCCTTTTGGGGTTTTTTTTTTTTTACAATTTTTTGTGGCAGCCTTGATAATTTGCATAATTTGAAATTATAAACAACTGTTTCGGAATGCGGCTTAAAACTCCATAAATATTTATTTAATCATTTATTCATGCATTACATTTTCACAGTTCTTTTTTTTTTTTTTTTCAATTTTTACCCATTGCTGTACAAATTAATTGGTAACAAAGGTAAAAATAAAACCATTTGCCGCGGCCTCGACAACATTATAAATATTTAATGAAAATAAATGCTAAAATGTTTAAAATATTTGTTTGCTTTGAGAAGAGGATTTCTCTGTTATGCAAAAACGAACTAACACCACGCTGAGTAAATAAATTAAATTCAGGATTTATTTAAACGAAATGCTAGAAATTTATTTGTCTTGTTTTCTGCTTAATTATCTTAAAAAGAAACCAATTTAATTACATTTCTTAGGCTTAATTCAAAGAGCCATATTTGTCTATAAATAACTTTTTGTTGATTAAAGAATTAAGACAGTTTACATGCCTCTCTACTTCAGTCTTGGATCATTGAATCCTTTCCTACAACATTTTGCAGCAATTTCGTAAGCAAACATATACAGATATATGTTTGTTTATACATATATATATGTGTATATGGTATATGTATATTTTTCAATTATTAATTGATGTTGTAAGAAGCAAACTAAATGGGATATCCGCATGTATGTTTGCTTTTCTGCTTTGCCTTTGGCTTGTGCAGTTAGCCGTATTTGCCTTTTGCTCCCAATTGCCTTTGGTTGTGTCTATGGGTGTGAGTACACTGTCAAAAATTTATAGTATTTAAAAAGGATTTTCAATTTAAATATTATTAAATTTAATTTTTTTTTAAATTTATTTTTTTTTAATTTTATTGTTTTTAAATTTTTTTTTAAATTTAATTGTTTTTTTAATTTATTGTTTTTTTTTAATTTGATTTTTATAAATTTATTTTTTTTTTAATTCTTTTTTTTTTTAATTTAATTTATTTTTTAAATATCATATTTTTGTAGTTTATTTTTTTTTTAATTTAATATTTTTTTTTTTAATTTTAATTCTTATACTTTTAAAATAATTAAATAATATATTTGTTATTTAAAGCTATTTTTCTTTAATTTTAATTAGTTTTAATTAATTTTTCTTGCAGTGCCTGTATTTGCCAAGCCAAATTCAAACTTGAGCACTTGACATTTCACGCTTGCATAGATGGCACTCTTGGTAGGCAACGTCAGTCGAAGCTGGATTCCCGAATGCATTTGCTTCCACCTACCCTTTCCGCCACACTCTCCTACTCGTTCAACCCCATTTCCATTCGTGGCCCTTTCCCCCCAATTTTCCTACGCTTTTCCCCCCCTGCCACACTCCTTATTTTTTTTTTTTTGGCCTCAGCTGACACTGATGATGTGCTATTTATTTTTGGTCTAGGCTCTCTCTGCAGTCCTCTGCGCCCTTTCGTCCTGCTGCGTTGATTAAACATTTGTGTTATGAAATATATACACAGGGATGCACACACACAATCCGCACTCCACACACAGTGTGTGTGTGTATGGGTGTGTCTACTTTATATGCATATGACGCTTTTGATTGCTGTTTACTGGCGACTGTGCATCCTTTTGGCTTGCAGTTTTGATCCTTTAATAGAATATTTAATTTTAATTACAAACATTTGATTTCCCACTTCAGTCATCGTTGTCGCTGCCTCTCGCTAGTTCTGTGTTCTGGTTCTGGCTTTAAAAATGCATGACATAGAGGCACTTGAAAAAATGAATAATAATAAAAGAAAATAGATGAAAATTAAGTTATTTAAAATACTTAAAATTTAAGTACAAATTAAATAAAATACACTCAAGTTATCTTCTTTTTTTTAGTACAAAAACCTTAGGGGTATACATTTTCTTGGATGATTTGAATAAATAATAAAGCCTTGCGCTTATTTTTCCAATATTTTAAACTTAGGTGGCCGAATTATTAATTTTTATTATGATTATTTTTTATTATGATTATTTTTTTTTATTATTATTTTTTATTATGATTATTTTTTATTATGATTATTTTTTATTATGATTATTTTTTATTATGATTATTTTTTATTATTTTTTTTTTTATTATTATTATTTTTTATTATGATTATTTTTTATTAAGATTATTTTTTATTATGATTATTTTTTATTATGATTATTTTTTATTATGATTATTTTTTATTATTATTATTTTATTTTTTTATTGTTTTTTTTTTTTTTTTTAAATTTTTATAATTTTTTCTGCAGTGTAGCTCACAGAGCGACTAGACCATGTGTGGGTGTTTTTGTATGGGTTAGCAAATTGAATGCGTGTGTGCCTGAAAGCATAAGCCGGCCAAGTTGAGCGAGACTGCGACCGAGACAAGAGCCAAGTTACTTGGGGCTTTTGTCAATGCCACGACGACGACGACGACGACGATGACGATGGAGACGACGCTGGCGACGAGATGACAAGGTGGATGGGACTAAGCTTAGGGGTTGGGTCTTACGGGGAGGAGTGGCATTAGGGAGTTGGAAGGCGCAGAGACCAAGCAATGACCTCCAGCCTGCTGAGCAGAGGATCTATTCAGGCATGGCTAGGCAGGGCATCTTAAAAGCCCTCATTCCAGTCTTCAAGCTGAAATTAAAGTTTAAATAAGCAAATTTAAAGGGAAAATATAAGTAAAAATACTTAAGAAAAATCCTGAAAAATGTATTACACTCATATTACTCAATACTCAACACAAACATAACTATTTTTAATTTATCAAGTTCAATAACCTTTCTCTGAACAATACAAAATCGCATATATATATATATATACTTGATAACTAATTGAATTATATTTTCTTTTTCTTTGCAGGTGAGTGAGCTTCATATATTTCCAGACAAATATGCAATTTGCACGTAAGTTCTCCCGCCTTGAATTTTCTTCACTTGAGTGGCCTTATCCATCATGAGGGTCTAGGCTTTCCCCCCTCCAATATATATATTTATATATTCCCTTTTGCTTATCCACTAATTTTTTCTCACTCTACTCGTAAATGTAGAAAATAATCCCAGAGATTCGTGGCGCGTTCCATTTGTCAATGTGCAGCACGTACTCAATCTTCTGGCTTGTCAAACTTGCCAATGTTGCAACCAAAAAATGTTTGATGTTTGTCCAAAGGAAATTTACGTGAAGAAAGAAACAAAAAATCTGTGGAAAATGTGGGGAGGGTTGGAAATTCTCAAGGGAAAAATGAGTGCGTGTGTGTTGCTTCTCAGGGTTGCTTATATCTTAAATTAAGGGATTTTTAGGCGACTTTTGGGTAAATTTTGAATTTTAATTAATATTATAAAATTATGAGCTTAAAAATTCATAAAATTGGTTGGTGAACAAATATTGATTTATATTTAATTTGTAATTATTTTCCTTAAAAATCATTGTTATTATAATTATTTAACTTTTCCATACATTTTGGCACCTTAAAATTTTAAATAATATTCAGAAAATCTGCAAAAACTGTTAGTTTAATTCCTAAATTTAAATATTTACCATTTTTTATTAAAATTTCATTCCAATTTTTTTTCCTAATTAAATTAAATCCTTGCTTTTCTTTTAATAATAGAAGTTTCTTCCTGTACACATATTTATTTTTGTGTTTAATACCTTTGGGACATATCCTTTCATTTCTCATGAAGATATTTTTTTTTTATTTAACAATTTTTTTTTTAGACTTGCCTCCACGTGCCGCAAAATACGTGAGTGTGTGGGTTTATTAGAGGACGTGAGTGAGTGTGAGCGTGTTGAACAAATACTCGTCTATAGTTTCAAGCGCGAGGAGTGAAAGGGAAGAGGGTAGGGAACAAAAAAAAAAAATAAATAAAAAAAAGTTGAGACGATTCTATTAGCTAAACAAACACTGGCAAAAAGGATCGATGCAGCAGAGGCAGGGCAGGGCAGAGCAGAGCGAAGAGTCTAAAAATATCAACATATTTCATAAAGTTGTATACATACACACATACTTGCTTGCAGGTCCTTTTGCTCCTGCTGCTGTGCACATAACGAAATTACAAGTTGCCAATAATGAAGGGAGTGTAGGTGTGTGTGTGTGGGTGTGTGGGTGTTTGAGTGAGTGTGCAAGGACTACAAAGGACACGTCGCTCAGTCAATTTCAGCTCAGTCAGCTGTCCATCCGTTGCGCTGCGATGGTCACTTGCCGTTCAACGGGTAACATTTTCCCTTCGATTTTCCCTCCCAAAACATTTTCAGATCTCCCCCCCCCCACTCTTCCTTGTTTTCCACCCCTTTTTCGTTCGGGGCCCACCCACAACTTGCCTTTCACGGTTGAGTTGCTCTAATAATGCAAATACACAATAAATAAACGTGCAGTGCAGTTCTATACACTAAAAAAAATATAGAATATATAAAATGTATAGAATATATTATATATTTAGAAAATATAATATATATAGAATATATAATATATTTAGAATATATAAGGGCATATCATACAAAAGCAAATAAAACGTTGCACTAAAATTCTCAACTGATTCTAGCTAGTTATGATTCCTATGTTGAATTTCAGAGAAGAAGGTGACCTCCCTTTTATATATTTATGTTTGCTTCTAGTCTTTATCTTTGATTTGTCAAATTTATATTTCATTTGTATATAATATATACTAAATATATAATATAATTAGAAACATCCTTTCTGGGAAACTTTTCCCCCTGTGCAGGTCAAAGCCAGTTCAGGTGCTTTACCTTCCAAGGACGTCTTAAATCGGCAAAGTTAACCATTCACGAAAGTTAACCATTCAAGAATATAGTACATATATATATATATACATATATATAAACAAATACATGTAGATTCTCTGTCCTCTGTTCCAATTTTCTCGAGCAATGCCAATTATTTTCAGCTCTTAGTCATAATTTACCAAGTGAACGCCTGCACATGACGATGGCAATTGCATTCCCAATAACCTCGGCAGTTTAGTTTTAGTTTTAGTTTGTTTGTAATCCAAATAAATATATTTACATGTATATTCTGACATATATTAGTTTACACTTTTTGGTTGGACAACATGTGCTTAGTTTTCCCATTGCCTTCACCTACTAATAATTACTTGAAAATGAAGCAAACTGGTTTTACATATTTGACTAGACTGAATTTATTGTTAATTAAATACACATGTATTATATTAAAATTAGTTCTTAGTTTTATTAATTAATGGAATTTAATAGGAATTCTATTTATTAAAAAATATTAAATATTATACAACATTTTCAAACAACATTTATATTTAATATAAAAATTATTTATTTTTATTCAGTTTTTTTCTTAATTTAAACTATATTTTAAGACCTTTTTCGGTAGTATTTAGTTGTGCTTCTTATCATTAATCTTAACATTATTGAAACTTTATTAATATTTTAAAGAAAATTTCATTGTTTACTCTTAATTTTTCTCATTACAAAATTAAACACAAGGCTATTAAACATTCAATTGAATTATAAGGATATTGAGCGATTGTGTTTGTCCTCGTTCCGGAACCAACAAACCCCTTTTCATTTTCTCTCGATAACATAGAGAGAAAAAATTGGGGGAGAAAGAGAGAAAAAAGTACAAATTGTAGGGGCAATGGTATAAAAAAACAATGTGAAGATATTTTGCGGCATAACCTTGAGGTGCACCACCACTACCCACCCAACAATATAAACCACTAGACCCTCTCTCGCTAGTATGTAAATTTTACTTGGCTCGGGTGGTTATTGATTTTTTTTTTATTGTGTTTTCCATCCTTCAAACTTGATTATTATTCATAATAAAATCAGCACTAACAACGAGCCACAACAAACACAAACTCAAGAACAAGAACCAGAGCGGGTGAAACAAGAAATCAAAGTTTCTTGGCTAAAATAAACATGAAGCTAAAGTTCCTCGATGCCAGAGAGTAAGTCCCATCTCCATCCTTCTCATATATGGGCAACGGCGGCATTATTAATTCCATTAAAGCCGCACTTTTCCGAGGACATGAGGACCATCGAAGCCGAAGCTCATTAAAGCGAACAAGAGAAGAAACAACTAGCAATTTCAATAACTCACCAAAAGGATAATTACAGTGGTTGTGGTTTTTTAGGAAATCTAAGGAATAAATAAATATATAAAAAATATATTTTAGGGCTTAATTTAAGTAATAATAAAGTTTGAAATAAAATCTAGGTAATTGTTAGAATTCAAGAAAACCTTCTTTTCTTTTTCAGAAATTTAATTAAAATTTTCAAAATAATATATAAAATATATACAGAAAATTTTAAAAATTCGTTCAGCCTTAATTAAAGCAATTTGTAATATTTAATTAATTTTTTTTTCACACTTACAGTGTGTGTTTGTGCCTGCCTGTGTCCGTTTAGATAAGTAAATGAATGAGTGTGAACCAGGAGGGTGTGTGTAGTGCAATGCAGTGTGTAGTTGGAGGTAAATAATAGCTGCTGTGTCTGGGTGTGTGGGGTGTAAGTTGGTCTAGTGTTATCACAGTTTGCTCCAATTTCAAGGCATTACGCTTATGAGAATTTATGTTATGTGTAGCGGCACTGTGTGTTGTTGTATGTTGGTGTGCGTTGGTGTATGTTGGTGTTTGTTGATGTTTGTTGGTGGTGCTGCTTCTGGGTTGGGTTTTTATGGTCAGGACCTGCTGGCGCCTTGCTAAGCAGGCTCGTGGCATTGCGTCCTTTTTTCTTTTTTTTAGTTCTCCTGATTCTGATCGGATTCCCGGCCACCAGGACTCTGTGCATCCTGTGCCCTACAATTAGTTGGAAGTGCGATTAAAATGTTTTCTGGCAGAGCAAAGTGCTCTACCATTTTTTTTCCGCCTGAATGCTCATTGTTTTTAAGGGTAAATATATTATAAATATGATTATTTAAAGTATTTCCTGGTCTTTGGTATTGAAATATTAACCATAAAGCCAGCCGCCAAAAACTGGCACTCTTTAAGTTCCCCCCCCCCACTCGATTTTTGGGCTGCTGCTAATGAAGTTGCCATCGCTCTTTCGGCCGCCACAAAACTTTTCCTTTTGCTTTTCCCTTGTATTTACTGTTATTTCTGTTATTTGTAGTCAGCGAGAAAACCTCGAGGGAAAAATAGGGAAAGGAATAATGGGTGGAAAAAGTATCATGTTGCAATCAATTAATTATGTAATTTCTTAGACCCAGTGGCTAGAGAATACACTAAAAAAATTTCTTATAAAATCATTAGAAATAAAATAAGTTACCTTTTCAATAATTTGATTGGTAAAATATTTGTAAAAAATTTTAAAGTTTTAAGAATATATAATTTTTTATCAAATAAAACCCTTTCTGTGTACCCAGCTGCACATCTACTTCTTTTCAACATATTAACAAATATTCTTAAATATTAAATATCACCGGCATTGCTCTTACCATCCCCCCCCCCACGAAGTACACATAATCTTCGGCTATTATGAGTTCTCTCTGCCACAAGGGTGAAACTTTGCACCTGGTGGCAGGTAGTGATAGCATCACAATTTATGCAAAACATGACAACAGCAAAAAATAAGGTGAAAAAAAAATTCGAAAAAAAAAAATGAAAAGCGGAAAAGCAAAGCAAAGCAAGTGAGGAGAGCAGGAAAGGAGAAAAATTGCTGAAAATCTTGCATAAATTGCTGGGCGCTCGAAAGTATGCAATAAAAATCACAACAAACATGTGTGTCAGCGCTAGCTTGGTGTCTCTGTTTTCTCGTTCTATCTCTTTTTCTCTCCGCCTCCCTTTTAATATTTTTTTTCTCTACCTCACTCCCATTTTTTTTTTTTATAAACTTTTTGACAAGGGGTTTGTCTCTATGTAGTACACGGGAATGCTACACCTGCTTACTTTATATTCCTGTTTTTATATTAAAAATTTATTTTAAATATTTAATTTTGATAATTTTTATAATTTTTATTATTATAAAAACTTAATGTGATGAAATTCGTGGTGAAAAAGTTATTCTCTTGTATATATGGCTTCATTTTCATAAACATTTTGGAACACTGGTTATTATTAATACTAATAAACTAACAATTAAAAAATTAATAAACTAATAACTAGCTTAAAGAACCTATTGTTCTGGATACTTTCCCACTCGTAAACATTTTAAAGTACTTAAAAAAATACCTTAAGCATATTGGGCAACACTGGCTACTGCCACACCCACTACGTTATTAAGGCCCACGCCCACATTTGGCGCCACGCTTCGACGAAGCTGCAAAGCTTTTAATTAAAGCATTTGCATTTTATATCAGTACCGCACACAGAGAGGAATATATAAATATATATATATATATATTTGCACATATATATACCACCAACGATCTACGCACACCATTACACCTGAGCGGTGCGCCGCAAGTTATGCAGTAGAAAAAATACAACATTTTTCCCGCACATTTCCGAGGGGTTTTCCTCCATTTTTTTTATGCAGCTTCCTCGGTAATTTTTTTTTTTTTCGTACTTTTCCTTTTGTTGTTTGCGAATGGCGAGCGGCGCTTTTGTATCTTAATTGATTTTGCTATGTGTGGGTGTCCTGTGTCGGTGTAAGTGCGCTAATTTTATGATTTGAATAGTGTGCCTCTCTCTCTGCTTCGCCCTTTTCCGCTTTTCACGCCCATTTGTCTGTGACTGTGTGTCTGTGTGCGTGAAACTGTGTGCAATTAAGTGAAAAGTGCACACAGCAATGGAGCCCAGGAAATTGCAATTGTATTTGTCTATGCGTGTGTAATTGCGATGGGGGGTGGTGTGAGAGAGTGTGGACTTAGACAATGAACTCAAGTGCAATAATTAATGAAGCAAAGCCAAATGTGAATCGAGGCCGGAGGAAGGTTTTGCAATTTTATTGATTCCGGGGATAATGTGTTGGCATTTTTAAAAAATATTTTCAAGCATTTTAAATATAAATAGTTTAACTAGGCATTCTCTTTAAATATACATATATTTTTAATCAAAAAATAAATAGGATTCTTTGGGTATTATTTATGCGGCTTCTTTGCCTATTTCTTCATATTGTTTTCGGGAATAAATACATTTTGAAATAAAATTAATTAAACTAATTTTGAAATTAAACTAATTTTGAAATTAAACTAATTTTGAAATTAAACTCATTTTGAAATTAAACTAATTTCAATTAAACTAATTTTGAAATAAAATTATTTTTAAAATAAATTAGGTTTGAAATTATATTAATTTTAAAATTAAATTAAGTTTGAAATTAAATTAATTTCAAAATAAACTTAATTTTGTAATTAAAATTTGGAAATAAAATTAATTTCGAAATAAAATGAATTTTATAATTAAATTAATTTCGATATAAAATTAATTTTGTAATTAAAATAATTTTAGAATTAAATAAAGTTTAAAATTTAGAGAATTTTAAAATAATATTAATTTTGAAATTGAAATTAAAATAATTTTGAAATTAAAATAATTTTGAAATTAAAATAATTTTGAAGTTAAACTTATTTTGAAATTTATTATCAATTGATTCCCCATTCTCGTATGCCATTCTTTTTAGCTCTAAGTTTCCAGGACTTAAAACACTTAAATGCCTCAAATTCTCATCTTATATTCCTATTAATAATTCCTTTGGCTCGAGCCATGTTTGGAAATTGTCTGCAAATAATTTTTGGGGTTACTCAAATTGCAGCCAGAGGAGCAAACTGGATGTGCAACCT